>NC_087353.1:21745229-22995229 GCF_030014295.1 Loxodonta africana | reverse complement strand
CAACTGCCGTCAAGTCGATTCTGACTCATAGCAACTCTATAGGACAGAGTAGAACTGCCCCATAGGGTTTCCAAGGCTATAAATCTTTATGGAACCAAACGGCCACAGCTTTCTCCCTCGGAGTGGCTGGTGGGTTTGAACAATCAAACTTTTGGTTAGCAGCCAAGCACTTTAACCACTGAGCCACCAGAATTCCTAGATTAAAGAATACATGACAACTAAGCACAACATGTAATTCTCAACTGGATTTTTTTGCTATAAAAGACATTTTTAAGATAATTGGCAAAACTTGAATGGTGTCAAAAGACTAGATAGTAGTAATGCATCACTGCTATTTTTTTTTTTTTATGTTGTATTTTGCTTATATAGAAGATTGTTCTTGTTTGCAAGAAATACTAGAATAGTCAAGAGGTATTGGGGCAGCATGTAGGCAATTCATTTTCAAATATTTTAGGAAAAAAATCTAAAAAAATAAAGCAACATTTGGTATCATACCTGAAATTTTTCTGTACCTTTGAGATTGTTCCACCCTAAAAAAGAAAGACAGAGGAGGAGAGAAAGAGGGAGGGAGGGAGGGAGGGAGAAATAAAGAAAAGAAGGAAAGGAAGAAGCGAGGAAGAAAGAAAAGAAGAAAGGAAGGGAGGGAGGGAGGAAGGAGAGGAAGAAGGGAGGAAGAAAGAAAAGAAGAAGGAAGGAAGAGAGAGAGAAAATGGAGTCATTAAAATGCAGTGTTAGAGTGACAGGCAAACTGAAACATTGAAAGGTGTCCAGTTCAGAAAGGCTAAGTGCTCTGCCTGGGATCATGTTAGTCCAATGTGGAGCTAGGATTTCAGCGCAGGCATCTGTATTTGAAGCCATAGTTTTTCCATTCCTCATGCCCTCATTCACAGGATGCACCCCATGCACTCTCCAAACTCCTGGACTTGGCAGGTGAATTAGAAGTTGTTTTTGTATTTACAGACCTTGTGTGACTCTCCAGGCAGCATTTTCAATTTCCTTTTCATTTTGGAAATCAGGTTTAAATGTATCAGGGCCTTGGGAATCAAATTTTGATCAGTTAACCGCATGATCCAATATAGTCCTTATCATTCATTTTGGAGAAGAAATGAAGAAATGGTAACAGAGAATCCAATACACTTGGCCAAGGGTAATATGCTCAAAAGCAAAATAAGACAAATAAAATAAAAATTTTAAAGATTCCTGAATTATGGTGTTGACGGAAAATATTAAATATACCTTGAACTTTCAGAAGAACCAACAAGTCTGTCTTGGAAGTACAGCCCTAGTTCTCCTTGGAAGCAAGGATGATAAGACTTTGTCACCCATACTTTGGACATGTTATCAGGAGGGACCTATCCCTGGAGAAGAACATCATGCTTGCTAAGGTAGAGGGCCATCAGAAAAAAAAGAAGACTCTCAATGAGGTGGATTGACGCAGTGGCTGTTACAATGTGCTTAAATGTAGAAATAATTGTGAAGGTGGTATAGGACTGGGCAGTGTTTTATTCTGTTTTGTATAGGGTTGCTACGAGTCAGAACCAACTTGACAGCACCTAACAACACCAACATAAAATTAATTGATAAAATGGATATGAACTGCAATTAATTAGTAAATACCCAACAGACTTTAACAATTCTTGCTAACATTATCATTGATAACAATTTGTCCACAAACTAAATTCATTAAAATGAAAAGCAATATTGGCTCATTGGCAAAATCTTATACACTGTCTTCCATTGTCAGAATAGCTTACATGAAGGATCGATGTTCGGTCTTTTAAACCCTAAGGAACACCTTTTTTTCATCCTTATGATACTGAGCAGGAATATAGACATGATAAAAGTAAATCAGACCAATGGGTTGAGCATAGAGGCATAGTAGACATACATAAGAATACTTGTTTTATTAAAGTGAATCCTTCATGTCATAGCAAGTGGCACATAATCTATCCTATCCACTGCAAGTGCTCTACAAATTCTTGCCAAATGAATAAGTGAAAAAAGTAAACAAAGAAGTAAGTGCATGAATGAGGAAATAAATGAGTAACTCTTTTCTTTTTGGTCAGGTTCTCAAACCAAACAAATCATTCAGTATGAAACCTACATCCATCTTCAATTTCAAATTCACCAGCACATACTAAATCCTGTCATGTGCCCAGGACTGGACTTCCATGTACATTTTCTTTGTTCACTGTCTTAGTTATCTAGTGCTGCTATAACAGAAATATCACAACTGGATGGCTTTAACAAAGAGAAGTTTATTCTCTCACTGTTTAGGAGGCTAGATGTCTGAATTCAGGGTGACAGCTCCAGGGGAAGGCTTTCTCTCTCTGTTGGTTCTGAGGGAAGGTCTTGGTCATCAATACTCCTTGTCTGGGAGTTTCTCAGCACAGGGACACTGGGTCCAAAGGACAGACTCTGCTACTGATTCTGTTTTCTTGGTGGTAGGAGGTCCCCCTGTCTCTCTGCTCGCTTCTGTCTTTTATATCTCAAAAGAGATTGACTCAAGACACAACCTAATCTTATACACTGAGTCCTGACTCATTAACATAACTGCCTGTAATCCTGCCTCAATGACATCATATAGGTCAGATTTACAATACATAGGAAAATCACATCAGATGACAAAATGGTGGACTATCACACAATACTGAGAAACGTGGCTATCCAAACTGATACATACTTTTGGGGAACACAATTCAATCCGTAACACTCACCTTTTCAACAACACTGGTTAAGGATGGTGTTGCTCCATTTTATGAGTTTGAAAACAGAAGTCCTGAAAGGTGAAGCATCTTATCCAAGAATTGCACCATTGTTTGGACAGAATTTGAAGCTAGTTACTGCATTCTCTGTTTAGTGATGCAGCTCTTCTGAGAGCTGTGAACTCAAAGCCTTTTCACCAAAATGTGCCCATCTTTCTATGTTCCTTTTCTCAGCTACGGCTCCACTATCTATCCATTATCTATTCTAGAAACCAGGGAGTCAACTGAAACTCCACATCTTTCCCACTGCCTTTATTTTCAGTGAATTACCAAGATCTTAAGACACCTCCCTCCTAAAAATCTCAAATTTTATGCTCCTCCATTTCCATCCTCAATGCCACTCTCCTAGTTCAGTCCACAGTCTTTTTTCTCTTTGTCTAATTTAGTAGTCTTCTAACTGTTGTTGAGTCCTCTAGCCTCTGCCACCTCAAATCCATCCTCCATATGGCAGTGACAGTGGTCTTTATGGAACACAGAATAATCAGCTTACTTTCCTGCTTCCCAATTTTCAATCATTCATTTCTCATAAAGTACGCCTGACATATGAAGCCCATCATCATGGCCTGATCCCTCCCAATTTTTCCATCCTCATCTCCTGCTAGTTCCCTGCCCCCTCTGCCACAAAGTGCTACTATGTGTCACTACTGTGTGTCAAGCACTATTATAAGTGCTTTACATCAGTTAACACCTCATAACAAAATTATGAGGTAAGTATTATATTAGACTATGAAATATGTGAGAGAAGAAACCGTGTAAATTTTTTTCATTCAACTATTTATCCCCAATGTCTAGCATGAGACCTGGCTCATTGTATACTTAGTAAACATTTGTTAAATATATGAATGGATGGTTGGATGGATGGACGGACGGACGGACGGGCTGGCGGGTGGAAGGGTGGATGGATGGGTGGATAGATAGAAGTATATAATATGGAATAAAAGTGTCTAATCTTAATACCCACTGTCTGTCAGTTTGTTTTACTGTTGTGGCTTGAGTGGTCCTGTGATGCTGGAAGCTATTATCAGTATTTCAGATACCAGCAGGAATATCTATTTCAGTGAAGCTTTCAGACTAAGACAGACTAGAAAGATCTACTTATGAAGTAATAGACAATCTGCTTCTGAGAATTAGCCAATGAAAACCTCATGGATCAAAGCAAAGCACTATCCTACTCACTTGCTTTGGACACATCATCAGAAAGGATCAATCACTGGAGGAGGACATCATGTTTGGTGAAAGAGGGACAGTGAAGGCAAGGGGGAACCTCAGTGAGATGGATTAGCACAGTAGCCAAAAATGGACTCAAACATGTTGGCAATTGCGAGGATGATGCAGGACTGGGCAACATTTTGTTCTGTTGTACATAATGTCACCATGAGTCAGAGTCAACTCAATGGCAGCTATCTATCTATCTATCTATCTGTCTGTCTGTCTGTCTGTCTGTCTATCATCTATCATCTATCTATCTATCTATCTAATCCTGATGCTGAAAATAATCTAAAATTAGATGCTGCAGCAACACAGGGCCCAGCTAATCAGATCCATTCTCTTCTCTCAGTTTGAAAGCTCCAAAGTCAATCTTATTTTCAGCATGCATACTACAGGTACATGAAAACTCCAGAAGAGAAAAATGATAAATTAGTGCTAAGTGCATGAGGGATATTACTTGTGTTCCCTTTTCCCCAAAACCTTGTGAAGCCCTGCCAGCAACCCAACGAGAAGACCACAGTCACTCACAAAGTCTGTGTAGCCAACCATTTGCATTAGGCCAAAGCTGCAAAAAGTTGACTTGCCATAAAGAATTGCTGTTTCTGGAATCTTTCAGCCATTGAGCTGATTTGCGTTTTCCCTTCAACATGAACTGATTTTAAGTAGGAGAGAAATCATCTTCTGTTTTGCACTCTAATGGAAGGGTAAAAGTTATACAACCATGAATTCTACTGATTAGAGATTCCTGCTCATTTTCTGCTGCCTGTTAGCCATTTGGTAGCATTTTAATTTAACTTTCCACTTACATATTCTCCATTAATATTTATGAAATGATTACTAGCTGCGGCTCAGTCTTTAAAAGCTGGGTTTGAAGAATTCGGCAAAATACATTTGCTAGTAGTTGTGAACAAATAATGCTATAACAAGCTGTTAGGAGGCTTTCATTTTTTAATGCTTTTTTTTTTTTTTTTCCTGAAGCTAAGATAATTAAAAAGCAGTGTGGGCCTGATTAGCAGGTAGAAATTTCAATAATTACACTAAACATTGTATATTACAAAAACCCTTAAACCTAGTCCAATTCCTGACTTTGATCAGAATTTGTGGAGACTCAAATGCCCATTAGATAAAGACAAAGCTTTATTCCCGGGGCCTGTACTAACAACATAATAGTAACTAGGATATGCAACGTCTTAAGAGTTGAAGTTCTTTTTCACATATGTTTTTATTTTATTCTCATAACAACTCCATGAGATGAGTGTTATACCTGTTTTACAAATTAGAGTTTTTAGGCTAAGAAAAGTTAAGTAATATTCATTTTTAAGAGCTCAACCACTGACCAAAAGGTAGGGAGTTCAAATCCACCAGCCGCTCCTTAGAAACCTTATGGGGCAGTTCTACTGTGTACTATAAGGTTGCTATGAGTCAGAATCGACTCAATGGCAACGGCTTTGGGTTTTTTATCATTCATTTAATAAACCCTTCCCGAATGATAGCCCCATAGCAGACTTTGTGTCCAGTTCTTGAGATCTGAAGGGTATACACTACAATTTGCAGGTCCAAGAGCACACGTTTTCCTCAGAAAGGCACTCATGTAAACAATAATTGCAATACAGTGAGGGGGTAGACTGACAACAGTGGAGGTCTGGGCAAGGTACAGTGTAAAACCTGTGAGGAACTGATCAAAATGGTGATGGGGACCAAAAAGGGGGTACTGAAAAGCTAGGGTTCAGTGGTAGAATTCTTGCCCTCCATGTGGAAGACCTGGGTACAATTTCCAGCCAATGTACCTCATGCGTAGCCGCCATCCATCTGTCTTTGGAGGCTTGTGTGTTTCTATGATGCTGAACAGGTTTCAGCGAAGCTTCCAGACTAAGATGAACTAGTAAGAAAGACCCAGTGATCAAACTTCTGAAAATCAACCAATGAAAACTATGGATCACAATGATCTCACCTGCAATGGATCATGGGGATGATGCAGGACCAAGCAGCATTTCATTCTGTTGTGCATGAGGTTGCCATGAATCAGGGGTCACCTTGATGGCAGCTAACAACAACTGGAAAGTCCAGAAAATGTTCAGACACATAAAGGAAATATTGGAGCTGAATCTTAAGGATGAACAAGCAACTAAAGCATAAATCATCATAACTTAGAGAGTTGCATAAGGCCTGATATGCTACAGCAAAGAGCTGGAAGAAAGAACTGCTTTGAAAAGAGACATGGACTATATCACAAAGAGTCTTCTGCCAGATTCAAGTTTTACTCTTTAGATGAGGGGGAAACTTTTAAAAAAAAATTAAGCAGGGCAGGGAAATAATAAGTTACGTGGATTAGATAGGCTTTTAAGCAACAATGGACTGCCTAAATACGAGGGTAAGTGACATAGCAAGGAGACCAGGTAGAAGTCCAGGAGAAGAGTGAAAATAGCATGAACTTGGCCACAGGGCAGTGGCCATGCAAATGAAGATCTCACAGCCAGAAAGCAATAGCACCACTTATTGAACTAGATCCTGTGGCTCCAAACCCCATACTCTGTATATCACGCCACACTGTCTTTATGAGACAGGCTACAGAAACCTTCTCTTACAGGCACAAAGACACCAAGAAGACAGTGGTAATGGATAATGAGGCCATCACTCAGTATAAAAGCTGAACCTACATCTTACTACAGTATAAGGTAGACTTACATGATCAGGCATGGTCTCAGTAGTCTTCTATGTGCAGAGAAGTGTGAGCACTTTGGCCTTCTTCTTGCCCCCTTTCTTCTTGTCTGAATGATAAAAATTTTCACTATAGCATCTTAAAATGTAATCTCACTCAAGGATACTGTCATGAAGAGCACTTGAGGACTCGTCCAGGAGAATTCATCTTTGATGGTGGAAATTCAGAAGGTATGAGAGATATTGGGGAGATTTTTGGCAAAACTAGGAGACTTGATGGTGCACCGTTTCTTCCCGTTTGTGTTAATCTCCACTTTTATGGGACAAAATGAGAGCTGCCAGACAGGCTCCCCTTTCTCCCATTAGTAGGGTCCTTCATCCTGGTGGCCAGGGCCCATCAGACAATAGTATCTTTGTGTTTCAGCTTCTAGAAGTTTGCAGGTAAAATATGATTCTCCTTGAAGGGCAAATTGAAGTAGTCACTATTCACTATTTTTAGACAGTAATGATTAAATTGAAGGATCCCTGGTGGAGCAGTGGTTAAAGTGGTTGGCTACTAACCAAAAAGTCAGTGGTTCAAACCCACCAGCTGCTCCAAGGGAAAAAGATGTTGCTGTCTGCTTCGGTAAAGATTTATAGCCTCAGAAGCCCTATAGCGTCGCTATAAGCTGGAATCCACTCAATGGATTAATGATTAAACTGCTTTGTAAGAGGATAGTTGGCTGAAAGGAAATAGAACACTGGACCAGTCAGCTTTATTGATGGTGAAGGGACAAGAACTTATGGAAAGAAGGAGTTTACTGGGAAAGTTTTCAAGCATTGTTAAAGCGACACTGTCTGAGAAAGGGTATAATGTTTAACACCCACGTGTGCACACACACACACACCTCATCGCGAGTAGAAAGGAACTGAATGACTCACTCATCTTCCTATCACAAAGATATAGTTCCCCTCTGGTGACCACATTTTTCAAACCAAAATCAAACTCAAAATCAAAACTCATGTTCTAAAAAAAATGACTTTTCACTTCTATTTTTCTTTAGCAAAAAGAAGTATGTTTAATAAAGTTAAAGAGATCATCTTGGTCTAGTTCACCTGATGTCCAGGTGAGCAGTAATTTTTGTCATTCCGAGTCCCATGCTTCTTACCTTAACGGGACTTGCCACCCATTCAACTGAGATGATTATAGTTCTTTGGTGCAAACTTCTAGCCTCTACTCCTCTTCGAAGTAGTTGTTTTTAGTCTGTCTTGTCTTTAATAGAAAAAACTGCCTGGGCTCAGGAGTCTGACAGAATAAGATTAACTCCCAGTCCTGACAATTACAAAATCTGTGACCTGGGATCGGTTCTTTCACGCTTTTGAGCCTTGGTTTTGTCATCTGTGAAATGTGGATATCACTGTTTCCATGATCATGAAGCTTATTAAGTGCTTAGCAAATATCTGATTCCATTCCCTCCCTTTCTCCTTCAATTTTACAAGACAAACAACCTCTATTTCCAATTTCAGCATCATCCCTATACCTGCTGTAGCCTTTTCTGCTGCTTTTTCATCAATGACATTTACTGAACACACTTCAAGATCCAATTCCAACAGTTCTGTGCAAGATGTCACGTACTTTTCTCTTTTTCATATGAGCAAACATAATGTTGGTATTCTATGTACTATTTCAAATTAAAATCTACCATTTCACAGGAGGCAAGAGTTTATTTTGTTTGGTTGGTGTTCTTAGATATCTTACTGTTCCTGTATTTTTTCAGTTTCTCTGAAATCAATAAAGCAAAACCTATTATTTTCAATGCATATTTTGGAGCTTATTAAAGAGAATCAAGCATATTCCTGCTGGAACTTAAAATATTCACAGTATAGAAATACACAACAAGTATTTTTCATTTATGCATTTTGAACCAGTGGGTCTGAGTGGTAATATATTTATGAGCTGCTTTGAGAATGAACACAATTATTAACTGGGCAGCATGAAAGAGAATTGATTAACTGAAGAGCTCTTTTTTGTACCTGAGATGTCACACACCACCGTGCAAACACTTACAAAAATACATTTTGCCTTAAAGGCAGCTAGATTCAGTTCCACTGATGTTGAGATAAACTAGCACAAGAGGCTTTGTTACTGGAATAAGGTTCTTGCCTCTCACTGGTCAAGAATGAGCAGAGGAGGCACGTAGTTTTTCACACGAGCAAAGCTTTATTGAAGTGGCTTGCAAGCGGAGACAAGGAGGGGCTAGAGCAACGCTTACCCTCATCTCACAGAACAAAAGACAGGCCTGAGTTTTTAAAAGTTCTTGGATGGGAAACGACTCAGGTTTAGTCATAAGCACAGGAAGGGATATGTTAACTAAGGTGCGTGCAGTAGCTTTCCAAGATGGCTCCTGTCCCGGAGGCCTCTGGGATTCATAGCAGGACTTATTATGGGGTGTTGCGTCTGTGCAGTCTCTCGCTCCCTAGGTTTGATTCCCCAGCTGGGGCTGTAGCCCCTCACTGCCCCTGGTGGAAGGTCACACAGCGGTCACAGGTGGATGTTCTGTCCATGTCCCTCGGGCTGATTTTCTCCAACTGCTTCTGAAAGGCAACTTTAAAGAAGTTTGAGGCCTATTTTTAGAGACCCCACCCCATTGTTCCGGGGAATGGCTTTGTTTCTGTGCCCTGGCCCATTTCTTGTTACTTTGCAGATTTGGGGGCCCCTCTGTTCTCTGTCTTACTAAGTCTCTAGGTTCCTCATTCAACCCCCTATTACCTTCCTGATACCAAAAACCCAGTGCCGTTGAGTCGATTCCGACTTAAAGTGACCCTATAGGACAGAGTAGAACTGCCCCACAGAGTTTCCAAGCAGTGCCTGGTGGATTTGAACTGCCGACCCTTTGGTTAGCAGCCATAGCTCTTAACCACTACACCACCAGGGTTTCCAACCTCCCTGATAGTATAGTCTATTTCTCTTTTACTTGCTTCTCCTTTAACCACACCAGTCTTTTCGCTATTTCTCAAATAGGCACCCTCCGATCTCAGGGCCTTTGCTTCCTGTCTTAACTTTGCATGCTGTTAATTAGAAAAAACTATGTGTTCCTTTCTTCTTCCCTCCTTCCCTGAGCAAACTCTTGTTTATTATTACTCAAGACCTAGTTCAGATGTCTCGCTGTCTTCTCCTCCAAGAATCGTCAGCTGATCTTTGAAGCTGTGTTAGATGCTGCTTCTCTCTGATCCAGGGTCTTCTAAAGTGGCCATCATCGCAGCACTCACAACACTGTATTGTAGTCCTCTATTTTGTCATTCATCACCCCCAGTAATTGTGAATTCCTTGAGGATATTATTGATGTTGTTGGTGCATGCTGATGAGTTGATTTCACCTTGACTTATAGTGGTCCTATAAAACAGAGTAGAGCTTCCCCATAGGGTTTCCAAGGCTGTAATCTTTCCAGGAGCAGACTTCCACATCGTTCTCTCCAGAGTCGGCTGATAGGTTCAAACCACCAACATTTTGGATAGCAGCCGAACGCTTAACCATTGGGCCACCATGGCTTCCTTGAGAATAGGGACCATTTATTTTATCCCTGAATTCACAGCACCTAGCACAGTATCTAGCCCACACAGGCATTCATTAAGTGTCAAACAAATAGGTAATTGGTTGAGTCAATAAATGCATCAAAGAATGAGTGGAAGTGTCAAATTAATCAAGTATTTTATTTGAAGGCATTTATTTGACCAGTGGCAGTGAACAGACAAGTGGCTAGGAAATAATACTGAACTACAGAGAGTTTAGAAACCTTACTAAGATTGTTTTCGGTACTATATGCCAGTCTCCATGTTTCCATTAGCACCTACTACACTGTGCTTGTTGAAGTTTTTAAAAAATCGTATTTTTAAAGAAAAGATTGAAGTATCTTTTGGTAATTATAGTAATGATAATAATAATAATACCATACTGTAATAATCCTTACATTTGTCCAAAGCTGTATGTGAACAAGTCACTTTCAAATATGTCATTGCCTGTAATGGTCTCTGTTTTACAGAGCTCTGAGAGGTTATGGAATCTTCACTGAGAACTATTCCTGTAGCCATACTTCCCAGGCCTTGTTAAGACTCTGATGTCTGCAGTGGTCTAGCAGCCCTTTGGAGGTTGACCATGCTGGGGGTCAGTATTATGAACTAAATTCTATGATAAGACAGACATGTTTTTCTCAAAGCTGATGATAATTAAAGAGTAGATTTGTCAAAAATAAATTGACCAAAATGACAAATATTTTTGTACACAATGGACCAGTATTCAAACTTTCTATGAATCTTCCAGTCACTCGAATCTATTTCTCCAAAATATTTTGCTTTTTCAGTAGTCTTTTGTATCTTTTCTATTCTTATAGCATTTATTCTCAGTTTTTACACTTTCGATATTTTACTTCAAATTTACCTTCAGTCGATTTTGCTAATTTCTCCTTCTCTAAAAATTTTATGTCTTTTCTAATGGTCATCGAAAAGAAAAATTTTCCAAAAGTAAATGCTGAGAAACACAACTTCAAATGTGAATAATTTCTCGGCACTCCACATTAATTTTTTTTTTTTTTACCTATTTTAATTTGTCGGTTTTCTGAGTTCTGTTACTATTTATTTGAATTTTAAATCTATTTCAGATTTATTTCAGATAGCTCTTCCTATTTTACTCCATTTGATTTTGTTTCCCCACCTTAGACTGTAGATTTATTTTAGTTTAAGCTATTTTTACGTAACATAAAAATGCCTAATGTAGCATGATTTTTGCTACTTCGTGACTTTATGTTGCAACCATTTGATAGAGCTTCCGAGGTCAGAACTAAAGCTGTAGTGAAATAGTGGGTGATGTGGAATTTAGCACAAAAGTTTCACCTTAAACTTAGAAAAATAAACCAAAATCAATGCTCTCCAAAGATACACAAATGATTAAAAAGAATATGTGCAATTTACCAAATACTTGAGAACAGGCAAACTTGACAAAATTACTCCATGATGCACCGAACTACCAGTACATAAAAACATTTATGTTTGCTTAATTTGCCCTTTCAAATTCATATAGCAGGCTTGTTTCTGGAACACCTGAATTCATAACAGAATGAATGAGCCCAAGACACTGTGATTTCAGTGACAGACTATTAGTCAATTCTTACTCTGACAGGTTGCTTTTATTTGTTCATTTTTGACAAGGTAGGGTTTCCTCCCCAAAAGATGTATCAGTAATCCTGGGCCAGGAAGTGGGACAGGCTTTAGAGTTAAAGAGCAAAGGACTTCCTCATTCTCCGCCTAGACAAAGAGGTTATGGGGAGGGTTGTGTGTAAAAAGGCTGGAACTCCTCCTTATTCAGCCACATTTGCATTGTGTGTGTGCCCTCAGCACCATGATCATGTGTCAGTGTGTGAATTGGAAGAGCTGTGTAGCTAAAGAGCTGAGACTCTGAGAATCCAGGTCCAGACAGGAGCAGCTGTGGCTCAGCATGTCATCAGGAAGCAGTGATGTTGTCTTCTTCCCCTGAACCCTCTGCTAAACCACTGAGGGTGACCTGTGCCTCCACCATTAAAGTACTCGGTGTTTACGCAGGGGACCAGGCTAATGGTCTACTGGATTTGTGTGAAGGCGCGTGTCTAAAAGTCAACAATATCCTGGCAGTGGACAAGGACTGCGTTGGACTATCAGACCACAGCAACAATTAAAGACAATGAGGATGCTTGAAGGACTGAAGGGGTTTTTCTATCTTCTCTCTTGGAGGCAAAATGAGCCAAGACAGAGTCTGTAGATTGCACAAGTATGTCTGGGATGTGTGGGATGGAATTATCATGAAGAGGAGAAAGGGATAGTGGTACACGGGGCCAGGAGAAAGATATTCAAGATAGGCAGGATGGAAGCTCAGAGTTATTTAATTTTTATATTAAAATAAATGTGCCCTCATTTTGCAACCTGTGCTAGTGAAACAAGATACATTTTTACATTTATTCACCTTTATCTACTTTTTTTTGTGTGTGCTGTATGCTAGAGACACAAGAATGAGCAACACAACTTCCCCAATTTGCTTATCCATGAACTAGTTATAATAAAATTAATTTTGTCCCAGGTGATTAAAAGAGAATAGTTATGAAAGAGCTTTTAAACCTTTTGTCATTGTTAGATAATGGATATTCTTAATAAATTTATTTCAGCAAACACTTATTCAATATAAAGAACTGTGGGTAACACAGGACAGTATGATGCATAGAGACATGAATAAAATGTATTTTATATCTAAATAGTAATAATAACGGTAGATGCTATAATTATCTCCATTTCACAGATGGTGACTTCAGTCCAATGATTGACATACAGGTCATGATAACATAAAACAGAATAAAATAAGTACTAAAAAGAGATACAAATAACTAGAAAAGAAGAAAGAACAATTCTTGCAGAAAAGGACAAATCCAAGGTTACATAATAGAAAAAGTGATATTACAGCTGGGACTCAAAGAATGAGAAAAAAAATTACCAGATATAAATAGCTAAATATAAAACCATATTGCAATAATAGTGCCAATATTAATTGAATTCTAGTATCAGATAATCAACAAAGACTTGTTAACTTGAACTGAGCAAGCTTCTCCTGTGGGCTGGGTGTACTCCAGCAGGGACAACACATAATAAGACAATTTCTCATTCAGCACGTGGTTTTTGTCTAACCGGTACTCGCACTTTATGTTTCCATTTCTGCTAGATTCTGTGCATATGAGTGCACAGAGAACAGAAGACAGAGAGCAGGTTCTTTTGAGCTCCATTGCTAGTATTACCCTTGGAGGAAGTGTCAAGGTATGGGATCCTGGAAGCTCAGCTGAACTGGGAAGGTGGCTTCCCAAAAGAGCTGAGGAAAACCAAGTCATAGTTAATAAGAATGGTGAATAAGGGACAGATGTTCTAGCAGTGTCAGTGCCAAACATCAGCCCTGAAGGTAAGACCTAATAAGAGAAAATGTATCACGAGAACAAAGCCGAAGGAAGTCAAGACATGGGGAAAAAAGATATGGATACAAAAACTATGAAAAACACAAAGACGGAGGCTCTTGTTTATGTGGGGGATTTATGAGTGTTGGGTCTTACCTTTCCACTGATCTGACTGAGATGAAGGGGGGCAGGGAGGCAATGGCAGGATATAGCTTCTTCATAGCTGTGGACAAGGCATGGGGGCATAAGCTGAGGGACTTTCAGAATTAGAGCCTCGTCTAAACACAGAACAAATTAAAAACTGATTGATTTAGTCTGGAATCTAGGTCACCTAGTTCATATAAGGTAAATCCAAAAATAGATTCAAGTTCAGACAAATAAAAACATAAGGGAGACAAGGACGGTAGAGCTCAGGTCCAGAGTATTGATCAGGCTGAGCGCTGACGTGTTGCATCTGGGTAATTAGACCCTGTAGCTTTGGGAGTTTGAGGAGTTTGGAAATGGCTACATTCCAGATGCTTGTGGTACCATGGGGTACAGGTACCAACTCTTCAAGAAGCCATACACCAGGCCCAGTGGTTTTCTTGAAGGGCTAACGATTTAGTGCCAGTATTTTTTATCACATGCGCACATCTGCTCTCGGTATACAGCCATTTATAATCTCCCACACATAATCGTTGCTGGCATCTCCTTTGATTTGAAACACACTTGGGAGACAGAGTCAGTATGTTTAGTCCCATGTACCAGATATGATCATGCCAGGCTTTTTGAAATACTCCAATCAGTAACCTTCTTTGCATTTTTTTTCTTTTCTTTCTCAATGCAAAAGCCTTCCATTGCAAACAAGAGCAGATATTTCAGTCAGCTATGTGTTCTCCCCCACACTAGGTAATATCGAATTTTCAAAATAGAATTATTGATTCATTTTCTGCTTCTTACCCACCGGAAGAATGATTCTGTCTGTGTCACCTGAACAGGCAGCAAGGTATTGGAACACTCTTTCAGAATGCTAGTATTCTTTCTCTACTTGCTCCTCCAATCCTATTTTTTCCCTTTCTGAAAGCTCCTGGCTTTGTGAACTCACAGCAGCAAACCATGAATGATAGATGAGAAGAATAATTTTATCCTTTCCAACTATTAAACTGTGAGAGTCCAGACAATGCTTCCAATCTCTTACACAGCCAAATAATTTGCAGGAGTTGCAATAATACAAAGAACAAAAATGCTACTCAGAAAAAAAAAATTGTTTTAACCTGGGTGAAGGAAGGATATAAAGAGGAAAAAGAAATAGAAAGAGGGGTAAATCATTTATACTGTGAAAGGATAATTCTTTTTTTTTTTTTTCCGTGTTTCAACCTTTTTGTTTATAACAAGGCAATCTGAGAATAAAAATTATTGAGATACACACATACACGCACACCACTTGCCCTGTTCCAATTTACCATCCTTACCTGCTGGATGGTTTTTGAAAAACTGATCTATTTTATTTTCCCTTGTGGTCGTTTCAAGTCAAGGCAATATCATGATTGGATGGTGACTATTTCCTAGTTGAAGAAACAACACAATTATCTGGGCCCACAGTGCTGACCTCCTGAGACTGCTGCCAACTCGTGCAGCATTCAACTTCTTGGGTCACTTTCGTCCTTAGCTTGCTATTAGGTGTGAAAGTGGTAGGACTGTGGAAACCCTGGTGGTGCAGTGGTTAAGAGCTCAGCTGCTAACCAAAAGGCAGGCAGCTCAAATCCACCAGCCATTCTTTGGAAACCCTATGGGACAATTGTAATCTGTTCTATAGGTTCACTACGTGTCAGAATCGACTCTAAGGCGACATGTCTGTTTTTTTGTGGTTTTTTTTTTTTGTGAGGCAAGGGGGCTATAAGGAAGCTAGGCTGATGGACAGCTTCTCCCCTCCAAAAGAAATACTTCAGAGTTTTATTTTAACTCCTGTTTTGTCATTTGCCAGCTTTATGATCAGAGGCAAATTGCTTAAATTCTATGAAACTTTTTTTTTAACCAAAACATTGCAAGAAATAATGACAGCGTAAAGTTTCATATTAAGGGTTAGCTACAATATATGCCAAACTTATAGTATCTGAAAGATATTAGGTATGAAATAAATATTAGATATTAAATCAGGGCTTTTTAATATTAAAAATTAGAGATTTAATAAACTTGATTAAGAATATTAGTTACTGTTTCAGTCATTCCTGTAAGTACATTTTCTTAGTTATTATACTTTTTTTCTTATGGAATGAATGCTATAATTTCAGTATCTGAAAATGAAGTAATAAGTCAGCCGTTGGTAAATATATGTGTAGAGAGAGAGAGAGAGAATATCTCTTATTTCATTTCTGATTAATATTACCAATAAAATTATACATTTACTGGAAAATAAATTTATAAAAATCAGCTGGTATCTTATGAAAGGGTTCTAGCACAAAGGAAAGAGTACAGAACTTGGAACCAGCCCGGACCTGACTTTGAAATTCCTCAAGGAGGCGGAAATTCTTTGACTGTTCTCTACAAGAATTTTTATTTTTTGTTTTGTTTTGTTTTTTTCTACTTCTTCGTGATTACTGGTTTACTCGTTATCTCCCTACATCAGTTACCTGCTGATCCTCCCACCTGAATTCCTGTACCTCCCCTTACCCCTCCAGGTCATTGCCATTGTCCTGGTTCAGACCTTCATCATCTCTCACCTGGACAATTGCAACAGCTTGCTAACATCCCCTTCCATCAGCCTGGTCACCTATCCATCCCAAATCCCCACTCCCCCATCTATGCTCCTACCACTGTTATCCTTCTACAAGATGTCTCTCTCTTATCACTCTTATGTTTAAAATTTCCAAGACAATAAAATTCAAACCCTGGAGCACAAGACTTTTTATAATCTAGCTCCTGACTTTATCTCCTGTCCACTATTTCGAGCCACAAATTATATTCTGCAGCCTGACAAAATTGCTCAGCCTTCCCCAAACACATCATATTCTTCTTTTTCCTTAAGTTTTATGCCTCCCTATCTTTTTTTTTTTTTTTATCTCCACTTGATAAGTGCCTATGCATCCTCAAAACCCTGGGACTTCTATGGCACTAACCCTCTACCACCTATGGGAAGTTAGAGGTACTTTCATTTTTAACGCCATCTTCCTCTTATAGCTCTAATTATATCTCATGTGGTTATCAACCCCCTTTTTCTGTTTCCTCTAAGTATGTGGAGTTCAGGTGGAGCTGTCAATCATGGTTCAAGACCTCTCAGCTCAGGGTCGGGCACATGACCCAGGTGAACCAATGAAAATGCTCCATCCTCTGACAATCAAGAATTCCATGGGCATGAGTAGTCCATGATAGGGACATGTTGGAAGGAAAGCCAATCAGTTCCTTCCCTGGGATTGGTATACAAATGTTGGGAGAGAGATTTTTTTTTTTTATTTTTTGGCTAGTATATTAAGAAGCCCTGGTGGCCCAGTGGTTAAAAGCTAGGCTACTACGCAAAAGGTCGGCAGTTCGAATCCACCAGCTGCTCTTTGGAAACCCTGTGGCTCAGTTCCACTCTGTCCTGTAGGGTCACTATGAGTTAGAACCCACTTGAAGGTAACGAGTTTATATTAAGATGACAGATATGAGTCTAAAGACCCTGATGGTCATCTGACCTGCCTGTTTATAGAATGAAGCCAGAGACATGCTGAGCTGAGAGATGGAGGGACACAAAGCCCTGAGAACACCTGGCACAGAAATCCACACTCAGAAGATCCTTCGAAAGTGTTTATTCAATAGTAAATAGTTGGATGTGTAGATTCATGGACAAATAGAATAGTGAATGGATGGACAGACAGAACTGATGAGGAGGTATACACCTGTGCTGTGCATAGGTTAATTAGGGCCAGATGAAGACAGTGGAAGAATTTTGCAATGCATGGAGTTCCCCTTTCTTCTTTGTGCGTGTTATACAATATTCTGAACAGCTAGGCATCTTCCTGTTTGTTTTGTGAAATCACATTGTATACCACGTCTTCTCTGGCTGAATGCTGCTGGGATTCTTTGTGATTTTCCTACTGCTGCCATTGTTTAATCAGATGAAAGATTTTCAAAGCTTCTTGTCTCTGCATGTCTCTATGAGCATTCTATGATTCATCATTGACCATCTCAAACTCACTCTGCATCACTCTAATTGACATAATATTCAGATTTATCTCCATGGCTGATTTTACACTTTTAATTGTATTATCATCTGAAGTGGAAAATATTAGAGCTTGAGCAGAATTACATTAAGTTAAAAAATCTGCAGCAAAAGATTTCAAAGACTGATAATACTCAGTATCATTACGATGGTATAGAGAAAGGAAATCACACACTGTGCTGGTGGAAGTCATACATTGGTATAACTTTCCTGGAGGACAATTGGGAATGTGTATCAAAATCTGCAATGCTCCAGCAATTTCATTTAGGGGAAATTTTGCCTAAGGGAGTAACTGAACAAATGCTCAAATATGTAGGTAAAGAATATTTGCTACATCATTATTTTTAAGAGTGAAAAACTAGGAACATTCAAAATGTATTTCAATAAGGGATTAGTTAAATGCCATGTAATAGGCAATGTAATATTATATATACATTATAAAGATAAAATATAGACATAGGCACACACATATAAAGGAGTGGATATGAATATGAAGGTGGAGGTATAACTATAGAAGCACACAGGTACCAGCCAGTTAATTCCGACTCACAGTGACTCCATGTGACCTAGGCTGAAATCTATACAGGAGCAGATCACCCGGTCTTTCTCCTGTGGAGCTGCTGGGTGAGTTAAAACCACCAAGCTTTCAGTTACCAGCCAAACGCTTAACAGTTCTGCCACCAGGATTCCTTATATGGATATATAGACAGATACATTAACAGACATGGGACCATCTTCCTGATAGGTTGTTAAATTTAAAAATTAGGTCACAGACTAATGTGCATAACCTCATTTCTATTGGAAATAATACATATATTTACATATATGTGTATATACAGTTATCAAAAAGTCTAAAAGCTGTAAATATTTGCCAAACAGTTAACAGCAGATTTCTCAGGGGAAATAAATCATCAAAGAGAGCTTTCATTTTATTTTTTATACATTTCTGTATCATTTAACTTTTAATCATTAATAGGTGTACTTTAATAATAAGATAAATAGTAAAGATATTTCTATTTGGGAAATAAACAGATTCCATGTGTTATTCCTTATTCTTTGGGGTATATACCAATTATAATTCTGTCTATATTTTGCAAAATGTATTCACGTCAATGTGAGGATATTTGAGTGCATGTTAGCAATCCATCAGGTTGTTTAGGATCATGTAAGTATTTCATATATTAGGATTTGTTCTGATGTTTGGTTTGGAACTGATACAAATATAAACCGTTGTTGTGAGATGCTGTCAAGTCGATTCTGATGCATAGCAACCCTATATGTACAACACAACGAAACACTGCCTGGTCCTGCACCATTCTCAAAATTGTTGTTATGCTTGAGCCCATTGTTACAGCCACTATGTTAATCCACTTTGTTGATGGTCTTCCTCTTTTTCACTGACCCTCTACTTTAGCAAGCATGATGTCCTTCTCCAGGGACTGGTCCCTCCTGATAACATGTCCAAAGTATGTGAGACAAATCTCTCCATCCTTACTCCTAAGAAGAATTCTGGCTGTACTTCTTCTAAAATAGATTTGTTCATTCTTCTGGTACTCCATGGTATATTCGGTACTCTTCTCCAACACCACACTACAAAGGCATCAATTCTTCTTCAGTCTTCCTTATTCATTGTCCAGCTTTCACATGCATGTGAGGTGATTGAAAACACCATGGCTTGGGTCAGGCACACCTTAGTCCTTAAAGTAACATCTTTGCTTTTGAACACTTAAGGAAGTCTTTTTCAATAGGTTTGCTCAATGCAATGCATAGTTTGATTTCTTGATGGCTGCTTCCATGGGCAGTGATTGTGGAACCAAGTAAAATGAAATCCTTGACAATTTCCATCTTTTCTCCACTTATCATGATGTCGCTTATTGGTCCAGTTGTGAGGATTTTTGTTTTCTTTATGTTGAGGTGTAATCCATACTGAAGGCTGTGGTCTTTGATCTTCATCAGTAAGTGCTTCAAGTCTTCTTCACTTTCAGTAAGCAAAGTTGTGTGATCTGCATATTGCAGGTTGTTAATGAGTTCTCCTCCAATCTTGATGCCCCGTTCTTCTTCATATAGTCTAACTTCTCAGATTATTTGCTCAGCATACAGATAGAATAAGTATGGTGAAAGGATGCAACCCTGTTGCACACTTTTCTTGACTTTAAACCACACGGTATCCCTTTGTTTTGTTCCAACAGCTGCATCTTGATTTTTGTACAGGTTCCTCATGAGCACAATTACATGTTCTGAAATTTCCATTCTTCACAATGTTATTCATAATTTGTTATGACCCACACAGTCAAATGCCTTTGCATAGTAAATACATAAACTGTTAGAAAGCCTAACTAAATTCATTTCCAAATACATTCATCCCATGACTTTGTAAAGATAAAACCAACTGGATTCTAAAATCAATATGAAAATGTATGTTAAGCTTAAACCCAGGAATCAGAAGTGTGTATGTCTGGCACTGTGAGAGAGAAATCGCTGGGGGCAGGCTAGAGAAAGCTGAGGGGGGCCGGCCAGAGTGTATAAGTTTCTAACACTACAGCTCATTTAGACAATTGCATTTTTTGTTTCTGTTTAGCTTCTTCTTCTTTTTTTTTTTTATTGATTAAAATAGATCATTTAATTTTTGTCATCATTTCCCTCAAAATCTCCAGACAGGCCACCCTGGTCTCTAGGTCTCAGGGATAAAATAATCTCATTATTCAAGTCCAAGTACAAAGGGTAAAGGACTTAGAGAGAGACCTCGGTTCCCATCTTACCTCCACACCTTACTCGCTGAATGTGCACAGGCAAGTAAGTATAGTTTATATCCTCATCTGGAAAGTGAGAATCTAATCCCAAGTCACAACATAGTTATACAGCTCAAATAAGACGACAGATAGAAAAGAGTTTGATAAACTTTAAAATATACAAATGTTAGCTGTCATTACTAGAATTGTTACAGATTGAATAATGTCCCTTGCAAATATGTGTTAGAATCCTAAGCCTTATATCTGTGGATGAAATGTAATGTAATCAGTTTTCATAATGTTATGTTACTAAGACAATACCAGTGTAGGCTATGTCTTAAATGTAGTCACTTCTGAGTTAAAAAAAAAGAGCAGATTAACACAGAGACAAGAACATACTCGGGAAGATAGATGCAACATGAAGACCATGAAGAACAAACAAAGGAGTCAACGTGGCCAAGACCCTGATTTAGACTTTTAGCCTCCAGAACTGTGAGAAAATAAATGTCTATTTAAAGCCACCCATTGTGGTATTTGTGTTACAGCAGTACTAGTAAACTAAGACAAGCATTGGTATTGACAATATATAAAAGTTAATGATTATTTTAATATTATGCACTGGGTAATATAAATTGGAGCCCTGGTGGCATAGAGGTTAAGAGCTCAGCTGCTAACCAAAAGGTTGGCAGTTCCAATCCATCAACTGCTCCTTGGAAGCCCTATGGGGCAGTTCTACTTTTTCCTATAGGGTCGCTTTGAGTCAGAACCGACCCAACAACAACAACAATATAAGTTAATACTGTTCATAAGTGACGTTATATACAACGATAATGGAACTTAGAATCATAGCACCCACAACCTTCAAAGCTTCAGATTCAAGGTTCTCAGAAAATATGTTTTGATTTTTTCAAAACATTTATTGTTATTTGAACCTTTACTAGGTGTCTTTGATGGTTCAAGTTTTACTAGGAAATGCAATGCTTTAGAAGGCTGTATATACCAACCCAAACCCAGTGCCATCGAGTGGATTTCAACTCATAACAATCCTATAGGACAGGGTAGAACTGCCTCATAGTTTTGCAAAGCCATAAATCTTTACAGAAGCAAATTACCACATCTTTCTACCATGGAACTGCTGACCTTTCTGTTAGCAGCAGAGCTCTTAATCACTGTGCCAACAGGATTCCTTAGACCACGTATACAGGAAAGATAAGTGCTCTCTTGGTTGGAGTGTTTTGACAGGCATAGAAAAGACCACTCAGCCTGACATTTCTTTCTCCCTACTGGAATCCCCCACTACTAGGACCTCTGACAGAAAACCAAAGCAGGGCCTCCCACTTTGGACCAAAAGGCACCAGCTTAGAATAGGCAGAGGCAGGAGGCTAGTCTCCAACGTATCTGAGGTCAAAAGTTCTGTTCACCTTTTTATGTCTTATTCCTTTTTCTTATTTTTGAAGAAACAAGGAGTCTAATAAAATAAAATTATGTACATGGAAGGGCTTTGTAATTCATAAAAAGATCATAATGATGTTGCTTTTTCTTCACCATTATTGATTTCCTCACTTATGTAAAAAAATTATATTGGGGATAGACTGACGCTACAATCGGAAAGAACATGGAGTATATGACTCACATTGATCATTTGAGTTCCGGGTCATTTCTCATGCTATACTGGGAAGAATTTTTTAACTGGGGCATTAGCAGCAACAAAGCAAGCAACTGGGTCCCTTATCATCGTTATGTGACCTTGGCATCATCCTTTTGCCCAAAACCCACCACCATCGAGTTGATTCCGATTCACAGCGACCCTGTAGGGCAGCGTAGAACTGCCCCAGAGGGTTTCCAAGGCTGTAAATCTTTACAGAAGCAGACTATCACATCTTTCTCCTTTGGAGCAGCTGGTAGGTTCAAAAAGCCGAACTTCCAGTTAGCAGACAAGCGCTTTAACCACTGTGCCACCAGGGTTCTTTTTGCCCAAAATGCCTGCCTAAAAGAATGTGGCAGGAATCAATGGTGAAAAGTAGGGCTATAGCTTAGCCTGTCACTCACTTTGCTCAAATTAAGTCTATTTGCATTTCTAAAATGTATTAGTTCTATTCAAAGCCTGCCATAGAAATGGAAATGGTCTTAGGGGAACAGCCCGTTCCTAATCAGTGATCCTGGAGAATGAAACAGTCACTGACTTTGAAACCTAACCCAGAATTCTCTGCAGAGACCCCAGAAGCAAGTTTCCAAAGTCAATGGTATGTAAATGCCACTTGCCTTCTCAGTCTGACTCATCCCCAGGGCCCTGGCACACAGAGCTGTCAGGGCTGGTTAGACAGCCAAAGGAGAGAACTTCCTTCAAAGGATACAAAACAAAAGTTACAAAACGGTAACTGTAAACCAAAAAGCCATTCTTAAATCTTCACTCAACTCATTTTGAGTAGGACGGGCAGAAGAAAAGCCCTGATCAAGAGCAGAAAGTGTTCTAAAACTCTAGTGCCATAAAGGAAAAGAACAATGAATATTTAAACCCAGGAAAATCACCAGTAGGGAAAAAGTAAAAGTATTTAAAAAGCGAACCACTAAAAATTGTTACTGGGAAGTATCTCTGCACCCTTGATTTCTCGCAAACCAGCAATGATCCATGAACATGCTCATCCATCCCGGTATACCAGCCTATGGACAGTGCTAAACCGGCCACTACCCCAAACATCATCATCACCCTAGGATCAGCCAAGGGCCCCACTTGATGTGCTGATGCTTGGAGGAGCCCCAAAGTTTGACCCACGCTTCTCAAAGCCAAGTTATTCCGGAGCAAAAACTAGACTCAGGAAGATAATTACAGACATGGGTTCATGATTTAACGTTCAAGATTTCCGCTATTCCCAAAAAAGTCCAAAGATCCATAATCATATTCATTTGCACTCCGCTGAGATATCATCTGGACTTGTGAACTCACCGAGGTGTTTGTATAGGTTGGAATCACCAGTGTCATGAGTGGGCCACATGTCACCTGTCAGTGGAGCTTTGTGGTTCTCCATCCATCACTGTAAATAGCATCCTTCTGTGTGAAAAAAATGTAGCATTAGTATAGTTTTAAAGGTTTGTGGTACAAACATATGCACAGCAAATACGTGTCACTTTTTCACTGAAATGTGACTTAGGATAAAGTCAGTAATCTATTCTATCAATTTCTTTTTCATGAATTTAGAGATTTAAGAAAGTGGGTTTGACCCACTAGAATGTTAAGGACATGCTATATTTTCTGGCTCAGTTTCCACCTGCTGTATTAGAAGTTTCAAGTCCTTTTCAAAGTTTCTCTTAAGTATTTCCAGAAGTCCACAGAAGATCCAACATATGTCTATTCAACAACTAATTATTGTGCACCTACTATACAGGGTCAGCGGAAAAGAGGAAGACCCTCAACAAAGTGGATTGACACAGTGGCTGCAACAATGAGCTCAAGCATAACAATGATTGTGAGGATGGCGCAGGACCGGGCAATGTTTCATTCTGTTGTGCATGGGGTCGCTGTGAGTCGGAACCGACTCGACGGCACCTAACAACAACAACAACACCACTAAGTGCTAGATACGCTCTGAGAGGAAATGAGAATACAACGGTAAACAAAACAGAAGTGGTCTCGGCTTTCATGGGATGCTCACGTGGCATCTGCTGTCTTACCAGTGTCTTCATTTTTCTCTCCTCCTCCAGCTGCCACTGGGGCTGGGCATCTGATTCCTTGGAAAGTGGAGATGTTGCAGACGCCTATCAAAAATGCCACCATTGCTGCCTTTGCTAAGGCTGCTGACAAATGCTACTGTGATCTCTAGCATATGGGATAAAAGTACCATTTTCTGTCAATGGAAAAAATGTTTCCACAATCAGTTCATTTACTGTTCCTGCAAATATTTTTAAGCACATATTAGGTGTTATCAAACAATGTCATTAATGGCACACGCAAGTAATATTTTGCTGAAGATCATTCAAAAGCGGCTGCAGCAGTATATTGACAGGGAACTGTCAGAAATTCATGCCGGATTCAGAACAGGATGCAGAACCAGGGATATCGTTGCTGATGTCAGATGGATCTTGGCTGAAAGCCGGGACTACCAGAAAGATGTTTGCCCATGTTTTATTGACTATGCAAAGGCGTTCAACTGTGTGGGTCATAACAAATTATGGATATCATTGTGAAGAATGGGAATTCCAGAACACTTTATTGTGCTCATGAGGAGCCTGTACATGGATCAAGATGCAGTCGCTCCAACAGAACAAGTGGATTCTGAGTGGTTTAAAGTCAGGAAAGGTGTGTGTCAGGGTTGCATCCTTTCACCATACTTATTCAATTTGTATGCTGAGCAAATAATCCAAGAAGCTGAACTATATGAAGAACAACAGGACATCAGGATTGGAGGAAGACTCATTAACAACCTGCATTATGCAGATGACACAACATTGCTAACTGAAAGTGAAGAGGACTTGAAGCACTTACTGATGAAGATCAAAGACCACAGCCTTCAGTATGGACTACACCTCAATAAGCAGCATCAGGATAAATGGAGAAGGCTGAAGATGTCAAGGATTTCATTGTACTTGGATCCACAATCAACAGCCATGGAAGCAGCAGTCAAGAAATCAAAAGACTCATTGCATTGGGCAAATCTTCTGCAAAAGACCTCTTTAAAGAGTTGAAAAGTAAAGATGTCACCTTGAAGATTAGGGTTGGCCTGACCCAAGCCATAGTGTTTTCAATTGCTTCCCATGCATGTGAAAGCTGGATGATGAATAAAGAAGATCAGAGAAGAATTGATACCTTTGTAGGGTGGTGTTGGAGAAGAATATTGAATATACCATGGGCTGCCAAAAGACCAAATAAATCTGTCTTGAAAGAGGTGAAACCAGAATGCTCCTTAGAAGCAAGGATGGCGAGACATACTTTGAACATGTTGTCAATAGGGATCAGTTCCTGGAGAAGGACATCCTACTTGGTAAAGTAGAAGGTCAGTGAAAAAGATGAAGACCTCCAATGAGATGGATTGACACAGTGGCTGCAACAATGGGATCAAGCATAACAACGATTGTGAGGATGACGCAGGACCAGGCAGTGTTTCGTTCTGTTGTGCGTAGGGTCACTATGAGTCAGAACCAACTCAGTAGCACCTAACAGCAATGTAACATGTGCCAGCATTATCCTTGGAGCTGGGCTTAGTGGTGAACAAGCAAGATAATGTTCCTGCCCTCAAGAGTCTGTATTTCTCATTTGAGTAGACTGGCAGTAATCAAACAAAAATTGAACAATGTAATTTAAATATTGACAAAGCAAAATGATGTTATAGAGTATGACTGGGGAGATAGTGGCCATGGAAGCCCTCTCTGAGGAGATGGTGTTGAAGTTGAGACCTAGATGATGTGAGAAATTATAGACATGGAGGGAGCCAGGGAAAAAGCACTCCAGGCAGAGGGAAAAACTAACACAAAGACCCGGGGGTAGGAATGAACTTCCCACGTTCAGGAAGATCAGGAGGTTAGAGGACAAGAAGGTTAAGGGAAGAGTGGAGCAAAGTGAAGGTTAGCAATGCAGGTTGGGAACAGATCACATAAAGCCTCTGTAGGCTGTGGTATAGAAATTTGTTTCTGTCCTAATGGCAATGAGATGCCGAAAAAGAGTTAAAAGAGAAGGGGGACCCAATCTAACTTGATAAAAGAACTCTCTGGCTGCTGTGTGGAGAATAAACTGTTTGAGTGCAAAAGTGGAAGCATGCATCTGAGTTTCAATATAAATCCAATCGTAAATGCAAGAGATAATGAGAGTTTGATATTTGGCATGAAAATGGAAGCTATGGGTGGATCTAGGATATGTTTTGGAAGTAGATTTAATAAATCCTACTGGTGAATGAAGATGTAAAAAAAGACTCAAGGATGCTACTTGGTTTTTGCCTCGAGCAAGTGAATGGTTGGTGGTGCCATTCAGTGAGTGAGAATGGAAAGACAGAAAGAGAAAGAGATTGCAAAGATTGAGAGAGGGGGCAGTGGACATCCAGTTTCATTTCCAATAAATTTGATGCCTGTTAGACTTCTAAGAGGAGACTCAAATCAACATTTGAGTCTGGAGCATAGAGGAACAATTAGGGAGAGGAATATAAACAGAGAGGCATCAGAGTTACAGAAACATGTGCAGTGTGAATACCCTGCTGGCACCACCAATGTGGAAAGTTCTTTCAGGCCTGCATGCTGCAAAGACAGATTGACTTTGAGAAAGAAGAGAAAAACATTTGAGCATTGTGAGGCTTCCATGGCCTAAAAACCATTGAACCGAACTCAGCCTGAATGAGATGTCTCTGGCCCATCCAAAGGTACTAATGTAATGGGGACTGATTGCCAGAAAAGGAACCAACAGAAAATAGTTTAAAAGTTTACCCAGCAACCAAGTTGTGTTTGACCCAGACCATTGTTCAAAATATTTTATTTGCCAACATTTTAAATTTTTGGATTTTTTTTTTCTACTTTAAAATTCCAAAATGCATGGCATCGCATAGCCCACGTTCCCACTTGGCAACCGTCAGCTGCAGCTGAGACATCCATTCTCAAGTCACCACAGGGCTCTCTCAGAGCAGCGCAATAACCCCTGTATCTTAAAGAAACAAAAACCAAGACTGTGCAGAGTGAGAAAGTATCATTTCTCTTTCCATCAGGCCAATAGAATCACTCACCAAGGGTCACCACTCTAATGCCTTGTTTTATTCCACTAAGCAAAAGAATAAGACTCACTTGCTATGAAAGACCAGACCTCCACGAGGGAGTTTGCTCACCCACTCACTGAGATTTAGTGGCATAGGCTTGAAATAGAAGAAAAGTCATCTGTCATTTCCACAATTTTCCAGTTCAAAAAAAAAATTATATATATATATATATATATTTTCAGAAACGTTGCTGGGTTGCAGTTGCTGGTGCACCGTCTCCCAATTCCCAAAAACAAACAAAAAATCACCTGCAAAGACGGAAAAAAAAAAAAGGTGAAAACTCAGAGCACACTGAAAAATAAGCTGAACAGACAGCTGAATGCCACAATCTGTTTGGAATTTCCTCTTTGTTGGAGTTAATTTTAAGAGAAAAAATTAGCCGAGCTTCAGCAACGGTAAACCCCATTTCTCTAAATGAAAATGTAGTGGTCTCAAAGCTATGAAGCCATTTATAAATCTCCAGTATCACCTACTGGCCCAGAGAGCACAGACCTATACTAACCATGTATAGTTATCTAGTATCTTAATCCCCCAGGTACTGACCTCTTCCTTCAGTCAAGGTTGTCACCATCTTTATTCTCCCATATCAAAAATAGAAAGTGAAAAAAAATCTGAATAAGGAGGTTATATCTAGTAGCACTGGTACATGTTGTCTTAGAGGCATAGTTCCATCAAAGATAACCCAGACATCAGTTGTAAGTCCCTTGGATTTTGGATGCCTGATTAAAATTGATTCAATCTCATATTCCATTGCCTGAGAATACCAAAGGCCTTCCCACTATTTCTGTGCACTCATGTGGTGCCAGCATTCTTTAGATCATTCTTTTTCCCCTGACTCAGCACACACTGCTCAACAGTGCATCGACCCATATCCAAAATGCACCGCCTTTCTTGATTCATTAATAAAAATTACTCAAAGAAAGCATTTGTTGAGAAGAACAAAATTGGTTAGAGAATTGTCAGATCACAGGCTTTGGAAACAAAGGAGAGTTTATATAATAGATTAAGCTGTATCAATCAGGTGAGGCTAAATTATCAAATGACCCTAAACTCTTAGTGACTTCCAGTAATGAAGTTTTGCTATCTATTCACACTACATGTCCATCACGGATTAGATATGGCTCTGTTCCCCTCTCTATCTTCATGGACCCAGGCTGACAAAGCATTCTCTATCTGGAACACAGCCAGTCTTCATAGAAGAGGGAATCATGCATTGGTTTTTAAAACTTTTGCCTGGAAAAGCAAGTCATATGGCCAAGTCTGAGTTCTAATGAGGTGGTGGTGTGTAATCCTCCCACATGGAGTGACACAGAATATACGTGAAGAGCAATACAATCTATCAAAGCAGCATTTTAAAATGCAGTAGTGGGCATCACCATTTTTAAATGCTTTGCCCACACACAAACAGTTCAGTTGCCCTCAACCTCCCTATTGCCCCTTCTCACCACTCTCCAGAGCAGTGTAACAATTCCTCTCCTTGCCTCACGCAGTGCTAATTAAACCGTAATTCTAGTTAATGCACAAATTCTCTACACCAAGCACTTGCCAACATATTTCTTTCAAACAATGGAGTACTGGTGTCAACTGATAAAATAGTAACATTTTCTCTTCCTGATTATATAAGAAATCCGTATAAGTAAGAGTGGAGAAGATCAGAACCCAAATGCTGAAAATGACAATTTTGCATCATAATTTGCAAGAGTTCCAAGTACCAGAGAACCACATATAGGTTTAAAAAGAAGTTACCATCCCAGCAGAGCAGAGAAGTGTCAGGTGGAAATCTTCTAGAAGCTGGAAATTGGGTTGGGACCTATGCATCCTACCTACTCTTCAGCTGTATCTCTGGCTCAAGAAGAGTTTCAATTATAATGCTCGTGTACAGAAAGCAAGCCCTAGCGCTGTTTGTTGGAAAATCCTATTCAGGACATAACATCATCTCATTACCTTCACATCGTCTTTGTTTTATTTTTTGAGGTTGATTAAAGGAAAAAGCGTCTTTTCATGTGTTTATTGACTACTTGCATACTTTCTTTTGGGAAGCTTTCAAATGATTTGCTCCATTTTTATTGGGTTGTTCATCTTATTATTAAGCTATAAGAGTTTCTTACATATTCTGGATGCAAGGCCTTTGTCTGATATATGTTTTACAAATATTTTCTCCACTCTGTGGCTTGTTTTTTCACTTTCTTCGTGGTATCTTCCAAAAGGCAAAGGATTTCAATTTTGATAAAAATCAAACTTATCAATGTTTTCACTTACAATTTGTGCTATTTGTAATGTATCTCAGGAATCTTTGCTCTTCTCAAAGCTGCAAATGTTTTCTCCTGTGTTTTCTTCTACAAGATTTTTACTATTCACTTTCACCTTAGGCCTGTAGTCCATTTGGAGTTAAGTTTTTAATGCGGTGGGAGGTAAGAGTTGATTTTTTTTATTTCTTCTGGCTATCCAGTTGCCCCAGCATCACTTGTTTAAAGAATTTCCTTTTTTCTCGAATTACCTTGCTCCTTCAAAAATCAATGAATTAGATGTGTGGATCTATTTGTGTACTCTCTATTCTGCACCACGGTTTATTATATCTATCATTTTGCCAATACAACTCTGTCTTGGTTACCCTGGCTTGCTTTATAGTAACTCTTAAAAACGGGTAGTTTAAATCCACCAACTTCCTTCTTCTTTGAATGAAGAACATCAGAATGGGCAGTAGTAGTAGATAATCTTTCACAACATAACCAATGGGATTTCTTGTTAGTAAACTCAATAGATGCATTTCAGTTCTCATGCTTGACCCCTAAGATTGTTAAGTACCACTATCAAATCTCTAAGGCTTGTGTACTTTACATTTACATTGCTTCCTTCTCTCTCAATCTCATTTGTAGGGCTTATTCCTGGGTCAGCATCTCAGCTATTACTGTTCTTTGGCCTTATGTTTAGAACCTCTCCCTCACCCCCACTTTAAATCCCTACGTGATCTCATTTACTACCTAGGCTCCAGTTGCCACATTTTAGACTGCTTACTCCCAAATCTATTATTTCCAGTCCGGGTCTCTCTTCTGAGCTCCAGATCTATTTATCCAATCGCATATTTTCAATATCTACAGTAGACATTCTACATGACTTAGTCCCTAGGTTAACTGATACTATCCATTCCGTATAACTTGTCTATTGATGCCACAGCATGTTGAACAGTCCCAGCCATGGCTAACTAGCTATTTTCCAATAATCCTCTGTACTTTTGCTCCAACCAGCTGAGTTGTGTGTGTGCCAAGAGTCAGTTGCGTTTGTTCCAGAACGTTAGATGTCAATTTTACTTAATATGATAAATATAGAATTTGGTTAAATGATCTCTAGGCCAATGAAATAAGTTGAATTGTCAATTAAGTGCTGGTGAGAAGAGTAAATCCTGAACTTAAGACTAAGTAAATGCAAACTGTACTTGATCACATGTAAGGAAAAGAATTGAGGTGGAGGGGGACAATGTAGAAATGTTCTTCAGAATCGTGCCTTGGATCTGGACCAGTTGCAAAAGTAAAGAAACCTATTCATGAATCTGATAGATGGCACACAGCAGCAATAACAACATACTTAACTAAAATATTAGCTCTTATCAACATACAACCCATTCTACAACAACCACTTGTCAAAGTACTTCTTTCAAACTAAGGAATGCTGGTGTCAGCTGTTAAAATAATAACATTTTCTCTGACTGATTACACAAGAAATCTCAGTGAAGATCACACCTGATCATTTAATGTGCACAAATGAAAAGGGAGGTTGAGGGAAAATGGAATCCACCTGTTTGTAAATGTAGACAACATAGACCAGCACTACTGTAACTGATTAACTCTTCTGTTACACCACAAAAAATATATTATTGTTTTTATATAAGTGGAAACTTCGCATATTCATGTTTAAATCTCAGCTTTATACTCAGCACAGGGATTTGTTTTATTATTGCTTGGTTGTCTCTGCTAAGGTCAGTATTGCCTTCCAATGGTGATTTGGAATATGTGGGGGCATATGCAATTAAAATGATTGGGAAATGCTATTGGCATTTAATTTTTTGGAGCCAGATGCTAACAGTCCTGCAGTGTGAGGGACAGTCCCACTCTATGGAGTCTGCATTGAGAGACATTGGTTGAATTGGCTTGGTAGTTTTGGTGAGCTCTCAAATATTCTATCTACTTCAAGTCTCCGTGAACACAAGTATCGCTGGGGGAACTTATTAAAATGTAGATCCCAGAGCCCCATGACCAGCAAATATGATTCAGCAGGCTTGGGGTGGAGTTAAGGAATCAATATTTTTCATAACGAATGTTTTGGGTAATTCTCATGATTAATGAGGTTGGAAGGTACTATTGTTAACCAGATAAGAAGTGAAGCAGAGAAAGGTTCCACATTTTAAATTAAGTACCAGTTTTCCTCCATTAATTATGGTAAATATGTACATTATTTGGTTTAATCTTAAAATCTAAGCTTATGAATTAAGTTCATAAACTCAATTTTGCAAATCAGGAAACTGAAATTGAAAGATGTTAAGTGACTTACCCAAAGTTATAAATTAGTTAGCTGTAGACCTGGGTTTCAAACCAAGATTTATCTGACTACAGACAAATTTTACTACATTGTATGATCTGTCAACTATTCTATCTCAAAGGATTAGCTATTTTTCTCATTATAGTAAAGCAGTAACTATCTCAAAGTTTGCCTGCCTGGTTCATTATGACTTAGGATCATAATAAATGTGATTAGACCATAGGATCTATACTACTAACTGATAATACAACATGAAGGCTTAGATGTTTCCCCACCTCTTCAAACAAACCAAGAGCCCAAAAGAAAGGGAACAAATCTTTGTTATTTTGGTCTACCAGTGCCAGGGCCAGATAGAGACATGTAGGCTCCTGGTAAAGCAAGAATTTGACATACTTCAAACTGATACTTATTTAAATAAATATTGTATTGAAAAATGTACCTTACACGCAAAAAAAAAAAAATGCCACTTGAAGAAAAGTGCTAAAGAAACCTCTGGGTAGTAATGGGGTAGACTGAATATTAAGAAGTGGAGGCTGTTTCCCCATCCCTTGAATCTAGACTGGCCTTTTCCCATTTTTGTCATATGGGGTATGTGGAGCCCTGGTGGTGCAGTGGTTAAGAGCTTGGCTGCTAACCAAAAGGTTGGCAATTCAAATACACCAGCTGCCCCTTGGAAACCCTATGGGACAGTTCTCCTCTATCCTATAGGGTCACTGTGAGTCGGAATCGACTTGACAGCAAAGAGTGTGGTTTCATTTTGGTTTGGTGGGTATGTAGTGATACCTCATTGTGGTTTCCCTAATTACTAACAAGGGTAGGCATCTTTTCATATGTTTGTGAATTATTTATGTTTCTACTTTTGTGGAATAGTTATTTTTGGTATTTTGACTATTTTTCTATTCTTTGTCTTTTTCTTAGTGATTATATGATTTCTCTATATATTCTAACACTAATCTTTTCATATGCATTGCATATTTTCTTCTATTGCATGTTTTTTCTTCACTTTCCTTATGGTTTCTTTTGATAAATATAAAATTCTTAATTTTAATGTGGCAGGATTTATCATTTTTAATAGGTAGTGTTTCAGTCATATTTTAAAAATTATTTTCTAGTCAATGTCCTAAGACAGAGCACTAGTGGTGCAGTGGTTAAGAGCTATGGCTGCTAACCAAAAGGTCGGCAGTTTGAATCCACCAGTTGTTCCTTGGAAACACCATGGGGCAGTTCTTCTCTGTCCTGTAGGGTGGCTGAGTCAGAATAGACTAGATGGCAACGGGTTTGGTTTTTTTGCTCATAAAGACAGTCTATTTTCTTTTAAAATGTTTATGGTTTTAAATCTAATATTCAAAAGTTTAATCCAAATAGAACTAAAGTTTTTGTAGGGCATGAGGTAGGAATTCATTGTCATTTCATCCACGTGAAGAACCAAATATCCAGCACTACTTTTGAGTAGTCCACTCTTTATCCAATAATTTGTAATTCCAGCTGTTTCATAAATAAAGTGTCATTAATTCATGCATATTAGTCAGTTTTTACTGGACTATGAAAGAGAAACTACTCCAAAATCTCATTGGCTTTCAACAACAGCAATGCATTTCTTTTTACTTATCACATGAGGGTCAGCTGAGGCACTGTTCCATGTCTTCTTCATTTTGGGACCCAGTCGAAGGGTCATCTTGTATGTGGGGTATGCAGGCTTTGTCACAAAGGAAAAAGAACAATCGAGAAACAAAGTTACGGAACTTCGACTTTCGCTTCTACTCACATTCGGTGGTCAAATCAAGTCACATGTCCAAACCAGATGTCAGTGAGGTAAAAAAGTACAATGTTCCCATGGGTAGGGTAAATAATTGAGATCAATAACACAATCTACTCACATCACCTTAATTAATGTCATTTTAAAGTTTTAATTTCCAGCAAAACATGCCCTCTGCCCCACCCCCCTTTTTTAAGGAGTTTCTTAACTACTTTTGGCCTTTTGCTCTTCAGTGAACACTTTAGAAAGAGCTTGTGAATTTCCATTAGAACACTTACAATAGTAGTTGGAATTGCAATAAATCCATAGATCACTTTGGGGTTAATTTACATCATAATCATGCCCAGTCTTTCTATACGAAGATATAGTATATTAAAAAAAAAAAAATTTTTTTTTTTTTAGCTCCAGTTATTTAAGTCTTCTTTAATATATTGCAATGGAATTTTTAAAATTTTCTCTCTAAAGGCCTCAAAAGCTATTTTTAAAACTATTCTTAGTTACCTTTTATATTTGTTACTATTGGTAAACAGTACCGTGGTACATCTTTTTCCGTCTTTGACTATCAATCTTATTGTGACACTTTGTTTTTGTTTTAGGTGCATCTCTTTTAAAAACCAAAGAATTGGACTTTGCTTTTTCCTTAATCCAGTGTCAAGATCTTTGTCTATTAACTAAATATTAACTAAAGAGTCTATTGTATTTACATTGATTGTGATTAATGATATATTTGGATGTATTTCTTCTATTTTCTATTTATTTCCTCTTTTCATACCTTTTTTTAATTGATTAAATTTTTTTTGTTTTGTTTTTTCTCTTTTTGTCATGCCTTTATTTTGCCTCTGCTTATTTGGAGACTGTGTTCATTTTTTAATGAATACGCCAGCCATTTTAACTAGTAATCAAAATAATAACTAAAGTTAGTCTAATGCAAGTATGAAATTATTTTAAATGAAAAGGTAAAACTAAAAACTCAAGTTAATTTATTATTTAACATCTATCTAAACAGTGAAAGAAAGTTAAAAGATTTTAACACTGATTGTTCTGTTCCCAATTTAAGTGCTTATCTGGCAATTTCGTTTTACTTATTACCCTCTTTTTTTTTTTTTTTATAATATATATATATTATTGTTACTGGAAAAAAAGGCAAAATACTGATATGAAGAGGATATTTCTACTTTTGATTGTATTTACTTTTGTTCTAAGCTTACAGCAAAAACTAATATTTTCTTTAATTTTAGAGCAAAAAAGCAGTAAAATCAAAAATAGAAGTAAAGAAAATCAACAAAGACAAAAGGTGAATCTTTGAAAAGATCAATAGAATGTATAAATCCCTAGCAACACTGATCAGAAAAAAGAGAAAACACAAAATACTAAAATCAAGAAAGAAAATTGAATATCATCACACACCTACAGAACCTATGAATTAATAAAAAGATAAGATATTAAGGTGACTTTATGCCAATAAAATTGAAAAAAAAAAATTTTAAAAATGGATAAAGTCTCTCAAAAATTCCATTTACCAAAACTGACTTAAGAATAAGAAGAAGTAGAAAATATGAATGACACTATATACAGAAGCTTTATCTACAATTAAAATTCTTGGCCCAAAGAAAATTCCGGCCTAAATGACTTCAACGGTGAATTCGTCTAGATATTTAAGAAAAAAAAAATGAGTATTAATCTTACACAATATATTTAATACGACAGAGAAACAGGCAGTTCTTGCTCACTCATAGGCCAACAAAACACTGATATAAAAACTTGAAAGTAATGTTACATGAGAAGAAAATCACAGAACAAATCTCTTGTGAACATACACATAAAAATTATAAATAAGAAATAAAACACAATTCAGCAATACATACAAAAAATAATGAACTATAACAGAAGAATTTATTCCAGAAATTCAAGGTTGGCTTAACAGAATAGAATAAAGGAGAAAAAAACATATGATTATCTTAGTGGATAATTCAAGAACATTTGGTAGCATTTAGTAATAATTTGGGATTATAAAAACTATGAAAAAATGCAACCTCTTTAATCTGATTATGTTTCTAAAGTACCCTATAGCTATCTAACTATTTGGAGCCCTGGTGGCATACTGGTTAAGCATTCAGCTGCTAACCAAAAGGTTGGCAGTGTGAATCCACCAGCCACTCCTTGGAAACTCTATGGGGCAGTTCTACTCTGTCCTATAGGGTTGCTATCAGTCAGAATCCACTCAATGGCCATGGGTTTATAACAAACTACTTAATGATTAAGTATTGAATACATTTCTACTGATGTGAGAAAAAGGTAACAATGTCTACTATCCCCTTTTCTACTCTTCATTGTACAGGAAATCATAGATCCATGCAATGAGATATGGAAAAGAAAAGGTACAAAGACTGGAAAGAATGAAATAAAAGTGGCTTTATATACAGATGCTGTATTAAACACAAGAATTATTTTTTAAAAAAACTACTAACAAACTATTAAAATTACTAAATGGATTTAGCAAGTTTGCTGGAATCAGTATATAAGTTTATTATATATGTCACAAACATTTGAAAAATAAAATTAAAAAAATACCATCAACAATAGCATAAATATCAAATACCTAATAAGTTTAATAAAAATATGAAAGCTCTCTACACTGAAAAATTTAAAAACAAAAACAATGCGTACCTGAATAAAACTTAAAATATTAATATACATGGGTAAATATACCATGTTCATGGGATGTTGTTGTTGCTTTTAGGTGGACTGAAGCTGGCTCCGACTCATAACAACCCTATGTATAACAGAATGAAATGTTGCCTGGCCCTGCGCCATTCTCACAATTGTTGCTATGTTTGAGCCCATTGTTGCAGCCAAGGTGTCAATCCATCTCACTGAAGGTCTTCCTTTTTTTGCTGACCCTCTACTTTACCAAGCATGATGTCCTTCTCCAGGAATTGGTCCCTCCTGACAATGTGTCTTAAGTATCTGAAATGAAGTCTCACCATCCTCACTTCTAAGGAGCATTCTGGCTGTACTTCCTTCCACAAGGATTTGTTTCACTCTTCTGGCAATCCATTGTATATTTAATGCTGTTCACCAAGACCATAATTCAAATGTATCAATACTTCTTCAGTCTTCCTTTTACATCGAGAGATGGAATACACAGGAATCAAATTGACTACACCTGTGGAAAGACAATGGAAAAGCTCAATATCATCAGTCAGGACAAGACTAAGGGCCAACTGTGAAAAGACCATCAATTGCTCACTTCAAAGTTCAAGCTGAAGCTGAAGAAAAAATAAGTCCATGAGAGCCAAAGTACAAACTTGAATATATCCTACCTGAATTTAGAGACCATCTCAAGAACATATTTGACACACTAAACACTAATAACTGAAGACCAGAAAAGATGCTCATGGATTAGAAGATTCAATATTTTCACATGTAAATTTTCCTTAAATTGATTTTGGTCTGCAATCCCAATCAAAATTCTAAAAGGTTTTTTTTTTTTTTAATTTATTGTGCATTAAGCAAAAGATTACAAATCAAGTCAGTCTTTCCTGCAAAAACTTATACATACCTTGTTATGTACTCCTAGCTGCTCTCCCCCTAATGAGACAGCTCACTCCTCCTCTCTACTCTGCATTCCCGTGTCTATTCAATCAGCTCCTGTCCCCCTCTGCCTTCTCGTCTTGCCTCCAGACAGGAGCTGCCCACATTGTCTCATGTGTCTACTAGAACCAAGAAGCTCACGCCTCACCAGTGTCATTTTCTATCTTAAAGTCCAGTCCAATCCCTGCCTGAAGAGTTGACTTTGGGAATGGTTCCAATCTTGGGCTAAGAGAGGGTCCAGGGACCATAACCTCCGGGGTCCCTCTAGTCTCAGTCAGACCTTTAAGTCTGATCATTTTATGAGAATTTGAGGTCTGCATCCCACTGTTCTCTGCTCCATCAATCTAAGACGGCTTTTGAGAAAATTAGCTTGTTAATCCTAAAACTTACATGGAAATGCAAAGGACTTAGAATAGCCAAGACAATCTTGATAAAGAACAAATTTGAATAACTTTCAGTACCAGAATTCAAAAGTTACTATAAGTTACTGTGGTTAAAACAGTTTGATACTCGTTTGACAAATTAAGAAACAGAATACAGAGTCTTAAAAGAGTTTCACACACCTAAAGTGGCTTTACATGGCATCATTACAATCCCTTGGGGAATAGATTGCAGTTTCAATGAACAGTATTCTGACAACTGAATACACATATGAACAAATTTGAACTTTAATCTATTTCCTCTGACATCATACACAAATTTATTTGCTTTGGATTATAGACCTACATGAAAGACGTAAACCTTAAAGTTCCTAGAAGAAAAAAATAATATCTCCATGACTTATGGTAAGTAAAAATTATTTAAATAGCAAGTAAAAAGCAAAATTCATAAAATATTTTTTAAAATGATAAATGAGACTGTTAAAATTAAGAACATCTGTTCATCAAAAGATACCATTATGAAATTAAAAACACAAATCACAGGCTGAGAAAAGATATAACCAACAAAGAATATATCCAGAATTTTAGAATATATGAAGAACATCTACAAATCAATAAGAAAGAGTTAAGGGGGAAAAAAAACTCTCTTAACAAAAGACTTGAAAAGACACTTCACAAAAATGGATGCCCTATGGCTTATTCACAAATGTAAAGATATCAGCGTTCATCTAAGAAAATAACTTAAAAAAAAAACACTTGGGGTGAGGATGTGAAGCAACTGGAAATCTCAAATATTACTGGCGTGAGTTTCTATTGATGTAACCTCATTGGAAAACTATTTAGTGGTAACTGCTAATCCTAAGCATACACCTACTCTATGATCCACCAGTGCCGCTTATAGCTTTCTACCCAAGAGAAATGGATTCATCTTTCTACTGAGAAATATGGACAAAATTGTTTCTAGCAGATTTATTCACAGTCACAAAATCTGGAAACAACTCAAATGACCATCCACAGAAGAATTGATACATAACTTGTGACATAGTCAAGTAATGGAGTACTACATAGCGATAAAAAATAACCAACCACTGATACACACTTAACAGGAATGACTCTAAAAGGTATTAATGTGACCAAAAGACGATAGATATGAAAAATTGCATACTGTATGGTTACATTTATTAATGGCAATAAAAATCAGAAGTGCAATTACATCTAGGGAGGAGAATTGATGATGACGGAGAGAAAATAACCTTCAGAGGTCCTGGAAATACTGTCTTAATATGGTGGTTACATAGATGTATATAAAATTTTCTCAAGTAGTTAAGATTACCATACTTTGCTGCATGTGTACTATACATCATTTTTTTTTAATTAAAGTGTTTTCTTATTATTTCCCCCAAGAGAATGGAAACACTGCCAACTTCCATAAGAAAATTAATGTCTCTTCTCAAAAATAATCTTAAAGTTGGAAAGATTAAAAAAATAAAGATTTGGGGTCCGTCTTGAAAGACTGATAAGAATTGGCCAGATGAACAAGGAAAGCAAATTTCAAAGACAGAGGAGCAAGAGTGAATAAGAAGCATAAAAAGAGTTACAAGAAGTGTGGATGCAGCACAAGGTATGTGTGAAAAAAACCTCGACGATAAACATCTTTGGAAACATGCTCTAGGGTTTGCAGAAAATGGGAATCATTAAGAAAATGAGAAGTTATCTAACAGACCTGTTTAATGATTCATTTACTTGAATTAGTATTTTACTCTGGAAAGATAAACAAAGGCACTGGTGCTCTGTTATTTCCAAATATGTAATCCAGCAGTTTCCAAAGGGAACCGGAGCAATCTGGCTTGAATTTCAGCATCTGTGCCCTCGTCCCAGATGCACAGGCAGCGGATTAATAAAAACACACTTCGGATTGTTTTCTCTGTAACCATTAGCAGCATTCTTTGGCTTTCATTATTATCATTCTTCTTGACCTCCTCAATTGTCCCTGGGCAGAATACCTCTGGGATATAGACCAGTGATTAAAAATGTCCTATTCATTACCATGAATGTCAGCCTTTCAGTTGAGACCGAGAAACCCTGAAATATGCAGGGGACAGGCAGAGCACAGGCATTCCTCAGCTAATAGCAAGTTATTGTTTCGAGTGGTTCCAGCAGCACCTTGACTTCCTGAGCAGTGATTGACAGAGGCAGGGTTGGGAATGTTTATCTCATGAGAACAGACTAGATGCTATCAGGTCCTGCTTGATAGCATCTCTGTGTGCCATCTCTCTTCTTTGGGTGGCCAGAGAAACTAGGGCAGTGGGGAGGGCCTGGGAGACCACAGAGGCAGAACTGGAGCAGTGCTTCGCATGCACCATTGAATCATCTTGAGGACACCAATATTTTCCCCTCTCTCTGGTGGGCCCCTTTCCCATCACTGATTATAATGTGGAGAGCTACTTTGTGGTTTTAATCTAAATTAGGAAGGAAAGATTCATCACTTCAACTGCCTGCTTGATTTAAAGATATCACGGGTCTTCACCTCCCAGCTGCAAAAAACCTGCTAAGAATGCAGAGGTGATGTGTGAATTTGTAGCTGATTTTAGGAATTTGTGAACTAAACAAATATATATAATATATATGTAATAGAGAGAGACAAAAATTATTAATCTCACTGCTATTGTTTATCTCTTTGGCTTTTGCTGAGAAAAATCTCATTACGCCACCATTTTCAAATGAGGTAAAGGAATTTGCACAGGGTCACATAGCTGTTAATTGTCAGATTAATGGAAACTGAGTCTAAACCTGTGTTATATTTCTGCATTTTTCATGGGATTTTCTTATCATAATATTTGGATGATTATGCAAGACAGACTAGTCCTCCTGAGTTCAATTCCTGGCTTTGCCTCTTCCTAGCTTTGGGAAAATCACTTAACTTCTCTGTGCATCGGTTTCCTTATCTGTAAAACTGAGATAATAATGGGGCTCTCCACAAAGGGTTGTGATGAGAATGAACTGAGTTAATATTAGTAAAGACCTTAGGTAAGATTCTGGAATCAGTAAGCTCCCTGTTACTGTTAGGTATTACCATGACTATAATCATGATTATGATATAATCCACTTTCTTCAGAAGTGGAGATCAAGACCCGGAAATCAGTAGTCCACTATCAACTAAGCCAAATTCTTATTTCCTTATTTATTTGCACCCATATTTACTACAAAAAATATTTCAAGGTCTTACAAAAAACAATGTACAACATGTTTAAAAGGAAGGAAATCAAGGATAGAAAATAAAAGTAAGACTTGAAATGGCCTTCGTCCAGTAAAATCATTGAATTACAAACTTTCCAGCAGGCAGTGCAAAGAGGGTAATGTGATCAAACACAAAATCTAAAAGATAAAAAAGGAAATGCTCAAAAGAGACTTAACTATCTTTATAATAAGTTCAGAGAAGACTTTTTCCCATTGCTTGTAATTTATTGAACAATGAACAATGTGCTCACAACATCTTTATGATAATTCCTGAAGGGCCCCCAATGTAGAACCCAGCCTGATGAACAGGTGTCAATCTCTTTAAAGGCCACTGACTCAACAGATTCCATAATAAGTAGCCGTGAATAGTTCATGATAGATCAACAGCATTGTGGTAAGAATGTTTCTATTTCTACCAGAGATCTAGGTCCTCTTTGCCCCAAAAGAAGGTGCTTCTTTCACTTCTGAATTCCTTTAGTTTAGGGGTTTGGCTGTAAAAAATAACTATGTCAACCATGGTACCAGGCTTCAGGCACCAGCTGTGTAGGATCAGATGTCCTCAGGGCTTCTCTAAGGCCATCAGTATGTTTCCTTCGCTGTCCTTGAGAGGCCTAAGGGATGGAAGAATGAGCAGATTTTTACTGGAACTAATAGAAGAGTTTGGCAAAGTGTCAGGGTACAAGATCAACACACAAAACTCAGTTGGGTTCCTCTACACTAACAAGAACTCTGAAAAGGAAATCAAGAAAATAATACCATTTACAATAGCTGCCCAAATGATAAAATACCTAGGAACAAACCCAATCAGAGATATAAAAGTCTGACACAAGGAAAACTATAAAACACTATTGCAAAAGACTAAAATAGAACTATATAAATGGAAAAATGTTCCATGCTCATGGATTGGAAGATTTAACATTATCAAAATGTCAATACTACCCAAAGCAATCTATAGATATAATGCAATCCCAATCCAAATCCCACCAACATTCTTTAATAAAATGGAAAAACTAATCTCCAACTTCATATGGAAAGAAAAGAGGCCCCAAACAGATAAAGCAATATTGAAGAAAAAGAACAAAGTAGGAGGCTTCACACTTACAAATCTCAAAACTTACTATATAGCCACAGTAATCAAAACGACCTGGTACTGGTTCAATGATGGACTCACAGGTAGGTGGAACAGAATCGAGAGCCCAGAAGTAAACCTCTTCATCCATGGGTAACTGACCTTTAACAAAGCGTCAGAGTCGAAAGAGTCTCTTTAACAAATGGCACTGGCAAAATTGAATCCATTTGCAGAAAAATGAAACAGGTTCCATGCTATCATGCCATATACAAAAACTAACTAAAATGGATCAAAGCCCTAATTTTTAAAGCTAAAACTATAAAGTTCCTGGAAGATAACATAGAAACAAAACTAGGGGGCCTGATTTTTGGCATAAATAATCTATCAAACACAACATCTAAAAATCCACGAACAACAGAAGATAAATTAGATAACTGGAGCCTCCTAAAAATTAAATACTTATGCTCATCAAAAGACCTTACCAAAAGAGCAAGAAGAGAACTTATAGACTGGGAAAAAAATCTTTGGCAATGACATATCTGGTAAGGTTCTGATCTCTAAAACATAGAAAATTTCACAACTCAACAACCAAAAGACAAACGATCCATTAAAAAAAAAAATGAGCAGAGGATTTGAATAGATGCTTCACCAAAGAGGACATTCAGCTGGCTAACAAACACATGAAAAGATGCAATGATTAGCCGTTAGAGAGATGCAAATCAAAAGGAAAATGAAATATTATCTCACCTCTGCAAAAATGGCACCGATCAAAAAAAAAAAATGCTGATGAGGTTGGGGAGAAATTGGAACTCTTATACACTGCTGTTGGGATTGTAAAATGGTACAGCCACTATGGAAATGGTATGGAACTGCCTCAAAAAGCTAGAAATAGAAATACCTTATGATCCCGCAATTCCACTCATAGGTATATATCATAGAGATATAAGAGCAGTGACAGGAGTAGACATATGTTCATTGCACCATTATTCACAATAGCAAAAAGATGGGTTCAACCTAAGTGCCCATTAGTGGATGAATGAAAAAAAAAATTTGTAGTATATACATATAATGGAATACTACACAACTCTAAAGAGCAATGAAGAATCCATAAAATGTAACATGAATGGATCTGGATGACATTATGCTGAGTGAAATACATCAATCACAAAAGGACAAATATTGTATCATCTCACTTGAGAGTTAAGAACAGTTATTCATACAGAAAGCAACTTTCCTTGATGGTTACTAGGGATGTGAGGAAGAAGAAGGAGGGATTGCTTTCTAAATAGTAGACATTCATCATTTTTGGTGATGGGAAAGGCAATACCCAGCATGAGTGAAGTCTGAACAGCTTGACCAAGGCAAATGAAGACACTAAGAAGTATACAAGAATAAGGGACATTTTGGTAAATGTGCACAATTTCGTAACTAGAGTAATAATAACCAAAAAAAAAAACAAGTGGGGTTACATAGGTATATATGTATGCATACAGGTGTATAGGAAGGCATATGAGAGTACACGCATACGCATGTATAGGTGTATCTGTAGGCATATGTATGTATATGTTTGTGCTGCATATATATTCATATATATAAGTGTAGGTGGCAGTTATGGAGCCTTCCTAGACATATTCAAATACCTCAAGGGATTGGTTTACCAGTTTGAAGGGCTTAGGACCAGAGTCTCTTGGGACAACTCAGTTAATTGGCATTTGAAAATATGAAGTAGGATATAATTTTGTTAGTAATTACATAATTCTACATCCTACTTTAGTGAGTAGCATCTGGAGTCTTAAAAGTTTACAAGGAGCCATCTAAGATACAACTATTGGTCTCTACTCATCTGGAGCAAAAGAGATTGAAGCTAATCAAAGACTCAGGGAAGAAACTAGTCCCCAGGATTAACAGCCCACATGAACCAGTCTGAGACCAGAAGAACTAGATGGTACCCAGCTACCACTACCAACTGTTCTGACCAGGGACACAATAGAAGGTCCCACATTGAATGGGAGAACAATGGGGAACAAAATTCAAATTCCTAAAAACAGTCAGACTTACTAGACCAAAAGAGACTGGAAGAACCCTGAGACTGTCACCCTAACATCTTTGAATTTGGAACTGAAGCCACTCTCAGAGATCACTTTTCAGTCAAATAATAGATTGGCTTATAAAATAAACAATATCACCCATGAGTAAAGTGGCCTCTTAGACAATCAACTATATGAGGTCAAACGGTCAACATTTACCCAAAAGCAAAGATAAAAGGGCAAGGAAGCTAGGTCAATGGAAACAGAACAAACAGAAAAGAAATAATGAGAATGCTGATACATTGTGAAAACTATAACAAACATCGTGGAACAATTTGTATAAAAATTGTTAAATGGGAACTAATTTGCTGTGTCATCTTCCACTTAAAACACAATAAAATAATAAAAAAAAAAGAAAAATCACCTATAGGAAACCAAATGATCAAAAATTACTCTAAAGCAAAGATGAGAAGGTAAGGGGGGCAGGGAAACAAGAGCCCTGGAAATGGTACATCCAGAATGGAATGAATGAAAATGATGACACACTGTAAAAAATGTAACCAATACTACTGAATACTTTATGTAGAAATTGTTAAATAAGAACCTAATTTCTGTGTAAACTTTCACCTTAAACATAGTAAAATATTAATTAGAAAGAAAAAAAAAGCTTACTTGGCAGTGAGACAGACGCCATCAGTCTGGACCTCCAGCATGTGTCAGGACCCCGGAGGGCAGATAGTTCTCACACTCACTGGGATGCCCCAGGGTCACTAAGCCCTCCCTACATAAACTTTTGAAATTTCTGAAAATGTTGGATCCATCAGATGAGTCACCTCAGATGGCTAGGACATCCTTCATTTCTCTCAAAGTCATGGTCCTCTTTGTGCCCAAATCTAGTTGGTGTTTCTTGAGACATCAACCCTTCCTTTTTTCCCAGGGTCATCCCTCTTGGGGCTCTATCTCCTCAGCTCTACCTTTACCAAAAGGCAGTCTTCCCCAAATAACCCACACGCTTCTTTCCCACCTCCCATACTGGTAACAGCAGTTTATACAACTCTGTCTAATCCCTGAAAGGATTTAAGTAGCTGATGATGAAGACACTGGTTTTTAAAAGATCATAAAACCTTTAAAACAAAACCTTTCATATTTCTACAATAAACACAATCTCTCCCATCTCTGAGCTCCTCAAGTATCTTAACTCTTTCATGTTACGTATCACATTTTGCCTGGCTTAGTAGTTATTCAGATTCATAGCTTATCTTCTCCTTTTAGACTACGACCTTCTTGATGCAAAAATCATATAAGATCTATGCAAATGCTCCCTAAATATCTGAAGAATAAATAACTAAATATATAGAAGAGATATTTGGGGGGAATTGACTCGAAGGAACTGGGTGTGTGGTGTGTGAGGACACTGGGAGGGGGACAATGTTCTGAAGTACGTCCTCATATAATGGATACTATAGATACATAAGCATAATTGTAATTCAAATTTTAAACACAATAATAGACCAAGCTAAGTTCCTAGAAGTGATGCCTAAGACAACTCAGACAAATGAATTAATTAAAGCAAGTATACTACTAAAGGAACATGGGCAAGCAATGAAAGGAGACTAATGGGAGGCACTGATGATTAGCATAACATGTGGTATTGATCATCCCAGCAGCCAAGTTAAAAAAGAAAATAGAGTGGCTTCTATAGCCCTGAATGTCTAATAAAATCAAACACATGGTTTACAGGGAACACAAACTTTTCTCCTTATTTTATCTGACTTCTGAAAATACTTTATCTAAGAGGGCGCTGAGCTACATAATCAGGACCATAACTAAAATGATAAGTTGTAGAAATGATAAATCCAACAGTATATCGTTGATCCCTCTGAGGAAGGCTTATCTCCATGAGAAATAGAAGAAATAAAAAGCTGGTGAGGACACAGAGAAACTGTATATTCATACATTGCTGGTGGGAACATAAACTGGTACAGCTACTCTTGAAAACAGTTTGATAGTTTCTTAAAAAAAAAAAAAATCAAGCATGCAACTACCATACGGCCCAGCAATTGCGGTCCTGGGCATTTATCCCAGAGAAATGAAGACTTATGTTCACACAAAAACCTGTACATGAACATTTACAGCAGCTTTATTTATAATAGCCAAAAACCAGAAACAAGCTCGATGCCCTTCCTGGGTGAGTGCTTAAACAAACTGTGGTACCTCCACACCATGGAATACCAAACTGTGGTACCTACACACCATGGAATACCACTCATTAATAAAAGGGAGCAAACTACTGATACACATGACAGCTTGGACGAATCTCCAGATAACTGTGTGAGAGGAAAAAAGACAATCCCAATAGGTTACATACAGTATGATTTCATTTATATAACATTCCTGAAATAACAAAACAAAGAAATGAAGGGCCTCAGGAGGTGGAGGGAGGTAGGTCGGGCTATAAAAGGGCAGCATGAGAGATCCTTGTGGGGATGGAACAGTTCTGCGCCTTGACTGTGACATCAGTATCCTGGTCATGGTACTATACTACAGTTTTGTGAGATGTTACCATCAGGGGAAATTGAATAAAGGTGATCTGGGTGTCTCTCTCTCTCTCTTTTTTTTTTTAATTGTGCCTTAGGTGAAAGTTTATAGCTCAAGTTAATTTGTCATACAAAAGTTTATACACACACTGTTTTGTGACATTAGTTGCAATCGCCACAATGCAACAGCACACCCCCCTTGCCACTCAAGGTTCCCTGTGTCCATTCAGCCAATTCCTGTCCCTTCTTGCCTTTTCATCCTGCCCATGACAGGTGCTGCTATTCGGTCTTGTGTGTCTGGTTGAACTAAGAAGCATATCCTCACGTGTATTATTTTTTGTTTTATTCCATTGCTGCCGAGTTGATTCCAATTCATAAAAAAAAAAAAAACGATTCATAGCGACCCTATGAACAGAGTAGAAGTGCCCCATAGGGTTTCCAAGGAGCAGCTAGTGGATTTGAACTGCCAACATTTTGGTTAGCTGAGCTCTTAACCACTTCACCAGCAGGGCTCCTCTTTTTTTTTTTTTTTTTTTAATAGTCCTGTCTAATCTTTGTCTGAAGAGTGGGCTTCAGGAATGGTTTCATTCCTGGCTTAACAGAGAGCCCGGGGGGCTCCAGTTCTCTTTGTATTATTTCTTACAACTGCATGTAAATTTAGGAGCCCTGGTGGCACAGTGGTTAAAGGCTCTGCTGCTAACCAAAAAGTCGGCAGTTCAAATCCACCACCCGCTCCTTGGGAACCCTATGGGACAGTATTAGTCTATCCGATAGGGTTGCTGTGAGTCAGAATCAACTCAATGGCAACAGGTGTGGTTTGGTTTAGGGGCACATAAATTTATGCTTTTCTCAAAATAAAAGTTTAATCTTTAAAAAGAAGTGAATCTTGAAAATGGTACAGCCATTTTGAAAAATAGTTTGGCAGTCTCATAAAATTAAGTATACACTTTAAGCGTACACTTACCATGAGTCCCAGCAATTTGATTCCGAGGTATTTACCCAAGAGAAACAAAAACGTTGTTGTTGCTGTTCATTGCCACAGAGTAGGGTCCTGCTCTTGACAACCTTATGTTGTTGTTGCTGTAAGGTGCCGTCGAGTCTGTTCCAACTCATAGAGGCCCTAAGCACCACAGAATGAAACATTGCCCGGTCCTGAGCCAACCTTACAATCATTGTTATGCTTGAGCTCATTGTTGCAGCCACTGTGTCAATCCACCTTGTTGAGGGTCTTCCTCTTTTCCGCTGACCCTGTACTCTGCCAAGCATCATGTCCTTCTCCAGGGACTCATCCCTCCTGACAGTATGTACAAAGTATGTAAGATGCAGTCTCGCCATCTTTGCTTCTAAGGAGCATTCTGGTTGTACTTCTTCTAAGGCAGACTTGTTCGTTCATTTGGCAGTCCATGGTATATTCAGTATTCTTCGCCAACACCACAATTCAAAGGCATCAATTCTTCTTTGGTTTCCTTATTCCTTGTCCAGCTTTCACATGCATATGATGTGATTGAAAATACTATGGCTTGGGTCAGGCTCACCTTAGTCTTCAAGGTGACATCTTTGCTCTTCAACACTTTAAATTAGAGGTCCTTTGCAGCAGATTTACCCAATGCAAAGCGTCTTTTGATTTCTTGACTGCTGCTTCCATGGCTGTTGATTGTGGATCCAAGTAAAATGAAATTCTGGACAACTTCAATCTTTTCTCCATTTATCATGATGTTGCTCATTGGTCCAGTTGTGAGGATTTTTGTTTTCTTTATGTTGAGGTGCAATCCATACTGAAGGCTGTGGTCTTTGATCTTCCTTAGTAAGTGCTTCAAGTCCTCTTCACTTTCAGCAAGCAAGGTTGTGTCATCTGCATAACGCAGGTTGTTAATGAGCCTTCCTCCAATCCTGATGCCTCATTCTTCATCATATAGTCCAGCTTCTCAGATTATTTGCTCAGCATACAGATTGAACAGGTATGATGAAAGAATACAACGCTGACACACACCATTCCTGACTTTAAACTAATCAGTATCCCCTCGTTCTATCTGAACAACTGCCTCTTGATCTATGTAAAGGTTCCTCATGAGCACAATTAAGTGTTCTGGAATTCCCATTCTTCGCAGTGTTATCCATAGTTTGTTATGATCCACACAGTCGAATGCCTTTGCATAGTCAATAAAACACAGGTAAACATCCTTCTGGTATTCTCTGCTTTCAGCCAGGATCCATCTGACATCAGCAATGATATCCCTGGTTCCATGTCCTCTTCTGAGACTGGCCTGAATTTCTGGCAGTTCTTTTTGATATACTGCTGCAGCCGTTTTTGAATGATCTTCAGCAGAATTTTGTTTGCATGTGATATTTATGATATTGCTCTATAATTTTCACATTCGGTTGGATCACTTTTCTTGGGAATAGGCATAAATATGGATCTCTTCCAGTCAGTTGGCCCAGAAGCTGTCTTCCATATTTCTTGGCATAGACAGGTGAGCACCTCCAGCGCCGCATCTGTTTGTTGAAACATCTCAATTGATATTCCATCAATTCCTGGAGACTTATTTTTTGCCAATGCCTTAAGAGTGGCTTGGACTTCTTCTTTCAATACCATCGGTTCCTGATCATACACCACCTCTTGAACTGGTTGAACATCGACTAATTCTTTTTGGTATAATGACTCTGTGTAGTCCTTCCATATTCTTTTGATGCTTCCTGCATCATTTATTATTTTCCCCATAGAATCTCTCACTATTGCAACTCTAGGCTTGAATTTTTTCTTCAGTTCTTTCAGCTTGAGAAACGCTGAGAGTGTTCTTCCCTTTTGGTTTTCCACCTCCAGCTCTTTGCATGTGTCATAATAATACTTTATTTAGTCTTCTCAAGACACCCTTTGAAATCTTCTGTTCAGTTCTTTTCCTTCATCAATTCTTCCTTTTGCTTTAGTTGCTCGACATTTGAGAGCAAGTTTCAGAGTCTCCTCTGACATCCACCTTGGTCTTTTCTTTCTTTCCTGTCTTTTCAATGACCTCTTGCTTTCTTCATGGTTAATGTCCTTGATGTCATTTCACAACTCGTCTGGTCTTTGGTCACTAGTGTTCAATGCGTCAAATCTATTCATCAGATGGTCTCTAAATTCAGGTGGAATATACTCAAGGTCATATTTTGGCCCTCATGGACTTGCTCTGATTTTCTTCCGTTTCAGCTTGAACTTGCATATAAGCAGTTGATGGTCTGTTCCACAGTTGGCCCCTGGCCTTGTTCTGACTGATGATATTGAGCTTTTCCATTGTCTCTTTCCACAGATGCAGTCAATTCGATTTCTGTGTGTTCCATCTGGTGAGGTCCATGAGTATAGTTGCCGTTTATGTTGGTGAAAGAAGGTATTTGCAATGAAGTTGTTGGTCTTGCAAAATTCTATCATTCGATCTCTGACATTGTTTCTATCACCAAGGCCATAGTTTCCAACTACTGATCCTTCTTCTTTGTTTCCAACTTTTGTATTCCAATTGCCAGTAATTATCAACGCATCTTGATTGCATGTTTGATCAATTTCAGACTGCAGCAGCTGGTAAAAATCTTCTGTTTCTTCATCTTCGGCCCTAGTGGTTGGTGCATAAATTTGAATAATAGTTGTATTAACTGGTCTTCCTTGTAGGTGTATGGATATTATCCTATCACTGACAGCATTGTACTTCAGGATAAATCTTGAAACGTTCTTTTTGATGATGAATGCAACACCATTCCTCTTCCAGTTGTCTTTCCTAGCATGGTAGACTATATGATTGTCCGATTCAAAATGGCCAATACCAGTCCATTTCAGTTCACTAATGTCTAGGATATCGATGTTTATGTGTTCCATTTTATCTTTGATGATTTCCAATTTTCCTAGATTCATACTTCGTACATTCCAGGTTCTGATTATTAATGGATGTTTGCAGCTGTTTCTTCTCATTTTGAGTCGTTCACATTAGTGAATGAAGGTCCCGAAAGCTTACTCCATCCACGTCATTGAGGTTGACTCTACTTTGAGGAGGCAGCTCTTCCCCAGTCATCTTTTGAGTGCCTTCCAACCTGGGGGGCTCATCTTCCAGCACTATATCAGACAATGTTCCACTGCTATTCATAAGGTTTTCACCGGCTAATGCTTTTCAGAAGTAGACTTCCGGGTCCTTCTTCCTAGTGTGTTTTAGTCTGGAAGCTCAGCAGAAACCTGTCCTCCACGGGTGACCCTGCTGGTATCTGAATACTGGTGGCATAGCTTCCAGCATCACAGCAAAACGCAAGCCCCCGCAGTACAACAAACTGACAGAAATGTGGGGCAGATCTCTTTTCCCCTCCCATATGATCTTTTTGTGTTTAAAAGATCTTTGTATCTTTTATGTACAAAAGAATAAAACATTGTCTGGTCCTGTGCCATCTTCATGATTATCGTTAAGTTTGAACCCATTGTTTTAGCTATTGTGTCAATGCATCTCATTGAAGGTTTCCCTCATTTTTGCTGACTCTCTACTATTCTAAAAATGATGTACTTTTCTAGCAGTTGGTTTTTCTAGATGGTGTGTCCAGAGTAGGCAAGAAGAAGTCATATCATCCTTGCTTCTAAAGAGTGTTGGAGCTGCATTTTTTCTAGCACCAATCTGTCTTTCTTCTGAAATCCACAGTATATTCAATATTCTTCGCCAACACCACAGTTTGAATGTATCAGCTCTTCTTCTGTCTTCGTTTTTCATCATACTAATTTAACATGCATATGAGACAATATACCCTCACAAAAGCCTGTATGAAAATATTTGTAGCAACTTTATTTGCAATTTCCAAAAACTGGAACCAACCCAAATGTTGATCGGCTAGTAAATGGATAAACAGTGGTGTGCCTGTACAGTGGAATAATTCCCAGCAATAAAGAGAAACTCTTGACATATGCTACAACGTGGATGGCTCTCAAATGCATTACACTATGTGAAAGAAGCCCAACTGAAAGTATAACACACTACATAATTTCATTTATATTACATCCTGGAAAATGCAAAACTATAGAGATAGAAAACAAATCCATGATTTCCAGGGGCTGAGGGTAGGGGAAGGTACTGGCTATGAAGGAACACAATGAACATTTAGAGATGATGAAAGCTTCTGTATTCTGACTGTGGTGATGGTTAAAAGACTGTTCACAGTTTCAAAGTTCATAGAACTGTACATCTAAAAGGAGAGAAATTGACCTATGTAATTTATGTCTTAAGAAACCTGACTTTAAAAGATAAGATATTAAACTTTCTGTTGTCACTAAGCTGGAGTTCGGACAACACAGAGGACCACACATGCCTGTTTCCTCATCAGGTGTGGAATATACACCAAACACAATGAAAAGCATGTCACTTGCTGTCTATGTAACAGCTACGCCTGCATGGTGATTTTAAGAGATCCATATGAGACCTCACAATTAGTAAGTGGCGGAGCTAGAATTCAAACCCAGATTCCCAGGCTGAAAAACAGTATTCTTTCCTTGAAAGGGCACTGTATGATGTGTCTGGTGAGGAACTGGAGGGTAGGAAATTTAAATTACCAACTCAGAAAACAATTGTTGGATTGGTGGTGATATGTGCATTTAGTTGAGAAAATCAAAAAACCTAACTTGGACTTGGAATTCTGACATGGGCCTTTCACCTCTGTTCATAGGCAAATGATCCATGGGCCTAAAAGCTGGGCCTGGATCTGTCTGTGAAAGGGACTTCAGATCACTTTTAGTGCAGAAAGGGAGACAATCACAATTTCAAATCCAGCAGGCCTGGGGCCCAGCCAAGCTCCTGAATTGATGGAGTACTTGGGCAGCCAGGATTGCACACTGAACTAACAAGAACACAGGCTACGTTCTGCTGCAGACTAAAGATGCTGGCAGGAGGAGAAAAGAGATCTGGCCCAGCAGAATCACTTCCTGTTAGCTTATGGCCATGGTATGTAAAGCCAAACCAAACCTATTGCCATCAAGTCAATTCCAACTTATAGTGACCATGTAGGACAGAGTAGAACTGCCCCACAGGGTTTCCAAGGAACAGCTGGTGGATTTGAACTGCCGACCTTTTGGTTATCAGCTGTAGTACTTAACGACTATACCACCAGGGCTCCACGGTATATATGCTGCAGGAAAAAACCCTGAAGATCAATCATCTCATCTGCAGCACATATAGCATGCAACTGGCTACAAAAGGATACAACTGGGAGGCCAATGAGCAGTGATATTGGCTCAAAATAGCCTAGCAACGCTGATTCTGGCATCCTGGAAGAATGTCATTTCCAGCATCCATTCATTCAACAAAAGTTCATAGAAGGTCTGGAATACCCAGTTGTGAAATCAAGCACCTCATAGATCATTATTGGAGCTGACAGTCCAATTGCTCCTAAGCTAAGAAGATTCTCTGCTTTAGATGCAATAAATTAAGGAAAAGCCTCCCTCCCCCCATCCAGCTTCCCCACTGTACCCTAAGAGTTACGCCAGGCTCCTGTTCTTCCTCACTCCTCATGTCCCAACTTCTACCATGTCTTGTTGAAGCTGTTCCCAACCATCTCTGGAATTCCATCACTTCCTCTCCACCTACGCTTTCCTGCCTAAATTCAGACCTTCCTCATATCTCAGATGGAATTTAAAATAGGTTCTTGGTTGATCTCCCTGACACCAACACCCCACCCCCCCAAATTCATTCTCTGACAGTAATTCTCAAATGTCTTTACCAATTTTCCAGCAGGATTAAGTTCAAACACCTTGAGAAGGCATTCAAAGTCTTCTGCTCTTTGGTCCCTACAGATGCCTCAGTTCTCACCTCCCACCCCGCCCCATGAGCTCCCTATGTTCCAACTATTCTGAACTACAGACTGGTCCCTGAGCCTACTGGTGTCTCTCAGGCCTCTGTCCTTCAACACTTACTGCTCCCCTTTCCTGAACTGCCACTGTTATAATTCTCCACATAACTCCTTCAAGGCAAATGCCCAAGCTTCTAAGAAATCTTCTCTAGCTCATACTTCTCTGCTACCTCCATCAAACCAGAGTTCCTGACTCCTTCCTTTATGTCCCTTCCACTGACTGTGAACTTCCCTGGAGCCAAGACCACGTCTTCCTTATCACATAACCTTCACTCCAGTGCTTGTTATATTATAGGATTTTAACATATAATTTTGAATGAAAGAAGAAATGAAAGCAGGAAGAAAGGAGGAAAGGGCCAGACTAATTAGGGAAAAACCAGAAAAATTCATTGCCGCGAGTCAATTTCGACTCATAGCGACCCCATAGGACACAGTAGAACTGTCCCATAGAATTTCCTGTGCCATCAGGGCTCCTAATCAGGGAAAATGAAGTTAACTGCTTGAAAAATTAGGACTAGGGGGCCACAATGAAATGACACTCTCTTAGATGACTATAGAACTTTCAAAGGTACATTGACTACTGAGGAGTGGTCCACAAACCACTCAGAAGCAGTAATACTTCCAGGTGTTATTATTCATTTATTCAATAAATATCTACTGAGAGCCCACTCTGCACCAAGCAAAAGTACGTGCATTACCCCATTTAATCAACAAAAATAAATAAGTAAACAAATTAATATGAATAATTATATTCTTGTTATTGATGGGGAAACTAAGACTAAAGTAAAAAAAAAAAAAAAAAGGTAGGTTAAGTAAATTACCCAGCTTCACACAGCTGGTAAGTACAGAATCAGGGTTTGCATTCAAATCTCAGGCTTCAACCTGTGCTTGTTCTATTACGTCACTCTTCTCCTCCCTCCCCTTTCACTCCTTTACCTTTCTCTTTCCTTTCCATGTTCTGTCTCCTCAAAAATAAATCTCAGGACGCAGCACTTTAAATACAGAACAGAACAGATCCCCCTTATTTCTGAATGGCACGCCACCTTAATTGAAACAAGACAATCCAAATATTTGCTTCACTTAATGTTTATAAATTCCATTTGGTTGACTCATATTTTCACAAATAACTGTCATGTCAAAGTTTTTTTTTACAGAAGTTAAGAAAACATAAAGAAAGGAAGTTTTAGAACAAAATTACTTATGGCATATTTTAGTTCTATCCTCTGGGTGTTGCAAGGAAAATTTAGAGGTTTCCCAGTCAAAATGTTTAGGCCTTTTAAGCAACATTCCTCCATGGCACCCTTGACAATGGGCACAGACACTCAGACACTCTGAGTCTCAAACCTGTGCTTGTTTTGACTCAGAGGCAAGCATTCTCTGACAGTTGTGCCCCTGCAGCCGTGTTTCTCTCTTTCAAAATCACTTTCCTTACCTCCAACCCAGAAATAATTTGCTAGCAGGGTCCTCCTTGAAAAATTAGATATAGAAATAAAGGCAGAGAGCTCCCACATTTATCTGGGTCACAGTAACAGAAAAGATGCTTTCAGTCGAAATGACCAAAGTCAGCTCTGCTTCTCTTGTGGAAATAAGTTCTAGTACATATTAAATATGGAAACAAGGGTCCCTCAATTTACTTCTCTGGACGTTTTATAGAGAACAAGGGTGGTAATAATACCCACTCTAACCTACACATTTGTATAAACATGTGACCCCTACTTATTTTTCCAAACTAATGAATGCCCCAGTGTTCTCTGATCTTTGGATATTCAGAGGAAAATGGTGTCATGAAAAACTAAAGGCTCTGGAATCAAGATAACTGGGTTCAAGTGCAAGTTCTATCAGTCCCTTGGATTTAATTATTTAAAGTTGAGTTTCTTCTTCTATAACATAAGTGTAATTCCATCTACCTCTCCAATCTAATGAGTTTTGCTGAGACTTGATTGTGACCAAGTGCATGAGAGCCTTTGGTTTGCAATAGCTATGAAGGCTATTACCAGTGTCCTACCTACAGGTTTGCTCATGGCACTATTCAGTCCCATCACGTCCCCTCCTCTTTCTTCCAGCTAGCATCCAAATCAATCCACATGTTCTCTAAAGTCCAGTTCATTCCCACCTTCTCCAGGCAGACTTCTTGGGCCACCCACTGAAAGATAAGTAATATTGTCAGTGCATGGAAAGCTGTCAGTTTAATGATCATTTGCTCTAATGTGATCGATAACACAAATGTAAACCCAGACACCAAATTCCTGCAGCAGGACTATTTTAAGGCAATCATCCATTCAATCTAGACTATGTTTTATGTATTTTTTTAGATTAGCATCAAATGAAAAGAGACATTTTTAAAATTGTCATCCAATTCACACATTGGACAGCTGGGTATCTGTACATCCCAGGGTGAGAAATATTTGACTAGTCCTTGTCCACTGCCCATCTGTCAGTTTGTTGCACTGTGGTGATTTACACGTTGCTATGATACTGAAGAAGTCCTGAAGTCCTGATGGCATAATGGTTAAGAAAGTGCTCAGCTGCTAACCAAAAGGTCAGCAGTTCAAATCCACCAGCCACTCCCTGGAAACTCTATGGGGTAATTCTACTCTGTCCTATAGGGTCACTATGAGTCAGAATTGACTCGATGGTAACTTTTTTTCTTTGTTTGTTTGTTTAACGATACCAAAAGCTATACCACTGTATTTCAAATACTAACAGGGTCACATTTAGCTATTGTGTGCTGTGGAATTGATTCAGACTCATGGCAACCCTACAGGACAGAGTAGAACTGCACCATAGGATTTCCTAGGCTATAACCTTTATGGGAGCAGGTTGCCAGATCTTTTCTACCATGGAGCAGCTGGTGGGTTCGAACTGCTGACCTTTCAGTTAGCAGCTAAGCTCTTTAACCATTGTGCCACTGAGGCACCTAAATTCATGTCCATCTAGGACCTCAGAATCTGACCTTATTTGGAAATAAGGAATTGCAAATTTAATAATTTAGAATTTATGCCTATTCCAAAGAAAGGTGATCCAACAAATACAGTGATCTGACCGAATCTTGAGATAAAATCATCCTAGATTTAAGATTGGCCCTAAATCAAATGAGTGACATCTCAAAGAAAGAAAGGAAAAGGAGATTTGGACACCCACAGAAGCACATGGAAGATGGCTATGTGAAGACAGAGGCAGAAATTGGAATTATGCTGGCAAGGAGTGCCAACAGCCACCAGAAGCTAGAAGAGGCAAGGAAGGATTCTTCCCTGGAGCCTTCAGAGGGACCCCCTGTCTTGCTGACATCTTGATTTCAAACTCCTAGTTTCCAAAACTATGAGAGAACAAATTTTTGTTATTTTAAGCCATCCAGATTACGGTAATTTGTTGTAGCAGTGCTAGGAAACTAATACAGTGATACATATAAGATATGAAAAGAAAGGTATCCAGTGAACAAAATCAAATTGTTCGTGTGGACTGAATGTGGAGTTGATAGCTCAAAGATCAGGACAGGTTTAATTTACTCTGTCATTGTTTGAGGAGGGAAGCTTTGCATAACTCTTTTATAGGCAGCAAATCTCTTAATTAAACTTGGATGAGGAAAGGAGTCACTGTGTTTGGTCTAATGGTGAAGATCTCCCTCGAATTAATGAATCAAGGGCAGGCAGTGGTCCCAGACATTATTCCTGAAATTTCTAAGAAGGAAAGAGACTTCATCCTTGAAATGTAAATACAGTACTTTTCACTTCATTCTTTTTTAAACACAACTTGGCACTGAAAGTTGCTGTCTATTGAAAGGAAAGCTTGCCTCAGCCAAAATGTCAGAATTGTGCAACTGAAAATACATTTGACAAACAGCTTTTATTTCCTATTTATGCAAACACTTTTTTTCTGAATTCAAAAAACCTTGAAAACCTTCAGGAATTAGGCAGTGTCAATTTATTTCGGAGTCCCTGGGTGGCGCAAAAGTTTAAGTGCTCAACTACTTGCTGAAAGGTTGGCAGTTTGAATTCACCCAGAGACACCAGAAGACAGGCCTGGTGATCTGCTTCCGAAAGGTCACAGCCTTTAAAACACTATGGTGCACGTTTCTAGTCTTCACACATGGGGTCACCACAGGTTGGAATCAACTTGACAGTAACTAACACCAACAGCAATTTATTTTAAAGGGACTATCAGTGGGAATAAAGAGGTGCTTATGCTCAAATGAGAGTCCCTGGGTGGTACAAACACACTTAGCTATTAACCGAAAGGTTGGAAGTTCTAGTCTACCCGGAGGCATCTCAGAGAAAAGGCCTGGCAATCTACTTCCAAAATATCAGCTATTGACAACCCTATGGAGCACAGTTTTATTCTGACACGCATGAGGTTGCCAAGAGTCAGAATCAACTTGACAGAAATGGTGGTCAATTTTTAAAATGGCACAATTTCATGAAATCCCCTTTTCTTAAGAAACTTGTCTTAATTTTTTAATTTCAAATTAAGAAATCTCAAAAAGAATTTTTTTGTGATTTGGTAGTTATAAAAAAAAAAAAAAAGAATGGAACTGAGCTTCCAAACTCCAAATGTTCAGAGACAGGCTGAGAATTGTGGGATTCACATTAAAAATGAACTGGGAGTCACGAATTCTCTAGTCTAGTCCAAGTTCTGCCACCTTGGGCGGGTCATATCTCCCCTCTGGGTCATTGCTTACCCAACTGTAACATGAGGAGAATGACCACTTAACAAGTCTGTGATTCTACATGATTCTACCAGTTCTTTGCACCAAGACTAAAGAACTGAAATATATTCTATAACCCTGGACATGTATTTAATCGCAGGAATGAACGATGTCCTTCACCTTCCAAAATACACACTTTCTTTTGAAAAATAAATCTCTCCTAAGAAAGTATGGAAGACATTCTCTAGGACTTTTTAAAGTTATTGCACTAAGTGTTTCCACGTGCACCCAGCATGGACTTGACCACTTAATCAAGATGTGATTAGCTGGCTCAGAATTTAGCCAGCTTATATGTTTTAAAGAAATGAAGAGCTGAACCATGTGGTTAGTGGTGAGGAATCACAGGTCTCCAGAGAATTCCCTACTCAAAGTCTTTATTGGCAGTGAAAGTTCAAAAGGTAATTAGTTTTCAAGGACAAATTCACTGTGCCCATGATTAGAAAGGACTTCCAGCACAAACCCTCACCGCCTGTGGTCCCCTGTTCAGCAAGTCCTTGTGGATTCTATCTCCAAATATCTCTTGGGCCTATCTCCTGAGAATCCCCATGTCATTGCCCTGGTTCAGGTCCCTTTTTCTCCCATTTCCTCATTAATGTCCCATGTTCCATGGGGCCAGATTTATAGTTCTAAAACAGAAATCTGACTATATCACTTCTTGGTTTACAACCCTCCTGTGGTGTTATGAAATGAAATGTGTCCCCCTTCCCCTCCAAAATACATGTTGTAAATTCTAGCCTGTATACGTGTGGATGTAATCCCATTTGGGAATAGGGTGCTCTTTGTTATGTTAATGAAGTCCTATCCATGTGAGGTGTGTCTTAAACCAATCACCTTTGAGATCTGAAAAGAGCCTACAGCTGGTGCCGTTAATTTGGACTTTCCACCTCCTAAACTGTGAGAAAATAAATTTCTATTTGTTAAAGCCACCCACCAGGGTTATTTTTGTTATAGCGGTGCTGAGAGACTAGGACACATGGCCACTCCGCAAGATTAAGATCTAAACTCTCTAGCCTGACTTTCAAAAGCCTTCATAATGCGGTCTCATCTGCTTTTACTCTAGTCTAGGGTTTCCAGATTTAGCAAATGAAAACACAGGACTCCCAGTTAAATTTGAATTTTGGACATACACTGACTAATACTTGAAAATAAGATTGTCACATGCAATACTGGAGAATACCCATGCTAAAAAATTATTGGTTGTCTATCTGAAATTCAGATCTAACTGGGGGCTGTGTATTTTATCTGGCAACCCTACTGTAGTTAAACTAGTCTAATCACTATTTCCAAGCCGGGCATTCACCTGCCCTTGTGAAATTATTTCATGCCATTTTCACTACCTAAAATGTACTTCCTCCTTCTCAACCAGTAAATTCCTACTCATCCCTTAAAACCCAGCGCATGTTCTATGAAGATTCCCAGACAGCCAGTAGCATAATTAATCACTCCCTCCTCTGCTCTCCTTTAATTATTTCCCCTTCTACACTCACCATAAAAAAAATAATTTTTTTTTTTTTATAGCGTATTGTAATTACTTAGGAATTTGTAGACCCTAGATCAAGACGAGTGCAGGGTAGGTGCTCAGTAAAATGCATTGAGTGACCAAAGAGTAAACAACTGTGTAAATAATGGGTATCATTTCAAACACACATTTTCCCACTCTCCATCATGGCGTAATTTTGAGAAGAGAAAAATATATGTATATTTAAATTATTTAAATCCTCTTTATCAAGAAACAATATGGAAGTAGGCCCTGGAAAAAATCACTAAACCAAACTACCTCCTTCCCAAAGTATTTTCACCCTTTGCCCTTAATTACACTTCATGCTTAGTCTAGCAATGACTGCATTACATTGAAAGTCCCCATTAGTAAGTATGATCACAATATCCCTTAGTTCTCTGCAGATATTAATCATGCTAACCCCATTCCTATATGTGAATGCAGGAATGTATTTGTCCTGAGTAACCTATGATTTGTCTTGATTGCCCAGACCAGCTCTGCTCTGCCCGCCTCCACTCTCCCACAGCACTTTGCCAGCCTCTCCACAGTAGCACTTAGTCCTACTTCATTCTATTTTAGACTGTTCAAGGCAGCAGGGGTCCATCTCTGTGCCTCCATGTTCTGCACAGTGAGGAGAGGCCCCAACTCACTTGATTTCTCCACAGACTTTTCTTTGAACTGTTTGCCTCAAGGCATTATGTGGTGTGTCTGCTTCCCTCTGCCTGACATCCTTGTCTCCTGACCCAGTCTCTTCTCCTCAATGATGCCTGCACACCCCTTGTATCTCTCTGCATAAATAGCATGCTTGCTTTGAGATCCGTGGAGCAGTACACTATTTTACCCACCTGTATAATTCCTCTGGTTTATTCACAGGATATTTTTCTTGAATGAACAAAATGAGTGAATGAATAAATCCTGTTCAGTCAAGAACCATTCATTGAGTATGCAACGTTAACCTGATCCTCGGTATCTGGTAATGACTGTAACACAATTATTGACCACGCGGAGTTTCAAATCCAAGGTATCAATATCAACATGCTCTACCTTTTCTAGGCATATGTTCAACTTCAAAGGAAACTTGTTAATCCACAGGGAACATCCAATTGGTGAAGTGAAAAAAGAACAGCTTTTAAGAAAGAACTTCTTGATTGGTTGCTACATTCTCCCAAAATATAAGCAAGTCACTTTGAGGACCAAAGTGCACCTGACTCAAGCCATGATATTTTCAATTGCCCCATATGCATGCAACAGATAGGCAATGAATAAGGAAGATTGAGAAGAATTGATGCCTTTTAATTATGGTGTTGGTGAAGAATATTGAATATACCATGGATTGCCAGAAGAACAAAAAAATATGTCTTGGAAGAAATACAGCCAGAGTGATCCTTGGAAGCGAGGGTGGCAAGACTTCATCTCACATACTTTGGACATGTTATAAGGAGGGAGCAGTCCCTGGAGAAGGATATCATGCTTGATAAGGTAGATGGTCAGCAAAAAAGAAGATCCTCAAAGAGATGGATTGACAGAGTGGCTGCAATAATTGGCTTACACATATCAATGATCATGAAGATGGCGCAGGACCAGGCAGTGTTTTGTTCTCCTGTGCACAGGGTCACTGTAAGTTGGAACAGACTCAATGGTACCTAGCAATAACAACAATTCTGAGTCTTAAATTGCTTACATGCACTTCCACTTCCACACCCTGGTGAATTTCTCTGTGACTCCACGCAGGTAAGTAAGAGTAAGGGGCAACTAAAGTCAAATGGCCAGTGAAGAGCAAACAAACACAGACTGAGAATCCTTTGACTCAGAGAGGGAGCTCAACTCTGTTAACAAGGCTTGAAATGTTATCCTTCTAAAACAGGTCAAAAGAAATGATGGAAAATCTTGGTACCCAGTACGTGGAGTAGGGAACTCGAAAATTCTCATATGTAGTATAGTTATTTCCTGATTAGAATAACTAAATGAGCCAGGATGGTATTTTATTTTATTTATGTATTTGTGTCTCAAAACATTAAAATATCACTCATCAAAGGTGTGGTTCCAAGTGTAAAAAAGTTTTTGAAAGATTTTAACTCTGATAAGTTTCTGAAGATAAGTGCGGCTGTGAGAGCAATGGAAAGAACCTTGAATTGTTGAGCATCTTCTATGTAGTAAGCAATACGCTGACCATTGGCTCATATTATCTCATTTACATTTCAGATCTGCTCTGAAAACAGGCATTATTATCCTCCTTGTTCAGAGGAAACTGCAGCTCAGGGAACATGTGCCTTATCTGAAATCACATAGCTAATAAAGGTTTTAGTGTAACTTGAAACTGAACTCCTGGGGAGTGGAGCAAGATAGCAAAGTGAATGGATGCTCCCATTTACACCCCCCAGCAACTAACCCACTGAACAATGAATAAAAACAAGCACAGACTGAGATCTCAGAATTCCAGATGGCAGCTGAGGTATTGGAGAGTTGGGGTGAGTCTAGAAGCAGGGGAGAGGAGGAGCAAGGACGGCACAGAAGCTGAGAGAGCCTACCCACTAACGTCGCAAGCATTTGCTCATCTCAGCTATTTTGGGACGAGGCTGGGCAACACCCCAAACAGGTAACACAGAAAGTAAGCTATCTGAGGAAGCTATAGCCAGATTTTTTAAGGCAGGGTAGAATGGCTGGGGGAGTTCATGGGCCACACAATTGAGAGGGAGTGAAGGGAGATGTGACATTGCACGACAGTGCTACTGAATCTCCTTGAGTCCTGAGGCAGATGGGCGCTAGGACCAGGAGGAACTGCCAAGGCAGCAGCACAAGGGAATGCTTCAGACAGACAGTGACACAGAGGGAAACAGCGACCTCCTTACCCACAGAGGGACACAGTGGGAGAGCCTGTGAAGGGGCACCCATGAGGGAAAGACATAGAGGGTCCCCACCTTCGCCACAGGAAAGTCAAGCCCTACTACTTACATCGGAGTCTGTGACTAGCTAACCTCACCCTTTCCCACACATGTGCATTGAACTCCAGAGATCAAGCATTCAGAACTGAATCAGCACTGAAAAAAACCTAAGGATAATAATGCCCTCTAGTGGTCCTTGGGAAAAGGTACCAAACCCGTTCTCGCTGGGTCAATTCTGACTCATAGCACCCCTGTGGGGCACAGTGGAGCTGCCCTGTGGGGTTTCCAAGGCTGTGAGTCTGTGGAGGTGGGCTACCACATCTTTCTTCCACAGAGTGGTTGTGTCTTTCGATTAGCAGCTGAGCACTTGGCCTCTGCACCACCAGGACACCCATTCAGAAAATTTTCCCACAAAAAGCAGAATAGCAAATTTAAAGTTAAAAAAAAAGACAACAAAATGGCCCAAGTGCAACAAAAAAAAAAAATAGTAAAACACAAAATCACAAGAGAAGGACCGTTCAAAAGTAAAATATGAAGAAGAGGAAATTCCTCCTACGGAAAAAGAAAAGGGCAGACTAATGCAAAGAATTGATAATTTTCAGACTATGGTCTTAAATATGTTTAAAGAAAGCAAAATACACAGATCAGGAAAAAAATAGAGGAACAAAATGAGAAACTAAACAAGGAAATTGAAACATAAAAAAAAAGAGAGAACTGAAAAATAAAGCAACTGAATTAGAAAAAGCAATAGAAACACTCAACGATACGATCGAACAGACAAAAGATAGAATAAATGAACTAGAAGACACAATAACTGAATTTATCAAGTCTCAAGAGAAACAAGAGGAAACAAACAAAAAAAGTGAACAAACCCAGAAGGAAATAGGGATTCAGTTAAAAAATCTAACATCAGACTATTGGAATCCCAGAGCACCAGGACAACAATAAAGGCATTGTGTTGTTAGGTACCGTCAAAGCAGTTCCGACTCATTGCAACCCTATGTACAACAGAATGAAACACTGCCTGGTCACAATCATTGCTGTTTTAGTCCATCGTTGCAGCCACTGTGTCAACCCATCTCATTAAAGATTTCTCATTTTCACTGACCCTCTACTTTACCACAATAAAGGCACAGAAATGACTTCCAAAGAGATAATCTGAGAGAATTTCCCAGATCTGAACACAGAACCAAGTCTGTAAATACAGGAAACTACACAAAGCCCAATTCGAAGAGACACACAAAGATCAATTCCACATCATATCCCAATAAAATTCTTGAAAACCAAAGCCAAGAGAGAATTCTGAAAGCAGCAAGAGAAAAATGCAAAATGACATACCAAGAGTCTTTCATAAGAATCATTGAGGATTTCTCCCCAGAAACTCTCAAGTCAAGAAGGCAAAGGAGCGACATATATATAATACTGAACCAAAACAATTGCTTATGAACAATTCTTTACTGGGCAAAGTCATCACTCAAAAATGAGGGGGAAATCAAGACATTTCCAAACAAACAGAAGCTCTAGGAATTTGCCACTAGTTTTTTTTTACTAGACCAGCTTTACAAGTATTACTCAAGGGAGTACTCCAAATGGAAAGGTAAGAGCATTAAATAAATACTCATATGTATACATGGAGAAAAAAATAAACAAAAAATAAAATCGAGAGAGAGATTTCAAAAAATGCAACAACACAGGCAATCATAAGGACCAAGTATATGATATTTTCAGGGAATAAACTCAATAATAAAATACTGCAAACAATACATCAAGTTTGTAAGAAGTACAAAGTAAACTGATCAAACATAGGTTGTACATTGATGTTAATGGAGACACACGCAGAAATGGGGGAGGAAGGAGCATATCAGGAATAGATTTATTATATTAAGGTCGTATGTTAACTGTTGTTCATATGTTAAACACGTGGTAAGCACTAAGAAATTGCCAATAAAAAACATTCAGAAGAAGGAAGATAGCAAAAAGGCTCATCACAAGAAAGCAGCCAAACAAAAACAGAAAAATCGGAACAAAAAAACAAAGAATATACAAAACATTCAGAAAACAAATGCAAAATGAGTGAGGTAGACATTTCATTTTCAGCACTAACCTTAAATATAAACAGCTTTAAATGCCCTATGCAAAAGGCAGAGAATGGCAGAATGAATTAAAAAAAAAAAAATCCATCCTTTTGCTGTCTACAAGAAACACCTTAGACATAAGGACACAAACAGAGTGAAAATGAAGGATGGAGAAAAATATTTCATGCAACCAGTAAACAAAAAAGAGCAGGGGTGGCCATACTGATATCAGATAAAATAGACTTTAAATCAAAATATATTACAAGAGATAAGGAAAGACATTACATAACACCAAAAGGGTCAATCCGCAAGAAGGCATAACAATTATAAATAAATACGCACCTAACAGCAATGCAGCAAAATACATGAAACAAATACTGACTAATATGAAAGGAGAAACAGACAACTCCACAGTAATAGTAGGGGACTTCAGCACATCACTTTCAATTACAGGCTGAATTTCTAAAAAAAAATCATTAAGGACATTGAGAACTTAAACAAAACCATAGTCACTTGGACATAATGGATACATATAGAACAGCCCACCTATCATCAGGACAATACGTATTCTTCTCCAGCACACATGGATCATTTTGCAAAATAGACTATATACTAGGACACAGAACAAGTCTCAACAAATTTTAAAAGATTGAAATCATACAAAACATCTTCTCTGACCATACAATATGAAGTCAGAAATCAACAAGAAAAAATAAGTAAATACATGGAAATTTAATACACTAGCAAAAAACTGTTGGGTCATAGAAGAAATGAAAAGTGAAATCTATAAAATTCCTAGAATCAAAGGAAAATGAAAACACAGCATATGAAAACCTTTGGGACACAGCAAAAGCAGTTGTTGTCATTAGGTTCATTGGTGGTTACAGGGAGAGGAGGAAGGAAGGGAAAGTAAACCTTAGATTATAAAAAAAGGAAAGTAAACCTTAGATTATGAAAAAAAAAGGTTTAGATTATAGGGACTTGTTATTTTGTTGGTAGGAAAAGTGGCACCGAATGTGGGTGCAGTGAGCACAGCACAACCAAAGCAAAAACGAGTTTTTGAGCACCTATGGATGGGTATAGACATATTAGTGTATGGGTAGGTACAGACGTGTACATAGGTGAGAAGAGAGAAGTATCTATAACCCATTGCCATCAAGTTGATTCTGACTGGATTCAAACTGCCAACCTTTTGGTTAGCAGCCTAGCTCTTAACCACGGTGCCACCAGGGCTCCTGAAGTATCTACACAAAAAAAAAAAACCTTTGCCATCAAGTCAATTCAGACTCATAGCAACCCTATAGGACAGAGTAGAACTGCCCCATAGGGTTTCTGAGGCTGTAAATCTTTACAGAAGCAAACTCCACATCTTTCTCCTGCAGGGGGGCTGGTGGGTTCGAACTGCCGACCTTTTCATTAGCAGCCAAGTGCTTTAACCACTGCACCACTATGGCTTCTTATATGCAGGTGAGTAGCCAAAAATGTGTAATAAAGTCCTGAGGGAGTATCTCAGAATCCTGAGCTAAGTCTCAGCACCTACACCAGCAAACCACGTGGCCTTGGGCGAATCCCCTACCCAGCCCTGTTACTTTCCTAATATGTACAACAGCAACGCCTCACTACTATCTCATAGAGTAGGCATGAACACTGGATGAACCAGTGTGTGAGAAACTGTGTTTGTAAAATATCAACAAATTTGTTTTTTCAACAAGTCTTAAGGCAAATGTTGAATTACTGAATTCACTTGAGTAACTACTGGAGGTTTTCTAGAGCAGGAAGTAGAGTGGGAACGCACAGGCGCAGGGACCCTGTGCTGTCAAGGGTCCTCATCCTCTCAGCGGGGCTGCTGCGGCACACAAAAGGAAGCTGAGTCACCCCTGCTCAGCAAGGCCTCTGCGGTGCTGAGGCCATTAATTGAGTCTTCCTGTGAGAAAGCGGAAACCCAAATCCTGCTGTCCCCCCAGTGTCTTCTGAATGTTGGCCTCCTGTGGTTGGCCAGGGTTGGCTTTCGAGATGTGTGGTTCCCTTCTGTGGCTTGGCTGACAAAAACAGCCAGCATGGTATATGACTCATCAACCCACACGCCTCTTAGGGTCTCTGGTAAAGGAGTCAAAGACAATGATATGAACTGAGAGAGACATCAGAGACTTATCTTTGGCTCTTACCTACTAAATAAATTCTCTCTGAGAGGGCATGTGTGTAAGGTCACTACTCTGATTTTTCTTCTAGTTGGATGCCATTGGAAACTCAGGACACCATTTACGATGGAAGTCTTTCATAGATGGCAGTGGAGAGCTAATTCTAAGAGGGGTTCTGGAAGGTGAATCTTCTAATTACTTTGAAAACCAATGAATCTCCTGCAATCTTGAAGAGCAGAATTGGCCCTATGGAGAACACAAACACAATATCCCAGAGCCCCTACATAGGTACTAGATGGTTCAAAGCCCAGAGAGCTATAGACAAGTTCTGGAACAGAGGAACAACTGTCCTTTCAGCTGGCTTATCTTTGTCTCATCTATCCCTGTCTTTTGGCCTGAAAAGCAAGAGGACAGAAAGATTAGAGGGAGGAAGGTCATTTCAGAGGATGATTTATTCAGTATCAGTAGGAACTGGGATCAAAACCCAAAGAAACGTGGTGAACTCAGACTTGATTTGGACTGGTTCAGATTGCTATAGGGGTGGTCCGGTGTCAATGCTCAGGGTCAGGGATAGAGTAGATGCTGGAAAGCAGCAACAAGCTCCAGTCCTTTGAGTGGGTGCCAGGGTCCCATTTAGCAGGCTGGAGCCACAACAGGGCTCAGGAACAGCATAGCAACCTTCTGACAGGCTTACAAGCTTGATATCTGCAACAGAGCCTCAGAAGTTAGGGCTGGCTCTCTGTTTAAAGTATCCCTTTCCATAGCCTTCCCTGCTCAGGTGAGTACCCCAAGAAACCCCTAGCTTTTTGCATGTCCATCACAGCCCCCTGCAGGAACAGACCTTCTTGCAAATCGCATAAATGCATTAGCTTCCTTGCATGAGAATTCAGTTCAGCAAATGTTCACTGAACTAAGTGTAGAGGATAATACAAGCAGATAAATTTTTGGTGTTGTTAGTTGCCACTGAGTTGATTCCAACTCAAGGAGACCCCAAGTGTGCAGAGTAGAACAGCTCCACAGGGCTTTCAGGCTGTGACCTCTTCTTGCAAGGCATCTCTGGGGGGGTTCAAATCACCAACTTTTGGGCTAGTAATCGAGCACTTAACCATTTACACTACCAAGGCACTCCAACAGATGGACTGTTAAAATCCTTTATGAAAGGCTTAATGATAGATGTATGTTTAGGAGCAAATACAACCAATACTGCAGGGGATACGGGTTCAAGGAAGGCTTCTTAGAAAGTGTGAGTTAAATCATTCTTCTAAAGTACAATTTATATAATTTGGGTCCTATAAATTCTGAATATAATCATTATCTTCAAGGCCAAAAGCGACCTTTCACAGTGTTGAAGAAAGGAGGTGCTCAACCAATGAAAAGAGCGAATAGAATTGGAGAAGTGGAAACTAAAACCATAAAATAATTTAAGGAAAATATTCAAAGAACTCTGGCCACTGATGAATTAAATGATTCATCTGCTTGTTAAAGCATGAAAAATCATTACAGCTGTGTGTTCAAAATGATTAGAACTACGCCTTTAAAACATTCTGAAGTTAGTTCCTTTTTACTGATTCAGACTGATGTCCCCCCTTGCTGCAGTTTGGCTGAATTGTCTGTAGTTCAGGCTCCTCTGAGTGGCTATTCCAGGAAGCCTCTCAAGTCTCGTTCAGACAAGCCTCTTCTGTGCTCCCCAAGCCCAATGTTTTCCTCTTCCATAGCACCCAGCCCCAGCCCAGTGCACTGTGATCATCAGTTTTGAGCCAAGCACCCACAAGGGAAGGGAGCTGTTTGCTTCAGCAGTTGGTCGTACTGATCACTGAATCCCTGCAGCCCAGCATAGGTCCTGGCACACAGCACTGTTCAATAAATGCTTGTTGAGGGGATTTTAAAAGAGCAGCCATCTCAGAATGGTCCACATCACCATTTCCCACGGGAATCCATAATTCCTTGGGATCTCAAGGCCATATTCAGATTTGAGAAACACGTGTCCAGACAATAATGTGGACTTGCTCGTTGTAGGATTACATGAACTTAGATATTTGTCTCACCACCTCTGTGTTGTAGAGAGTCAGCGAAAAAGAGGAAGACCCTTAATGAGATGAATTGACACGGTGGCTACAACAATGGGCCCAAGCATAACAATGATTCTGAGGATGGTGCAGGACCAGGCAGTGTTTCATTCTGCTATACATAGGGTTGCTATGAGTCAACCAACTCAACAGCACCTAACAGAAACAACAACCTGTCACTTTGTTGTACCGCGGTGGCTTGTGTGTTGCTATGATGCTGGAAGCTATGCCAATGGTATTTCAAATACCAGCAGGGTCACCCATGGTTGCTTAATACATGCTACAACATGGATGAACCTTGAAAGCATCATGCTGAGTGAAATAAGTAGATCACAAAAGGACAAATATTGCAGGATCTGGCTTATATGAAATATCAGAACAGGCAAGTTTATACAGACCTAACATTAGTAGTCGTTATCAGGGGTAGGCGGGGGGAGGGGGAAAGGTAGACTCGTTGCTTAGGAGACACTGTGCTTCTGTTAGGTGTGATGGAAAAGTCTGGAAATGGATAACGGTGATGGTTGCACAACACGATGATCACAACTAACATTTCTAAATTGTACATAGGAAGAATATTGAAACGGCAAATGTTTTCCTATGCATATATTTACCATAATTTTAAAAAAGCTAGTTTGGCCTAAAAACTGAAAAATTTTGCTTGAATGTCTTCCTTACCTAAGGAATACACTAATATTCCTTTATACTAATCAGTCATGTATTCATTCTACAAATATTTATTGAGCACCTACTATGTGCTAGGCACTATTCTAGGTCCCATGGACACCCAGAAGCCACTGCCATTGAGTCGATTCCAACTCATTGCAATCCCATAGGATTTCCAATGCTATAGATCTCTACAGAAATAGACTGCCACATCTTTCTCCTGTAGAGCTGCTGGTGGTTTCAAACCACTGACCTTTCAGTTAGCGGTCAATCGCTTTAACCACTACACCACTAGGGCTCCGCACCAGTGGGTGAAACAGTCAAAAGTCACTGCCATTACAGGGCTTGTCTCCTAGTAAGGGGAGATTGGCATTAAGCTAACCAATGAGATAAATATGTACACATGTACATACATAAAGACATGATCAAATAAGTAGGTGTAAAATTCTGTACAGAAAATCAAGGCAGGGAAGGAGAATAGGGGATACTGGAAGCAGGGAGGAGTGCGTGATTAATGCTTGCATCAGCTTCCTTTTATCTCTCCTCATTTTTTCTGTTCTGTGGGATACTTTCCCAGACCACTGTGTTGTTTACTCATTCAAGCACGTTCAACACATAATTATTTAGCAGCTACTGTGTGTCAGATGGAGCCCTGGTGGCACAGTGGTTAAGAGTTTGGCTGCTAACCAAAAGGTCAATAGTTCAAATCCACCAGCCATTTCATGGAAACCCTATGGGGCAGTTCTACTCTTTCTTATAGGGTCACTATGAGTTGGAATCAACTCAACGGCAACAGATTAACAGGTGTGTCAGACACCACAACCCTCCTTTGACTGTTTATCTCCTCCCACACCATTCCCTCCACTGAAAGTTTCTTCCCCCATCCCCAGCTGAGTGTGTTGTCAATCTTTCACCCTCTTGCTCAGTCTGATGAGGGAAGGAATTTCAGTTCCATTAAGCACTAATTCAGGAAATATTTAATGAGCTCCTGATAACTCTAAATAGCTTCCGTACCACATTTATTGTTTATCAGGTAATTCCACAACCATGATCTTACATGGTTGTCCAACAGTTCCATAACGAAGGACGAATAGGAATTACTTCATTTCATTTTGTTTATATTGCACTGCTTTTGAATAGGATTTAAGAAAGTTTACAAAAAGTGAGGACCAGTAGGATTATTAGAACTATTTCATAGAAGCACAGATTTAAAAAGTCTATGGAACTTGCCTGACACTATACAGTTAGTAAACAATAAAACTGGAATCAAAACTCAGTTCTCTGTCTACTCTACCACACATGCCAGATTCCTCATACACCCAGAAGGGGTTCTGGACTCCCTACACTTCTACTCCAGCAAAGGCCATAAGCCAGGACTACAACATCAGTAACAGGAGACAGACAATGATGTTTTGAGAGAGACTTAGGAAGAAGTTTGGAGGAGCATGAGATCATAGACAACTTTGGCTGTGAATGTCATATAAAAAACATTTGGTGGAGGAAGTGGTAGGACATGGACTGTTTACAGCAAAAGCAAAAATAAAACATTCAAGGTTGAAGGAGCATTAATTGGCCCAAGTGTGAGAAAATGCTGGACTATGCCAAACACATCATCATGATATGCGTTCCTCTCTCTCCTGTTGCCATAAATTACTTGACTTTCCCAAACTACCATAAGCCAGAAATGTATCAGGGAATGCTGTTCTGGTTCTCTTTCCCACCTGGACCAGAACAGGCTTCCAGGTAGAGGAAAGGGGATGGGACGAAACAGCCATTTGTTGAGCACCTAATATACGCCAGACACTGTTGAGTGCCCAACAAAAATTAGAGCACTTCATCTTCTCAATAGCCCTGACAGTAAATATTATTCCCCACTTTATAGATGAAAAAACTGAAGCTCAAAGACCAAGTGTTATGGATTGAATTCTATCCTCCAAAAAGAAATATGAAAGTCCTAACCTCTATACCCATAAATACAATACTGTTGAAAACAGTTTTATTTTATGTTAATGAGGCCATACCAGAATAGGATGGATCTTAAACCTAATCACTCACTTCTCAGAGGTGTTTTATAAAAAGACAAGAATAAGCAAAGAGACACACACACAGAGGGGAGACACCATGTGAAGATACACATGGCAGATGCCTCTAGAAGCCCAGGAATGCCAAGGACTGCTGGCAGCTACTAGAAGCTGAAACAGTCAAAGGACCTTCCCCTAAAGCCACACCCTGAATTCGGACTTCTGGCCTCCAGAACTGTAAGAAAATTAATTTCTGTTCTTTAAAGCCACCTACTTGTGGTAGCTTTTGTTATGGCAGCACTAAGTAACTAAGACCGGGTTCACAAGCTCAAAGTCAACAACTACCAAGAAGATGAAGCGATTTGACCCCAGAACTGTTGTAAGCCAAAGCCAGATCTCTTTCTATGACTCCACACTTTGTATTACACAGCCAAAGATCAAGAAGTATCTGTTCTGTGAGTGGTTGTGAAGCGGTGAGCAAATAATTCAACATCAGGTGGAGAATCAGCAAGTCAAGTAGGTGGAAATTAGATCACAAAGATGTGGTAAAAAGAAGGAAAAATACAGAACTTAATAATCTGAGCATGAATTTTTCCAGCATAACTATTCCAATGAGATTTTCCTATGTAGTAGAAATGTTTCTTTAATCAACACATTTTTTTTTTTCCTAAATTCAAAGAGGGAAGCGTATAAGCAATGGTGGGTCTTGTTTAAATTTATGTCTATCAGATCACACAGAAGCAATTACGATAGCCCGTTGACTCATGAACACAAATGTGGACTTCGTTAAATATTTACATAAACACATTGATTACTTACATTTATAAGCCTTTGGGGAAACACCAGGCTGGTCTTTAACACAATGTTGGATAAAATAAGGTTCTTTGCAAATACAGTAATCAGCCCATATTCACTACTCATTAGACTGGCTCTTGAAATAATCTTCAGTTTGTTTGCAAAGAGGATTCGCATCTGCACCGACACATCTGTGGCAGAGGCAGAGCGCATGTGTGTAGAGAGAGCTGTGCTTTGGGCTACCAACCGGAAGTGGCTGTTAGCATTTATGGGCTTGGGCACCACCCCAGAGCAGCAGCAGCAACAACAAACAACAACAGCAACAGCAGCAGAACTGGTTTCCAGCAGATACACTCTGACTCTGGCGATTCTTAAGCCTAGGCTAAATAGGAGTGTCGCTAGACATTTTTGCAGATGATAGGGACCTATATTAGCAATTGTGGCAAAAGATATGAAACTAGTTCTTTTTTCACCTTTATTTCCGCCTTTATTTTGTTTGGATCCTGATGATGGAATACATTAAAAACCATAAGATTTCCAGGGGATAATTAGTACAACTGTGAATTCAAGGCTAATAGGTAAGCCCAGCATTTAATTTAATTGCAGCCATTTGTATTTCAAAGTCTTAAAGCAGCATAAACAGTTTGTGTTTGTTTACTGATGTCAGTCTGAAGGTTCTAGAATTCAGGAAACATCTCTGTGAGCGAGGACACAGGAAAAATGGAGAGAGGAAATTTAGAAGGGAAGGTGAGTTGGAATCCTTGCAAGGTGTGTTGTTATTAGTCCACAATCATCTGGATTTACTTTTCCCCTGCGTTACAGAAAAAGGGTTTGCAAACTTTGCCTGACCTTCCTCCCATCTCTTTCCACTCTCCTAAGCCAAATTAAAAGGAAGGGAAATATTCTAGTGGCAATCCAAAAGTCAACACGAAATTTACCCAGAAGTATGAATAGGAAGGACCACACTCTTCTTCCACAGTTGGTGTTTGTCAATTGATGAAGTTCATGTAAGAGTGTGTGTGTGCGTGTGTGTGTGTGTGTGTCGGGGGGGAAGAGGAAAGGGGAGCACCTAAGGATTCAGTTCAAGTGGGAAAACATGGGTTTACTTTAGGAAGTTGACTGCTTTTGAAGCTGTGCATGACAGGTATCATGGCTGCCAAACTGGAACCACGAATAAAATGTTCAGTTCTGAAAAGGCAAATCATTAGAAATTGTTTCTAAAAATAGGTTAAGGACATAACAGAAGAAAGCTAAGGTACCTGCTAGTGGCAGGTAACATGCTAAAAACCATCCGTCCTAGACTGAGTTCCCTAGAATTAGGTTCCTGAGATGGGAGAGTTGTGTTGTTGGAGGATGCTCATGGAAAATGCTCCTGGAAGGAAATGAGAAAGGCAAGTTTGAACAGAAGGAGAAACTGAGCCACGTGCAGTTGTAACATAGCCCTCAGTGGATTCTACAGGGGGCTCTGGAACTGGGGTGGCCCTTCATAGTTGTCCCCAGTTGAGGAGCCTGCACCTTTGTGCGCCTGCATCAGTCAGTCATGGGCAAGTGCTACCCTTTGGGAGGGGATGAAACTTGATTAAGGCCATTCCCTCCCTGCAGCGAAGGGCAAATCCTGGTGAGGTGAGTGGCTGAGAGCCGTCAATAGTGTCAGCCTTGGAGAGGGGATCCTGGCTGAGCACCACAGTATCCTTTATAATCCCCTCTTGCAGCATCCAGGTCCACCTGCTTCTTCTTATAAGTTTTCCCCATCAGAAACAGCTTCTCTGGGATTCTGATTAGTCCTGTTCCCTGGGACAAACAACTTACAAGGGAAGGTTAATGGCATGAGTTAGAATTTCCACTTCTAGCTGGTCTCTTGGTCATACTGATATTCATCTTCCCTTTCCTCCAATATTCACTCTAGTTTCCTCTCATGCTTAGCTAGCACCTCTGCTAATCTGGATGGCTTACCTGTTAGGTGACTCAGACCCCCATCCCTGAGCAATCTGTGCCCTTAGACACCTGGTTACCATGTTCTTCTCAGGTGTGACTGCTGGTCTTGTCAATTTCACATTATAGTAGGCCATGAGTACACCAAGAGATTCTCCAAGGCATCACGGATGCCAAATATATTCTTCCTTAACCCCACTGTATAGCAACAGCCTGGACAGGGTCAATTACCCCTGTGAGTATTGTCATTTCTTTCCTGCCTCCTATGTTCTTCGTGCAAGTTGTCTCAAGTGGCCGGGTGACCACCATAGCCTAAAGTTCACTGGAAATCTTACTGTGTCCTCTGGAGAAGGCATTTCATTTTTGGCAATCAGGTTTCCTAGGCCTACGGTGCTTAGAGATGTGGAGATGAAAAGCAAAAATTCCAGAAAGTGTTGAGTTAGGTCACTCCCAATTCTACACCTTTGTTCCCAGACCCATGTATTCGACCTATCGGAGGCATCTCATCATATAATGGTTCCTGAATTAGGGTTTATACATCTTCAAGAGGCTATTTCACCATTCAGTCAGATTAGTGGTTTCTGGACAATGTGGCATGTGATAGGACCATTGGATCCTATGATCCTATGATCATATACCACATCTCCTTTGATATAAAGTGGGTACTTTGTTGTAAGTCAATGTTGTACAAAATCCCCTATCAGGAGATCAAACTCTGTATAACTCCTCAGTTAGTAGTGCTGGCTAAGACCCTGTGAGGCCACCCTATATCCAGAGCATGTGTCAAGTCCAGCCAAGAGGAATTTCTGCTCTTTCCAGGATAGAAGAGTTCAGCATATTCAACTTGCCAATAAGTGGCTGCTTCCTTTCCTCAAAGGATGGTATTGTATGGGGGCTTAGCACTGGTCTCTGGCAGGTTAGACATTCGACAGTGATAGTAGCTAAATCAATCTTGGTGAATGGAGTCAATGTTGTTGAGCCTCCACATAGCCTCTGTCTCTCCCATTCATGGCTCTTCCAATCATGAGCCCATTGTGCCAGCACAGGGTATCTGATGACAAAGGCTGGCTTTTGTCAAGTAGAGGAATAAATCTGTCCACATAGTTGTTTTGTGTCTCTTTCATGCTGGATGCTCTCTGGGGGCTTTTAATATACTATGCAAAGATTTTCATACTTTGTGTCCACTCACGTATGTCCATTCACATGCTTCTTCCCCAGACCTTCTTGCTTCTACCCTTTCAGTCTTCCAGACCCCAAGCCATTCACCACTGCTCAATGTCCATGCATATTCTTACTTTGTGCCATTTCTTTTCCACACAAAATGGGTGGCCTGGCCATCTTGCCTGGAGTTCTGTCTACTAGGAGAACCTTCACTGACCTGGAAAGGGTGGTCTTTCAGGGCCAGCTTTGAGTAGGGATGAAGGACAGCAGTGGTCTATTTTTGCCTTGCACTGACATACCAAGCTGACTCACCCATGAATCAACCTTCACCTGCAACCTTGAATGTGAGATGCAGACAAGATATTGGTGCCACAGTTATGGGTGATAAGTGTCTATTAGCTACCTATTTGTGTAGTTTACCTGTACCCTCTGTATGTACCATTTCCATCTTACAATGGATTGCTTCTGGGCCAGTTTGATCTGCAACTTTGTAGGTATGACAGAACCCAGATCATGATGGGCAGCTCTAGAAGCAGGACATTTGATGTCTTATATTCAGATACTTGTCTTTACCAGCATCCAGTAGATGCCAGGAGCATTTTTCAAAGGGTGTTTGGTTTTCTTTCTTTCTTTCTTTTTCCCTGTAACAGGGCTCTGTTCTAGAATCCTAAGGGTTTACAATATGATTTTTTTTTTTTTATCAGTACGTGCCAAAATTTGACACAGTATATTTTCCCACTGCAGATACTTCAAGTATACTAAGATCTACTGGGTTGTATGGCTCAAGTGGCAGGGAGGCTTGCCTTTTGGTATGTGGGTGCAAGGTAAAATGCACCATAGCTCTTCTGCATCCCTACTCAAGGGTAAGCCTGAGACAGTGATGAGTTAACCAATAAGAAAGGTACACATGGTCTTAATTGTGCTTACTTCCTAACTTGTAGTGCACAATTTCACCGGTTTTACCTTGCTTATTATAAGCCGGTGCATTCCTAACTGGTTAGTCCAGCCCTGCAGGGACAATCCTTTCTAGCTAAGTGGAGATTCTCCCAGTGGGCAGGTAGTGTACCCTGTCATCTATTTAGTGTGGAAAAAGATACTGTCCAATGTATGGCACCACAGCCTGGACCCAAACAGAGCCCCTTCCTGCTCCGGGCCCCAATCAATGCTGTCAGCTTTCTATGTCCCTTGGCAAATGAGTCTGAATAGTATCCCCAAGTGTGGAATATTCTGCCTCCAGAATCTGAAGAGGCCCACCATATGTTGTACTTCCTTCTTAGTGATGGGTGCTATAAGATACGATAGTTTGTTCTTACATTAGGAAGGATGTCCTGGCATGCCACAGACCACTGAACTCTTAAAAATTTTATTGATGTGGCAGACCACTAGATTTTTGTAGGATTTATTTCCCATCCTCCAGACTTCATGTGTCCTACCAAGGCCTTCAATGAACTTGCCAATTCTTGCCCATTCAAATTAATATGATGTCTTCAAATAGATATATTTGGAGCAATGTGATATTCTGTCCAAATGGTAAAGGACCGTTCAGATTATATTATGACAGTGGGAGACTTTATATATAAGAGCTCAGCTGCTAACCAAAATGTCGGTGGTTCAAATCCACGAGGCGCTCCTTAGAAACCCTTTGGGGCAGTTCTACTCTGTCCTGTAGAATCACTATGAGTCAGAATCAACTCAATGGCAATGGGTTTAGTTGTTTTTTTGTTTGTCTGTTTGTTTTGGGGGGGGGAGGTTATTGTCCATAACAGTAAAATGCAAACTCCTTCTAATCTTCCTTTCTGATGTTGTTGTTGTTAGGTGCCGTTGAGTTGGTTCTGATTCATAACAACCCTACGTACAACAGAACAAAACACTGCCCAGTCCTGCATTGTTATGCTTGAGCCCATTGTTGCAGCCACTGTGTCAACCCATCTCATTGAGGGTCTTCTTCTTTTTCACTGACCCTCTCCTTTACCAAGCATGATGCCCTTCTCCAGGGACTGCTCGATCCTGATAACATGCTCAAAGTGTGTGAGATGTAGTCTCACCATCCTTGCTTCTAAGGAGCATTCTGGTTGTACTTCTTCCAAGACAGATTTGTTCATTCTTTTGGCAGTCCATGGTATATTCAATATTCTCCAACACCACAATTCAAAGGCATCAGTTCTTCTTTGGTCTTCTTTATTCATCATCCAGCTTTTGCATGCAAATGAGGTGATTGAAAATACCATGGCTTGGGTCAGGCACGCCTTAGTCTTCAAGGTGACAGCTTTCCTTTTCAATACTTTAAAGAGGTCTTTAGTAGCAGATTTGCCCAATGCAATGTGTCTTTTGATTTTTTGGTTGCTCCTTCCATGGGTATTGATTGTTGATTCAAGTAAAATGAAATCCTTGACAACTTCAATTTTTCTCCCTTTAGCATGATATTGCTTATTGGTCCAGTTGTGAGGATTTTCATTTTCTTTATGTTGAGGTATAATCCATACTGAAGGCCATGGTCTCTGATGTTCATCCGTAAGTGCTTTAAGTCCTCTTCACTTTCAGCAACCGAGGTTGTGTTATGTGCATAACACAGGTTGTTAATGAGCCTTCCTTCAATCCTGATGTCAAATTCTTCTTCATATAGTCCAGCCTCTAGGATTATTTGTTCGAAATACAGATTAAGTATGGTGAAAGGAAACAACCCTGACACACACCTTTCTTGACTTTAAACCACACAGTATCCCTTTGTTCTGTTCCAACGACTGTATCTTGATCTGTGTACAGGTTCCTCGTGAGCACAATTAAGTGTTCTGGAATTCCCATTCTTCTCAATGTTATCCATAATTTGTTACGATCTACACAGTCAAATGCCTTTGCATAGTCAATAAAACACAGGTAAACAACTTTCGGGTATTCTCTGCTTTCAGCCAGGATCCATCTGACATCAGCATCCTGTCAGCGTTCTAATAAAAAAAAATAGGAATGGAAAAATGCTTTCGTGAGATCAATGGCCACATACCATGTACCATAGGCTGTGTTAACGTGCTCTAGCAAAGGTACCAAATTTCTTAGATCTGGTTCTCTGGAAATAGTCTCAGAAATAGGGAGTTGCATTCAGAAGGTTTACTGGGGAGTACTGTCAGGATATAGAGCCTTAAGGAAAGGAGGAAGGCAGAACTGGGCAGAGGGATAATAGAAGTAGTATGGAGCTCTAGAACAATGATGGAGCATTCAGAGTTGTAATAATTTAAAGCAAGAATGCCAGGAATTGTAGCCCCACATCAGCCAATCATTGGCCACGTGCTGTCCCCTAGTACAGCTCATAACCCTGGGGCCAAGTGCAATTTCTGCTGAGGACAGCTGTAAACTGTCAACTGATATTCTCAGCAGTTGAGAGATGGGTACATCTGCCCTAAAGACAAGATCTTGAAGGAGTGCTACAGTGCTACCCTGTCTATGCTCTGATGACTCCAGATTTACATCTTCACACTGGACTTTCCTCCTGTGCTCCTTGCTTGGATATCTGTCTACCCAACATCTTTTTTTGGATGCATAGTGGTATTCTCAAACCCAATCTTCAAAACTGTACTCCTGATCTCCACAGTCCAGCAAACTTGTCCCTCCCCAGTCTTCCCCATCTCAGACAATGCAGCCCCATCCTTCCAATTCCTTAGGCCAAAAATCTTAGAGAGATTCTTAACTCCTCTATTTCTATCATATATCCTATTCAGCAACACATGAGCAAATCCTGCCAGTTTTAGCCTCAAATTATATTCAAAATCCCACCTTTCTTACTATTTTTACCATTGCCACTATAAACAGAGCTTCCTGTCTGGTATCCCTGATTCCCCTCTTGTTTCCCGGTACCCCATGCCCACCACCCATAGACTGTTCTCCACCAACCAGGCAAATTATCCTATTTAAAATATGAATCTTATCATGTAAATATTTTGCCCAAAGACTGTTAAATTGCTTCCCAAAGCACTCACAGTAAACACCAAAATTCTTAAAAAAGCCTTTTGCCATCAAGTTGATTACAACTTATAGCTACCCTATAGGATAGTATAGAATTGCCCCATAGGGTTTCCAAGGACAGACTGGTGGATCCAAACTGCCAACCTTTGGGTTAGCGGCCAAGCTCTTAACCACTGCACCAACAGGGCTCCAAAGTTCTTAAAAGCCCTCTGTAATGTACACTACACACTTCCCACTTCTCTGACTTTCTGGTATCTTCTCCCACTCACTCTATTGAAGTCATGCTGCCTCTTTGCCTTCCCTCAAACAAGCCAATCACACCCCAGCCTCACAGCCTGTGCACGGGCTCTTCCTTATGTCTGAACCCCGCTTATTCCAGGAGTACACACGCTTTTCTCCCTTACTTCTTTCAGGTATCAACTCAATTACTACCTTAACCATGAAACCTTCCCTGCACACCCTGAAAAAAATAAGAAAACATTCTAGACCCCAACATTCTCTATCTCACTTTGTTTTATCTTTCTCCATTACATTTATCATCATTTGACACTATATGTTACCTTGCTTATTGCCTGTCTTCCCCCAGTGGTACAAACAGGTAAGCACTTGGCTACTAACTGGAAGGCTGGCAGTTTGAATCCACACAGAGGTGCCTCAGAAGAAAGACCTGGTAATCTGCTTCTAAAAGATCACAGCCATTGAAACCCCTATGGAGCACAGCTCCACTCTGAAACGCATGAGGTCACCATGAGTTGAAATCAACTCAACAGCAACTGGTTTGGTTTTCCTTACTACCTATTACAAGGTCAGATACATAATGGGTGCTCAGAAAATATTTTTTTGAGTGAATGTTTGTTTTTTTTCATACGTTATCGATTTTAATCTTTGCATTTAACCTCACAAAGCTCTGTGAAATACTGAAAGGTATGGTCTCATTTAATCCTTGAATGATTCACTGAGATAGCGTACTATGTTTCATCATATTTTGCAGATGAAGAAATTGGGGTCTAGAGTGGTTATGCAGCCTGGCTGAAGTCACACAGCTAGTGAGTGTCAGAGATGAAAATAGAACTCAGTTCAGCCTATTCCAAAGTCCTATTCACTCTACTGCACCATATCTCCCAATAGTAAAAGGTCCATTTGAAAACACCAGCACTTACACTGTGATATAAGATACTAACAAGTTGACTAGATGTCAGAAGACATGCCTGTTTTTGGACTAAAAGTAAATAAGGGTTCATTTTAGTGAAGGAGAAGAGAGAACTTAGCATCCAACAGAGAAACGCGACCTGATCCAAAACAGAAATCCCCAACAGGGAATAACAAATGCTCTAGCACCATCATTTACATAGAACCCCTGGTGGTGCACAGATTAAGTGCTCAGTTACTAACTGACAGGTTGACTTTTCTAACCTGCCAGCTGCTCCACAAGAGGAAGATGTGACAGTCTGCTCGCATAAAGATTACAGCCTTGAAAACTATGGGGCTTCTGACCAACTCATAGTAAGTCAGGATCGACTTGATGGCAACAGGTTTATCATTTACATAAATGGCCCCAGGCTTCTGAGGAGGTAGGCTGGGAGGTGGAGACATGGAGTCACAGGGTGATGCTGCCTGATGTAGTAGAAACAACAGGACTGTCCTGGATCTAGCCCTCGTCCTGGCAATTACTAGAGGTGTGACCTTTCATAAGTTACTTAACCTCATTTAGTTTCTGTATGTGTAAAATGGAGATCTGGCACTTACCTTGCATAAATATTATAAGGATTCTTGTTGCTGTTGTTGTTAGGAGCCATTGAGTCAGTTCTGACTCACAGAATGAAACGCTGCCCAGTCCTGTGCCATCCTCACAAAAGCAGGTATGTTTGAGCCCATTGTTGTAGCCACTGTGTCAGTCCATCTCATTGAGGGTCTTCTTCTTTTTTGCTGAGCCTCCACTTTACTAAGCATGACATCCTTCTCCAGAGATTGGTCTCTCCTGATAACATGTCCAAAGTACATGAGACGAAGTCTCACCATCCTTGTTTCTAAGGAGCATTCTGGCTGTATTTTTTCTAAAACATATCTGTTTGTTATTCTGGCAGTCCATTGTATATTCAATATTCTTTGACCAATGCCTTAATTCAAAGGCATCAATTCGTCAGTCTTCCCCAGCTTTCACATGCATATAAAGCAACTGGAAATACCACCGCTTGGGTCAGGTGCACCTTAGTCACCAAAGTGACATCTTTGCTTTTCAAAACTTTAAAGAGGTCCTTTGCAACAGATTTGCCCAATGCAATGTGTCGTTTGATTTCTTGGTGCTGCTTTCATGGGTGTTGATTTTGGATCCAAGTAAAATGAAATCTTTGACAACTTCAATCTTTTCTCCTTTTATCATGCTGTAGCTTATTGGCCCAGTTGTGAGGATTTTTCTTTTCTTCATGTTGAGGTGTAATCTGATGGCTGTGGTCTTTGATCTTCATCAGTAAGTGCTTCAAGTCCTCTTCACTTTCAGCAAGCAAGGTTGTGTCATCTGCATATCACAGGTTGTTAATGAGCCTTCCTCCAATCCTGATGCCCCGTTCTTCTTCATATAGCCCAGCTTCTTGGGTTATTTGCTCAACACACAGATTGAATAGGTATGGTGAAAGTACATAACCCTGACGCACAACTTTCCTGACTTTAAACCACACAGTATCCCCTTGTTTTAATGGAATGACTGCCTTTTAGCCTATGTACAGGTTCCACATGAGCACAATTAAGTGTTCTGGAATTCCCGTTCTTCACAATGCTATCCATGATTTGTTATGATCCAGACAGTTGAATGCCTTTGAAAAGTCAAAAAAGCACAGGAAAACATCTCTCTGGTATTCTCTGCTTTAGTCCAAGATCCATCTGACATCAGTAATGATATCCCTTGTTCCATGCCCTCTTCTGAATCCGTCTTGAATTTCTGACAGTTTCCTGCAGATATACTTCTGTAGCCATTTTTTAATTATCTTCAGCAAAATTTTAAGTATCTGACACATAGAAAACTCTCCATTACTAGAGCTTTTAGTGCCATTGGGCCCAGATAGTAGGTTTTCTGGCTTCTGTGTACTTGATCAAAGTTTGCTTAAGTGCGATCTTGGCTGACACCAGGAAGGCAGGTGGCCAAGGCAGGGGACTCAGGCTCCACCAATGTTCCTGTAGGTGTTGACCTCACTAGTAGCAGCCTTGTGGCTGTAAGACCAAGGTTTCAGTGCCGTCTGGAAGAGAAGCCAGGGGGGCTTCCTCTGGTCTTTGACTACAGATTGCAGAATGAGCTGTAAAGCATATGTGTGGGTTAGAAGACAGTGAAAAGATGGCTCAGCGCAAACTTAGTCCACTCCTGGGAAACTTCTCAAAGTGGTTATCTGTTCAGTGTACAGATATTGCATTAGTAGGCTCTCTCCAAACACCTGTGTTGTACCAGTGTCTCCTGTGCTGGGAGGTGGGATCTCAACAAGCCACACGTCATTCTGGCCTTTTGATGAACACATGGTCTAGGGGAGTAGAAAGGTAGGTAAACAACTCAGTGTGGTACAGTGTTCCAAAAACTCTGCCCAAGTCTATGTCGGGTGCAGAGAGCATGTAAAGGAAGAGTGGTCAGTGCTCCCTGGGGTATCAGGCAAGATGTAACAGAGAAGGCAACACGAATAGAGGTGGAACAGCTTAGTAACAGAACCAGGGGCATAAAGTGGGCAGTGTAGGTGGAGATACTGCAGGTTCCTACGTCCACCTGCCTGTCTGGCCTCTCCCACTAGACAACCCACAGGCACCTCAGACCCACTGTGCCCTGCGATAACTTACTTCTCGCCCTGTTTTCTCTGTCCGCATTAATGGTGATACCACCCAGCAGCAGTCACCCAAACCAGAAACCAAGGAGTCATTCTAGACTTTATTTCCTGTCTTCACCCCTGACGTCGAAACACTTTATCAAGTCCTGCTGGATTTTTCTACTACCTAGTTCTCAAGTCACTTTTTGCCTTTCATTCCTACTACCTACCACCATTGTAACCAGAACCACAAGGAAAGAGGGAAGGTCAGTTTCCCCAGACAAAGGAGGCGGCTGTCACCGAAAGATGAGGAAAGGTATGCCAAAAATCGAAAATCAGCAGATGTCCACAGCACTAATGATAGTTAAAGCACCAAGTTTTAAAATGTTACTTTTTTCATAAATTACACACATTAGAGCATATTAAAGGTTATTCTTCACATAACGTCACTCTAACTTGCATTTTAATACATGTTCTAAAGTGAGAGAGGTGGGAGTGGAATAAAAGCTAACATCCTGAGCATGGGAACTGGAAACACAACGTTCAGCCGATGTTTACTAAGCCCCACGTCTTGGCCCCTGGGATGCAACAAAGAACAAGAGGCATGCCCAAGACCTGCCCTGCCCATTCTCTGTGCAGAAGCAGGAGTGAAAACTCCCAAACCTGGGCAGGTGCTGCTGGGATGGGAGGAGCCCCAGACACCAGATCTTGACCATTCCAGAAAGAGAATCTTCTAACTCCATTCTGAAAAACCACTGTTTGATTTTGCTTTCACCCTTGCTGACTTCCAGGTCAGGAAAAGGCCTTTGGTTCAGCTAAATTGCTAGCCTAGTCACTCAGTCCCACACCTATAACAAGGGCCAGTTTCAAACCCTCACCAAGGCTGCTGACATTTCCAGTTTCCGCTTGGGGATTGTGGGCATTTTTTTTTTCCATGGTCTTGATGGGAAAAATATATAAATAATTTGGTGGTGTTGCAACTGCTGTTGTTTTGAAATGTTTCGGTTTTATTTTGAGACTAGTATTTTCTAAGTGTCTGTTTCTACATTTGGAGGCTCATGGAATATGCATGGTTTCTTTATGAGATGTGATATGCATTTGTGCAGACTGGATTCTCTGCCAGAGTTTGTTGAGAAAATATATCTCAGTTACACCTGACCAGAAAAACCATCTGCCTTTGCCTCCTGGACGCACGGCCAATCCCAGGACTGGCATGGGAAACCCCCATTATTATTCCAGCATCTCTCAGCTGGAAGAGGCCTCCGAAGACAAATGGCAGATTGATGGCAGTTGAGAAATACTTAGCATTTGAAATAAATATTTATTTTTAATGATTTTTTTCTTGGAAAAATGACAGGCAGTGAAAGGTTTTAAGATAGAAAACAATATCCAATTTCTGACTGAAAGGTTGGCCTTTCTGAATCGTATGGAGCGTAAACACAGGAGCAGAAGCATGAAGACATAGCCTGAAATAGAACCAACCAGACAAAAAAAAAACAAACCCAGTGCCATCAAGTCGATTCCGAATCTAGAAACCCTATAAGACAAAGTAGAGCTGCCCGCATAGGGCTTCAAAGGAGTGGCTGATGGATTCGAACTGCCGACCTTTTGGTTAGCAGCTAAGCACTTAACCACTGCACCATCAGGGCTCCATGAAAATTAAAAAGTAGCAAAAGGTATTACTAGTGTTGTTATTGTTATTCCTCACTTCATGTCTTTGTTGCCTACCACAGTGCCTGGCACACACCAAATACTCCATAAATGGCAGCTGTCATTACTCCACCACCCTTCTATGGTGGCTTGCACATTGCTATGATGCTAGAAGCTATGTTGCAGATATTTCAAATACCAGCAGGGTCACCCATGATGGATAGGTTTCAGTGGCATTTCCAGACTAAGACACACTAGAAAGAAAGGCCTGGCAATCTACTTCCAAATATTAGCCAATGAATAGCCTATGGATCACAACAGAATGTGATATAGTGCTGGACCAGGCAATGTTTCTTTCCTTCTGTTGTACATGAGGTCACCTGGAGTCAGAGTTGGCTCAACAGCAACAAACAACCACAATATCTTTACTCTTATTAATACCACCTTTGAATCTTCAATACTTAGGACAAAGTGGGCACTTAGTAAATGTCTGCCAAATGCACGAATGAATATCAGGAGGACCCATTGTTTGACTGCTAACTTCGGCAGATTATGGCCTTCATAGTCTGTCTCCACCCACCTGCAAAGTATCCAGGTGGTGGGCAATGGGAACACCTCTCCCTGGAGAATATGAGTCCACCAACCCTGAAGAATTCCAGAGCCCTGGCTTAAGTCTCCGTTGTAAACACTGTATCTAGCTGGCAGTAGAATGAAGATTTCCAACGAGTCCCCTCAAGCCCTTGAATTCACTTCCTGCCAAGGACTGAGCAAGCTTGGCAGGAAGCTGCAGGCTGCTTCTCAATTCGTATGAGATGCTGATTGAAGACCTCAGTTGAGAAAACATTTTGCAAATGCAGAGCACACCCATACAGACTTTAATGACAGTCCAAAGGAAAAGGAACTTGTTATTTTGTTTTGTTGCTCTGAACCCATTCCCACATCCTCTCTGGACCACAGTCTTGCAACAAAGCCAAGAGGGAGAAGCCGAAACGCTCGGGGGCGGCTTGTCCTTTCATTCATGCAAATGAGAGGAGAAAATAGATTCTTCTTTGCTTCTTTTTATCTTGATTTTTTTCTCTCTCCTATTCCCTCTGCATCTTTCTCTCCCTTCTGGAGCCCTCAGTGGATGTGACTCCATAGATGAAAGAACCCTAAGAAGATCATCGTAAAAAATATAAAATTGGTAACTACCGTTTCATGAGTACCCAGAAGGGCTAGATGAATTCTTTACATTCATCCCAATCTCCACAACAATACTGCAAGGTAGGTTTTATTATCTCCATTTTAGTTGAAGAAACTGAGTTTAAAGAAGTAACTTTTTCCTACAACCCTAGTGAATGATGTTGCCACTCAAATATGAAACCAATCTATCTGACTCCAAAGTCCAGGTTTCCCCATACGCCATTACTTCCAGTGGTGGGATGGAAGCTGAGACCTCCCATATATTACCAGCAAGAACTAGGCTGCTCTCTGGTTTAAAGCACTTGGATATATGCTTACGAAATGGCAGGATTTGATGTTCCCCACTTTTTCATCTCCCCATCCAACAATCCATTTGCCTGATTCTTTGACCCCAGTTAACTGGACATTTTAACCAACCTCCATTGCAGGTCTTTGGCTTTCCCTCCTCCTTGCTCCTGGAATTCCCTCTCCCATCTATAAACAAACCCAGTGCCCTCGAGTGGATTCCAACTCATAGTGACCATCTATAGACTAGAGCAAATAACTCAAGGATAAAAACAAAGAATGTTAGTTCAGTCCTTGCCCCCAGCACTTATAAGCTGTATGACCCTGGAAGAAAAGTATATCACTTCTACAGTCCATGGGTTTCCTTTTCTGTTAACCAAGTATTAAGTTCTTCTATTACTTTACAGAGATTCTGTGTAAATTTCATGACCTCATAACCTATGAACTTCAGGATCTGAAGACACAGTCCTGTAAATTCAGCCCTGGCCAGTTCCTAAGAAGATCCTGAACAAGACGTTTGCTTTCACTGCCTAAGAGATGGAGCTTTGACGTTTATCTCTCTGTTATCACCACAGATAACACCTTTGCCCCCAACACCTCACTGTAAGCCCTGTTCTTTTGCCTGGCATTTACTGCAAGACCCGGTTAAGTTAGAGAGCCATATTGGGAGTAAACCTGCCAGGGATTCCTGACTGCTTCTCCCTGGAACCCCAAGCTTCTCAAGCAGCCGTGTTGTAAGATCGATTCTGCCTACTAGGTCTTCCCTCATGCCTCAGGTCCATCGAAGGATGATGGCCACCTGACTCAAGCCCAACTCTCTCACAACCCTTCAGACAGTGCGATATAGACTATTGGCCCTGTGCAGGGATGGGCATTAAAGCCTGCTCAATTCTCTTGGCACCACTCCTTGTCCTAGCAGCAGAATATAAAAGAGCATGAGCTTTGGGGATTATTAAAACTTAAGCTTAAATTCTGACCCTGTTACTCTCTAACTATGGAATCTTGGGCAAATTATTTACTGTTATTGAACTTCAGTTCCCTCATCTTGAAGGGGAGTATGATGATACTCTTCTTAAAAGATGATTTTAATGGCTGAATTTATACCTATATAAAGCAGTTGGTACGTAGTAAGTGCTCAGTAGATATGATTTGTGTTCCATCATGTTCCTTTACGTTTCTCAGCAGATCATTGTGTAAGGTCCAGCATTTTTTATGGCTGAATTCATCCAAATTAAGACAATATTAGATGAGATAATAAAATTTGAAAATGTTTGGCATATAATAGGATATCGAAAAGCATCATTTCCTGCTACTATTATTATATCATTATTATTATTATCATCATCATCTTAGTTACCTAGTGCTGCTATAAAACAAATACCACAGAGGATGGCTTTGAAGAAAAGCTTATTTTCTCAGTTTAGGAGGCTGAAAGTCCAAATTTAGGGATTTAGCTATAGGGGACAGCTCTCTCTGTTAGGTCCGGGGAAAGATCCTTTTGTCAGCTTTCCTTGGTTCTGTAGCCCTGTATCCCTTGGATTCTTGGTGATCTTCACATGGCATCTATCTTCCCCCCTTTGTGTTTCCTTCTGTGTCTAATCTTCTCCTTTTTTTACTCAGAATTGATTACATTTAGGACCCACCCTACAATGCTATGACCTCAATAACATGCCAAAGAAACCCCCATTCCCAAATGGGATTAAATCCACAGGTATAAGGGTTAGGATTCAGACACATACTTGGGGAGACACAATTCAATCCATAACAAACATCCTCATCATCTGCTATTTGTGGAGCCTCATCTATGCACTAACATCCATTCTAGGCTCTTGATAAGTACTACTTCTAATCGCTGTACCCTTACAAGGTAGACATTATTATCTCCTTTTCTGACAGATGAAAAAAATTGAGATTCAAGAAGCAAAGTAATTGACTCCAAGCCACACAGCTCGTAAGTGGACAAACCAGGATTATCTCATCAGATCTAACCAATTTATTATCCTCCTCTAAGATTCAAGTGAAAGAGAAACTGAGGAAAAGTAAATAGAGGGTGTGGTCCTTACTCTCTCACAAAAGCACTGGGAGAAACAGGAAAGTACAATATCCAGTGGCTACAATTATGAACTCAAGCATAACAACGATTGTGAGAATGTGCAGGATTGGGCAGCGTTTGGTTTTGTTGTACATAGAGTGGCTATGAGTCGGGACCAACTCGATGGCACCTAAGAACAACAACAGGACTGTAAAGAATTGAGAACTGAGTTGTACTGAAGAGAGGGAAATGAGGGCACCCTGGAGAAATTAAGGGAACCTCATGGACATTGAATGGGCTTGGGTTGGAGGACATGGAGGCATGGAGGACAAAGCAGGACTGACAGGTGCTTGGGTGGGAGGGGAGGGAGGTGAGGCTGAGGTAGAGTGGGGATGTATGAGGACCAACAACCAGTATTTATGGAGCATCTACTGTGTTCCAGCCGTGTAGTCGGTACATATATTAGCTCATTTAATCCTAATAGAGCAATCAGGAAAGTCGTTTTAATCTCCATCTCATAAGTGAAAAAGCAAAGTCATACAACTAATAAGTAGTGAAAACAAGTAAGGGTGGTAACCAGCATAGTGCACTTAGGAAATTGTTTTACTTCAACACATCACCTGGAAATTTATTTTTACCAAGGGCTTATCAAGCTGAGATGACCAAGTCATTCACACCCCAAGTGCATAATACAATCTCAGGATTTCATTGTATTCTCAACAGTTGCAGATTCAGGCTAGGTGGTGGACTTCACACATATTTAGAACAAGTGTGTCCTTTCTTTATGGACTTGATTCAATATTGTAGATCTTTATATGAATTCATTCATTTCCTCACTCAACCAACATTCCTGGAGCTTCTACTTTGTGCCTCTTGTCATAGATACTGAGACACAAAGATCAATTGACAACACAGACTCTGACTTCAAAACTGCTCTGATATGGCTCCTGAATTCATGTGAAATACTGTATTACTTTTACCAAACAGTGTAATGAAGAGTGTGTTGAATATTAGTTATAACATGGAGTAAATTCAGCTAAGCTATTCTTCACTGTCCAACTTCCTTCATTGTCCAATCTATAGCCCGCCAACTAGCTATAAATAGTTATAATTATTTTCTTTCACCAAGCTCGAAACCATTCATTAGAGTAATTACTGCAAAGTACAGTTAACACAAATCAAGCTAGCATGAAGCAAATCATACCCTGTTTCCCCATTTTTGGCTTTCCTCTCAGTTCATTAGTCTTGGTTTGGTTTCTTAGGCCAGAATTCATCCAAATTTATTAAAATGTTTAAATTATCTTACTAGGCCACACCCTCCTTTCCTCTCTGACATTGGGCAAGGTAAATGTTGAAAATGTGTGAATATTTTCATAGATTCGTATCTGGCTGGTCATTTGGTAATAATTGCCAAGTCTCCTACAACCAACTGTGCTCTCTGAGTCCTGCTCACTCTTCTCATCCGGGTTAATTTTATGGCCTGTATCCCACACCTCCCCCACGTGTATGTCAGTTTGTTGTACTGTGGGGGCTTGTGTGTTGCTGTGATGCCGGAAGCTATGCCACTGGTATTCAGATACCAGCAGGGTCACCCATGGAGGACAGGTTTCAGCTGAGCTTCCAGACTAAGGCAGACTAGGAAGAAGGACCTGGAAGTCTACTTCTGAAAAGCGTTAACCAGTGAAAACCTTATGAAAAGCAGCAGAGCATTGTCTGATATAGTGCTGGAAGATGAGCCCCCCCCAGATTAGAAGGCACTCAAAAGATGACTGGGGAAGGGCTACCTCCTCAAACTAGAATCGACCTTAATGATGTGGATGGAGTAAAGTTTTTGGGACCTGCATTTGATGATGTGGCACAACTCAAAATGAAAAGAAACAGCTACAAACATCCATTAATAATCAGAACCTGGAATGTATGAAGTATGAATCTAGGAAAACTGGAAATTGGCAAAAATGAAATGAAACGCATAAACATCGATATCCTAGGCATTAGTGAACTAAAATGGACTGGTACTGGCCATTTTGAATCAGACAATCGTATAGTCTACTATGCTGGGAATGACAACTCAAAGAGGTACGGTGTTGCATTCATCATCAAAAAGAACGCTTCAAGATCTATCCTGAAGTACAATGCTGTCAGTGATAGGATAATATCCATACACCTACAAGGAAGACCAGTTAATACGACTATTATTCAAATTTATGCACCAACCACTAGGGCCAAAGATGAAGAAATAGAAGATTTTTACCAGCTGCTGCAGTCTGAAATTGGTCGAACATGCAATCAAGATGCATTGATAATTACTGGCGATTGGAATGCCAAAGTTGGAAACAAAGAAGAAGGATCAGTGGTTGGAAAATATGGCGTTGGTGATAGAAACAATGCTGGAGATTGAATGACAGAATTTTGCAAGACCAATGACTTCTTCATTGCAAATACCTTCTTCCACCAGCATAAAAGGCGACTATACACAAGGACCTCCCCAGATGGAAGACACAGAAATCGAATTGACTACATCTGTGGAAAGAGACAATGGAAAAGCTCAATATCATCAGTCTGAACAAGGCCAGGGGCCAACTGTGGAAGAGACCATCAATTGCTCATATGCCCGTTCAAGCTGAAACTGAAAAAAAACAGAGCAAGTCCACAAGGGCCAAAATATGACTTTGAGTATATCCCACCTGAATTTAGAGACCATCTGAAGAATAGATTTGACACATTGAACACTAGTGACCAAAGACCAGACGAGTTGTGGAATGACATCAAGGACATCATCCATGAAGAAAGCAAGAGGTCACTGAAAAGACAGGAAAGAAAGAAAAGACCAAAGTGGATGTCAGAGGAGACTGAAACTTGCTCTCAAATGTCGAGCAACTAAAGCAAAAGGAAGAATTGATGAAGGAAAAGAACTGAACAGAAGATTTCAAAGGGCAGCTCGAGAAGACAAAGTAAAGTATTGTAATGACATGTGCAAAGAGCTAGAGATGGAAAACCAAAAGGGAAGAACACTCTCGGCGTTTCTCAAGCTGAAAGAGCTGAAGAAAAAATTCAAGCCTCAAGTTGCAATAGTGAAGGATTCTACGGGGGAAAATAATAAACGATGCAGGAAATATCAAAAGAAGATAGAAGGAATACACAGAGTCATTATACCAAAAAGAATTAGTTGATATTCAACCATTTCAAGAGGTGGCATATGATCAGGAACCAATGGTACTGAAGGAAGAAGTCCAAGCTGCTCTGAAGGCATTGGCGGAAAACAAGGCTCCAGGAATTGATGGAATATCAATTGAGATGTTTCAACAAACAGATGCAGTGCTGGAGGTGCTCACTCATCTATGCCAAGAAATATGGAAGACAGCTTCCTGGCCAACTGACTGGAAGAGATCTATCTTTATACCTACTCCCAAGAAAGGTGATCCAACCAAATGTGGAAATTATAGAACAATATCATTAATATCACACGCTAGCAAAATTTTGCTGAAGATCATTCAAAAATGGCTGCAGCAGTATATCGACAGGGAACTGCCAGAAATTCAGGCCGGTTTCAGAAGAGGACGTGGAACCAGGGATATCATTGCTGATGTCAGATGGATCCTGGCTGAAAGCAGAGAATACCAGAAGGATGTTTACCTGTGTTTTATTGACTATGCAAAGGCATTCGACTGTGTGGATCATAACAAACTATGGATAACACTGCGAAGAATGGGAATTCCAGAACACTTAATTGTGCTCATGAGGAACCTTTACATAGATCAAGAGGCAGTTGTTCAGACAGAACAAGGGGATACTGATTGGTTTAAAGTCAGGAAAGGTGTGCGTCAGGGTTGCATTCTTTCACCATACCTATTTAATCTGTATGCTGAACAAATAGTACGAGTAGCTGGGCTATATGAAGAAGAACGGGGCATCAGGATTGGAGGAAGACTCATTAACAACGTGCGTTACGCCGATGACACAACCTTGCTTGCTGAAAGTGAAGAGGACTTGAAGATCAAAGACCACAGCCTTCAGTATGGATTGCACCGGAACATAAAGAAAACAAAAATCCTCACAACTGGACCAATGAGCAACATCATGGTAAATGGAGAAAAGATTGAAGTTGTCAAGGATTTCATTTTACTTGGATCCAGAATCAACAGCCATGGAAGCAGCAGTCAAGAAATTAAAAGACTCATTGCATTGGGCAAATCTGCTGCAAAGGACCTCTTCAAAGTGTTGAAGAGCAAAGATGTCACCCTGAAGACTAAGGTGCGCCTGACCCAAGCCATGGTATTTTCAATCACATTATATGCATGTGAAAGCTGGACAATGAATAAGCAAGACCGAAGGAGAGTTGACGCCTTTGAATTGTGGTGTTGGTGAAGAATATTGAATGTACCTTGGACTGCCAAAAGAATGAACAAATCTGTCTTGGAAGAAGTGCAGCCAGAATGCTCCTTGGAGGCAAGGATGGCGAGACCGCGTCTTACATACTTTGGACATGTTGTCAGGAGGGATCAGTCCCTGGAGAAGGACATGATGCTTGGCAGAGTACAGGGTCAGCGGAAAAGAGGAAGACCTTCCACAAGGTGGATTGACACAGTGGCTGCAACAATGAGCTCAAGCATAACAACGATTGTCAGGATGGCACAGGACCGGGCAGTGTTTCGTTCTGTTGTGCATAGGGTTGCTATGGATTGGAACTGACTCGACGACACCTAACAACAACATCCCACGCCTGAAAGCTTGAATGTCTGCTTCCTTGTCATGATAGTCCTGTAAGTTCGAAGATCTGTGTTTTAAAGCCTTTGCCCCGTCATGCAAAGAGAAATGGCTTTGGTGTAGTAAAAAGACCTTGGGGCCAAGAGACCAGGATTTGGTACATGGCCCCTCTGGCACTCGCTAGCTGAGAAGCGCAGACAGGCCATTTCAACCTACTGAGCCCTGGGTTCCTCAGTGCACAGGTGAATACTAACACCTATTTCATAGGATGATTGGGATAATGGGCACAAAAGTACTTTGTCAGCTATAAGCACTCTTCAGATGAAACTGATTCTTTTTACTTGGTAAAGCTCTGACTATATTGTGATAAAGAAAAGAGGTGGTAGAATCCATAATGAGAAAAACGTACCCCATATTGGATACTCTTATTTCCAGCTCATTGGTGTTTTGATGGTTTTGTTTTGTTTTGTTTATGACAGATTTACTCTTCCAAGAAGTCAGACTGACTCTTCAGTCATCTTCTGCTCATGTCCTAAGCCAGGTCTACACAGATAAGTCTTGGAGAATCTACTCTCAGTTATGGCACCGACCATTCGCCCTAGATAACACTCATTGGATACCGGCTGCTCTGAGCACTCCAGGAGCTCCCAAAGAGCAGGAACTGTCTGCTTCCTCTCTACCCCAGTGCCAGCATAGCAATGGCCACACAGTAGCTACCAACTCAGAAGCAGGTTTACCATGAAGCTAATGAAGCTTAAATATCAGGACCCCTCACTTGCACAGGTTCCTTCCAAAACCCTGAACCTAGCTTTGTGTTCATAATTTTGTATTCTCCTTTAAAAGTTCACCCAAAATATAAGAATATCCAAACCAAAGCCAAATCCACTACCATCGAGTGGATTCTTACTCACAGCAACCCCACATGACAGAGTAGAGCTGCCCCATATGGTTTCCAAGGCTGTAAATCTTTACAGGAGCAGACTGCCACAACCTTCTCCCATGTGAAAGTATCATGCCCCGTAAAATTCGATCCGCCCCTGGTCGTGGTGTAAGTAAATGATTGGATAACACTTAATTGGCTTTTCAGTGCATAGTCAGAAATGGAATGTGGAGGAAGGGTGATGGTGAGGGAGAAAATGAGTACAGAGGCTTCACCAAGGGAAGAGAGAAGGGAGAAGTGATCTTGAAGCAAAGATATAATTCACAGGTTCTCGATGTGGTAGAATCATTCTTGAAGTCTGTATCAGGCACTTCCCTCTGCCAGCTCCTAGTCAATTTCAGAAAAGTATATAATTCAATCACACATGTGATAATGCCCAATGCCTGGGGCTATGCTGCCAATATGAGTTCTCTTTGCCTGGGCCTCTGGAAAGGTAGAGCCAGAAATGGGCTCAGATCAAAGCGACAATGGCAGACTGTCTATAGCATCAAGCTCACAGGGCAAAGGACTGCAAATAAGATTCTGATTTAGGGAAGCTACAGGCTATTTAGCTTCTCAAGTTATCTAGTGATCACCGAGATAACAGAGAAGCAGATGGCAGTATCTTCCCAGGAACTTTAAAACAGAAAGCAGAGGGTGGAGCTTAAAAACATGTATTATTTACTTCTCAGAAGAAAAAAATATATTCCAAAGAATAATAAGGATAACCTGGTGGTTTAGTGGTTAAGTGCTATGGCTGCTAACCAAAAGGTCAGCAGTTCGAATCCACCAGGCGCTCCTTGGAAACTCTATGGGGCAGTTCTACCCTGTTCTATAGGGTCTCTATGAGTCAGAATCGACTCGACACAACGGGTTAATGGGTTAAAGTATAATGACAGCTAATGTTTGTGTGACACAGTGTGCAAAATCCTTTCTCCTGTACCGTTCATACCAAACTGAAAAAATCATGACCTTGTTGTTATCTCCTTTTAGGAGATGAGGAAATTGAGGAGTAAGTTTACATTCAGAACATAGTTAAATCTCCATTGTTTGAATCCAAACTCCTTTATTTAGCATCATAGCAAATATGTAGCCCCTCCGATACGCGGCTGTGAAATACTTTGCACTTACTATTTTTACTTAAAAAACCTAAAATAATTCTTTTAATCGAAGCATTTCTAAGGGTGTGTATTTCCTAATGAAGTCCCTGAGTCATGCAAATTGTTAACATGCTCAGCTGTTAAAAGAAAGGTTGGAGTTTCAAGTCAGCCCTGAAGCTACTCGGAAGAAAGGCCTGGTGATCTACTTCTGAAAAATCAGCAATTGAAAAACCGATGGAGCACAGTTTTACTCTGACAGGCATGGGTTTGCCATGAATCAGAATCAACTCAAGAGCAACTGTCTATACATATAGGTAGGTAGATAGATAGACAGATATAGATATAGATAGATATATTTTTATAGATGATACAGATACAGATATCCTACTATTCAAGCTGGAGCTCTGGTGGCACAGTGATTAATACCTACAGCGTGCTATGGTTGCTAACCAAAAAGGTCAGGAGTTCAAATCCACCAGCTACTCCATGGAAACCCTATGGAGCAGTTCCACTCCGCCCTATAAGGTCACTAGGAGTCGGAATCAACTCGACGGCAACAGATAATATTCAAGCTATGGCTGACCCTTGGCCTTTCCCTTGACCTCAGCTTCTCTTTCAAACCCACAGAGCTGGAATCCTCCCAGGTAGATGGAGACTGTCCTACTCACCTCTGCATCCCACACCAAGCACAGACTCTGGCACAACAAAGGTGTCCTAAATATTTGCTGAGCCCCACTCTCCCACCTTGAGACTTGCCAAGCCTCAGACCTGAACCTCAACTTTAATTCCTACTTCCCTCCCTACGAACTGACCTGCTGTAGATGTCTGCTCCCTTCCCAAACCCGTGGCCTGGCTTGGTCCCCCAACCAGGCATCGAGAGCCCTGCAGCCTGATCAGGCCACTGCAGATGACAACCTCTCCTGACTTCACTCCTGTAGTATCCAATCCACCTCATCCGAATCCTTCCATTGCTTTTGCAAACCCTGTAGACTCTAGTATCTATATCATGACTAAGCTGATCACCCACCTGTGGTGCTCTCAAACAAGCCCTACCCCTGCCTAAAAATAAGAACAAAAATAACTGACATTTACTGAGCCCTTATTAGGAGACAGGTACTGTGGAGAGTGTATCATATCTGTAATATTGTTTAATCCCCAACAAATCCCTGGCATGTTACATATAATAACCCCGGGGTCATGTATTATAACCCGCATTTTACACATGAAGAAACTGAGGCATAGGAAAGTTAAGAAAGCTGGCTTGGGGTCAGGTAGCCAGGAGCAAAAATAATCCCATATACCCCCTGATCTTCCCCTGCATCGCATTTACAGATGAAGAAACTGAGACAGAGGCATTCATAGATTGACCAAAGTTTCACATTTAGTCCTGAGAAGACCTAGGGCTCTAATCCCAGGCTATTGGAGTCCAAAGATGATGCTCTTCACAGCAGGTTCTACTGCCTCATTACACGAACAGGGCCTTGGGTGAAGTTGCAGGCTTTGGTGAGGTTACAGCTCCTGGGAAGTAACAAGGATAAATTGAGTCTGGGGCTCTCCTCAAATCATTCAGCTCCACCCAAAATCCAAGAGGCCAAAGCATAGTCTGGCAGCTGGATCAGCCACAGGGGCTAGTCCTAGGAGAAGTCACATGACAAAGAAAGGAAGGAGGAAACCTGGTCAGAACCAGAGCTGTAGAAGGGAAGAGGAGCTGGGCATCCCAGACATGGGCAGAGACGGGGACAGAGTACCTCTGATGAGTTTCCCCAGGTGCAAACATGTTGCTCTCAATTTAACAGCTCGATTAGACATGGAATAACTCTCCCTGAGGAGCCGTGATGGAAGAGTGGTTAAGAACTCAGGCTGCTAACCAAAAGGTCAGCAGTTCAAATCCACCAACCGTTCCTTGGAAACCCTGTGGGGCAGTTCTACTCTGTCCTATAGGGTGGCTATGAGTCGGGATCCACTCGAAGGCAGTGGGTTTGGTTTTTCATTGGGAACCCTCCCTGAAGTAGTCCCTGGGTGGTGTAAGCACTCAGCAGCTGATCAAAAAGTTGGTGGTTGAGTCCATACAGAGGAATCTCAGAAGAAAGGCAGCAATGTACTTCCAAAAAATCAGGCACTGAAAACACTATGGAGCACAGTTCTACTCTGACGTACATGGAGTCACCATGAGTTGGAATCTACTCAATGGCAACTGGACTGACCCTCCCTGAGTCTCATCCTACAGGATCCACAGAGTTCTAAGATCTCCTTTGCCCCAAATACCTGGGGTAGCCTAAGATTCAACAGACCTCACTTCTAAGTATTGAGACACTATTAAAATTAAAAAGAAAAAAACTGTTTAATTGGCCATAGACCTTATGAATGGGAAGTTTGGCTTGAAAGAATAGGAAGATTGTGTCTCCCGCGTCTTGCCCAAGGGAAACCTGGAAAAGCCAAGACAAGGACCCATGGAAGAGGAAATGCCAAAGTAAGTCAGTCCTGCTTGGCACTTGCAAACTAGGACAAAATAAGGGTGAATCATACCTTTCTTCCCAGATGTTGACACTGAAATTCTGCCAAGGTCTGTTTCAGTTTTTTTATTGATGGGGTTACATGGCCACACTCCAGGGGCCTGGCTCACTCATTGATTGAGCCAAGTTTTGGGAAAATGTTTTATGTTTGCAAATCTTTGAGCTTGATGAACTGTGACAATGTTTGCCCCTTGCAGCCTATCCTGTGTGCTTGGGGTTTGGGCACTGCTCACACACCAGTGGTGTTTCAGCATATTTAACACCCCCAATGAACATAAGATAGCATCTGCCCCGAAAGGTTCAAGAGTTGTGTTATTGTTGTTATCATGGTGGCTTGTGGTTTTCTTTTGTTTTACAAGGCCTGTGAAATTATTGTTATGCTTTTCTAACAACAATACTCTGTAGTTAGAAAATATTGAGCTGGGATTCTGAAGCCCTAGGTACAAGGCCTAGCATCTACTAGCTTTGTCATCAGTAGGGTATCAATAAACTCCTCTAAGTCTCAGTTTTCCCATCTGTAAAATGGTCATGGACTGAACGCATGTCCTGGATGTTATAAGGTCAAAAAATCAAAACACTCATGAAAGTACAATGTAAATTGCAAATCACTTTATAAATGTAACATATGCCACTTTCTCAAATTTGAACTCAATGAGAGTATATACACTGGACCAGGTGACACATGCCTGAAAGGAAGTTATAGTCACATTGATAAATTGGATACATCAGAAGAAAATTAACCAGTGGCTCTACCTATAAGGCTTTAAGAACTAAATTATTGACTCCCTTCAATACCCCAGTTACTACTATCCACTGAGAATAAAGTAAGAGGTAGTATAGTTCCTACTCCATGGAGGGATTCACAATCCAATCTTAAAATGACTAACTAGAACGCAAAATAGTAAATGCTATAGTAGTGAAATCCTCCACCCATCTGTCAGTTTGTCATACTGTGGTGGCTTGATGTTGTGATAATGATGGAAGCTATGCCACTGGTATTTCAAATACCAGCAGGGTCACCCATGGAGACAGGTTTCAGCATAGCTTCCAGACCAAGGCAGACTAGGAAGAAAAGCCTGGCAATTTACTTCCAAAAATTAGCCAATGGAAACCCTTATGGATGAAGGTGGCACAGGACTGGGCAACATTGTGTTCTGTTGAGCCAACTCAATGGAAACTAACCACAGCAGAGTAGAGAAATAGGTCACGGGCTCTGAGAAATGGGGAGAGCTTCTCAAAGGAAGGGACAACTGAGATGGATGTTGAAACATGGGTCGAAATTTGCCAATAGAGCAAGCAAGCCTCTGTAAAAAATACAAAGAAAGAAACTGATCAATGCCCATCAGAGAAGGATGCTGTAACCATAAAAGATGTAAACTTCTTTGCATGTTTAGTGCTGGATGAGGGGGCAAGACCAAACATCATGATGTGTAACAGGCAACCCAGCTTCCCTGACCATCCCAGCCATCTCACCCTTTTGGATGAGAGAGGGGATAGAAAGAAGGTGAGAGATTTGAGGAGACGTGGTAAGACACGGTAGTGGCTGGGAGTCTGACTGTAGAAAGGGGATGATAAACGATCATGTAGTCAGGAAAGGCTCTCACTCCTTCCTAAGTGAAGGACAGAGTTGGTGCAACCTTATTCTTTGGTATTTCCCATTTTAACCTAAATCCTCCACAAACGACAAGTCGCTAAGTTTCTCTGAGCCTCCATTTTCTCAAATGACAATGCAGAGCAAGCTGTCAAGAATTATCCAAATTTTACCACCATCATTACGAGTAGTGGGTCTCCAGTAAACTCATGATTGACAATATAGTTGAGAGGCCTTAGTTAATATTCCCAAACGTGACATCATCCAAAAGAAAGTTCAAGTTACAATGTTGCAGGGTAATTTTATCGTTCAATTTTTGCATCCTAATTGGTGGCTTTAGAAGCATCTTCTTTTAGCTCTCGTTGTCTCTGGCTGCAGAGCAAACTTTGGCAGGAGAATGGGCAGCTCAGGCACATTCACTGGGCCTCATTCCCTCTGGTGGGTGAAGTGTCTTATCCTGCCTTATCCTCAAACCAGAACCATCTGTGTAAAATGACTGGGAGGCAGAAAATGTGCCGGAACCACAAAATTCCAGCTCTGGTTTTGGCTTCTGGCAACAAAAGAATAAAAACTCAGCTCTTATTTCTCCAAATATTTCCTTCTCCACAGTCTACTCTGCTCTGACTTCAGCTCTCCGTTAGGAAGCCCTGGTGTGTTTGTACCCCAGTGTTTCTACTGCCTTTGGAGGTATTGCTGGAATGCACAGTTAGGTCAGGCTATTGGGGAGGAATAGAATTTAAAAAAAAGAAAAGGAAAACTTCATAAATCCTGGCTCAATCTACACAGGTGTATAGAAGAAACAGAAGAATTTTTTTTTCCTATGTTCGGGTCATGCCAAGATCCAGATATGAAAAACAATTTTTTCCACAGAAGGTGTTTGTTAAGTCTGTTGAAGTGAACCCAGAGAAAGGTATGTCACGAGCTATGAAAATATCTTGCCCAGTATCTGCTGAGAATGGTCAGCTCCTCACAGCATGAATGGAGGGTCCTCACAGTGCAACTGCCTGGGTTATTATGGCCGGGGGCTGCCATGTGCATCACCTGATGAAGACCGCCATTGGGGCTGACTGAGATGGGGTGGGGCCAAGATACTTACAGAGATCAGTCAGGGATGTTGGAAAATTCACTCTCTTCCACACCACAGGAAGGTTTAAAGATCCAAACCAAACCAGAGCTTGTTCAAGTGTCAGGAGATATAAAATAATGTGGTTTGAGTGCTCAAACGTTTTTTAGCTATAAAGACTCTTTAGATTGTTCTCATGCATTGAGCCAAAACCTAAATGCTGTGAGGTTTCAACCAACCGAATGGTTCCTTAAATAAACACAATGCAAGGACAAAAATTACCAAGATGAAATTGAAAGAAAAGAGACTGACTCTAAATGGATGGTCAGACTAAGGAGAGAAAACATGCCCAGCCCTTAAATAGCAGTGTTAGCTGGGGATCTTCAATAAGCTCGCCACGGGACAGGCTCATTCAGATCCATCATGATATTAAATCTTCCCCAGAAACCTATGAGGAAGATATTAGTGCTCTGAATTTTTAAAATGAGGGAACCAAAAGTTCAAGACAGATTAAGAAACCACCTCATGATGTGAAGTCAAATCTGTCTGCCTCCAAAGCCCACAGTCTTTCCTGGGGACATGCTGCGCCTATTATACGCCTCCGTTTCTCCATCAGTGTGTGGCCTCCTTGAGGGCAACACCAGTGAACCATCTGCTGTGGAGTAGACACGACTCATGGTGACCCCGTGTATATTAGAGGAGGACTGCATAGGGCTCCCAGTGGCTGGTTTTTCAGAAGTAGATCACCAGGGCTTTCCTCCAAGGTGCCTCAGGGTGGACTCAAGCCTCCAACCTTTTGGTTAGGACCCGAGCACATTCATCTTTTGCACCACCCAGGGACTCCTCAAGGGCAAGGGTGGTGTCCTATTCATTTATGAATCCTCAGTACTAGGAGGTGTTTGGTACATGGAAGGTAATTAGCACATACTTACTGAATGAATCAAAGACCAAATGGATCCTTCCAGGACTTCTGATGCAATCCAGCCCTCAGGGAACCTCCTTTTAGCTGTCTGTCCAGACACACTGAGGTCCCTGGGTGGTGCAAACAGTTTGCGCTCAGCTGGTAACTAGAACCTTGCTGGTTCGAACCATTCAGCAGCACCACAGAAGGAAAGACCTGGAAACCTGCTTCAGGTAAGGTACAGCCAAGAAAACTCTAGGCAGCACAGTTCTACTCTGTAACACATGGGTTCTCCATGATTTGGAATTGACTCGACAGCATAAGACAACAATTAAACACATTGGGTCCCTGAGTACTGCCTTCCTCTCCCAGCCTGAAGAAACCAGTCAGAGTTGCCAAAGCTTCCACCATGATGGGGACCTGCTGTGTCCTGAGGGAGTGAAAGAAAAACATTTCCGATACAGTATCACCACCCTATTCCCTTTTCTTCCCAGTAAACCCAGTGCCTTTTTACAACTCCACAATGGAGGTGGGAAGTTCTGGATGTCATTTAAGCAGAAAGAACAAGAACACTAACCTAAGAGGACACTCCTTGACCCATGAGTCAGAGCACCAGGAATAATGCTCGTTACCATGAAAACAACTCAGCGGGAGAGAAAGCAGTCCCTCTTCACATTTTTTAAATGCACCAATTAACCAATGGCATCGCAAAGAAATACTAGCTTAGGCTTCTACTCCTCTGGCTGTAAAATCTCTTATTTTATTATTTTTTTCCCAAGAATTTGATTATATTTAGAAACACATACACAGTTTACATCAGGCCTCCAAGATAGCTCTCAATGGAGATGTCACTGCCCAAGAAGTCGATGTTGACACAAAATGTGTGAAAAGTGGTAACTAAAACCCAAATTAAGGAAACTGCAGAGAGTAGTTAGGAAAATGTAAGCCCATACAGGCACAAGCATTTGCATATACTGTTAAATATAATTTCCTCCAGGTGCACACAGCACATGAGTAATTATAGATTAGAAAAAAAAAATGAAGTGATGATATTTTTCAGCATGGACACCACCCCCTCTGACTATGTGGCAGTGCTTTGAAGAGTTAAATGCCCTCTACAAATGCCAGGTGGTAGCGTTATTTTTCCCTTCACTTCCCCGTCACAGCTAAGGCTGCACATGAAGCAATTACGTGGGGGATATTTTTCCCTCCATCTTCTTTCATCTCCCTGGAAATACATGGTTCATTTAAGCCTGTGGCGCTCAAAGTGTGATCCAAAGAACCCGGAGTTCTAACACTAAAATCAGAGAATGGTTGTCTTTTCTCAATTTTCTGGGAGAAGAATAAGTAAATGGATAGAAATTTCTCGAAGTTAAGTTTTGTCCTATAATGGTATTCAGGAGTACTTGGAACGCTCTACCTCTGGCAGGCTAGAAAGTGCTAGAAATGATGAAGCAAATGAACGCGTTGTATCACCCTGTGTTCCCACGGCACCACGCACAGGCCAGCAGTCCACTTATTTCACCAGGTCAAAAGAGTGGTGATATGGGTTTGCATGTCCATTCCCCCCACTGATGTCTCTGATAACAACAACAAAAAATCAGTTGCCGTTGAGTTGACTTTGACTCGTGGTGACTCCTGTGTGTCAGAGCGGAACTGTGCTCCACAGGGTTTTCAATGGCTGATTTTTTGGAAGTAAACCATCAGGCCTTTCCTCCAAGGTACCTGAGTAGACTCAAACCTCCAACCTTTCAGTTAGCAGCAGAGAGCTTAACTGCTCCTACCACCCAACAAAACCTGTTGCCGTCGAGTCGATTCCGATTCACAGCGACCCTGTAGGATGGAGTAGAACTGCTCCATAGAGTTTCCAAGGAGCACCTGCTGGATTCGAACTGCTGAACTTTCAGTTAGCAGCCATAGCACTTAACAACTACACCACCAGGGTTTCCGATAGGGACCATTAAACTCTGTAGCACATGAGTTTAGCATAGGGTGTGGTATATAATGAGTTTGCAGTGAACGTTATGTCAGTATTTGACTGCATTCTTTAGTAAGCACCTGGCTTCCAGCAGCTCCATCACCTAATGAATTTTAGAAACTGAGAGCAAGAGTTTCTAGGGTATAACTTGTAGCAATTATGAGAATGTTAAAAAAAAAAAAAAAAGTAATTTTTTAAATGCAGAAATATAGAGAGAGGAAAAACTGGCTTAATAACTCTAGACTCAGATAATACCAATCAACCATATTTTAAAAAATAAAAATAATAGCTTGCATTTTGTTAGAATATCCAGCAATACACTGTTAGAAAATGAAAAGTAAAGCTTCCTTCCCTTCTAAGTCCTTCTCTCCAACCGAACTAAGCCAGTTGCCATCGAATCATGGTGACCCCACGTGTGTCAGACTAGAACTGTGCACCATAGGGTTTTCAATGACTGATTTTTCAGAAGTAGATCACCAGGCCTTTCTTCCAAGCTGCCTCTGGGCGAACTTAAACTTCCAACCTTTTTGTAGCAACTGATAGCATTAACTACCTCCCAGGGACTCTCTCAAAATGGAGCCACTATTAACAGTTTCTTAACATATCCTTAAAAAACAACAACTAATGTATGCTCAGACTAGTGTTATGTTAGTACATATGTTGTTGTGTGCCACTGAGTCATAGTGAGCCTATAGAACAGAGTAGAACTGCCCCATAGGGTTTTCTAGGCTGTAATCTTTACAGAAACAGATCGCCAGGTATTTTCTTCCACGGAGCTGCTGGTGAGTTTGAACCACCAACATTTTAGTTAGCGGCTGTCATGGATTGAATTGTGTCCCCCCAAAATATATGTCAGTTTGGCTGAGCCATGATTCCCAGTATTGTGTGGTTGTCCTCCATTTTGTGATTGATATAATCTTCCTTTGTGTTATAAATCTTAACCTCTGCCTGTGGTTAAGGAGGTAAGATTAGATTATGTTAAAGAGGATTCAGGCGGGATTGTAACACGCTTACTGAGGTCACATCCTTGATCCAGTGTAAAGAGAGTTTCTCTGGAGTGTGGCCTGCACCACTTTTTATCTTACAAGAGATAAAAGGAAAGGAAAGTGAGCAGAGACTAGGGGACCTCATACCACCAAGAAAACAGCACTGGGAGCAGACCACATCCTTTGGACCCAGGGTTCCTGCACAGAGAAGCTCCTAGTCCAGGGGAAGATTGATGACAAGAACCCTCCTCTGTAGCCAACAAAGCCTCCTCCTGGAGCTGATTCCTGATTTTGGACTTCTAGCCTAGTAGACTGTGAGGGAATAAACTTCTGTTTGTTAAAGCCATCCACTTGTGGTATTTCTGTTACAGCAGCACTGGATGACCAAGACACCAGCCAAAGCTCTTAACAATTTCAGTTAGCATATTTATATATATTTACAATTTTATTGTTTATATAAACTGGTTCATACACTGTACATTTTTTAATATGTAGCTTTTCACTTAAAAATATTCTTGGGGCTCTGTCCAGGATATGCAGAGCTCCCTGGTGACTCTTCACATTCTTGATGAAACATTCAGGCTGCTTCCAAGTTTGTTTTGTTTCCTTTTTCCTGTTGTTTCTTTTTTTTTTTTTTTTACTCTAGCAAGTATTTGCAGCAATAGAGTAAACAAACAAACAAACAAAAAACCCACTCTCTTCAACTCACAGCAATTCTATAGGACAGGGTAGAATTGCCCCCATAGGATTTCCAAGGAGCGGCAGATGGACTTGGACCGCCGACATTTTGGTTAGCAGTCAAACTCAACCACTGCACCACCAGGGTTCCCCATGGAATAAGTAGGTCAAAATATGAGCAACTGGTATTTTAATGGACATTGGCAAATATAATCTACGATGGTGGCAACAGCCTAAACTCTCATAATGGGTGAGAATGCCTGTTCCCCACACTGTCACCCCAGTCATTACCAGCACTTTGTATATTTGTGTTTTTAAGGAGAGGACATGTCATCTCATAATTTACTTGAATTTCCTTAACTAAGGGATATATTGAGCACCTTTTAACATATTTTACATTCGTTTTTCTTTTCCTTTAGACTACTTGTTCTTGTTTTTTCTGTTAGTTTATCCTTCTCTTATTGATTTTTATGACCTTTGTAAAGTTTAAGGAAATTAGCCTTTCATTCATCATAGGTATTATAGAAATGCTCCCCAGATTTATTTGTTTTAATTCTTCTGTCTCAAATATATATTCTTTTTTTTTAACGTAGTCATATGTGTTAGTCTTTTCCATTATGGCTTCTGGGTTTCCTGTCCTGCTTAGAAAGGCTTTCCCTTCTCTAAGTTAGAAAATAAACTCATTCAAACTCTCAGGAAGAACTGTTTTTGCTTTGTTTATGCATTAGTGTGCCAGAGACATTGCCTTGAATGGGATAAAATATAAGGGCAGTACATGGAAATGTAAAAATCAGCTATCAAAATGGCGGTGAATGACATTTACAGCCAGTTAATTTTTGACAAGGAGAAGACAATAAAATGGAAAAAGAATAATCTTTTGCCAAATGGTGCAGGGACAACTGGCTATTCACATGCAAAAGAATGAAATTGGAGTTCTACCTCCTATCATATAAAAATTAATTCAAATCAAATCATAGACCCAAATGTGACAGCTAAAACTACAGAACTCTTAAGAAAAAGACATAGAAATAAATCTTCATGGTCTTGGTTTAGCCAATGGTTTCTTAGATATGGCACCAAAACACGAACGAAAAAAGAAAAAATAGATAAATTGAGTGTCATCAAAATTAAAAACATTTGTGCCTCAAAGGCACCATCAAGAAAGTAAAAACACAACCCAATAAATGGGAGAAATTATTTGCAAATCATACGTTAATAAGAGAGTTGTATATAGAATATATATTTTTTAAAAAGCTCTTACAAAGCAATGATAAAAAGACAAATAACCCTATTTTTTAAAAAAGAAAAGAATTTGAATAGACATTTCTCCAAAGAAGATATACAAATGGCCAATAAGTACATGAATGTGAAACAATGCTCATCATCAGTCATCAGGGAAATGCAAATCAAAACCACAATGAGATATGCTTCACACCCACGTGGATGGCTAAAATTAATATGACAGAAAAAATACCAGTCAAAAAAAGCATTGAAAAGGAAAATGAATAATAACATGTTTGGGTGAGGGTGTGGAGAAATTAGAACCATCATTCATTGTTGGTGGGATTGTAAAATGGTGCAGCTACTTCGGAAAACAGTTTGGTAGTTCCTCAAAATATTAAACCCAGAGTTACCAAATTACCTAGTAATTCTACTTTCAGGTATATACCCAAGAAAAATGAAAACCTATGTCCACACAAAAATCCATACGTGAATGTTCACAGCAGCATTAAACATAAGAGTCAAAATGTGGAAACAACTCAAATGTCCATGAACAGATGAATGGACAAAAAAATAAATGTACCATATTCATACCATGGAATATTATTTGGCCATAAAAAGGAATGAAGTACTGATTTTGGCTACACCATGGATGAACCTTAAAAACATCATGCTAAATGAAAGAAGCCAGTCACAAAAGATGACATAGTGTTTGATTTTGTTTATATGAAATATCCAAAATAAGAAAATTCATACAAACAGAAAGTAGATAAGTGGTTGGCAGAGGCTAGTTATGAGAGGATTGGAGAGTGACTAATAATGAGCACAGTGCTTCTTTCTGGGGTGATGAAAATGTCCTGGAAGGACATTATGCTGACTGAAATAAGTCAATCAAAAAATGACAAATATTATATGACTCTGCTTTTATAAAAAGACAAAAATAGGTATACATACAAAAACCAGCATTCTTTGGTAGTGACCAGGGATAGGAGGGAGAGGGAGAAGGAATCACTCTCTAGACAGTAGACACTTGTTACTTTTGGTAATGGGAAAGGCAATGTGGCAATATCAAATGTGGGTGAAGTGTGCACAACTTCACCAAGGTTAATGATGACACTAAGAAGCACACAGGAATAAGGAATGTTATTGGTAAATGCTATAACATATTTAATTCCAAAATGACACCAGTAACAACCAAAAAATACATGGTTACATAGGTATATATATGTGTATATATATATATATGCATATGTATGTATAGAAAGGTATATGTGTATATATACGTGTGCACATATAGGTGAAAGGAGCCCTGGTGGCACAGTGGTTAAAGCATTCAACTGCTAACTGAAAGGTTGGTGGTACAAAACCACCAGGAGCTCCACAGGAGAAAGCTGTGGCCATCTGCTTCCGTGAAGATTCACAGCCTTGGAAACCTAGGGGGTTGATATGAGTCAGAATCTACTCAACGGCAGTGTCTTTTTTTTTTTTTTTTTTTAAAGTATAGGTGTATTCACAGGCATAGCCATATAGATATTAGTGTGTGCTGCATAAGTATCCATAAATATAATAAAGCACATAGAGGGCACAGTCACAAACACTTCCCAGACATAGCCAAACACCTCACAGTATTGCTTTAATGGATTTGAAGGCTCAGGACCATAGTCTTGTGACACAATTCAGTCAGTTGTCACAACTTAGTTCATAAAGTTTATGTTCTACATTCTAGTTTGGTAAGTAGCATCTTGGGTCTTAAAAGCTTGCAGGTGGCCATCTAAGATATAACTATTGGTCTCTACTCTTCTGGAGCAAAAGAGAAAGAAGGAAACCAAAGACTCAGAGAAGAAACTAGTCTACAAGACTAATTGCCTACACCAACCATGGCCTCATCTATCCTGAATCCAGAAGAAATAGATGGTGCCCAGATACCACTACTGACCATTCTGACTAGGGACTCAATCAGTGGTCCCAGATAAAATGGGAGAAAATTGTAGAACAAAACTCAAATTCTTAAGACCAGACTTACTGGACCAATAGAGACTAGAGGAATCCCCAAGACTGTTGCCCTGAGATACACTTTAACTTTGATCTGAAACCGCTCCTAGAGGTCACATTTCTGCTAAACAAACAATATCACACATGAGTACTGTGCTCTCAAAAAGAAAAAAAGAAATCATCTATATGAAACCAAAACAGTCAATGTTCACCCTAAAGCAAGGATAAGAAGTGGGGCCGGGGGCGGGGGGGCACTAGATTAATGGAAACAGAACAACCAGAATGGAAATAATGAGAATGTTGACACAATGTGGGAAATGTAACCAATGTCACTAACAATATGTGTAGAGATTGTTAAATAAGAGCTTAATTTGCTGTTTAAACTTGCACCAAAAACACAATAAAATATTTAATCCTTTCCAGACCCTATTATTTTCTGCTTTTATTATTTTATTTTATTTATTTATTTTGAAGCCATGTGGGCAATGGAATGTGTTTAAATTTTTGGTTGGTAATATGAATTCTGAGAAATATTATTTGGGAATACGTGGGTCCCACAACCTTGGGGTGTTCTTGGGTGCCAGGATTGCTGGGTGCCTGTCTGTTCCACCAGTTATGGGTGGCAGGATTTATTGCTATACACACACACATACAAAAGTACCAGGACTCCTTTACTATCACACACACAAAAAAAAAAAATAGCACAAGGAAACCACAAATACACTTACAAAGCTTATCTAGCTGTATAAAAGATGAAAGAGATAAAGTTTTTACCCAACCACATTTCCTGGATGCACCACCTTACATTTAAGGCTGGTACCCCAGCTATTTTGCTTCAATGAACTTTTCTTTCACCTTTCACCATTACACAGATTCCCACTGGAGGGCAACAAATACGTTTAGCAGGAAAAGTAGAGTCCCAAGAAACCTGAGAGCTGGAAAAAGTGGGTAGGATACCATTTTTCCCAGAGTTCATGAAAGAGTTCTGGAATTAGATAGTGGTGATGGCTGCAAAACTCTGTCAGTATACCAAGACTCACTGAATTGTACACTTCAGAAGAGTGAATTTTATGTTGCATAAATTGTATCTCAATAAAGTTGTTATTTAAAAGAAATTGATTAAAAAAAAAAAAAGACACAGGCCATAGTTTGCCAACCTCTGTGCTAGTCTTTCAACTTTTTTTTAAGTTTTGAAATATTTTATAATAAAAATTAGAGAAAGTGGAAGTGAATGAGTTGTAAGAAAAGAACATGAATGAGAAGGGGATGGGAAAGTCAGAAACTATTGCAGAGAAAAAAATCCAAGAAACACTTAGGGAAAAAAATCTTCTTTTTTTCCCCCCTTCACATACAGATCTATAGATTGAAAATGTCCCATCATCCAGGAAGAATATTAAGTATGAAAGTGAGAACCTAGCTAAATTGTCACAGGGAGATATATAGCGGACTAGTGAATAAGTACCACACAGGAGTCTGACCTTGCTCTCACCATTTCCTAAATTATGGGGCCTTGGCCAAGCCACTGGGCCACTCAGGACATCAGTTTTCTTCTCTTTAAAAGGGCAATATCTATCTTCACAAGTATAAAGTTCATGTTCTTGAAGAATCATAATAGTTTATAAAAGGTAAATATTATTAATATAAAACTGATATTTCTCTGTTGGTATGGCATGGAGTGATGGTTCCTTATTAGAATCTTTACTTCTTCATGTGGATGTAAATATTCCCACAGCAGAATTAGAAATTAATATCCATTTTTCAAATAAAAGTTGACATGATTCGATATAATGAACAGTTGTTCTAATTCAAACTTTGTCATCCTCAGCAAGCTATGAACATTATCTGGGCCACAGTTTTCTCACCTGCCCAATAAAGTGGAAGAATCAAGTCATCTGTTTGATGCCTTCCAACTCTGCAATTCAAAGATGCCAACATACCACTTAGAAGTCAGATCCAGAAAATATGCATTATATCTAGCATAATGAATACGGAAAATATAAAGTCTGGGCTTTTCTGAAAGCAAATGACTGATTCTCAACAGGAAAGAAGTAAAATTTTGCTGAAAATACATGCATTGTAATCCCGAGAATAACTGACTAACTCTGAGCTTTGTTCATTACGTTATTACGACTAAACATTACTTCCAGTAATTTCATGAATATATACCAGATGGTGAATGAGATAGCATTCTCCAAATGGGAAACCCTAGCTCAACAATGAATCAAACTCTGAGGCTTAAGGACTTTGAGTGTTGCTTTTTAGGGTCCTTTTAGCCCTTACCCCTCATTTTTCTCTTACTTTCCTTCTTTTGGCCCTCCTGCTAGCCACTGATCACAAATAGTCTTCTAAACACCATTTCTTGTCATATTTGTCAGCCTCATTACCAACCCTTAGTTCCTAAAATTGCCTTGTCCCTAGCTCTCTTGGTGTCCAGCTTACAACCTTTCTCTTATCTGTCTTCAGCCTGGGCCACACCTTCAGTGTCAAACCTCTTAGCATAAAAAAATACAAAGACATAAACAAGAGACTAGGCAAGAACTAGATCTGGCCTGCCTGACATGCGCAGAACCGTTGGCCCCATCGTCTGGGTGACCCTGGAAGTCTTCTCCCACCAGACAGAACCAAACTTTAGCAGCCCAAGATTGGGGGAAGGCTTTCAGAAGCAAGGGGTCCGAGACTAAGATCCAGTTTGAGAGACTCCACCTCTTTAGACTGAGTAAGTGCAGAAAGACTGGACAGCCCTGGGAACAAATTTTGGGGCCAGACCAGTCAGCAAGCTGGCCCTACCTCAAGGCATTCCGGAAGACCCCAGATCCTATTTACTTTACCCGTATGAACCCCTTGGTCTATTGTTCTGGGAGCCATCTTGGCAACACAAGTCCTGGTGTGCTCCTTTGTTTGGTCAACCAAATAAAGCTGCTTCTTCCACCTTCAAATAAAAAAAAAAAAATACAAGGACACTTCTCTTACTATGCTAAGCACATGGCTACACTAGTTGATTCCTGTGTTCCCTTCTCCCTTGGCACAGAGTGACTTAGGTGTGTGCTATTAAAAAAAGAAAAATATCAAGCAGCTTCATGTAAGCTGGAACATAAGCTGAATAAATCTAGGCTGTGCCATGGCCAGTCTCTGTGAATATTGTGACCAAAAAAAAAAAAAAAAATCTGCCAGTCCAAAAAAGAATTGAAAAGCTAAATGCACATTTGCTAAAGCCTCTGGAAGGGAGATTTATATTGCAGAACATACAGGAGGCATCCAAAAGAGACTGTGATTTTTTATCTTCTTCAAGTCTTCTTTGGGGGAGTTGGGACAGGAGTTGGAGGAGAAAAAGCTAAAGACATACACATGCTATCTCTGCCTCTTTTACACCGACCCCATAGGAAAATCTGTGTGGACCTTCACAAAGAGGAGATGTATTCCTTCTTTAAAAATGGAAAGAACGGTGAAGTGTCACCATGTCTTTTCCCTTCTAGGTGTTATCAGCCTCTGTTGCAGTCGTTATGTGCAGTCGAGTCCATTTAGACTCATAATGATCCCATGTGACAGAGTAGAACTGCCCGCACAGGGTTTTCTAGGCTGTTAATCTTTACAGGAGCAGATCACCAGGTGTTTCTCTCACGAAATGGCTGGATGGGTTCAAACCATCAAACTTTTGGTTAGCAGCCAAGTGCTAGATGTCTTTTTTCTCCATTTTTTTTTTGCTACAAGCAGAGCTAATGCAAGAATGTCGCCACCGTGCCAACGTCCTGGACAGGACAGAGTTTGCCACCAAGTCTATCCCACCCACACTAGGTTCTGTGGGCACCAGGGGTCAGTGTCTAGGCTACCATGAAAACACTGCTTATGGCAAGGCGTGTCAACCCGGAAGCAAATGAGGGGGCAGAACCTCTGATTCTGAGATGTTCACCAATCAGAGTCAACAATCAGGCAGAATCTTCAGGAGGCCACATTATGTCTACATTGTTTTGCTACCCGAGGCCCTGCAGAACCTCAGGTCTAAGCTCTGCAATGTGGGTTGTTCCCCAAGAAATGCCCTCACTGCTTCTTTCTCTTCCTCCTCTGTAATTAGTTTTACTCACACTGAAAGCCCAGTGCTGCTTGGGTCTGTGAGGAAATCTGTTTGTTCGGGAAAACTTGGCTATAAATCAGTCCTGCACTAACGTGATTCAGAAACTTCAGATTCTCCAAACTTCCCTCCAGTGACCTGGTAGATGACCCACTGCAAAAGCTTTTACTAGAAGACACAAAGAGAATAATTTTCTCCCCTTCCTGCCAACATGTAGCTATGAATTGATTGCACAGGAATGTCAGCAGCGCTCACCACTTATACACTACATACACTTTCTAGCGCATTTAGAGAGTCCATCATAGTCTCAGAGGCCACTGTGGCTTTAGTACATAAAGCCAGATGCTACGGATTCCTCCTTAATCTCTGGTTTTTCTCCATCTGTGTGGCTTGTGAGCCCAGCAGTACTTCAGTTTCACTTTCTAAGACTGGTTTGGGTCTTTCTCTCCAGTGGCATCACTAGGATTGGTGTCACCCAGTGTGGTAACTCCTGGTGTCACCCCCACCATGGGCCTCCTCCCATACCAGGCCACACAGAGTCCTTAGGAATGTTTCTGTACTAACGTTAGTCATAAATCATAATTCTTGTATATCACTCCTTCTATTCCTTTAATTGCTACTTCATCCTCGAAAAAGTTATTGATATAGGTTCACACGTACTAATTACTACAATATTGTAGCTGAAACACCAGAAAATTTGGCAAAATCTGTGACAGTATAAGTACCGGCAGCAATGAAAACAACAGCGTGTGCTTGTAGTATGTGTAGACAAAACCACGTGATTTGAAGCATCATTGTAATTATTGGGTAAGAATGACAGCTCTGACAAGAGCACAAACCCAAACCCACTGCCACTGAGTCGATTCTGATTCATAGTAACCTTATAGGACAGAGTAGAACCGCTCCATAGAGTTTCCAAGGAGCGCCTGGGGGATTCGAACTGCTGACCATTTGGTCAGCAGCCATAGCTCTTAACCACTATGCCACCAGGGTTTCCGACCAGAGCACATTACCAAAAACACCTGTCGCCATTGAGTCAACGCCAACTCACAGAGAACACATTAGAAAGTTCAAAAAGTATAGCATAGAGTTTTAGCCTCACAGGTATATTGACACATGGTTGTGCAGTGGTTCAGCATCAGGCTGCTAACCAAAAGGCCAGCAATTTGAATCTACCAGCCATTCCTCGAAAACTGCATGGGGCAGTTCTACTCTGTCCTATGGAGTCTCTATGAGTTGGAATCTACTCAGCAGCAATGGGTCGTTGTTAAGCTGAGTTTACAAAAAATGCTTTTGTTCCTATAACTACAGGGATATTTTTATAGATAGTCATTTTGATGTCACCCCCTCTGACAGTGTCAGCCGGTGCTTTCCGCACTCCCCACACCACTTTAGTGACAGTGCTGTTTCTCTCACATTACTGACAGTTTACCTCTTCCCTTTTCCCAGCTCAAAGCTCCAGCTCCAGTGGCCTCAGCTGGCAGAGCAGAGCAGATCCTTGACCTAGTCCAAGTTCATTGGTCACCAATCTCCTTCCCTTCCAGAGAGCATTTAGCTTTATTAAGAAATTGGGCATTTTGTAGTTTTTCCAAGAAGTTTTTTTTTTAATTTTCTCATCGTGGTGAATTAATAAATGCTGAATAAATCTGGTTCTTCATCGAAATGCCCAGTCCTGAGCAGAGCATTACCTTCATGAAAAAAAGCCATGCTTCTCATCTCGTCATTTCCCTTTGCCCTTTGTCTTTAAGGTGGTGTTTCAAGGGCCATCATGGCTCGCTATTGGGTCAGTTCCCACACCCTTGCAGCCTGGGGCCAACAGAAATGTGGAAGGTACATTCTTGACTTAGTTCTACAACAATACTTTAATTAGCAGTCTCACTCAATATAAGTCAAAATATGAAGCAATAGTTTCCCAAATAGAGCCGGAATGCACATCATGGTTAGTGGCAACAAGGTGTCACTTAATGATTCGTCAACCCACTCTAAAGTAGCACTTATCATTTCCAAGCACTGTACCATTGTTAGTTGCCTTCAATCCCAACTCATGGCAACCCCATCTGTGTAGAGTAGAACTGCTCCATAGGTTTTCAAGGCTTTAAGCTTTCCCAAGCAGATTGCCAGGCCTGTCTTCTGAGGTGGCTCTGGGTGAGTCAAACTGCCAAACTTTCAGATGGTAGTTGAGCACTGAACTGTTTGCATCACCCAGGGATTTCAGGCACTGTACAACATGCTTTATATGCATTACCTCATTTACACTTCAGAGTAACCCAAACCAAAGAAAACAAACATCACCATCGAGTAGATTCCTACTCATAGCAACCCTATAGGACAGAATAGAATTGCCCCATAGTGTTTCCAAGGAGTGGAAGGTAGATTCAAACTGCTGACCTTTTGGTTAGCAGCCAATCTCTTAACAACTATGCCATCAGGGGGCCACTTAGGTAGAAACTATGACTATCCTTATGTCATAGATGAGAAAACTGAGGCACAAAGAGGTAACATACTTTCCCAGGGTCACACAGTTATGAAGCAGTAGGGCTAGAATTTTAACCCTGGACATCTGGCTGTAAAACCTGTGCCCTTAACCACTATGGTACACTGCCTTGCATTTAAAGGACTTATCTGATCCCAAAGAGGAGGCAGAGATGTTTTGAAACACTTTAAATGTCGGATGGATTTTCTCCGATGTACTAAAGGGAAAATTCTAAAAAACTCTGCTATCTTGGTAGCTGCTCCCCTCAAAATCTTACTTTTGACTCCTCACTAGTTCCTGGATTTTCTCTAAAATCTCTAGACCCCCTGGCTTTCTAAATGTAGACTTTTTTTTTTTTTTTTTTAGTTCTCCTCTTCACTTGTTTTCCTGGTCAGCAAAGCAAAGTCACATTTTATTCAAATTCTACCATCAACCCATCAACTCTGGAGTATGTGGGTGGTACAAATGATTAAAGCACTCGGCTGCTAACAGAAAGGTTCACGGTTCAAGTCCACACAGAGACTCCTCATAAGAAAGACCTGGTGCTCTACATCCAAAAAGTCCACCATTGAAAACCCTATGAAGCACAGTTCTACTCTGACACACATGGGGTCACCATGAGTCTCAGTCCACTCAAGAGCAACTGATAAGGTAAAGTACCATCAATTCTACATCCCTGCTTCTTTGTCTACCATTACTTCTTCCTTTTTAAATCATTATTAATAGATCATACCCAGAATATTGACAGAACTGGCAGAACAAATAGAGCCGTTGACTTAGACCAAATGGGTAGCACTATGATTTCTTATTTAAGACCATGAGTGTCAAGTTGGCCCCTGTGTGGACCTGTTACTATTGGACCACTGCTGCTCCCTGAACCTAGTCTGGACTGCCTCCCTAGACAGGTACTTCTCAAATCTCAGCCATTGAGTACTAGGGCTGGGCCAGGGAGTAAGCATGAGCCAGTGAAGAATCCTTCAGCTGAAAAATCAGTGCCAGTCACCTGTTCCCCTGATGTGCCAAGGCCGTCTTATCCCTGTCAGGAGAACTGGACCTCAGCATTGAATACTTTATGGAAGTGAAACCACTGAAGTTCTCTTCCTCTGTGCCCTTGCGGCCACAGAAAAGGGGCTTCAGAAGACAGAGAATGATACAAACAATGACAATTCCTGCCATTTATCACCTCTTTTTTTTTTTTTAGCAGTTGAATCTCAACATAGAGAGAAGCGCAATTTTCCACAGGAGGATGAATGGAACTCTGCAGAGGGGCAAATAGCATTTGACCAACTATAAGCAAAACTTAATATACATGTACACATCACAAAACTAAAAATTTATCTACTTAAGCTATAAAAAACATAAATTAGAGCATAATAAGACCATCTTTGGCAGTGGAAGGTAGAACAATAAGTGGAAACACTACCTACTATGTGTCAGGCGCTGTGCTAGGAGCATCAAGCATGATAACTCAGGTATTCCCTATTAAAAACACGTGAGACAGGTGGCAGTTTACTTAAACTCAGTAATTTCAGCTCCTACTCTGAAAAATTTGAACAGCAGTGCAATTATTTTTTTTTAGACCCATGGATCTCAAACTTTATTCTTTTTTTTTTCTCCCTTACTTGCTTTTTTATTTTTTTTAAATTGTACTTTAGATGAAGGTTTAGAGAACAAACTAACTTCTCATTAAACAATTAGTACACATATTGTTTCGGGACATTGGTTAATAATCCCACAACATGTCAACACTCTACCCTTCTCGACCTTGGGTTCCCTATTATCAACTTTCCTGTCCCCTCCCGTCTTCTGGTCCTTGCACCTGGGCTGGTGTGCCCCTTTAGTCTCATTTTGTTTTATGGGCCTGTCTAATATTTGACTGAAGGGTGAACCTCAGTAATGACTTTAATACTGAGCTGTAAAGTTGTCTGGGGGCTATACTCTCAAGGTTTCTCCAGTCTCTGTCAGGCCAGTAAGTCTGGTCTTTTTTGTGGGTTAGAAATTTGTCCTACATTTTCCTCCAGCTCTGCAGGACCCTCTATTGTGATTCCTGTCAGAGCTGTCAGTGGTGGTGGCCGGGCACCATCTAGTTGTCCTGAACTCAGTCTGGTGGCAGCTGTGGTAGTCCATTAATGTAGTCCATTAGTCTTTTGGGCTAATCTTTCCCTTGTGTCTTTGGTTTTCTTCATTCTCTTTTGCTCCAGACAGGGTGAGACCAGTGGAGTATCTTACATGGCCGCTCACAAGATTTTAAGACCCCAGACACTACTCACCAAGTAGAATGTAGAACATTTCCTTTATAATCTATGTTACGCCAATTGAGTTAGGTGTTCTCTGAGACCATGTTCCCCACAGCCCTCAGCTCATTAATTCGGTACCTCAGAGAGTTTGGATGTGTCTATGGAGCTTCCATGACCTTGCCTTGTACAAGTTGTGTGGGCTTCCCCAGTATTGTGTACTGTCTTACTCTTCACCAAAGTTACCACTTATCTATTATCTATTTAATGTTTTTCTATCCCCCCTCCCAGCTTGTAACCATCAAAGATTGTTTCTTTTTGTGTGTAAAGCTTTTCATGAGTTTTTATAGTAGTGGTCTCATACAAATTTATTCTTTTGTGATTAACTTATTTCACTCAGCATAATGCCCTCCAGATTCATCCAAGTTGTGAGATGCTTCACGGATTCATCATTGTTCTTTATCATTTGGGTAGTACTCCGTTGTGTGTATGTACCATAGTTTGTTTATCCATTCATCATGAACAGCAGTACAATTCTCATAGAGTTTTTGCAGAAATTAAACGAGTTCACATACATAAAGCACTTAAAACAACACCTGATTTATAGTAACGACAACAAAATTATTAGTTGTGAGTATCAGCTAATATCATTCTCTCATTTTCACAGATGAAAAAGATGAAAGCCACATCACTACAGAACAGAGTTGGGATTCGAACCAAAGTCTCCTGAATCCAAAATCTAATCAATGCTACAAACATACTTTCTGTTACTGTCCCCCTCCAGGGGAAAAAAAAAAAAAATTCTAAGTGGATGATTTAATCTCATTTAACAACAAAGTCATAAATAAGAAAGGCATTGTTTTACAGGGGGAAAAAGCTCTCTGCTTGGAGTCAAAATCTTAGGTTCAAATGATGGAGAGAGACATTTTGAATTTAGGTGTCTGTGGGAGAGGTCTGAAACTCAGGAAGAAAAAAATAGAATCTAAAAATGTATTATGAGGTGTCATTACTTTGGGGATAGATGGTAACTGAAGCCTGAGGAATAAATGAAATGACTCAGAACAAACAAGTACAGTTCACAGAAAGGAGGGCAGGAGGCATAGGAAAGCTTGTGGGGAAGGATAACGCACTTGCTTCTAGAGAAACAAAGATTTAGACAATATCAAAAGCACCTTGATATTGTCAGCTCAAAGCCTCCGTGATGGTGCAGGGGAGAGAAAGAGCGCCCTTACTCTCCCGTATAATTGCATCTAGCACCTTCTGCATAATACAGATTTGTTCTGAGATAAGCTATTGAGGATTTTCAATTTCTTTGCTGGCTGAGATCCAACTTAGATTTGGCATTTCCCAGGGTGTTAACAACCATGTCTGTATTCTGGTTCTGTACTTATTAAGAGTTCTCTGAAAAGAGCCTCTAGCAACTTCTGATCTGTCTTTTTGAATGCGATGCTGAAAACACTTGCAGCTGAGTATAATTTTCAACACTTCCATTTCTCCTGATGAGAACCAGGGTAGGCATTCACATTAATGCCTCCAAAGTGCACAGAGCCGAGGGGAATTTTAAGCAGCATCCCTTCTCATCTTCTGCAAATGACACCCCATAGTGGAACAGTGTTTGATGATGGTTCACTATGGCAGATTGGATACTTTTATATATTAAAATTGTACCACAGTCCTTACACATCCTCAAGTGAAAATTCAGGCTGGAAAATCAGCCATAAGAACAAATGTGAACACTAACATAGAACATGAGTTTAAGCCCCACTAAAATTGTGTCAAAAATAGAGCTCATTAAGGAAAACCAAACTAACACCGGGGTGGGGGAGGGGTGGGAGATCATACATGAAAAATTAATATCCAATATGTGCTGACTTGAAATCAAATGTGAAAAGAAAAAGGTTATAAATTCACTTTCCCTTTGTTCAAACAAAATTTTTGGATATGTACTGAGACCCAGACATTTTGCCTGTGTTTTCTTGAACAGACATGGCCCTGGGAGATAGTTTTTAATAGCCATTATGCAGATAAAGAAACTATTTTTTATAGAGATTAAGTGGCTTACTCCACATCACACAGCTAGAAAGTAATATAGCAGAATTTGAACTCAGGTCTTCCCAACTCCAATGCCCATTCTTTGCCAAGAGAACTTATATGAAATTTCATAGCTGCTATCCGAGATGCAGAGCCCCACATGCCCATTCATATGTCCAAAATGAGGCATTGTGCACACATTTGCAAGAAACTAAAGCAACACTCCCTGGCGGCATAGTGGTTAAGTGCTCCGGCTGCTAACCAGAGGGTTGGCAGTTCGAATCTGCCAGGTGCTCCTTGGAAACTCTATGGGGCAGTTCTACTCTGTCCTATACGGTTGTTATGAGTCGGAATCTACTCAACAGTGCTGGGTTTGGTTTTTTTTTTTTAAAAGCAACACTCCAGGATCAGGGCAAAGAAGCCAATTGGTCAAAATGCACAGACCTGTAAGTAACCTATTAGACTGTGAGCAGAGATCTCTGGCAGGCTGCATATCAGATCTTGACAGTACAAAATGAGCAGTGAGCATGCTCGAGAATATGGAAAGACCATGAAAGAAATTACAGGGATAGGAGAGGTTAAGGAATGATGAGCCTGGTGTAGCTGAAATTGAGAGTGTCTGTTGTCATACAATGGGAAGTTAAGCTAGAAACAGGTCAGGACTAGAACACAGGGCTTCAAACCAGTTCTCCCTGGTTCAGTAACAGCCAAGGAAGTGAAAACAGGAACAGATACAAATTTTTTAAATTTGGGTGAACCAGAATGGAAAAATTATGGGTCGAAGCCCTGCTAGAAGCATAAACTCCCTCTTAGAAAACAAAAGCAGCATATGCATTGCATCACAATCGAATCTCTTGCCCATTGGATTCTCAGCAGAGTCAGAAACAGTGGTGCTGTACTCAAAGATGGCAGCCAACTGTGCCATTTTGAATGTGTGTCATTCTCTACAGTCCTGCCAATAATTCAATCTCACCCATCGGGCTCCTGAGAGGGCTCACTATGCCTCTTCCAAGTCTCACATAATTTTTCCTGCTGCAGTTATCATTCCAGATCACCCAAATTGTAAAAATTCAGGTTTGTTCCAGTTTCACTGCATCAGCCATGACTGAACCGGTTCAAACCATTCTGAAGCTCTACGAGAATGTGAAGAGCTGTGTACAGTGTGTAATTGTATTTGGAAATACATTTTTCTTTGATATGCTAATGAAGCCATATCAGTGTAGGGAGTGTCCTAAACCTAACCACATCTGAGTTATAAAAAGAGCAGATTAGCCACAGAAAGAAGCACAACTGAGGGGAGACAAACGCTATCTGATGATGATGGAGGCAGATGAATCTATAAGCCCAGGAACTCTAAGGGTTGACAACTGAAATACACAAAGTAAGGACCTTCCCCTGGAGCCACGTGTTGAATTCAGACTTCTAGACCCCTGAACTCTGAGAAAATACATTTCTGTATTTTGAAGCCACTCACCTGTGGTATTTCTGTTACAGCAGCACTAGGAAACACCATGCAAAAAGCTCGGATGTTATTCTATAAGAAATAGAGTTACAGAGAGCCACTGAAGATCGACAGTGAGTGTGACTGGTTTTAGGCCAATAGCTATAGAAGAGTAAGAAGGCTGGATGTTGAGAGTGGAGGAGCAGGAAGTCCTATCTGGAGGCTGTTGTAATATGCTTGGTGACCCTGGTTTGTAGCTGAACTACTGGAGGCTCAGGGTAATGGAAGAGTGGACATACAGGAAAGATTGTCAGTAGGGAGTAGAAGTGACCAGAAGTGACTGAAATGGGCAGTGGAGAAGATGACATGAGAGTTGTAAGTAAATGGGTGATTGGTGGTGCCAGACCCAGGTTTCAGAATAGAAACAGGTTTGGGGACAAGGAATTCAAGACGGCCATGAAGTTAGAGGTGAATAAAAACTAGGAGACAGTTGAATATAGGCGTTGAAAGCCCGGGAGAGAGATCTGAGATGAATCCAGAGATTTGGGATCCATTACCAAAAACAAATTGAACCCATTGCCTTCAAGGCGATTCCAACTCATAGTGACCCTATGTTCCACTAGCAGATGTTTAACAGTTGAACTGAATCACCCAGTAAGCAAAGCTAACTTTGCTCAGGACACAGTGTCTGGCCTGAAACCAATGACACAATGCCCTCAGGAAAAATGACCCCGAATGTGTCGTTTCCAGAGAAACACGACCTTTTGCCATTTCCTATTCTAGGAGCTAAGATAAAAATTGCTACATCATGTTGCAGAGAGATAATCTAGAAGTTGACTCCACTGTTGCTTTTTTATCCTTTTATACGACATCATCGAAGTCCATGGAGCCAGGATCAGGCCAGCCCTTCGAGGCATTTCTTCTTTTGCTTGATTCTGAGTCCTGTATTAGGTCATCATCTGATCTCACCACCCCTGCCATTCCAGAAGAAAATTCACAGGTGTCTTCCTAACTTTTTATTGCTTGCTAACGAGAAGAACATCTCTCTTTGGTTCCATTCTGACATTGGGGGATTCATCAGGGAAGACCGAATGGAATTTTGGGAAATTTTGACCAACAAGAGACCTCCTGACCCACTTAGACAGTGAGGATAGTGAAGTACTTCCAGGATCTTGAAAGCATCAATTCATAATAGAGAAAATTATGAAATTAATGTGGAGATAAGCAAAATGTGGATAAGACAGAATCACGTCTAGGCAAGCAGGTGTAGCATAAGTCCTCTTGGTGGCACAGATGGCTAAATGCTTGTGTACTAATGTACTAATTGAAAAGGTGGCACTTGGAATCTACCCAAAAGTACCTTGAAAGAAAGGCCTGGTGATTTGCTTCTGAAAGGACACAGCCTTGAAAACCCTTTGGAGCCCAGTTCTACACTGTACACATGGGGTCAACATGAATCAGAATCAACTTGACAGCAACTAACAGCAACAAAGGAAGGTAAGCCCATCAAAGAGTAATTGCTATCCACAAAGGAGAGAAACAGGCTGATCATCAAGGTAAACATACGAGCTATGCCCACTGCAATACTGACCAGGGGACAGGATGCCTGGCCAGCCTATGGGAGTGTACATTCACCTGCAAGTATATCCTTGTCGTACTATCAGAGCCTGTTGCCAGGAAGCATTTGTTCATCTAATGTAACTCCCATGCTTGTCAACCAATTTGCTAATAATTTGGCTTCCCATGTATACTTGCCTAGGCCTGGTGGTGGGCCTCTGTTCTTTATCTCATTGCAAATCAATAAATAAGTGCCAGTTTATCCATCAGTCTCTGTGAGTTTTGTTAGCCTAAGTGAGTCCCCCTATATCTGACTATCTTAGTTATTTAGTGCTGCCATAACAGAAATAGCACAAGTGGATGGCTTTAACAAAGAGAAATTTATTTCCTCACAGTAAAGTAGGATAAGAGTCCAAATTCAATGTGTCAGCTCCCAGGGAAGGCTTTCTCTCTCTGTTGGCTCGGGAAGAAGGTTCTTGTCCTCAATCTTCCCATGGCCGAGGAGGAGCTTCTCAGGTATAAGGACCCCAGGTCCAAAGGACACACTCTGCTCCTGGTGCTGCTTTCTTGGTGGTATGAGGTCCCCACCTGGCACTGTTGCCAGAGCAGGGTCATGCCTGGCCAGCGCCGGAAATGAGAGCCCCCACCCCAGTCAAACTCACTTCACATTGGATCAGGGAGGTGACCTGAGTAAGGGTGGTGTTATAATCCCACTCTAATCCTCTTTAACATAAAATTACAATCACAGAATGGAGGACAACCACACAGTACTGGGAATTATGGCCTAACGACATTGACACATATTTTTGGGGGGACACAATTCAAACCACAACACTGACCAACTCTGAAACTTGGACTAAGATTCTGCATTTGTAACATCAGAGGACCAGACTGTGGGCCATGGAGCATTCATCACATAAATGTCACTTTGACAAGGCATATCTTGTGGACTTTCCAGCTTTCTGAAAATTATTTTCAGTTTAATTTGTATCTTCTCCATGTTCTTAGAGCCGTAACTTAGATTAATTTCTTCTTTCTCCAGCTAGATAAAAATCTCAAATGGCCCAGACCTGGCCTCCCACTGTTACTTAGCAGTTTTCCAAATAAAGAATGGATCCAAGCCTAGAGGTGTTTGGTTGGGATTGCTGGTCCCCCAGGCTCAGCCTGACTCCAGGTCCCATAACCATAGCAACCTTAGGGGCTAGACATCCATGAGGACAACCTTCAGTGTAGGAATGCCAGCCAAGATGATGGCACTGCTACTAAGGACTTATTATTATAAAGTTATTTGTTTACAATGAGCTTTCTCTTCTGTTTTCTCATACAATCTTGAAGCAACCCTGACAAGTAGGCTTGTAGATGAAATTCAGAAAAGGTTAAGTGACATACCCAGGGCTTGCTCATATTCTGCCCTCTCCCACATACACTCTCAACAGCAATGACACATGTGTATGAGGACCCTTCGTCCATCTCCTAGACTCTGTTGTGACAGCAACTCCTAATCACTTTATCCCCAGGAAAGGTCAAGATTCTTACTCTCCTGTCCTGGAGAACGCTCCTTTCCAGGCCCTATTGCCACCAAAGAGCACAAGGGCTGGCAGTGCTGTGATGACCTAACCAGCAACGACCTCATTGTTCACATAAGATCCCTCCGTGACATTCAAAGACAGGCTTTGCCTCATTGTAGACCACTGCATACACTTGTGGTAGACACACCTTAAGGTGACCCCTAACGAGTACACAACCTTGTATTATCCCCTCCTCTTGAGTAGGGGCAAATTCTCTGACTTGCTTCTAGCCAATAAAAATTTTGAAAATCCAAACCCATTGCCATTGAGTTGATTCTGACTCATAGCAACCCTATAGCCAATAAAAAAAAAAAAAAAATAGAACGTAGTAAATGTGATGGAAAAGTCATTCCTGTGATGACATGGAGTTATGTAAGATTTCTTAACAGAGGAAGATAGAGATTCTTTCGCTGGCTTTGAAAAAGTCAGCTGCCATATTGTGAGAGGGCCTGGGGGAGGGTCATGAGGCAAGGGATTGCAGGTGGCCTCTAGGAGCTGAGAAGGGCTTCCTGTTGATAGTCAGCAAGAAAAGAGCAGTCTTAGTCCTATAACTACAAGGAACTAAATTCTTCCAACAATTATGTGGCTTAGAAAAGAAACCTGAGCTCCAGAAAGAAATATAGTCAGCTGACACCTTGACTGTAGCCTTGTAAGATGCTGGGCAGAGCACTCAGCTGAGCCAGGTATGCACTCTTGCCCCGCAGAAACTGTGAGATAATGAATGTGTGTTGTTTTAAGTTGCTAAGTTTGTGGTGAATTGCTACACAGCAATAGGAAACTAGTACAACCACTTAGCCATTCATACACCAACTCACTCATTTAATAAACATATATAATAATAAGTAATTACATATCAAGTACCCACTATGTAGAGTCCCTAGGTGCAAACGGTTAAGCAGTCGGCTGCTAACCAAAAGGTTGGAGGTTTGAGCCCACATAGATATGCCTCAGAAGAAAGGCCTAGCAATCTACTTCCAAAAAAAATCAGCCATTGAAAACTTTATGAGGCTTCTAAGCAGCCATCTAAGATACAACTATTGGTCTCTGCTCATCCAGAGCAAAAAGGGAAAGAGGGAAACCAAAGACTCAAAGAAGAAACTAGTCTGCAGGACAAATGGTCTACATGAACCACAGTCTCATCTACCCTGAAACCAGAAGAACTAGATGGTGCCCAGCTACCACTACCAACCATTCTAATCAGTGCCACAATAGATGGACTCTTACAGAACGGGAGAAAAATGTGGCACAGAACCTCAAATTTCTTTAAAAAAAAAAAAAAAAAAAACAGACCTACTGGACTAGTTGAGACTGAAGGACTCCCCTGAGATAATCTTTGAACCTTGAACTGAAACTAACCTCTAAGGCCATCCTGTAGCTAAATAATAAATCGGCTCAAAAAATAATAGATATTGCCTATAAATACTATGCTCCTTTTAAAAAAATCACCTACATGAGACCAAGCAGTCACCAATTACTTTAAAACAAAGATGGGAATGTAAGGTGGCAGGGAAACTAGATTAATTGAAATGGAACAACCAGAACGGAAATAATGTCAATGCTCACACCTTGTGAAGAGTGTAACCAACGTCACTGAACAACTTGTGTAGAAATTGTTGAATGGGAATCTAAACTACTATGTAAACCTTCACTGAAAACACAATAAAATATTTATGAACGAAAGAAAACCTTATGGGGACAGCTCTACCCTGACACATATGGGGCCACCACAAGTCAGAATAGACCTGACAGCAACTAGTACTGGTAATGGTACTAGTACTGATACCCAGATACTTGCTGGCTAGTGCTCATAGCATTCCTATAGTAAGAAGCACATAGATAAAATAGGATTTATAATGCCTACCTCAGAGTATTATTGTGCAAATGGAAATAATATATGTAGAGTGCTTAGCACAATGCCTGACCCATGTAGGTGCCGCCTACATCCCCATGTCTCCCTGTACCTGCCCCCAGGTCCCAAATCAAATCACTTAGTAAACTTGTTTATTGTTGATTATTTTGATAAAGCAAGTCTACCGCACACTGAGTCTACCCTTCTTCTACTGTTCATCTTTTACAAGGTAGACCATCTTCCCCTTGCATTTACAGCCTGAAAGACCTGCAGCAGCTCAGTGAAGCTAAGACTTAGGTAAGCAATATAAGTAGAGACAAGGATAAACAGGCGCAAGACCACTGTGGGTGTTCCTGAGAGCCCCAAAGCCCCGGAACCAATGGGACGAAGCTGACTCATGTACTGTGTGTGTCAATGTGTGGGCCATGCGTGTAGCCCAGTCACTGAGCATCCTTCCCGCTTGAAAGCAAATGTGGACACACATAATAATCCAAATCATGCCTGTGAGTCTAGGATTTTCCAGCTGTGTTTCCTTTTAGCCCCCAGTGAATTAAAGCTATTTAAGGCCAGTGGACAGTTTCTTTTCCTTGATAAATGACTAGGAGAGTGAAAAATATTCAGGCTCACCCACCTCGAAGGCAGCTGTTCTTAGAATTAATTGGAAGGTTGGCCTGCTTAAGCCTCCCATATTTCTTTGGTAAGGAAAAAAAATAAAATCATGTGACCCTCATATTTGGTTCATGACTAGAAACAAATCTTCCATGGCTGCTCTTTCCAAGAATATTTGTGGGGAAATTAAGCAGCAGCCATGTTTACAGGGCACTAAATTGCGTGATTAACGAATGTGGTTGGGAAATCATTGCATAAAAAATAGATGCCAACGTGGATGTGCAGCCAGAAATCTGCAAGTGGCTGCTCTGCTCCTATTTCCCACAGATCACCCTGGTCTGTTTGAGGCCTGGCCTCCATGACGTTGACTGGAGAGACAAGCCAGGTGGGAAGAGACCTGAGAAGAATGTCTGCAAAGAGTGAAGGGGCGTGAGGAGGAGCCACAGGAACTGAGGATTCCAACCCAATAGTCCGTTTCCCAAGGAGCCCGGTGGTGCAACTCTTAAGCACTTGGCTGCTACATGAAACGCTGGCTGTTTAAGCCCACCCACAGGCTCCACAGGAGAAAAGACCTGGGGACCTGTTTCCGTAAAGATTACAACCTAGGAAACCCCATGGACAGTTCTACTCCTTTACATTGGGTTACTATGAGTCTGAATTGTCTTGGTGGTCCCTAATAACAACAGTCCATTCCCCATTCCAAAGAAGGGAAAACTGAAGGACATAAGGGAGTTGACTTTACCATAACTATACATTGTTTTAGGTGATGATGATTCTGCATTTGTGGTCAATTCCAAACTGATCCAGAGTCACTTCTTTCTTCCCTTAACTCTTTTCTCTCCCCATTTCTAGATCCCGCTGCAAAACACCAGGAACATGGACACATGCAAGATGCACGCAGGCATGCGCACACACAGTAAAAATGCAATAAGCGTGTGTTTGAGGACAAGTATACAGAATGGAACTGAATCTGCAGTGGCACGCTGTCATTATTGGCCCTCTCATGGCCTTGCTTCTTTTGTGCTTATTTCTGTATTTAAACGCATTAATGGACATCAACAACCGTCTTAGTTTCTTAGGGCTGATATAACAGAAATACCACAAGTAGGTGGCTTTAATGAACGTTATCTTATTTTCTCACAGTTTAGGAAGCTAGAAGTCTGAATTCAGGGCACCAGCGCTAGGGAAAGGCCTTCTGTCTGTGTTGACTCTGGGGGAAGGACCTTGTCTCTTTTCAGCTTCTGTTCCTTGGTTCCGTGGCGATCTTCACATGGGATGCTATTTTCCCCCATCTCTGCTTCTCTGTGCCTTATCTACTTTTTATATCCCAAAGGTAATTGGGCTGAGACATACCCTACACTGATATGGACTCAATAACATAACACAGAAAGTCCTATTCTCAAATGGGATTACAATCACAGGTATAGGGATTTAGGATTTACAACACACATTTTGGGGGGGTACAATTCAATCCATAACAGTGGCCCTACCACCTGAACCAAAAACTAGAACATTTCCAGTGTTGTTTGTTGTTAGCTATTGTCAAGTCCATGGACTCTGACTCAGGATGACGTTATGTACAACAGAAGGAAACATTGTCTGGTCCTGTACCATCCTCACAATAGCCAGCATGTTCAAGTCCACTGTGGCAGCTATAGAACAGTTCTAATAATTAACATTTACTTTGTGTTTTTCACATATATCATCCTCCTATCACCTTTCTCCCCCTAGGGTAACTAATATTTTGAACAGTGTTTATCATTATATTGCATTTATCTGTAGGCATGATAATGGATCATCTAGTTTTCTTAAATTTTGTCAGTTGAATGGACGTAAAATGGTATCCTATCGTGGTTTTGATTTCCATTTCCCAGATTACTGGTGAAACTAAGCATTTTCATATGTTTGTTCAAAGTACGTGTCTCCTCTTCCATGAAATGCCTGTTTGTGCCTTTGCCCATATGTATTGGGTAAACTTTTTGTATCAACTTGAGTAATTCTTAATACTAGGATTTTGTCTGTTATTGATGTTACATTTATCATCTCTAGTTTGTAGCTAGGCATCCCTGGATGGCTCAAATGGCTAAGCAGTCAACTACTAGCCAAAAGGTTGGTAGTTCAAACCCACCCGTGGGTGCCTCAGAAGACAGGCCTGGCAATCTGCTTCCAAAAGGAAATCAGGACAGGTAGAGCCTAGAGTGGGAAGGTGGACAACTAAGCAGTAATGAGAGAAGACCTTGCAAAATACACTTGCTTTCTTGCACATATGGAATAGTAACAGAAATGTATCATCTACTAAGGCACAAAGTGAGACGCATCATACTGTGAAAGACTCTCTGTGGCACGCTGGGTGGAAGAGTTCCCACAGAGCAGTTTTGAATTTGCCTCTGGTGTGTTTTTGTGTACTCCAAAAGTTTCCATGGGGAGGACTCAGCTTTGTGCCATTTTTTCTCCTTGGGATTCCCATTACATGCTGGTGCTATGCACTTGATGCCGCACTTGAGCGTGTCAGGATTCCTCCCAGAAAACTCCTCTATCCTCCAACTCAGAACCCCTGGCAAAAAAGAAGGCTTCTAGCATCTCCCATAGAGTGGCATTTACCCAACTCAAGACCACCCCTAGTCTGTTTCTCCCTAAATTTAACACTATGGAAGGTAATTCATAGAAATTTCTACATTAACCTTTGTAACACTTCTGGGGATTGGCGGGGGATTGGGAGGGTGGTTCAGCTGCGTCAAAAATCTTTTGTTTCCTTTCTTAGACCCTCCCTATCAACATACATAAAGTCAAGCTTTTGTTGTTAGCTGCTGTAGACTTGGCCCCGTCTCATGGCGACCCCACACACAATGGAAGGAAACACTGCTCCGTCCTGTGCCATCCCCATGATGGGTTTCAGATCCATTAGGTTTTCATTGGCTGATTCTCAGTAGATCGCCAAGCCTTTCTTCCTAGTCCGTCTTAGTCTGGAAGCTCCACTGAAACCTGTTCAGCATCACAGCAACATGCAGGCCTCTACTTGATTACTTGGCTGCTGATGATTCTTAGTTTTTACAACATTTGATGCTGGGGGGAGGGAAATTTTGCAACCCAGTTTCATGTTCCCAACCTTAAAGTCCCTGTATCCACAGAATTTTATTAAAAACCTCTGGGGCAGTTCTACAGGGTCGCTATGAGTCAGATCAACTCGACAGCACTGGGTTTTTGGGATCCAGCATGTGCTAGCCTTGCTGGAAATAAGAGATAATTAGAAAAGATACATCCCCAAGGAGCTTATTTTGATCTATTTATTAAGTTATGAAGACGTGGGAAGAAGCTACAACAATAATAGGGCTTAATAAATAGAAAGGAGGAACAGTCTCCTAGGGAAGGTAATAAGCTGTACCCATCCTGACAGAATAATAGTAACAATCTGCACAACACTTCATGGTTTTCAAAATGCTCTTACGTTCATGATCTTGTCTGATCCTCACCCAGCCCTGTGAGCTCTGCAGGGTAGGAGAAACCAAGCTCAGAGGAGGTAAATGGCTTACCTGAGGTCAGAGCCAAGAATCATAGGGGTTGGGGCAGATGGAATTGCCACACACATAACAGTTCATCGTGAGCTGTACCAAAGAAACCAATACAAGGAAATGTTGATTCACACAAACAAACTGGGAGGAATTATTAGTTCATCAAATAAAATATATCAAAATGGATTTTCCATTTTGGTTCAAGTATAAATTCTCCTATTTCATTTAGCATATTATTCCGCTGTCTATAACCTGATTTATGCATTACATTTTCAGGAGTACAACTGTTGTACAAATTCTGGTGACAACCGTTTGTTTCAAAGGAGTACAAGTTTGGATGTCCCAGTAGAAAAAAAAAAAAAAAGGCTATAGAATTCCAGGGGACTCTCTCACTAGGCCCAACATAGCCATTCTCTTTTTAATACTGGATCGAAGGCTTGACCCTATTTCTTATTTGAGAAAATACTTAGAAGATCCAGAGAGAAACCGCACATGACACTAAAAGGCAGAAAAATCAGATTTCTGATTTTTGAGATTTGTGACTTATAAGCAGAGATAAAGTATGGAACAATAGACAGAGCTGGACTTTGGGATTCAGATTACAATTTATTGACTTTAAAATTTAAAATAATACTGATGCATTTAAAATTTTTGTAAAGAATATTTAAAGTACAGACTGCTGGGAACATAACAGATGCTCAACAAGAAAGGACCTATTATTTAGATACAGGAGAATCTCTAATTACAAAACTTAAAGAAGGAAAGTTTAAATTGACAACGGGAAACATTTAAAGAATATTAAACAGAGGCTATGAGGACCAAGGCATTTTAGAACAGGGAACCCTTTAGCAACAAACATATTCAACCTCCTAATTTTATAAGTGAAACTGAAAAAAACCAGACCTGTTGCCCTGGATTCCGACTCGTGGCAACCCCATATGTTGCAGGGTAGAATTGAGGCCCACAGGATTTTCTTGATTGTGAGCTATATGGAAGAAGATCGTAAGGTCTTTCTTCCATGGCACCGCTGGGTGGGTTTGAGCTGCCAATCTTTTGATTAGTAGTTGAACAGAAGCCATTTGCACTCCCAAGGAACTTTACATGAGCAATACAATCCCCAAAACTGTTTAGTGACATGTCCAAGGTCACGTAGGGAACCAGCAGTAGAGCTAGACAGAAACCTCTAGACTCTGTTAGGGAATCCACCTGGCACGCCAACTTATTACCAGGCCAGAATGTGAAGAAATTGGCTTATACAACAACATATGGGGTTGTGGGTCAATCAACATGGATTTTTTCTGAATAAATAAGTGATAGGGAAGCAAAAAGTGATACCATCTTCCTTTCTGTGGAGATGTGCCAAAAAAGGAAACTTAGACTTCTGCCTGTTTGGGAATTTAAGTTTGGCTCTCTAAGATGTATCAGTACAAGCTGCACTGAAGGCATTGGTGAAAAACAAGGGGCCAGGAATTGATGGAATGGAGGTTGAGATGTTTCAACAAAAACTTGCAATGCTGGAAGCACTCACTCATCTGTGTCAAGAAATTTGAAAGAATTTACAGCCTAGAAAATCCGAAGGGGTAGTTCTACCCTGCCTCATGAGGCTGCTATGAGTTGAATTTGACTCAACGGCACCTAAGAACAACAACAGCATTTTTTTTTAAAACAAATGTTTATTGATAATACTAGCTATATCCTGGACACTACGCTTATCATGTATTATCTAATTTAATCCTGTCCTTTTCTCTTATAATGCTACCAGTGTTAGGTATTAACAACCTCATTTTTATAGGTGAGAGAAAGAGACTCAGAGACTTTATGGGGCTTAACCAATGTCAGAGAACTAGTATGTGGCAGAGTTGGGTTTCCACCTTAGACTTTTCAAACTCCAAAGACTGCACACACGCCAGTACCATGTTCTTGCCTTCATATTATAAGACGAATCACAAACACTAGTATCTACAATCTGCCTGGCACAGTTCAAAGGCATTTACATATACTAATTTATTTAATCCTCACACAGTCCTATAGGGTAGGTCCTCTTGTTATCCCGTTCTGCAGATTAAAAAATATGTGCTACACTATTATAAGATCTTGAGAAATAATATAAACTGAGAACACATACTTTTGTGGTTATGAGGGGGGAGGGAGGGAAGGTGGGAGAGGGTTATTTACTGATTAGTTAGTAGATAAGAACTACTTTAGGTGAAGGGAAGGACAATACTCAATACACAGAAGGTCAGCTCAACTGGACTGGACCAAAAGCAAAGAAGTTTCTGGGATAAACTGAATGCTTCAAAGGTCAGCGGAGCAAGGGCAGGGGTTTGGGGACTATGCCTTAAGGGGACTTCTAAGTCAATTGGCAAAATAATTCTATTATGAAAACATTCTGCATCCCACTTTGAAATGTGGCATCTGGGGTCTTAAATGCTAACAAGCAGCCATCTAAGATGCATCAATTGGTCTCAACCCACCTGGATCAAAGGAGAATGAAGAACACCAAGGTCACACGATAACTATGAGCCCAAGAGACAGAAAGGGCCACAGGAACCAGAGACTTACATCATCCTGAGACCAGAAGAACTAGTTGGTGCCCAGCCACAACCGATGACTGCCCTGACAGGGAGCACAACAGAGAACCCCTGAGGGAGCAGGAGATCAGTGGGATGCAGACCCCAAATTCTCATAAAAAGACCAGACTTAATGGTCTGACTGAGACTAGAGGAATCCCGGCGGTCATGGTCCCCAAACCTTCTGTTGGCCCAGGACAGGAACCATTCCTGAAGACAACTCATCAGACATGGAAGGGACTGGACAATGGGTAGGAGAGAGATGCTGATGAAGAGTGAGCTACTTGTATCAGGTGGACACTTGAGACTGTGTTGGCATCTCCTGTCTGGAGGGGAGATGGGAGGGTAGAGAGGGTTAGAAACCGGCAAAATTGTCACGAAAGGAGAGACTGGAAGGGCTGACTCATTAGGGGGAGAGTTAAGTGGGAGTATGGAGTAAGGTGTATATAAGCTTATATGTGACAGACTGACTTGCTTTGTAAACGTTCACTTAAAGCTCAATAAAAATTATTTAAAAAAATATGTATATATGCTACAAAGGGGTTGAGTAACTAAACCTATGCCCCACACTCTGCATCTTGTCATATGAATGAACAGCCTGTTGCATCCCTGGTATTCACACTCAAGTTGGTACAGCATAAACACAACCCAAATGCGCTTTGGCCCCAGTGGAGGGGAATGAACTCCATGGCTCACCAGCCAAACCTCTCCCTACCTTAGCTCTTATAGCTGAGACTTCAGCTGATCTACAAAAGAGACAAGACAAAATACTAGGATGTTTTTAACCAGTTAGGGATTTTTCTCTTTGATAGGAAGAAAACTGAGAAGAAAGCATGACCCTAATTCTTTAACACAAAATTTGGTCTCAATTAACCAAAATTTTCTTATTTTGCATTTTTACAGAAATCACGTTTGTAGTAGAGAAACCCACCAATAGCTAAGCCTATTTAGCTGCAGCAACCTCACTGACATCTGCAGCCTTAATGATCTGGGCTCATCACTACATTACTTCCTCTCTCCAAGGAGGGAGTGGCCCTAGAGCACAAAAGGAGAGGCCACCTGCTTCCAACCTTCTATTACATCATCCTCATGGAATGTGGACCCAGGTATGTTTGCAAGAACTTTCTTCTTAAGCCTTTTTTTATTTAAGTTTATAACATTCATAGAGACTTGAGTCTCACCCACAATTACTTGGAATCCAGGCTTTAGCTGGATTATTGAAGGGATGCAGGAAAGCTATCCTCCTAAAAGCTGAACTCAGCCAATCGTTCATCCAAAGCCATCCTGCCCCAAGGCTCAAAGCGAATCTTTCGGCTCATTACATTATAAAGATTGCGAGCAGTCAGCAGCCTTAGATTTATGTAACCTGAGTGGTACACAGTCAAAGCATGTGCTAGTTATGTAAGTCATGTTCATATGCATTGGTTAAGGTAGGACAGGTAAAGCAGAGGTAGAAAACCAGGACAAAAAGGTCCCCCAGCAGTTTTAAATATATTTTATTTAAATTCACAACAACAGAACAATTTGTGTTTTCCTGTGTTCTCCAACAATGACAGACATTTACTGAGTGCCCAAAAATGCCAGGCACTTCTGCAGCATGGCTCAGTGGAAGGAGCAAAGGCTTTGGAATCAGTTCAAGTAGTACTTGGTATACGACATTTGGCAAGCGTCTTAGGCTGGCTTCTCTAGAAAACAAAACCAGTGAAATACATATGTATATCTCAATCTCAAAAAAATACCATAAAAATAAACCCATTGCCATAGAATCAATTCTGACTCATAGCCACCTATACGACAAAGTAGAACTGCCCCATAGGGTTTCCAAAGAGTAGCTGGTAGATTTGAACTGCTAACCTTTTGGTTAGCAACTGAACACTTAATCACTGTGCCACCAGGGCTCCATAAATATATACGTATATATCTATATATATATATATAGATAGATATAAAAACCAGCCAAACCCATTGCCATTGAGTTGATTCCTACTCATAGCAACCATATAGAGAGAGAGAGACTTAACTCAAGGAAATGGCTCACACCGTTATAGAAGCTGGCAAGTCCCAAGTCCATGGGTCAGGCTTCTCCTGACTCACTTAGCTGCAGGGGCTGACAAACTCAAGATCAACAGGTCAGACAGCAGGCTGCTAGCTCATAGGCTGTGGAGGCCGATGAATTTCAAGATCAGTAGGCAATATGGCAGGCTGCTGCCTCATGTCCCAAGAACAAGAGATCTGATGAGGACAAGCCAGATGTAGGATTCAGAGTGAGAAAAACCAGCGAGCTTTGCCAGAATGCCCATATATGTTGGATACTGGCCACACCCTTGAAGAAATTTCCCGGATTGGCTGATCACATCATGGAGGTGATTGTATCATATCAGAAAATGGAGGATAGTTACATCATTACATAACTGCCTAACCACTGAGAATCATGGCCTGGCCAAGCTGACACACAACCTTAACGATCAGGGCAAGTTTCTCTGGTAACAGTTTACTCATGCACAAAATGGAGAGAGTCATGCCTATCTAACAGAGTCAATGTGAGGATTAAATGAATAATGTTACAAAGTGTCTGACCCAAAGTAGGTGTTTATTAAACAGCTGCTAACCGAAAGGTTGGAAACCCTCGTGGCGTAGTGGTTAAGTGCTACGGCTGCTAACCAAAGGGTTGGCAGTTCAAATCTGCCAGGCACTCCTTGGAAACTCTATGGGGCAGTTCTACTCTGTCCTATAGGGTCGCTATGAGTTGGAATCGACTTGACGGCACTGGCTCTTTAACCAAAAGGTTGACAGTTCTAATCCATCCAGAGGCACCTGGGAAGAAAGGCCTGGTGATCTACTTCTGAAAAATCAGCCACTGAAAACCCTATGGAGTTCAGTTCTACTCTAGCACACATTGGCGCACCATGGGTTACAGTCAACTCAATGGCAACTGGTGATGGATTCTACCCTGATCTGATTTGATTTAATTTAATCCCCCTGACAACCCAGGGAATTTAGTATTATCATAATCCCCATTTAACAGATGAGGAAACTGGAATACATACTCTGCCGAAGTGACATTGCTATTAAGCGGCAGAGGCATGCCTCAATTTTGCAACAGCGCAGGTTATCCCCTTTGAGGTTGATGTAGGTCTGCCTGCTTTTCCTTCTGGCTGCCTGCCAGCTGGCACTTCCCCTGCTATTTAGCACCTCAACCACAGCACAGCAGGGAAATCCAAAAGGGTGAGCCTTGGTTAGTTGTTAAAATGTGCGGTTTAAGAGCTTTGGGGGAGGAAAGAAAAAAGCTTGGTAAAGACAGAGATGACATCTAAGCAGTGCCATAGCATTTTAAATTCAACTTGGAATTCAGTTCTCAGTTATTCTGGCCTCCCACTAATAGTAATTGAGAATGGGTCATTATATTTCAGAAGTTGTCTCATCTTCACAGAGATTAAAGTTCATCTATACGCTGAGGCATTAAATGAGATGTTTCTCAAAATCGTATCAGAATTCCTGTTCATCTTAGCCATCACCACCAAGCTGCACTGCTCTGTATTTACAGTATCTTTCATCTGCAAGGAAACCCTGGTGGCGTAGTGGTTAACTGCTACAGCTGCTAACCGAAGGGTCGGCAGTTCAAATCCACCAAGCGCTCCTTGGAAACTCTATTGGGCAGTTCTACTCTGTCTTACAGGGTCACTATGAGTCGGAATCGACTCGATAGCACTGGGTTTGGTTTGGTTTTTGGTTCATCTGCAAAGAATTCCTTGTGCATCTGCGTTCACTCAGGGCTGAGTTGGAATTACCTGCGTTCTGTACCTAGAAAAGCAGAGGCTGCAATTGAAGAGATTAGAGCAGTCATTGGGAATTCTACATCAAGGTCCCTTCCTCAGGCAAATTGATACCAGCTCGGGCCAAGAGTCACCTGGCAGGAGGGGCAGCTATATTAGAATCTATTTTCCATACTAGTTTACAATGGAAACTCGAGGGAAATCACTCAAGAGCATCACTTATGTTTCAAAACACAATCAAACATCTACGTTCCCCCAACTCAATGCAGTCTATACTTGCCTATCATTTTCACTTAGTCCTTATGTATCATCTTGAATAATGGAGCCATGACCCTAAAGATGCCTGTGTCATGTTTGCAAGGCTGCAGGACTTTTCCAACTCCTTCTAGGAAATAGTTGTCGGAAGTCGTAGCCGTCATTTTCTTTCTGAAATATACAAACAATAGCAATTTACAATGTTGATCAATTCCGTCTTTGCTGGGCCTACCAGAGTCAGTAATTGGAACTGGGGCAAAAATAAAAGACGATTTCATATTTGAAATTTATATGCTCTAAATCCTTAGCCAAAAAAAAAAAAAAAAAATAGAACCCACTCTTTGTAGCACAGAAACGGCATTCAAACCCTTAAATTCAAAATAACTTACACTTTTCCAAATTCCATTTATTTTTTCCAAATAAACAAAGATATCTGATTCTAAATTGTTTCCATCCCACTTTTGAAACATACTTGCTAAATTTCTCGAATAACAAATTTTATGTATTTCCGAGTGTTGGGAAATGCCAGGAAACCAATCCAGGGAGTAGAAGAGTCCAGAGACCTGACTAGAGAAAGAGAATAAATAATGATTTCTTCCACCTTTCGCAAATCTAAAAGTGCGTTAATTCTTCAGGCACCAACCAGTTTAATGGCTATCCAAACTGTCTGATTTGGCCATTTCTGGAGCAAAACTTGCATAAGTGAGCAAGGAATTGAATTTATCTTAATGAACACACAAACGAGTACATTATTGGACTCAACCAGTGGCTTGCCTGTCAGTGAAGAAGAGGTTTTGGGATAAAGCAACTAGCCTCATACGTGAGAGCTGAAGGGTCTTTGAGGATCATGCCAGCTAATGGCAGTCTTTACAAAGCCCAGGGAGATGGAGAGGCTCACTCTCATCATATTCACCCACCGAGCCTCAGTGAGGACTGGAATCTTGATTCCTGTATCCGGCTGAGGGCTTGTTATTACACAGAGCAGCTAAGACCCAAACCACTGAGAGAAGAGATGCCTGTACGCTCTGCATTCTCATCCAGTATCCTTTATGGAATAGAACATAGTAAAGTGGGAAGAGTGCAGACTTTGGAACCAGTTCTACTTAGGTTCAAATTCCACTTCTACCATTTAACACACTCTTAATAACACTGAGAGTTATTACAGTCGGAATGTGTTAATTGCAAGTGATGAGTGTAAAGAGCCAGCAAAGTGGCTGGCAAATAAAATTCTCAATGGCAGTCAAGATGAAAGATTAGTCTAGAAAACCCTATGGGACAGTTTCATTCTGTCACATGGGGTCACTATAAGTCAAAATTGACTCTACAGCACCTAAAAACTATAATAACAATAACCTAGTGTGTGTGTGTGTGCGCGCGCGCGTGCGCTGATAGATGAGAGAGATATGCTATCAGTGCCTAGAAAGTCTTGGGATAGAGATTTAAAAAGTTGACAGACCCTTGTGATGCAGCCTAATTCACACAGTAAAAAAAAAAAAAAAAAAAAATTTTTTTTTTTTATTTTTTTACAGTACCTCCTTGAAAAACCTTCAGAAATTTCTGTGTTGAGTCAGACTAAAACTACAGGCAATCTAACAGAACACACTCTTGCAAACAGTATCCTGATGGTTGTAGAGAAGGTGAACAGACACCAAGGGCTGGAGAAGCGGCAGTGAGGTAGGTAGGGAGGAAGAGAAGAAGGATCTTGGATTTCTAGGGCTGCCATAATGAATTACCACAAAAAGTGTAGCTTAAAACAACAGAGATGTATTCTCTCACAGTTCTGGAGGCTGGAAGTCCAAAATCAGGGTGTTGACTCTCTCTCTGAATGTTCTAGGGGAAGATCCTTTTCTTGTCTCTCCCAGCTTCTAATAGTTCCCTGGCTTGTGGCAGCAGATCTCCAGTCTCTGCCTCCTTCATGATAAGATCTTCCTCCTTCTGCGTCTTTCTGTGTCTCTTCCCCTCTTCTTGTTAAGTACCAGAGTCAGAAATAGATTAGAGCCCATCCTAATGACTCCATCTAAACTTCACTGTATCTGCAACAACCCTATTTCCAAATAAGATCACATTACCTGGTACTGAGGGTTAGAACTTGAACATATCTTTTGGGGGGACACAATTCTACCCGTATTAGAAGGATAGGAGGAAGAAGAGAGAAAAGAGCCAAAAGAAATCCCTTGAGGTAAAGATGAGGTGAAATGACATCCACAAATCTGTCCGCTCACCCACGACGCAGCCAAGTGGCATGGACCATGGACTTCCATTTCAGTTCCAATGACCCAACCAACTCTGATTCCAATTCTAAGGTTTTGGAATCTTCTAAAAGATCCCCTTCATTCATTCACTCATTCATTCATTCATATAATAAATAACATGAATTTTGAGGGCACTCTGAAATGATGAAACCCTGTGAGTGAGATCCAAGAATGCAAAAAGTTACTATCTATTCTCTGATCCATCAGGCAGTATCCAAGCATAATACTGAATTATTTTCCACGCCGGAATGCCATTGTGGGCTCCCAGTCGATCTATTCTAGTTAGTAATTCTATAATCAAATGAAGAGATCTAATCTATACAATTCAATTTGCATTCTCTACTAAGCATTCAAATATTGGGAGAGAACTTTTTTCACCACCCTAAACATCAGAGTATCTAATAGAAAACAGACAATTAGGTACCCAACACATGTCAACTCTCTTCTCCAAATTGTTATATGGTGGAAATTCACACTAATCCACATGACACACAAACATCATTCAAGAAGTTTCTTTTGTTGTATGTATATGTCAAACCCAAATGAAAAAATGTTCTCTCTTTTTAAAATGGAAACCCTGGTAGTGTAGTGCTTAAGTGTTACGGCTGCTAAACAAGAGGTTGGCACTTCTAATCCACCAGGTACTCCTTGGAAACTCTATGGGGAAGTTCCGCTCTGTCGTATAGGGTCACTATGAATTGGAATCGACTTGACGGCAACAGATTTAGTTTTTTGTTTTTTTGTCTTTATAAAGTAAGACATTGGAAAATGAGCTGTTTTTAAGCCCCAATTTTATTTATACTGCTGTCATGGATTGAATTGTGTCCCCCCAAAATATGTGTCAACTTGGCTAGGCCATGATTCCCAGTATTATATAATTGTCCTCCATTTTGTGACCTGATGTAATTGCCCCCCATTTTGTAGTATTGTGTAATTATGCACTGTAAATCCTAAACCTCTATATGTTAATGAAGTAGGGTTAGTGTGGGGTGTATCTTAAGTCATATCCTTATTCAAATCACACCTTTACTCAAATCACCTCCTGACTTAAGTCATACCCTTGCTTGAGCCACATCTTTTATCTTAGAGAGATAAAAAAGACAGAAGCAAGCAGAGAGGAAAAGGACCTTACTATGATCAAGAAAGAAAAGCAGGAAGCAGAGCATGTCTTTTGGACCTGGGATTCCTGCACTGAGAACCTCCTAGACCCGGGGGAAGATTGATGCCAAGACACATAGAAGTCTCCAAGGAACGCTGGGTCCACAGATGTTGAAAGGAGGCAAGGACCTTCTCCCAGAGCCAACAGAGAGAGAAAGCATTCCCTAGAGCCGGTGCTCTGAATTCAGACTTCCAGACTCCCTAATTGTAAGAAAATACATTTCTGTTTGTTAAAGCCACCCATTTGTGGTATTTCTGTCATAGCAGCACTAGATACCTAAGACAATTGTTTTATTCTTATCTGATAGACACCCTATTTACCACCCCTATAATATCTATTTAAACATGTATAAATATTTCTCATTCCTCAAAGCCCAGCACATATATCACCTTCTCCAGGAAGCCTCCCAGGCCTGCTCCCAACTGGAAATGATCTTGCTTTCCTCTAAAGTCCCAGAAAATATTTCACCTTGTACTTTTCTTATAACATTACTCATTTCCTAGTTTTTATTATAGTTATTAATAAACCTACCTTCTATCTCCTACCAGATTGGGAGTCTTTTATCGTACAGCTTTTCTCATCAATCCCCCCCACCCCCCACAACCCTACCACTACCACTCTCTCTCTCTAGTGCCATCCAACCCACACTTTGCTGTATTTATATCCGGCCTCAAATTGCCCGTTCTGCGTGAATTTCTTTACACCTATTGCTTGTCCTAACCACACCCCACCCATAATTGCTTTACCAATAATACAATCACCACTACTATTCTGGATTCTGGCTCCTCCACAGATCATGACCTCTTTGAGGGAAAGGTCTATGACTTATAGCTGTGTCCCCAGGTCCTAGTTTCAGGCCTATAATACAATAGGAACATGGGTAAATTTTGTTGATTACATGCACAGCCATGTTCTCTCCCAGTTTTCCCAGTTACCATTGAGTAGGTTCCAACTCATGGTGACCCCATGTGTGTCAGTGTAGAACTGTGCTTCACAGGTTTTCAGTGGCCGATTTTTCAGAAGTAGATTGCCAGGCCTTTCTTCCAAGGCATCTCTGCGAAGAATCAAACCACCAACCTTTTGGTTATCAGCTGAGCATGTTAACCATTTGCAATGGCCATGTCCAGTTCCTCTTAACTGTCCTTAACCGAAAGGCACAGGCTCTAGAATCTGAGTGCCTCTGTTCTTATTCCACTTCTATCACCTGCTAGCTCTGTGACCTTGGGCAAGTTATTCAACCTCTCTGAAATCCCAATTCCTTCCTCTGGAAAACTGGGACAATAATACCATCTGATTTATAGAAATTTTTGAGAATTAAATTAGATTACTAATTTTACATGTTTGTATACTCTCTGAAACATAGTAAGCAACTGATAACTTATTTCCAATGAATTTTTGAATAAATGAATGAACAAATTACTATTGGTCCTAGGAACACTAGACTACGGGATACCTCTTATATCTTCTCCTTACAGAGGCCAATAGTAATATTTTGAGAAAATTCATTCTAAAATGATATTTTCTGCTAAAACCATGGCTCTTATGTGTCAGGAAGACTCCTAGTAGTGGTTGAGGTGTGCCCTGCGCTGGGTGCGTTGTCCACATACAAAGATTTACATCCAACAGATAGACAAAAACAAAGGAGGTGATACCATGGCCCTGTCCCAAGCTGGCTACTGAACTCTTTCTTGGGTTCTATGAAGGCAGCCCCTACAAACCTTTCTCAAGAAATCACATTTTATATTGCATTTTGCTTTTAGACTTTTATTTTTTGGGGTATGACAGAAAAAGATAAGAATCCGGAACAAAATATCCATTTTCTGGAGCTTTAGAAACCACTTAGAAAGGGAAAACAACAACGAGTTAGAACCAAAGAGGACTTCAAAGCACCGGTCTCCATCTTATTTCCTAGCAAACATGCCCTCTGCTCAGATGGGCATCGAGGACATGCTGCCACTCTCAGCAATTCTCCATTTTTCAAGGCAAACCATTCCATCACTGGACAGTTATTATTAGAAATGGTCCTACCTCAAAATCCTATCAATTCTTACCTTCTGGAGTTGCTGAATATACTCCTTAATCCAGTTCTTTAAGTAATGAAAGGCAATGCCAAGCTCTTCCTAAGAGCTTTGTACCCTGATTAAATATTCCTAGCCCATCTAGTCACTCTTCATATGAGAGCACTCAGCTAGACTGAAAACTCCTTGAGGACAAGATCTATGCATGACCCATTTTGGTACCATCGCATAGCCTACTATGGCATACTGACGATAGTAGAAACCCAACAGATACTCATCAAACGAACAGATAAATAATCAAATGCTTTTTAAAAATCTCATTGTTTATCCATTTATTCAACTAACAGTCATAAAACACTAATGATATTCTAGTCCAAGCAATAGATATAGGAAGCTGAGTGAGAAACAATGAGTGAGAAACAATCTGTGCCCTCAAGGAATTCACCGGCTTGCAGAGATACCCTTGTAAACAACCATTGTGGATTAATATGACTTGTGCTGTAACACTAAGTACTCGGAGTAGAGACACTCTTGAGGGTGCTGAGGGAGGAGCAGCAATTCCTCGAGCAGCAGATAGAGAAAAAGATTCCAAAGTGATAGCATGGGTAAAGCCTCCATGGTTTCCTTTAAAACTGGAGCCTCACCATAGAACACAAATTTCTAGTTAGGGCCTTGACCATGCAAATCACACAAGAAATAGCTTTAAAAAAAAAAAAAGTTGTAATCCTCTAATAACCCCGTTTACTTTTGAATTTACTTTTTTAGTGAGCATACCACATGGTTGGTTTGTAGTGCGCGCACGGTCACCTCAAACCACTGAGATGTATTTAAATAGGTACTCTTTGTTAAGCCCCACGCTTGCCAAGCTGCATATGTACAGTGGACAAATTTTGACTTTACCTAAATATAGAAGTTTGCATTTTCCACTAATACATTTCATTTCACCCTCATCCCCTAACCCCCAACCACTACCACCAAATTATCATTTCAGCCTTCTCTTTGTAAAGAATGCAGAGTACTGAAATTCTGCACCATGTGATTGACAAATTTGGAAGGAAGTAAAAGTTGGAATTTTGGTGAGATCAGCATTCAAAAAACAGCTGTCATTTCTGACCTTTCCATGTTACGTTGGAATCCAGCTAGCATGAACATAATTTCTATTCTATTAAAGAAGGCCATCCAGATGTGATGGCCATATCTCAGTATTCCTGGAACAGTCCCAATTTCCAGTGTTCCGTCTGCCCCATTGTCTATATAAATCATCAAAATAGTCTAGAAATTTCAATGACTTATTGTTTATATTTCCTGCATATCCCAGACTGCCTTTGCATCAAAAGCGTTCTCAATGCCCTTTGTCAGGAAATGCAGTCCCAGTTTTCTTTGAAAAGATTATTGGAGAAGATTCTGGTGATGCTTCACAGGAAGAGCTTTAGAATGCCAGTGAGGCTTAGAGCTAGAAGTGAACTAGGAATCTTGGCAAGCTGCGTTCCAGCCCTAGACACTCGAAGAGCTTGCAAGGTAAGATGGGCCAAATCATTTGATTGGTTTTCTTCTACTGTCTGCAAAATATGCCTAAAGCTGCTTATTCCACTTATCCATAGTAGTTTTTAGGAGATGTGCAGGTAGATAAAAAAAATGTATTACTTCTTCTCTATATTATAGTATTATGCATACATGAGCCCATTTAATCCTTATAATTTTCAGATGACTAATATCATCCCCATTTTACAGATGAAGAAAACCAAAGTTTGAAGAGTTTTAGTAACTTTCTCAAGTCATACAGAGCCCAAGCCTACTCAGCTTTGAGCCATATTCTTTCAGCATACTTGGTAACTTGGAAAATCTAAACTTGGAAAAAATCTTGAAGAATGCTTTACTCCAAGCTGTTTATTTTCCAGATGAATAAACTGAGGCCCAAGGAATTTTAGAGACATTGGCAGCACCTTGAAGGTAATTGGACATAGGACCCCAAGTAGAATCTGGGTCTACTGAAACCCAACCCCAAGCCCTTCCCTCTGCATCACACAAGTTCATCCTCTTACAGAGAATTTGTTGTTGTTAGGGGCCATCAAGTCAACTTTTCAACTCATAACGACACCATGAGACAGAGTAGAACTGCCCCGTGGGGTTTTCTTGGCTGTAATCTTTATGGAAGTAGATCGCCAGGTCTGTGTCCTGCAGTCATTGAGTGGATTTGAACTGCCAACCTTTCATTGAGCAGCTGAGTGCTTAACTGTTGCACCACCAGGGCTCCTTTACAGAAAACTACTCAATGGGTTATATGCCTAGGTACAGGTTTACCTACCAATCAGCCAAAAGTAGAAAAGGTACTGCTCATTTTGTAGAATAATATTTTAAGAAGGCAGCAAAAATGATGTGAAAGTAAAGATTTGTAAATTATCCTATGTCGGGCATTGAAGGGAAGGGAAAGACATTGATAAGGTCATAGACAAAAGGTGTCTGAATTAAACAATGCACAAAAAGTGAAGGTTAACCGGAAGGGCAACTTTGGAGACATCTTTCATGCCTTTCCTTCCTCGGAAGTCTAAAAAAGTATTCACTGAACCAGGAAGCCAGCACAGTGAATGCCTGGTGAGATGGTTGAAAGGGCAATTTGGAGAAGAAAGCAGTGAAGTAATCCTGAAGAATTCCATCTCATGTGCTGTATTGTGAAGCAGAGGTTAATTTCTTGCTTTTTTGAATGAATAATATGTTCCATGTGGCAATTGGGCAATAAAACGATTTCCTTCTATAAAACCACCTAATGGAAAAATACACATGGTGGAAGAACTACTAAAAAAAAAAAGTTGCTTGAGAAACAATGTAGAAATGACAAAAGCAAGTTCCTGACAGATGATGGAAATATTTGAACATGGAAAAGTTCCAAGAAGTGTTTTCTTCTCTAAGCTGAAAAAAGTGAGAGGCTTTGGAGGTGATGCTCTAGAGAAAAGTATCATTTTAAAATTAAAGAGCTTTTTTAAGTTTAATATCAATGTTGATGAAAATGTCGTAATGCCACTTATAATTAATTAGCAAATAAGAATTGTCCTTGGAGTTAGTCAACTCTTGCATCAGGGCATTTGGCTTTAATGTGATCATTGGTAGTTAAAGTCACTGGATTAGGTTTGTTCCAGATGAGCCAAGAGGCATTTATAATTCTCTTCTCTCCGAAAGCAAACCACCATCAAAACTAGGTCACAGATGCTATTTGAAAATAATGACTAACATCTGCAGAGCCTAGTTACGGTCTGAAGAATAAACTCACATTCATTATCTCATTTGATGCACACAAAAAGTGGTGAGGCAGATATTATTTGTTCTCCATGGAGGCTCAGAGAGTTTGAATGACTTGGCCAAGCACGCTCAACTAATAAGTGGAGAATCAGGGCTCCTTCCATTCCCCTGTGCTCCTCTGCCCCCATCAAGTACACCACCACCAAGAACTAGATTGTTATTACTGTTGTTGTTTGCTGCCGTTGAGCCAACCACAACTCATAGCAGCCCCATGTATGATGGAAGGAAATGGTGCCCAGTCCTGTGCCATCTTCCTGATGGATTAAGGATCAGACCATTGTGATCTATAGGGTTTTCACTGACTGATTTTTGGAAGCAGATGACCAGGCCTTTCTTTCAAGTCCTTCTTAGTCTGGAAGCACCACTGAAACCCGTTCAGCACCAGAGAGACATGCAAGCTGCCACTGACAGACGGGTGGTGGCCCCATATGAGGCACATTGGCCGGGAATCGAACCAGTTCTCCAGCATGGAAGGTAAGAATTTTACCACTGAACCAGGACTATAACTACCCATGAAATACCTGTGAGTTCAAAATATTATTGGAACCCAATCAGCTAGGATCTACAGTAGTCCTTTTCTTACTGTGTGAGAGTACAAATGGGGCTTGCGGGGGGGCACTCTATTTTTAAAATAGAAAAAACAAGCAGACATATAACATTTCATGAATTATGGGAAGTTATCTACTTGGTATACAGCCTTACCAATCTCTTATACTTTTCTGGATAAGTTTTGGTTGTTCCCAGTGGGAACCTAAAGTCAAGATGCTCCATCGTCAAAATGCAAAACTCAGTTCTGTTCAACATAGTGTTCCATGAGGTTATAAATTTGGGTCCAATATTTTTTAAAGATTTACATTTAAAAAAGGTGAAACAGGAAATATTTTCTGGCTAACCAGAAAAGTAAATCAACAAGAACTCTTGTTGATGAGCTATAGAATCACCACTACACAAAGGTGACCCACAAGTCTATTGGCAAATATTGGCAGGTTTCTCTTCCACACTTTTGCTGTTATTTCACTTCCCCAGGGCTGATAGCTATAGCCCAAAAAATGAGATGTCAACCAGGAATTTTCCAGTTATTTTTTTCACATGTATTTGTGCTTAAATGTTGGAATCTGGGCTTGTAAAACTATGGATTGGAAAGAAGCTCTGTCTGTCAGGTAGAATTCCTTGCAACGTCCATGGGGAGAAGCAAGAGAGGTCAAGTCTCTCCCCAAAGGGGAGGTTCCTAGTAGTCCTGCAATTTCTTTTGATGGAAGACAGCCAGTTTTAGATATCTTGGCTGCAGATAGTGTCTGCAAGCAAATCTTCAAGTAGAGGAGCCTGAAGGCTATATTAGAGATGAAAATATAATAAGAGGAAACTTTGTTGGAATCCAAAACAGACTTTTACTTCCAAGAGTTTCTACACTTGAAATCACAGTGTAATTTTTTACAAGGAAAGAAAGATATTCTGACTAAAATGAAACAGATTTGATATTCGATCCTCAGAAGCAAATACTCCCCAGGCTATTAAGGCAATGGACTTGAGAGAAAGTGATTCTTACATTTGGAAAGAAATCAGAGATGAAGGGACATATTATTAATGTTGAGTCTATATAACATCAACCTTAAAAAAACAGAATCAGCCAAAAAACCAAAATTCATCTTCTTAATGCCAGCAAAGTGGTACAGTTGACTTTTTTTTTTTCCTCCATTGAATCATCTAGTGACTTATGGTTATTTATTTCCTCATCCTTTTTTGTTTTTTTAATCTTATGAATTCACTGGAAACCTTGGTGGTGTAGTGGTTAAGTGCTACGGCTGTGAACCAAAGGGTCAGCAGTTCAAATCCGCGAGGTGCTCCTTGGAAACTCTGTGGGGCAGTTCCACTCTGTCCTATAGGGTCACTATGAGTCAGAATCCACTCGACGGCAGTGGGTTTGGTTTTCTGGGTTTATGAATGCACTGACCAACATCCTAAGGGCCAGAGGTGAACATGAGCGTATAAACTCAGAAGAAGCAGGGCAAGAGTCCTGAATCTGGAGTCAATGGATATATGTTCTTTGCACATTGCTTGGCTGTGAGATATATCTGGTGTTAATTTTTTTCATCTCTGAAATGGGATTAAAAATAATGATAACATTATATCGTCAAGTGTGATGATTGAATGTGAAAATATATATGAGACTGCTTTAATAACTTCCAAATGCTAGTTTTAACAGAAATGTTAATGATCAGGAAATCATTGGCCACTCTATAAATGAACAAATACAAAATCTGGAATGCATAGAAAACATGAGTGTCTGTCTTGGCTGGTACCAAAATGCTTTGTATGGATGGTTGGATGGCATCTTTCTTGCTTTTACCACACACTAAAGCCAAAATTTAAATTATTACCATGGAGTTTGATGTCTGAGAATAGTAAGGACTTTCATAAAACTGACACATAAGAAGAGGCCTCCTTCACTGGCAACTTTGCTGCTATTCTTTCGAAGACGTTGTAACTAACTGCCCAAAAGCAGTAAGTTCGAGTAAGGTGCTCTCCAGCTCCCAGAGTCTATAAAATGTGATAAAAGTCACTGTCATGGATTGAATTGTATCCCCCCAAAATATCTGTCAATTTGACTAGGCCATGAGTCCCAGTATTGTGTGGTTGTCCTCCATTTTATGATTGATGTAATTTTCCTATGTGTTGTAAATCCTAATCTGTGCCTGTGGTTAAAAAGGCAAGATTGAGTTATGTTAAAGAGGACCAGGGTAAGATGTAACACCCTTTACTCAGGTCACATCCCTGATCCATTGTAAAGGAAGTTTCCCTGGGATGTGGCCTACATCACCTTTTATCTTACAAGAGATAAAAGAAAAGGGAAGAAGCAGAGAGTTTTGGACCTCATACCACTAAGAAAGCAGCACCAGGAGCAGAGTGGGTCTTTTGGACTGGAAGTTCCCGTACAGAAAGTCTCCTAGACCACAGGAAGACAAGGACCTTTCCCCGGAACTGACAGACAGAGAGATCCTACCCTTGGAACTGATGCCCTGAATTTGAACTTCTAGGCTACTAAAATGTGAAAGAATAAATTTCTCTTTCTTAAAGCCGTCCACTTGTGGTATTCCTGTTATACCACCACTAAATGACTAAGACAATCCTGACATAGAAACAGAGGCCATCTCTTTTAGTTAAAATCATCTTTAAAATGGGGCGGGGGGGGAACTTTTCCCTGACACAGAGTTCAAGGTGAATGGTGTTATGGATTGAATTGTGTCTCCCCAAAATACGTGTTGGAATCCTAACCCCCACACATGTGAGTGTAATCCATTTGAGAATAGGATTGCCTTTGTTATTGAGGCCATAAATTTGCATAGGCTGTGTCCTAAATCTAATCACTTCTGATTTATAAAAATAGCAGATTAGACACAGAAGGAAGCACAAACAGGAGTGTGGGGAGGGGGAACGGACGCCACGTGAAGATGGATCAGGAACAGAGGCACACCCGGGCTTCAGAAGGACCTTCCCCCAGAGCCAGCAGAGAGAGCTTCCCCTTAAGCCCTTAATTCAGACTTCAAGCTCCCTAAACTCTGAGGAAATAAATTTCTCTTCTTTAAAGCCACCAGCTTGTGGTATTTCTATTACGGCAGCACTAGTGGGGAACAGAAATAAAAATGTAACTTTGTCCTCTACAGCCAGAGAGATAGAGGCCTGAGTAGGATGTTTCTATGAAGAGTTAATTCTGTGACAGGGAAAGCGTGGAAATAACTTACTAGCCGCCTCACCCTGAGCTCTTTCTCCATCTGTTGTCTCATTTCATCTTTCCCCAAATCTTGCAACATAAATATTATCTCCACAAGGAAATAGCTATGGGGATTACCAACAACTTGGAATTAAAGGAAATAAAGTTAATAACAGTTAATAAGAGCACCACAGACACTAGCTGAGAGCCAAGATGTTGAAAGTTAATTGAAAAATGTAGGAAGGCTTGTAAGCCAAGCTATTAACAACTGGAGTCATTAATTCAGTTAAACATAGAGTCCTCAGTCAGTCCTGGAGGTAGAGAAAGGGAGAGTCATGGGGGAGTTCTCATACTAGCAATGGCCAGGGGAGAAGGAGCCCAAGCCCAAGGATTCAACCAGTACATTCTCTGGGACAAGATTAGCTCTACTATGAAAACAGATGGAAGATACCACCTGAGTCCCAGGCCATGAGTCATTAAGTTACATACCTGTATAAACACACTCTGAATTTATTACCATCCAGGCACCTTCTGATTGTAATTTACTTTCCCCAGGCAATTTGCCCACAAAGAGAAAAGGTGCTATGTGGGCTACTTCAAGTATATGGGCAAGTTGACTGCTGTGCCCCCTCCTTCTAATTCAATGCATTGGCAGTATGAGTTTTACAACAGACTTGTGAATTTGGTTAGGGCGATTCTGCCCCCAAGAAATGGAGCCCACTCCTGGCGAACTGATCCTATAACCAGGCTAAAGATCAGACCTTGGATCATGGAAAATTTATGTTAACACACACACCCTTGTGAAACATCTTCGTAGAGTGGCAGTTAGCTTTGCTTGGACGTTTCATACACCATCCTATTTGACAGTTCAACACTATCACCTCCAAGTGAGTAAGCTGAAGTTCAAAGTGACTACTGCGGGGGATTCAAAGGCTGGACTGCCTACTCCCAAAAGCTGTGCTACACCTTTGACCCTGGGCTTCTCAGGAATGGGAAAAATGGAAAGCCATCCCTTAAGGCAATGGATGGAAACCTTGGTGCCTTAGTAGTTAAGTGCAACGGCTGCTAACCAAAAGATCGGCAGTTTGAATCCACAAGGCACCCCTTGAAAACTCTATGGGGCAGTTCTACTCTGTCCTATAGGGTCACTGTGAGTTGGAATCGACTCGACGGCAATGGGTTTAGGTTTTTTGGAAGGCAATGGATGGGACACTGTGCCAGCCAACTCCATATATTTGCAGGCGGTTGCCTTCTAAAGGGCAGGAAATACTTCCCTGACAGAAACTGATGAGAACTGAGAACACAGTCAGGGTTTAGGGGGCACTTACTGGCCTTGCTTACTTGCAGTCTCATCTATGTTTTCTGCAACTTTCCAAATATCTCAAAGAGAGTGAAAGCCAGAGCAGAACTGTTACCTGTGGGAGAGAGAGACCCAGACCCAGAATGGAATGAGGACGAAGGAAATACCGCCTATTGAGTGTCTGCTATATGTTAGGCATTATGCCAAGAAATTTACATATGTTGCCTCACTTAATCCTCAAAACAATCTTTTGAGGAAAACTGAATCTCAGAGAAGGTTACTGAACCTAGAAGTAATGAACCAGGATTTGAACTCAGGTCTGCCTATCTTTTACCAGACTGTTCCCACTAAACTTGCCTCTTGTTTTGTTTCAACAGAAATCTCTACTAATTACTGTCACTGCCTAGGGTGCATGAGAAAGCTCCAAATTTGGAATCCGGAGTCCACGATGGATTTGCCCGTTACTAGTTCTGAGACCACGGACAAGGTAATACACCAGTTGGGTGGCAGGGATCCAGGTAAGAAAGAAAGAGAACTAAAATGATTGTATACGCACATACATACCCAAACACACACACACACTTATTTTCCCCATTTCTCATGACAACCTTGCAAGTTAAGTATTGTCATGACAATTGTTTTTTGTCGTTGTTATTGTTAAGAGCTGGAACCAACTCTATGGCAACGAGTTTGGTTTTTTGTTTTTTGTTCTTTTTTTCCTCTGAGAGTTAGAGGGAATTAGTAACTTGTCCAAGACTACCCAGCTAGTGACAGATAAGAGAATCTGAGCTAGCATTTTTTAATTGTTATTATTCTTTCCCCTGCATTGTAGCACTTGTTTATATGCTGCTATATACAATTCAATATAATAATATTAACATATATGTATACATGCGTGTATGTATGCATGTTGTTGTTGTGTGCTATTGAGTTGATTCCTAGTCATAGAGACCCTATATAATTTCAACTCATAAGACCCTATATGACATAGTAGAACTGTCCCATAGGATTTCCTAGGCTATAACCTTTATGGGAGCAGATCTCCAGGTCTTTATCCTGTGGAGCTGCTGGGGAGTTTGAACAACAGATCTTTTGATTAGCAGCCGAGTGCTTAACCATTGTACCACCAGGGGCTTATGTATAGACTGGAACTTTGCCTAAAATCAAATCCCTTGGATGTTTCTTGAAGAACCTTTGAATATAAACCCTAGATGGTTAATACCAAGTTCAAGTATTTTCCATTTATAAGGGTAGCAATATTTACAACCCAATGGAAAAAGGCCACGGACCTGATCACTCAGGTTTTTATATTGTTCATGTACAATAAAATGCTTACAGTAATTTGAAATTGCTCCACTAGTGACTACTATCCCACTCCTTTGTCTAACCTAATTGAAAATCATCTTTAAAAGAATTAACATTTTTCCAGCAAGAATTTTAACACGTGTCAACTTCCAGAGTAAACAATGGAAGATAAAGAGGAGATTTAATCTGATATGCTGTCTATACCATAGCACCTACTTCCTACTTTTAATAAGACTTGTCTTTGTGTTTATGACCCTTGCCAGCAACCTTTCAATTTTTAATTTGCCACCAATATTATGTATACTGCCAAGAACAATTGTGATCCTTTAGAAATGTGGACTGCTACAATGTCTCAAGTCTTCATGCCCAAAATAAAAACCAAGATCTAGAACCTGTGTACTCTGAGCCAGGTGGTGGACAGACACAGAAACTCCTGACTCCCAAAAAGCTCCATGTATATGGAACTCAATGTGAATGGTGCCCGTTTGAAATGGAAATCCCTGTGGCCTTAAAGAACTTACTCAACATTTTTCCTTGAAGGATGTTTTTCCTGAGTTCACATCTTCTTTTTCCTTTTTTACCAAATTTAATTTCCGATTTGGATGAAAAATTAGGTTTTTCAGTTGTATGAATAAATGCATACATAAAAAATGCAAGAGAAGGGAAAGCTATTCCTTAGAGTAGAAGGCTAAGTAATAATTATAGACGGAATGATGATGCTGAAGCTAGTGGGTGAAAGTTTGATGAAGAACAGGATATTTACATAATCTCCCCCACAAACTACGTAGTAATTACAATAGAAAAAATTGGTACCCTTATGGTGGAGAAAATCAGCAGACACCAAGTGATCAAATCAACATCATCATTATTGGTACAAACCATGTGATACACCTCCTAATACAACATCACTTGGCAGTATTTCTGCCCAAATAATGCATGGCCTTAATCTAATTATGAAGAAATGTGAGAAAAGCCCAAATTAAGGAACATTCCATAAAAAATAACTAGTCTTTACTCTTAAAAGAATGTCAAGATTAAGAGACACAAAGGCAGAGGAACTATTCCAGATTAAAAAAGACTAAAGAGACACGTTCCTGGATTGGATTATAAATTAGTCGAAAAAAAGTGATGAAAGACAATAGTGGGACAATTTGCAAAATGTGAATATGGACTTTGGGTTAGATAATAGTATTATAAACCAAAAAAAAAAAAAAAACCAAACCCAGCACCGTCAAGTCGATTCCAACTCATAGCGACCCTATAGGACAGGGTAGAACTGCCCCATAGGGTTTCCAAGGAGCACCTGGAGGATTCGAACTGCTGACCCTTTGGTTAGCAGCCGTAGCACTTAACCACTATGCTACAGTATTATACTTATGTTAAATGCTCTGATATTGATATTTATACTCCGTGAAATAACAGTTAGGGAGCGCTGGCGGCATAATCATTAAGGGCTCCTCAGCTGCTAACCAAAAGATTGGCAGTTTGAAACCATCAGGAGAAGAGACCTGGAGATCTGCTCCCATAAAGATTACAGCCTAGGAAACTCTATGGGGCAGTTCTACTCTGTGATATAGGGTCACTATGAGTCAGCATCGACTTGACAGCACACCACAACAAAATAAAAGTTAATCACGACAATGACCCTGAAGCCAATGGAAGATATTCATACTGAAGAATTTAAAAGTAAAGCTGCACGTCTCCAACTCTCAAATGATTTTCAAAAAGTGCATACATACATATATATAACTGAAGAAGGAATAAATAGAATGTGGCATATTCATACAACAGAATATTTTTCAGCTGTAAAGAGAGATGAAGTCCTGATACATGCTACAACATGGATGAACTTTGAAAACATTCTGCTAAGTGAAAGAAGATAGATACAAAAGGCCCAACAGGCTATGATTTCATTTATATAGAGTCCAGAATAGGCAAATCCATAGAGACAGAAGGTAGATCAGTGGTTGCCAGGGAATGGGTGGTGGAGAAAGGAGGGGAGTTGGGAGCGACCGCTGATGATCCGGTGTTTCTCCTGGTGATGAAAATGTTCTGGAATTACTGGTGATGGTTACATCACCTTGAAAACATACAAAAAATTGAATTGTACATTTTAAAGAAGTGAATTTTATGGCATGTGGATTTTATTTCAAAACAGGTAAAGAGAAAGAGAGGGTATGATAAAGCAAATGAAACAAAATACAAACAATTGGCGGTATGGGGTAAACGGTATATAAGAGTTTCTTATATTACTTTTGCAACTTTTCTCTAAATTGGAAATTATAACAAAATATAAAAAGTACCAAAACAGACTGATGCTTGAATCGCATCCCCAGAGGTTCTGATTCCATCAGCGTAGGGTGCAATTCAGGCGTTAATATTTCTCAGAGCTCCCCAGGTGCTCCAAATGTGCACCAGAGTTGAGAACTACTGTTTTGGAGCCTGTGGAATGAATGGTGAATCCAAACAGTCACCTCTCTAGGATCTAGTTGGTTAGGAATTAGATCAAGTTCCTGCAGATATTCTCAACGTGATACACCCAAAATCTATGTTCGTTCTAAGCCAGGATATTCTCCCTGTCTGTCATTCCCCACAGTCAGGGACGGATCACTCAAAAAGCGAGGTACCCGCTTGTACCTTGCTTAGTGGAAGCCTGTGCATAACCTGCTTACGAGTACATCTGCCCCTGCACCACACTCACCTACAATTTACAACCTAGAGCCTTGTTATAGCCAAAAGCCTGGCTGAGAGGAGGGTTTCTTGGGTCTAGAGAAAAGCAATGTAAATCTGGATGACCTTCGGCCGCCTCCAGTTGATTGGGTCCCATGCAAATCTGATCTCAGCTCTTTTGAAAATTAACAAAGTGTAACATGTCCAGGTGAATAGAGTTTCTGTGTCAGCTTATGGAATGACAGTGGAGTCAAAATCAGAACTGGATGGCACATATGGTTAAGGACTGGTACTATGTAACCAAAAGGTTGGCAGTTCAAATCTACCCAGAGGCATCTCAGAAGAAAAGCTTAGCAATATGCTTCTGAGTGGTCACAGTCATTGAAAATCCTGTGAAGCACAGTTCTATCCTGAAACACATGGCGTCACCATGAATTGAAATTGACTCAAAGGCAACTGGTTTGTTTCTCTTTTAAAGTTGTTGTTAGGAGCCATCCAGTCAGTTCCCATTCATAGTGACCCTACGTACAACAGAACAAAACACTGCCTGACCCTGCGACATCCTCACAATGGTTGCTGTTTGAGCCTGTTGTTGTAGCCATTCTGTCAATCCATCTTGTTGAGGGTCTGCAGCTTTTTCATTGACCCTCTAATTTACCAAGCATGATGCCCTTCTCCAGAGACTATTTCCTCCTAATAACATGTCCAGAGTATGTGAGACAACATCGCACCATCCTTGCTTCCAAGGAGAATTCTGGCTATACTTCTTCCAAGATAGATTTGTTTGTTCTTCTGGCAGTCCATGGGATATTGAATATTCTTCACCAATGCCATAATTCAAAGGCATCAACTTTTCTTCCTTATTCACTGTCCAGCTTTCATATGCATTTGAATCAATTGAAAACACCATGACTTGGGTCAGGTGCACCTTAGCCCTTGAAGTGACATCTTTGCTTTTCAACACTTGAAAGAGATCTTTTGCAGCACAGTTGCCCGATGCAATGTGTCATTTGATTTCTTCACTGCTGCTTCCATGGGCATTGACTGTGGATCCAAGTCAAATGAAATCCTTGACAACTTCAGTCTTTTCTCCATTTATCATGATGTTGCTTATTGGTCCAGTTGTGAGGATTTTTGTTTTCTTTATGTTAAGGTGTAATCCATACTGAAGGCAGTAATCTTTGATCTTCATCAGTAAGTGCTTCAAGTCCTCTTCACTTTAAGCAAGCAAGGTTGTGTCATCTGCATATCAAAGGTTATTGATGAGTCTTCCTCCAATCCTGATGCCCCATTCTTCTTATGGTCCAGCTTCTCCTCTTATTTGCTCAGCATAGAGATTGAATATGTATGGTTTAAAGGATATAGCCCTGAGGCACACCGTTTCTGATTTTAAACCAGGCAGTATCCTCTTGTTCTGTCTGAACAACTGCTTCTTGGTCTATATACAGGTTCCTCATGGGCACAATTAAGTGTCCTGGAATTCCTGTTCTTCACAATACTAAAAAAAAATACTAGCCATAATTTATTATGATCTACACAGTCAAATGCCTTTGCATAGTCAATAAAACACAGGTAAACATCTTTCTGGTATTCTCTACTTTCAGCCAAGATCCGCCTGACATCAGCAATGATATCCCTCATTCCACATCCTCTTCCAAGTCTGTCCTGAATCTCTGGCAGTTCCCTGTCAATGTACTGCTGCACCCATTTTTTAATTATCTTCAGCAAAATTTTACTTGTGTGTGATATTAATGATATTGTTTGATCATTTCCGCATTCTATTAGATCACCTTTCTTTGGAATGGGCACGTATATTGATCTCTTCCAGTCAGTTGGCCAAGTAGCTATCTTCCAAATTTCTTCACCTAGAAGAGTGAGCACTTCCAGAGCTGCTTCTGTTTGTTGAAACACCTCAGTTGATATTCTGCCAATTCCTGGAGCCTTGTTTTAAAGCCAGTGGATTTTAAGTTACAGTCCCTACTTCTTTCGATGTAAATATCCTTCCTGAGATCCCTTTGTCTACAAAACTCCTATTATAGGAGTTAAAATTCACCACTGCTATCAAACCATCCCTGACTTTTCCAGACCAGAATTAACACTTCTTCTATTGTTGACCATTTGATACATTTTTCTGTTAAGCATTTACCACACTGCCCTATAAGTATCAGTCTACATGTTTGTCTCTCAGACCAAACACTGAACTGTTTGTGGGAAATGACTAGATTTTATTAATCCTTAAAAAAAAAAAGTTGGTAACCTCTCTCAGTTCTCCCAGTTGTTGTCAAGTTGGTTCCAAGTTATGGCAACCCCAAGTGTGTCAGAGTAAAACTGTGCTCCATAGGGTTTTCGGTGACTGATTTTTCAGAAATAGATTGCCAAGACTTTTTTCCAAGGTACCTCCATGTGGACTCAAATCTCCAAACTTTATTGTTGTTGTTGTTAGTTAGTTAGTTGCCATCAAGTTGATTCCAACTCCTGGCAACCCCATGTGTGCAGAGTAGAACTGCTGCATAAAGTTTTCAAGGCTGTGGCCTTTCAGAAGCAGATTGCTAGGCCTGTCATCCGAGGCACTTTTGGGTGGATTCGAACTGCCAATCTTTCATCTAGTAGGTAAACGCTTAACTGTTTGCACTGCCCAGAGACTCTTACTTCTTTAGTGCCTAGAAAATGGGGGGTGTTTAACAAATGTTGGTGAATTAATAAACTAAAGAAATTAATAAACTAGATAATGTAAAATCTAATGGCTCATTCTCATTTATTGCAATCAATAAATTTTAAAATTAAATCTACTAAGAAAATTACATAAAAGTAAGTCTAATTTTCTGGAATGGGCACTGATTACCTGGGATCTCCTAAAAAAAAAAAAAAAAAGGCAATAGAAGGAAAAAAAAAATCAGATTTTTATAATAATGGATAAAGCGTAATTTGAAGTTGGTGGTATCTGGATATTAAATATCACATTTCCCTCTGTTGGAGCCCTGGTGGTGCAGTGGTTAAGAGCTCAGGCTGCTAACCAAAAAGTTGGCAGTTCAAATCCACCAGCCAATCCTTGGAAACACTATAGGGCAGTTCTACTCTGTCGTCTAGGGTCGCTGTGAGTTGGAATCAACTCAACGGCAATGGGTCTGGTTTGGGTTGGTTGCCTCTGTTATTTATCCTCCCTGATCCTGAGTTTCCATTTCTGTAAAATATGGATATGGTTGCCAAAAATTAAATAAGATAATGTAAGTGAAGTAGCTAGCATAAGGTCAGGAACCCAGCAGGAAGTCGATAAACATTAATCTCCTTTTCTTCTGGCTAATTCCCTTTTTCTGGAAGTTGAAATTAGGGAACACAGTATATTAGGGCTCTCATTTCCCTAAACAAAATTATCCACTTCCTGAGGAATGCTTACTCATTCAACTAAGTTTCCAATGGTCTTCACCTCTCTTATCTAAAGTTCCTCAGAACAGAAACATAGGAAAGACTGTTGCTAATGTTAGTTACAGTCTAGTCGGATCCAACCCATGGAGACTTTATGTACAATAGAATGAAAAGTTCCCGAATCCTGCTCCGTCTTCGTGATTCTTGGTATGTTTGAGCGCACTGTTGCAGCTGTTGTGTTGACTCATCTCATTGAGGGTATCCCTAGTTTGCACTGACCCTATACTCAAGGGACAGATAACTACCAGTAGCATCATCATCTTAACAAACGTGCGACAGTCAGAAGCAGAGTAGGTCCTCAGACACCCTTTCAGCTCAGTAATGAGGTCACTCCTGAGGTTCACCCTTCAGCCAAAGACTGAACAGGCCCATGGAACAAAACAAGACTAAGGGGTGCACCAGCCCTGGGACAGGGACTAGAAGGCAGGATGGAATAGGAAAGCTGGTAATAGGGAACCCAGGGTTGAGAAGGAGAGTGTTGACATGTCATGGGGTTGTTAATCAATGCCATTGAACGATGTGTGGACTGTTGGATGAGAAGCTAGGTTGTTCTGTAAACCTTCATCTAAACTACAATACAAAAAAAAAAAAATAGAAAAATGAATTGAGAGGAAAATAATGAGGAAAAAAAAAAAGAAGCAAAGTAGGTTCTGGGGTTAAGAAGACTGCCCCAAAAGATGGGTTTTATATGGACCCCAAGGGAATTATAAGCGAACTTGCTGGGTTGGATAGAAATCTGGTCGCTGACAGAAATCCACTACCTGCAGGAGGAGGTGTCACAGGGCGGCTATGTTGAAGGCATGCAGTGTGGGAGTCATGGCAACAAGAACACCCTGGATTCATAGGATCAACCAACTCTCAGGGCCACAGAAGGCATTCTTGTCCTCTTGGTCGTGGACCCAACAATGAAACATTGCTGCCCCGGAAGTATCTGGAGGTGAGGAGGGGGGGTGTAGTGAAAAAAAAAGGAAATTTTCCAAAGCCATTTCCTCCCACAGCCTATTCTTTCAAGTCCAAGTTGGCCAGGTTGATGAAATAGCAATCCTTGAAGCATGCTGTCTGTGACATGGATGAACTCCTCCCTCACTTCTTGAATGTTTCAAGATGTATCTTTATAGCAACAAACTAAAATGAAGATTAATGGACAGAGGGAGACAGAGAGCCAAGTGTTACCCCAACAGGAACCATGCAGTGGAGCACGGAGCAGCCGGGAATTTGGCGGGGAGGGTTGCCGAGATGGCTGTCAGAGCAGCAGCGGAAAGAATCTGTCTCCCCTGGGCTGTGACTGCTTCCCTCTCACCTTCTGGAAAAAGAGATGCATTTCTAGAGTAGAGTCAAAACTGCCTTCAGTCCAAGGTCATAGACATCTCTGTCCAACTTTGCTTCCGTTTACACACGAGGAAATGAGAAAACTAAAGATGAAATGGATGTGGTCCAAGCATAAATTTGGGCCAAGAAAGTTCTTTTAAAAATATGGTCCAAGAAAATTCTTTTAAAAACCTTGTGTCAGAGTTTCAGGTTTCTCCACTGATTAATCCATGCTCTCAATGAGAAGAGGCTTGGGGGTGGGAGGGGTGGGACACTGCAGGGGGGATGGCAGGAGTACAAGAAAGCACACAAAAAAGCAAGCTTTGGAGTCAGACAGCACTGGCTTCAAATCCAGGTTGCACTGCCTCATGACTGTGTGACCTTAGGCAAGTAGCTTAACCCTCCAAGCCTTGGTTTCCTATTCTGCAAAAATAAGCCTCATCACATCATATCATATCATATCATATCATATCATATCATATCATATCATATCATATCATATCATATCACATCATACCATATGTCACAGGGTCACTGTGCAGATTAAATGAGATAACATATGCGAAGGTGCCTAACACTGGTACATAGTAGATGCTCAGCAAATGTTAGTTTCCTTCCTTTTCAAATTACCTTTTTAGAATTTCTGCATGTATTCGTGCTGAGCGGCACTATTGAGAAGGGTGTCTTCAATTATATTTTATAGAGAATATGAAACATCTTGATCCCAAGCTGCCAAAATTATTTTTTCTGTAAAGGAAATTCAGAATCACTCCAGATCCACACTGTGCTCTTAGCTGCAGGAGTGCCGAGGAAGACTTTGACACTATTGAGTTGAGCACATTCATTACGACATAAATAGAATTTGGGGAGCTACTTCATTCAGGTTGGAGCTGTGAGTGGCATCCTCTTCAGTAGAATCACTCTATTGCGTATGGATCAACACATTTGGAAATGTCAGACACCTAGACTGAGAAGAGGAAGTTTTCTCTCTGGGATCTGAGCACCTGGTGTGAGAAAATCTAGCAGAAAGGTGATGGGAGAGAAAGAAGAAAATAATTCTCATTTTTTTCTGTATAATATATTCAAGCACCACCAAGCAAAGCAATAGATCTTCTTTTTAATATTTTGATTTGATGGATATTATTCAATGGCCTTTTCACAATAATCCATGAAGCATATTTATATTGAAATAGTAAGTTTCTTATATTCGCAGAGGTAAAGAGCATTGCAAACTTCGTAATATCATGCATTCCATCTGTTTAGGGGTGGGTGGCTACTGGGGACTATAAAATCAGGATTTTAGTACACTGAGGGGGTTGTGGTTAGAAGGGAGAAACTTTACATTTATTGATTTTCTACTATGTACCTCGCACAGTGTATGGCACTTACAGACATTACGTCAACTGAACTTCACATCTTTATGAAGTAGAATTGCCATCCCCATTTTGTTGTTGTTGCTGTCAAGTTACTTCTGACTCATGGTGACCTTATGTAGAGTAAAACAAAACATTGCCCAGTCCTGCACCAACTTCAAGATAATTGATTTGTTTGAGCCTATTTTTTTATTGTTGTGGCTATTATTTCCATTAAAAGGAGCCCTGGTGGCACAGTGGTTAAAGCACTCAGCTGCTTATCAAAAGGTTGGTGCTTCAAATCCACCAGCCACTACACCAGAGAAAGATGTGACAGTCTGCTTCCATAAAGATTTAAAGCCTTGGAAACCTTATGGGGCAAGTCTACGCTGTCCTATAAGGTTACTATGAGTTGGAATCAATAATGGGTTCTTATCATCATTTCAGAGATGAGGAGACTGAGTCCAGCAAAATTAACTAATAGAAGACAAGGCTTAGAATTGAGCCCAAATTTGTTTAGCTTCAAAGCCTAGTCTTTTGCCCCTACACTGAGCTGCATGCCCAAGGACCTCAGATGGGCTCTAACTTACCTCTTCCTTACTTTATAGTTGAGGAAACCTCAGCCCAGAGAGATGAAAAGCCTTGCTTTAGTTCAAACAGTGAACTCGTCTTGGAGGTTGAATTAGAACCAACTCCTCCAAACACTGGTACAGTTAATTGTACCCTAAATCTTCCTAGTTAGAAAGGCCACTAGGTCTGGCCATTTCTTACCTTCCCCCCACCCCCCGACCCGGTGATCTCCAGCTCAGTAAACAGTACCTCCATTTACCACCCCCCTTGCCTGCTTCAGACAACGAGCTGAAAGTGATCATTGACATCACACTGTCACTCTAGAATCTGACACTTCAGAATATTTTGTCACCTGTACCTTCAAAAAATACCACAAATCCAACCACTTCCTACCACCTCCACTGCTGCCACCCTGCTCCAAGCCACCACAATCAGTTCTTGCCTGATTGTTATAGCCGCTTATAACTGGTTCCTATACTTCTACTCTTCACTCCCAGCATTCTCTTCTCTGCACAGCAGCTTGAAAAGCATTTCCTTCACTTGTTCACTCATTCATTCATTCAACTAATATTTATGAGCATCTTTGTGTGGCAAACACTGATTTAAGTGGTGATTCAAAAGTGATAAAAACCGACAAGATAGTTGGAATCAACATGGTACTATAGACAGACGCACTATGTTGTCCTCCTGCAGCAAAGACCTGTAAAACTAAGTAAAACAGATACAAACGTCAGTCCTGGAAACCTAAGCATCAAATAAAGGGATAAATAATTAAATCAAGGACCATATAGAAGAAAAAACTGATGAAGAACAGAGAACAAGGAGAGCTCTGAAGTGGGGGTCCCTGGCCAGCTAATGTGGCACAGCATTGCCATCTTAGAGCACACCAGCAACAATCCTGCAGGGAGTACAGGAAAACAACTTCACAGAGCTCCCAACAGAAGACAGAGCAACCAGTAACCAGAGACACACTTTCCCATCCCTCACTCTTCCCTCCCAGTGGGCCACTCTATGCTGCTTGGTTAGAGAGACACTGGCTCACCATCACCCTAGATCCACGCTTTCCCCACCAGCTGGCTCTCATCATGCCATTTTTTTTCTCTCCCTTTCTTCCTTTTCTTTCTCCCTTTAACCTAGCCCTGTACACCACTTCCACCTCTTCCTGACAGGCCAGATAGCCACAAGAACATAGCTGCCCCAGGTCTACTCTGACCCCAACCATTGGCTCCACCACACTATTTTTTTTCCACTTTATTCCTTTTCTTTCTTCCTCCCACCTAGCCCTGTATGCCACCTCCACCCGCTCCCAACAAGCAAAACCATGCCACTTGGCTAGAGAGCTACTGGCCCACAGCCACCACCTTGGATCCACCCCAATCCCACCCATCAGTTCCCACTGCACCATTTTTCCCCTTTCTCCCTTCCACCTAGACCCATATGCCTTCACCAATGCCTGATGGACCAGGCCATGTGGCTCAGCTAGAGAGCCACTGGCCTACAGCTGCTCTGGGTCCACTCCTTCCCACCTGAAGGATCCTGTTGTGCTGTTGTTTTTTTCTTTTTTTCTTTTTACCTTTCTTCCTCCCACCTAGACCCGTATGCCATCTCCACTCCTTCCCAATGGGCCATGCTGTGCCACTTGGCTAGAAAGGCACTGGCTCACAGCCATCCCAGGTTTGACTCGTCCCCACCTCTGGCTCCTGCTGTGCCACTTTTTCCCATCTTTTCCCCTTTCTTCTTTTTCTTTCTTCCTCCCACCTAGCCCTATACACCAACTCTACTCCTTCCTGCTGGGCCACGCCTTGCCACCTCAACTAGGGAGCCACCAGCCCACAGCCACACCAGGTATGCCCCATCCCCACCCACTGGCTCCCACCCTACTGCCTTTTTTTTTTTTTTTCTATTCTTTCTTTTCTTTCTCCCTACCACCCAGCTCTGTACTCACATCCCTTCCCTTCCAATCAGCCTTGGGTCCACCCCACCCTACTCACTGGCTCCCACTGCTCTGCCATTTTTTTTTTCCTCTCACTTCCTTTTCTTTCTCCCTCTCACCTAGCTCTGCACATCACCTCCCCCTGCTGCTGCTGGGCCCCGTTCTGCCACCACACCTAGAGAGCTACTGGCCCACCACTGCCCCAGTTCCTCCCCATCCCCACCATGCTACCACTTATTTTATTTCATCTTCTTCTTTTTATTTATTTATTTTCTTTCTACTTCCCACCTAGTCTTATATGCTATCTCCCCCCTTTCCCACCTGCTCCCAGGTTTGCCCCACCCCACCCACCAGCTAACATTTTTCTCTTTCTCTCTCTTTCTTCCCCAGTCTAGCCCCACACACTACCTCCTCTTCTCACTGGCCCTCAACATGTTACTGAAGCTAAAACGTCCCAGTGCTCAGGCCTGCACTTCACCCCCCACCACTTGACCAGTTGCTGAATAGTGGGAAGCGAGCCTGTATCACTCCTTGTCTGACATCCCCACCTATACGGCAGGGGGCTGTGAACACTCCCACACCACTGGGCCAACATCAGGAGCCAGATAACTCCTACCCAGTCACCCTCAGTTACCTTGTCAGTGTATGGTGAAGCAGGCTTACTTTGCCTGCTGCTGCCCTACCCACCCAGACAAGGTGGTGACAACTATTGTGCCCACAGACAAGCAAGCAACAAAACACACTTGGCCTACCTGCCCTGACATATCAAAGCCAAACAAAAAAAGCAGGACAAAACAAATGAACATAAAAACCAATCAATAAATAAAGAAATATACCTTAATGTCTTGGAGACAGAAGACACTACCAAAACATATAAACAATCAGGACAAGATGGCTCCAGCAAGTGACCAAAATAAAGAATCAGATGAATTTCCAGTAGAAAAAAAGGCAGTGGAACTACTTGACAAGGAATTCAAAAGACTAATATTTAGGGCTTCCCAAGAGATAAGGAAAGAGATCATAGAAAGCACAGAAAAACAAACAAGAAAAAAATAGATAAAATCATGGAAAACACAGACAAAACAAATGAAAGGATAGCTAAAAATCAAGAAAAACACAGGCAAGGCAATAGAAAATTTTGGAAAAATAATACAAGAATAAAATATCAAAATAAATAAACAATTACAAATCATACAAAAACAGCAACTAGAAGTCCAAAAGATAAACCACAAAATTTCAGAAATGGACAATTCAATAAAAGGTTTTAGGGGCACATTTGAAACAATAGAAGACAGAATCAGCGAGATTGAAGAAAAACCCATGGATGCCCATTTGTTTGAGGAAAAATTGGATAAAAGAAAAATGAAAGGAAAAAAAAAAACGTAAGAATTATGTGGGACACAATCAAGAGTAAAAATTTGCACAATTGGAGTTCCAGAACAGGGAGAGAAAATGGAAAACATGGTAAGATTGTTGAAGATTTGCTGGCAGAAAACTCCCCAAACATCATGAAAGATGAAAAGCTGATCATTCAAGAAGCTCAACGGACCCCATAAAGGAGAGACTCTGAAAGAAAGTCACCAATATATATCATAATCACCCTTGACAAAACCAGACAAGGAAAGAACCCTGAGAGCAGGTCAAGACCATTGAAAAGTCACTTACAAAGAAGAAACAATAAGACTAAACTCTGATCACCTGGCAGAAACTATGCAGGCAAGAAGGCAATGATATGACATACTTAAAACCTTGAAAGAAAAAACATTTCCAGAATAACAGAAATTCAGGGAATTTCTAAAAACAAACCAAGCTTACAAGAAATATTAAAGGGAGTCTTTCGACTAGAGAACCAACAACATAAGACAACAACTGCAGTCTAGGACACAAGACAGCATCAGCTAGATACCAACCTAGGTAAAGATCCCTCAGTAATAAAGCAAAGCTAAAAGACTTAAAACAGGGAAACAGAGACATCAATTTGTAAATAAGAATGTTAAAACCATAAAAGGGGGAATAAGTGATATATGTGTAAAACCTTCAAATGGAGAGGAAGTCAAGGCAATATCAAGTAATAAAAGACTGGTTCAAACTTAGGAAGATAACGGTAAATTTCAAAGCAATCACAAAGAAAGTTAACAAATCTACTCATCAGAAAAAAACATAAAGACTCAGTAAACACAAAATCCATAATAATGAAAGAAAAGAAAATCAACAAACAAAAGAAACTCAGCACAGGAGAGTTCAAGAGTCAAAGAAAACATCAGCACCACGAAAAAGAAAAAAAAGCACAACAATATGAGTGGCAGAATGGATTAAAAAAACACAACTCATCAATAAATACGCTGTCAAAAAGATATACACCTTAAACACAAAGACATAAATATATTAAAAATCAAAGTATGGAAAAAAGATATCAGCCAAACAGTAACCAAAAAAGGGCAGAAGTGGCAAGAATAATCTCAGATAAAATCAACAATGAAAGACAAAGAAGGACATTATAAAGTGATTAAAAGGACAAATCCACTGAGACGACTTAACCTTAATAAATATCTATGAATTCAACAACAGGGCTCCAAAACACATAAAGCAAACTCTACCTGTGCTGAAAAGAGAAATAGACAATTCCACAATAATAGCAAATTTCAACACACCACTCTTGGTAAAGGACAGGACATCTAGAAAGAAACTCAGCAAAGATGCAGAAGATCTAAATCAACTAGACCTCAAAATCAACTCAACCTCATAGACATATATAGAACACTCCACCCAACAGCAGCAAAGGATACATTATTCTCCAACGTACATGGAACATTTTTCAGAATAGACCACATTTTAGGCCACAAGACAACCCTCAATAAAATCAAAATAATACAAATCATTCTCTTTGATCACAACATCATAAAAGTAGAAATCAATAATAGGAAAAGCAAGGATAAAAAATCAAATACATGGAAACCGAATAACACCTTGCCCAAAAACAACTGGGTAATAGAAAAAATCAAAGAAGTAATTAAAAAAAAAAACTCCTAGAACCAAATAAGATTGAAAACACATCATACCAAAATCTTTGGGACACAGCAAAGGCAGTGCTCAGAAGTCAATTTATAGCAATAAATGCAAACATCAGAAAGGAAATAATAAAGATTAGAGCAGAGATAAATGAAACACAACAGAAAAAGTTTCAATGAGAGCAAGAACTGGTTCTTTCAAATCAACAAATCATTGGCCAAATTTTGCAAAAAGCAAAACAGGACAGGAAGCAAATTACCCAAGTAAAAAAATGAGGTGAGGGGCCACTAATATAAAAACCTGCAAAACAACAACTGGATCAGGGCATGGCTTAAGTAAAATCTGCTTGCTACAAGGTTAATCGTGGATTGAATTATGTCCTGAATTATAAAGAGCTGCTCAGAGCTTGGATCAAAAGCTGCACCCTGGACCACAGCCAGGGCTGGGGTCTGTGTCCTGATTCTGCTGAGGGACCTGGGACTCAATTTCCATGGACCTCAGCTTCCTCAATATAAAATGAGGTTGGTCTTCACTAACTGGTCTCCGGGCCCTTAGAAACCGTGTGAACCAATACCCTCACGTTATAGCAGGTGAGATAGTTCCAAGAAAGGGTCATGACCAGCACAAGGTCACCTACTGCATCAAAGGCAGAGCTGGGACTTGCAGTCCAGTGCTCTTTTTCAGGAGTACACGGAATGGCAAATGCACAGCTGTTTGCATTACTCTCTCTTAGTTTCAAAGCACTAGGATGAGGTGAAGAGAATGAATGCTTGGACAGGTGGCCCAACGCGTTCCTTGAAGGAACCTTCCCTACCCTGGCATGATGCTTGGTCCCTCCTCACCCTCTGTAGCATCCTTTATGTGCTCTCTCAGAACAGAGACCACACTTTTCTCAATTCTGTGTTAGCAGCATCTTGCAAATCACGTGCTGGTTGAATTGAATGAATTGCCTGAACCTTGCTCTGCTTTCCCTAACAAATTCTCACTATCTCTTGGTTTCATCAGTTGCAACTTCAGCACATTAGTTCATTATCTCTGCCTGAGTTTCAGTACATGAGCATAATCATAAAGATAAATCCATGTTCTAATCCCTGGAATTTGTGAATATTGTGTTATATGGCAAACAAATGAGTATCACCTGATATGGCAAAAGATGTGATTAAGATAAGGCTTTTAGGAAGAGGAACCTACCCTGAGTTATCCAGGTAGGCCCTAAATACAATCACATGTATCTTTATAAGAGAGGGGCCAAGGGAGTTTTGAGGCAAAAGAGGAGGTGGCGATGCGGCCACAAAGGCAGAGATTGGCATGACGTGGCCACAAGCCAAGAAACTGGAAGGGTCAAGGATCAGTTCTCCCCTAGAGCCTTCAGAGGGAGCGTGGCCCTGTCTATACCTTGGCTTTAGCTCACTGAAACTGATTTCAAACTTGTGACCTCCAGAACTGTCAGAAAATAGGTTTCTGTTGTTTTAAGCCACCAACTTTGTGGCAGTTTGTGCAGCAGCCATAGGAAATGAATAGCCCCCTAACTACTGAGTGCCTGCTTTCTCTATTCCCTTGACCTTATGGCCTCAGATCCCACCGTCTTAGTTGCCTAGCGCTCCTGTAACAAAATATACCACAAGTGGCTGGCGTTAAAGCACAGAAATTTGTTTCCTAAAATTTTGGAGGCTAGAAGTCCAAATCAGGGCAGCCACTCTAGGAGCAAGTCCTTCCTTGTCAGTAACCCCTGGGAGTACCTTGACGTTCCTTGGTGTGTGCCTGTCTTCATATGGCATCTCCTCTTGTGTGTGTGTCCCCCTGTCTATTCTCTCCTTATGACTCAGAGGTGATCAGATTTAGGGCCCAGCCTACTCTGAAATGGCCTCATTAATGTAACAAAGGAAAACCTCTGTTTCCAAACAGGACCAGATCCACAGATCAGGAGCCAGGACTTCAATACATATTTTGGAAGACACAGTTCAGTCTATAACATCCACCATGCATTCAGCCTACTTCCCTTCCTTTTTGCTTTACCCTTTGCCTCAGACATTGCCTCTCTCCAGCTGAGATTTTCTTCTCTGCTCCTTTTCCACCCATCTTCCCCAGCTCCTCCAGTCCCCAGAACCTCTCTTTCCAGAAGCTCCTCCAAGGACATCCCCCTCTCAGTCTGACTGAGACAACAATGGGCTGGAAGCCTCTTCCAGCAGCATCACAAATCTTCACTAGGACTGTAATCATCATTAATGTGCTGGAACCACAGTGGTTTGTTAGCATCCCTCGTTAGTGGCAGCATGATGGATGGTGGCCTGGCTGCCCTCCCCACTTGCTCTTGCTTTGCTTGTGAGTTTTATGAATGAAAGAAAGTGTGAGGGAATTGCTGGTGTATGAGGAGGCACCCAGGCCTTTGCCAGGGGAGGGTCTGCAGCTCTCTTTTTTAGAGTAGGCAGAGCTGCTCCAAGGTGTTGTGAGGCGGCATTCCCCTTTGTCAAGCTCCCTCTGTCCATCCAAACCAGGCCAGGAGGAACCCAGGTAGAGTTGCCCAATAAAATGCAGGATGCCCACTTAAATTTGAATTTCAGATAAGCAACAAATAGTTGTTTGGTATCAGTATGTCCCATGCAATACTTGGGGCATATTTATACTAAAAAATTATTAATTGGTTACCTGAAATTCAAATTTAACGGGGCATCTTGTATTTTCATTTGCTAAATCTGGCAAACTTAAACCTAGGGCTTGGGTCTTTAACTGGTAGTTCGGGTCAGGGCCCTTTGCCTGTCATGTGACAGCTTGCCTTTAACAGGGACACCTGTCTAGGCCACTGGGAGCAGCACTTGGTCAGAAGCTAAGGAGACTCTGGCATTTTGCATATTTCCCAGAATTTTTGGAGCCTCAGCCAAGCGCACTCATGTGCTAACACTCAGGCAGAGAAAAAGAATTAACCACTGAAGTTGCCACTGTGGAAATAAAGCAATCACAGAAGATGGCGAGGAAAAGCTGTGTGACGTTCATGCAAGTCATTCAGTTCAACCAACATGTGCCTGCAAAGTGCTGCCAATGCAGAGTTGAGAAAAGCATGGCCTCTGTCCTAAGGGGACGCACAGGGTAGTCTACAGAATTTTCCACCTTAATAACTCTGGACTCATCCCCAGCTAATGGTGTGTGTCCTCTGCACTTTCTCCTAACTCTCAAAATCCTCTGCTAATTCCTGATGGCACCACATCAGTGTTTCTGCCATGTGGCTGCTTTTTGGCTTAAACCCTTATTAACTCTACGTGGGGCCATTCATTCCCCTCTATAAACTTGCTCTGTTTCAGTTCACCTGACTGTATTAAGGTAGGTTAGCTGCTATAAGCCATAAGCCCATAGTCTCTGTGGCTTAACACAGCAAGAGGTTATTTATTGCTCATTTCAAAGGCTGAAGAGCTTTGTTTCAGGCAGTCACTCAGGGACACAGGTTTCTTTCATCTTGTGGCTCTAGCCTCCTCTTTTTTTGTAATTGCCATTGAGTTGAGTCTGACTCATGGTGATCCTATGTGTGACAAAGTAGAACTGCTCCACAGGATTTTCATGGCTGTAACCTTTCGAAGGTAGATCCCCAGGCCTTTCTTCTGACTGAGTAGTTTTGAACTGCCAACCTTTCATTTAGCAACCGAGTGCTTATCCGTTTCCAGCATCCAGGGATTCCAGCCTCCTCTAGGACCTTGGATTCTCTCCATTCAGAAGGTAAATGAGGTGAGGATTATACATGCAAAGTTTTTATCTGTCAAGATTGCAAATAGTACAAGTAGTGGATGTTTGATATACCACCCAGATCCCCCATCCAGACCAAGAACTTAATCCCCCTATTTCTAGGAGCACTACTGGCAGACCATTTTAGTGGTTAGCCGTCTTCAGGAATTGCCCTTGGCTAAAAAGAATTGCCTCACCCAAAGTCTTACCCCCTTCCTAGGGCAAATGACTGGTCAACTCCTCACCCAACCAAGGACAATTTTGAAGAGTCATCCCAGCTTCAAGTGCCCCAGTGGGTCAGCTGAGGCCTTAGTTGAATCTACATCACAGCCTACCATCTCCCTCTGCCCAGTCCTGCTTCTTTCCCTGCCCTTCTCTTCATTTGGTTTCGATCTCAAGAACACTCCAGAATAAACTTCCTGCGTGATTATTTCCATCTCTAGTCAGTTTCTATCAGTTTTTATAGGAAGCCCAAATTGCATATGTGCATGCCACTTCTGCTCACATTACTTTGGCTCAAAATCAGCCAGGTAGCTGAATCTACCTTCAAAAAAGCCTAGAGAATGTAGTCTTGGGTAAGCAAAGGAAGAAGGGGAGAACATGGGTATTGACCAGCACTGGTCATGTCATCACAATGAATGGTCTTCCCCTCTTTACACAACATTTCAACCCAATATGAAGCACTACCGTGGTTGTGAGAGTGTTTGAAAGTAAAAGTGGAGGAAGTATTTCAATCTGAGAGCATGATTCTAAGATCTGGATTTGGAATCAGAGCATGGAACTTGAAGTCCAGCTCTGCCACTTTGTGGAATCAGTAAAATGGTATTTTTCTTTCTTCTTCTGTGAGTTTCATGCTCAAATCTATAATGAAGTTAATAATAATGGAACACGGCAATTGTGAGGATTAACAAGAGAGTCTATGCAAAATCAACTACGGTCATACTTGATATAGAAAATTCACCTATCAATACTTAGTGGGTCTGAATCTGTCTTCTGACCATATGCAAACACTGACCTCTTTGGCCATAAACTTATGAGCTGGGGTACTCAGACACGACATACTGTCAAGAGCTGACCAAATAGAAATTTACCGGCAAGCTGGAAATTAAATATCATCACTGTTTTACTTTCTCTCTAACAAAACTCTGAAAATGTTTTCCTTTGGTATTAAACCACTTGAAATAGGCTCAGTCTTCTGCAGCCTGCCCTGCCCTGAAGTTCTGTGGTTTGCATGAATTGGACCAGGATCAGATACTGGGATCTGGCATTCACTTGAGGCAAATGCCTTTGAAGGAAGCTTTGAAGGCAGGAATGAGGCTTGGCTGCCTTGAAGCTAAAGGTTCTTCCAGGCTGCAGCCATTCCACTGAAGAAGGCACAGCTCCTATGGGAAGAGGCTAGCTGGGCACAACGGATTGGGCAGGGGGTTGAGAATGCTTCCTTCTTGTCTCATGATTTCAAACCAAACCAGCATAAACCTACAATATAATCACAGCATTGAGAATCTCTAGGAATTTTATCCAATCAGTACAATACACAGGAAGGAATGCTGGGATGTCGGATGGGTCGACATAAATCCCACTTGATTAAGAGGCCCCTGAGCCCATTTCTGGGACAGGAGATGGGAGTCTGTGGGGAATGACACTTTTATGTACTTAGTGGTTAAGAGCATGAGCTCTGGAGCAAGACTATCAGCATTTAAATTCTGTTTCTATTACTTCTTAGCTGTGTGAATATGGGAAATTTAGTTATTTAACCCCTCTGTGGAAACCTTGGTGGTGTAGTGGTTAACGGCTATGGCTGCTAACTAAAAGCTCAGCAGTTCAAATCCACCAGGCACTCCTTGGAAACCTGATGGGGCAGTTCTGCTCTGTCCTACAGGGTCGCTATGAGTCGGAATCAACTTGACGGCAACAGGTTTGGTTTTTGGTTTTAACCTCTCTGTGGCTCAGTATTCCCATCTGCAAGATGAAGACACAATAGGACCAACATTATCACATTGATGTGAAGGTTGGATGAAAGAAATCCATGAAACTCTTAAAAGGTACTTGGCATTTAGTAAGCATACGATGAAATAAGCTGTTGTTTTTGTTACTACAAAAGGCACCTTCATTTGCTTGCTGATGCACTCATTGACTAGGGTCCAGACTGGAGATAGAGACATGGTTTCTTCCCTGGAGCTGTCCACTATCTTCTCAGGGAACAATGAAAGCAAAGACAATTCTGCTCATCATGACTGCACAGATGTGAAACCCCTAAACCAACCTGAGGGCTATTCTATGCCACATTTTGTTAGCCTAAAAAAGAGCTGTGATTACTCATTGGAGAACAAACAAGCCCTTCAAGTCGCTGTGTGTGAAAGATGAAAAAATAGTAAGTGGAGTCTCAATGGACTTTATGGATGAGGAGGCCACAGATTCTGGATGTTCCCTCTAAAGAACCAACCATACACCTACCCACTCTCCAAAGGTAGTATGAGAATACTAAACTCTCAAGATTAGAAGTACCTTCCAGTGAGGGGGTGTTGTGTCCTCAGTGGGTTTTAGAGAAACATAGTTTTGGTTCTGAAAGCAAGATGTCTCAAGTACAAGCTGTACAACTTCAAAAAGTCACCCAACCTCTTTGAGATCAGGGACAGGGTCACGCTGGAATTGGGTGGCTCCTGTGGGAGCTGTATAGATGGAGAGCGAATGCTGGACAAATGACGAATTTCCACATAGGAATGTTAGTTGAGAAGTTAAAACTCTGGGTGGAAATGGAAGTCAGGGCACGATAGCAGGTATTCCAACATTTCTCAAGCTTTCCTAGGGAAAAGATGAGGCAAAGTGGAATGATTCAAAAAGCACAGGTTTTGAACTTGGATCAGAGTTTGAAACCTGCCATCTAGTTGCTATGTGACCTTGGGTAAGTCACAGCCTCTCTGGTGGTCCAGTTTCTTAACTATCAAAAACAAAGGAACAAATAGTACCTAACTTTAACCTTTCTGACCCTCATTTTTCTTATCTGTAAAACAGAAGAAAAAAATACATATCATGGAGGATCCTAATGAGAATTAAAAACGAAGTATTTAAACTGGCTGGCAAACGGCTGCTCTCAACTAAATAATACCAATACTCTTGCACAGGTGGTGGCACCTAGATACATAACTAGGACAAATAACTATAAGCTATTTATAAGGAGAAACCTTCATTTCAATTATCATTCAGTCAACTAGAACATCTCAAAAATGAGAAAGGTTGCATTCTATAAAGTCAGCTCCCACTTGAAAAAGAGGGAACATAGTAGAGGAGAAAGAACACTGGCATTAGTTCACAGGTTCTTGTTTCCACTTACTAGCTGTATCATCTGAAGCAAGTCACTCAATGTCTCTAATGTTCCATCCCCTCATCTGTAAAATCAGGATAATAGCTGCATGTTGGTCTCACTCACGTGGTTGTTTTACTGTCAAATGAAATAATGGGTAGGAAGTGCTTTGTTAACTGTAAAAGGTCGTGTCAAGATGAGTAATGATTAGGTGTTTAAATAAAAGCTGAATAAAAAAATGACCACCTGTCAGGAATATGACAGAAGAATGGCGAGCCCTGTTGGGAAGTTGATCAGCATGCCCTCAAAGGTTCTTCTGTAACTGCGACACTTGGAAATGTCTAGCTTGAGCTTGCAGAGACTAGGTCAATCTATTGCCACATTTCTTCTGCCAAGAAGATTCCCAGTTCTCAGCTTCTTTGATTTCTGCATCAATTTAAATTTGTTCCTTTATGAGTAAACTCTTATAACCCAGTGCTGTCGAGTCGATTCCGACTCATAGCGACACTACAGGACAGAGTAGAAAACTCTCATAGAGCCCCATATTTAACAACTCAAATTTGCTTTTTTAAAATTAATCCACCCAGAATTTTGCATTTGTCTTCAGTCTCAATAGAGTTTCTCAAAAGGACTGATATTGATTAAACATGCTACACTACTAAATGATATCATGGTATAACTTAAATCCAACATGTCAGGAGAGAAAAACTAGCTATTTTGATGTCAGGCTTCCTAGATTTGGTATCTCAATTTTACTATTATTCATTGTATGAACTTGGAAAAATCTATTCTCTGAGCTTCATTTTTCACATCTGCTAAATATGTGTAGAAACATCAACATTGAAAAATTGTGAATTTATAAACAGTGTGTGTAACACATCTATTACAGTGCTTAGCTAATAGTGCTGATCAAACAAAATTTTAAGTCACCTTTTATTATATTAAATTTATTATATTGAGTCTTCATTTATTATATATATAAAGTGCACTAGTTGTAAGTGTCCAGCTCAATGAATAGTCACAAAATGAACAAACCTGTGTAACCATTACCCAGATCAAAAAGCAACTACTACCAGCACCCAGAAGCCTCCCTCATACCCCTTCTAGTTGCCAGCTCCCCCAGCGTAGCCACCATTTTTAGTTCTCTCACCATAGGCTAGCCTTGCCTGCTTTTGAACTCTTCATGAATGGAGTTAAAATTATGTAATATTTTGTGTCTGGCTTCTGTTACTTAACAACATTTAATTTGTGAGATTCACCCATGTTGTTATGCATAGGTATAATCCATTGTCAATACATTTTTACCGTTACTTTTCAGTTCAATTTGTGAATTGTCACCTGAAACAAAATGGTTATCAAAGAAAACTTCCAAATGGCTAAACTTCTGTGATTGCACCAAATGATGACTGCAGTGCAAAAAATCCATTAGTTTGATGTTTTGAATCATAGGATGATTTACCAAATTGTTGTAGGCCATAATACGTAAAATGACCACATCCTTTTTAATACATGAAATAAGTGAAGTAGTTGCAGCCAACAGCTTAAATAAAAGGAGACATATAACAAACCCATAGTGGACTCCAGGAAGATTCAGTTAGAATAAGGAGAACATACATTGCCTATATAAATACGTAAATAAAGGACAGAAACATTCTCTAAAGTCACTGGTAGAGGCGTTAGAGATGGGCAGACATGAAATACAGTGGAAAGGGCATTGACATTGACATCAAACAGAACTGGCATCAAGTCCTTGCTCAACTCTTCACTAACTGATTTTGAACATGTTACGTCACTTCTCTGAGTCTCAGTTCCTTCACCTGTAAAATGATAATAATGGTACCTATCTATTCGCATTGGTTTAAAGATGAAATTAAACTAAGTAATTATGTGCAACACATGTAGAAGGTATTTGTATTATTAAGAAATGCAGCAAGATGACACCTCATATCTCTTGCACTGAGCAAACTTGATTTGTATGTTGGGTAATGTAGTTGGTTAAGTGCTCATCTACAAGCTAAAAGATTGGCCATTCGAAGCCACCAGAGGCCCCTCATAAAACAGGCCTGGCAATCTGCTCCCAAAAGGCCACGACCTTGAAAACCTTACGGAGCAGTTCTACTCTGCATACATGGGGTCAGCATGAGTCAGACTCAACTTGATGACAACTAGCAACAACAACAAATGATACTATGGGCATTTTGAGAGCAGAATATGAGTCTTATTTGTCTCTAGATCTCCAGTGCTTAGCATTTGGTGCTAGAATTATATATCAAACAGAACCTTACCTATCATGATGTGTGTGCATGGGAGTGGGTGTGCATGGTGTTTAAGTATTTGGAGGGGAGGTAGTAACACCAATATTTATCAGTGCTCCTGTATCAGCTAATGTGCCAGTCACTTTGCAGATGGTAATTGGCATGGATGGTTCTATCATTTAATCTTCAGTAATTCTATGAAATAACTTTTTACAGACTAGGAACCAAAACTCAGACAAGTTAATCTGTTAGTTTAGGATCAGGATTGGTTTCAGGTCTGTACACCTCCAAAGGCTGGGCTATTTCCACTTATCATGGTGTCTTAGTTATCTAGTGCTGCTATAACAGAAATACCACAAGTGGATGACTTTAGACAGAAGTTTAGCCTGTCCCAGGCTTAAAAACCACTGGTAATAGAAGAAATCAGAGATGGAATCAAAAATTCCTATAATCAAACAAGAGGGAAAACACATCACACCAAAACCTTTGGGACACAGCAAAGGCAGTCCTTAGATGTCAATTTATAGCAATAGATGCACACATCAAAAAAGAAGGGACAAAATCAAAACATTAGCTACATAACTCAAACAAATAGAAAGAGAACAGCAAAAGAAGCCCAAAGCACCAAAGGAAAGGAAATAATAAAGATCAGAGCAGAAATAAATGAAACAGAGAATAGAAAAAATGGAAAGAATGAATAAAACCAAAAGTTGGTTCTTTGAAAGGATCAATAAAATCAACAAACCACTGGCCAAATTCACAAAAGAAAAACAGGAGAGGACCCAAATAACCCCGATAAGAAACGAAATGGGGGACATCACAACAGACTCAACTGAAATAAAAAGGATCATAACAGTGTTGTGAAAATCTGTACTCCAAAAAATTTGAAAACCTAAAGGAAATCAATGAATTTCTAGAAACACACTACCTACCCAAACTAACACAAAATAATGTTGAAAATCTGAACAGACCCATAACAAGAGATGAGATTGAAAAGGTAATTTAAAAAAAAAAAAAAAAAAAAACTCCCAACGAAAAAAGCCCTGGTCCAGACGGCTTCACTGGAGAATTCTACCAAACCTTCAGAGAAGAGCTTACACCAGTACTATTCAAACTATTTCAGAACATAGAAAAGGAAGGGATACTTCCGAATTCATTCTATGAAGCAAGCAAAACCCTGATACCAAAACTAGGAAAAGACACCACAAAAAAAGGAAATTACAGACCAATATCTCCTATGAATATAGATGCAAAAATTCTAAACAAAACTCTGGGCAATAGAATCCAGCATCATATCAAAATATAATAATAATAATACATCATGACCAAGTAGGATTTATACGAGGTATGCCAGGATGGTTCAACATTAGAAAATCAATCAACGTAATCCACTACATAAATAAAAGGGGAAAAAAAAGAATCATATGATCATCTCAATCGATGCAGACAAGGCATTCAACAAAGCCCAACACTCATTCCTGATAAAAACTCTCAATAAAATAGGTATAGAAGGGAAATTCCTCAACATAATAAAGGGCATCTATTAAAAAAAACTGGCAACAGGTTTGGTTTTTGTTTTTTGTTTTTTTTTTTTCTCAACACAAAACCAACAGCCAACTTCATTCTTACTGGAGAAAGGCTAAAAATATTCCCCTTGAGAACAGAAACAAGACAAGGATGCCCTTTATCACCATTCCTATTTAATATTATGCTGGAAGTCCTAGCTAGCACAATAAGGCAAGAAACAGAAATAAAGGGCATCCAAACTGGTAAGGAAGAAGTAAAACTATCCCTATTTGCGGAAGATATGATACTATATACAGAAAACACAAAAGACTCTATGAGAAAACTACTGAAACTAAAAGAAAGATTGAGCAGAGTAGCAGGATATAAGATAAACATACAAAAATCAATTGGATTCCTATATGACAATAAAGAGAATGATGAAAAGGAAATCAGGAAAACAACACCATTTATAACAGCCCCTAAAAAAATAAAATACTTAGGAATGGATCTAACCAGGAATGTAAAAGACCTATACAAAGAAAACTACAAAAGATTACTGGAAGAAACCAAAAGAGACCTACATAAATCGAAAAACATGCCATGCTCATGGATAGGTAGACTCAACATTGTGAAAATGTCAATTCTACCCAAAGCAGTCTACAAATACAATGTAGTCCCGATCCAAATACCAACGGCGTTCTTTAAAGAGATGGAAAAGCTAATCATTAACTTTATATGGAAAAGGAAGAGGCCCTGGATAAGTACAGCACTATTGAAGAAGAAGAAGAAGAAAGTAGGAGGATTTGTACTACCTGACCTCAGAATCTACTATACAGCTGTGGTAGTCAAAACAGCCTGGTACTAGTACAATGACAGACACATCAGCAAATGGAAGAGAATTGAGAAGGCAAATGTAAATCCATCCACCTATGGTCACTTGATGTTCAACAAAGGCCTGAAGTCCATCAAATGGGGAAGAGACAGTCTTTTTAACAAATGGTTCTGGCAAAACTTGATGTCCATCTACAAAAAAATGAAACAGGACCCATACCTCATGCCATACTCAAAAACTAATTCAAAATGGATCAAAGACCTAAATATAAAACCAAAAACTATAAAGACTATAGAAGAAAAAATAAGGCCAGTGCTAGAGGCCCTAATACACACATTAACAGGATATGAACCATAACTAACAACACAAATTCCAGAATATAAGCTAGATAACTAGGTTCTCCTAAAAATTAAACACTTAACGCTCCTCGAAAGACTTCACCGAAAGAGTAAAAAGAGAACCTACAGACCGGAAAAAAAAAAAGACAAATCCAACAGAAATCCAGTCTCTAAAACCTACAGAAAAACCCAACAACTCTACAATGAAAAGACAAATAATCATATTAAAAAATGGGCAAAAGATATGAACAGACACTTCACCAAAGAAGACATACAAGCGGCTAACAGGCACATGAAGAAATGCTCAAGATCACTAGCCATTAAAAAAAAAATTTTTTTTAGAGAAGTGCAAATCAAAACCACAATGAGATACCATCTCACCCCAGCATTACTGGCACAAATCAAAAAAACAGAAAATAACAAATGTAGGAGAGGCTGTGGGGAGATTAGAACTCTTATGCACTGCTGGTGGGAGTGCAAAATGGTACAACCATATTGGAAAACTATATGGCGCTTCCTTAGAAAGCTAGAAATAGAAATACCATATGATCCAGCAACCTCTGCCCTAGAAATATATCCTAGAGAAATAAGAGCCTTCACACAAATAGACATATGTACACCCATGTTCACTGCAGTATTGTTTACAATAGCAAAAAGACAGAAACAACTTAGATGCCCATCAACAGATGGATGGATAAATAACTATGGTACATACACACAATGGAGTTCTACACAAAGACAAAGAACAATGATGAATCTGTGAAGCATCTCAAATGTGGATGAATCTGGAGGGCATGATGCTGAATGAAATACATCAATCACAAAAGGACAAATACTGTATGAGACCACTACTATAAAAACTCATGAAAAGGCTTATACACCAAAAGAAACTTAGCAAAACTAATCTTTGATGGGGAGGGGTAGGGAATAGAAAAACACTAAATAAAAAATAGATGAGTGGTAACTTTGGTGAAGGATAAGACAGTACACAATACTGGGGAAGCCAGCACAGCTTGTTCAAGGCAAGGTCATGGAAGCTCCATAGACACATTCAAACTCCTTGAGGAACCAAATTACTGGGCTAAGGGCTATGGGGACCATGGTCTCAGAGAACATGTAGCTCAGCTGGCGTAACATTGTTTATAAAGAAAATGTTCTGCATTCTACTCTGGTGAGTAGCATCTGGGGTTTTAAAAGCTTGTGAGCGGCCCTCTTAGATACTCCACTGGTCTCATCCCATTGGGAGCAAGAGACAACGAAGAAAACCAAAAACACAAGGGAAAGATTAGTCCAAAGGACTAATGGACCAGAACTACCACAGTCTCCACCAGACTGAGCCCAGCACAACTAGATGATGCCCCGCCGGCTACCAGCACTGACTACTCTGACAGAGATCACAGTAGAGGGTCCTGGACAGAGCTGGAGAAAAATGTAGAACAAAATTCTAACTCAAAAAAAAAAACACCAGACTTACTGATCTGACAGAGACTGGAGAAAACACAAGACTATAGCCTCTGGACACCCTGTTAGCTCAGAAATGAAGTCACTCCTAAGGTTCACCCTTCAGCCAAAGATTAGACAGGCCCATAAAGCAAAATGAGACTAAAGGGGCACACCAGCCCAGGGCAAGGACTAGAAAGCAGGAGGGACAGGAAAGCTAGCAATAGGGAACCCAAGGTCAAGAAGGGAGAATGTTGACATGTTGTGGAATTGGTAACCAATGTCACAAAACAATATGTGTACAAATTGTTTAGTGAGAAGCTAGTTTGTTCTTTAAACCTTCATCTAAAGTACAATCATGAAAATGAAAAAAGAGATTGGCTTAAAACACCATCTAATCTTGTAGGTTGAGTCCTGCCTCATTAACATAACTGCCATTATTTGCATCTCATTAATGTCATAAAGTTAGGATTTACAACACATAGGAAAATCACACAATACTGGGTATCATGGCCTAGCCAAATTGGTACAAATATTTTGGGCGAACACAATTCAATCCTGACATATGATTTCCCACTGGTCCTCGCCGTCTACCCTGCCCATTCATTAATCCATTTATTTACTCAGCCATTTATTTCAACATTCAGCAAATATTTATGTGTGCCAGGCTCTTTTCTAGGCAATGGCAGTGTAGGGACAAAAGAAGGAAGAAAGTAAGGTCACTGCCCTCAAGGTGCTTGTTGGAAAAGGAGTAGAAATAAATAAATAGGATTCAAATGATGGCTCTATGAGATTTGCCAATATGGAGATGTGATTCAAGGGTGGGGCACCTGTCAGGTAAAGCTTCCCTGAAGTGGAGCCATCTGAGCTGAGACCTAAAAAAATATCCCCTTAAGTGGCTCCAGCTGCCATAGCCCTTGCCCTTCCACAAGGTGCTGTTTCAGTTGTCTCGGTCCCACAAAATATCCTAAGGTATTTGACCCACAAAATATCCTGAGGAATCCTCAGGGCTCCTGAGGAGCAGTTTTGAAATCTGGATTTACAGATTAGCACGAAGAGATCCCAGCCTGCCTTCCCGCCAAGGTCCCCTCAACACTTGCTGATACTTTTTACAGATTGCTGCTTTCTTATCTGTCCGGGTTGGCCCTCCCTACTCAAGGCAGGGAAATGGCCTATTGGAGGTGGATGACTAGGACGAGTTTTCCAAGCAGCTTTTTTATGCGGGAAGAGACTCCTGTGGTTTTTCACCCCTGTGAGAGCCCTTGGTTTATACTCTTTATTTTTTTTTTTTATCTTCCTAAGCCTCTCTGTCCCCACATAGTAAAGAATTACCAGCGACTGGGCATCTGCTATGCTGGAAGCACGGCACCTCACCTACTTATCCGAGAGTGCCTTTAGTTACGACACCCTAGACATTATCTGCTTATGTTTGGTGACATGGTCTTGCATGGGGTCACCAAGTTGGAGATTAGCCATTCCTTTACAGAAATACTTACCGGTCTCCATCACAAACACATTCGGAAGTGATATCCTCACTAACAAGCGATGCAATGCAGTATTAGGCTACAGGAAGAGAAACACAGGCCCCCAGGCAAGAAGGAAACAAAAATAGCTGTTAAAGGAGAAGTAGCATGATGTTTGAAGTCAGACCTGGATTCTAAACCTCCTTTGCCACAGAATTGAGATTTTTAAGGAAGGACTTAATTTCCATAAGCCTGTTTCCCATTTTCAAAATGAGGTCAAAAATACCTAGAGAAGTTTAAAATACTAAAGGAAAAGAGCTGGTCCCAGTAAAGCACAGTTGTGTAGCCAATGTGTCTGAGGGGGAGAATGGCAGACACAGGGTAATAATTACCTTAGGGAATTTACTAGGATCCTAGGTAGGGCCATCAGTTTTATGACAATAATAACATGATTTTTCAGCCCACCAAAACTGCATCTATCTCTCAGAGTGGAATGACACTCACGGAGCTCAGCAGACTGATGAAAAACCAGAACATCAACTTTTAAAATGACAAGGAGGGCTAGAATTGTGGCAGCATGACCAACATTTTCGTGGCAGCATGACCAACATTTTCTACCCCTCTAGAAGGCACACGGTAAGCAAAATTATAATCAGGCAGTTTGCTGGTGAACGTGAATCAGAACAAGGAAAGCCAGATTGAAACACTTGTTTCAAGGTGTCAGGGATGACTTGGACTTGCCACTGTGAACACTGGTGACGTTTGCCTCCATGACGCTTCTATTTCTCAGGGTCCTCTCAGAGCAGCACCTCTTCTGATGGCCTCATTGTCTTCATTAGAAATGCTAACACCTTCAACTGAGTTCTCTTCAAATCTTTTAGACCCAAGAAAAACATTTTTCTGTAGGAGATCACTTTGTGTCTCCTGTTCTCATCTCCTAATGTTGACTTCATCATTTAGCTTTCAGAGGAAATCCTAGTTCTATCCGAAACATCTATTCATAGGGTTGCCAGGAATACTAAATGACATAGATTTTATATTGCACCTGGAAAATGGTAGCTGTTTAAGAAGTTATTTCAGTGTGATGATGATGGCAGGGGTGATGATGATGGTGATGAAATTGTGCATTAGAATATAATTGTGCTCCAAATCAGGGTACATTTTAAAAGGAACATCAACAGATGTGAAGTGTGGAGGATAGGTAAGTCCCAAATCAAAGCCATTATTTGATTCTGTTGTCAAATCATAGATCCTTACCATGAAGTGGTACAGTGGTTAAGCATTTGGCTGCTAACCAAAAGGTCAGCAGTTCGAATCTACCAGCTGCTCCTTGGAAACCCTATGGGGCAGTTCTACTCTATCCTATAGGGTCGCTATGAGTCTGAAAAGACTTGACAACAAAGGGTTTGTTTTTTTTTGGTTTAACCATGCAGGTGGCCATGTGACCCAAGCTGAACTAGTCTTAGAATGTCATCCCTACAGCAACAGAGATTGGCACATGGATGAGGCATATGACTAGAACAGCCAATGGGAGCCCTCTTTTGAGATTTTTTTATTTGAACTGGTAGGGAAGCCTTTCTGTTTGTTCTAGCAGAAAACTATCAGAACATGAGTTCAGATCTGCCAGAAGACATGTTCTCTAGAGTGAAAAAAAAACACAGTTACCATCGAGTCAATTCCGTGTGTATCAGAGTGGCACTGTGCTTCATAGGGTTTTCAATGGCTGATTTTTTGGAAGTAGATCAACAGGCCTTTCTTCTGAGGTGCCTCTGGGTGAACTTGAACTTCCAGACTTTGAGTTAGCAGCCACTTTAACCATTTGTACTACCCAGGGACTCCAGTTCTCCATAGTAGGAGATAATAAATCCAACCTGAAAAGAGAAATGAAGATGTGATGGCTTGTTTTTCTAGTTACTGCCTATATTCCTGAATTCAGTTATATGAGCCAATGCCTCCCATTTCTGCTTGAGATAGCTTGTTAGGTTTCTGTCATTCACAGCCTAGAGTCCTGACCGACATGGTGAAGAACATGGAAATCATCTTCTCTGAAGTTTTGGTAGTGGGTCGGGAAAAAGCAGGATAAGGAGATACAGAGGCATCCTTTCCAAATATGATACTGAATGTGGCCGGAGGAAGAAGACACACTTGCAGAACCAGAACCAGGCTTGACAACTCTGCTCTCACCACAGCCCCACTGCTGTCACTTTCCAGCCTTTGTGTTATCCCCTCTTCACCCACTCCTGCACCAGGGTACCCACATCTTTGTAAGGATGTTGGGCTATTGTGTTCTGGGGTTTTGGACCTGCTCAGAGCATAGGGTGAGGCCACATTCCTGTGGATAGAGGACAGAGTGTTCACTGCAGAAAGACGAAGTTCCTATGGTCTTGAGAAGAGGTGGATCATGGAAGAGGAAGTAGAGACTTAGGATGTGGGAATAGGGAGGAGAGGATAGAGCTTCTTCCTGTCTTTGAGACTTGTCCTTGGGTCTGTATTGTGAGGAGTTAGATGTATTCATGGTGCTCTCAACTGGAAGCTAAACAATAGTCTCTGCCACCTCAGATCAGTCAAGCTCAGGCAGGGAGACAGACAGACAGATGGACAGGGACACAGCCTGCAAAACCCTGTGTGGATGAGTCAGGACCCATGTGAGAGAAAGCATATCTGGTACCTATTTCTGAACTACTTTGTAATTTCCCAGTGTTACCTCAGACTTTAGCTGTGCTCTTAAGAAATGGGGAGGGCTTGTGGACTCTTGCAGGCAGAAGAAGTAAAGAATCAGGGGCATCCTGGACACAGCCTGGCGGCAGCAGCCACCACAACCCATGAGGTGAGGGGCTCCAAGGGGAAGGTTAATCTTGCCTACAGTGGTCAAAACTTTAAACGCCCACCTCAACTGCCACTCCCGTGCCTCCCAAGTCCCCACACCTTCAGTCATAGACTCACCCTCACTGTCAACCTTGAAGCACTTGGTTTGATATTATGAAGTAAGTGGCCATTTGTCTTCCACAACTGTTCTCCCGCTGCCTCACATACAAGGACACTCAGAGCATTTCTGCAGGTTGATTTGTGGCTATGGTTTTCTCTTTCTATTGGGAATACAGCATTTCAGCTGAAGAGCAGACCGAACCTATGGGCCCAGAAATGAATTCTGGTATAATCCCATTACTTCAGAAGAGGCAGACTGATTATTTAGCAAAGAGGGATTTAATAAGGGGCAGAACTGCCTTCTTAAAATGTCCAAAGGGCCCATGATGTGGAAGGATTTGAGTTGTTCTGTGATACCCAAAGGGAAAGAATTAGAACTGATAGATAGAAGGTACACCAAGATGGATTTTAGTTCATCTTAGGACAAAAAAAAAAAAAGTGCAAGTATTTGTTCTTTTTTTTTTATTATTGTTGTTGTTGAGAACATACACAGCAAACACACACCAATTCAATCATTTCTATGTGTACAATTCAGTGACATAGATTACATTCTTGGAGTTGTGCTTTATTCTTGATAAAGAAGAATGACTCTTCTTGTCCTTCCACACTAACTTTAATTCCTTCAGAACTCTCTGAAGAGCACAGATACCCAGCTCATGAGGCAGATAAACTGGGGAGCTCTGTGAAGAAGAGCAAATGCATCAGCAGTGGGAGCTGCTGACTGGGGCTCTCGGTTCTCCATGTACTTCAGACTCCTCCACTCCTCCCCGCTGGTACTTCACTGGCCTCTCCACCAAGAGCACCCATAGTCTCTTCTCCACCTAGTTAACTCTTCTTCTGTATTCAGTGCAGGGAGACCTCTTCTGAGAAAATTTCCCACAGCTTCCTTCCCACTCTGCCCTAGGCTGGGTATGTGACCCTACCCTATGCTCTCAAAGAACTGTGTTCATACCTCTGTTAGAGAAATCATCATAATACCAGAATTGTCTGTTTACATATTTACTTCCCTTACTGGACTATGAGCTCCTTGACAGCAGAGATTTTGCTTAGAAAAAGATCTGGCAAGTAGAAGGTGCTCAGTAAACAATTGCTTGAATGGATGCCTGGTGAGGGGGAAAAAGAATAAAGAAATATTTGCTTGTTTGTTTTTTTGTTTGTTTTTCATTCAAACTTCCCGAAGGGTCATAAACAATAAGTCTGTCCATGGGGCAATGAAGCAGCCTATCCCAAAGAGGCAAGAGAAGGTCCAAGCAGAGCAGAGCTGGAAACAGCGCTCAGAGCCCAAGGCCACCATGAGGCAAAGAAGAGGGACAGTAAACAACCTGGGAAGAGAACACTGCTGAGGCTCAAGAGGCCGTGGCAAGGGGAACAGGCTTAGTCCACGGAGGCGCCATGATGCTAAGGGTGATTAATTACTGCACCATTATTATGAGCAAGTACCTGCCAAGAGTTTTACTGGCAGTTTTTCATCTAATCTTCACAAGGACCCTGAGAGGTAGGTACTATATGTAGTAGGCATAATAGCAGTCACCCAAACATATCAAGTCCCAATTCCAGGAACCTGTAAATCTTATAAGGAAAAGAGGTCTTTACAGATATGACTAAGTTAAGGATACTGACATGGCCAGTGTTATTCTGAATCATCTCGCTGAGTCCTAAATCCAATCACAAGTGTCCTTAGAGGCAGAGGGAGATTTGATACACACAGAGAAGAGAAGGCAGTGTGAAGATGGAACCAGAGATTGGAGTGATGTGGCCACAAACCAGGAACACCAGCAGCCACTGGAAGCTGGAAGAGGCAAGGAGTAGACTCTCCCATAGAGCCTCTGAAGAGAGCGCAGCCCTATCAACACCTTGATTTGGTTCAGTGAAATCGATGTTGAACTTCTGGCCTCTAGAATTGTGAAAGAATAAATTTCTGATGTGGTTTCCAAGCCCCTGAGGAAATTAATATATATGATTAAAAAAACAAACAAACAAACTATTACCATCGAGTCGATTCTGACTCATAGTGACCCTGTAGGACACAGTAGAATTGCCCCACAAGTTTTCCTAGGCTAAAATCTTTACGAAAGCCGATGCCACATCTTTCTCCCACAGAGCAGTTGGTGGGCTCAAACTGCAGACCGTTCGGTTAAGCAGCTAAGTGTTTTAACCAGTGTGCCACCAGGATTCCTCACTGCTGTTGTTGTTAGGTGCTGTCGAGTCCATTCCAGCTCACAGCAACCCTACGCACAGCAGAACGAAACACTGTCTGGTCCTGCGCCAACCTCACAATTGTTGCTATGCTTGAACCCATTGTTGCAGCCACTATGTCAATTCATCTCATTGAGGGTCTTCCGCTTTTCTGCTGACCCTCGACTTTACCAAGCATGATGTCTTTCTCCAGGACTGATCCCTCCTGACAACATGGCCAAAGTATGTGAGGCAAAGTCTCACCATCCTTCCTTCCAAGAAGCATTCTGGTTGTACTTCTTCCAAGATAGGTTTGTTCATTCTTTTGGCAGTCCGTGGTGTATTCAACATTCTTCGCGAACACCACAATTCAAAGGTATCAATTCTTTTTCAGTCTTCCTTATTCATTGTCCGGCTTTCATATGTATGCGAGTTTATTGAAAACACCATGGCTTAGGTCAGGTGCACCTTAGTCTTTAAAGTAACATCTTTGCTTTTTAACACTTTAAAGAGATCTTTTGCAGCCGACTTGCCCAATGCAATGCGTCTTTTGATTTCTCGACTGTTGCTTCCATGGGTGTTGATTGTGCATCCAAGTAAAAAGAAATCCTTGACAACCTCAATCTTTTCTCCATGTACCATGATGTTGCTTATTGGTCCAGCTTCTGTTTTCTTTATGTTGAGGTGTAACCCATACTGAAAGCTGTGGTCTTTGATCTTCATCAGTAAGTGCTTCAAGTCCTCTTCACCTTCAGCAAGCAAGGTTGTGTCATCTGCATAATGCGGGGTGTTAATGAGTCTTCCTCTAATCCTGTTACTTCTTTCTTCATTAGTCCTTTTTAAACACGAGGAAACAGAGACTTAGAAAAGTCAAGCAACTTGTCAAATAGTAATTAGATGAACCAGGAATTGAACCCAAGTCTGTCTGACATTATATATGCTTGCTGGGTTTATTTTCAGCTTATTGAGCCACTTTATGAAGTATTGGGTGAAGCAGACTTGCAAGCGAGGGGCATCAGGCTATACAAAAGAGTACTGTCCTAGGCTTCAGCCAACAAGAAAAACAAGAGTGCTGAGTAATCTCCAATGGCTATGTGGGTTTGTTCTATGACATTGGTTAACAACCCCACAACATTTCAACACTTTCTCCTCTCAACCCTGGGTTCCCCATTACCAGCTTTCCTGTTCCCTCCTGCCTTCCAGTCCCTGCCCCAGGGCTAGTGGCGCCCCTTTAGTCTTGCTTTGTTCAATGGGCCTGTTCAGTCTTTGGCTGAAGGGTGAACCTCAGGAGTGACCTCACAGCTGAGCTGAAAGGGTGTCCAGGGGCCATTCTTTCAGGGTTTCTCCACTCGGTCAGGCCAGCAAGTCTGGTCTTTCTTTTTGAGTTAGAATTTTGTTCTACATATTTCTCCAGCTCTGTCCAGGACCCTCTATTGTGATCCCTGTCAGAGCAGTCAGTGGTGGTAACCAGGCACCATCTAGTTGTACTAGACTCAGTCTGGTGGAGGCCATGGTAGATGTGGTCCATTAGTCCTTTGGACTAATCTTTCCCTTGTATCTTTAGCTTTCTTCATTCTTCCTTGCTCCCAAAGGGGTGAGACTAGTGACATATCCTAGACGGCTGCTCACAGGCTTTTAAGACGCCGGACACTACTCATGAGAGTAGAATATCGAACATATTCTTTATAAACTATGTTATGCCAATTAAGCTAGATATTCCCTGAGATCTTGTTCCCCACAGCCCTCAGCCCAGCAATTCAGTCCCTCAGGGAGTTTGGATACGACTATGGAGCTACCATGACCTTGCCTTGTATAGGTTGTACTGGCTTCCCCAGCATTGTGTACTGTCTTATCCTTCACCAAAGTTTCCACATATCTATTGTCTATTAAGTGTTTTTCCGAAATGAAATAATTTTTTTATGTAGACAATCCCAAATAATATACCAAAAAATTCACCCTAGACCTAGTTTTACCAACAATCATGAACACGGGACAGGACCAGGCAATATTTTGTTCTGTTATACATAAGGTTGCCATGAGTCAGAGCCAACTCAATGGCAACTAACAACAACAGATCTAGTTTAGCAAGGTCACAGGATACAAAGTTTATACAGAAAAAACAATTATATTTCTATTTTTCACCAATGAACAATTAGGAAAAGTTTTTTAAAAAACTTACAACAGCTCCACAAAAGACAAAATACTTAGGTATAATACCTGACAAGTCATCTACAGCAAGAGTCATCAAAGTTTTTCTCTAAAAGGCCAGGTGAAAATTTTAAACTTTGTGAGCATATCCTTTATTTTTTGTTTGTTTACAACCATTTTAAAAAGTAAAAATCATTCTTAACTCACTGGCCGTACAAAACAGGCCACAAGCCAGATTTGGCTCATGGGCTGTAGTTTTCTGGTCCCTGTGTTACTTGACCTATACAAATTATGAGGAAATAAATAGAAAAAAACCTAAATGAGTGTAGAGACATGCTGAGTTCATGGCTTGGAAGACTCAGCCTAGTGAAGATGACAATTCACTCCAAATTGATCCCAGCCAGAATTTTTGTAAATAAAGACAAGCTGATTCTAAAGTTTACATGGTAAGGCAGAGAAACTAGAATAGTGAAAAGTATTTTGAAAAAGAAAAAAAGTTGGAAGAATTATAGTATCTGATTTTAACACTTATTACAAAGCTAGAGTAATCAGGATAGTGTGAAATTGGTGAAGGAATAAAGGTACAGATCAATGGAATAGAATAACAAGCCCAGAAATAGACCCATAGATATGGCCATTTGATTTTTCTGATGTAGAAAGGATGATCTTTTCAACATACAATTCTAGCTCAAATTGTTATAGTATAGACCTGAATATGAAACCAAAAATTATAAAACTTTAAGGAGAAACGTGGGAGAAAATCTTCATGACCTGGGGTTAGATAAAGAGCTCTCCCACATACACTAAAGCTATGATCTGTAAAAGAAAGAGGATAAATTGGACTTCATCAAAATTAAAACTTTTACTCAAGTTAATTTTCCTTGCAACATTTCACTAAAATAAAGGGATACTTATAGAGATTTAAAAGAGTGAATGTCAATGTGCTTCTGGGCATGAAGTTACATATTGTTGTTAGGTGTCATCCAGTCAGTTCTGACTCATAATGACCCTGTTACAAGAGAACAAAACACTGTATAGTCCTGCTCCATCCTCACAATTGTTGTTATGCTTGAGCCCATTGTTGCAGCCACTGTGTCAATCCATCTCATTGAGGGTCTTCCTCTTTTCCTATGACCCTCTACTTTTCCAAGCATGATGTCTTCTCCAGGGACTGGTCCCTCCTAATAACATGTCCAAAGTATGTGAGACAAAGTCTCACCATCCTTGCTTCTAAGGAGCTTTCTGGCTGTACCTCTTCTGAGACAGATTTGTTCATTCTTTTGGCAGTCCATAGTTCAATATCCTTCCACAACACCACAATTCAAAGGCATCAATTCTTCGGTCTTCCTTATTCATCGTCCAGCTTTCACATGTATGTGAGGCAATTGAAAACACCATAGTTTTGGTCAGGGGAAACTTACTCTTCGCTTTTTAACACTTGAAAGAGGTCTTTTGCAGCAGATTTGCCCAATGCAATGTTTGATTTCTTGACTGCTGCTTCCTCCGGTATTGATTGCAGATCCAAGTAAAATGAAATCCTTGACAACTTCAATCTTTTCTCCATTTATCATGTTGCTTATTGGTCCACTTGTGAGGATTTTTGTTTTCTTTATGTTGAGGTGCGATCCATACTGAAGGCTGTAGTCTTTGATTTTCATCAGTAATTGATTCAAGTCCTCTTCACTTTCAGCAAGGAAGGCATCATCTTCATATCACAGGTAGTTAATGGCCAATTTTTTCAGAAGTAGACTACCAGGTCCTTCTTCCTAGTCTTAGTCTGGACACTTCACTGAAACCTGTCCACCATGGATGGACCTGCTGGTATTTGAAATACCAGTGGCATGGATTCCAGCATCACAGCAACATGCAAGCCACCACAGTACGACAAACTGACAGACGAGTGGTGGTGAAGTTCCTTACTCCTTCACATTATATCTTACAAAGAAAGTGCCAAATGGGGCAAATAATGGCTATAATCATATACCTACCATAGAGCTAGATTCCATCTTTCCCTTGTATGATCTGCACCATCCTGGTCATTTTCTCAAAAAAGGCAAAAATTAGAAAGCCACGTAGGAAAAAATAATTTTTATGTAGAGGAGAAACATTTACCTAGGAAAACAGTAAACTAGCAATTACATTTTTACAATGAAATTTTAAAGTATCATTTCCTCCTGAAGGTCCTCTTTTTCCAAATTCTCATGTTGGAAGCCAATTCACGATACCACTGTTTTACATTTCTGCTCATCAGTGCATTTCCTTTGATGAGGCTTCAAAAATCTTTCCCTCCTCCCCAAAATAAGAAAAACCTTGACTGACATGCTTTCTCACAGTCGGGACGAATGTTCCATATGATAAATATACTTGAGATCTTTCTTACTGCAAGGCAGCAGACCCCTTTAAATTGCTACAATAAATTGGAAAAAAGATGTATTCATTGGCTTGTCCTAAAGTTGGCAAGAGAAGAATTGAAAAGGTAATCCACACCTCATAGGTAATTCTTTCCTCCCTGGTTTCTGAGCTAAGCTGATTTTTAATAATCCAAGTACAAATAAATTTCAAAGCCTTAATATACTTCTTAAATGTTCTATTTATACAATTCACACCTTCTCAACCACAACAGGATCTGGATCCACTCATTGGCATAGCTTCCTCTGCCCTAGACTCTGCTGTAACCATGCTGGGCCTAATTGGCCTCCTTTCAGTTGCCTTTCTTTCCAACCTGATTAGAGTGAATAGGAGAGAAAAGGGAAAGAGGAAAGATCTGGTACAGAGAAGCAAGTGAGAGGTGGGGGAACAAACGGTGATTAGGAAAAAGAGAGTCTTTAACTCAAGTAATTTTAATTGAAGAGTTCTGGAATATAAAGCTATAGGGACATCTGCTCTAGAGCAACGTTTTGCAGCAGTGGTCATGGGGAGATACACATGGATGAATGGTGCTGTGTTGTAATGAGCTTTTTATGAGTTCTCTCTGATTGCTAGGTATGTGTGAAACATTCTTTCCTTGGGTCAGAGATTTTATTACCTTTCCAATGGCCAGGATTTCACTGTAATAACTGAAATGGAAAACATTTGTGCAATATTTAAAGGCCTGACTGAATAACCAGCTCATAACAGAAAGCCACATTTATGAGGAGAAATCAGATCAGTCAGTCCAGTTCAAATGGCCCAGAACTGTCCAGACCAGAGCACTAAAGTGATAGGTAAAAATGCTGGTCCTAAGGCAAAAGTCATAGAAGTTTCATAGACACATCCAAACTCCCTGAGGAGCTGAATTACTGGGCTGAGGGCTGGGTACTATGGTCTCGGGGGATGCCTAGCTCAATTGACGTAACATAGTTTATAAGGAACAGCTCTACATCCTACTTTGGTGAGTAGCTTCTGGGGCCTTAAAGCCTGTAAGCAGCCATCTAAGGTACTTTACCGGTCCCACCCCATCTGGAGCAAAGGAGAATGAAGAAGTCCAAAGGACTAATGGACACAACTACCACAGCCTCCACCAGACTGAGTCCAGCACAACTAGATGGTGCCCAGCTACCACCACTGACTCCTCTGATAGGGATCACAATAGAGGGTCCCAGACAGAGCTGGAGAAAATCGTAGAACAAAAATCTAACTCACAAAAAAGACCAGACTGACCAGCCTGACAGAGGCTGTAGAAACCCTGAGAGTATGTATTCCAGACACCCTTTTAACTCAGTACCGAAGTCACTCCTGAGGTTCACCCTTCGGTCAAAGAGTAGACAGGTCCATAAAACAAACAATAATACACGTAGCTCAACCATGTATACAAGATTAAATGGGCACACCAGCACAGGGGCAAGGACAAGAAGTCAAGAGGGATCAGAAAAGCTGGATGAATGGAAATTGGGAGCCCAAGGTCAAGAAGGGGAGAGTCTTGACACATCGGGGTTGGCAACGAATGTCACAAAACAATGTGTACATTCATTGTTTAATGAGAAACTAATTTGCTCTGAAAACCTTCATCTAAAGGACAAATTTTATAAAATGTTGGTCTCCAGGGAGGCCAACTCAATACCATCAGCCACAAAAGCCAATAACTTCAAGAGACTGGACTTATCCCAAGATCTGTTTTGCTCATGTGTTCACTGAGACCTTCAGTGGCAAGTAGAGAAAGAAACTTCCTGGATACTGGTAAAGCCAAAGAATTTGTTTGACCAAATCTTGTTTTGTCTTTGTCTAGATCCAGGAACTGCAGGTCAAGGGTGAAATTTATTGGATTTTAAGTTGAGACAAAAAGATCTAGTTGAGCCATCACACTAGGAAAGTAAGGTACAAAGAAATAAGAGAGAAAGAGAAAAAGAAAGGAAAGAAATAAACTACTGCTCCTTTACCACCTCGTCCAGGTTGGTCCTTGTGCTAAGGACTTTACTTAGGGCGTCTCATTAATGTTGTAGTCAAGGCCAGACTGAATGAATCTTGCTCTCTTATCCCTTATCTTAGAAGAGTGGATCATTCAAACTAGAAGGCTCTTAGCCACCCAGTGGTTTTTAAGGTTTTTTTTCAGCAACAGCAGAAACTTTTTTTGAAATGAAATCTTCTGGAAATCCACTACACAAAACAGATAAAAAATGTTACTGTGTTCTGAGAGTACATGTGAGTTTCCTAGATAAGAAGGAGAGTTGATGATAGAATCATGCAAGGGCTCAGATCTATCTCATCCCATGTTCTTCCCATCACATCATACCACCTCCTTATGGAGGCCTAGTAAATCTTCCTGAATTCATGTCTCATCTCTTCAATAAGATCCTAAGCCTAACAAGGACTGCCTGCAGGGACAGGGCACAGGAGGGTTCTGCAATCATGTCAGCTAGGGTTATATCAAGTGGTCCTTCCATGGAGGTGCCACCCATAGTAGATAGACAAGTTAAGGATTAAGGAAAATAACTCATTCTCAACAAAGCTGCAGCAAACACAAAATTAGAGAATGAGCAAGGATCAGCAACCCCAAGAGGTCCAACTAGGACATGAGGCTAACGCTGCTAATATTGAGGTATTAGTTAATTAAAATTTGACTATTCTAATATTATTGCTATTGTTTATTATATAAATATGTGTTGGAAGAGAATAAACAATGAGTTTCTTTTCTTCCTCACCCCTTACTGTTGTATAATACAGACTGGATATAGACTATGAAGCATCCAGTCTTCAGTTCAGCTTAATAAACATTTAATGTATGACAGGCACTTTGCTAAGAGATCAGATACAGACTTTCCTGGCTTCAAGAAGCAAACAGATGCTCCTTTCTTGAAGAGTAGGAAAAAGTTATCCCTGCCTTCAAAAAGCAAACTAATACCATTGCCATCGAGTCAATTCTAACTCATAACAACCCTACAGGACAGGGTAGAATTGCCCCATATAGTTTGCAAGATTGTAATCTTTACAGAAGCAGAATGCCACATCTTCCTCCCACGGAGCAGCTGGTGGGTTGGAACTGCCAACTGGTTAGCAGCTGAGCACTTAACCACTGCAACACCAGGTCTCCTCAAAAGCAAAAAGTCTGCTCAAAAACATGATCAGGTAATTCAGCACAAGGGACCAAGTGCTTAACACAGTATCTCGTACATAGTTGATACTCACTGCATATTTGTTGACTGAATGAATGAAAGAGTTATACCTAGGGTGCTGTGAGAATGTAGAAGAGAAATGAGCACAGTCTAAGGTAGGAAGTGATTGTCAGAAAAGTCATTTGGTAAAAATTTAATAAATGTGAAATGAAATAATATATTTTAGAGCACTTTGCATTTTGTGAAACACTTTTACATAAACATACCCATACTCCATATAAAGAAGGTCTTCTCCCTCTTCATTTTCCAGATAAAACTAATACAGAAGTAAGAATCTGGCAAGGTCACCCAGCTGGTGAGAGTCAGGGGTAGGACTCAAATCCATTTCTTTGGACTGAAGTTTGTTTGTTTTCCACAATTCCATGCTACCACCCAGAGTTGCCCCATTTCACTTCTCTACTGGGAAACATGCATTCAAAATGGACCTCTAATACAACTTTCCAGATTGTCTCTAAGGGGTCACTTCGACTTCTAAATTGGGTGGAGAGAGATCTCACTTTTGAAATTTCTGGAGCCATCACCTTGGGCATGAAGGTTTCTTTGCCTTTCCCTGGCCTCATCACATAGAAAAACAAATAGTGAAAAACAAAAAACAATATTAGGAGTTGTCCATGACTCATTAAATGAACTCAAAATGATCATCAGTCATAAACATGGTAAAGCATGTTTAGCAAAATATTTGAGGCAACAATACCGTCACATACACACAGTTTTCAGGTATAGTTTCATCAGTTTAGCTGGTAAGATATTAAACTGCTTTTTGCAGTTGTCAATGGGCACAGAGTTCCTGTACTTCCTTGCATGTAAATGAGAAATAACTCCGGTTGTTAATGAGAACTCTGGACATAAAGGCAACACCAAAGAGTGGCGCTGCGTTTATGAAATGGGTATTTACATTTGTTTAATTATCTGGTTAATTAAGGAGTCATGAAATCAGAATGGGCTGGGAGTTAAAGGGATGGCAGAAAAAATGCAATTGATAATCTTCTATCCTTTCCGAGTCAAGGTTTGCCTGTGCATAATTGCTCTGAGAAGTGGGCTCTCTATTGCACACCTTATCAAATCTAAATGAATCTGCTCAGTGTTCTAAAAGCCTCCAAGACCTCACTGTTCCTTTGGCGGTAGTAAAAAGGCAGTAGACTAGAAGTAGGGGGCTAGAGGGCTGAGTCCACCTTAGAGAAGTCCCCAACTTTACCTTGCTCTCTTCCTGCTCCCATTCCACATCAGTCCTCCACATTTTCCAGCCAGAGACAGGGAAGCCATCTTATAGATCTACCTTCTCCTGCACCAGAATATTCCATCCATCACCAAATCCAGCCCACTTGACTTCCTTAACATAGTTCAAATCCACCGCCTTCTCTCCTGCCCTAGGCTTCGGCTCCAGGACAGTGCCTCATCTTTCACCTGGGCTGTGTCTGTCCATCACCTAATCAGCCCCTCTGCCCCCTGCCTCCATCCCCCAACTCTGTACTGCCAGGGTTATCCTCTAAAACAAATCAGGTCACGTGACTCACACGCTGGAAACCCTCTACTCGTTCCCATGACCGGAGGATAGCTCTGTAGAATTCAACTGATCAGTGTTGGCACACAGAGCATCTACCGCATTTCTTTGATTTGAAAACACACTGCAAAGAACCTAATGATAATCGTAATACTAACAACATTTTTCAAGTTGTCCTGTCTTATACTTAACAAACACAAACAATGGGGTGGAAAAGTTTTCTCTACCCTGAAAAAATAATATTACTATTAAATTGATGACGTCCTTTAGAATCAAGGGAATGAGCTTTGAAGGGGGAAAAAGAAGCAAATCTTTTTTCTCCAACTGTTGAAGAGAAGAAAGGGTATTTTGAAAATTGAACTATCCACACAGTGGCTTTATTACAATTTTTTTAAGAGCATAAACTTGAAGACGGATAGGCCTGAGTTGTGCCCCAATTCTGACACTCTAGCTCTTCGACCTTGAGAAAGTTATTTAACTTTCTGAGCCACATTTTCTTCCTTTGCAAATTGGAGATAATAATACCTACCTTAGAGTATCATTCAAAGGAAGAAATTATATAAGGTGAGTCAAGCATTCAGCACATGTGCAAATAAAAGATCTAACAAATGGAATTTTTTATAATTGGGATTAATATTATCATTTCCATTTTCTCCTCCCACCACATAAGCGTTGCTTAAATATCACATTGTCCTTTTCCTCAGCTGATATTATTTGTGGCAATTGTAGAAATAAAAGATGGTTGAATGAATCATCAACAGAACTATGGCTTTTTACAACATAAAAATATATTTAAAATTCCAATATTAAAAATTAAAAAAGTCTATGTCACAGCCTATCATTCCTATTTCAAGTGATTATAGAAAGTTCAAATTTGCTGTTGTCAGAACAATGTTTACATGGGACTGGACCTATATGTAGCATTGCTTGAAATCAGAATGAAGGATATAATCTTGTTGTGTATCACATTTAATGAAAATCAGGATAGACTTGTCTTGAAGTGCTTTATTCGGAGGCTGGTTGGACAAATAGCTGTTGAAGCTCTTCCCAAGCTTGCCCCACACCATTTCGATTAAATCAGCAAGCAAGGCAGAATGGGATGTTTAAATTATGAGTCAGTGGTTGAATGGGTTGTTACTAGCACAATATACGCAAGACATCATGGAGGCACTGCTGGTGGCCTTCTCAGCCAATCAGAGCATGGCACTTGTCCAAAAGACTTTTGTCGTTTTAAATTAATCAGCCCATTCTCCCCCCTCCCCCGGAAGCTTCTAGGGCCAGATGTGCGTAGAGGCAGCAAAAGCAGTGCACGTCCAGCTAATACCAGATGATTGAACATTACCCAAATGTGACCGTTGAAATCAGGGTCTGAGCAGTGCCTGACGCTAAGCATCCTTGGGACAACGAGCAGGAGAATAGAAAGAGGAAACTTAATTACAACACGTTCAAGCAGCTCATGGAGCTACCCGGCAGGGAGACCTAATGGGTGTCAACACAATTACAGACCTTCACACACATTTCAAAATAACAGACTGTGACACAGACACAAATGCCACGTTGTCATCTCATCTGCGCAGCGATTCGACATACTGGATATCAATGTAGAATTGAATTAGAGGAAGAGATTGCACAGCAATTTCCCAGCCCAGCTCTCCAATTTCTCTGTCAGCCAAGAAAGAGCGAGCCCCAAAGTCATCCTAGCAGCCCAGTCAGCCACACCTCTGCCCCAGTCCTGGCCCCTGCCTCAAAAACTGATGAAACTCATCAGCTCCTGGGCTGACAACACTCAAGATGCTCAGAAGAAATGCAAAAGCTGGAGAAAAGGGAGTGCTTATCCCAAACGTACTCCTCAGACCTGCGCTTCTGACCCTTGCTTCCAGAACTCCTTTGACTGCGTTCTCACCCAGTCTGACTCTCTTCATTGCATAAAAAGACTTTCTGCTAGCTATGGAGCCCTGGTGGCACAGTGGTTAAGAGCTCGGCTGCTAACCAAAAAAGGTCAGCAGTTTGAATCTACCAGCTGCTCCTTGGAAACCCTGTGGGACAGTTCTACCCTGTGCTATAGGGTTGCCACGAATCAGAATCAACTCCACAGCAAAGGGTTTGGCTTTTGTTGTTGTTGTTTACTAGCTATGTGACTTTGGGCAACTCTCTCACCCTTCCTGAATCTCATTCTCTCCATCCCTAATATGGGCTTGGAGTCTCCGGGTGGTGCAAATGCTTAAATATTCACCTACTAGCTGAAAGACTGGCAGTTCCAACTTGCATAGAGGCACCTCAAAAGATAAGCCTGGTGGTCTGCTTCCAAAAGATCACATCCTTGAAAACCCTGTGGAGCAGCTCTACTCTGCACACATGGGCTCGTCAGGAGTCCAACTCAACAGCATCTGGTTTTAATATGAGGTTAGGGTAGGCTAGATTAGAATCACTCTGAAAATTCTTTTGAAATATAAAATCCTGGGTTTCCAACCCAGAGTTATTACTGAATTTGAATCCTCAGGCTCTGAATTTTTAACAACTTCCTGGCTCCTAAGGTAACAGCTCTGTACCAGTCACCAGACTAGGAAAGCACAAGACTAGATGATCTCTCAGAGGTCTTCTAGTTCTATAATTGTCAAGCTGACCTTCTAAAAACAATAATACCTGTGGATCACTCAGTGGGCACCAGTCAACACTAGGTGTTTACACATATACTATCTCATTTCATCCTCACCATCACCCCTCAGGAATGGGTTATATAAATCCCCTACTTGTTGTTCCATCTCACTTTACGCATCACTTTGTTCAGGAGGTTGACATGACCCTAGACATATGCCCTGTGGTACGTTTTCAATACTCCTTACACTCCCCTCATCCATATAGCATCTCATGCATTCATTCACTAAGTCCATCTTCCACGTTAGATAGGAAGCTCCACGATACTAGGGACCCAGTGTGTCTTCTTTCTTGCTGCATCTCCAGAGCTATCACATGGTAGGTGCTTAATAATAAATATTGACTGTATGGACATTTTACAGACGAGGAAACTGAGGGTCAGAAATTATAAGTAACTAACTCAAGGCCACTAGCTTTTTATATTATTTTCAATATTCGTATTCAAACAGATGGCCTTTCTCTTTGCAAGGTAACTTGAGCAAGCATTTTTGCTTAGAGTTCCAGCCCTGGATTTCTTCACAAGTTAAAAGACAACCCGCCTAAGAAGACTAGATAGACCACTAACACCTTGGGTTGAAGCTGACCAATACTATCGAAGAAATTAAGTCCTCAAAGAGGCCCCTCCTATTCTGGGTGATTGGATTTCTAAATTAACCTAATATCACCACCATTTACTGAGCACCTGCTATTGCACTTAGCAGTCAATGTGTAATTGTTTGTCATGTTTTCTCCTTACCAGTTACAACACTCTTGTGAGGTAAAGGTTATACTCACCATTTTACAAATAAGGGAACTGAGGCTTTAAAAAAAAAAATTGCCCATCAAGTCATTTTGACTTGAGGCTTAACCCAGTGAACAAGCCCACTGCCCCCACTGCCATAGAGTCTATCCTGACTCATAGTGACCCTACAGAACAGATTAGAACTGTCCCATAGAGTTTCCAAGGAGCGCCTGGTAGGTTCGAACTGCTGACCTTTTGGTTAGCAGCTGCAGCACTTAACCACTACACCACCAGGCTTGGAGAAGCTGATGCCTGTCCAGGGCCCCACAGCAAGAGAACAGTAGAAATAGAATCTAGGTCTACTTCCACATTGTCCTGCTCTCTGCAAAGACATGAGCAGCATGTGGTCAAGAATTTCAGTTCCAGTTTTATTTAGGCTGAAAATTACCTACAGAAAAATTGGACTTAGTTACATGCTAGAAGATTGTGCTGCTTATTTATTGGCCTGACTTTTAGCTTGTGATTAGGGATTGAATGTCATTCTGGGTCACTCTAAACTTAAGCTTCTCCACCAATATTAACCTTGCTACTGATTCAGTCTACTCAAGAGGCACTTTTAATATCTTTTTCAACTCATATCTTTTTCACCAGTTTTTAACTGGGTCATTCTTTCAAGTTCATTAGAAAATTGCACCACACTATGGTTTCAGTGGAGCCCTGGTGGTGCACTGGTTAAGAGCTTGGCTGCTAACTAAAAGGTAGGCAGTTCGAATCCACCAGCTGCTCCTTGGAAACTCTATGGGGCAGTTCTACTCTGTCCTATAAGGTTACTATGAGTCGGAATCGACTCGACGGCAATGGGTAACTACAGGTTCGGCAATATACACAGGTGTGCACATGGGCCAACAGTGAAGGAGAACATGAACAAGACATGCGCTGATTCAGACAATGGTATTGTGGTGTTTTATTCTTCCCTTTCATGTTGTTTATGTAAATGCTTGTTCTTCCAGTGATTGAGACATTGATGAAAACCTAGTCTAGCCATTTACAGATTAGAAGCTCCAAGTAAATTGTATTTGAACCTATTTCTATCCAGGTGTTAAAAATGCTACAATATGGATGAACCTTGAAAATATTGTGTTGAGTGAAATGAGTCAGTCATAGGACAAATATGATACCACTTATATGAAATATATATTTAGAATAGGCAAGTGTATAGAGACCAAAGTCTCTCAGTGGTTACCAGGGGTGATGCCGAGGGAGAAAGAGGGAGGTATTGCTTGGGGGAACTGAGTTTCCATTAATGGTGATGGAAAAGAATTTGGAAATGGATAGTGGTGACGGTTGTACAACAAAATGAACATAATTAATGTCACTGAATTGCGCATGTAAAAAAAAACGTTGAAATGGCAATTTTTGTTATATATATGTACAGCCCTGGTGGCACAGTGGTTAAGAGCTCAGCTGCTAATCAAAAGGTTGGCAATCCACCAGCTACTCCATGGAAACCCTTGGAAACTCTATGGGGCAGTTCTACTCTGTCCTACAGGGTCACTGAGTTGGAATCAACTTGACAGCAACAGATTTTATATATGTATTTATATATATACAGTCCTCCCTGGAGCCCTGGTGGTGTAATGGTTAAGAGCTCTGCGGCTAACCAATAATATGTCAGCAGTTCACACCCACCAGCCACTCACTGGAAACCCTATGGGGCAGTTCTCCTATGTCCTATAAGGTCGTTATGAGTTGGAATCAACTCTTCGACGGCACCCAACAACAACAACAACATTTCACCCTTGGTATCTGCAGGTGATTGGCTCCAGGACCCCCAAGGATAACAAAGGCCACGGATGCTCAAGTATCTAAAATAAAATGGTATAGTGTTTGCATACAACCTGTGCATATCCTCCGGTATACTTTAAATTATCTGTAGATTACTTATAATACTTAATACAAGGTAAATACTATGTGAGTAGTTGTTATACTGTATTGTTTAGGGAATAATTACAAGACCCGAGGCAAACAATGCTCACACGAGTGCTGGAGAGAGACTGAGGATCCGTGAAAATGGCGGAAGGCTACGCAACAGGATATGCCTACACATCACTGCATTCACGTGGATTCAGTGTAGGGCTTGCTATGCTGATTCAAGTTTCGCTTTTGGGATCTTCTTTTTTTTCCCGAATATTCTCAGTCGGGGGTTGGTGAATCCATGGATGTGAAACCTTCGGAAAAGGAGGGCCAACTGTATATGAGTGGATTCTGACCCACAGCAACCCTAAAGGACTGAGTAGTACTGCCCCAGAGGGTTTCCAAGGAGGGGCTGTTGGATTCAAACTGCTGATCTTTTGGTTAGCAGCTGAATGCCTAACCACTGTGCCACCAGGGTTCCAATAGATAGAAAGATACCACAAATAACCTGTGCCTTCTATGATTGTTTGCCAACCATGCCCTCCCACATGAGGTATTTTCATATGCACTGCTATGCCAATTGTTTTTATATGTTGCTGTAAAAAAAATTGGCATAGCAGTGCTTACAAAAATATCTCATGGGGCAGGGCACCGTTGGCAAACAAAAGGAGAAGGCACACATTATTTGTGTAAAAATATGGTGTGTGTGTGTGTGTGTGTACTCACCACAATAAAAAATATATATACTTTTTTAAATGGACTAACTTTCAGTTTTAGCAAAAGGCTACTGTGTACCAAGAATGATGCTAGGTGTTGCTGCAGACCAGAGTGAGGAGACAATGGCAGAGTAAATTAACTGTATGGGCTGTGGTTTAAGATGGCCTGAGTTCAAACCCCATCTCTACCCCAGAGAAGTCCTGTTACTTGGAGAAAATTCCTTAACCTGTCTCTAAAGGAGCCCTGGTGGTGCAACAGTTAAGCACTCTGCCGCTAACTGAAAGGTTGGCTCTTCAAACCTACCCAGCCGCTCTGTAGAAGAAAGACCTGGCAATCTGCTCCTGTAACGATTATAGCCAAGAAAACCCTCTGGGGCAGTTCTACTCTGTTACATGGGGTTACTATGAGTTGGAATCCCCTCGATGGCACCCAAAAGCAATCTCAAAAAGTGGGGGGTGAGAACCCTGGCAAATGCCTAGCATGTACTAAGCACCCAAGAAACAAAGGCCTTTTTTTTTCTTTATAGTGCACCCCACAGTCTGTTCCTTTTTTATTCTTCCATCAGAATTTTTCTCCTTGTCCAGCCTTCACTCCTACTTATTCAGTCACTCCTTCCACCCTCTGCTCTCCTTTCTTTTTTTTTCTTTCCCTCTCTTCTCTTCCTCACTGCCTATCCTGCACTTAGTTCTACCCTCTGCTTCCTCTCCTCTGCCTTTATTTCCTTCTGTGGCACTCACTCAACCACCACGCTATGCATTTTTCATGGAGCAAGGCTCACTCTTTTGGCAATAAAGATCTAACCTCATGAAATGTAAGAAGACGTGTCCCCAAGAAACAAGTTCTTCATCTTTAGCACTTCAAAGTGACCCAGCCACCAGATCAAAAGGAGAAAAAGCCTAACAGCCTTACATCAAAGGTTCCCACCATTCTCTGATTCGCAGCCACGCATGGAAACCTGCGGCAACACTGTGTTTTCAATCCATTACTACCATTGCTATTCACAGCGTGTGAGTTCCCATCATTCAATTATCCTTAAAATGAAGCTACGTGGAAAATTGGCCTGAACTCTTTCATACTTACAGTTTGTTTTTTTTTTTTAATTTTTATTGTTCTTTAAGCGAATTACCCTTAATTTTTTATTTATGTTGTTTCTGGGAAAATAGCAAAAATTATGGTGTAGCTATTTTTAAGATGAGTCACAGAAGCTTATGAGAGGGGGCCTGACCACCAACAACCAGAAGCTACACACACGTACTAAAAGGCTCCATCTGTGGAAACTTCAGACCAGGACCACAGCCTCATCCAGCTCTGCAGCCAGCAGCCCCTGTCAAATGCTTGATAGAACTGGAAGCATGAAGGGCAGACGTGGTGTTTATATCCGATGATGCCCTTCTCTTAAAATCAATCACCAGATATTTTATTTAATTTTAATTGGTGATGCATGTATTTGTAGAAACTGTGGAAAAGTCAGAACTTAAAAGATATAAAATAATCCATTATCTCGCCACTCACAGCACTGTTGAACATTTAACTAGATATAATAGGACATTCCTAGCAATGATATTTATAATAGCAAAAATTGGGTAAATATTTATAAATATATATATGTGTTTTATAGTATATACTTACATATGTTTATATCGTTATTTTTCGTAGTATGTTAATCTACATTGTATATGTGTATATCTGTATGTTGTACTGTTGTATTTTCATATTACATATGTGATGATGTTTATTTAATATAATTATATATGCTGTATAGTCTATGCACAATAGATACAGATTTATATATTTAAATATAAATATCCTCACTTTTGACAGTACAAAGAATGCCGTTACGAGTTGCTGACGATTCTTTTCTTTGGTTTTACGTAGGAACTGGTCCCACAGCAACCCTATAGGACAGAGTAGAACTGCCCCATAGAGTTTCCAAGGAGCGCCTGATGGATTCGAACGGTTGACCTTTTGGTTAGTAGCCATAGCTCTTAACCTCTACGCCACCAGTGTTTCCAAGTTAAGAAATAGATTATTACAACTCCCTTAAAGCTCCCTGTGTGCCTCTCTGTCCCTTATCCCAGAGGAAAATACAATTTTGGATATTTTAGTTTATCAGAGTCTTGCTTTCACATAAATTATAACTAAATAGTATGCATTTTTAAACATGTAAAGTGTTATATGTTTGAGGATTTTGTATAAATGGTAGCACACTCTTTGAATTCTTTAGAAAATTGCTTTTATCACTCAACATAATATTTTTTTTAAGATCCATTGTTAATGATGCACGAAGCTATGGTTAATTCATTTGGCCAAAGTATAGTATTCTATCACACGAATTACCACAATTTATTTATCTATTCCCCTCTTGATGAGCATTTGGATCTTTTCCAGCCATTTGCTATTACAAACAATGCCATTAAGAACATTCCTCTATAGTTCTCCTGGTGCACACAAACAAGAATTTATCTGGTGTGCTGAGAGAAGAGGAATTGCGGATTCAGAGATGTTACACATCTCCACCTGAAAAGGTAATGGCACTTTTTCCCCCACATGCTTATGCATATCTACACTCCTACCAGCGTTCTGCAAAGTTCTCTTTTCTCTACTACTCTTCAATACATCAATTTTGCCCATCTGGTAGGGGTGAAATGGTATCTACTTGCAAACTGAATTTGCATCTACCTGACTTCTAATGAGACAGAGCATCTTCAAATGTGCTTATGAGCCATTTCATATTTATTTTTCTCTGAAATTCTATCTTTTGCTCAGCTTTTTTCTGTTAGGTTGTTTGTCTTTTTTCTTTGTGATCTCTTGTGGATCTTCAGAAATGGAATTATTATTGGTTATATGTGTTAAAAACATGGAGTCGTAATTTGTCTTTATACTTTTGATGGTGTTCTTTAATAAATTAAGTTTGCAATTTTTTTATCTTTTTCACTGAACTACAATTTGCCTACAATAAAGTTCACATATTTTGTAGATACAGTTTGAAGAGTTTTGACAAATATGTACACAGGTAAGCAACAGCGTAATCAAGATATAGAGTATTTCCATCACCTGAGAAAGTTTTGTCATTCTGCTTTTCAGTCAGTCATTGCCATCCACAACCCAGGCAATCAATGATTGCTGTCATTAAGATTAATTTTGCCATAGCTTCCTGAATATAACTGAGTAGCAGGGGTGGGGCTTTGGAGACCGTGGTTTCAGGGGTCATTTAGGTCAATTGGCATAACAAAATGTATTAAGAAAACGTTCTGCATCCCACTTTGGTGAGAGGCACTGGGGTCTTAAATGCTAGCAAGCTGCCATCTAAGATGCATCAATTGGTCTCAACCCACCTGGAGCAAAGGTGAATGAAGAACACCAAAGTCGTATGGTAAAGATGAGCCCAAGAGACAGAAAGGGCCACAGAAACTAGAGAATCCATTAGCCTGAGACCGGAAGAACTAGATGGTGCCTGGCTACCACCAATCACTGCCCTGACAGAGAAAACAACGGAGAATCCCTGATGGACTGGGAGAACAGTGGGATGCAGATCTCAAATTCTTGTATAAAGACCAGGCTTAATGGTCTGACTGAGACTAGAGGGACCCTGGAGGTCATGGTCCTTGGACCCTTTGTTAGGGCAAGGCTGGAACCATTCCCAAAGCCAACTCTCCAGACAGGGATTGGATTGGACTATAAGATAGATAATGATACTGATGAGGAATGAGCTTCTTGGCTTAAGTAGATACATGAGACTATATGGGCAACTCCTGTCTGGAGGTGAGATGAGAGGGAAGAGGGGGACAGGGGATGGCTGAATGGACACAGGGAATACAGGGTGGAGAGGAGGAATGTGCTGTCTCATTAGGGGGAGAGCAGCTAGAAGTACACAGCAAGGTGTGTATAACTTTTTGTATAAGACTGACTTGATTGGTAAACTTTCACTTAAAGCACAATAAATTTTTTTTTAAAAAAAAGATTAATTTTGCATATTTGAGAAAGTCATATAAACATGACACAAAATTGTCGTATACGTTCTCTTTTGTGTCTGGATTTTTTTTTTTTTTTGGTTGTAATCTTTTTTTAATTGTACTTTAGATGAAGGTTAACAGAACAAACTAGTTTCTTCTAAAACAGTTAGTACACACATTATTCTATGATATTGGTTAACAACCCCATGACATGTCAACACCCTCCCTTCTCAACCCTGGGTTCCCTATTACCAGCTTTCCTGTTCCTTCCTGCCTTCCAGTCCCTGCCCCAGGGCTGGTGCTCCCCTTTAGTCTTGTTTTGTTCCATGGGCCTGTTCAATCTTTGGCTGAAAGGTGAACCTCAGGAGTGACCTCATGACTGAGCTGAAGTGGTGCCTGGGGGCCGTACTCTCAGGGCTGCTCCAGTGTCTGTCAGGCCAGCAAGCCTGGTCTTTTTGAGTTAGAATTTTGTTCTACATTTTTCTCCAGCTCTGTCTGGGACCCTCTATTGTGATCCCTGTCAGAGCGGTTAGTGGTGGAAGGTGGACACCATCTCGTTGTCCTGGACTCTGTCTGGTGGAGGCCTTGTTAGATGTGGTCCGTGAGTCCTTTGGACTAATTTTTCCCTTGTATCTTTAGGTTTCTTCATCCCTCCTTGCTCCCGAAGGAGTGAGACCAGTGGAGTATCCTAGACGGCTGCTCACAGGCTTTTAAGACCCCAGATGCTACTCACCAAAGTAGAATGTAGAACATGTTCTTTATAAACTCTGTAATGCCAGTTAAGCTAGATATTCCCTGAAATTTTGGCCCCCACACCCCTCAGCCCAGCAATTCAGTCCCTCAGGGAGCTTGGATGTGTCTATGGAGTTGTGCTGGCTTCCGCAGTATTGTGTACTGTATTATCCTTCGCCAAAGTTGGATTATTTTAGTTAAAATGTTTTTGAAGACTTGGCCATGTTGTTTTGTCTATCAGTTTATTTTTTATCACTGAGTAGTAGTCTATTTCAAAAATATACCCCAATTTGTTCATCTATTCAGTTGTTGATGAACATTTGACTTGTTTCCAATTAGCTGATGATTATGAATAAATCCAGTTGATGATTATGAATAAAGTGGCTGTGAACATTTGTGTACAAGTGTTTGTATGGACATATACTTTCGTTAGGTAAATAACTTAGAGTGACATTTCTGGATCATATGGTAAGTGTATGTTTGTAAGAAACTGCCAAACAGTTTTCAAATAGGATTGTACTATCTTACAATTGCACCAGCAATTTATGAGAGTTTGCACCTCTTCAGAGAAACCTGATGTCAGTTTATTGTAGCCATTCTAGTTAACATGAAGTAGCATGGCATTGTGGTTTTAATTTGAAGTTCCATGATAACTAATGATGTTGGGCATCTTTTCATCCACTTACTTACCGTGTATATATCTTCCTTTCTGAAGTGTATACTTAAACTTTTGCCTATTTTTAATTGGCTTGCTGTTATTATTTTGAATTATAAGAGTTTTTTATATATATATTCTGAATATAAGTTCTTTATCAGAAATTTGTATGTTGAATAGTTTCTCAGAAAGTGTGTATTTTTATTCCATTTTCTTAAAGATATGTTTCAAAAAGCAGGTATTTTTAATTTTGCTGAAGTTCAGTTTATCAATATTTTTCTTTTATGGTTAATACTTTTAGGGGAATCCTATTTAAGAGTTTTGCCTACTCGAAGATTGCAAAGAATTTCCTCCAGAAGTTTTATAGTTTTAGGTTTTACATTTAGGTCTATGGCTTAATGTAAGTTAAACTTTGTACATGGTAAGGGCTGAAGTTCATTTTTTGCACATGAATATTCAGTTGTTCCAGCATCATTTGTTGAAAGCATTATCATCTTACCATTGAATTGTCTTGCCATCTTCATCAAAAATCAGTTAATCATATGTGTGTAGATGTATTATTAGACTCTTTTTTCCTGTTCCATTGATCTATTTATCTACCCTTATGCCACTACCACACTCTCTCGATTACTGTAGCTTCAGCTAATCTAAGTCCTCTAAATTTCTTCTACTTTTTCAAAATTGTTTGTGCTATTCTAGGTTCATTGCATTTGATTTTAGAATCAGTTTGTCAACTTTTACACAAAGCCTACTGGGACTTTGATTGGAATTTAATTGAATCTATAGATCAATTTGGGAAGAATGGGCTTCTTAACAATATTGTTCATGAACATAGTATATCTCTCCGTGTATTTCAATCTTCCATAATTTGTTTCAACAATGTTTCATAGTTTGAAATGTAAAGACTTCGCAAATTTTTATTCCAAGTAATTATAAGATGTGTAGTTTGCTGTAATTATATTTTCCAATCCTTTATTGCTATTACAGTGAAATACAAATATTTTTGTATATAGCCCATGAATTCTGCAAACTTGCTAAATTTACTTATCGATACATTTTCTGTATATCTATAGTATTTTCTACAATCATGTCATCTGTAAATAGAAACAGTTTTATTTCTTCTTTTCCAATCTTTATGCTTCTTATTTATTTCTTGCTTATTTTACTTCCTAAAACATCTAGTAAATACTGAATAGAAGTGATGAGAGCAGACATCCTTGCTGTCCCCTAGCTTAGGAGGAAATTCTTTCATCTTTATCATTTAATTTGATGTTAGGTGGAGGTTTTCATAAATGTCCATTAAGAGGTTGAGGGAGTTTTCTTCTATTCTTAGTTTGTGAGAAGTTTTTATGATGAATTAGTGTTGAATTTTGTCATATGTTTTTTCTGCATTGAGAGGATTATATGTGAGTTTTCCCCCCTTTATTCTACTAATATGGTGTATTACATTGGTATATTTTCAAATGTTGATCCAACTTTACATTCCTGAGATAAACCCTACTATTTGACTTCAATTTGCTAAATTTTTTTTGAAGATTTTTGCGATCTATGTTGTTGAAGGTATTGCATGCTGTTATGATGCTGAACAGGTTTCAGTGGAGCTTCCAGACTAAGATGGATGAGAAAGAAAGGCCTGGTGACCTAGTTCTGAAAATCAGCCAATGAAAGCTCCATGGATCACAACAGTCCAGTCTTCAACTGATTATGTGGATGGTGCAGGACCTTGAAGCATTTTCTTCAATTGTTCTATTCTGTCCTATAGAGCTTCTTTGAGTTGGAATAGAGTGTATTTTACACTTATTAAAATGTATTGATATTCCCTATGGTACCTAATCATAAACATATTTTGTAGAATGAATATACCTTGTATAATGAATGAATATACGTATATATGCATTAACAAATTATGGATAACATTGTGAAGAATGGGAATTTCGGAACACTTCATTGTGCTCATGTAGAACTTCTATATAGACCCAGAGGCAGTCGTTCAAACCAAACAAGGGAATACTTCGTGGTTTTAAGTCAGGAAAGGTGTGCCTTAGGGTTGCATCATTTCACCATACTTATTCAATCCGTATGCTGAGCAAATAATCTGAGAAGCTGGACTATATGAAGAAGAACGTGGCATCAGAATTAGAGAAGGACTTATTAACAGTCTGTGATATGCAGATAACACAACCTTGCTTGCTGAAAGCGAAGAGAACTTGAAGCACTTACTGATAAAGATCAAAGCTACAGCCTTCAGTATAGATTACACCTAAACATAAAGAAAGTAAAAATCTTCACAAGTGGACCAATAATCAACATCATGATAAACAGAGAAAAGATTGAAATTGCCAAGGATTTCATTTTACTTGAATCCACAGTCAACACCCATAGAAGCAGGTGTCAAGAAATCAAACAATTACATTGGGCAAATCTGCTGCAAAAGATCTCTTTAAAGTTGTAAAAAGCAAAGATGTCACTTTGAGGACTAAGGTGTGCCTGACCCAAGGCATGTATTTTCAATCACCTCATCTGCATGTGAAGACTGGACAATGAATAAGGAAGATCAAAGAAGAATGGATGCATTTGAATTATAGTGTTGACAAAGAATATTGCATATATTGTGGACTCCCAGAAGAACAAACAAATCTGTCTTGGAAGAAGTACAGCCAGAATGCTCCTTAAAAGCAAAGACAGTGAAACTTTGTCTCACTTACTGTGGACATTTTATCAGTAGGGCCAGTCCCTGGAGAAGGCCATCATGCTTGGTAAAGTAGAATGTCAGTGAAAAAGCGAAGACCCTCAATGAGTTGGATTGACACAGTGGCTTCAACAATGAGCTCAAACATAGCAATGATTGTGAGAATGACACAAGACTGGGCAGTGTTTCCTTCTGTTATACATAGATAGGGTGCTATGAGTCGGAACCAGCTCAAGGGCACCTCACAACAACAGCAAAAGAAACCATCTCTGATTACTTAAGCAACAACAACAAAAACTGGAGGGCTAAAGGAGTGATACTGAATAGCTCAGAGAATGGAAAATAGAGGGAAAAATCAAGCCTTTGGATCATGTTCTTCTGGGAAAGAACATACACTACAGCAGCTCTGGTGACTGGGAAGCAGGAATTCATTTTTATCTAAAGGAAGTTATTAAAATGATTCAAAAAAAAAAAATGATTCAGATCCTACATATTCTTTCCCTTTGATACACCTTTCAAGATTTAGATACCTAGAAGGCAAATCTGATTGACTAGCTTAAGGTTTATCCATGTACCCACTGTGCTAGGATGTGTGGAGGTGAGACTACCAAAAGGAACATATCTACCAAGATCACAGGAGCTGGATGAAGGGCAGTGACCAAATGGAAACAGAGTGCTGTGGTAACAAGAAGGGTGAAAGGAGAGGAGACAAGAAAAAAAAAAAACAACTATCACAGCAGGTGTCCTTTACATTCCTCTGCTATTCAAGTGCTCCATCTCCCCAACTACAAGACAAACTTAAGAAGAGAGACCAGGAATTCTCACAGAAGCCCAATGATAGTGGCTCAGCCATTATATCTTGGTTAACAATACTACATATTTACATCATATGCTACTCTTTTCAAACATTTTCACATTCATTATCTGATTTGACTTTAGCACATTCCTGTTAAGTTGATAGAATTAGTGTAACAGAGGATGAAATATAACCCCATAGAGGTTCTATAATGTGCCGAAATTACACAGTGAGTCTGTAACAAATCGAGAATTAGAGCCCAAGTCTCTCATTTCCACTAGATTATAGAAAGTTTTAGTGTTTAATAATAAATAAATAACACCAACTTAAATCTGTCTGATTCCAGAGCCAATGCTCTTTTTTTCTACACCACTTAAAACAATGCAGAGCTTCCGTAACTTGCATAGTTGCTGCCAAGTCGTAGTCTAATGATTTGGAAAAGCTTAATATTGTCATTAATAACTGTAGGGTAAAATTAAAGAGCAGCATTAGTGGAGGTTGACCATTATTTTAACATATCTGTCATCCAGTATCGACAATTCCACTCCTATGGAACAGCTGATGCCACCATTTTCAGAGACAAGGATAGTTGTAGTTCAATGGACTTTTCCATTTCTCTTTTGAACAGAAGACATCAAAGCTTTATTCTCAGTGATCTTGAGGTTTTCAATCACTGATTTAAAATGTAAAGAAAAATCAATCATTAACGTGAAACACATCATCTAAACCAAAATTTTCTCTACCTTCTGATTGGTTCATGAAACACCCTTGTCATGGATTGGATTATGTCCCCCCAAAAATGTGTGTATCAATTTGGTTGGGCCATGATTCCAAGTATTGCGTGATTGTCCTCCATTTTGTGATTGTAATTTTATGTTAAAGAGGATCAGGGTGGGATTGTAACACCCTTACTAAGGTCACATCCCTTATTCCAATATAAAGGAATCTTCCCTGGAGTGTAGCCTGTGTCACCTTTAATCTTACAAGAGATAAAAGGAAAGGGAAGCAAGCAGAGAGTTGTTGACCTCATGCCGCCAAGGAAGCAGTGCTGGGAGCAGAGTACATCCTTTGGACCCAGGGTCCCTGTGCAGAGAAGCTCCTAGTCCAAGCAAAGATTAATGAGAAGGCTGACAGAGAGAAAGCCTTCCCCTGGAGCTGATGCCCCGAATTTGGATTTCTAGCCTACTAGACTGTGAGAAAATCAATTTCTCTTTGTTAAAGCCAGCTACTTGTGCTATTTCTGTTACAACAGCACTAGATGGCTAACACAACCTCTTACAACATGAAAGTTTTTCTCAAATCTGTTTCTTCCCCACTCCCATTGCATCAGTCAGTGTCATCATTTTTCTCCTATATTATTAAAACAACACCTCAATGACCTTCCTACCTCAACCTGTGGAGGTTTTGCAAAATCTAGATATTAAGGCCTGTCTAGATACTAAGTCCTATCTTAATATTAAGATATTAATCTAGATATTAAGTCCTATGATAGACCTACTGAATCAGAATCTCTAGGGACACACCTCAGGAATCTTGAATTTTAAAAAGTCCTACTGCTGGACATACTTCCTATTGTGAAGGTGGCACAGGACCAGGCAAAATTTCATTCTGTTATAAGGATTACTATGAGTCAGAACCAACTCAGTGGCATCTAACAACAACAATTGCTGGACATAGCACTCATGAAGAGGATTGGGTAGAGTTGCCATTCCAGGTAGCAAGATAGAACCATAGTCATTAAGAGAGTGTGGTTATGGTACAATGCTAGAAAAATAAGCAAATGAACAGAGTACCCAGAAGCAAATACACACATATATGAACACTTGATTTATGACAAAAGTGACAATGGGGATCAGTAATGAATGGACAGCCCTTTTAATAAATGGTGCTTGGACAACTGGGTATTCATATGGGAAAAAATGAAATCGGATTCGTATCTCACCTGGCATATTACACTGAAATACAAGACAATAAAACCATCAGAAAACAGTACACTATAACAGTGCTACTCAAAGTGTGATTCATGGACTAGTTCCAGCTCACAAACATTTTTTTAACCAATCTATGACACAGTGGAAAACCTGGTGGTATAGTGGTTAAGAGCTGTGGCTGCTAACCAAAAGATTGGTAGTTCAAATCCACCAGACGCTCCTTGGAAACTCTGTGGGACATTTTTGCTCTGTCCTATAGTGTTGCTATGAGTCGGAATCGACTCAACGGCAACGGGTTTGGTTTTTTATGATACAGTAAGTATAAAAATTGAGAATAAGAATTTAGAAACTTTCGCAGTAAGTTGAAAAAAATTTATGGCTATTGAACCTAATAATAAAAAATTGGGGCTTGTATCTTTTATGTCTTTTTTTTTTGTTGTTTCATCTTACTTTAGGAATTTCTTTATATTGAATATCACAAAGGTGATATAAGAAATGGAAGTCAAGAAATAAATAAATCAATAATGGGATAAAACTGATAGTTTGAAAAACTGAATGAGATATAAAAGGGAGTTCATTGAACTAATTGTTCTATTTTTGTGTGTGTTTGAAAAGGTTTATAATTAACATTTACATTTTAACAATTAAAATAAAAGACAACATTAAGTAGAGAAGTAAGTCAAGTCAGGAGCTCGGAGATGATACTTGCAACACATATAGCCAAAACAAAAAAAATCAGTATTTAGAATCTATAAAGAACACATAGAAATTAAATTTTTAAAAGACATAGATATAAGCCAAAAGAAAATATTGGCAAAAGACGTAAGCAGGTATTTCACAGGGGAAGAAACATTAATGGCTGTGTTAGTCATCTAGCACTGCTATAACAGATACACCACAAAAGGATGGCTTTAACAAAAAGAAGTTTATTTTCTCATAGTCTAGTAGGCTAGAAGTCCAAATTCAGGGCGTCAGCTCCAGGGCAAGGCTCTCTCTGTTAGCCTTCTCATCAGTCTTCCCCCGGAAAAGGAGCTTCTCCTCAAAGGGACCCCACTCTGCTCCCAGCACTGGTCCCCCTGTCTCTCTGCTCGCTTCTCTCTTTTATATCTCCAAAGAGATTGGCTTAAGACACTACCTAATCTTATAGATCTCATCACTGTAACTGCCACTAATCCATCTCATTAACGTCATAGTGACAGGATTTACAACACACACGAAAATCAAATAAAATGGTAGGCAATCACACAATACTGGGACTCACAGCCCAGCTAAATTGAGAGATATTTGGAGGGGACACAATTCAGTCCATGACAATGGCCCATAAGCACACAGAAAGATGCTCACCTCTAATAATCAGGGTAATATAAATTAAAATCACAGTGAGATGCAATTTCACACCTACCAGATTGGCAAAAACATAAAAGTCAGACAAGGAATGTGGAAAATGAGAACTGTCACCCACCACTGATAGGAGTGTAAATTGTTACTACCACTTTAGAAAAGAATTTGACATTACTTAAAACAGTTGATCATAGATATAAACTCGTTGTTAGGTGCTATGGAGTCAATTCCAACTCTTTTTACCGTGTGAGACAGAGGAGAACTGCCTCATAGGATTTTTTAGGCTGCAATCGTTGTGGGAAGAGATCACCAGGTCTTTCTCCTGAAATCATTGTGGGAAGAGATCACCAGGTCTTTCTCCTGCTGAGTCATGTAACTAAAACTCAGCAATTCCATTCCTAGTTATATACTCCAGAGAGACTCATGCCAATTTATTTCTGTAAGGATATTTGTAGAAGTAGTATTCATTATAGCAAGAAACTGGAAATAATCTAAACATCCATTGATACTAGAATACAGGCAGCCCCTAGGTTACGAATGAACAAATTACATATGCCATAGTTATAAACCAACCCTATTATATTAAAATTTTGATATACATACAATGGTTTATAATAACAAATGGGTACTACTTTGCAATGCACATCAAAAAATTACTATTATTATTGCTGTATTATTATGTTAAAGATGTTTTAGTGTATCTGGAAGTATTCCTTTAATGTTTTTTACCCAAAAAAACGTACACCATATAGACAAATATTTGACTAACTGATGTTAGATACGAACTGTACATAACTGTTCCGACTTCCATACAAATTCGACTTACAACAGACTTAGGAACGGAACTCATTCTTAACCCAGGGACTGCCTTATCAGAATGGACAAACAGAATGCAATGAGATTTTACACAGCAGGGGAAATAAATGAGCCACAGCTACAATTACCACCATGGATTAATCTCAAAAGCCATGTTATGTGGAAAAAGTGGGTCACAGGCTAAGGCAACAAGAATGATTCAAATCATCTAAAGTTTAAAAATAGATGAAACAAAACAACTGTTTATTGTCTTGGGTTATTTACAAAAGTGAGATACTATAAAGAAAAACAAGAGAATAGTTAACACATGATTCAGAGTTGCTATTTCCTTGGAGGGCGGCAGAGCTGAAAAAGGGCTAAAGAAAAATCAGATGCAAAGGGCACACAGAGGGTGTTTTGGATATTGGCCATGTTCTGTCTCTTAATCTCAGTGCTTGCTACATGGTCTCCTATTTATTAATTCATCTTCACATACACTTTTTAAACTCTTTTGTATGTATCACACCATTCACAAAAAATAAAATGCTTACCCCCAAAATACAGAAATTTCAAAAAATGCAAACTTCGTGAACATTCTGATTTATAGCTAGGATGAGGTTAGGCCTATCAGCAATCCATTTAACAAGCATTTTCTGAGTATTGATGCTGTCTACCACCCGTCTATCAATACAACTACAGTTGTATACTGTGGTGACTTGTGTGTTGCTATGATGCTAGAAGCGATACCAGCATTATTTCAAACACCAGCTGGGTCACCCATGAATGAAGAGTTTTTAGCAGAGCTTCCAGACTAAGACAGACAGACAGCCTAGGAAGAAGGGCCTGGCTATCTACTTCTTTAAATTAGTCAGTGAAAACCCTATAGATCAGAGCAAAATATTGGCTGATATAGTGCTGGAAGATGTTGGAAAGCACTCAAAATACACAGTGGCTGTTTAACAATGGACTAGAGCATGCCAATGATCATGAAAATGGCCAAGGACCAGGCAACGTTTCATTCTGTTGTATACAGGTCACCATGAGTCGGAGCTGACTTGACAGCAACTCACAACAACAACTAATGCTGTACCAGGTATTGCTCTGGATGCTAGGGATATAGAGATGAACAAAATGGAGTCCTTGTCCTCAAAGTGTTCCCTGTGATCAGAAGAGGCTGATACCTACAAAAATATATCCTCAGAAGGGATAATAAGCTGGAGGTTTTATGAAGATGAGCCATTGAAAATGGTTTAGGAAAAAAAGTTACCACCCATTTCCCATTTCCTTTGACTGACAGACCCTGGGACTCAGACTATATCTGATAAGCAGTGAGGCGTCTCTGAGGGTTTTGCAAAAGAAGTGCCATGATCAATCTGTTCTTAGGCTGTCTAATGTGGCTGGAGTGGGTTGGATGGATTGCAGCAGGCAGAGACCAGAGACAGGGAGCAGAGGCCAAGTAGACACTAGAGGAAGAGCACACGGAGAATGTTAAGGGCCTGAACCAGGGCAGTGGGAGAGGGATGGAAAGACAGAGTGTGTACATGTGCATATGGGAGTGAGTATGGGAACAGGAGCAAAGGCGTTGAGCAAGAGGAATATTGAGGGTTGTGGGTCGAAGGAGATGGAAAAATCAAAGTTAACTCTAAAAGATGTCTAGCCTGGGTAATGTGAGCATAGAAGAAGAATGGAGGTGGAGAAACACAGAGAAGAAGCAACTGCAGGAGGAAGGAAGAGGAGGAAAAAAGGCTAAAGAGTTCTCGGGGGCATGCACAGGCTAGGGTCAGGGTGACATTTTGTTCTATTGTACAATAAAGTTGTCATGAGTCACAGTTGTCTCAAAGGTGTCTGACTATCCACATATCTAGTTATGTATCTACCTATATACTTATCTATCTGTTAGTTAATATGATAATGAGATAACTTGATGACAAAAGGAAATGCCAGGGATCAGAAAAGCCAATCACCAAAATAAGGAAATAACCAACTGCGTGAATCCTTCCCTATTTCATCCACTGTTCTGGCCATTTCAACAATTCCAATGACTGAGCTTCTAAAACCCAATTCAGTTTCTTGATGAGAGTAATATAGCAAGAGGTACACAGATAAAATTGCTACCAATGAAAGGGATAATGGAGTCCTGGATGGCTCAAATATTTTAGCACTTGACTACTAATCAAAAGGTTGGCAGTTCAAACCCATCTAGAACACCTTGGAAAGGGGGTCTGGTGATCTGCTTCCAAAAAGGTCACAGCTTTGCAAATCCTATGGAATGCAGTTCTACTCTGACTGGCACTGGTGTGGTCGTGAGTTGGACTCAACCAGCCAGGTCATTCACTCCTCCTCAAGCAGTTCCAGAAACACAGCATTTCGTCAATTCAAGTCATCCTCTATCCAAAAAGGAAGATGTTGGGGGAGGCAGAAAGGCTGAGACTTGTAATAGGTACCTTCTCTGCGCCTGGTACTGTGCTAAAGGTTCACACACACGTTTCCTCATTTAGTCCTCACAAGTGTAGGTATAATGTTCTAATTTAACAGATGAGGAAATTGAGGCTTTTACAAGTTAAGAAAGTTGCCTAAGAGCTCACAATTAGAATGAGATAAACCCTGGTCCACGTCAAAGCCAGCGCGTTACTATTCCCTACTCTTTCCCAAGTTGAAGCCAAATGAGCCATGACCAAAGGATTCCATGCTCTGCACTAAGCATTTATAATTTCATCCTTGGTTCTTCCATTTGTAGGGGAAAATGCTTGCATGTAATTAACTTAAGGTTGAGTTCTCCATAAATTATACTTCAATCGGGTTCTATATGTGAATAATTAAGTTTAAAACAGAGAAACTAATGGTTACCTAATTACTAGATTGTGAAAATCACTGATTTTTCTCATTGGCCTGCTGAAATGAATTGATCTCACTTACATATACAGACTTGGAAACCCTGGTGGCGTAGTAGTTAAGTGCTACGGCCCCTAGCAAAAGGTCATCAGTTCAAATTCACCAGGCACTCCTTGGAAACCCTGTGGGAAGCTCTCCTCTGTCCTCTAGGGTCTCCATGAGTCAGAGTTGACTCAACAGCAATGGGCACATATACGGACTGCATTTGCTTTAGCTCCAAGAATATTTATCTTCCAAGTTTTTCCACCGAAGTTTCAAAATTCATTTGTAAAAATGCAATTTTATTTTAATTATGCTTGTTTGCATGGAAACCAAAGACTCTTTGCTGTTCTAATTAATGTTATTATGATTTGTCCTTTTATCTGAATACAATGCCCATGTAACTTAAAGAATAAACGTCTAACTCAGCCAAGCAACTTTAAAAATACGTATGGAAATGATCAGTGTAATGCAATTTGTTCTGGTAAATAAAATAAATAAAAGCAAATTCTCCTGTTAAAACACACACACACAAAAGAAACAAAACACTTTATGAAATACATTTCTGTGACAGAAACCTCCACGATATTATAGCCATGTTATGCTAAATGTTTATACCTCACAAAACCAGCGGGTATTTCCTCAAATGATTAATGGACAAGACAAGCCCAAGAGGATTTCCAAGAAGTACAGAGACATGAAGATCCAGCGACTTGAAAAAAGACTAAAGCTCTTCTAATTGTTTTTCAAAGTGCAGGTCGTCACCTACAATCAACATTTATTTTATAATAAAATATAAATCTAATAGAAAGCATGGTGTTTTGTGAAACTTATTTATACGTAGATATTTGTGTGTGTGTGTGTGTGTGTGCTGGGTCATAGTCATGTATTTCTTACTGTGGGTCATGGTCAAAAGTTTGAAAGTCATTGATCTAATTTATCCCCTTTACCCAGATAGAATTTTAAAGAAGTCATATTTCAGAGACTTCTGATGAGAACAGATCATAGACTTTGGTATCAGACAAGCTTGGGTTCCAATCTTGGCAGGTATCGAATTTCTCTAAGCTTCAGCCTTCCATGTTATAAAATGTGGAGATCATATCTCACGACTTATTTTGAAGATTAAATGAGATAATGTCTGTAAAGTGGTTAACACAGTGCCTGGTGTGTAACAGGCACTAATTGTTCTCTAATTAAATTTACCTGTTTCAAATTGTATCCATTTCCTCTGGGTCATAAAAGTCTCCTAGGTGCTGAATTTTCATCTTTATCCATCTTCACTTGCTCCTCCAGCTATCCAAGGACCAGGCACAGAACTCAGGGCCCAACACAAAGCAGGGGAAGAATTGCCGTTTACTTACTCCACAAACATATGGAGAACTTGCTCAGCACCGGGCCCTGTGCTAAGACCAGAAAGGAGGGGATAAAAAGAAAGTCACACAGCTATGAACCCCAATCACATTTCAATGTTTATGGTCCAATTCTTATGTTACTGTCAAATAAAAACACTAGCAGAACTGGGAGATTCTTAGTCACCTTGGAATTCTTCATGACTCCTGAATCCTTTTTTCTATCACACTTGCTTCCTTCACTATGCTATACCTTGGCAACGAAGGATAAAAAAGACACTAAAAACAAAAAAAAAAAAGCCAAATTCGATGCCGTCGAGTCAATTCCAACTCATAGTGACCCTATAGGACAGAGTAGAACTGCCCCTTAGGGCTTCTAAGGAGCACCTGGTGGATTCGAACTGCCAGCCTTGACAGCAGCTGTAGCTCTTAACCACTGCGCCACCAGGGTTTCCTTAGGAAAGCTAAAGCCTAAAAAAATATAAAGGGAATTACAAGGCAAGTTAAGCACTTTAAACTTAATAGAGTAATAAAAAATAGGCAACAACTGCTGAGCACTAACTAGGCATGATCCTGAGTGCCTGACATATATTATCTCAACCTTCATGAAACCCACGAGCCCGTTTCCTGGTTATCCTCAGTTTTCAAATGGGAAAGCTGAAGATTTAAGAGGCTGAGAAAGTTTAGTAAATGGTGAAGCTGAGATTCACAACCCGGCAGTCTTAACTCCAGAGCCAATATGCTTCAGGCTTTAGTGTCTTCCATGGGTCAGAGAGAGCGAGTCTCTGGGAATTGCAAACAGTTAATGCCCAGCCAAATGACTGGAAGCTTGAGTCCACCCAGAGGCTCTTCAGAAGAAAGGCCTGGCAATTTGTTTCCGAAAAATCAGCCAATGAAAACCCTACGGAGTACAGTTTTACTCTGACATACACACGAAGTCATCATGAGTCAGAATCAACTCAACAGCCACTGCTTTTTGTTTTGTTTTTTAAATGGGTAGAGGGGGCCACGAGAGGCTTTCAAAACAGGAGATTGTCATGAAGAGACCAGCATTTTCTCTACTCTTTCTGTACATTGCGGAGAATAGACCAAAGCTGGGAGAGGGAATCAGGGAGACCACTCAGGAGGCATTAATTAATGTAACAGTCCAGGTAGAAGATGAAGAAAGAATGGAATGGGGCAGGTCTACGAGTTAGTATTTTAGACTGATTTGTGAGACAGGACTGATATAAACGGGCAATTGTTTAGATGTGAGACCTGAAGGGACAAGCAGGGGTCTAGGACTACTCTCGGGCTTCTACTTGGGCAACCACATGGCTGGACTTGACACACCCTGAAATCCTAAATGAAGCAGGAGCAGATCTGGGAGTCAAGATGATGAGTTTAATTCAGGGCACGTTCACTAAAGTTCCGTGGAACAGCCAGGGAAGACAAAGCAAATTTGCATGCATAGAGACAGCATAGTACCAGAGCAGAGCTCCGGAGCCAGACTGCCTGGCGATGAATCTTAATTCCAACACATAAAAGCTATGTGACTGAGGGCAAGTAAGTTAATACATGTGAAAGTCTGCCTGACACATAGAAAAAAAAAAAAAAAACCCTGGAAGGTTCGCTGTTAGTATTATTATATAACTAAATGAAATAAAAATAGGTGAGGCAGAAATGTTCTCCTCGCTTACCGCTTCCTGTCTCGTACCCCATCCCGGCCCTTTAGCACATTTTGGGAACTGGTTTGAGACTGTTATTGGGTGACACTGAGTCGTTTTCAACTCATAGTGACAGCATGTGACAGAGTGGAAATGCTCCCATTGGGTTTTCTTGGTTGTAATCTTTATGGAAGGAGATCGCCAGGTTTTTCTCTAGCAGAGCAGCTGGGTAGGTTTGAACCGCCGGCCTTTTGATTAGCAACACAGGGCTTAACTGTTTGAGCCACGAGGGCTCCTTGCTTTAAGACCGCTTAGGAATAATGCAGGTGGCAAAAGGAATGAAAGAAAAACTCACCTGAAATGGGCTGCTTCCCAAACATTGCCTAAGGTAGGCCCTATTCCCTGTGGTATCACAGCAGGAGAATTGCCCCTGGGCCCCTAATTCATTCTTTGTTTATTTTGCTGGGCTGGGTAATTGCCCCACACCTGAATTTGGAACAGCATGACCTCTTAGGTCTGTATCTGTGAATCCAGCCTGCATCAGTGGGTAAACACAGCACATTCTTGCACCCAGACCAGAAACATGGTAAATTTCTATTCTCCACGGAAAAGGGGCAAGTTGGAGAATTAACATTAATAAGAATTTACACTATGGGAGCACTTTATACACGTTGTCTCGTTCATTCCTCACAATGGACTGCAAGGGATGCTGTAAGATAAGGAAACTGAGGCTCGGGGAGGTTAAATCACCCTTCCAAGTCATACAGCTGGTAAGTGGCTAGGTGGAGATTCTAACCCAGGTTTCTGACTCCAAAGCTAGACTCTTCCCATTACTTCTTAAACCTCACTATCAAGGAGTTTGTCATCCATGGCAAGGCCAGACCCGAGAGCAGCTTAACTTAACCCAGAATGCATTGTCTCCCTTTCTAGTACTTCCCACTGAAAGATGATGCTTACTAAAGGGTGAGAGACCCCATGGATTCTTGTTTGTTCGTGCTGAAATCACTGAACTGCAGAGAGAGCACCTCAGCTGGCAATTATGCTTACTGAATTCCTTTAACTAGTGCCTGTTGAGTGTTTTCTAGGTACCAGGTCCTATAGTAAAATAATCGAAAATTATTTCTAAACTTAAATTGTTACTGGAATAAAGTTCTTGCCTCTCACTGGTCAAGAATGAGCAGGTAAGTCAAGTAGTTTTCCCCACAAGCAAAGCTTTTTTGAAGAGGCTTGCAAGTGGAGATGAGGAGGGCCTGGAGCAACGCTTACCCTCATCTCACAGAGCAAAAGACAGGCCCGAGTTTTTAAAAGTGCTGGGGCAGGAAAAGATTCATGTTTATTCATAGGCACAGGCAGGGATATGTTAACTAAGGTTCGTGCACAGCAGCTTTCCAAGATGGCTCCTGTCCTGGAGGCCTCTGGGATTCGTAGCAGGACTTATTATGGGGTGTCATGACTACGCGGTCCCACTCTCCGGATTCCATTCCCCAACTGGGGCTGTAGCCCCTCACTGCCCCGGTGGAAGGTCACGCAGCGGTCACAGGTGGATGTTTTGCGCATGTCCCTGGGCCTGGTTTTCTCCAGCTGTTTCTGAAAGGCAACTTTAGAGAAGTCTGCAGACTATTTTTAGACACCCTGCCCCATTGTTCTGGGGAAAGGCTTTGTTTCTGTGCCCTGGCCCATTTCTTGTTACTTTGTTTGCAGATTTGGAGGCCCCTCTGTTCCTTGTCTTATCAAGCCTATAGGTTCCACACTCAACCCCCCTATTACCTCCCTTATAAAAAAAAAAAATAGTCTATTTCTCTTTTACTTGTTTCTCCTCTAACCACACCAGTCTCTTCACTATTTCTCAAACAGGCACCCTCTGATCTCAGGGCCTTTGCTCCCTGTCTTAAAATCAAAACATGATACAGAGCAGAATGTAAAGACACACAACTACTGACGTACAACTATACATCTAGTTTAAATTTTTTTTTATTAAATATTGACTAATTTTAATCTGGTTTTATCTTGGTGAAAACCCAAAATCAAACCCACTGCCATCAAGTCAATTCTGACTTATAACGACCCTATAGGACAGAGTAGAGCTGCCCCCATAGAGTTTCCAAGGAGCACCTGGTGGATTCGAACTGCCGACCTGTTGGTCTTGGTGAGGATTCCCCTAAATCTCCCCTAATGTCCGAGAACCGCTGGCTACCATCTTGTTCCGTGAGTTTCTTCAGGCTTTAACACAATAGTTGCCAGAAGAGTAGAATTGCTTCTTCCCGTTTAATATCACTTTGTCCCCTCGTTTCCCTCCTCATTTCCATCAGAAAAAGGTAAGAGTCCTTGAATCTAATGCTCTCATTTTTTTTTTTAATCACTTCTTAGCAGGCATTGTGTTCCTTCCTTTCCTAAGCCATGTGGGTTTCTTTTTTGCTGTTTTGTTTAGGGTGGATGCTTAGGTCTTCCCTAAAAAGACCAATTTTTTTTTTTTTTTTTTTTCTGGCTGACTATTTCCAGATTTCCACTTCCAGCAATGGAAGAACAATTTGTTTCAGAACAATCTTCCCTCCAAGACAACTAGGAAAGCTAAACAAATTTTTTTTTCTTTAAATCTGTTTAAGGGGATTGGGAAGCAACCAAGGCAGCCAGGGGTTGAGGGCTAACATCCGGAAAAGAAGAGCTCAGGGAGGTGACTCCAACACTTGGCAACTTTTTGTTATTCATCAGAAAGTTGGAGATGAGAGCCTCAGAAGCTGAGCAGAGATTCCACTAGCCTCATGGAGAAAGAATTCCGATAACACCCTGGCTTTCTGCTGGGACCCCAGAAAGACGACATCCTGGGAATAAGGGTGAACAAAACCCAACTACGTGCTTGTTGTCGTTGTTAAGTGCCATCAAGTCGGTTCTGACTCATAGCGACCGTATGCACAACAGAACCATCCTCACAATCGTTGTTATCCTTAAGCCCATTGTTGCAGCCACTATGTCAATCCATCTCATTGAGGGTCTTCCTCTCTTTCGCTGACCCTCTACTTTACCAAGCTTGATGTCCTTCGCCAGGGACTGATCCCTCCTGACAACATGTCCAAATTAGGTGAGACGTAGTCTTGCCATCCTTGCTTCTAAGAAGCATTCTGGCTGTACTTCTTCCAAGACAGATTTGTTCGTCCTTTTGGCACTCCATGGTACATTCAATATTCTTCTCCAACACCACGATTCAAAGGCATCAATTCTTCTTCAGTCTTCCTTATTCACTGTCCAGCTTTTACATGCATAGGAGGGGACTGCAAACACCACGGCTTGGGTCAAGTGCACCTTAGTCCTCGAGGTGATATCTTTGCTTTTCAACACTTTAAAGAGGACTTTTGTAGCAGATTTGCCTGATGCAATGAATCTTTTGATTTCTTGACTGCTGCTTCCATGAGTGTTGTTTGTGGAACATTTCAAATAAAATGAAATCCTGGACAACTTCAATCTTTTCCCCATTTATCATAATATTACTTATTGGTCCAGATGTGAGGATTTTTGTTTTCTTTATTGAGGTGTTTTGTAACTACAGGCTGGTTACAAAAAAGGCACCTTTAAAATAATGATACAGAAAGGTCGAAAGTGAAACAAAAGAAGATATTTCATGCAAATACTAACCAAAAGAAAGATGGAATTGTTACACTATTATTTTAAAAAAAAAAAAGTAACTTTAGCTTTAAGGCAAAAAGCATTCTGGAAATAAGGAGAGCTATTTTATCATGATGAAAGAGTCCACCAGGAAAACATACAGATTCGAAGTTCACAATGACCTGTATCATTAACGGTTCATACAGTAGTCAGAAACCACACCAAGAAATTAAACAGGGAAAATTTAATATAAAGAATTGTTATTTAGGTCCAAAGTGATTAACTACTCCAGCAACCATCTAAGATACAACTATTGGTCTCTACTCATTCAGAGCAAAAGAGAAAGAAGGAAATCAAAGGCTCAAAGGAGAAAGTAGCCTACAGGAAAAATAGTGTACATGAACCACGGTCTCATCTGCCCTGAGACCAGAAGAACTAGATGGTGCCCAGCTACCATTAGCAACCATTCTCATCAGGGCCACAATAGACAGGCCCTGATAGAATAATAGAACACTGTGAAACAGGACCTCAAATTCCAAAAAAACAAAAACAAAAACCAAACCTACTGGACTGGTTGAGACTAGAGGACTCCCCAAGACTATTGCCCTGACATACTCTTCAAACCTTGAACCAAAACTAAGCCCTGAAGTCACATTGTAGCCAACTAAACAACAAATTGGCTCAAAAAATAGTGATTATCACCCATAAGTACTATACGCCTTTAAAAAATCACCTATATGAGACCAAACGATCAACAATTACTTTACAACCAAGATGAGAATGAAAGGCAGCAGGGAAACTAGATTAATGGAAACAAAACAACCAGAATGGAAATAACGTGAATGTTCAAGCATTGTGAGGACTTTAACCAATGTCACTGAGCAACTTGTATAGAAATTGTTGAATGAGAGCCTACTACTGTGTAAACCTTCACCAAAAACACAATAAAATATTTTTTTAAGTAACTAAGTACGAAGAGGAGTAAATGAGTAACAACTACAGGCAGCTGAGAGATGAGTACCCAAGGAAGGAACTCAGAAGCTTAAAAGGGGGCCTTACCAGCCAGAGGAGCTCAGGTAGCTGTTATAGAAACATACCACCACCACTGTGGTGACAAATAAACTGGGCCCCTGGTGACCCACTCTCATTTTTGGAGATGTACCAAATGTAAGATTTCTATTATGGGGCAGTTCTGGTACAGTGGTAAAATTCTCACCTTCCAGGAGGGAGAGCCAAGTGCCATTCCTGGCAATGCACCTCATGCGTGACCACCACTCATCCGTCAGTGAACACTTATATGTTGCTATGATGCTGAATAGATTTCAGCAGAGCCTTCAGACTAAGAGGGACTAGGAAGAAAGACCTGGTGATCTACTTCTGAAAATCAACCAAGGAAAACCCTATGGATCACAACCACTTGTTCCGCAGCCAATCATGGGGATGGTGTAGGTCTGGGCCGAGTTTCATTCTGTTGTTCATGAGGCTGCCAAGACTGGGGGCTGACTCAATGGCGGCTAAAAAACAACAAGGGTCTTTATTATGAGCCCTACCCAAAAAAAAAAAAAAAAAAATTATTAATGATGAGAATGATATTTCCTGGAAATTAATCAAGAATCCAACACCCTAAGAAGATAGAACACTTTTCTTTTTTTAATCCAGTCACATTTGCCTAATAACTTTCTTGAGAAGATTGTTACAAAACAGAAGTACTTTAAGAACAATTCTTCTCCCAAATTCACTTCCTTGTCCTTCCTGTTACTCTTGGCCACCAAGAACTGCCCCAGTCATTCCTTTTCTAACATAGGACCACAGGGATTGTCCTCATAATTCTCAGACAGCTGGTCCAAATAAAAACACTGTTCAAGGAGCTGGGGAGCAAATGAAATATGTGCATAATTTAGAGAACATCCAGCTAATAGCAACTTCTGTATTGTCAGCAGCTTGGGAGCAACTAGGAGGAGACATGCCTTTCCAAGCAGGACACACACAGATCCTGCCTGTGCTTATACATACCCAACTGCCTCTGACGTCAGTCGGAGCTCTGGATGCATACAAGCAGGAAGACTTTGGCCCCAATGTCTTCATAACAAATGTTATTTTTCCCTTTTGTGTTCATTTCTGTTCTAAGCTTCTTTTGTGCAATTCTTCCCAACTTCCACGAAACCTTTGGAAATCTCCCACCTTTCTTGGAATTCCCAGAGTTATATGGACAGCTTAGAAGATGCTCAAGGCTTTCAACACTCTCAATGGGCTTTTTCTAGGGTCATGAGCTCCTGATTGGGGTGGGACTTCCTTGACACCCACTCAGCTGTGATCAGCCCCTCTAAAGGAATACACGAGGCCTAAATAGGCACCTTCTTTTCTTCTACCATGCTTCTATCCCACCGAGGCTGACAAAAGAAACAGAGAAGTGGGTTCTCAAAGATGCTCTCAGCAGTACCTGACTGCCACATACTCTGTTAGGGGTGTTTTCCTGCCTTAAATACCTCCTCTACCATCCATCCAGACCAGATGCCAGAACTCCCATCATTAGAAACCCTTCTTAACTCTGGCCTTGACAGTTGTTGGTTTCCAGATTTCTTCATTAAAACAAATACCCTAACACTTTGAGACAACATTCCCCAAAGTGTATTCCTAAAAACGTCCCTCAAAACATTCTTAGAAAAATTAGTTCCATGGTTAAATAAAAAGCTGGGGGGCGGGGGTTGGGGGAGTGTGGCGTATTACATGTCTTAAGAGGTCATGATACATATTGACAAGTTAAAGTTCTAAAGTCCCCACAGTAAGTGAAAGTATTCGTTATGTTTAACTCAGTATTTCCTGAAAAGATCTGATCGTGAAACCCTGTTTGTTTTTCGATCTATAAACATGGAAACTTTCTTTGAAAAACCCTCATTTAAGCCATTAATGTAGAATAACTCAGCGGAGTAATGTCCAGATCACTGGGCTTGAAGTCAGGAAAACATTATCTTTAATTACTAGTTCTGCAATCTCAGACAAACCACGGAATATTCTGATCTTCAGCTATGTAAAATGAAAATTAATAATTCTGCACAGGTTTTGTTGTGAGGTGCAGATGACATAGCATCTACGGATATGGTTTGTAGATACTGCCACCTGCCATCAATCAAGCCCAACTCATGGTGACCCCATGTGTGTCAAAGTGGAACTGTGCTCCATAGGCTTTTTGGTTGTTGTTCACTTGATAAATTTTTTTTCCATGCTTTGAGTTAGTTCGTTAGTGTCTTTCGAGTCTAAGGTGTGTATTTGTAGGCAGCATATAGATGGATTGTATCTTCTTTATCCATCCTGCCACTCTCCATCTCTTTATTGGTGCATTTAGTCCATCTACAGTCAGTGTAATTATTGATAGGCATGAGTTTACTGTTGTCATTTTGATATATATTATATAGTAGTGTTGACCGTTTCTTTGTTCCACTTAATTTTCTTGCAGAGTCATTTTTCTTTATGTATTTTCTTTTCATCTTTTTCATTATTGTTGATTTTGTGTTTGCTGAGTTTGTATGTTTTTTTTCTTTTTCATTTTGATGGGCAGGTTTGTTAGCTTCCTTTGTGGTTACTTTAAAATTTACCTTTATTTTTCTAAGTTTAAACTGGTCTTTTATTTCTTGATATCACTTTAACTTCCTCTCCACATGGAAATTCTATGACTACAGAGTTCTGACTATTCCGCCATCTTGGCCCCCCCACCCCATTTCTGTGGACAACCTTGTTCAAGTACTTCTTTTCTCAAAAATCATGCCTAAAGATTTTCCTTGCAGTAAAGGCAAACAATTTTCTTTCTGTTTTATCCTAAATTTCAGATCTGCTGACAGTCATAGCATATACTTAATTTCTTCTCCTTTAAAATTCTTTAGAGTGAGAAGGTCACAACACTTCAGCTATATTTTATTTTGTAGTGGTTGTCAACACACATGCAGAGAGTGCTAGGTCCTGGGCCTGCCAACTTCTTCTCTCCTTCCAACCAAGACCTCTGCCACAAGAATGCTCCATCAGGTCCTAGTCAGACCAAGAAGCAGCCCGGGCATTGCTCCATAGGCTTTTCAATGGCTGATTTTTCAGAAGTGGATCACCAGGCCTTTCTTCCATTGGGCCTCTGGGTGGACTTGAACTTTCAAACTTATGGTTAGCAATCAAGCACATTAACCATTCTCACTACCCAGGGATGGTTTACAGATAATATAGGGTTCTTCAAATATTATTAACATCATCATCAAAACAAAACCAAACCCACTGCCATTGAGTCGATTCTGACTCACAGGGACCCTATAGGACAGAGTAGAACTGTCCTCTACGGTTACCAAGGAATGGCTGGTAGATTCAAACTGCCAACCTTTTGGTTAGCAGCCAAGCTCTTAACCACTGCGCCACCAGGGCACCATCATCACAGTTATTAATCTGGCCCTTTCCAACTGTAATTTTTATGCTCATTTTAGCCTTAGATCAGCTCTACAATATCTTATCTGTAGCCCAGAGTTGCTGGGAGACAAGATGAGTAAAAGTGCATAGATTTGAAGAGAGTGGTATGGAGCCAAGGAAAATTGGCCACACTAAGGGCCTCTGGGCAACAGACCTCCACCAGCCTGATGACCCCCCAGGAGGCGGACACAACCAAGCCCGTGACTCCTGGTTTGTTCCCTGTCTCTGAATGTTTCTTTTCAGCCTCCGTCTGAAGGTACACAGGAACTGAGACAGACACATGAGTTTAAGCTCAGTGGAGCCTATAGACCATGAAACAAATTTTTGGAAGGAAACATGATCAGGACAAGGACTCCCATGCAGATTCGATTCCAGCTGTGGTTGTGAAGGGGGCCTTGGGGCTAAACCAACAGGTCTCAGTCCCTGGGTGATCAGACCTCGTCTCTGACAATGAATTAGCCAGTTCTCTATTCCTTCAGCATTGAGTTTGGAGACAACAGACATCTGCGGATAAAGGATTCAAAAAACCACACACAGTGAGGCCAAAAGACCAACTCAATGACTTTGCAATGAAGACTCTCTGATGCTTCTGCGGTCCCCTAGCTTGCCCTATTTCACTGATTACGTCGTCTATTTACTTGTCTCCATGGCTAACTGGATGGTGACTCCATGAAGCAAGGGGTATATCTTATTCACATCTATTCCCAGCACCCAAAGCACTTGGTTAACATGCCACATATGTGAAGGAATGAATAAATGAAAGGAAATGCCATGACTGGGATGATACCCTTGACAGGCAATGCCTCTGCTATTCTCTCCTCCTTTCCCTCTTTGAGGAGAGACTAGTGCTTTTACGGAGCAGAGGACACCTACATGCTGACAGTTCTGTGAGGAAAAGAATTGCTCTCTTTTTCTTCCCTATTAACCCACAGCCAAAACATATAGACTAGACATGTGAATCTGCACACCTATCCTCTCGCCTCCCCCGACCCCAGGAGCTAAGTGAAAGTTCCTGGTGTATCATATCTGATCCAAAAAAATCCCCAAATGCGATGCCATTTTACAATGAGAAAGCCCTGCTCTGGCCAATCCAGGCCTCTAAAGCAAGAGAGCAAACACCATTTGAGCCCAGGTACTTGGTTCTGATAGGTCCCTGGGTGGTGCCAGCAGTTTGCAATCAGCTTCTAACCTAAAGATTGGCAGTTCAAACCCACCCAGCAGGGCCAGGGAAGAAAAGCCTGGCAATCTGCTTCCATAAAGACGACATCCAAGAAAACCCTATGGAGCAGTTCTACTCTGAAACACATGGGGTGGCCATGAGTCGGAAGTGACTCGACAGCAACTCGTTTGATTTTTTTTGACTTAGTTCTGAAGCGTCACTCCTCAGGCATTTCCTGATAAGGTTCCTTCTACTCTTGGCTTTCTAAAGACTGTAATCTAATTCCAATTACTTAGAATAACCGATCCAATATCACGGACTGGACCGCATACCATTTTAGTACACGGTGAACTTCACTCAATAAAAAATCCACCGTGAATAACAAGTGATGGATTAGTGGCTTTGTCCTGTGCACTCCATAAGCAGATAGTAATTACTTCTGACCCAACACTAATCATACAGAAAAGCAATTCTCTACATACGTATCTGCCTCACCTGCCAGACTGTGTGCTCCTTGCGTGCAGGGATCCAGAGAGGGCAAAATGCTTGTCTTTAGCATTTGCTTTGTAATAGCTTCTTACTCTGCGCGGGGCTTATTACAAGTTGGAGGAGGGGTTGCTGCCTTCATATGCAACTACGTGTATATTTGTATGTCTCTGTGAGTGAGAAAGGCAGACTCAGGCCTCCCAGACACTCCAGAGTGTGTACCCCAGCCAAACACAGGTGCCTTGGTGTGTGGATAATGTTTAATAATGCCAATCTTAATATCGTTCAACAATGTTGAGGTCTCCATCTCCAAACCCAGGCCCTCCCGGTAGCTCAGCCGTAGTGCTGTGTATACTCCATCAAATCCCCATTTCACGTCCTTACTTATTATGACAAACCCTCTCAGTTCTCCCCACTCCCTATCCCAGCCCTGCTACCCTGTCTCAGCTGATAAGCTTTTCTAATGTTTCATTGAGAAATTTAAGGCTATCAGAAATTAACTCCCCCAGCTTCCTGCCCCAGTCCTTACAGCTTATCTGTATTTACTCCCATCCCCACCTTCCTTTCTCTTACTCAGAGGAAGGAATGTCACTCCTCTATTTCAAAGTCATCAGCTTTCTCATAGCCAGGATCAACATTGTATTCTTACTTCTGTCTTTTGTCTTCTGAACATTCTCCCTCTCCTCTGCTGATCTTTTAATGCTCATATCTATCCCAAGTTAGATTTTAAAAATCCATTCAACACCACACCCTGGTCGTGTAGTGGTTAAGCGTTCACCTGCTAACCAAAAGTTCGGCAGTTCAAATCCACCAGCCACCCCTTGGAAACCCTACGGGGCAGTTCTACTCTGTCCTATAGGGTCGCTGTGAGTCAGAGTTGACTTGATGGCAATGATTTTGGTGTTAGTGGCCAAGCACTCAAGAAGTAGCCCACAATTCCTGCCCTCAGATTTCTTTCTATCAAGTAGACAGAGAGACAAGCCAACAAATACCGCACTTTGTTTGGACCAGCAACCTGGGGGGAGTGAGTGGAGGGCAGCTCTGGACCTAGGAAAGCATGGCTGATTTCACAGTGGGTATGACACAGAAAACAGAGTCCTTGTGGTGCAACAGTTAAGTGCTCAGCTGCTAACCAAAAGGTTGGAAGTTCAAACCCATCTAGTGGCTCCATGGGAGAAAGACCTCTGATGCACAAAAGTTTATTTTGATGAAGTCCATTTTAGATATTTTGTCTTCTGTTGCTCATGCTTTTGGTGTCATATCTAAAATCGCTTGTCAAAAACTAGGTCCCAAAGCTTTACTCATATGTCTTTTTCTAAGAGTTTTATGGTTTCAGTTCTTACATTTAGGTCATTGATCCATGCTGATTTAATTTTCATATATAGGATGAACCATAGGTCCAGCTTCAGTCTTTTGTATATGGAGAGCCAGTTGTTCCAGCACCATTTATTGAAGAGACTATTCTTTTCTCTATTGAATGGACTTGGCACACTTGTCAAAAATCAATTGACCATAAACGTATGCGTTTATTTCTGGGTCTCAATTACATTTCATTGGCCTATATGTTTATCATTATACAAGTGTTGGACTGCTCTGATTACTGTAGTTTTACAGTATGTTTTAAAATCAGATGTGAGTCCTCCTACTTTGTTCTTTTTCAAGATTGTTTTGGCTATTCAGGGCCTCTTGCAATTCCATATGAATTTGAGGATTAGCTTTTCCATTTTGAAAAAAAGATTGTTGGAATTGTGATAGGGATTACATTGAATCTGGATATCACCTTGGGTGGTACTGACATCTTAAGAGTATTAAGTTTTTCAATCCATAAGCATGAGATGTCTTTCCATTTTTAGGTCTTCTTTAATTTCTTTTAGCAAAGTTCTATAGTTTGCAGTGCAGAACTTTCACCTCCCTGGTGAAATTTATTCCTAGGTATTTTATTCCTTTAGATGTTATTGTAAATGGAATTATTATTATTATTCTTTTAATACCAAGTTAACTGTTGTCGTTCTCCAAGATCTCTCCTTGCTCTTATTCCCTCTCTATGTAATGTCCCTGGATATTATTGTACTATTTAATTCCCATTTGCTCTCAGCTCATGGCTCATTTGTTTCTCTCTCTGCAATCAAATGAAAATCTCTGCGCTGTGCCCTCTGATAACAAGATGTATCTTTCCCTTATAGCCCTTTCCTCAAGTCTAACTTTATATATATTTATGGGATTGTCTGATCAATCTCTCTCCTTCAATAGGCCAAACTTCTATGTGGCCACTCTATCCAACAATAGAATGTTGCTTAAATAAATTACGGTATAAATACTTGATGAAATAACGTACAACCAATGAAAAATCACTCCAGAAAAAAATTAATTATTTGGAAAACTATTACTTGATATGGTTAAATATTTTAAGAGCATATTGCAAAACAATACCTATTTGCAAAATCCCATTTTGCAAAAACATAAATACATACAGAAATTGGAAGAACAATCTGTTAACTGTGTGTAGTATATACCAGAATAATGTAATTAAAAGAGATTTTTATTTTCTCAGTAACAATAAAACTGTTACAGTTGGGAGTTAATGAGGGGAGAATCTGCGTGCTTAATGCTTCCTTTGGCCCATCTTTTTTTTTTTAACTGAACATACATGGGATCACCATGAGTTGAAATTGATTCAATAGGAAATGAGAACTAGGAACCTACCATGTGCCAATACTGGCTAGGTGTGTTCAGATTCGTTACTGCATTAATTCACAGGATTCAGGCTTAAATGTTATGAATTTAATCAGATTTTATTTCCTTTGAAATAAAGAAGAGAGAGAAACAGCAGTAAGTTATAAAGGTCCAGAGCAGGGGGAAAGAGACTTCCTAGTCTGCTTTTGATTCCTTTGAAGTTCTTAATTCAGTCCACAAATATTTATTGCACATCCCTGGTTAAGCAATCGGGATGCAGACACAAATTGGATGCATTCTCTTAGCACATGGAGTTTGCAGTCTAGCAAGTGGATCAGACATGTAAACAAAGAAGGTCAATCAGAGTTACAAGTGCTGTAATAGAAGTTTGGGGGGCACACAGCAGGGAGTTGGCAGTTCTACTGGAGGAGCAGATGATGTCTCCCATCTCTTTACCCATCTGCTTATATCCATCAATGCCATCAAGGTTGGTAGTATTATTGTCATTTTATTTCATAGATGAGGACATAATAGCTAATATACAGCATTCACCAAGCACTTTACCCACCACCCATCTGTCAGTTCTTCGTACTGTGGTGGCCTGCCTGTTGCTATGAGGTTGGAAGCTATGCCACTGGTATTTCAAATGCCAGTAGGGCCACCCCTGTTGGACAGGTTTCAGCGGCGCTACCAGGCTAAGATGGACTAGACAAAAGGCCTAGTGATCTAATTCCAAAAATTAGCCAATGAAAATCCTATGGATCAGAATATCGACCAATATAGTGCTAGATGATGAGCCCCCTAGGTTGGAAGGCACTCAAAATACACGGTGGCTACAATAATGGACTTGAATATACCAACAATCATGAAGATGGTGCAGGACCAGGCAATGTTTCATGCTGTTGTACGTAGGTCTCCATGAAAACAGCATTTTCCAGATATTAATCTCCTTTAATTCCTACAGCAGCCCAGTGAGGCAGGAACCATTATTATCCTTATTTTCCAGATTAGAACACAGACAGAGAGAAGTTAAGTAAATTAAAGCTCAGACATTCTGATGCCAGGGTCCACGCCCTGCACCAGGACACGGTGCTGCCCGTCAGAAGAGCATCATAGAGCTCAGAGGTGAGCCATCTGTTCAAGGTCACAGGCTGACAAGCAGCAAATCCTGCAGGAAAAGCCAAATACTCACTCTCCAAGCCCAATGTTACGTCCATTCCTCCAGCAATTGCAAGAAATTTTTTCAAAGAGTTGAGAAAGCACATTAATTTTTATTGAGCATTTATTTCTATGCCAGGCAGTGTACCAGGCGCTTGACAAACATTATCTCATTTAAGCCTCATGACAACCCCAAAGGGCTATAGATATTCTTATTCTCGCCTGTACAGAGGAAGAGCAACTTGTTCGGCCCAGGTCCCGCCCCTAGAGGCTGTGTTCATGGTGCTCAAACCTCTTGTTCCTTCCCTACGCAGCGTCCATGAGGACATGTTGCCAATGCCCACCTGGGTAGATGTGCCCCCAGAAGGGCCTGCGCTGTGCCAGGCATTGGGAAATAGAGATTAGGAAGCCCTGGTGTGTGCCCTTCAGGTGGTCTATAACACAGGGCAGTCCTGCAGCATCTGCCGGTCCTCCAGGGAAGGGCACAGAGGTGGAAACCCAGGCAGGCCTTTGCCTGCCCCTTCAGCATTCTGCACTCCACCCACCCCTCTACACTTCAGGAAGCAGAGAAGCCCCGTTCGCCAGCCTGTGTTCCTTTTCCAGCAGAACCAATCTTGGCTTCCTGTGGTGCAGCTTTGTTCCCTTGCGTGATCATAACAAGCTTGGGGAGGGGCTGCTTTTGATTCCATCAGCCTTCTGCAGAGGCGGTGGGATTGATCTCTGTGCCTTGTGTATGCTTCAGGGCACGCACCCACGCGAGGCTTCATATATTCTCATTTATGGTGTGTCTCCTCCCCAGCCTTAGAGGTCTCTATATTTATCCTTCTTTGCTTTGCAGAAGGCCAGAGACCACTCTGTGTATTTCATAAACTCTGGCTGAAAGAAGAACTGTTTCCTCCCCTAATGATTTTGTCCTCCATTTCCAAACCAATCGTGTCATGCACATGATTAGAATATGCTTCCCAGGACATTGAGGGAAATTGTGCAACCAAACATAGTGGGCTAGGAAAACATAGTGGGCCAGGAAAGGGGCTTTTAATTATTTTATGAATTGTTTTGGCAAAAATCCCACCCAGGATGCCGATGCCAGAGATGTTGACAAACCTAGCCCACCAGCTCCCATCAGCAGGTATGGCTGCTGCCCACCCTGGAGGAGCCAAGCATTTTAACAGGCATCTTTCAAGAAGGTGGCTGCTTTGCCTGCAAATGTTTCTGCTCCTCTTCAAAAACAGACAAGGGAGTCAGTCAACCCATAAGGAAATTTAAAAGAGAGGCCTGAAGGCTAACAGCTTTTACTCACAGGACACACAGTTCCTCAGGCTTGGCAATTAATTAGTTGAACTAGAAGAGAACGTCCCGAAAATTTCACGGAACTTCACACCACATAATGGCTGGCCACTTTCAGAGTGTTTCTGGGATGGGTCAGTAAGAATAAGCTTGGTTCAGGCTCCATTCTGTAAAGAAAGCAGCTTGTCTTCTCTGTGTACTCGAAGCACCAGTATCCCCACAAGTTATTAGTCTCAGGTCAAATGGCTTCTGAACCTCTCCTTCAAGGCCTCTGAAGGCTTCTGTTTACTTGGAATGTTAATGAATTAACACCCTATATTGAGCACCATTTTTGAAAATTTTCTCTAAGCCATTCATGGTGCTGGATGCTTCCCATATATCATTCGATTTGGTGGCGCTAACGAGAAGCCCTTTTTACAGCTACAGAAACTGAGGTCCTGAGAGGTTAAAAAACTTGCCCCAAAGTCACGCAGCAAGTAATTGCTGAACACAGGTCCATCTACAGCACTTGATCTTGCTTGCTAAACAGTTAATTCTGGTATAACTACAGACAACACTTTTATCATTCAATACAGAGGAAGTGTCTGTTATTAAGTCCAGGTGCCCCTCAATGGAGAGCTCGAGTATCTCTCAGGCAGCCTGGGGCCGGTCTTCTCCCCCAGTTTTCATCACTTTACTTTTGTATAATCCGTTCTTCTCCTCTGTGTCCTGCCCGGGGTAACTTCTTACTCATCTCCGCCCTGGTGGCCCTGCCTTTTAACATGATTCATGTAGGCGCTATGATTACTCAAGAGGCAGATATGAAGCACCAAGTTGCAAAAGCAGCATTTCTGTGTTCTGCCTACTTCTAGTTCTAACTGCTCTGACCCAGCTTTGTCCAGGGCTAGAGCCTAAATAACAACAACATCTGTTATTGAAATTTACCCACCAACCGCTAAACAACATCATGATAAATGGAGAAAAGATTGAAGTTGGCAAGGACATCATTTTACCCGGCTCCACAATCCACGCCCATGGCAACATCAGTCAAGAAATCCAACAACATATTGCATTGGGTAAATCTGCTGCAAAAGACCTCTTTAAAGTGTTAAAAAGCAAAGGTGTCACCTTGAGGACTAAGGAGCACCTGACCCAAGCCACGGTATTTTCAATTGCCTCATATGTATGTGAAAGCTGGACAATGAATAAGGAAGACTGAAAAAGAATTGACACCTTTGAATTATGGTGTTGGCAAAAATGTTGAATAAACCATGAATTTCCAGAAGAACGAACAAATCTGTCTTAGAAGAAGTATAGCCACAATGCTCATTAGAAGCAAAGACGGTGAGACTTCGTCTCACGTACTTTGGACATGGAGAAAAACATCATCCTTGGTAAAGTACAGGGTTGGTGAAAAAGAGGAAGACAAGACCCTTAAATAGATGGATTGATGCAGTGGCTGCAATAATGGGCTCAAGCATAACAACAATTGTGAGGACAGCACGGGACCAGGCAGTGTTTCGTTCTGTTGGACGTAGGGTCGCTATTAGTTAGAACGACTCCATAGCACCTGACAACAACAGAACTTAGAGTAAGGGGTTGTCCTCCAAAGTTCTCCTACAACGTGCTGGCTCATTTCCAGGTATAAGGAAGCAACCAGAAAAGGGTTATGTTAGCTTTGGGCTGAAAGAGAGCTTCCAAGACTGAAGAAACCTAGAAAAGCACCTTCCTCTCTGTAGATGTCAGTGGCCATATTATTGTCATGTCACTTTGGTAAACATCACCATGGTATTTTATTATTTAGCTACTTTAGACCTACTCGAAATAGGCAAGACTTATACAGAATGATAGTATTGCACATTTATACAGTCTTTGAGGAATTGGCAGCTCTGGTAGGATTCTCACCTTCCATGCAGGAGTTCCGATTCTATTCCTGGCTAGTGTACCTCATGCACACCCACTACCTGCCTGTCTATGGAGATTTGTGTGTTGCTATGATGTTGAACAGGTTTTAGTGGAACCTCCAGACTAAGCTAGACAAGGAAGAAAGGCCTGGTGATCTACTTCCAAAAATCAGCCAATGAATCACAGCAGTCTGATCTGCAATCGATCATGGGGATGGCACAGGACCAGGCAGCATTTCATTCTGTTGTGCCTGGGATGGCCATGAGTAGAGGCCAGCTCAACAGCAGCTAACAGCAATAGCAACATATAGCACTTACTAGGTACCAGGCACTATTTTACCTAAAGGTAGCTGAGGCACAGAGCATTTAAGTAAAGCTGGAATTCAGTCTCAGGTGGGCTGGCTTCAGAATCCATGCTTTTTGTCTTCACCACCACATGAGACTGCCTCTTGTTAGGCCCTCGCATTATTGTTTTCATTGTATAAAGACTGGGATTCAGAGAAGACCCATCACAGACAAGTTCAATTTCTGGAATTGCAGAAATGCAACTTTTCATTCTGGTGCTCCTCCTTCCCACTTCCTGAATGACCTTGGACAAGTTATTTAGTGACCTTGAGTCTTAGCTTCTTTGTCTAAAAAATAGGAATAATTCACAGAGTCGTTGAGAAAATGAAGAAAACAGCAAAAAAAAAATACAAATCCCCATCAAGGAATAGGCAACAAGACAAGCACGGAAGAAGCTGGGCAGAAACGCTGAGTTGGTAAGGGTAAAGTGACCCCTCGGATCTGGCCCGCCAAACTTAATCCTTGAAGGAAGCCTTGGGTTCAGAGCCTCATTTTGAGTTCAAAGGGATCAGGAAACTGAAGCCAGAGTGTTAATATGAAATTAAGAGAGGAAATTGTTATACCTCCTTATAAGAAGGTCTCTTAACCCAATCAGTGAGCATGTCCTGGGCTCTCACTGAGCAGCATCCGGCTGCTATAAGAGCAGAAGCTGAGCAAGGTCCCTGCTCTGAGTGCATCAGTCTTTGCTGCAGAGGCTAAACTCACATAGGCAAAACAACTAGACACCAAAGGCAAAATCTGCGCGATACAAGATGGCGCTGAGTAGGGAGCCAGAATAGACACAGCTGAGAAGAAGGCAGAATTTGGATTTGAAGGGGAAGCTAGGGGGCAGGGGAGAGGTGAGGGTGGGATTTCCTACTCAAGTAGCCAAATTGAAAAAATCAGACAGTGGAAATGGCCTACATTCCTTAGAAAATAATAACAGCAATAACTGTCTTGCACTGAATGCCTACTACATATATGCCAAGGCTACATTTAGTTCTCTCCTCATTGTGAAACTATGAGTCCCATTTTACAAATTATAAAACTGAGACCCAGAGAATTTAAATAACTTAACAAAGGTCAAACAACTAGTAAATGCCAAAGCCAGGATTCAAATTCAGATCTGTTGGGCCCTCTCTATTGCCATAGAGAGCCCTGAGGCTTAAATCCAGAAAAATTCAAGTTTGAAGGTCAGAAGAAGAAAGAAAAGTAGAAGACAAAAACAAAAGTCAACATTGGGAGGAAATCTAATGGGCTGAGAGCAAGGAAGGAAGAAAAGCTGAGAGGGTAATTGCCAACTATAGCATATATAATGTCGTTGTTGTTAGCTGCCATCTAGTTGGCCCACAACTCACGGTGACTCTGTGCACAATGGAACAAAATGTTGCCCAGTCCTGCACCAACCCTGTGATGGATTGCAGATCAGACCATTGTGATCCATAGAGTTTTCATTGGCTGATTTTTGGAAGTAGATTGCCACACCTTTCTTCCTAGTCTGTCTTAGCCTGGAAGTTCCACTGAAGCCTGTTCAGTGTCATAGAAATATGTAAGCCCCTGCTGACAGACAGGTGGTAACTGTGTATGGGGTGTATTGGCCAGGAATCAAATCTGGGTCTACGGCATGGAGGGCGCGAATTCTACCACTAAACTATCCACAACACCCCGTTGCTCTTTAGTCAGTTCCATCTCATAGTGACAGAGTAGAACTGCCCTATAGGGTTTCCAAGGCTGTAAATCTTTACGAAAGCAGACTGCCACATCTTTCTCCCATAGAATGATTGGTGGGTTTAAACTGCTGATCTTTTTGTTAGCAGCCAAGTGTTTCCCTGCTGTGCCACCAGGACACCTAAATGAACCACAAATTCCTCGTAGGTAGGTAGGTAGGTAGATGACAGATAGATAGATAGATAGATAGATAGATAGATAGATAGATAGATAGATAGATAGATAGATAGATAGATAGATAGATGATAGGTAGGTAGGTAGATAGGTAGGTAGATAGGTAGGTAGATAGGTAGATGCAGATATATGATAAATATATATTCTATAAATCATGAACCGTCTGTGGCCTTTATTGGACTCATGCTGGTTGGGGTTGGGGGGGCAGGCAGTTTTAAAGATATGGCACCTTGCTGGGGAAGATATTATTGAAGATTAGAGGAAAAGGGTATCAATGAATACTGAAGAAGTCAGGGAAGGCACTCTGAAGGAGCTGGAGTTGGTCCCAGTTCATGTTCTTCAGTATTACAAGACCTCCAATCACCTTCAAACACTCAAGAACCCGTTAAAGTTGAGTCGATTCCCACTCATAGTGACTCTATAGGACAGAGTAGGACTGCCCCATGGGGTTTCCAAGGAGCACCCAGTGGATTCAAACTGCCAACCTTTTGGTTAGTAGTGACATTCAAGAGGGCATGTATTTTTTTTTTCCTCCTATTATGCCTTCACATGGTATTTTTCACTCACAACAATAATTAGGTTGCCTTTTTTGTTGATTTCGTTGATCTCAATACTGTGGAGGGTTTGGTGAAAATGCAGGCATTACTGTAAATTGATATAACTTTTTTAGACATAAACAGGACATTGTTTCAATTATCATTTATTGAGCGCTTTCTGTATGGCAAGCCTCGGACTGAATGCTGAGGATAAGAAGCAAAATGCAAGTCACTGACTTCAGGGAGCTCAAGAACAAATGGGGAGAGAGGAACAGAGAGACAACTGAAACTCTGAGCACTCAGCTTTCTGTGTAGAGAAAACATGAGCCACGATTCATCAGAGGCCAAAGAATTTCATGTCAGTTTACCAGTAATTCCATTTCTGGAGCCTGATACTTTATACATAAGCATGCTCACTGAAGCACAACTTTTAATAATTGGAAGTAATATATATATGTGCCCAACCATTTGAACCATTAAATAATTTATGGTACATCTATTCAATAAAGAATTTTGCTTCTAGTAAAAAATGGTCCTTATAAATTCTTCTGTACCAGAATGAAATGCTTATGCTTTACAGTTACGTGAAAAAATAGGTATGTGGTGCTTAAAAATAGGCAAGAAAGATAAAGAAAAAAAAAAAAAAGACTGAGTGGCCATAACCATATGTGTGCTGGTAAATATTTAACAAAAAAAAAAAACAAGAAGAAGAAAAAGGAGGAGGAAGAGGCCTGGTTTATAGCATGTACTGATTCCTGTGACAGAAATGCTCCCACCGCAGCCGATTTCAAGCTACCAACGTAATGTCACTTTGTCTCTGAACAAGGCTTGGAGGATAGAGACACGTAACCAGATTTCTCAACCTAGTACAAGCCAGCTACAGGACACCGATAATCTCAAGATGTTGACAGTCATTTGAGTGATGTAATTATGGGCAAAGGTATTTTTTATTTATACATTTCAGATCTTCTGTAATGGGTGGGTGAGGGGAAAGAATACCATGTTTTAGAGCTCATTTCACCAATGGGAATAGCCTCTTAGCAAGTGTGGCCATTACCTGTCACTAAACCCGCTGCTGTCGGGTGGGTTCTGACTCATAGCATCCCTACAGGACAGAGTAGAACTACCCCATGGAGTTTCCAAGGATCAGCTGGTGGATTCAAACTGCCAACCTTTTGGTTAGCTAGCAACCAAGCTCTTAACCACTGTGTCACCAGGACTCCATTGTAGCCATTAGCTAAGCAATAATGTTTAGGTTTTCTCTTTGCACACTGGACTAAGTAAACGTTTGTTGTTTGGTTTCATGTTTTGTTCATTGAATAATGTGAGGAACCAGAGCGAGCCAGAAAGCAAAGTCCATTCTTTGTCTAGAAGCAGTCCACCTGGAAACCTTGAAACGATGAAGGCAGAGAATACCTTGGTATCTGAAGTAATATGGAAGAGAGTCACCATGCAGTCATGTTTCAGCCAATGTGGACCCTGGTCAACTATCAGACATGGTTTAACTGAGACAAAATCTTTTTCTTGAGATATGTGACTTTTTAATGCTTCCACGAAGCATGATATAGTGGAGTGACATATAAGTGAGTTGTTAGGCAAGTTAGTTATTCTCTCCAAACCTCAGTTTTCTCGTCTATACAATGGGGACATTTGTGTATATTGGTAACCACTTCATAGTTGTTGTGAAAATCGAATGAGGTAGTGAATGTAAACTCCTTAATAGCACTTAAGATAGCTATTAGTTCTTAATTACCCCCTTTGCTTACTCCACTGTCTTTGGGAGGAAAGGGCCAAAGAAATCTCAACCAACAGAAAAGGGGTTAATGATAAATGAGAAGCTCATGGTCTCAGAAGTAGCCCCAGAAGCATCAGGACATCGGTAGCACACATGTTTCCTATCTGCCATGGCATGGAACCACACATTTGTGTTTTTGTAAAAACCTCAAACCACTTTGCCCTAAATACAAAGTTATCATATAGCAAGAAAAAATTAAGGCTTTTGACCAAGTCAGATTCATTTTGCATACAAACTTGCAGTTCAGAAAACAGGACATGAGTTCAGAGAAGAGGAAGCACAGGGTTTCGGCCTGCAGTCATAAGACACTGCTTCCAGCTCTCGCCTTCCCGCAAGGAGACAAAGAGCTTAATTGGAAGAGGTATGAAATTGCAAAGTGCAATTCCGTGAGGTACACACACACAGAAGAGTATATGCCTCAATTGAATTCACAGAAATGGCCCTCCACCATCAGAAGACACAGGTGATAACCTCTCAAAGCTCCCAGGACAAATAGACATCAGAGCCAAGGGCTTCAGCTCATCTAAATGGCTAATCAGTCTGGTCTTCACTTGCTCCCCTTGGAGGGCTGTGCTCATCAGCACTTCTGGCCAAAGCAGAGAGAGTTCTGCTCATTCCCAAGCCGAATAAGCAGCCAATCCTCTCCAACTTTCAGCAAATGCCAGATACCAGCAGTAACACGCTACCTATGGAAGATTTAACAATCTACCTTCAATAAGGCTTTCTTCTTCTGCTCTGACCAGAGTTCAGGCAGCAAATTTCATTTCACTCTTTAATTTTTTTAATCCCTTTTTACATATTCAGTCATTTTTGTTCTCTCCAAGGATTGGAAGTCACTGAGAATACAAAAATGTTTACAAATCAACGAGCAAAGACCACCTCTGTCTTCAAGAAGCTCCCACTTCAGTGGGGACAGAGGTTTGCCAAGAGACGGACGGAGCTTCTCTGAGTGCAGGTCTGAGCTGCCAGCACAGACACGCTCCCTGCGAGGGTGGCTGCTCACATTCCTCCCATGAGTTGCATTCACATGTTTGTAACATGGAAGGGACATAACCACCCATGAGTAGGTCTGTGGACAGGCCCACAAGGCTAATAAGCCCACAAACTCCTTTACCCCCAACCTGTCCAAGCAGGAAGAAATGATGGCTAGTGCCTGTGCTCATACAGCAGGGATGACAATGAGAGAAGAGAAAGTGGGAGACGCCAGATTGTGCAGGGATGTCTACTGGATGTTGGAGGAGAAGAAACGATTCTGTGTGCTGTTCCCTGTGGTAGTACATGCTGCTCAGGGAACCTGTGCTGGGTCTGAGTGAAGAGAAGGGAATATATTGAGAGAGAGCAGTCATTCTTGAACTTTATGTGTGAAAACCATTACTTCTGGAGCTTGCTAAAAAATGTGGATCCCAGAGATCCAACAGGAATATTTTGGTTCAGTTGATGTAGGATGGGGCTCAGAAACCAACTTTCAACAAAGCAGCCCAGGTGATTTTGATACAGATGTCATGTGGCCCTCAAATCAAGGCCATTTTATCAGCAAGGCCAGTAGCTAGTTAATACACCTGAGAGTAGGGAATGACTTCCCTTCATCCTACTCCGTCCTTCAGCCCAGAGCCAACTGAAGAAGAACAGAGAGCCAAAGGCAAAGGATGGTCATGGACAGGCAGGAACACGTGTAACCAGGCCAGCATTCCCATCTCTTTCTTACCAAGCCCAGCATGAATTGCAAGGACATTCTGTTGGGATAGGGACAGATGACAGGGCCCTTGTTACTCCTCAGAAGAGGGTCGGCTTAGCTTGAAACACTGGGGAATGAAAAACTAATTCCCACCAGGGGAATTAGTCAAACTTTAATTTGAAATGGAATCAGTATTGAGTTGACATTCATTTTCCCTTCTCAATTAGCACAACTGTTGTAAAGAAAATGTCATTAGTCAACATGAGGACTTGGAATAGAGGAACTCTGATTTTTATTCTACATTATTAGAGCATAAAATATGCAAAATACTCCGTTAATGCTGTAACCTTCTCAGTGGCAACATTTGACCAGCTCCTTCCTTCTGTTCATGTTCTGTGTCTCACCCTTTCTTTCATTTTCGTGTTAATGAGCCATCTCCAAATCACGTCATTCCCTTTCCTGACCCGCATCTCTGCTGACTTGCTTGCAGCACACAGAAGCTTCCTCTCTGAGAGAAGCGTTCCCCAGCCATCTTAATTACTCCTTCCTTTCTCCTCAATGACCTGACCGGAGGCTGAAACACCACCCCATGTCTCTCCATCAGTCATTTTAACTACTCCGCAGTTGCTCGTAAGTGTCCTCTGTTCTGCTTATCATTGAACTGCCCAGGGCTTCCTGAATAGCACATAAACCAAACCACACTTGAGAATGAAAGCTGTATAAGCATTCTACTCTATAACATTTATCTATAATAAGAATGCAATATATTACAAAGAACAGAGCTGGAGGTTAGAGAGAGGGAGACACAGTTGATTGTAGAATAGCTTTATACAGTTGAGCTGTGGAAAAGATAATGAGAGTGCATGCCTGTCAGTTTGGAAGAAGGGAGATGGGTTGTGCCTGAGGGGGAAGCCAAGTCAGAGAGTCCCGTGAGACTCTTCCTTTGGTAGCAAGGAGTTATCATGAGCAGAACTAACTCTAGATAACATTGTGTTTGGGAGAGGGAATTGAGGTTGTGTATGGGGAGGTTTTTGTGGGGAGGAAATTAGGGTTTTAGAGTTTTCTCCCTTAGCTAAGCCAAACTTGGTGTGTTAATAAGTGTTACCCAAAAATCCTTCCTCTCCTCAGCAGCCAAGTTGCTCTGGGTCTCCATAGTCTTAATGAGTCTGAGAGGCAATTATTACAGAGCTTAGGGGAAAATGTGAACTATGAAGCAGTGACTGGCACCAAAGTTGAGGAATATGTGGAATGTTTATGCATACTGCATGTGGGTAATTGTGCTACGAATGCCCTCTATAAATCACCCCCTCCTACTACATGCACTCTTGTGAAGTCCCTCCCACATTGCCTTTGGGGTGGATCATGTGACTTGCATTAGCCAGTAAGATATTATCAAACGTGGCAAACATAGAGACTTGCTAAGCTCCTTAGGGCTTGCTCTCTTGAAATACTGTTATTATCAGTTAAGAAACTTGGACTATCCTGGAGAAGCCACATGGAAAATAACTGAGACACCTCTGCTGACAGCCCTAACTAATGGCCGGAAATGGGAGTCATGCTATCCTGAACGATCTTGTACCAGTTGAGCAGTGAAATGACATGAGTGCCCCCAGACCAAATCAGCTAGCCCAGGCTAAATTGTAGCATATGAGCAAATTAATGGTTGTCATTCAAAGCTACTGAGTTTAAGGGAGTTTGTTATGCAGCAATAGATAATGATTAAATTGTACTTCTATTTGAAAGATCAGTTATTTTGTAGCCTATAAGACCCATGACTTTTGGTGACAATATCATTATGTGAATATGTAAACTGATCTTCAGTCTGTTCTTTGACATCTTCAATGTGAAAAATACACATTGAAATCATTAATCATTAAGTGTGAGTAAAGTGCCATGTATACTATGTTATACAGGGAACACTTTTTAATACATTAAAGGAGAAGACATTTTAATCATCTAAAATAAGACAATAAACTCCAGAAGATAAGCTAGATAACTGGGATCTTCTAAAAATTAAACACTTAAGCTCAAAAGACTTCACCAAAAGAGAACCAACAGACTGGAAAAAAAAAAAAATTGGCTATGGCAAATTCAACGAAGCTCTAACCTCTAAAATCTACAGGAAAATCCAACACCTCTACAACAAAAAGACAAATAATCCAATTAAAAAATGGGCAAAGGAAATAAACAGATACTTCAACAAAGAAGACATTCAAGCAGCTAATAGACACATGAGGAAATGCTCCAGATCACTAGCCACTAAAAAAAAAAAAAAAAACCATTGCCATTGAGTTGATTCTGACTCATAGCAAACCTATAAGACAGAGCATAACTGCCCCATAGAGTTTCTGAGGAGCGCCTGGTGGATTCAAACTGCCAACCTTTTGGTTAACAGCCGTAGCTCCTAACCACTACACCGCCAGAGTTTCCAGCCATTAGAGAAATGCAAATCAAAACCACAATGAGATACCATCTCACCTGGTATTACTGGCACTAATCAAAAAAACAGAAAATAACAAATGTCAGAGAGGCTGCAAGAAGGTTAGAACTCTTATGCACTGCTGGTGGGAATGCAAAATGGTACAACCATTCTGGAAAATGATATGGAGCTTCCTTAAAAAACTAGAAATAGAAATACCATGATCCAGCAATCCCACTCCTAGGAATATATCCTAGATAGATAAGAGCCATCCCACGAATAGACATATGCACACCCATGTTCATTGCAGCCTTGATCACAATAGCAGAAAGATGGAAACAACCTAGATGCCCATCAACAGATGAATGGATAACAAACCATGGTACATACACACAATGGAGTGCTACCCAACGATAAAGAACAATGATGAACCTGAAAAGCATCTCACGACATGGGTGAATCTGGAAGGCATTATGCTGAGTGAAATAAGTCAATCACAAAAGGACAAATTTTTATAGTAGTAGGCCATTACTATTAAAACTCCTGAAAATGTTTACTCACAAAAAGAAACAATCTTTGATGGTTACAAGGAAGGGGAAAGGTGAGGATGGAAAAGCACTAATGGACAATAGATAAGTGATAACTTTGGTGAAGGGTAAGATAGTACACAATACTGCGGAAGCCAGCACAACTGGCCCAAGTCAAGGTCATGGAAGCTCCATAGACTCACCCAAACTCCCTGAGGGACTGAATTACTGGGCTGAGGGCTTTGGGGACCATGGTCTCAGAGAACATCTAGCTCAACTGGCATAACCTAGATTATAGAGAATATGTTCTACATTCTACTTTGGTGAGTAGAGTCTGGGATCTTAAAAGCCTGTAAGCAGCCATCTAAGATACTCCACTGATCTCACCCCTTTGGGAATAAGGGAGAATGAAAACAACTAAAGACATAAGGGACGGGTCAGTCCAAAGGACTACTAATAGACTACAACTACCACGGCCTCCAGGTGACTGAGTCCAGCACAACTAGATGGTACCTGGCCACCACCATCGACTACTCTGACAGGAATCACAAACAGTGTCCTGGACAGAGCTGGAAAAAAAATGTAGAACAAAATTCTAACTCACAAAAGAAGACCAGACTGACTGGCCTTACAGAGACTGGAGAAACCCCGAGACCATGGCCCCCCAGACACCCTTTTAGCTCAGTACTGAAATCACTCCTGAGGTTCACCTTTAATGCAAAGATTAGACAGGCCCATAAAACAAAACAAGACTCAAGTGGTGCACCAGCCCAGGGGCAAGGACTAGAAGGCAGGAGGAGACAGAAAAGCTGGTAATGGGGAGCCAAAGGTCGAGAAGGGAGAGTGTTGACATGTGATGGGTTGTTAACCAATGTCATAAAATAATATGTATACTAACTGTTTAATGAGAAGCTAATTTGTTCTACAAACCTATGTCTATAGTACAATTTTTTTTTAAAGGTTCAGTAAAAAAATAATAAAATCCAACATTCATGCATGATTTAAAGCTCATCACCAACTAGTAATAAAGAACCTTCTTAACGTGATAGAGTGTCTGCCAATCACCCAGAACAAACACAAATTTAATGGTGAAATGTTAAAGGCATTATCATTAAAGCAGGAGGAAATACCTCCTGTTTTTGCTTCCATTCTACATTGTATTAGAAGTCCTAGATAATCCAATAAAATAAGGGGAAAAAAAGGTATAATAACTGAAAATGAAGATAGAAAAAAACTATACCTATTTGCAGACAATATGATTGTCTAAATAGAAAATCTAAAAATAATTTATAGACCATTAAAATCTAAAAGAGAGTTCAACAAATTTGTTGGATAGAAGCTCAACATACAAAACTCAACAGAATTCCCACAAAACAAAAAAAAACCAAACCCAGTGCAGTTGAGTCAATTCCAGCTCATAGCGACCCTATAGGACAGAGTAGAACTACCCCATAGAGCTTCCAAGGAGTGCAGGGCAGATTCAAACAGCCCATCGTTTGGTTAGCAGGGGTAGCACTTAAGCACTAAGCCACCAGGGTTTCCTAGATAAAAAAAAGAGCTGCAATAATCAACTAGAGAACATAATGGCAAAAACTAAAAACGTTTGTTATAAGAGTAACAGTCCATAGAGAGCTCAGTATTATCCAACAAGAGATAAATAGGCTTATTATAAAGCTGTAACAATTAAGTTAGGTGGCATTGGGATGGATGGACAAATGGAATGGAATGGAATGGAGATCGTAGATCCCTAGGAGTTTGGCAGAGGAAATATAAATGGTGGGGGGAGGACTGGGGGAAGACTACACAGAAAATGGTGCCGACAATAAAACGAAAGTAGGTTCTAGTTCGCACCATACTTGAAAAATATGGAGCATACGTTCTAACTGGGGTAGAGGACACATGAAACAATGAACCCAATAAATAAGCAGATTTATAGTATGTTGAAAAGTGACAAAGTGTTATGAGGAATAAAGCAAAAAAGTAGAGCAGACTCAGCAAGATCAGAAATGATTGATAGGGGAAGATTGCTATTTTAAATAGGGAGTTCAGAGACGTCCTCCCTGAGAAAGTGATACTTAAGGAGGGGAAGGTGTTAGCCACGCAGATAGGTAGAGGAAGTGCATTCCAGGTAGAAAGAACAGCCATATCTCACAGAAGAAAACTGAGACTTGGAGAGGTTAGGCAACTGGCATAATTTTATGTGACAAAATGGCAGACGGCACATTCAATGCTAGGTCTGTCCAACTCAAAAATCCATGGTCCTTTGTCTACACCATTCAAATAACCTGTCCTTAAAACTAATGACAAGAACTTCCTGCCCAGAAGTCAAAATATTTTTGATATATTTGATAGTAATCTTCAGATTTGACTCTCGCCAACTGTTTCACCCTATTTTCCACCAACCCATTCCTGGCACTCCCGGACCCCATGCCTCACCTCACCAAGCTCCTCTCTTTTCTCCCACAAATAACAAGCCTCAACATTTCTTCCATGTTGACCCTTAATGTCACACTGTCCTGCTCCTGCAAGTGAACTTCTAATTCCCCAAGTTCTATTCAATAGTATTTGCCTGATGAAACTTTACCCAACTCCCTGGAAAAAGAAATTGCTCTCTCCTCAATGCCCCCATAGTATTTCATTTTTGTCTCAACGCTAATCACAGTGAAGCAACACTATGTGGCCTGTGCTTTTCTGAGTTTCTCTCTCTCTCCTTCTAGACTGGGCCCGGGAGGACCCACTAGATGTCAGATTCATCTCTGTCTCCCAACACACACCTACACCAAGACATACCTACAAAATGGGGGCTTCGGGTGATGTTAAAGAAATGTGTGTTAAATAAATGAATTAGTAATGATGATGAAAACCAAAGCATCAAGAAGTATGTAAATTATAACATTGAACAAGAACTATGGTAAAAGATAATAAAACCTAAGATTTACTTCAGGTATAAAAAGTTTACCATTCAATGAGTAACTTCAGGATTTATTAAATAGCACACACAAAAAAGGAAGGCTTCAGGGAGACCAGGCTAATAATTACAGTGGAAGCTGTATGCAGAGCTTGCTAATTTGTTATATTTGTTGGAAGAGTGTTTCCATGTAAATATATTTTTTGCAGAAAGACGTTTCATGGAATTGGTGAACTGCAAACGTGCCTTGAAAGTTAAATTCTATGAAAATTGGGTGGTTTCATTGCATCACAGACTTGTATAAGACTTGCATTTGTGATGTAATTCATTCCTTTGCCTCTAGGAATATTCCTTTACTTAATAATTTTTCCAAGACTCCTGTTTCCAATCAAAGCACTCTAAAACCACAGTAATTCATCCACACTAATGAGAAGATTTTTCTTTAAAAAAGAGAGATTTAAGTAGAGTTTCCCCCTTTGCAGTATTTCTAGATAAAATATTTGCAAATCAAATGAATAGTGGTAATGATATTACAGGAACTTGGGACATTCAAAAGAACTCCCATTTTCTTTCTAATCCTTAGTGTACTTTACCTGCAATGTACCAAATGGTAATCACTAGCCACATGTGGCTAATGAGCACTTGAAATGTGGGTTGTGTGAGTACAAAATTAAATTTGCAATTTTATTGAATTTTAATTAATTAAAAATTAAATCTAAATATCCACGTTTAAATGTAACTAGTGGCTACCATATTGGACAGTGCAGATATATTCCAATCATCTCATGAAAGCTCTACTGAAAAGCATTGCTTATATCGTGTTGTTGTTATTAGGTTCTCTCAATTTGGTTCTGATTCATAGTGACCCTTTGAATAACAGAATGAAACATTGCCCAGTCCTATGCCATCCTCATGACAGTAGGTATGTTTGAGCCCATTGTTGCAGCCATTGTGTCAACCATCTTGTTGAAGGTCTTCCTCTTTTTGCTGACCCTTTTGCTTATCAAGCATGATGTCCTGCCTCCAGAGGTTGGTCCCTCCTGATAATATGTCGGAAGTAAGCATGACGCAGTCTCATCATCCTCACTTCTAAGGAGCATTCTGTTTGTCCTTCATCTAAGACAGATTTGTTCCTTCTTCTGGCAGTCCACGGTGTATTCAATATTCTTCACCAACATCATAATTTAAATGTGTCAATTCTTCTTCAGTCTTCCTTTTTCATTGTCCAGCTTCCTCATGCATATGAGGCTATTCAAAATACCATGGCTTGGTATTGTAGGTGCTTATATTGTAGATGGAAACCCTGATGGCTTAGTGGTTAAGAGCTACGGCTGCTAACCAAAAGCTCAGCAGTTCAAATCCACCAGGCACTCCTTGGAAACCCTATGGAGCGGTTCCTGTCTGTCCTTTAGGATAGATATGAGTTGGAATCGACTCAATGGCAATGGGTTTTTATATTGTAGATGGCCAAAATTCAATAAAATGTCACTGAAATTAACCATGACCAATGCATACTTCATCAAAATATAAACTTCAACACTGAGGTATATAAACATGAAGAGTATCCCTGTTTCTAAACAGACGAATGTGTAAATAAATAGTTAAAATAGAGGATAGCCCCTAATCTAGTTATGTATAATGTGATAATGGTTAAGGTTGTGTGTCAGCTGGGCTGGGCCGTGATTCTCAGTGGTTTGGCAGTTATGCTGTAGTTTGGCAGTCATATGATGATGTGATTACTTTCATGATGAGGTTTGATATAATGTGGTCACCTCCACGATGGAATCTGCTTGGGGATGTGGCCTACATCAAATATAAGTGGACTTTCTGGAAAGGCTTGAGGGCTTTTGCTTGCACTGGATCCTGCAGCTGGCTTCTGTTCAACTGGTTCTTAGGATTTGAGCTAGCAGCTTACCTGCTGTCTTACCTGCGATCTTGGAATTCGTTGATCTTCACAGCAAGAGCCCTGCTGTCTTACCTGCAGATCTTGGGTTCACCAGCTCCTGTGGCCACATAAATCAGGAGAAACCTCTATCCTGATCCACAGACTTGGGATGTTCCAGCCTCTACAACCACATGAGCCATTTCCTTGATATAAATCTATTTTTATATAGATATTTATATGCTTTACTGGTTTTACTTCTCTAGAGAACCAAGTATAAGACATGTAATATTTCCATTAGGGAGCAATTGTCTAAATCTAATAGATCAAGGAAATCTTCAACAAATGATACAATATTGAACTAATTCATAAAAAAAAAAAAAAAGAAACCTTTGATAAAAGGGGTTGTGTGAGGGTGGAGACCAACAAACCAAGTGAAAAGCCATGTGTGAAGGCACAAGAAGACCTTATGAAAGGTCATGACATCTGGTGGACAGCACATACCCAAATATGTGAGATGAGGTTACGCAAAATGGGTGGAGAAGGGGCAAATGTAGACTGTGTCAGGGAGTTTGAAGTTGTTCCTCAGGAAAATGGGAAATTGTTATGGGTTGTAAGTAGAAAAGTGACTCAGCCAGACCTGTGTTCTAAAGAGGTCATTCTGGCTGCATTTGGGGAAATGGGCAGGGGGAAGATAAATTACAGCCAGGGAGACCAGGGAGGAGGCTGTGTCCATAAATAGAAGAGAAGTGACCACAGCTGCCCAGAACAGAGGAGGTGAGGCTGGAGAGAAAACAAGGAATGTGTGAGATGTTTATTCAAAAAGGATTAATATTTATTTTTAAAAGACTCCTTTTTGAAAATATAGCAAGTGTGAGACGTGTGATCATCCTGACATCCCAATAGCATATGTTGTGAGAGAAGGTGTCACTGCAATTTTTATGAGGGGGTTCTTGTTAACGCTCACAAAACCACTTGGAAATGCTGAGCGTGCAGCCAACCTGAGAAAGCCCGTTGCTGCCTGCTGAAATTAGTCACCCAGGACAGCAACCCTGTTATGGATTCCTCAGGATAAAAATAGGACAAGGCACAGAGCAGAGGCAGCTGGGCAGGAAGAGGACTTGTAAGATGCCCTAAGGTGAGTCTAGGATTTGGGGTCACACAGACCAAGTTCTAGGGTCAGCCCAGCAACTTCCCAGAGCTGGGCCTTTGGATGAGCCACTATGCACTCTGAATTACCAGTTCCCTCATCTATACTACCAGTTACCATCGAGCTGATTCCAATTCACAGCAACCTCATGAGTGTCAGAGTAGAACTGTGCTCCACAGGGTTTTCAGTGGCTGACTTTTCAGAATTAGATCTCCAGGTCTTTCTTTCAAATTGTCTCTGGGTGGACTGGAACCTCCAACCTTTTTGTTAGTAGCCGAGGTGTTAACTGTTTGCACCACCCAGGAGTTCCTCCCACCTGTAAATGGGGGCAATAGCACTTAGCTCATAAGGCCTTCATGAACATGAGTACCTGTTGCCATCGAGTCGATTCCAACTCATAGTGACCCTACAGGACAGAACAGAACTGCCCCATAGGGTTTCCAAGGAGAGGCTGGTGGATTCGAACTGCCGACCTCTTGGTTAGCAGCTGTAGCTCTTAACCACTGTACCACCAGGGCTCCATGAACATGAATAGTACATATTAATGCTTTAGATACGTTCATTCCTCTTGCCTTTCCCAAAACATCCTCTCTCTAGTAACCAAGCCCCCGAAGTTCTAGTGGGAAAAATTCATATTTAGCATACAGCTTAATGCCTTTTCCTCTCTTGTCTCACATTTTTTTTTGGTTCCCCCATTCCTTGGGGCAGTGAAGGGCTGTGGGGCCTGCCTCAGTCCCACTGTTTCCCCCACTGCTGGTGGCCCTATGGAGGATGCAGCCCCATCAGAGGCCTGAGCCCAGGAGTTCCCAGCTGGGGAATGAATGCTATACAGTGCCGAGCTAGAAGGTGTGGCCCAACGTGGCCTAGACTGAGGACGAGCACAGGTGTTCCCATCCAGCCTTCTCCTTCTTAAAGTCGAGGGGTGGTGCAGGGAAGGAAAACTGATGATGACACTGATACATCCCATTATGCAGAAAAGACAACTGAAAGATTGAGATAATACTCTACCAGAGCTTAAAAAAAAAAAAAAAATTTACTATAGGGTCCATTCCAATTCACAGTGACCCCATGTGTGTTCGAGTAGAACTGTGTGCCATAGGGTTTTCAATGGTTGATTTTATGGAAGTAGGTTATCAGGGCTTTCTTCAGAGGCTAGAACCTCCAACCTTTCAGGTAGCAGCCAAATACATTTACCATTTACACTGCGCAAGAACTCCCCACCAGAGCTTGGGACTACATAAGGGAACTAAATGGAAAGCTACATGAATTTTCTAGGTTCACTGGTTTGCAATTATGGCTTTCTCATCTTTGGGAGGTAGCCAGAATCCCTCTCCTATTACTACTCAGATAGCCACCGGATGGTGAATACCATATTTAACAGTTCACTGCCAAGAGCAAATTTTGAGACTGCTTAATTCTTTAAAGTCCAAAGTACAGTCCTTACTGGCCTCTAACTTGGGCCCACACTTGCATTTCTGGTTTCCTGTGTGAAACCCATTCCTTCCTCAAGCAAAAAAACACTCTTTAGATACTGTTGTCTCCTTCCCAAGGGAGTTTAGCCCTTTCTTAACAGGTCTCATTGGAATAGCTTTGTCAGGGTATGTCACACCACCCCAAGTTCATTCAAAAAAATATAACCCTGGAGTAATTGAGGGCAGTCTAGTCTTTTCTGGAAAACTTAAAAGAGTGCAACTGGACTGAAGGGCATTTTGGAAACTTCTCACACTTAGAATTTAAACGATCTAAACTGAAATTTTTCAAACTGTGTGCATGTCTTACATAAGTACAATAGTGTCCTGTGGGACTTTGATTAGGAAGAATAAAAATGTCTGCCACTTTTTTAAAAGCAATTTATATGTCGTCATTTTCATATAGCTAATCCTTACAATGACCCTACCTGGTAGGTGCTATAAAAATTGGAATTTTAAAGATGAAGGAACAATCCCAAGTTTACTCAACTATAGTTGAATTTGAACATCACCCTACACAGTTTTCTCCTTTTGCAAAACAAGTTAGGTTTTAGTTATATTTTATAAAATTATTTCTTAAAGTAAGCTTGCATGAAGATATTATCTCACCCAAAGCTAGTTTCAGCTTCGTTTCCCATCTCCAAATTGTTGCCAAATCCCAGCTCTAATTCAGTACTTATTTCCAATACAACAAACACCACCTGTGCCATGAAAGAAACTCTAGTTGTAGTAACAAAGCTACTAAATTCTCTTCCCTATGAACAAGATAGGGAAAGATAAAATGGAAAGACAATGTAGAACCCTTATATCTACCATCTTCAATCTACTACACTAATAATTAATTTTTCATTCATGATGGTTTCAAATACTTCCTCCAACCTGGCTATAAGTAAGTGCAATTGTTTGTTTGTTTGTTTTTTTGCAGTAAGATCATTTGAACCTTTTCTCTTTCTTTCCTTACATCTCTTTTAAACTACAGAGAATCTGTGATTTCAAAAAGTTTTAAAAGTCCTAGGCTAGATAAAGGGCAGATTACACAGAGTTATTGAAAAGTGGTCATGGAGGAAAGGCTTATGGGTACAGTCCTGTAGACTCCTTTAGAGAGAATTCCTGCTCAAAATTGACATTAAAACGGGGAAGGAGGCCATTTTCCAGATGAAGGAGGTACTGCATTAATGTCATCAGGCAATTATGGCTCTTCTAGGTACTTCCAGAGGCATTAGGAGATAGCAAAGCACTAAGCAGAAAATATCTTCTCTTTCCTTCCATTTCACAGTTCTACCAAGTCCTTGACTGCTCTGAACTCTGCTTCTTTTGAAAGGAGCGAGACCATCACCGCGTGTATCTATTTGTGTGCCCAAGTCCATCTGGACTGCCCCCATTGGCCATGGCCAGCCAGGGGTCATCCACATAGCAGGGTGGTGATGCTGCTGACATCAGTCATAGCCCACTCTCCAATGTTCTCTGTGAGTCTGAGGACAACCATGCAGTCTCCTCTGAGAACATCTTATAGCATCGAGATTTCCTTTCCTCTCTGTAAGACAGAACACAATACTGGGAAAGTCAGCCCAACTTGTCCAAGGCAAAGTCATAGGAGCTTCACAGACACATCCAAACTCCCTGAGGAACAGAGTTACTGGGCTGAGGGCTGGGGGCCACATCTAGCTTAATTGGCATAACATAGTCTATAAAGAAATTGTTCTGCAATCAACTGTGGTGAGTAGTGCCTGGGGTCTTAAGAGCCTGCAAGCGGCCATCTAAAATACATATACTGGTCCCATCCCCACTGGAACAAAGGAGAATGAAGAAAACCAAAGACACAAGGGAAAGATTAGTCCAAAGGACCAATGGACCCCAACCAGACTGAGCCCAGAACAACTAAATGGTGCCTGGTTACCCCCACTGACTGCTCTGGGAGGAACCACAACAGAGGGTCCTGGACAGAGCAGAAGAAAAATGTAGAACAAAATTCAAATTCACACACACACACACACAAAAAAAAAAAAAAAGACCAGGCTTGCTGGTCTGACAGAGACTGGAGAAACCCTAAGAGTATGGCCCCTGGACACTCTTTTAACTCAGCACTGAAGTCACTTCTGAGGCTCACCCTTCAGCCAAAAATTAGACAGGTCTATAGGCCCAAAGCGAGGAATGTGCTTCATAGTTCAATTCATGCATAGGAGACAAAAGCAAAGACGCGAAGGCAAGAAGGGACATGAAAACTGGACAAATGGAAACAAGGAACCCAGAGTGGAGAAGGGGAGAGTATTGACACATTGCGGGGTTGGCAACCAATGTCACAAAACAATTTGTGTATTAACCTTTTAACAAGAAATTAATTTGCTCTGTAAAGTTTTACCTAAAGCACAATAAAAAAAAACTCTTTTTTTTAGAGACTTTTTTCTCGACTCCTTCCTTGCTCATCACTCAGTAGTGCTTACAGCCTCCTGGGAAACAAAGACTCCATGACCTGCTGTTTAGACCCCACACATATTCCTTACAGTCCAGATCAAGTCCACATAGGGACAGAGGAGGGAGCAAAAGTTCCCAGAGCCTGGAGAGCTCTCCCCCTGAAGGAGACTGCATTGCAGTGCTGCCTTTCAAGAGCAAACCTTGGAGGATGGGGTGTGGGAAGCAGCCCTGTATGGGAGAGTTGGCACCATGCCATGCTTCTAGAGTTTCATTCTCGGGATAGGGGCAAGGATGGGAGGGGGAGGAGAAGATGTGATTCCAGGAAATGTGTTTTGAGACTGCTTCCTTTCTGTTCAGCCTCAGGGCTCTTTTCTTGTTCCTCAGCTCATTCTCACACCCTGTTTCTTCTTAGGAGGCCTCAATCTGATTAGCTTTCCCCTCTGAATTCGGCACCACACACACACACATACACACACACGCTTCCTTAGGGGACCTTTGCTTCCAGGATCAGCCCCAGCACCAGAGCCAGCCAGGGTTGAGTTCTTCCAGATTTCCTGGTCCCTTGTTACCTCTAAAGATGAGCCTACGGGTCCTTTGTGTTTGAAGTGTCTTGCAGCAGCTGTCAACAAGGGAACGGGGTAAGAGAGAAACAGACGTGAGAGTCTAAGATCTCACTAGGCTCTAACTGTCACAGGCCTCTCCTCAAGGCCCCTGCTCTCTTCTGATATGGAAGGCCGTGGGCATACCTCTAAACACAGCCTCTTTGTTCTGATTCCTGCAGAGGGGTCTACCAGCCCTCCTTATGCACTCTCAGAGAAGACCATCAGGGGTAACACATGGCAAGGCAGAGTGGTGGGGGCCTGGGACCAAAGAAAAAATGTGACGCAGGCAGAGCACAAGCAGACAACCCCAGGAAGTTCTCATGGCAGAAGGCAGGGCCCAGAGTTGAGACCGTGGGGCTCCAGACAACTTACTGAGGCAAAGACTCAAATTCATGGGGAAACTACAAAGATTCAGTCACTGGATATGGAGAACAAGAAGAGCCTTAGTCACAGAGAATAAAGAAAAATTTGTTTCCAGACATCCTTCCAATCACTTGTTCATTCAGCAAACATTTCCTGAATGCTGTCTGTATGCCGGGGTTGGTTGTGAGGACCCAAAGATGAATTGGCTTTAGTTCCCAGCTTCCAGGGACGCTCATTCCCACGGGGAAGACAGCTTGTTGCAAAGCAAAAGTGTTAAGTAAAAATTGAAAGTTCCCTCATACTAATCCCGTTCTTTACTGCTAAAACGTAGCCATATATTCATTCAGAAAGTTTTCTATGACCATACTATAAGGATCCCTGGTGGTGCAGTGGTTAAGGGCTCAGGCTGCAAACCAAAAGGGGGGCAGTCGGAATCCACCAGCTGCTCCTTAGAAACCCTATGGGGCAGTTCTACCCTGTCCTATAGAGTTGCTATGAATTCGAATTGACTCAACAGCAATGGGTTTGGGTTTTTTGTTTTGTTTGTTTATTTTTATACTGAATTAAAAAGAATAGAAATCTAGAAACACACTCTGCATACGGTACTGCAGCGGGCACCACACAATGTATACAGCAGTGATGACATTACTACATGATCCGCGCCACCGTGGGGAAAGTGCAGTGTAGGCTCTGAGAACGCAGGAAAGGGCTGTCTCACTTGGGAAACCACAGAGAAGGCTTCTGAACAACAGACTCCAAGCCAAGTTGATCAGAAATGCTGATTCAGTGGTGCGTGGCTGGAGCCAATCCATGGGCTTCCCTCCATGTTGCTCTGGGGTCTGCATGGTGCCCTCTGCAGGGCAGGGCTGGATCTGCAGGTGGGGTCTGGGTCCAGGCTGTAACCAAGGGAGCAAGGACAGGTGCTTGGAGCCCAGTAAGACATGAATCACAATCTATGTTCTGAGCCCCACAGCAACCCCAGAGGAAAACCAAAAAAAAAAAAAAAAAACCTGTTGCCATCGAGTCAATTCCAACTCACAGCGACCCTCTAGGACAGAGTAGAACTGCCCCATAGGGTTTTCAAGAAGTACCTGGTGGATTCCAACTGCCTACCTCTTGGTTAGCAAATGTAGCTCTTAACCACTACACCACCAGTCCAGAGGAAGGCAGGGAAAATGCAGCCCTCACTGTACAGCAGGGAAAAACGGACGCAGAAAAAGGCACCTGTGCCCCAGTTGAAATTCCTGAGTGGCACAAGCGGTTTGTGCTCAACTACTAAACTCAAAGTGGGCGGTTCGAACCCACCCGGTGGCTCCACAGAAAAAAGGCTGGGCGATCTGCTCCTGTAAAAATTACAGCCAAGAGAACCCTAGGAAGTACGATTCCGCTCTGTGATACATGAGTCGGAATCGGCTTGATGGCCATAGGTTTGGCTTTCCAGTTCCCACAGTGAGTCACGGCGAGATGGGCAGGAACATTGGGCAGGGCTCTTTCCTCCAAGGGTTGATAAGCACTTACTCTGGGTGCCAGCACGCGCCTCCCACACGCTTCTTTGGAGGTCTCCTACAGCGTGAGATGGGAGGGATTGCGTGACAGAAAGGAGGCTCCTGCGCAGGACCTAATGGGAGTCAGGGGTCACTATGGGAAGGTCACAGGCCCACCCTTCCCCAGCAGAGGGAATGAAAACCAGCTGGGACAGCAAAAGACCGCCTGGCCTGAGAGCAATACAGCCCCTAAATTCAGATGTTCACTCTCCATTTCTTAGCTGGGTGATCCTACTCATGAACCCCTCTATGCCTCAGTATCCTCTTCAATAAAATGAAGATCAGGTCTTGCTCCTGGGTTTTTGTGGGAAAGAAGTGAGGTTGTGTATATAAAATGCTTAGCCCAGGGCTCGCCACCTAATTTAATAATAACAATGGTAATATTTATGAGCACTGTATTGGGCACTGCTGTCAGCACTTTATTTAGTCTTATTTAATTATTCAATAATTAATAATAAATAATTGATTAATAATAAACTTATTTAATAGTCACCTTACTTAATCTTCACAACGGCCGTATAAGATAGATATTATTTTTATCCCCATTTTGCACATTAAGGAAACCGAAGTACAGAGAGGTTTAGCAATTTTCCCAAAGTTGCAAAACTGGGAAGGGGGAAAAGCTGAAATTTGAGTCCAGGCAATCTGATTCCGGCATTTGTGGCCACAACCACTAGTGTTCGTTGGTCATTAAATGACAGAAGTGGTGGCGGTCATTGTTGTTTTACCAATTTTATAAGCTTATTATTGTGAGGAATAAAAATAAAACATAAAAAATTCCTCTAATGGTGCCTGGCCCAGTTTGTCAGTATTCAATAAACAGTAATTAACGGTTCGTGTTCATTACTATCAGTATTACCACCAGTATACACCAGCATACACCAGTGTACTTAAGGCCATTAGGAGGTCTATATTATCTTTATGGTTGTTGCGTGCCATTAAGATGCTGGTGGGTTGGAACTGCCTATTTCTAGTTAGCAGCCCAGAGCTTAACCATTGCACCACCAAGACTCCAAGGGGTATGTATATAACCCCATTATAAGGTTACAGTGTTAGTTATCTACTGTCACAATAATGCTCTATAACAAATACCCACAAAACTTCAGTGGCAGCAGCAATAAACATTTATTCGATTCACTGGTCTGTAAGAGTCAGGTGATTTGGGCTAGCCTCATTTATGTTGGCTGTCCTCGCTCACATATCTGGGGTTAGCTAGCTCTCGGCTGATCTAGGATGGCCTCAGTTAGGTGTCTGAGGCCATGCAGCTCTGCTCTGCTTATCTTTCATCCTTTAGCAGACTAGCCCAGGCATGTTCTCATGGTGATGACAGAGGGCAAGAGCAGCAACCTCATCCATTTTTACATTCCAAACCCAATACCCAATGCCGTCGAGTCGATTCTGACTCATAGCAACCCTATAGGACACAGTAGAACTGCCCCATAGAGTTTCCAAGGAGCTCCTGGCGGATTCGAGCTGCCGACCCTTTGGTCAGGAGCCGTAGCACTTAACCACTACGCCATCAGGGTTTCTACGTTAAGGCCCCTCAATTCAATGAAACTGGTCAGCAGTATCAATCCTTCTGAAGTCACCTTGTTCAATGAGTATAGTCAGACACTATGGTGGACACTGGGAATATAACTGTGAACAAGACAAACAAGGTCCCAGGTCTTATGGAGCTTATATTTTAGTAGGTTTGACTGACAAGTAAATATATAACATAATTTCTCATAGTATGAAATTCTATGATAAAAATTAACCGGAATTTTTTGATAGAGAGAGCCTGGGGGTAGTCTTTGAGATTCATGTCTATTATCTTCAGTCCTAACTCCAGTGCTTAACACTGAATGAAAACCCGCTGCCATCCAGTCGACTCCAACTCATGCCAATCCCACATGTGTCAGAGTAGAACTGTGCTCCATAGGGTTTTCAATGGCTGAATTTTCAGAAGTAGATCACCAGGCTTTTCTTCCAAGGCACCCCTGGATGAACACGAACCTCCAATCTTTCAGTTAGCAGCTGAGTGCTTAACAGTTTGCATCACCCAAGGACTCCTAATACTGAGCAAAAAAAAAAAAAAAAAGAGTTTTTTTTTTTTTTAATACTGAGCAGGCCTCAATAAATGTTGAAAGTGGGTGGATGGACGGTTGGACAGATGGACGGATGGACAGATGGACGGATGGGTGGATGGGCGGATGGGTGGATGGGTGGGTGGGTGGATGGGTGGATGGATATAAAGATGTGTGGATGAATGGATGGAGGTAAGGATGGATGGATAGATGGGTATCATGACCTACTTGGCACTTGCTTCTCCTGCCATTTCCTCCTCACCACCTTTGCTATCAGTAGCCCATAGGGGCCAGACGTGACTCCGGAGAGAAGACCCAGTTCCCTCTGCACATTTAGAGATCCAGCCCTGAGACGCCAATTAAGTCTTTTCTCCATATACACAGCGGCTGAGGCATTTCTGTTCTCTATGGTTAGCAAAGTGATTGCCTTCCTTATGAGCTCCCTGCTCAGTGTTGGGAAATATGCACCAAGCTAATGCTGCCCACTCTTGCCTTGGAGAAATCCAGGCCCACTCCTCACCCTTTTGTGTATGTTTTGGGGTTGAGCTGTGAGAGGGGTGTGAAGAAGCAAAGGAAGATGCCAGCTGTGATCTTATACCCCTGCCAGATATTTCTGAGCTGCAGCAGCAGATTCTTTGTCCCAATATTTTGGCTTCTCAACACCATGTATTGGTGCTTCATCTATATTTGTTGTTATTACTTTCTGTCAAGTCAGCTCTGACTCATGGTGACCCTATGAAAAGCAGAATGAAACATTGTCAGTCCTGTGCCACCTTCACAATCGTTGGTATGCTCGAATCCATTGTCATGACCACTGTGTGTTTTAAGTGTCTTTCAACCTAGGAGGCTTATCTTCCAGCACTATATTGAGCAATGTTCCGTTGTGATCCATAGGGTTTTCACTGGCTAATGCTTAGAAGTAGTTCTGTAGGCCTTTCTTTCTAGCCTGTCTTAGTCTGGAAGCTGTGCTGTAACCTGTCCACCATGGGTGACCTTGCTGGTATTTGAAATGTGGGTGGCATAGTTTTCAGCATCATAGCAACATGCAAGCTGCAATAGTACAACAAACTGACAGGTGGGTGGTGGTCATGTATGTTTACTCCTTACGATAGTGCACTGAGAAGATGGTTTTATTATCCTACTTTACTGAGAACATAAGTGATTTGCTTAAAGTCACTGTTGCAGAATGGCAGGGCTGTCACTCAGAGCCAGCTTTTCTGAAGCAACATGGTAGAATGGAAATAAAAAAAAAAATCTTTGTAGTCCAACAAGCAGGGATAAAAAAAAAAACACATTCAACCACTTGCTTAGCCCTACAATCAGGGCATGCTGAAGCAGAATGGAGTGTGACCATAACAAATCAAAAACCAGAAACCAGCAGGCATAATAACATTTAAAACATTCACAAACATGTTCTAGCAGAGTACATCTACTAAAAACTCCCATGTTGGTTGCTTATTTTTTCTTTTATAAAATACTCAGAGAAGCGATAGGCAAAGTAAACCCAAGAAAAAAAGATTTAAAACCTGAACAAAGTAATAAAAAGTACTAATCTTCCCAACTGTGTGTGCACATAAATAGAAAATCATCTTATATGACACCCTTTCCCTCACAGAACACAGCGACCAGTCAAACAAAGACACCAGGTGTGCACTTTTCTTGGGATGAGGGGGCCAGGTGTTCCACGAGGATTGTCTTCCCAGGAATCTCTCTTAGATTGTAGGTGGTGAAATTGAGGCAGATGTGAAGTTGGAGGGAACGAGAAAGAAGATGGGTCTTTCAGCCATTCTCTGGGGCAATCCATACTATTGGGAAGCTATTTTTAATTTGTTCCATATGAATTGTGAAAAACATGAAACATTCAGGGGGTTTATCATAATTCTCAATGAGATAAATACTGTGCACTCATGCAATTAAAAAAAAATGGAAAAGATGTATTTAGTCCAAAAGCTTTATTAAAAAAAAAGCTGACATAAGGAAATGATTTCCTGAAGACTGTTTTAGTCTGAGAGGAAAGACCAACTCAGCCATCTTAAGGGTACAGATTAGGTTTATTGCTTTGGTCGTGTCCCTTGATTAGGACAAGTCTTAAGCCATGAGCTAACCAAGCAGCAAAATGGAATGCTGCAAAACCAAAACATGTTCTAGAGAGCCACTGTGCACCTCAAGCCTTGCTCACTTCAGGTCCTGCAGTCCCACCTACCCTGCTTGAGACTTACCAGCTGTGTAACACTGGATAAGTCACTCAGTCTCTCTGAACTTCAGTTTTCCCATCTAACTCAGTCACATGGTAGGTGAGAAGATTAAATGAAACAATAGAGCTTGTTTAGTAAACTATTAACTTACTCACAGGTGTTAGATACTATTGTATGGTGCACTGAAAAGCAGACCCAAAGTATTTCGGTGACCTAACTTTTTTTATCATGAACTCTACAAGGTCACTATGAGTAGGAATTGACTTGAAGGCAACAGTTTTGTTTGTTTATTATGAGCTCAACAAAGTAACACTAACAAAAGGAATACAAGAAGCAGAATATATAGTTCCTGCCCTCAAGGAGCTCACAAGCAAGTTGTGAAATCAGACATAAAGAGGAAATAAAGAGAGAATCCTGTAAAATAACAAATAAGCAAACTAGTATTTTTATGGGACAGTCTACAAATGGCTAGAAGATTTTGATGGAAGTCTTATCAGAGAAGGGATTCCAGAGAAAGTGAGATTTAGCATGTGGCTTGAGGGAGATGTAAAGGGGGTGCAGGTCCCCCATGAAACCCTGGTGGCACAGTGATTAAAACTCAGCTGCTAACCAAAAAGTTTGGCAGTTCAAATCCACCAGCTGCTCCTTGGAAACCCTGTGAGGCAGTTCTACTCTGTCCTATAGGGTTGCTATAAATCGTAATTGACTCGACGGCAATGGTTTGGGTTGGGTTGGGTTGGGTTTAGATCCCCCCTGAGGTATGAGTAAGGCTGTGAAGAGAACATCTCAGGCAGAAACTTCGCAAAGGCAATCTGATCTAACGGAAAATCTAGCCTTGGTCACCCCGTCCTCACCACCAAAAAAAAACCCAAACCCACTGCCGTCGAGTCGATTCTGACTCATAGTGACCCTATAGGACAGAGTAGAACTACCCCATAGACTTTCCAAGGAGCGCCTGGCGGATTCGAACTGCTGACCTCTTGGTTAGCAGCCATAACACTTAGCCACTACGCCACCAGGGTTTCGGTCCTCACCACACACCTCTGCAAATGTGGCCATGGTCCATGCTGGCTAAGACATCAGAAGGAAAACATGGAGAAAAGCTGGGTCTCTAGGCCAGTGGTGTGGCCGTGGTAAAGTCACCCCCTCTAAATCCAGGTCCGTCGTCAGAAAAACAGGCCTTGAAAAGTCCCTTGTTCCCCTTCACACATCCACCTCCACTGGGAGAGGCTCTGGAGAGGGGTCCTGCAGAAGTTATGGAAAGAGAACTAAGGATCGCCTCCAGAAATACCAGCTAGTCCAACAGTTGAGAAATCTAAAAACAAGGGTAGAAGGGAGATAAGGAGAAAAATGAGTATTGGTTGAGTGCTTGCCGTGTGCCAGATACTGTGCTGCATATGTTGCCACACTTGATCCCATTTAACCCTCTTAGATGAAGTATAAACTAATACTCCCATTTTACAAATAAGGAAACTGAGGTCCAGAGCAATTGAGAGACTACCACGAGGTCCCATGCCTGATAGGTGGAAGAGAAATTTGAACCCAAGTCCTTCAGACACCTAAGACCACGTTCTTTGAGGATTACAGAGGAGTTGGAGCAAGACTCTAAGCTGGGTGGATATGGCAGGAGGACCAGGTAAACAGCTTCCTCTTCTTCTCTGTCTGCCTTTTTGTCTTGGCTGGGAGAGAGAGAGGGCTTCTGTTTGAAATACAACCTTGGCCCCTTGGAAAGGTGTTGGGGCTCAAAGGAGAGGAGATGGAGGATAGTAGCTTTAAATTGGCTCACAGCTACCCTCCAACAGAGAGGAGAACACCCCAGAAATCCAGCCCAAGTGATCTCAGTAGGGAAAGACTGGACTCTGGTGGTACTCTCTGTCCAGCAATGAAGACAAGGCACCTGGACGCTCCCTGTAGGGAATGTCTGGGCCTGCTCTCGTGGGCAGGGCAGGTGAGACTGAGAAGGCTAACCTCAGGTCCATGAAGGAAAAGGTGCTGGGAGACAGGTCCTAACAGCTTCTGAGAGTGTCTGGCCAGATCAAAAGCATAGAAACACCTGGGGAACAACTGAAGTCCCAAGCCAAAATACACAAGAACTGACATTTATAGATATCCACTTCTCAAACTAAGGCACATAGGAGGTGGGTCAGGGGTGCAGGTAGCTACAGGATAAACATGATCCCTACAAGATCAAAGCTAAGTAATTTCAAGCAATATTTTTACATTAACATAAGCTTGGAAAAGTAGAATAGAATTCAAAAACCTAATGATTTCTTAAAAATAAAACCTGGGACTTCAGAGAAATTTCACATTTGAGGCAACCACTGGAGATACACCTCAAACATCTCCCAGCCTTTAGGTTTTACAATGGGAATTTTCTGTAATGAAAGCAGAGGAGGTAAAGAGGTAACAACACAAAAGAAGGGGAGCCAGGCCAGTCCTCACGGGAGCACTGGGCCTAGAGCCTGACTCAGATACCCAATGGGCAAGGAAGGGGAGTCAGGAAGCCAATCATTTGGGCAGCTGACTTCCTTTGGACCCAGGGTCCCTGCACTGAGAACCTCCTAGATTCAGGGGATGACTGATACCAAGACACATGAAGATCTCCGAGGAACACCAGCCCCACAGATTTTGAAAGGAAACAAGGACCTTCCCCATAGCCAACAGAGAAAGAAAGCCTTCCCTATAGCTGGTGCACTGAATTCGGATTTCTAGCCTCCCAAACTGTGAGAGAATGAACTCCTGTTCACTAAATACTTGTGGTATTTCTATTATAGCAGCACTTGGTAACTAAAGCAGTAAGAACCTCTCACTCTATGCCTAAGAGGTTTCTGAAAGTAGTGTGGCCTGAGCCAAGTCTTAAAAATAATGGAAAAGAGATTTCCAGATAGAGAAGGAGGGAAGGCAGGGTTGTTGTAGGCAGAGGAAAGGAAATAAGCAGAAGCATGGAGATTTTGATTAGCTACTACTTTCTTCCCTAAGTACCTACTACAGAGAATGTGGTGGCTGGTAGTTTGAGAAGGTACATGGCATAAACTAGAGCTGGAAAGAACCTTAGATATTTAGTCCACGTCCCTCATTTCACAAAGGGAGGGAAGGGAAGTAAACCACCCACAGCCACACAGTGGTCAGAGGCAAGCTGAACTAGAGCCCAGGTCTCCCCTTGCTCAGTCCAGACGGCAGGGCACGTTAATTCCTGCTTACAACTTCACTGAAAAGGAATTGTGAGGTGAGTAAAAGCTGGTCTCTGTTTTGAACAAGGCTGTTTTTTTTTTTAAATAAACTTCATTTAGCCATGGCTTTTGCTAGTATCTGTACTTTTTTTGTACAAAATGCTTTGTTTTTCAATGTAATCAGCATAACATAAACTTGGCCTTCATGGAGAGATGGAGAAGGGAGCCTGTGGCCTCAGGCGAGGACTGGGGCATGTCACCTGAGAAAAGCAGCAGGGCTTCTATCAAAGGTTCTTCCCTTTCTCAGGACTTTCTGTCCTGAGCCGGATGAGGAACCAGCATCAACCTTGTTTCCAGGACTTCCAACCCGCGTGCCTAATGACTATAACACATTCATCTTTCAGCACAAATTAAGGCTATCAGAGTGACTCATTTCTCCCTTAGTCAGAAACTCTAACCTGATTTAAGAAGAAATGTTTCTGTCAAAGGCATTGGGGTAGTTTTACGAGTGAGGCGCCCCACCCAGCTGTGTGTTCACTGAGCTTTCTCAATCAGAGATGAATGGGCCTGGGCCGGGCAGGTGGGTTAGGCCAGCCAGGGGCCCCAGCCATCCAGAGACAGACCTTTCCTCCAAATTACCAATAGTGAAAAATCCAGAATTCACCTCAGCGTGCTTACATCGTTCCAGCTCTCACAGGCTGTGTGGTGAAGGGCCTGGTTATACTGTGAAAGGCGGCTTAGCTACCTTGTTTGGATAAAGGCAGGGCACTGGTCGGATGAATTTGAAATCCCTTCTACCCTAAAATGCTGTGCTAATTTAGAAATGCAAATATTAGGATTAAAGACCAAAAAGGCTTGGAGTTTGGGAGCATCTGATGCAAGATGTCTGGATCCTCCTCCTCTCGACATGAAAACCCCTGTGACCTTCACCTTCCCTCTCTTCTTCTGCTTCAAAGCTGACCCCCCTCCTCTGAAGAACAGGAAGGACAAAACCAATGTACGTGTCCGTCCTGCTCTGTTCCTGGCACTGGGCTAAATCCTTTATGCAGTGTATGTCACCTCATTTAACTCTCAGCACCTTAGGAGGGGCCAAGATGGTGCCCATTTTACATATTTGGAAATGGAGGCTCATAGAGGTGAACTGACTTGAGCCCTGGGTCTTGACCTCCAAAATCAGCTCATTCTTTTCCTTAATTTGATTCTGTATCATAATACCCAGCTGTACCTTATATTCCCAAATCCATTCCTTTCTGCCTCCAAAGGTCAGCCACCATCCTCCCCTCTCCTTTAATGTTTTAATCTTCACCATTCTGGTCCAGCTTACTTCCTTCCCTGCACTGTTGCCGCATTCCCTTACTATGCGCTGTCTCCCTAACATTGCCGCCCAGCCTTCTGCCTCAGCAAGACCCCAGTGTCCTCCTGATGGTCCAATTCAATGACCTTTCCTCAGGCCAAGGAATTCACAGCATCAGCTTTGAACCCCTCACCTCCACCACGCCCAGGACAGTGGAGCAATGTTTACCCGTGGTGTTTTTCCCATCCTTTTGATCACTCCTCTTCTGCCTCTTTTACCCTGTAGTATGTTGCTGTTGTTGGGTGCTGTCAAGTCATTTTCAACTCATAAAGACTTCATGTGACAGAGTAGAACTGCTCATAGAATTTCCTTAGCTCTAATCTTTATGGAAGCAGATCGCCAGGTCTTTCTCCCCTGGAGCGTCTGGGTGGTTTCAAAGCACCAACCTTTTGGTTAGGAGCCAAGCACTTAAAAGTTATGCCACCAGGGCTCCTTCTCTATAGTACAATGGGGGAAGAAATGGACTTTGGGATTCTGGGCTTACCTGGTCAGTTACTTCCAAATCTCTTGGATTTTTTTTTTCCCTAAAGTTTTCTTCGATGCTCTCTATTCTCTTTCCAAACTTTCAGTATCTCCCCATAAATTACCACCTTTTGGAAATAACACTACTGAACAAGCTATCCACCAGACATGGAGGAAAGGCACAATTACTTTGTGGATTCATCAAAAGTGGTTACAAGGAAAAATAAAAATCAGGTCATCTTGCTTTCTTAAGAAGGCTGATCTGAAAACAAAATTCAAATGCCACAGAATTATGCTGTTTATTCAGATAGATGCCAAGGAAAAGATTTAGCCCTTCCGAATTCAAGATAAATTTTACTGCCTAGACAAGTATTCACTTTTCGAGGCCCCCAGGGTATTTGCAGTATTTTACAAAGGATGAATTAATATCTCCGATTAGGAAAGTCATGGAGAGACACTTAAGTCTAAATTTCTAAAGATTAAATGGGGTGTTAGCATGATAGTGTTGCATATTGAATAGAGAAGATTCTCAGCTCGAAAGCCCTAAGGATATTATGAGATTTAACTTCTGGTCCTGGCCTTAAAAATACTCTTTCTTTCTTCTCAAGCCCTCCTAAATCAAGTAAAAAAAAAAAACCACAACCAAAAAAAAAAAAAACTTTAGCCAGCAATGTTATATTAACTTAGAATTTGGCATAGCCAAACAGTTAAAAATAAAGAGGAAGGAGAGATTGGGGAGCAAGAGCGTATTGGTCTTCTTTCACCAATTAAAGGACAAACCGAAACACAGTACACCGAAGAGCTAAGTCCAAGTTAACAAAAGGAGAAATAAATTCTAACAAAAACTCACAGCCCTGAATATTACCTTTAACAATATAGTTTTTATACAGTAATAAGCATGAAAATGTCTAAAATTTGAAGAGTTTCAATTATTGTTTTCAATTCTACTCCATTATTTCTAAAATGAGGATAATAATTATATCACATGTTGTTGAAAGGATTCAATGAGGCAATGTATATATAGGTTCACCTTAGGGCTTCGCTCCTAGTAAGCATTTCATCATTTTTTAATGCACTTAAAAGTCGAGTTCAAGAGGTCCTTTAGAACTCTTGCTCTTATTGTCCATCTGATTAGGGGAGCAGAGCTATTTATTGAGGTCCCACTGGGCATTCATTACTCTACAAGGTACTGTACCAAGTAGGATGTGTGGGTGAAACCAGTGTGATATTTGGCCTGAAATGGTTAAAAAGAAATATTCCTCCTAGCCCCCAACTGTTGCATACAGGGCTTATTTTTAATAGTGTGAGACAGAAAATGTCATGGTGTCCATAATTTCACCTGTCAGAATCTGTTTTCACCTCAGATGCCAATAAGGAAGTGAGTCTTCCTACCAAAAGGCATTCAGAACACCCTCCCTTTCACCCCAGTGCAGTAGAATTCAACACTGTGAGAGAAGTAGGAAGCTAAGAACAGAAAGAGAAGCCATGCTTGGATCTGCAAGAAGTACAAACAGCCAGCTTGCACTTCACATTTCTGATAGAATGTTGGGGGAAGCTACCTCCTCAGTGACACACTCAGAATGACTGCACTTAATGAAAATGGAGCAAGCGCATATGCAAAAAAGAAAGATACTGGTCCCTATGGAGAAGGTTTCATATGGTGATATCATATGACCTCTTATGAAGACGCTACCATAGCAGATGTGGCACTCAAAGATGATCAACAGAGGGAGCCAGTCCTCCCAGACCAGGTCATATGGATTAACTAACAGTAATTGCTTGGTGTAGAAGTTCTCACCAGTGGGTGCTCTGCAGAATCATCTCTGAAGGATTTCTTTCTTTTTTTTTTTTTAATTTAGATGCTTGCTTCCACTCAAACCCTACCTAACTGGGATCTCCAAGGGTGGTACTGTGACATTACATAAGCATTAAACTCTGTTATCCTGCTTTATGACCACTGCCTTCAATTCTTCCAGATTTATCCCGCCCTAATTTTCTCTCTTTTTTTTTTTTTAATTTTCTCTACATCTATCTTTGACTTAGAAGAGACCTCCAGGTCCTAAACCCCTCCATTTTCCTGATCCTCTTGGTCTCTTCCTTTCTTGCCCAGTCTGGACCCCATGGTTGATCATTTGAACCACAGTGATAATTTCTGCCATCCCTGCCCGGTAAGACCCAACATCTTCAACACTTCTACACTCAAGTGGCTGGGCACCCTCCAGGAAAAGTGTTCACCTGGGGAGCTGGGGCAACAGCAAATCCATCTCTCCAACACCAGCTGAATCCTCAGCACCACCATTCAATGCTTTCACTTATTCTTACTCACCTCCACCCCAAATTCCCGCAACCCTTAGCCATACATTTACCATTCTCCTCAAGTCCCCTACTAAAGCCCTCTATGGCTCTACTACCTCGTACCTCCCAAACTGTAAATCCAAATATACCCACTCCCAAAGTAATAATTTAGTATTCCTTATTTCCCGATCCTTCCTCCACAGGATGTCCATCATCATAACTTCCTCTTCTGTATCTCCAGTCTCAATCTCTCACTCTCATTCTCGCTCTTGCTCTCACTCTCACTTTCGCTCTTTCTCTTGGCTCCTTCCCTTCAATCTTCAAACATGTTCATTTCTCTCCCATCCTGTGGTAGACAGAATAATGCCTCCCCCAAAGATGCCCATGTTCAAATCCCTGGAACCCGTGAATATGTTACCTTGCATGGCAAAAGAGGTTTAGCTCCCCTACTTGAGATGGGGAGATTATCCTGGATTAATCAATGAGTCCAATGAATCACAAAGTCCTTATAAGAAGGAAGCAAAAGGATAAGAGTCTGAGGAGATGTGATGATGGAATCAGAAGCAGAAGTAATGCAAGGAAAGAGTCAAGAGCTAAGGAATGCAAGCAAGCTCTAGAAGGTGGAAAAGGTAAGGAAACAGATTCTCTCCTAGAGACTCCAAAAGGAATTCTGCCCTGCCAACACCTTGATTTTAGGACTTCTTACCTCTGGAAATGTAAGATAATAAATTTGTGTTGTTTTAAATTTGTGGTAATTTGTTACAGCAGCTAGAGAATACTAGTGTACAACCTAAATATAACCTCCTTTAAGTCCCTCTTTACTTTGTTGCCATCAAGTCGATTTTGACTCATAGTGACCCTATACAACAGAATTGAACTGCCCCATAAGGTTTCCAAGGAGTGGCTGGTGGATTTGAACTGCCAACCTTTTGGCTAGCAGCTAAACACTTAACTACAGTGCTACCAGGGCTCCAAGTCCCTCTTTAGCACCATCTAATCCCTCTTCTTTCCTTCTTAGCCATACTTCTAGAATTAATTTTCTGATCTCCTTATTTATACTTCCCCATTTTCCATTTACCTCTCAATCTACTGGTTCCTGCCCCCACCCCCACTAAAACTGCTTATGTCATTTATTAATTATAATAAGTTATTTCTAAATGCAGTGGAAACCATCCTGTCATATCTTATTGAAAAATGTTTGATGAGTTTATTCAATTATGGAATTGACTGCCACCTAAATGCTTATACTCTGAAATCTACGACTCCAGGTCAACCTCTCCCCAGAGTTTCAAACTAATATGTCCCCTGCTGAATATTTCCACAGAGATATCCCACAAAATCCACAAAACCAAGTTGTCCAAAACAAAACTCATTTCTGCTACCACTACCACCCCTGTCCCCTCCCTGCCACCCCCCCTCCGCCCCGAAAAGCCTTCTGTACTAATCTCTCTCAGCTTGGATACAACCATACAGCATGGTTTCTAACCCATGTTAGAAACCTAGAATTTATCTTTGATTACTTCCTCTCTCCTTCATACCCAACCAATCTTGCCAGTCTTACATCCTAACTATCTCTTGAACCAATCTATTTTTCTTCATTCCCTATGGTCACTATTTTATTTGACATCACCATTATTTCTTGCCTGGAAGTATCTCTTAATTTATCCACCTGCTTCCAAGTGTATTGAGCTGTTATCCCACTGCAATCAGACCGCGTAATCTAAAATGCAAATCCAACTACTTACTCTCCTGCTTACAATCTTTCCATGGCTTCTTGGATAGAAATGAAGTAAGCTGCATAACTTACTAGGCCCTCAGTAATCTAATGCCTACCTACCTCTCCAGCCCCACTTAACTTCAGATCCTACCTTGAACTTCACGCACCATCAACACTGCGTAAGCCAAGCTATTCCCACTTGCATGTCTTTTGCTCTTGTTGATTCATGTCCTTCCAATCCTCTCCTTGCAGTTAACTCATCCTTCAGCCTTCAATTCAAGCATCACTTCCTAGAGAAAACTTCTAGACTCTCCCATGCTGGGTTAGGTTTCCCAGCATACAATCCCAGAATGCATTTGCCAGCATTTAGCATGGTGCCTGATGCTTACTAGGCAGTTTCTTTAATGTTTTTTGAGTGAATAAATTAATGCATAAACTCTCCGTCACAGCTTAATAAGTCCAATAATAGAAACAAGAAAGGGGTGCTATAGTAGCAAAGTGGAGGGCCATGTCACCTGCCAGGAGAGTCAAGGCAAGTTTTGTGAGAAGGAAACAGCAAAACCGAGCCTCGAAGGGGGCAGTGAACTGGAGCAAGGAGAAGAACTGTGTACTAGTCAAATAAACAGGTTCTGCTTCATGGGCATGTGTCATACAAGGCCATATAGGGCCCTCATCTGAATTAATGTTCTCCTGTAACTGTCTTGAAATTCTTCATTTCTGGACAAGGAGACCCAGCATTTTCATATGGCATTGTTCCCTGCAAACTATGTAGCATGTTTTGCAGATAAGACTGGCTTGTCTAAAGGCAAAAGGACATGAGAGAATTTGCAAGAGTTCGTTGAGATACCTGAAAGTAGTCCCAACCTGGCTGTGTTCCTCAGAGCCAGACACTCAACCACAGTAAGAATGAATGTTTTCTTCCCACATGCATCTTGATCTATTTATAAATGTTTGGAGTTTAGGAGGGAAACACCAAATCCACATTTCCAAGCCTTTTTCTGCTCAGTATTTAAACGTACATATTGTGGGGCAAATCAAAGTCATATGTTTCAGATTCGTTTACACTTTGTTCATCAGAATGGCCTCCTTCTCCCTCCCCACGAGAGCTATCTCATGTCCAAAAAGTCATCTAAGCTCTCACAGCGCTTTGGGGTTTAGAGGAAAGGGTTTCGAAAAATCTGAATTTGCCTAAAGAAAACTGGTTTTAAATCTCAAAAGGCCTGATTACACTGTACAACTCTAAATCCACCAACTCAAAGGTGGGGAACCAGCTTGGTTCAGTCCCACAAATCACCCCAATACCTCTGTAGCAGGCACAGCCCCCAAAGGGGGGACATTTTCTCCCAAGAAAGAGACAGAGTCTTGGTTATGCATTAAAAGCTGGAAATTCAGAGGAAATCATACCTATCAGCTGCTTGGGAAAAAATAAGCCTCTCCCTCATAAGGCTGTATTTAGAATTACAAATCTTTAGGATTGAAAAGAATAATTGAGATCATCTACAATAATAACTACCATCTGTATAGCACTTTACACTTGATAAGTCACTTTCACACTCATTCTCTTATCTAATCCCCACAACTCTTTTATAAGAGAGTTTCTGTTATCATCACCCTCAATCCTGTGGCTGAGGAAAATCAGGCTCGGGGAGGTTATGTGGGTCATGCAGGCTGGATGTGGATTACACTGTTGACAGTGGTGATGCCAGGACTCAGACTCAGCACCCCTGACACTCCACCAGGGTACTTGTTGCCACTCCCACTCACTACTCCTCAGGGAGAAACAAGGCCAGCAACATTCAAACTCTTCAAGCAATCACTCACGGTGAGGCGGCGCGACTTTTCTACTTCTCTCCAAGTTAAACCAGTTGCCCTTGAGTCAGCTCCAACTCATGGTCACTCTATGTGTGTCAGAGTAGAACTGTGCTCCACAGGGTTTTCGGTGGCTGGTTTTGTGGAAGTAGATCACCAGGCCTTTCTTCTGAGTGGCCTCTGGGTGGACTTGAACCTCCAACCTTTCAGTTGGTTGTTGAACGTGTTAGCTCTGTGCACGACCCAGGAACTCCTAATTCTCTCAGTACTCCTTTTCTCCCTTTATTGAAAGAAGCCAGGGGAAAAAAGAAGCCTATCTCTCTTAATTCCATTCAAATAACTGATTTCATTGTTTCTGACACTGCGACACTCACCCTTTTGAAAGAGACAGAAACAAAGCTATTTATTTTAATGTGTGTTGTCTTTCAGATCTTTGCAACTGTAAAGCAGATATTCTGCAGCCCATTTTCCTCAAAGAGGAAACTGAGACTCAGAGAAATTAAATAATCGCCCCCTATGACATAACTGGGCCCTAGTGGAAGAGTGGCTAAGTGTGTGGCTGCTAACCAAAATGTCTGCAGTTCAAATCCACCAGCCGCTCCTTGGAAACCCTGTGGGGTGGTTCTACTGTGTCCTATAGGGTCAAGTAGGAATCAGCTTGTTGGCAACAGGTTTATGGTTTGAGGACATAACTGGCAAGTGGCTCACAATATGAAGACTTAAATGCAAGTTTTGTGACACCAAGCCTAAAATGTCACCAAGTCACATTGATGAGACTGGCTTCGATCCCAAAAGGGCAGCCAGTGGCAGAAAAACAAAGCTGACAGAGGAAGAAGAGAGAGAAAGATATCTTTAAAGGCCTGCAAACGGGACAAATTATTATACAAACTCTTCTCTTTGGTCGGTATCGTTAAAAACTGTGGGAAAATCTTATACATGAAGAGCAAGACAGGCTGAGGGGAGGGAGAGGTGTTAGCTTAGAGCAAAATCCAAGGAGTACGTATGTATCTGCATCTAGAAGATACACAGTTTTATCTCTTTCATGTACATGCAAACTAAGCTATAAATTAGAATAAATCAGTACCAGTGAGGCAAATTAATTAAAAGGTTAATTCACGAGAGGCCCATATCCCTTGATAAGGTATCACCAAAGCTTATGAAAATGAGAGTTAATTACTTGGCCCAGACGTTGAAAGAATAAGTAATTTCTTGAATTCTTGATTCAAAGTATCTACTGATTTTACACACCATTGAAATGAAATTAACATTATCGTGTACTCACCAAATCATTATTTTTTAACAAACAGCCACCATTTATTAATGAGTTAATATTCAGTGCTTTGCTGTACTTGGCACTTTGCACACATTACTTCATTTAGTCCCCACAACAGCTATATAAGGTGGATATAATTATCATCGTTTTATATGTGACTAAAAAAAAATGTAGACTCAGTGAGCTAAGCAGCCAAGGTCATAAAAACTAAGTGAAGAACTGAGGATACAAACTTACGTCTGTCCAGTTCTGACCAGGGGACATACCCTTATTGCAAATGAAGCCCTTGACAATTTTGATTTATTATAATTTGAACAACTGAGAATTTATTCCATTTTTAAGCCATTTACCTTTGCCTGTTTTTCATTTGCAGCTTAGGGAAACGCTTGAATCTTATATCTGCAGGCACACAAGCCCTTTCATTGCCCCGCTACGTGCTCATTCCTAACTTGTTTCTCAATTCCATTTTAACCAAAACCAAAATCAAATGTTTCTGCCCGGTAGTACTAATATAGAGCCAAATTCCAGTCATCGTGTTGAAGGCTGGGAGAGCAAAGTGGGAATAAATAAATCATATCCACACACGTCCTAAACCTGACTGTAGACAGTTGTAGGAAAAAGGCAGCAGTGAAAAAATTGGAATTAAAACAAAAAAACCTGGGGTCTGTGTGATTTTCAGTTTTTATGATGTTTTTTAAAAGTTTAATTGCATTTTTTTATTTTCCATAATAAACATATTTTGTAATAGGAAAAATATACTTTAATTACTAAAATTATCAGTAACAATTTGACTGAGTATAGAATTTTTGACTCACAACCCTTCTTCCAAACTTTATATATGTTGTTCCACTGACCGCTCTTATCCAAGGAATTTAATATTTCCACCAGGATATGTTAAGACATTTGTCAGTCTCAAATTTTTCTGGTAAGTTCTTTTGAGTTGCTTCTGTTTCAGAAAATTTTTAGTCTGTATTATTTTGAATATTGTTTCTGATTTTTCTTCAGCCCCAGTAGTCACTCATGTTCCAGTCCATATTTATATAACCTTTTCTCTGGTCTTTTATTTCTTTGCCATTTTTTTCTGTCAGCCCAAGTTTCCCTCACTGACTTGGTCTTCTACCATTTGGTTCTGTACAACTCTGAGTTTCCACTCAGCAATTATTTGTTTCCTTCCATTATTTTTTGGACTCTGACTTGCCCAAATACAGGTAGTGCAATTTCAGTCAAAGTACAATGGAATATCTTGGTTGCCTTGATGAAGATATTCTTATATTTTATCTAGAGGAATAAATCTATATGACCAAATGGGACGGACACTCAGGGTAGGAGGAAAGGGGGAAAAAAAAAAAGTCATGCAGCAAAGGACACTAAAATGAATTTAAAAAACTAAAAAATAAATAAATAGGGGTGGCCCATTGCCAATATATTCAGGCAAATCAGTGGAGCAGCATGATTTTATTTTTCAGAAAGTATTTCAACTAGGAGAGAAAAGGATTCCATCAATGACAATGGAAATATCAGCTAACAATTTAGGGAAAAAATACCATATTAGAACCCATTTCATAAAAACCTAAATTCTAGATGAATCAAAGATTTAATTTATTAAGAAACATAAAAATACTACAGAAACTTGATATTTATACAATCTACATATTAAGAGAATTTTCAAAGTATTCTACCAGTGACAAAAAGCATAAGGGAAATCTAACAAATCAATTAGAAAAATAAATGCTCAATAGCTATGGGAAAAAGACACAAAAGGGCAATTCACTAAAAAGAAAAAGAAATACAAATGGCCAATTAACTTAGGAAAAACATCTAGCCTCACTATAACCAAAACACTGTAAATTGAAGGAAACTCAATGTATTCTCAACTTTTGCCTCTTGCTCCATAGTCTATAGTTCATGTATTTATAAGATGTAAAAAAGAGGTCTGATTGGAAAGACTTGTAAGACCTGGAGTTGGCAGAACTTAACTGGAGACGGGCTAGAGAGAGGTCATATATGAAGTAGAATAATGTTGTGCCCAGCAATAAAAATACAACAGAGGTAAGACTAGGCTCAGAGAACAGAAAACTCACCAAGAACTGATGTCGTCAAAGAAGACTCTTAGGAAAATTGAACACTGGAGCTTGACCTTGAGAAAAGGAAAAGCCAGTACAATGGACTTGGGTATACTCCAAACCGGAAAACCTACCTGAAGAGACCACCATGGCTATGAAATCACAGAAGAGAACTGGGCAGAAGGAATTTAATTCCATTGAGATAGCAAGAAAATGTGCACATGTATCATGCTTTGTAGTTCATACATTATCTTTTGCATCATCTCTCCAGTAACCTTTAGGACTAGGCAGTGAAGAAGTCATTGATCCATTTCAAGGAAGAGGAAACTGAGGTGTAGAGAGATGAAATGATTTGCCAGCAGTTGCACTACTGGATATTGCTAGAAGAGGTACTTGAGTGCCCATCTTTCAGAGAAAACCTGACTTCTTCACCACGTCTGTCACCAATAGAATAAAAATAACCAGTTCGATGTCTCTACATTACAGCTGCGCTGGGTTCAAAGAGTGGATTCTCATTCAGATTTCAAGCGGATGTGCTAAGGAACAACTGAGGCTGGATGTGAATGTCAGGAAACAAGAGTTTAGTTAAAGAATCAGATGTTCTTACAACCCAAGAGAACACTTTTGCTGTATCTGGATCCCTTTCTGGTTTGTGGAGGCAGTAGGGAAATATTGCAATTAAAGTATGAAATCTGCTACCAAAAGGGCATCATAGTTGTAACCACAGAAATCAGAATACACTTATTAGGGGGCATGTTCATGACCATGACAGAACGTGTTGTACCTATGCTTCTCAGAAGCTTTGTACCTCCAGATACAAACTTTGGTTAGGTAAAAACCAGTAAAACCGAACCCGTTGCTGTTGAGTCAGTTCCAACCCACAGTGACCCTAGAGAACAGAGTAGAACTGCCCTATAGTGTTTCCAAGGAGGGGCCAGTGGATTTGAACTGCTGGTCTTTTGATTAGCAGCCGTAGCACTTAACCACTGCATAAGACACTCTATCCAGCTCTGACTCTCACGGGTACCACAGTTTGTGAAGGAAATAGACACACACCCAGAGAAGAAAAAATAGTGCAAGGGATTGCATACCATGATAAAGAGTGATGGAAGGATGGGGGAAATAGAAATGAGATGACACTGGGGGACATGAGAGATGTTTGTCTCCAAATGTCTGCAGTGCTGTATCGGGAAAAACTAACTCATTTTATGCTGTATGGCCACAAAGAAGGAGAGTGAGACGAATGGGTGAAAACTCCAGGGAGTCAGAATTTGCTAAAAGATAGAGCCATGGAAAGACAAACAAGCAGCTTCTGGAGGAGAGAAAGGGAAGAAAGAGAGAAGGAAGCACATTTATCGATCTGCCTTGAGGCAGGAAAAACCTCTGACCTTCTACATGCATGATCTCCAACTCCCACAACAATCTTGCCCCTTGCACAGCATCGACCCCATTTTTCAGATAAGAAAACTATAGCTTAGAAAGAAATCACTTGCTCAATATCCGGGGTAATGAGTAAGTGATTGTCCTATCAGGGAGAATGTTGAAGCACAGGATGAAATACCAATTTAAAGATATTTAATCATCACATGCAGAAGGTTGGACAAGAGGGTCTTTATTATCCCTTCCTGCCAGGAAATTTCATGGTTCTATTGTGTGCTGGTTGGAAACCCTGGTGGCATAGTGATTAAGTGGTACAGCTGCTATGGGGCAGTTCTACTCTGTCCTATAGGGTCGCTATGAGTCAGAACTGACTTGACGGCAGTGGGTTTGGTTTGGGTTTTATATTTTGTTTGGATACTCCTTCCCAATCACAATAAAGAGTCATGTACTTCAAAACGCTGAATGGAAAGAAAAAGCACCAACTGATGCTTTAATAAAAACACCACCACCGTAATGACCATCATCAGCATCACCGCCATTACCACCATCGTCATCACTACTGCCAATCACCCAAAAACGAAACCCATTGCCGTCGAGTGGATTTTGACTCATAGCAATCCTATAGGACAGAGTAGGACTGCCCCGTAGAGTTTCCAAGGAGAGCCTGGCAGATTCAAACTGCTAACCCTTTGATTAGCAGCCATAGCACTTAACCACTGCCCCACTACTGCCATCATCACCACAGAAATCACTGTCAACTGCATTATTATCATCAGCAATGCCTATTACATGCTGGGCTCTAGTATAACCTCTCCTTAGAGATATTTATTGCCAGTAAATACAATGGCTTTCAAGGTAAGTATCTTGAGAGGAAACAGCAGCAGAGAGATGAGGAAACTGAGCAGCAGAAAGATGAATTATAAGAGGTCACTCAGCAAGCAAATGGAGGAGCTCAGGCTCCAACCCACTTCTGTCCGACTCCAGACTGGTGCTGTCTTTGGAATACCCTCCCTCTCTCCCCAATTCTTCCCTCTTGCTGCCATGTCAGTGTTGCACCTATGCACCTGAGCATAGAATATACCCCTTTAGGAGCAGAGAGACAAGTGTTGGAGCTTCTCTGCTCCCTAAAGTGGTTTAAAAAAACAAACAAAAACCTGTGCTGCCCTTCATGTGGCTCTCAGAAGTACTACTTGAGTGGCTACTATACTCCCTGAGAAACATGAAGAACTTGGTGGCATGATGAGAATCAACCTGGCTTCTCAGCTCTCTATGGCTCAGGAAGGTAGCTCTAGGACCCCAATCAGGCCATCTGAAAGTCCTCGCCCCAGGATCTCAGGAAGGAAAGATGCTACCTTCCAGAGTGTTGTTGTTTTTGTTAGGTGCCATCAAGTCTGTTCCAACTCACAGTGACCCTATGTATAACAGAACAAAATACTGTCCAGTCCTGTGCCATCCTCATGATCGTTGTTAAGCTGGAGCCCATTTTTGCAGCCACTGTGTCAATTCATCTCATTGAGGGTCTTCCTCTTTTTCGCTGACCCTCTACTTTACCAAGCATAATGTCCTTCTCCAGGGATTGATCTCTCCTGGTAACATCCAAAATATGTGAGATGTAGCCTCACCAGCCTTGATTCTAAGGAGCATTCTGGTTGTAATTCTTCCAACATAGATCTGTTCGTTCTTTTGGCAGAATGTAGCCCACTGGAAAGATTCATCTTCCTGATGCCATATTCCCTACTCTGGGGATGCTGACTTGGCTCACCTTCCTTGCAAGATACGAAGGCCATCAGTAGCTTTGCCCACACTCAGCACTTTTTCCAACTCTCTGGTTCTTTCAGCTGAGGTGGCAACATTAACCATGCAGTTTTATAAATTAATTCTTGGAAGATTCAGTCTTGTCAGCTAACTTTTCTCACTGCAGTAAGCTAAGAAATCACTGGCAACTGAATTTTCCCTTTTCATGTATGCCCAATCCTTTTTAATTTAAGGCATGTCCCAGTACCTCTATCCAGCAAAAAGTACTAGTTTTATACAAAGAATCACAAAAATGTCCTCTTGAAAATAATGGAAAAAGTGATAATCCTATCTTGGCCTTGGGTAAGAAAAATGTCTGGGTATATCATCTGGGGTGAGAAAAGAGGAGGAAGGTGAAAAAGACTTCAGCTAGCACTGGACCCAAAACAACTCATTTCTCAGTTTCATTCTCCTCTTCTGCCTCATTTAGCAAGCATTTATGCCATGAACAGTCTTGTGCGAAGGCTGAGGGTAATTGCAGTTCCAGGACGGAACATAGAAGAATGAGACACGACCTCTGTCCTCCAACTGTAGAGTTGAATAGCCAAAGGACACACAACCTGCCGTGGAACAGGCCAGACAGTGTTGAAAGTCTTTTCAGAGATGCAAGGGTGTCCTGGGAGCAGCTCTGACCCGGGTGTTAGTTTTAACTGCATTTTCAATTTGTTCCATAATGTTGAACAAGTTGCTTCCCAGCTAGAAGGCTCAACTTATTCATCTATCTAAAAAAAAAAAAGTAGTCACAGATGAAAATTATGTTCCTTCTACCTCTAGCCTTCTAAGAATTAAGAATAGCAAAATGTTCCAGGAGAAAACAAAAATACTCCAGCAGACATGAAAAGAGTGGTTCTCATTGGACTGATATAGGAAAGTGCAAGGGAGGTGCCAATAATGAGCTCTTTGAGGAAGGGATGGGATGCTGATGGGCCTGGAGATGAAGTGTTGGAAGACATTCTTGTCAAAGGAAACAGCTTACCACCCCTGCCGCTGTTGTTGAAGAGGAAAGGGAAGAGGAAGTAGAGAGGTAGGTGGAGGAAGAGACCTAGATGGACAGAACGGGAAAAAGAGGAAAGCAGAAGAGGAAGAAAAGAAGCAGAAGTTACACACATAATAATAATAACAACAATAGTATTTACATGACCCTTTACATTTCATAAAGCCATTCCGCATACATTGTCGCACTTAACTCTCAGAAATAAGGCTGGGTGGGAGGAGTTGGCATTTTAGTCCACGTTTACAGACTCGGAGGTTGGCTCACACATCTAGTAAGTTGTGGAGCCAAGACTGAAATCCAGGTCCTCACATCATTGTACAACTATGGCCGCAAGTTCTGTATGCGTCCACCGCATGATGCAGCTGTCCAAAGGAGCTGCACATGCATGCCCTTGGGAGGTTAAGGGCTAAAGTCTCTCCAGAGACAGTGAAGGAGAACCCCGCTGTGTTCTGCCCTGACCACACCTGGACCACTGCTTTCAGTTCTGGGCCCCACACTTTATAAGGGAACTGGCCAAAATGAAACACTTCAGAGGATGGCAGGAGTCCTTAAAGCCAAGTAGTGTTAGGAACAATTGAGGAATCTTGGGTCACTTGCACAGAGTGATTACATAAGTGTAGTCTCAGAATTATCTGAAGAGCAACTGTATCAGCCACATTCCCAACAGGAAACAGATGGCATTATCAAATTAGGTTAATTAGAGAAAGCTCTGGGTGGTGCAATGGTTAAAGCATTCTGCTGCTAACCAAAAGGTTGGAAGTTCAAATGCACCCAGAGGTCCCTAGGAGAAAAGCCTGGTGATCTACTTCTGAAAAATCATCTACTGAAAACACTTTGGAGCACAGTTCTACTCTGACACACATGGGGTTGCCATGAGTCAAAGTCAACTAGATGGCAACTGGTTGGTGGTTATTTACAAAAGGACTATTTCCAATGGTATATGAGTGTAGGTAAACCAAAAGGATAAGAAGGTAATCTGGCGCTAATAGCAGAAGAGCTGTTATCATACCTACGTGCAGAAAATGTGGAGATGAAATGGTTACTAAAACCCAAAGAGAGTCATGTAGAGAGAAGGTCACCTTGACATAAACAGTGACACTCAGAAGAAGAATGCAGCCAGTTAGAGGCAACCCCACAGAGAGGAGCTGGGGAATATATATCTAAACTTATTCTCCTCCCTCCTTTCAATCTCCTGCTGGGACACCCCTTTGGAAAAATTCAACAGAATTCAGAGCATACAGGGTCTCATAGATGTAATCCAGATAAACTCCACACAGATCAGCTTCCAGGACAGGGAGCAGAGTAAAGATGAGGAAGGGCAAATAGAAGATTTCAGACACAGCTGTTATGTGGAATAAATATACATATGTATGAGACCTTAAGGGGCATGGGGAGAGAAGATAGGAAAGAATTAGGATCAAATAGAAGTTGCACTTAAAAAAAGAAGAAGAAGAAAACAGTCAAAGAGAGCTGAACTAGGAAGGGATGAGTTTCCATAAATGGTCCTGAACTCCTTATCACTGAATTTCAAGTCAAGTTGGAAGACCACTGAGTCAGGAATGCTCTAGAAGAAATCTAATGTTGGACTAAATGACTTACAAAGTCGCTTCTAGTTCTTAGATTCTCCTTTTATAAAAATGAGATAAAAGATAAAATACTTTTGTTTTTTAGTTAAATTTACAACCTAGGATTTCCTCCGTTCTTTCTCCTCAACCTTTCCCAAATTAAATATCTGCATTCATCATGCCTGGAAGATAATAGAAAATGCTGGTTGATGAAGGATGGCACCAGAGTTGGATTTCTGCTTAGCAGAATTTCAATGTCATTTGAATTTTTTTAGTAAACCTCCACATTGTTTATTGTGACAATAGGATGATCTTGACAAAGAAAGATAATATTGTTTTCTAGCTCAAACAACTTTAGAAGACCACTGTTTTCATTATCAAGAATTGCTCACGAAACTTTTATCTGTAATTTCCCCACAATCAATCTAAAATGAAATGGGAGATTACAAATAAGACAGTAGCTGAGAGCTAATTTGCAAACTTTATTAACAGTGGCATCACTAGGGTTGGTGTCATCCAGTGTGGTAACTCTTGGTGTCACCCCCCCTCCATGGACCTCTCTCGTACTAGACCATACAGAGTCCTTAGTAATGGTTTTTGTACTAATATTTGTAAATTGTTATTCCCATATATCGCTTCTTCTTTTCCTTTAATTACTACTTCATTCTCAAAAAAGTCATTCATATAGGTTCACAAATACTAATTACCACAATATTGGACACAAAACAGCAGAAAATCTGACAAAATCAGTGAGTATAATGGCATAAACGGAATACAAAACATTACTAAAAACGCCGAAGAGAAACCAGATAACTGGGAGCTCCTAAAAATCAAACACCTATGCTCATCTAAAGACTTCACCAAAAGAGTAAAAAGACTACCTACAGACTGGGAAAGAATTTTCAGCTACAACATCTCCGACCAGCACCTGATCTCTAAAATCTACATGATTCTGCTAAAACTCAACCACAAAAAGACAAACAACCCAATTAAAAAATGGGCAAAGGATATGAACAGGCACTTCTCTAAAGAAGACATTCAGGCAGCTAACAGATATATGAGGAAATGCTCTCGATCACTAGCCATTAGAGAAATGCAAATCAAAACTACAATGAGATTCCATCTCACTCCTACAAGGCTGGCATTAATCCAAAAAACACAAAATAATAAATGTTGGAGAGGCTGCAGAGAGATTAGAACTCTTATACACTGCTTGTGGGCATGTAAAATGGTACAACCACTTTGGAAATCGATTTGGCACTTCCTTACTCTGTCCTATAGGGTCGCTATGAGTCAGGATTGACTTGATGGCAACAGGTTTTTTTAAAAAAAAAAAAAAAAAAAGCTAGAAATAGAACTACCATACGACCCAGCAATCCCACTCTTTGGAATATATCCTGGAGAAATAAGAGCCTTTACATGAACAGATATATGCACACCCATGTTTATTGCTGCACTGTTTACAATAGCAAAAAGATGGAAGCAACCAAGGTGCCCATCAATGGATGAATGGATAAATAAATTATGGTACAGTCACACAATGGAATACCACGCATCGATAAAGAACAGTGATGAATCTGTGAAACATTTCATAACATGGAGGAACCTGGAAGGCATTATGCTGAGTGAAATTAGTCAGTTGCAAAAGGACAAATATTGTATAAGACCACTATTATAAGAACTCGAGAAATAGTTTAAACTGAGAAGAACACATTCTTTTGTGGTTATGAGAGGAGGGAGGGAGAGAGGGTGGGAGAGGGGTATTTACTAACTTGAGAGTAGATAAGAACTACTTTAGGTGAAGGTAAGGATAGCGCTCAATACAGGGAAGGTCAGCACAACTGGACTAGACCAAAAGCAAGGAAGTTTGCTGAATAAACTGAATGCTCCAAAGGCCAGCGTAGTAGGGGCAGGGATTTGGGGACCATGGTTTCAGGGGACATCTAAGTCAACTGGCATAATAAAATCTATTAAGAAAACATTCTGCATCCAGCTTTGAAGAGTGGCGTCTGGGTCTTAAATGCTAGCAAGTGGCCATCTAAGATGCATCAATGCGTCTCAACCCACCTGGATCAAATGAGAATGAAGAACACCAAGGAACAAGGTAATTATGAGCCCGAGAGACAGAAAGGGCCACGTGAACCAGAGACTACATCATCCTGAGACCAGAAGAACTAGATGGTGCCTGGCCACAACCGATGACTGCCCTGACAGGGAACACAACAGAGAACTCCTGAGGGAGCAGGAGAACAGTGGGATGCAGACCCCAAATTCTCATAAAAAGACCAGACTTAATGGTCTGACTGATACTAGAAGGACCCCGGTGGTCATGGCCCCCAGATCTTCTGTTGGCCCAGGACAGGAACCATTCCTAAAGTCAACTCTTCAGACATGGATTGGACTGGACAATGGGTTGGAGAGGGATGCTGATGAGGAGTGAGCTACTTGGATCAGGTGGGCACTTGAGACTATGTTGGCATCTGCTGCCTGGAGGGGAGATGAGAGGGTAGGGGGGGTTAGAAGCTGGCAAAACGGACAAGAAAAGAGAGAGTGGAAGGAGGGAGTGGGCTGCCTTATTGGGGGGAGAGTAATTCGGAGTATGTAGCAAGGTGTATATAAGTTTTTATGTGAGAGACTGACTTGATTTGTAAACTTTGACTTAAAGCACAATAAAAATTATATAAAAAAAAAAAAATCAGTGAGTATAAAACCACCGGTTGCAACGAACACAGTAGCGCGTGTTTGTAGTGTGTGCAGTCGAAACCACGTAACGTGAGTGCATCGCTGCGATTGGGTAATAATGACAGCTCTGATCAGTGAACATGAGCAGGTTCGAAAAGTAAATTAGCATAGAGTTTTAGCCTTGCAAGTATATGGATACATGTAAGCTGGGTTTACAAAAAAATGTTTTTGTTGTTATAACTAATTACAGGGATATTTTTATTAAAAAAATAAACTTCCGCTGAAACACTGCACAGAAATTTTATAGACAGTCATTTTGGTGTCACCCCTCCTGACAGTGTCACCCAGTGTGGTCTGCACGCCCCCCCCCCGCCCCCCCGGTGATGCCATTGTTTATTAGCCTTTAAGTTTTTCCATCTTAAATACCAAATAATAACAATACGTTTTTCCCCTCTTATTTACTGAGTTACAGTGTGATCACTGTCAAGGTTAATTAAAACCTAGATTTGCCGATGCTTCCATTTTCCGAATTAGCAAATAAATGCTTTAGAGAAATTTGGCAATTGCAATATTACCCATAAAGTATTTTATATACCAGAGGCATCTCATGTGGGCTCTATCACAAGTGAATAATAGCAATGTTGTTTTGTGTGAATAATAGTTCCATTAACTCCATTGTCCCTGAGTAGTTTGCACTTAGAAAACCAAGAAACCCGTTTGGAAATGTGTGCATTGAAATCTGCCATACCTTGATAACACAATATGCTTTTCATTATTGCACAATGTCTCAAAGAGTGGAACTAATAAAGCTGATATTTCATGGTGTAGGGTGCAGACTAGCAGTTGGATGTAATGTTTCATCTCACAGTTTCTTTAATACAAGGAATGGATTAATCTATTGAACTGGAGAAGAAGACCACCCAAGGTCTAATTGTACAGGTGAGGTGCAAGAAAAAAAAAAAAAAACTGATTCACAACTCTTTTCTCCCAGAATTAATGTAACCAATTGGCTAATCTCCATAACAAGCATGATAGAGCCATAAGTCAATGGATTCAATCACTATATTAGGAAAATTATGAATTAATTCAGTTATGTTCAGTAAGCCAAAATATTGCAGTCATTAGGGAATCTCTTAGGGCAACAGCTTTGATTTCTTTGTTCCTACACAGTCAGTAGGAAGCTGAGGGCTTGATCTTCTGAAGGATCCAGGTTACAGGTACATTAGCTCAGAGCTGTTCATGCGTGGGCATGCCCCGTGACAAGCAAAATGAACCCTGCCTGTGTGCCTGGCAAAATCATCAAAAGATGAATTTCAATGCCAGAATTTCACCCAATCACCAAGAATTTTTTCGTTACTCACACAATTTCTCCCACCACCACACCAGCATGAGTTTTTTTTTTTTTTTTAAGTCCTAAACGGAATGGGCAAGACCTATCTCCCCTCTGCATTCATTCAGCGAAACATGCCTTTTTTCATGTACTTGTTCAGCTGTTAACTACAGATCTCCGCTCACGCGCAGCACGCCTGGACTGGGCAGGGGGCTTCCACAGACCTCATCTTCTTCATCCACACACCACATCTGCCAAGTGTCTGTGCCATTCCAATATTGTGATTCTTTTTCTCATTTTGACACCCTTCCAGCAGTGTGGACCCATGAGCTTGCTGATACAGCACAGCCTATTTCACAGATGAGCAAAGACAAACTTAAGTGTGGGTAAGAGACTTGCCCAAGATCGCCTGGTAAGCAAGCCACAGAGCTGACTGCGAAGCCCATGATCTGTCTGTTCCACCAAACCTTCTCAGACCCTGTAGCCTCTCTTCAGGCATCATCCATTTCTATGTGGACTCTAACAATAAAATTATTAAAAACATGGCCTCGGCACCGTCCAATGCCCTCACTCAATCAAAAAAGTGAAAACTCGTGGGGCACTTACTATGTGCTGGGCAGCATTTTAAGTGCTTAAAAGGTTTTGATGTGTCTTACAATTCACACAACAATCATGAGAAAAGTTATTATTATCTTCATTTAACAGGTGAGAAAAACAAGGCACAGAGAGGTTAAGTGTCTTCCTCAATATCACACAGCTAATAAGCAGCAAAGTTGAGGTTCAAACTCAGGTAATCTGGCTTCAAACCTGGGTTTGAATCTGTGCTTTCAGCTGCCATACTGCACTACTCTAAGAGTTCCTCCATCACCAAAAAAGAGACAAAAATATTTGCCGTTGAGTTGATTCCAACTCATGGCAATCCCATGTGTTTCAGAGCATGACTACTCCCCATAGAGTTTTCAATGGCTGTGATCTTTCAGAAGTACATCACCAGGGCTTTCTTTCAAGGTGTCTCAGGGTGGATTTGAACTATTGATCCTTCGGTTAGTAACCAAACACTTAACCACTTGCATACCCATGGACTCTCTCCATCACCATGGGGGCTTTTATTTATTGACATAAGCAATCATCATTTATTGAACATCTCCCATGTCCCAACATTGTATATGTCCTGCGTACCCAAGAGTTAATGAGACAGTGTGATCCTTGGTGTATTGGAATTTATAGCATAATGAGAGAGACACATTAAACAAGTAAAAGTTATGAAAGAAAACACACAGTGAGAAAAAATGTGTAGAATGATGATGCAGAGATAGGAGACGGGGTCCTTTTTAGACCAGGTAGTCAGAAAATGCATCCTAGGTCCAATGTGATGAGGTTCATCACTTCAGGGAAGTATAACCTGCCGATGGGAATGAGACAGATTCCCCTCTTCATGGTTCATTGCCTCAGCAATGAGTTTGAATCTCAGTTGTGACTAGCTGAATGGCTTTGAATAAATTCCCTAGCTTCTCTGAGACTTCATTTTTCTCATCCATAAAAAGAGAGTAGTAATAAAAACTACATAGGTTACTGTGATCACTAGAAATACTGTGAAGAAACCACCTAGCAGGGCCTTGTAAAACCAAAATCAAACCAAACCTATTGCTGTCGAGTCAACTGCAACTCACAGTGACCCTATAGGACAAAGTAGAACTGCCCCATAGGGTTTTCAAGGAGCAGCTCGTGCTTAACCACTGCACCACTACTAGTCAGTAAATATCAACCGAAGTTTTGTTTCCTTGACTCTCTTTCTCCTCATGAGCCTTATCACCCAAACCCATCCTGGAGCCCTGGTATCAGTGGGAAATAGGTGCTGCAGCTCACTCACACCCAAGTCTTCTTCGCCCTTTGAAATAAAGCTAATCTGAATGTCAGCTGTGAATGAACCACTGTGAAGGCCTTTGGGCATAATGAAGGCACCTACTCTTCAGTGTCTGCTCTCAATTACTGTATCAGTCAGAATAAGCTTGATTATGCTGCAGTAACAGGGGAAAAAAAATCCCAAAGCCCCAACAGCTTAAAACAGCAAAAGTTTTTCTCTCACTTGTGCTACGTGTCCATGATGGCATGACCAGCTGGGGGACTCAGTTCTATATCATCCCTGTTCTAGGACCCAGGCTGAGGGAAGCTCCATTTCCCTGTTCTCATGATTGCTGAGTGTCTTAGTTATCTACTGTTGCTTTAACAGTAATACTGCAAGTGGGTGGCTTTAAAAAACAGAAGTTTATTTTCTCATAGTTCAGAAGGCTAGAAGTCTAAATTCAGGACTCCGACTCTAGGCGAAGGCTGTTTGTCTGCTCTGGGGGGAAAGCCTTTGTCTGAGCTTCTGCGGCCTTGGCATTCCTCAGTTCCTTGGTGATCTCCACATAGCCTCTATCTTACCCCCGTGTGGGCTTCTTTGCTTTTTATATCTCCAAAGTAATTCGTTTTAAGAGAAACTCTCCATAGTTATGAGCATAACAAAGGAAACTCTATTTCCAAATGGGATTATATTCACAAGTATAGAGTTTATGATTCCAACACATATTTTGGAGGAACACAATTCCATCCCCAACACTGAGACTGAATAAAGTGAAATGGTGAATTGAATGCTGGCTCTTGGAGTTTCTGCTCAGACAGGACTATTTCCAATGGTGGGTTGTTATGACAAGTCACAGGCTATTCCTAATTTCAAGGGTCCCCAGTAGGCTCCTTCTTCCCTGTGGAGTAGCTCTTCAATCTTCTCCAGAGCTTCTCAAACATTCCAACCACAGCAGCCCTAATGGTAAAGAAGGCAGAACTCCTACCTCTGGGCATCTGAGCACTTAACCCCAAAAGACCTCCCACCAGGGTGCAATTTCTTTGAAACCTTAGGCTTTATCCTATAAATTCAAGTGCATTTTACTTCCTACTCTATTACATATCACATTGCCTATCACTGTGTAGCAGTGCTGCTATGTCGCAATCTCAAAATTGATGCTACGGAAGGTATGCTGTGCTTATCCGTGTTTTTGCAAACCACTAACCCTTCACCTCAGGCTCCTGAGCAAGCTGCATTGCAAAACATCACTCCTGAAACCTTCACAAATTGCCAAAATTTCTTACACTATCACATCCTAGACTGCTATTCTTTCCTCCCCCCTCGCCTCTCCAACCCCTGGTAGCCTCTCATCTACTTTCTGTCTCTCGGCATTTGCCTCCTCTAGAGATAATTCACGTAAGTGGAATTACACAATATTTCTCCTTTTATGTCTGGCTTATTCCACTCGGCATAATGTTTTCAAGGTTCATCCATGTGGTAGCATGTATCAGAACTTCGTTTCTCTTTACAGCTGAATAACACTCCATTGTATTTATGTTTTATGTTTTGTTTACCCATTCATTGGTTGATGGGCACTTGGGTTGTTTCCATCTTCTGGCTATTTAGACCTCTTTTCTTTTTTATAGATAAAAAATACTACCTGGCATTTACTAAGAATCTATTCTATGCCAAGCACTTGACGTACATTATCTCACTCCAAACTCCTAACAGTTCTCAGAGAAAAGTATCCCATTACTGAAGAATTCTTTAAATGATTAGGAAGCTGAGGCTCAGCAAGGTTAATTGATTTATCAAAAGACCCAGTAAGTGGCAGAAAGGGAATGTAAATCCAGGTCTGAATGGCTCTGAATTCCCCCTCTTTTTCCACTACAATCGCCTTCCCTTTTAGTTTCAGCTAGGAAATCAAACTCAGCTCTGCATTAATGCAAAAGAGAACCACCAAAACCAATTTTATTTTCCTGATTAGGTTACTATTTAGGGTCTCTTTGGGGGACAAACTTCATCAAGGGACAAAGTTCTATTACTTTGCAAGTGTCACTAGGAAGCTCCATTGAAATGCAGATGCTGGACAGTGATGGGCTCCTCCTGTTCACCTGCTAAGCACCCCAGTGGCCACACACCAGCCTCACAGCCACTGGGATCCCAAACTCTACCTTGAAAACCCATAAATTACTATGTCGTAAATTACTATGTCGAAAGGACCTTTGGGCTGTCTGGGGATTAGTCAAATCAGAATAATAAGATCTAGAAAGCAGAGCTGCCTTCTCGCTTCTGGGTCAGGAAAATGTAAAGGGAGGGCAACAATAAGAAGGAAAGCAGTGAGCGTGATGCAGTTTTCTTCCCAGCATCATCCACGGCTGTGGGATGGCCTTGCAACTCCTCACACAGAGGCCCCAAAGGGCCTTTGCTGTTCAACCATGTGTCAGTTAAAGACAGACCCTGGAGGCAGCTTACCCAGGCTCAGCTGGAGGGAAAAAATTCACACGGGAGACTCGGCTCCACCTGTCAGTTTTGATTCCAAAGACAGACAGCCTTTCTGAACATTGTTCTGCTAAGTGGCAAAGCCACTACATTCCACGTTTTGTTAAGAGATGGATCAAGAATGTCATTGTAAGCAAAAAAAGCAATGGATGGTACAAAACCAAAAAAAAAAGGAAAAATGGGCTCAACAATGTAAAATCTTAAATCCCTACATGTCAAAAAAAAAAAAAAATCCCAAACAAAATTAAAAGACAAACAGCAACCTAAATGAAAAAAATCATTGAAACTTAGATGTACTGTGTCAGTAACATGAATATAGAGTAAGTTATACAAATCAATTTAAAACACACAACATTTTTTTAAATGGGAAAGAACACTTACGGAAAAACTAAAAATGTTCAAGAAGTATTTAAAAATGTTTATCCTATTAGCCGGGGATACAAATTAAAATAAGGTATCATTTTTTTACCTAATTCATCTTCTTTTTTTTTTAAGTTAATGTTCAATGCTTTTGAGAGTGCCATAATACAGGCCCTTTCACACAGTGCTGTGAGAGGGTAAGTTCCAGGAAAGCAATTTAGCAATATGTATCAAAAGCCTTACTAATGTTATCTTCTTTGATCCAATAATCCACTTCTGGGAATCTGTCCTAGGAAAATCATCAGAAATGTGGGTAAAGATTTATGTTCCGGAATATAACCACCCACCCACCCCCCCCAAAAAAAGAAATGGAAGAAAACCAATAACAAAAAAATAAGCTAAAGGCAGAGTATGGTTAAATATGGTGTGGATATATGGGAGCCCTGGTGGCGCAGTGGTTAAGAGCTCAGCTGCTAGCCAAAAGGTCGACAGTTCAAATCCACCAGCCACTCTTTGGACACCCTCTGGGGCAGTTATACTCTGTCCTATAGGGTTGCTATGAGTTAGGATTGACTCAACAGCAACGGGTTTAATGGGTATAGTGGTTATATGATGAAGTATTACAAAGCACCATATTTTTAAGAATTATTTGACAACATGAGGAAATGTTCATAATACAATGTCAATCAAAAGACACAGGCTATAATGTCATATTTTTAAAGGACAATATTATACAAATACATATATTAAAAAAACCCACTGCCATCGAGTCAATTCTGATTCATACTGACCCTATACATATATACGTACACAATCACACACACACTCATATGCACATAAGACATATAAGGAGGAAATATACTAAAATGTTGACGATTATTGTTAACAAGGGTAAATTACAGGTAATTTTTTTCCTTCTTGACATTTTTCTATAGTTCCCAAATTTCCAAACTTATGTATATAATTGTTGTTGTTAGTTGTCCTCCAAGCAATTCCAACTCATGGCGACCTCATGTGTGCAGAGTAGAACTGCTCTGTAAGATTTTCAAGGCTGTGATCTTCCAGAAACAGATTACTAGGCCTGTCTTCTGAGGCACCTCTGAGTGGGTTGGAACCACCAGCCTTTCCGGTTTATAATAGAGCATTTAGTTAGTTGTGTTACCAAGGACTCATATATGTGTATACATATATATATACACACACACATGCTTACACACACACACATTTTTATGATTTAAAAAAAAAGATGTTTTTAGAAAAGAAAAAGTAGTAGAACAAAAAAATCTGCTATAATTATTCTCCCCCCGCCCCCCCCCACACACACACTGATTCTAAACTTAGCCACATGACTTGCTTTGGCCAATGGGATGTTAGCGAATGTGACACAAACAGAGGCTTGAAGGACACTTATACACTGGAGTTCATCTTAACTTGCTGCTTTTGGGAATCCTGTGACAACTACCAAGGGAAAGAGCCTACTTTACCTGTTGGATGATGAAAGACACATGACCCAGTTACCATTATTGCCCCAACCATAAACCAGCCAACCTCCAGGAACAGAGCTTTCTAGCCAACCAGCAGCTGACCACAGATGCATGAGAGAGCCCAGCCAAGTTTAGCAGGAAAACCACCCAGCTGAGCTCAGCCCAAACTGCCAATTTACAGAATCATAAAATAAATTGTTGTTTTAATCCACTAAGTTTTAGAGTGCTTTGTTATGCAGCAAAAACTAAATGATACAGGGAAAAAATGTACTAAAATAGTAAAATGAAAAAAATTCTGGGTTTCTCCTTTGGGCATATTATTTACCCTATGACTCTATTTCTTATAACATGGCACTAACCCTACCTGCTTCATTGTGTAGTTATGAGAGTAAAATGTATATGAATATGTATGTGAAAGCAGCTGATACATCATAGCTAAATAAGTATGAGTTGAATTTGAATAACTGTTGTTAGAATTACTATTGTTAGGAAGAAAAAAGCATTTAAGAACATTAAGAACACTTACTAAGCAACTGTCAAGACTGATCAGTACAGAGTCCAGGACTGACAACATAGTCAGGGTCATGTGCATATTTTGCATTGGGCCAGGTTAGTTTTACACAGGGTCTACCTACAGACTGGAAACCCTGGCAGCATAGTGGTTAAGAGCTATAGTTGCCAGCCAAAAGGTTGGCAGTTTGAATCCACCAGGCACTCCTTGGAAACTCTGTGGGCAGTTCTACTCCATCCTGTAAGGTTGCTATGAGTCGGACTCAACTCAACACAACTCGTTTGGTTTTTTTGTTTACCTACAGACTAGACTTCTCACCCTAAAATAGATGAATCAGGATACGTCCAACACTACAGCTTTGAATAGGTTAAAATATTATTTTAGTATTCAAAGGATTTTATTATTATAAGCAATGGATAGAGCCTTGGGTTGGGATTTGGGGCCTGAGTTCTCTATACTAAGTCGGCCAATGATTTCGAATATGACATAGGATGCTTTTATATCTCAGCTAATACCTACATGGTTGTCTCTCAGGTCTGAACCAACTGTAGAGTTCTGGTCAGGGTTATTTCAGACCTAAACCTTAAAGTCCAGTTTCCTTACCTGGATCTTTACAAATTGGTGTCAATCTGCTTCTCCCGCCACTCACAGCCTATCCGACCCCCATATGCTTAGCACTCCAGCCGAATAAAACTACTTAGTATTCTCAAGACAGGGCACGTGACTGCTGTACCTTGCTCAAGTTGTTTCTTCTGCTTGGAACGTCCTATCCTGCAACCAAACTCCTACTCATCCTTCAAGAACTACCCTGGGAAGAAACCTCTGAGTCTCTAGACAAAGTGTCTTCTTCTCTTGCGTTCCCACAGCCTATTTATCTTCTAGATCAGGTTTCCTAGAAGCAGAAACTAAGATGGGGATCCTTATGCAAGTGATTTATTGAGGAAGGATTTATTCAAGAGGATCCTTAAGGAGGAAAGGAAAGCAGGATAGGGCAGTGGAAAAAGCTAAGCAAAGATGTGGGTTCAGCTTAAGTCTATGTGGACTGTGAGTGAACCACAAAATTGTCCTACTCTGATGCAAGTAAGACAAGACTGGTCACTCCAGAGCCCAGAGGTAACAACATGGTCAGGGTCATGTACATATTTTGCATTGACTGACATTTTGTATACCCATGCCAATCAAACACTGGCTGGAGGCCATCTCCACAGGAAAGTATAACCTTCCAAACATTTCCAGAGTAACACCCATTACCCAGGGCAATTCTCAAGAAAAGGGAGTAGCTATAAGCCAAGAATGATCCATCAGGTAAAGAAAGTCTAGAGGCACAACAAATCTACTACAGTCCACCCCTTGCACCACTTCAATGTCCTTGCTTCTCGTGTTAAGTTCATGCCATTTAGGCGTAACTTCTTTAGGATCCTGATTGGCTGAAATTTCTGGGGAAACAGGGATCAGTGGGCAAACTATAGCCCCTGCTGCTGCAGTTGGTCCCAAGGTCATATCTGAAACTCATCTCCTTCCTCCATCACTCATATTAAATTTCCCTCCACACCAACTTAGCATGTCTGCTGATCTACATGGACTTCCTGAGGGAGAAGAGGATCCAGACTTTCACCTGAGTGGGTCTGGGCCCCTGGTTACCATGTGCTTATTAGCCCATAGCTATGGAACTTACCCATTTACTGTTAAGACTGGGTGTGGGAATAGCAAGAGATTCCCAAGGGATCACCTCAATGTCAAACATACTTTTCCCTCAGCTCATTATGAAGCAGCGGCCCTACCTCCTCATGACGATCGAGGTCAATTATCCAACAAAATAGTTATCTACTGGCACAAGGAGCCTAAAATGACAGGGCAGCAGCTATAGCTTTAAGTTCAGTAGGCCTCTTGCCATGTTCCCTAAAGGAAACATGTCCCTTCTTGTCACCAAGACCTCTAGACACCCAAAGTCTAAAGTTGCAGGGACATGAAGCACAAATTCCCCCGAGTGAGTCATTGGGGGTGATGGTGAGGAGGGTCACTTCTGCCTCCATCTCTTGGTTCCTAGATCCCTGTATTCTATCTCTTCTGCAGCAACCTCACTCAGGAACTATAACTGTGTACCTGTGTCTGTCTACTCATTGCTCCTTGCCCAAAAGTTCCTCGAGGGCAGGGTCTACTTTCATTGATCTCTGTATATATAATAACTCATGTTGCCTGGCCCATAGCAAATGCAATGAATAGAGGAGAAGGATGCCTCTGGATGGTGTGAATCATATTCCTCAAACACAATAGCAAGATTCATGGTCTTAATACCTAATACAGGGACAAAGAATGTTAAACTGGAACCATCCCAGGATATCTGGGGGGGAAAAAATGGCTACTCGATTTTGTATAATTCTTTAAAGAGCCAGCAAAGTGAAATATATCATGAGCAGTGTATATGTGGTTAGGCAGGGGGAGCGGGATACCAAAGGCCAGGGTTTCCAAGGGCCCTGACCCCACTAGAAGTCAGACTTTGAAAATAAGACCCATTTCTCTGCCAGGCAAGCTCCCAGCAAAGGCCCTCCTTATTTGGGCAGAGAGACAGTCAGTCACCAGGGTCACAGCAGTGAGTTAGGTCTCTGGCCCAGGACCACAATCTGTTCAGGCTCTGAAAGTGGGGGTAGGGTGGTAGGAGGGAGTGACTAAGGAAAGTGCTGGACAATGGCCAGCTCCATGGCCACAGCCAACCCTGAATATCCTGTCTTGGCCCGAAGGGGCCTGGAGAGGAAGCAGACACAGAACAATTGGAAAAGGTCTAAAAACCACAGGATTCTGATGAATAAAGGCAAGAGGCTGCCTGGTGATGCAATTCATGGGGCACCAAAAAAAAAAAAAAGAGAGAGAAAGAGCCCTCCATTCCTACCCAGGAGCATTGATCATTAAGCGTGACGTTCCAGGAATCTGCTGACAGGCACAGAGTGTTTTGTGTGACTTTCTGCCTGAGACCTGGAATGACTGAAGCCTCCAAGAGAAGGGGAGGGAGGGGACTGAAGTGGGAATGAGGTGAAGGAGGGGAGATTGGCCTTGGTTCCTGGTGGGGGTTGTTGGGTGCCATCTGCTGGTAGCACGGGGAACCACGTCCCACCTCCTGGCCCAACAAAGTAAAACAATGTCTCTGTGAGAATGTAAGTCAGGGAGAGGGATTCAAACGTATTTTGCACCTACTTTGTTGATGTCGGAGCCCTGGTGGCACAATGGTTAAGAGCTCGGCTGCTAACCAAAAGGTCGGCAGTTGGAATGCACCAGCCACTCCTTGGAAACCGTATGGAGCTGTTCTACTCTGTCCTATAGGGTCGCTGTGAGTCGGAATTGACTCACTGGCCACGCAATGCTGTTGTTGGTTGCCGTCTAGTGGATTCTGACTCAGGGTGAACCCATGTGTGCAAAATAGAACTGCTCCATAGTGTTTTCAAAGCTGTGACCCTTTGGAAGCAGATCACTAGCCCTGTCTTCCAAGGCACACCTGAGAGATTCAGGCTACCAACCTTTCAGCTAGACATCAAGTTTGCTTGGTACAAGCTGTGAAGCATTCAGCTACTAATCAAAAGATTGGCAGTTCGAATTCACCCAGAAGTACCTTGGCAGAGGTGTCTGACAATCTACTTCCAAAGGTCACAGTCATTGAAAACACTATGAAGCACAGTTTTACTCTGAAACACATGGGGTCACCATAAGTAGGAATCAACTCTACAGCAACTGGTTTTAATAAGATGGACTAGGAAGAAAACCAAAAAAACCAAACCAGACCCATTGCCGTCTAGAAAGGTCTGGTAATCTATTTCTGAAAATCAGCCAGTGAAAACCCTATGGATCACAACAAACTAATTGTGTGGATTGCACAGGACCAGGCAGCGTTTCTTCCATGGTGCATGGAACGGCCATTGAGTCAGACGCCAACTCCACAGAAGCTAATGACAATAAGCTGAAAGCTTCTACTTAACTTTTGTCTCTTTTGAATATTACATTCCTATTTAAAAAAAAAAAAAAAATTTTTTTTTCTTTTTTTATCAGGTAAGAATTGCTGTGGCAGCTTTACAGGTGGGAAACTGAGGTTCAGGGAGATGATGAATTTCACTGAGGACAAGAATTGATGAACTCATCATCACTAAAGAATCATTCATCAGTGCTCACAGGGCCTGCAATAGTGCCTGGAACACAAATGCTTGCTGAGCAAATGACTGGATCAAGGCTTAAGCAACTTGTCTTTTTTGTAATGTCTGTATGAGCCCAACAGAAAAGGAAAAAATAAATGCAAAAACAAGAATAGTAGCTGTGTTTGGTGATGGTGCCTAGAAAAGAATACCTCTCTGCCTCCCTCATCATTTTGTAAGATTACGAATTCCTTGAAAGCTTGCGGTAAGTTTTATCCTTTTTCAACCTCCTCCCCTACATCACGTTGTCTGAAATTTGGCCTCAGATAAAATGAAGAAAGTAATACTGCAGGTTTCAACAATTTCAAAGTTTCCATGTCATTTCCTTGTTTGACTGGTGGAAACTCTGCCTTAAAACCAGTCACTGTCAAGCCAGTTCTGACTCGTGGCGACCCCATGTGTGTTGGAGTAGAACTGTGCTCCATAGGGCTTTCTATGGGTGAATTTTTGGAAGTACGTCACCAGGCCTTTTTTCTAAAATGCCTCTGGGTAAACTCTAACCTCCAACCTTTCGGTTAGCAGCCACAAACATTAATTGTTGCACCACCCAGGGACTTCACAGCAACTCTCAAAGGGCTTGAGGGAGAACTTCATCTACTCAGAGGGCAATTGCAGAGAAGAAAGGCAACCATGGAATCCATCATTATCCATTCAACAAGCATGTATACTATGTGCCGGATGTGGGCTGGTGGAGGCACAAAAGCCCTGCTAATGGTGGGCACCTGGCTCTCACATCCGTGTACACACTCAGAAGAACCAACCCTGTCCACACCTGGACCACAGGGCAGTTTCTCATCCCTTGGGAATGTAATGCTACCTTGGGGTTGCCAATAGGCATGCCACCACACTTGTAACTAGAGCTCAGCAGAGGCAGAGAAGAGAGAAGACCATACTTTGCTGGATATGAAACTAAGTTGCAAGCAAGTAAACCCTTGATCAGCCTTCCTGAACGGTATTTCCATGGAGCTTTCAGAATTGCTCCTCATAGAAGCCAAAAACAGCCTCATTTTTGGGAACACAGAGGCAAGGAAAAATGCTGAGGTGTGGTTCTTATAGGGGGAACAAATGACATGTCAAAACAGTAGGACCTGCCTTCTGGGAGAGCAAAAATGCCTAGCAGTGGCAAAGATACTTGCGCCATTAGCTCTCTTTCATTTACGCAATAACAAAATGGATAGTGCAACTACTAGGTCCCAAGCACTGTCCTAGGCATTGGAGATGCAACAATGAAAAAGGAAAAAAATTCCCTATCCATATGCAGCTTACATACCAAGAAAGGAAGACAGGCACTAAACAAAGCAAGTAAGAAAGTCCATGTGATATAAGATGATAAGTACTACAGAAAAAAATCTAAAGTGGGTAAGGGAAATGAGAAGGGCCGAGGCACTGTGCTAAACTCTGGGAATACAAAGGTTAATGAAATCCATTCCCAGTCACCTAAGGAGCTACTGATTAGTGTCCTAGTCAGATCCATTTGTAGATCCTGAGTAGTGCAAATGGTTTACACACTCAGCTGCTAACTCAAAGGTCGGAGGCTCAAACCCACCCAGAGGCTTCTTGGAAGAAAGGCCTGATGACCTACTTCCAAAAAATCAGCCATTGAAAACCTTATGAGCACAGCTCTACTCTGACACAATGGGGTCTCCAAGAGTCAGAGGCCACTCAATGGCAATTGGTTACTGGTCTGAACCATTTACAAAATCAGCACCAGATGAGAGGTGTCTTGAAGGAAGTCTGCACAGAATATATGGGGGAGGGGGATTCAGGTATAACCAGCTGTTGTTGAGTCAACTCTAACTCATGGCTGAGAGAAAGAACCCCCGTATACTGCCTGGGTGGATAAAGGAAGGCTTCCTGAAGAAGGTAATACTTGAGCAAATGTTGAACAGTAGACCAGGTGGGCCCAGGTTCCTCAGCCATCAGTCAAAAGCTCAGAGGCACCCAAGCAGACATCTGTCCTTGAGGGTATTGACTAGCCCAACTCACTAGGAGACAATTTCCCACTCTGGTCTACCGGCTTTCTTTGAAGGCAGGTGTATTCCAACCAAACATGCAAGTTGTTATGTCCATGAGCATAAATTCCACCTCAGGCCCATCCTGTAGCCACCCCCTTCAGTGACTGCTGCACCATTGCCCCATGTTGGCCACAGTAACGCTATGCTGTAGGCTCCTTCCTTGGTTCCAAACATTGACCACGGCAAAGCTCCTCTGCTGTCATCTTTGACCTCAACTTAACCAATGTACCCACTAGCTTCACAACCTTAGCCCAAAGGGGGTGGTCAGGATACATGGGCTGACCACCTGCTTGCTGCACCTCTCTTTTCCTTCCCGCGTGCCTCTGGACCAGAAAGGGTATACCTTCAGCTTTCTCATCCCCTCTGCAAGGAACTTCTTCTGAAGCACATTTTCCTATTTTCCCAGGACTCAAAGCCTCCTGACCCAACCTAATTAAGGAAAGCGCTGTCTCTCTACACTGCGGAGGAAACTCTGTGGTCTGAAACCCTGTGGTCATGGACGGTGCTGTTTTAGGGGTCATAGGATGGCCTGGATCTAAGGATTATCAAGGATGAAAATATAGTAGTTTAATATTCCAAAAATATGATTATTATAACAATAACTACTATCTCTTGATATACACAAGGCAGAGTACAATGTGCTTAATCTCTTACTTAATCCTCAAAACAATCCTTATTAACAGCACTTTACAGATGAGGAAATCTAGCCACGGACAGGGAAAAAAGACTTGCCCAAGACCATGTATCTAATAAGTGGTATAGAATGTTTGGAAACAACATTTTGACTCTTGAGGCTACGCCTCATCACTATGGTTTATGAACTCACAATTACTCTGAAACTAAACATGCAGCGTGATGGCCTGTACTATAAGAGCCCTGGGGGTGCAACGGTTAAGCATTCAGCCCCTAACCAAAATGTTGGTGGTTTGAATCCACACAGCAGCTCTGTAGGAGAAAGAACTGGTGATCTGTTCCTGTAAAGATTACAGCCAAGAAAAACCTATGGGCAGTTCTATTCTGTCACATGGGGTTGCTATGAGTCAGAATCAACTAAACCAGCACCCAACAACAACAACATATCCTGTACTAATTGTCTTCATTCTCCTAGGAGACTATGAGGAGTAATAGTATCACACCTCTCTTTCCTAGAAGTACAATCCTCCCAGGCCAGCCCTTACTCTCATCCCCTTTCTGTGCACGTAGACTGAACCAACCCCCTAACCCTCTTCTCCCTTCCAAACTCCATCATCCTGCCTTCAGCTACTAACCTTCAGATCACTCATCCTGATGCCTTGAAGACTTTGGCTACTGGTTCATCGTCTCTGTCTCCAATTCTGCTGCTGTCATCACTCACAATGATTTCAAAATCCATAAGGATGACCCACTCAACACCCTCTAAGTCAGGTGTCTGGCCTCCCAGGGAGCCGTCTTTGCCCCCCATCAACCTCAGCCCTTCATTCCCATGAGCATGTTCTCGTCTCTGTCCTTGACAATGATTCACCACGTCTGAATTCTCAACCACAAATATCCCTCTATCTGTACACTAGTATCTCTCACCCTTGTATTCCCAATGAAATGATTTTCTTGCTGTTTAATCCCATCTCTTCTCTCTTCAAACTTTCCACAATCCTTCAACTCTCATCAGGGGAAGCTGCCAGAAGGAGTCGCTTTCATCTTCCCACCTCTTCCCTCTTGCTACAATGGCAGAAATGTCCCTGCTCTTAGACGAGACATGTACTGAAATACACTGCCTTTCATCTTCTCAAGGACTTTACTTCTCTATAATCTCTGTTCTCTCCTCTTCATCAAGCTCTCCTTTTCTCCTGGACTGTTTTCTCCACTAAACACACAAGTACTCATATCTCCTCTCTTCAAAAAATCTTCCTGAACCAGATGGCGCCTGGCTATCACCAATCACTGCCCTGACAGGGAGTACAACAGAGAATCCCTGATGGAGCAGGAGAACAGAGGGATACAGATCTCAAATTCTCATAAAAAGAGGCTTAATGGTCTGACTGAGACTAGAGGGACCCTGGAGGTCATTATCCCCAGACCTTTTGTTAGCCCAAGACTGGAAACATTCACGAAGCCAACTCTTCAGACAGGGATTGGACTGAACTATAAGATAATGATACTGGTGAGGAGTAAGTTACTTGGCTCAAGTAAACACATGAGACTATGTGTGTAACTCCTGTCTGGAGGTGAGATGAGAAGGACGAGGGGGACAGGAGTTGGCTGAGTGAACATGGGGAATACAGGGTAGAGAGGAGGAGTGCACTGTCTCATTACGGGGAGAGCAGCCAGGAGTACATAGCAAGGTGTGTATAGCTTTCTGTATGAGAGACTGACTTGATTTGTAAACTTTCGCTTAAAAAGCAGAATAAATAAATAGATTAATTTAAAAAATCTTCCTTAACATTAAAACCAAAAATAAAAACATTTTTTAAAAAGCGTAACTTAAAATTGAATACAAACAGAAACAAATGAGCCTACCTGTATGCTGAATTGACAACTTAACCACATAGAAAGAAAAAAATAATTGACTTAATTAGCTTTTGAAGATAGAATTCTCACTATACATCCTTATTGGGATATATTCTAATGACAAAAGTTACTGCAAAGAAACCTTGAAAATGTGCTTAGTGTGTTGTTGCTAATGGTACAAGTGTATATTCAGGAATTATCTTGTATGTATCATAAACAGTAAATATACTGGTGTTTTGAGGAAGGAGAGTTCTCACTACAGAAGAAGAGAGACAAATATGTAATGGTGAAGGTCAAGTAAAATCTTGTAGTGTTGGATTTAAATTGGAGGCATCATCATAAACTCATTTAAGATAAGATAGACAGTGGATAGATGATAGGTAGGTAGGTAGGTGGACAGGTGGATAGGTGGATAGATAGGGATGGACGGACGGATGGACACATACATAAATGATCCATAGATAGACAGATAGATGATACAGATAGATAAATAGAGGTGTGTCCATTGAAAGAGCCTAGAAGCAATGATACCCTGGTACTATGAGAACGCCTGGTGTCCAGATCATGTTTTTGAATACCATTCCCCACTAAAATGAATCAGGACTCTTTAGAGGAATAAAAGATTCCACGTCTGGGGCAAGGAAATGACAAAGTGAGCTTAGAATACCTCGTTCCAGAGAGAAATGTAGTGCTCAAAGAAAGGTGGAAGATGTAAAAAGCACACTGGAGGTGGTTTGAAGGGGCTCCTACTGGCCAAATTTTGGACAATTTGTGCATTAAAAAAATGATAGTAATGAATTATAAGACACTGAGTAAAAACAAACAAAAAAATGAAACCATAGTAATAGTTTTAAAAAATAGAGAATGAAAGAACAATGCAAAGGTCTTTGTTATAGAAAAATGCCAGCTAATAAACATGGGAAGAAAAATAATATTAGAAAATCATCATTTTGCAACCCTGAATGTTAAAAAGGATTCAGCTGGTCTCCTTTCACTTCTCCTAAATAAAGTTGAAAAGCCACACATTTATCCAGTTGAGAAGACTTTCTGTAGGCCTCTCTGCTTCTGTCTCCTGCTTGGTTTTCGTCTGTAGCTCTCAGACAGTGAGGGAAGAATTTTGAAAGGATATCACCCCAGCCTTCCCTCGATCATTAGCACCCATCGATCATTTGTTATTTTGAGGACACAAGGACTTTCACTGTGCCAGCTCTGCCTTGGGTCCAGCTCTGCCCTTGTTGGAAACCACCTGAGATTTAGAATCAGATAGCTGATATTATGCATTGAATTTGTCCCTCAAACTATACATTGAATTCCTGGCCCTCGTACCTGTGAATGTGATCCCTTATGAAAGTAGGGTTTTCTTTGTTGTGTTAAGGAGGTCATACCAGTGTAGGGTAGATTCTAAACCAAATCCTTTCTGAGTTATAAATGACCAGAATAGACACAAACGCCATGTGCAGATAGTCTACAAGCCAAGGAACCAAGGATAAGGCTACCAACAAGGAAGAAATAGACACTGCAGAGACACAGATTTGGATTTTAGACTCAGAACTGTTCTTTAAAGCTACCCACACGAGATTTTTCTGTGACAGCAGCATGAGGTAACTAAGACCAGTGGGGTTAAGACCCGGCTCAGCTACTCACTAGCTACGTGATCCTAGACACATCAACAAAATTGAGAAAGTATCAATATCCCTTTGTATTGTTGTTGTTGTTAGTTGCCATTCAGTCGATTCTAACTCAAGGCAACCCCATGTGTTCACAGCAGAATTGCACTTAGAATTTTCAAGGCTGTGACCTTTCAAAAGCAGATAGCCAGGCCTTTCTGCCAAGGTGTCACTGGGTGGGTTCAAAGCACTAAAACTTCCAGTTATTAGTCAATTACTCAGCCATTTGCACCATCTAGGGATTCCTTATAACATGTATACCACCATATGTTTATTGCTGTTACTCTGCCTTATGAGGCCAGAAAGGGCATCTTCCCCATTGTTCTTGTAACAGTGAGAATTAGGATACTGGGGCCAAAATTTCAGTCCTTGTCCTGTTGTATTTTAACTTACCTGTCTGCAGGTGTGCCTCTGGCACTTGACTATGAGTTCATTGAGGGTGGATACTGTGTTTAATTATCTCTGCCTTCCCTAGTACAAATACAGCCCTGGACACAGAGCAGATGCTTAGTGAATGACTGATTGAATTAATGACTTCAATTAGCCAGCTGACTTATCCAGCATCTCTGGGTTTACTTTTTTCATCTGCAAGATGAAACAACACTACCCAAGGAGCAAAATGTAGGTGAGATTTCTTTTCATCACACTCCTATCACTCTTTCTGGAATTCTTCCACCCTGGCTAGATGCCCCACATCCTACCCAAGTACCAGTGGTTTTCATACTCCTTAAGGTGACTCTGAAGGCAGTGGTGGTTTGGTGGTAGAATACTTGCCTTCTGTACAAGAGCCTCAGGTTCAATTCCAACCACTGCACCTCATACACAGCCACCGCTCATCTGTCAGGGGAGGCTTGCATATTGCTGTGATGCCAAACAGGTCTCACTGAAGCTTCCACACTAAGACAGACTAGGAAGAAAGGTCTGGCAATCTACTTCCAAAAATCAGCCAGTGAGAACCCTATGAATCACAGTGGTCCCATCCCATTGAGCATGGGGCCGCCATGAATTGGAGCCAACTCAATAGTAGCTAACGAAGGTGCCTCTGTCCAAAAGAAAGTCTAATGATAAAACTATAATCTTGTCGTGTGGATTTGTAACAGTGCCAACGCCTCACCAAATGTCTCATCATGCAAATTTCAGGTGATTTACCTAATAGCTCACCTGTCCAGAAATATGCATACTCTCAGAGAAAACCAATTCCTCGGGATTGGGGGTTAGGGAGGGTAGAATCCCAAAGACTGCTGATGGTGAAAATTTAGACAGAGACCTCTGACATGGAGCAGAGTTCTTCCAGGCCACCCTCAACCCACACCTGAGATGAATATGGTTAAGTATGAATATGGTTTTATAGGTTTTGATTGCATCCATCAACCCATCTATCCATCCATCCATTCACCCATTTATGAGGTGGCAGTTCAAGCCTAGCCATTTTCCAGCTGTGTGATCTTGGGTAAGTTAATTTACTCCTTCATTCTCATTGTCTTCATCTTTAAAATAGAGACAATAATACCTATTTTGAAGCATTACTGTGAGGACTAGAATAAGATATACCATATAAAGAGTATATTGTCTGGCTGTATAGTAATGACCAATAAAACAAACTAAATTTAGTATATTTAATTCTATCACTTACTTCTTGTGTGATTTTGGCCAAGATATTTATCTTCTGGGCCTTAATTTTTCAGCTAGAAATTAGAAGCAATTCCTACAAGCAATGTTGCTGTGTCTTGCAACATCATAGATGAGAAACCATCTAGTGTGTCACATGGTACTCTCCCAGCAAAATGTCATTTCCTTCTACCTCTCGTGGTTAAGTGCTACTGCTAATAACCAAAAGGTCAGCAGTTCGAATCCAACAGGTGCTCCTTGGAAATCCTATGGAGCAGTTCTGCTCTGTCCTATAGGGTCGCTATGAGTCAGAATTGACTCGACAGCAATGGGTTAGTTCTCCTCTTTTAGACAGTAGGTTGGGGGCACAGGAGTCTTAAATAATATTCCCTTCCCTACAGCACCAGGGAGTCAAGGAGCAAAATTGCTTCTGGAATTTCATTTGAGCCCCATAGCAGTTTTGAGAAATGCCGCAACAAACCTCAAGTTGCCATCAGCTGATTCCCACACCTACTACGAGCTGCATGCTGGGGGCCTGAGATAACCATTTCCTGGCTCAGTCCCAGGCCTGCTCCTGAAAGCAGACCTTTTCTTGCATGAGCTACAAAGCTGTCAACAGACACTGGGAATGCCTCCCACGGAAACAGAGCGCCCCTTCTCGGGCTGCGGGCACATTTCCAGGGAGAGTAGGGCATACAGCCACAGCTGAGCAGGCCGGACCGACGTACACTTGCCTCATTGTGTTGGGGACCAATGGGAGAAACAGTATCCACTCTCAGATGCACAAAGCTGCCATCAGCCTCCCTTTCCAGGTGCTGCCGACAGGGAAGCTTTTCAGGGGCCTTCCAGGGACAACCAGCATCTGTTCTTAGCGCAGCCCGCTGCAGGGACATCAGGACTTTCCCACGGGTCTCCCTTTCAGCTTTTGCTTAAATTAGCGAATGGACTTCATCTGATGGGATAATAAGTGATGCCTTGAAAGGAGCTGATACAGCCACCTATCAGAGTTCCATTTTAATTGTGTGAGGCCCTGTCTCCTTTGTCAAAGTCCCCATGAAAGAGGTAATAGGTGAAGTCACCCCTCTTCTTAGATAAGAGCAGAGAACCACAGGCTGTTAGAGCCAGATGGAGACTTAAAATTCATCCAGGCCAGCTGTTCTCAAATTTTAGGCTGTATCAGAATCCCCGGGAGGACTTGTTAAAAGAGATTCCTGGGCTCCACCCTCCAAATTCCTGATTCAGTAGTTCTGGAGTGGGGCCCCAGAATCTGCATTTCTAATAAGTCATCAGGTGATACTGATGCTACCAGCCCAGGGACCACACTTGTGATCCACTGATCTAGGCCAATCTAGTCACTTACCGGTGGGGAAACCAGTAAGCTCCTCAAGGTCTGTGATTTGTTCATTGTGGGGTTAACAGCTATATGTTAGTATAACATGTGGCTGGCATAATAAGCATTCAGCAGATGCCAAATGAATAGACTTGTTGGGAGCAAGTCCACAGGTTGGACTCTTCCTGGAGGCCCAGAGAGGAAGGGACTTTCCCAAAGTGACATGGGAGTGAGCAGCAGGTCTACTGACACTCGGGGCAGCTCTTTGCCTACCAATCCAGAGGTTTTCAAGCTTCTTTTTGTTACAGTGCATATCCAGGTGATACCCTGTCTCTATGAGCAACTGCACTGAGGCCAGGAAATAGCAGCAGAAGTCAAGTACAGGTAGTCCTCACTTAACGCATTCGAATTATGAAGAACGGAATTTACTACCGTCCACTGGTTTTATGTTGTTGTTGTTTTTTGCACATCATATTGTTAGTGATATGTATTACATACAACATTGCACTGTGCAATTTCCTGATGTCATCATATGTGTAAGTTTATATGTAATGTTTCCAATCCCCTAAAGGCAAATAAAGATAGGATTTGTAAAGATACTGATAATAAAGGGCAATAATATTGAAAAAAAAATTTCTTAAATGAAGCATTCTGCTATGTCAGAAATTACTTATGGTGGAGTCACCAAAATGGAATCCCTTTGTAAGTTGAGGCCTGCCTGTACATGACATGGAATTAGGATAGGGATCGCCTGGAACCTCTTCTAACGTGTGTTCAAAAAATAGTTGCCAAATCCCTAGATGTCTTAGTCATCTACTGCTGCTGTAACAGAAATACCACAAGTGGATGGCTTTAACAAACAGAAATTTATTTCCTCACAGTAAAGTAGGCTAAAAGTTCAAATTCAGGGTGTCAGCTCCAGGAGAAGCCTTTCTCTCTCTGTCAGCTCTGGAGGAAGGTCCTTGTCCTCAATCTTCCCCTGGTCGAGGAGCTTCTCAGGCACAGGGGCCCCGGGTACAAAGGAAGCACTCTGCTCCTGGTGCTGCTTCCTTGGTGATATGAGGTCTCCCTGTCTCTTTGCTCGTTTCTTTTTTTCTATCTCAAGAGATTGCCTCAAGACACAATCCAATGTTGTATACTGAGTCCTGCCTCTCTAACACAACTGCTGCCCATCCTCCCTCATTAACATCGTAGAGACAGGATTAAAATATATAGGAAAATCACGCAATACTGGGAATCCTGGCCCAGCCCAATTGATACATACATGTTTTGGGGGACATAATTCAATCCATGACACTAGGTGAGGAAGACAGATCATGCATGTCATGGACAGAGCCTGGGTATTGGGGAAAGCCATGTGGTTCAAGGTGGCTGCTGGGTTGGGGGCAGGGGACAGTAAAAGATGCGATGGGTGAGATCAATAAGGACCAGGACAAGGCAGCTTTCAGGACCTTGTACTTCACCAAGTAGAAGATGGGAGGCAACTAAAGGAGATTAAGATAAGCAGGAAGATCACTTTCAGTAGGGTATGGAGATGCAGGGTGAGGGACCAGAAGCCCAGAGCCTCACAAGAGGCCATTCTAGTGAGCCAGAGCAGCAGGAATCAGGACGCTTAAGGACCAAGGCAAATCAACCGGGATAAGCCATAAACGTAAAGCACTTATCATGGTGCCTGACATATAACAGATGCTCAATTTACCAAAAAGCAGTACTTGCTAAATATCTAACGCTATTCATAGCACACACTGTATGGAAACCACTTCCATGCTGTCTGCAGAAAGCTTTCATATATGAGAGGATTGCCTTTCTGCTCACATGTGGTCCTGGTGAATTCATCTACACCATCTCAGAACCAAAGACATCCATTCCACCATTATACCACTTAGCAGGAGAAGCTACAGCACCTGCCCCAGCATCACAGCCTCAGCTGGCAGGTTACCAAGCTTTATCAGAGGGAAGACATTCACCATGTCATACCTCACCCTCAGTGTCGCCCGCCCCCTCCATTTACCACAGAGCGGTGCGTCTCAAGGATGCCTGCCCAGGAGCAGGTCAGCCTGAGAGGAGATCACCACAGCGCTGGTACAGAGAAAAATAGCCTGGCTTTGGCGTCACCTTGGATTCCAGCCCCAGGTCAGCTACACCAGCTGTGTGACTGACTTTCATGCTCCTTACTTTGACAGAAGTGTTAAGAATTAGGTTATAATAAATACAGAGCACCCATCCTGGAGCCTGACATAAAATAGATGCTCAATACGCCACAATCACAATGATTACTGTTACTTCAACCTGGCCTAGGGACAGTGTTTCTCCCCACGTATCTCTAACCCTGTTCCATGTACTGCCTCAGCAGTTTGCTATGTTCTGAAGACCACGCCGCAAATAGGAAAGCAGCAGTCCCTTCTCTAACTGGGTGAAAACTCCTGAAAATGCCTTCTGAGGCTGTTCTGACATCTGACAGGAGCAGGCTCATCCGGGAAACTGAGAGATTAAAATGAGCACCTCAACTTCCTGTGGGTGGTTGAGTGTTGGCAGGAACCTTTTAAGTCAAGTCAGTTTTAAACCCGGAGGGTCATGTGTCCGGTGCATTCAGGCTGGCACCCACTGAGCAACAAGGCAAACGGCCCTCCCCATCAGCCTGCCCTCACAGCAGAGTCCAGGATGAAGGAACAGGTCCAAACACTGGCGACTCCACTGTGTGTGAAGGAGGTTAAAATGGGACGAAAACACTGTTTCTCTGAGAACACAGGGATTAATAAATGGAATGCAGCCTGGTCTCCAGGGAAGGTTCCTAACAATGAGAAGACAGTTAACTGGTAAGATGAGGAGCATTGAACTTGGTAGACAAGACGGACCTTTTCCTAAAGGAGTCAGAGATCCTTTATCTTATCCAGGAAGAACTGGATGAAAAATTAAGACTGAGGTGGTGGTTGTGAAGAGAGTACCCCCAATGTTTCTGTGTGGTTTGGCCTGAGAAAGAGTCTCAGAGGTATGAACGTGCCATAAAATCCAGTTGTTTTGCTTTTTTTACACAAGTGTGGTTTAATAGATCATTTTAGCAACAAGGATACGTGAATTTTGTCAAGTGGTTTTTGTCTTTCCCTAACATGGGTTTTTAATGTAGAAACTACTCTCTATTTCAATCTATGCATATTACAGTCATTAAAGAATAATAGCAAGTACTTATACGGCACATGGAAACCCTGGTGGTGTAGTGGTTAAGTGCTACGGCTGCTAACCAAGAGGTCGGCAGTTCGAATCTGCCAGGCGCTCCTTGGAAACTATCGGGTAGTTCTTCTCTGTCCTATAGGGTTGCTATGAGTCAGAATCAACTCTACAGTAGTGGGTTTGGTTTTGGCTTTTTTTTATATGGCACTTACTAAGTGCCAGATACTGCTCCAAGTGTTCAGAAATATCAACTCATTTAATTTTTGCAATAATCTATAAATATCATCCCCATCTTAAAGATGAAGGAACTGAGAGGCAAAGAGATGAAGAGCTTGCCTGAACCAAAGAATCAAACTCATTGACTTCGAGCCGGTTACAATTCATAGTGACCCTGTAAGAGAGAGTAGAACTGCCCCATAGGATTTCCAAGGTTGAATCCACCAGCTGCTCCTTGGAAACCCTATGGGGTAGTTCTACTCTGTCCTATAGGGTCACTATGGGTTTTGGTTTCTGGCAATCTTTATAGACGCTCCCAATGAGCAACTGGTGGGCTCGAATCACCAACCTTTTGGTTAGTAGCCAAGTACTTAACCACTGTGCCACCAGGGCTTCTTAACTTGCCTAAGGACACAGTTAATAGTGAAAAAATATTTACCCAGGTAATCTGGTCCCTGAGTCTTTGCTGTCAACCACCCTATACTCCCCTGGGATACTCGCCCACGATTTCGGTTCTCACTCTGGGTGTCACAGTAAACCATAATGACCGGTTTACTTAATTGGCCTGTCCCTTCAACCACCCCTAACAGCAGTCTACAAGCTCCCCGAGGTGTGAGTTGTTCATTATAGGGTCATTAGGTATGCGTTAGGATAGCACATGCCTAGTGTAATAGGCCTTCAGCAGGTGTTGAATGAATGAATGTATGAATGAAGAGATTTGCTGGCAACAAGTTCACATATCAGTTTGAAAAAAGGACAATGAGAGGAGTTCTAATGTTGATTGACTACATACTCTGTGTCAGGCACTTTATTAACACCGTTTTTAATATGCAGGACTGCCCAGTGAAGAAATAGCAGCCCTATTTTACAGATGAGGAGATTTCGACTTATGCCCAAAGTCATAATCCTACTATTCACCAGAGACAGGAAAAATGATGAAAGACTTTGAAATGGGGAAAAAATAGGTTACTGGGTGTTCCTTCTAGAACAGCCTTCCAGGCTATCTGTACCTTCTGCACGTCTCCGCACTATTTCACAACTCTGTAAGTCATGGAAAACTGACAGTAACACATGTAGTTCTTGTCCATGGACATGAGAATAAATTTTGCCCCCTGGAGATGGTTTGATTATTGATTATTGCCCTGTGGACGGACATTGCCTAGTTTTGCCTCTATTTGTAAATTCATTTCAGATTCTTCATTGCCTATATTCATGTGTTCTTTGAATTCTCCTTTGAACCTGTTTTTACATTTTACTGGTTTTCCTCATTAAAGAATAAATTAAACAAAATATGTGGCATGTATTCATTTCATATTTCCATGAGAGTCATTATTGTAATTTTAACACCAGCAGGATCCAAACTCCAATATGTCAGTTCTTTCCAGTTAGTTTACACACCTACGCACACACATACGCACACCACTGCTGACCACAACTTCTCTATCATTAAAGCCTTCTGTCAAAGGCTAGCTAACCTTGGTAAATCTTAAAAACAACAAAAATTTATATAGATCTTTTAAGCATTATAATTTTCAATATGGTCTAATAAGGATTAGTTTATAAGGTTTGACTTCAATGATAATGGCAGCTTATCCACCAGTGACCACGCTAGATCCCTGCTATAGGATGTAACCTAGTCTTCTTTTGTTCCAAACATTTTCTGTGCTTGCCTGCCCTCCAGGGGCGAATTACCCAATAAACCAGGTAAGCACCAGCTTACTTGTGCTTACTTGCTAATCTGTAGTAAACAATTTCACATGGGCTTCACCACATCTAGATGGGAAATTGTTCACTACGGATTAATAAGTAAGCACAAATAAACCCATGCTTACCTTGCTGGCTGGGTAATCCGTCCCTGTCAGGGATTGTAAATTTGAAAAGAGGCTTTGATCCTGTAGAAAGCAGCTGTGGGGTTGCGAGAGAGACAGATGTCAGCCATACCTAGAAGCAGAATCTTTGATGTGGTGAAAAAACGCAAAATTTTTCACTACAGATGATCTGGTAGGCAAGGCAAGCACCATGCTAACCTTGCCTATTGGATAATCCACCCGTTCTGCCCCCATCTCTACCAGATCCAAAGGGCATGAGCCATATATTTTCATCTGTTCTTCCTCAGCTAAACAGTGGCCTGGCACAAACTTGGCCCATGGTCAGAGCTCAGTAATGCTGGTTGGATTGAATTGAATTAAACTGAACTGAGCCTGAGTTCAGACTCCTACATCTATCCGGGACTACTTGCCTTCCCACAATGCCAGGTACCGGTGAATGGTCTTCCAGAGATCACATATTGGGAAAGCTGGGAAAACTCCAGATTTTTCCCCACAGGGTGACCAAAGCTTTTCAAGGCAGAAGGAATGGCTGCAGCTACCAGCAGACCTTGGGCTAGTAATCTTGGTGGTGATCCCCGCCCCCACATACACACTCTAAATGAGGTAGTGTGGCTTCGTGGAAAGAGTTCTGAAGTTAGTCCTAGCTTCCCCATTCAATACTTCTCTGAGTTTCAGTTTTATCATCTTTAAAATAGGAATGAAGATACATACCTGCCAGGTAGGTTGTATGGATTAATGAGACAATGTAAATGATACCACTAACCAAGACACTGTCATCCTGGAGATGACCAGAAAACCTTTATTCCTTCACCCATAAAGTACTATAACCTCCCACCTCGGGCCATGTTCTGCCTACCTCCCAGTCTCTGCCCTGATAAAATGTGAATGATGGCAACGCATAAACCATAGATGATAGATAAGACTGTTAAAGAAAACTAGCCATGAAGCACTCACTACATTTTGACACAGTAACTGAAACATGCCCCCAAATGGGTAATTTAACATGTTACAATGACATGTCGGCACACACTTGGTGCCCAGTGTTTAAATGAATTACAGAAAACCCCCAGCAAATGGAGAAACTCAAAAACTGAGATAGACAAATAACAGAATACAGCCAGTGCCCTGTCCACTATACAAAGAATATTAAAATGCATCACTAAATCTTCCCAAGTTTTGAAATACCAATCCCAAACCAAACCCACTGCCGTCGAGTCAATTCTGACTCATAGCGGCCCTATAGGACAGAGTAGAACTGCCCCATAGAGTTTCCAAGGAGCACCTGGTGGATTCGAACTGCTGACCTTTTGGCTGGCAGTCATAGCACTTAACCACTACGCCACCAGGGTTTCCAGCTTGGGGGAAATGGATTTGTGATTATGAACCACCAAATAAACTCAATATCAAAATTATCCAGAGTCAAGGAGTGGACTGTGTGGAACTGGGCTTTCTGGGACATCGTGGAGCAAGAAGTCCCTGGGTGACATAAAAGTCTGTGGGTGGTGCAAAGGGTTAAGTGCTCAACTACTAACCAAAAGGTTGGTGGTTCGAACCCACTTACAGGCACCTTGGAAGAAAGGCCTGGTGATCTGCTCCCAAAAGATCACAGCCTTGAGAACTTTGGAGTGCAGTTCTCCATACACACATGGGTCACCATGAGTCGGAATTGACTCGATGGCAACTGGTTTGCTGTTTTGGGTTTGTGGCCAATAAGAAATTTACTTTCTTAGACCAAGCCAGAGGCTACCTCACATGGCTAGTACACTGGCAGCTAAATGAAGTATCAAAGGAAGCTATAACGAGGCGGGATATATCCTCTCTCTGCTCTTTGTGACCACCTCACTTCCAATAGGTGTCTGCATCCTCAGCTAAGTAAATAAGAAACTTAATTGAACCTTAGAGTAGGTGGGTGTTTGGGATGAGGTGGTGGCACAACTAAAAAAAAATTAAGACTTTCCTAAAATGGTCTGTCTTTTGAGGACTACTTTACCAATTCCAGAAAGGTCAGTTAGTGACTAGGTTGTGGAGTAGCGTTTGGATACCTCAAGCCACCATAGATCTCCATTTGATCAAATGCAGACCAATAGGGCCAGGAGCTGCCGCTACCAGCCCCTGGGATGTATTCATTGGGCTTGATACCATCGTCCAAGTGTATCTCTGAGTGCAGCTGTCCCCCTGAGGCTAGGACACCCACTGTGAAACCACTATCCCAAAAGGCTTTGAAACGGGAAAGAACAGAATATTAATTAAATTAACTCCAAGGTCATATTGAATCCTCTCCTGAAAATTGGTCCCAATTCTATTTCACATTGTAAATAAGTTCAGCCACGGTGTCTAACATAGCCCTACACAGATTATACGGTAAGCCCAAATGTGGATGCTGTAAATTCTATTTCATATTTTAATTTCCAAATAGGTATTGGAGTCCTTGCGGTACAGTGCTTAAGAGCACAGCTGCTAATCAAAAGCTTGGCAGTTTGAATCCACCAGCCGCTCCTTAGAAACCCCACAGGGCAGTTCTGCTCTGTCCTATAGGGTCGCTATGAGTCTGAATGGACTCAACGGCAATGGATTTGGTTGTTGATTTGGATATAGGTTTTAAAGTCCAAATAAATTGAAGTCCGAACTAAATTCTCTTTTAAACTTCTCACTCTGCTCGGTGTTAGAGAGAGGAGTTCCTGACAGGAGTAGATTTCAGATGGATTTCTTCTGAAACTGCTGCTTCCTGAGCTACCTTCCAGTAGCAGGGATGTAATTTTTTTTAACAACTGCAAAGGAGCAGAAATCAATGCCAAGTCCCTTGTGTGTCCCACTTTTCCAAAAAAGCCAATGAGAACCACGAGGTTAACTCAGTACCACCCCGACACCCACAAAAGTTAGAAAACCCAAGTAAATTCCAAGACCCAAGAAAAGTTACACAAAGCAAAATTAGGCTGGCAGAACGTAGTTCACAGTACAGTTCAGACCCGAGCCAAACACCGTAACAGAGTCTTGAGGAATTTCTAGAAGGAAAATAAGTGGAAAATGTATAAAAAGCGAAATATTCTTGGTTTCAGCCTCACCAGAATACCAGTGAGTCTGGCCAGTTGTTGGATGTGTTTTTTAGAAATACAAATTCAGCAGGAAGACTTCGCCTTTGAGGAGGTTCATGGTGCTGGTTGTGAGTCAATCGTCGGCTCTCCAGACAGCGACATTTGATATACTTCTTGTCATCCTGCAAACCTTAGAAACGTGAGCTTTCCATATGTTACTAGACGAGGCATTGGTGGTTCAGTGGTAGAATTCTCAGTGGTGGTTGGTGTGTAGCTATGACACTGAGTGGGTTTCGGTAGAGCTTCCGGACTAAGACAGACTAGGAAGGATGTCTAAAAATCTACTTGCAAAAATCAACCAATGAAAACATCCCAACCCACGAGAGATCATGCGGTTGGTGCAGCATGGAGCAGCGTCTTGCTCATTGAGCACGGTGTCCCCGTGAGTTATAGCTAACTTGACAGCAGCTAACAGCAACAATGACAAAAACTTATCTTTTAGAGGCTCTTCGGTCCATCTGCATATTTAAAATGTCTTCATTTCTCTTTCCCCTGGTGTTCCTGACACCCCAATACCAACGCAAGTGTGAAAATGTCTCAACCCCTCCTGTCAGCAGAGAGGCCCACACATACTTTTAGCTTTTTCTTTCCTGATAATTCCATTTAGGTTCTCTTTCTACATTGGAAACCCTAGTGGCTTAGTGGTTAAGAGCTACGGCTGCCAACCAAAAGGTCAGCAGTTTTAATCCACAAGGCGCTTCTTGGAAACCCTACAGGGCAGTTCTACTCAGTCCTACAGTGTCACTATGAGTTGGAATAGACTCAACAGGCAATGGGCTTTCTACATTACTCAAGAAGATGGACTATCCTTTGCAAAACAAGCCCTTCCCCCCCGGCCCACAAAGATCCTTATCTTTTTATAGAAGAAAGCTTCCATCATTGCCCTGTTGTGGATGAACTCACAGTCTGGGTCTTTCAAATCCACAAAGACAATCTAAGTTTATGATGTGTACACTTGAGAGACGAGCTGACCCCACATGAAGAGTGTGGATTCAGAGACTTGGGTTCAGATGGCTGGGTGTGGGGTGTGGGAATCAGTAATTTTTAAAATCTCACCCCATTAATACAAATAAAGTTGAGAATTCCTGCTAATGAGACCGAGAAGGCTCTCTGCTGCTGGTACTCAATGACCAGTGTCAGCCACAGCTGTGCAGAGTTGCCCCACAAAGTGGAAGCCTGTTAGGGCTCTACTGCCACACCAAGAATCCCTTCCTCATCTTGTAAAACTCACAAGGTTCATTTACAGAGATTCCCGGCCAAAATGCACCAAAATCAATCAATTACTCTTTCTCCATTCCTCAGTGATAATGCATATAAGCATAAAGAACAACCAAAAACCTGTTGCCATCCAGTCTATTCCAACTGCCCATAGGGTTTCCAAAGAAAGCCTGGTGGATTCAAATTCCTGACCTTTTGGTTATCAGCCATAGCTCTTAACCGCTGTGCTAGCAGGGCTCCAGCAAGCATATAGGAACAAACAATCAGTTTTATTAATCTAGGCAAGTTTTCAACAACTCACAGTGCTGGACATTCTAGCAAGAGAAGCCAGAATAAAGATTAGACTTAGATTTGAGGCCAAATGAGTCTCCCTACCTATTTCTCCACAGATCTGAAGACCACCAGGTACCAACCCAGCCAGGTATGGGCTGAGAAGTTGAGAGAGGGAAAGAGCGGAGACCTAGGTGGGCCCCACTTATTGTGCTCAGACCTGTGCTTCAGGGGGACTCCGGGAGAGTATGAGGCTTGCCCTTCAACAGCCCGACATAGAAATGAGGCCCCGTGAACTGGGGCAAGTATCTCACTAAGTAGAGCCCTGGTGACGCAGTGGTTAAGAGCTTGGTTGCTAATCAAAAGGTCAGCAGTTTGAATCCGCCAGCCACTCCTTGGAAACCCTATGGGGCAGTTCTACTCTGTCCTGTAGGGTGACCATGAGTCGGAATCGTAAGGCAACGGGTTTCGTTGTTTTGTGTGTGTGTGTGTGTGTGTTTTTTTCCTTTGCTTATCTCTCTAAGCAGAGTAGCCCTTTCTCTTCCTGTGGCCTTGAGCCTTCATGACAAGCAAAGTCACTGGCTGAGAAGAAAAGGAAGCCGCTTTAAGGGGCTGGATCCATTTTGGGATGTCTCTGGAGTGGAACTTCTCTTAACACTACCTTTGTCTGAATCTATACCGCCCACCCTGTTTGGATCAGTAAAATGCACCCAGACCACACATGTTTTCTGCTGCTCACCAACATCACGTGGGTGCTCCTGAGGGATAAACCACTCAACATGTCTCAAAATGAGCCCTTCACCTGTCTGGTCCATGCCCTTGACTGGCTGTTTTTCTGGCCTCCTAGACTCTATAGATGGCTCCCTGAGGCACTCACATGTCCCCGTGGGGAATTGGGAGTTATCCTGGATTCCTCCTGGGCTCCCAAAGTGCCCCTCACCACATCCAGCCACTAAATTATTCAAATCAGCTCCTTAAGCTGGTTGAGTGGACATGGAAAATACAGGGTGGAGAGAAGGAGTGTGCTGTCATACTGTAGGGAGAGCAACTAGGGTCACATAACAATACGTATATAAGTTTTTGTATGAGAAACTAACTTGAATTGTAAACTTTCACTTAAAGCACGATAAAAACTATTTGTTAAATGAAAAAATTTTTTTAAAAAAATCAGCTCCTTAATATCCCTCCTCAGTTCCTAACAGTCAGGGAGTGATTTAATTGATCACAGTTCATCACCCTCACCTTTTTCAACCCCTGCTTCACTTCACCCTATAGTTCTACCTCATGGACCACTTCCTCTCTGTCTTCCTTAATAGTTTCTCCTCATCTCTGCCCTCCTCCAATCTGAAACTCTCCTCTAGTCTGTTCTCTTGCCCCTGTATCAGTTAAATAATGCTAGCTGCTGTCACAAATAAACCTCAAAGTCTCAGAGGTTTAATACTGGGGAAGTTTATTTCTCACTAACACAGAGTCTGTTTTGGTATTTGGCGGGCCACCTTCCACATAGTGATTCAGACACCCATGTTCCTTCTATGTTGTAGCTCTCCCTTTAAACACTCTTGTTTCCAATCGATGGCTAGGGACAGGGTAGAAAAGGCAAACTTTTTAACAACTTTGGTCCAGAAGTGATAGACATCTCTGCTTATACTCCCTTTGGCAAGAAGTAGCGACATGGCCCCACCTAGATACTGAGATTGTTGTTGTTACGTGCTGTTGAATCAGTTCTGACTCATAGCAACCCTACGTACAACAGGAGGAAACAGTGCACCATCCTCATATTCGTTGCTATATTTGAGCCCATTGTTGCAGCCACTGTGTCAATCCATCTTGTTGACAGTCTTCCTCCTTTTTGCTGACTTTACCAAGCATGATGTCCTTCTCGAGGGACAGGTCCCTCCTGATACCATGTCCAAAGTAGGTGAGACAAAATATTGCCATCCTTGCTTCTAAGGAGCATTCTGGCTGTACTTCTTCCAAGATAGATTTGTTTGTTCTTTTGGCAGTCCATGGTATATTCAATACTCTTCACCAACCTCAAAATTTAATTCTCGGGTCTTCCTTTATTTATTGTCCAGTTTCACATGCATATGAGGCATTTGAAAATACCATGCGTGGCTTAGTCAGGCACTCGTTAGTCCTCAAAGTGATATCTTTACTTTTTAACTCTTGAAAGAAGTCTTTTGCAGCAGATTTGCCCAATGCAATATGTTGTTTATTTCTTGACTGCTGCTTCAATGGGCGTTGATTGTGGATTGAAGTAAAATGAAATCCTTGACAACTTCAATATTTCCTCCATTTATCAGATTTTGCTTATTGGTCCAGTTGTGAGGATCTTTGTTTTCTTTATGTTGAGGTGTAATCTGTGCTGAAGGCTGTGGTTTTTGATCTTCGTCAGTAAGTGCTTTAAGACCTTTCCACTTTCAGCAAGCAAGGCTGTGTCATCTGCATAACACAGGTTGTTAGTCTTCCTCCAATCCTGATGTCAAATTCTTCTTCATATAGTCCAGCTTCTCACATTATTTGCTCAGCATACAGATTGCGTTAGTATGGTGAAAGGATACAACCCTGTCGCACACCTTTCCTGGTTTAAAACCACACACTATTCCTTTGTTCTATTTGAAACGACTGCCGCCTGGTCTATGTACGGGTTCCACATGAGCACGATTAAGTGTTCTGGAATTCTCATTCTTCACAATGTTATCCATAATTTGTTATGACCCAAACAGTCAAATGCCTTTGCATAGTTAATAAAACACAGGTAAACATCTTTCTTGTATTGTCTTCTTTCAGCAAAGGCCCATCTGACACCAGCAATGATACCCCTCATACCAGGCTCTCTTCTAAATCTGGCTTGAATTCCTGGCCAGATATTGGGGTGGGTGCTGGGAAATATATCACTGATGGGAAGCTGCTTTTCAACAACTCTAAAATATGGAAGAAAAGAAGGACTCTTTAAAAGACAGATAGCCACCTCTGCCACACCTTCTAAGGCTGAGTCTCTAACCTCTCAGTCCCTGTCCACCAAAATACACAGGAAGCCGTAAACCAATTAGCATTTCTATCTGATATTGTACATCAGGGATTAAGCAAACAAACATGAGTGTTATCCCTTTGTATTGTGATGCTATTGTAATAAAAAAATTGTAATACATGGTGGTAAACAAAGAATAGAAGCCAGAAGAGCAATACAATATACTTAGTGCTGTGCCCTGCACCCCGAATACTTCTCATCAGCTCACACTTTCGGTGTGCACCTGGCAGGTGTCTGGTACCCTGGCAGATCTTTGAGTTCAGCCAGGAGATGGTGCATTTGACAAGAACTTCAGTTACATAAGGCTTCATTCCCCCACCCAAGCATAATTGGGTCCTTGCAGAGAGTTCTGAACCAAAGGTCAGGCTCAGCTTGGTAAGAAGAGGGTCTGGTGTGCATCTGTCCCTGATCAAAACAGGAAGTGCTTACTCCACTTTTCAAAATGTGTTTGCTTTTTACAAAGCAAATGCACTGTGGCACACACAATGATTCAGCTCTGAGTAATATGTGGAGCCTGCTTGAAGTCTTTCTCACAGCTTTGCTCTGTGTCCTCTTATCTCCACCAGCTCAGGCAGGATGGATGTTGGTGCTTCTCTTGTGTCTAATGTTCTCGGCCAACAGGCAGCACAATGTGAAATTCCTTTTGGTAAGGTGTGACTCTTGCTTTGACTGTTCCCCACTCTCACCTCACTGCCCCAGAACTCTTACGGGTGTTGCGCTTGACTGCTGGAAGCAATCGACAGAGCCTGAGGAAATTGAAATTATGCTTGGAGATCTGGGTTCTAACTCTGCCTTTGACTAGTTGGAGGACCTTAGACAAGTCACAGTCTCTCCAAATTTCAATTTTCTCTGCAATAAAGTGGAGTCAGTAACTGTAAAGGGTCATTGGTGGTTCAGCGTTAGAATTCTCACCTTCCATACTTGCTGAAAGTGAAGACGACTTGAAGCACTTACTGATGAAGATCAAAGACCACAGCCTTCAGTACGGATTACACCTCAATATAAGGAAAACAAAAATCCTCCCAAGTGGACCAATAAGCAACTTCATGATAAACGGAGAAAAGATTGAAGTTGTCAATGATGTCATTTTACTTGGATCCACAATCAACACCCATGGAAGCAGCCGGCAAGAAATCAAATGACCCACTGCATTGGGTAAATCCGCTGCAAAGGACCTCTTTAAAGTGTTGAAAAGCAAAGACGTCACTTTGAAGACTAAGAAGTGCCTGACCCAAGCCATGGTATTTTCAATCACATCATATGCATGTGAAAGCTGGACAATGAATAAGGAAGACTGGAGAAGAACTGATGTCTTTGAATTGTGGGACTGGCGAAGAATATTGAATATACCATGGACTGCCAAAACAATGAACAAATCTGTCTTGGAAGAAGTACAACCAGAATGCTCTTTAGAAGCAAGGATGGCGAGACTATGTCTCACATGCTTTGGACATGTTGTCAGGAGGGAAAAGTCTCTGGAGAAGGATATCATGCTTGGCGCAGTACAGGGTCAGTGGAAAAGAGGAAGACCCTCAAAGAGATGGATTGATACAGTGCCTGCAACAATGGGCTCAAGCATAACAACGATTGTAAGGATGGCGCAGGACCGGGCAGTGTTTCATTCTGTGGTACACAGGGTCGCTATGAGTTGGAACTGACTTTACGGCACCTAACAACGACATGCAGGAGGCCCAGGTCCAATTCCCAGCCAAAGCACTTCATGCGCAGCCACCGCTTGCTGTCGGTGTAGGTGTGGGACGACACTCATGGTAGTCCCCAGTTTCTAGGTAGCCTGGAGGCAATTAGCTAAAGGGCACCAATCACCAATATGGATTGCTCCATAAGTATCACATCCTTCTGATCAGAGCTTGAACACACACACACTTCAGCACATGAAGAGTAGCTTTGTATTACTTATGAACAGAAGCAAACAGCATACAATTGGAAAAGTTCCTTGACTGAGCAATACCCCCTGGGTTCTGAAAGCTGTCCCTGTGGAGACAGAAAACTCTACCAAGCATCCCCTCTCATGCGTAGGGGCACAACAGGGGCTTACCATCAGCTGGTCTCCTCCTGGCCAAGTAGGCTCGTTAGGTGGGCTAGAAGTTTATGTTACACGTACCCCACCTTCACCACAGCTGAGGAAGCCCCTCAGCTGGCCATTTTTATACTCCAAACCCCACATGGCAAGCTACATGGGCAACCAACAGACCTGAGAAGGTGGGGCAGTGGAGGCCTCATCGTGGCCCTTCCCTTCCTGAAGCTTATTGCCAAGGCAATGAATTGTTGTTGTTGTTAGGTGCCATCAAGGTGGTTCCAACCCATAACTACCCAATGTACAACAGAACATAACACTGTGTGGTCCTGTGCTATCCTCACAATCATTGCTATGTTTGAAAACCATTGTTGCAGCCACTGTGTCAAAATTCATCTCATTGAGGGTCTTCCTCTTTTTTGCTGACCCTCTACTTTACCAAGCATGATGTTCTTCTCCAAGGACTGGTCCTTCCTGATAACATGTCCAAAGTACATGAGATGAAGACAACAAATTGGGCACTCCCAACTCTTTCAGACATGTTGAAGTGTGGTCAAACTGTTTTTAGAAAGACCTTGACGGCTCAGGTTATTTTTAGAAACCAGATACAAAAGACCAGACTTCGTTCTTTGTCCCACAAAAGGCTTGTCTGTTTCTATGACACTAAACAGGTCTCAGTGAAGCTTCCAGGCTAAGGCAAACTAGAAAGGCCTAGAGATCTACTTACGAGTCAGTGAAAACCCTATCGATCATCACAGTCTGGTCCACAACCGATCATAGGGAAGGCACAGAACCAGTCAGCATTTCATCCGTTGTGTGTGGGGTCGCCAGGAGTCAGGGGCAGCTAACAACAGTGACTGTACAAAGTGGTTCATACAAAGCAATGATAGTAAGACTTATAGGTATGCATGTCTTACAGTTTCCAAAGCACAGTCATAAAGGTTATTTCATGTCATCGTTGGCCTCATGGCAGTCATGTGAAACCAGCAGGGAGTATAATCATCTCCCATTTTACACATGAAGAAACTGGTGCCCAAATAGGACACGGGTTGACACAAGCAAGGGCTGCAAAACAGAATAGAGGACAGGTCAGACTGTTTTTAAATAAACCTTTCTGAGAATATGACATATGCCAGGCACTGTGACAGTTGCTTTGGGAAAAAAATACCTAAGGACATGTCCTCGCTAGAATAGAACTCTCGGTGGACAGGAACGACACCTGGGAAAGTAGATAATACTCAAAAGATGCCTGAAAAAAAAGCCAAGTTCTCTTCTTTGGGAGAAAAGAGCCCAGGTGATCTACTCCCAGAAGGACATGGGAACCCTCGGTTGTAACGTTGGCCTCTTCCTGGTGCACGTTTTCCTACACTGTACAGTGACACCTTCAAACTACTCCTTGTGCCTAAATTTCAACTCTCATACATTAGCTTACGATTTTATGCTGCTGTAAAACGATGCTGACTGCCAGGTACTGTCGGTGGAAGAAAAAGCCAGGCCTCCTCTGAGGCCAATGTCAAGGCTATTGTCCTATCTTTTCCCTCCCCTGGATGTCAACGGCACCTCAGGAACCCCCAGGGTCTGGAGCTTTCTGACCAACTTGTTGCAGGAGTAGGGCAGTGGCTGCCCAAGCGAGATACCACCCAAGGTCCCACACATTCAAGGTGTCATTGTCACCAAGGTCCCTCTCCTCATCTCTGCTCCAGGTACTTGGTGAACCTGGAACAGACCCTAAGGATTTTGAGCTTGCTCAACTACCCCCTGCAGTTCCTGCGCAGAAGGTGCCCGTGAGAACGAGAAGAGCCCAGGCCAATTTCCCGACTCCCCAGAGAAAGCCTTCTTCCATCCCCCAAACTCAAACCAAAACCATTACTGTCAAGTCAACTCCAACTCATAGTGACCCCGTAGGAGAGAGTAGAGCTGCCCCCATAGGGTTTCCAAGGCTGTAAATCTTTACAGAAGCAGACTGCCATGCCTTTCTCCCACAGATCAGCTGGTGGGTTCGAACCACCAACCTTTCAGTTAGCAGCCAGGTGCTTTAACCACTGTGCCACCAGGGCTCTTTTCTTCCATCCCAAGGTCCCTCAAAACCATGTAAAGATTCTTGCCTGACCACCAGCCAGCTTGCTCCCCAAGCAAGCAAAACCATAATTCCAAGTTTCCTCAAAATAATTTTTGGCTCTCTAGAAATAGAATTTGCCCACCCACCTCCCTTAAAACATGCAAATCTACATTTAGATGATTGTACCCTCCACGTTGTGTGAGAGAGTGACACTGTATGTACAGGTTTGGGGAGCAGCTCACCACAGCTCTCTCTTGTGCGGCTCTGTGGAGGGAGGAGGCGCTCTTTGTGGGTGAGATGGTGAGACACTGTTGGCCCTTGTCCACAAGATCAGAGTGCAGGACCACCATGCCTCCGAGTAAGACACAGGCTCTCTTTCCTTCCCAGGTGCTCAGGCACAGTTGACTGTTTTTGCACAGAGTTAAAACTACTTGGGACACCCCCATCTCCATAGAGCCAGAGTAGGGAGTAGTTGTCCAGCTTTGGGGGTGAAAATCAATGTCCTTCAAGTTGATTCCAACTCACAGTGGCCCCATGGGTATCAGAGTAGTAGAACTGTGCTTCGTAGGGTTTTCAACAGCTAATTTTTTGGAAGTGGGTTGCCAGGTCTTTCTTCAGAGGCACCTGTGGGTGCACTCAAACTTCCAATCTTTCAGTTAACAGCTGAGTTTGTTAACCATTTGCATTATATTAAAAAGCTCCAATTTGGCCTCAGGCCTAAGCTACCTTTATCCTATCTGCCAGGGAGCCCATGATGTTGGGTGATAAAGCTGGTCCCTAAGTGCCCCTTTGGCTCAGTACAGGCTCCATCAGTCAGAATCCTGGAGGAGGAAAAGGATGCTGTGCACCCCAAACCTAACCCCTAAGTGTGTTAATGGTTTAAGTAAATCAAATGATGTCACATAACATCTAAACCAAGGTTATACAGCACTTGAAAAGGAGAAAATCAGGAGAATCAAGTCAGAGTAGTGTCATTTCAGGAGTCCCTGGTTAACTCACTCAGCTGCTAACCAAAACGTTGAAGGTTCGAGTCTACCCAGAGGCACATCAGAAGAAAGGCCTGGAGATCTCCTTCCAAAAAATCAGCCATTGAAAACCCTATGGGGCACAGTTCTACTCTGACACACATGGGATTGCCATGAATCCAAATTAACATGATGGTAACTGGTTTTATAGGTCTTTTTTTTTTTTTTAAAGTGTCATTCCAAGCTAAACTCAAAAGTCCCCATCTTCAAGTCAGTGCCACATTTGTACAGTGAGAGGATTGATTGATGAGACCCCAATCTGGAGATAAACATTCACAACAGTTCATTAGCAGTCAGTGTAGATTTAAGTACAAACTAAGGGCTTTTTCATTACTGTATTTTGCAAAAGGCAGTGTTACAGCGTTAACGATGATTCAAATGGTGGTCCATCATGTTCAAAAGTCAAAACAATCAAGTCAACAAATGAAACATAAATCATGAATATGTCTATTATAAGCCCGGATCAACATCAGTTCACTAGCTTCAACACATTTACATTTTCCGGCACATAACATTAATGGGAACTTGAATTTTATGACTGTTTAAAGTTTATCTGGACTTAATTTTACATCTATTTTGATTTTATAATTGAATTTATAAGAGCTTTATCTTTATGTGGAGCCCTGGTGGTGTAGTTGTTAAGAGCTCGGCTGCTAACCAAAAGGTCAACGGTTCAAATCCGCCAGCCGCTCCTTGGAAACCCTATGGGGCAGTTCTAGTCTGTCGTATAGGGTCGCTATAAGTCGGAACGGACTCGACGGCACCTAACAACAACAACATCGCTTTATGTATATATATATTTAAGTAAAATTATATAAAAGTAATTTAGGTAAACAATATTTTGAAGAGGACTGGGCGTTCCTTACATTTGAGAAAAACTGCCATTTAACACAGGATCTCTTGTGCTAACAAATTCATCTACCTAAGTACCACAGGCTTATTTCTCTGGAAAGTCCGGGTGCAAAACATTTTCCTGTACGAGAAATTATCTTTGTTATCATCTTATGCATGCTGCATGAAAGCAAGAACACAAACTCTTGTCCAGAAACCAAGTCTCTTTCAGTAAATCAGAGGTTAACCACCTCACTCAATCAACAAGTACTGTTTGTTTTTAGGATCGCCCTTAAATGCGAATCAAGAAGACAAAGAACAAAAGCCAAACTATCAAACCACTCTGGAAGGGAAAATATGAAGCTCCCAAATGAATGTGATCCTTGGAAATACAAACCATTTCTTCTGAGCTTGGCTCTGTCAACCATGGCGGAAAAGGATGTTTTTACAATCAGAGCAGAAATATGACTGGTTGTCCTACATTTACATTTCTTTGTTGCAAAATGAATGTAACTTGTTCGGATTCCAGGAGCAGAGAAAGCAGCAGACACGGTGGTTACTTTCCAAAGTGAAACTTAAAACCACAATCTCCGGTGTACAAAAGGCAGAATGAGTCATAGGAAGCGGCCACTTGCTTGCAAAACTCATTAAAAGCCAAGCAGGCCTCAATGGACTTCCTGCACCAATCAAAAGATTGCTGGCACCAGGACAGGCACCTCTGGGCGACGACAACTTGGGGCGGGGGTGGCGGGGGGCTGGGGGTGCAGCCGTTAGAAATCTGGGCCCAGGCCTGCTCGTTCACAGGCACTCTGATCAGGCACAATTCCCTCTGTGGCTGCCAGCTCAACATGTGAGATCTCTAGGAAGGTGACCAGGCTGCAAGCTGTGTATCAAAGCATCACAACGACACCTTGTGTCTCAAGCGAGCACCTGTATCGGGTTTCCCAGCTCTGGGCCAGGACACAGGTTGAGACAAGGTGGTCTCTCCAGGGGGTTCCCTCTTGCTGCAGACCCTACCTGTGCAAGCTCAAGGCAGTTAGTATTCACTGTAGCCGGGCCACCGAGTGTACCGCTTTCATGCCACTGGGTACTTTTTTAAAGTAAAATATGAGCTGCAGTAATACAAGAGGGCAAAGCTGGGGTGAAACGGCCAGTCAAGCTACCAGGGCACAGGACCCCTGGAGCTGGGTTTATCATCTAAAACAGTGCTTCTCACTCTTGAGCCGAGTAAGAATCCCCTGGAGGGCTCATTAAAACGGATGGCTGGGCCCCACCCCCAGTCTGATTCAGTAGGTCTGGGGTAAAAAACCAGTTGCTGCTGAGTGGATTCTGACTCATGGCAACCCCATGTGTGTCAGAGTAGAACTGTGCTCCACAGGGTGTTCAGTGGCTGGTTTTTCAGACGTAGATCGCCAGGCCTTTCTTCCAAGGTGCCTCTGGGTAGACTTGAACCACCAACCTGTTGGTTAGCAGTCAACCACATTAACGGTTTGCACCACCCTGGGACTCCAAGTCTAGGGTTGTGTTGTTGTTGGGTGACTTATAAAGACACCATGTGACAAAGTAGAAATGCCCCATAGAGTTTTCTAGGCTGTAATCTTTACAGAAGCAGATTGCCAGGTCTTTCTCTTATGGAGCCACTGGGTGGGTTCGAACTACCAACCTTTAAGTTAGCAGCCAAGCACTTAACCATTGTGCTACCAGGGCTCCTTCAGTCTAGAGCAGAGCCCAAAAAATTGGTATTTCTAACAAGCTCCCTGGTGGTGCTGAAGCTGCAGGTACAAAGACCATGCTGTGAGAATCACTGATCTAAATAGCTCAGACCTGACCAAACAGCTGCAAAGTGCTCCCTCTTCCAAGTCAGTGAGTGATGTTTGACCTCAGACTGGTCCAATCTCAGGGCCACTGAGATACTTTGATACCCAAACAGTTCTCTTAAGGAACTCCCCTTCTGCCCACAACCTAATCCACAACCCTGGCTGGTCTCCAAGTATAGCGCTCACAGGGAGGAGCCTTTTGTCAAAATGGAGAGAGCATGCTCCACCTGAGAACATTCCCGTTCAAAGGTTTTGAAAAGCTGTGCTGCCAGACACACACTGATCTGTGCCCGCAGGTGGCCATTTTGTGCCCATTGACTTCCAGGGTCATCTTCTGCCTGCTCACAGTCCCATTTCCTTTAGGCACCATGCCCTTCACCTGGCTTCAAACCTTGCACCAGTGGTGACAGTCAGAAGGGGGAAGGAGGAAAACCTAGCAGCATGTTTACCACCTTCTCAATACTTAAGGCAGAGACAGGATGCTCTCCTACCCCGCCGCCAGGGCAGCAGGAGTAGTCTTGCTCCCACTCGAACCCCCCCCCCAGTCTGAGGATAAAATACAGATGTGCAAAGGGAAGGTATGAGTAAGATGTGAATGGGGGTGCATCCAAGCTCCTCCCGCACAGCTGGTTAGGAGACTCCTGCTAGGATGAGCGTTCTACAAGTTTGTTTTTCAGTATTTTACAGCGGGGTCTACATGTTAACTTTCCTCCATAACTAGTCTCTTACGCCAGGATGGTAAGAGGGCAGCATTTATGACCTCTTATAGGAAAGGGCACTTTGACCCCCAAGGCTGATGGTGAATGACCCCATTCTCAACGCTCCTTGGCCTCTGAATGAAAGGGTTGTTGAGTCGGGTGGTGGCTATGAAATACTTTACATACTCAGGTGATTACAGCTGAGACTCTGGTGACATTCAGGCTCCTGGACTAGTTTCCCCTGCATATGTGGGAGCTGCCCACAGAGCTGAATGGAAACAGCATAGCCTAGTGGTACCAAGATAAGAAGAGGGATGAAAAACCATGAGAGCATATGTGAATAAACAGGCCACAGACAAACATTTATATTCATTTTTATTGTACAGATAAAAGAGCCTAGAAACTGAAACCAGAGTTAGAATAAATCTGTGATGTTCAGCTCCAACTTAAGAGTTTGTTTTGAAGATACACAAGCATTAATTCTACATATGCCCAGAGATGAACTGTTTTGGATTTGGGTTTCATAAGGAGCTTAGCCTGGTACCTCGTATAACTATGTTTTAAGCATTTTAGGACCGACAGCCTTCCATTTGTTCCAAAGACACTTAGGCTAATGCAGGTATATCAACAGGAAGGCTCAGGCCATGTGGGCAACACACAAAATCAATAGGAACTATGATAGTTTTCAGTTTATAGGAGTGAACCAGTCAAAGATTTGGATTCATTAATTCAGAATGAAAAACTAATCTGGGGTATCCAACAGAGAAGTCAGGAGCCCAAAAACTGAGGGCAGTGCATGTGAGGCAAGGGAACCCCCTTCCGGAACAGCTACGCGTTAAACAGAGATTCTAGGCCAGGCCTGAGAGGCACTTGATGGACAACGTTGAACTGACGCCTCCAGGCTCCTGAATCGTTCCCATCAGAGTAGGGCGTGCCCAGAGGGGCAGCCCTCTCCTCTCTTCTTTCATCCCTCTTTCCCCCTCACGGGCACAGGGAGATTGTACCATCATAAATCTAAAAGAATGAGAAAAGACAAGCTCTTTTATTCCAAATATTGAACAGTTCATAGCCTCAAAGGTTTTGGGGAAGAGAAAATAAAATCATATGCTTGAGACTACACACTAGAAAATCGGCAGGGTAATAACTTACCAAGAACTATTTAAAATTCACACGCCTGATTTTCAGAGAATTCTTTCATCAGTCTCATTTATTACAATATTTTCTAACTTTGCATCCAGCGCAACACAAGGAAGTATTACAATGATTTGTATCACTGCACCAGCATATACAAATACAGAACATATGTGGCAAATAAATATATTTAAAGTGGCGATCCAAACCTAAAATTGAAAAGGGAATTCTCTTTGAGGGTGTTATCACTGTTCTCCAACGTACCAGGTTTGTGCTGTCTATGGTGCTCTTCATCACATACAATGTGATTCATTTCCATGGGGCAACTTTGAAACATGTGGTCCAAATACAGCTTCCTAGCGTGTAACCATGGGGTTACTGGGTTATAGTCTTGCAGGCACAGACAAGCATTCTCGCACATTCGTGGGTACAGAGATGGAGATCTGAGTGTGACTTTCTCGGCGGCATGCCCTGTTTCAGAGTGCAGTGGGGTGGAATTTTAAGGTACACAAAAGTCACCGTCCAAAGTTGCACGCTCTCAAACACCCACTTGGGAGTGTGGACTACAGCTGGTTGTCCTGAGGAGGGGCAAATTATGCCAGGGATACTCTACCTAATCTCTCGGCCGAAGTTATTCCCAGGCTCGAGGGAGAAACTATGTGAGCCTTTGCAGGACCATGAACTTATATTTAGTTCATGTCAGTCAGATGTCACTCAAAAGTACCCTCGTGACAGAAAGAATTAATGTAGTTCCTCAAGGTCACCAATGAAGCCCAGAGTAGTGAGGGTAGAACTATCTGTAAAAATATTTTTAATGCCAATTAAAAATATTGTTTGTTTTTAATCCCCAAAAGGGAATCTGCACACGCATGTTTGTGTTCCTACACAAATCGGGGATCACCTGCACACAGGTACGTTTGCCTTTCTCTGTATGTCCACGTGAACCTTGAGTAAAAGCTTTCCTTGCTCACGGAGACCACCAATCACAACGAAGGCAACACCTCAGAGATTTTCTTTCACAGAAAGAGTAAAATTTCATCAGTCAGTTCCATTTTGTTCCTCCGGGGACCCGAACAACCCAATTTAAATACGGAAGCACTTCAATCACTGGAGTGTAACACTCGTTAAAAAATAATACTTCAAAAAGTAAAGCAAAATCTTTTACCAAAATAATTTTCACTTTCCCAAGCGTTCTCTCCATAAGCCAATTTAATAAACACGTAAAAGAATCACCGTCTATGAGCTTAAAAAAATGTCGCTCAAATTATTACATATCCATTTGCCTTTAACCTGAGGAAAAGGACTAAGAACAAAAAAAGTATTCCTCTTAAACTCCAAAAGAGGGTCAATCTTACGAAATATACAGAATAAGGCTCTTTGGATAGTCCAACACATATTTTTTTTTAATTTATTAAGTACAGTTGGAATAGAATATGGCTAAAAGGTTGATAACAGCAATCCAATCAGAGTAATAAATCATACCTAACAAAGAATATAAGTTAAACTTCTTGAAACTATTTTCTGAAAACCAACCAACTGCTTTTGAAGGCTCCCAATAAAAATCGACTTTGTTATCATTTGGCATAAGCTCTGTTCAAGTCCGCACTTTCAGTACCACCTTGCTAGATAAAAGGATGCTGGCAGAGTGTTGAACTGATTCAAAATACTGCCTTAGAAATATTGACTATAATTTTCAATTAAGGCATTGCAAAGTTCTAGAGAGCTAGATAAAGCACGTTCTAAATAAAACACCTGCCACAGATGCATTAAGGCATAAATATTCCAGCCTTTAGCCACAGGAATCAGGGAGGGGAGGGATATGCCAATTACTTAGGTTATCTTTAACCAAAGGAATTAAAGAAGAACTTATCACCCCAAAATCAGACCAATAGGCAAATACTGCAAGGGACCATTCACAAGGCCAAAGCCCAGAGCCAGTGCGGTTTGGGGTTTGGATTCTCTTCAAAGAGGCCTCAGATTCAGATTGCACGGCCCTTCCCTGCCCTGTGCAAAAAAAGGTGGCAGAGACACTGCTATAAATAAAGCGTGGCCCCTGCCTCAATCTTTACCAAAACTCCTACATATCTGGCTCTCCTCAGCTGACACTGTCATCAGCGGGGACAGCCCACGGACAGTCACCCTCTGCTTGGGTTTCATAGGCCCATATTGCACGTGAACAGATAACCATGGGAGCAGGCTGGGAATGCCATGTTGGAACTGGCTTTCGGTCAAAGCCAAGGGATGCTTTCCACATTATGAACGCAGCCCTATTCCTGGCCTGTAAAACACCCTCCATGTTTCCCTTAGGAATGTCACCCCTCCCCCAGGGGAGTGAGGGAGGGGGAGACGCTTCTAAATTCTTTCCGTCCTTAAGCAAATGACTGCACGTCAGTCTCCTGAGTTCCAGCTCCACGGTTCACAAAACCTATCCTTTAATGTGTGATGCCCAGTCTTCCACTTTGACGTCAAGAGGCTGCTTGGTGTGTTTTAGGTGGAGGGAGAACGAACATCCTGGTTTTCAAAAGGCGGCAGTGGCTCTCTCCAAAAGGTGAAATTACTGAAAGTATCTGAACAGGGAAAGTCTGAAGAATGGCTTCTTTTCAGTAATGGGAAAACGTGGTCAACCACTTCACAGAGTCTCACGTACCTAGAAGGAAAACGGAAATCATCATTGCCACTGAGGGCCAGCGGACCCCAACCACAGGGAGCACCACCATGCACCCAGCGTTGTCAGCTGACCACCTACTTAACACATTGGAAGTAGTTCTAGAATAATTTCATATTAAACTAATAGGATATCAGAGAAGCAATCAGAATATGCAAAGGGGTCCGAGAAGGCTTTGTGGAAAAAAGCGGGACTTGGCTTTGCCACAACAGAAAGATGAAGGAGAACAGGGCAGAAGCAAAGGAAGACAGAGGAAACGACTCGGTGAGTGGACAGCCACCTGCCAAGGAGGACACATACAGGGTATCAACAAGAAAGAATCACAGATGATATATACCTTTGGACACCGAACAGATTGCTTTACTGTACAATGAGCAAACACCAGGCCCTGAGCCTAAGGAGACATGGATTTGATCTTCAGGTCTGCCACTTACCAGCTGTGCGATCCTGTGAAAATGGCTTAATCTCTCTAAGGCTCAATCTCCACAATTGTAAAAGAAGAAAAATGAAAACTGTGCCACAGTGTTTATATGAGAATTGAATAAAATATCGTATGCAACAATGCCTGGCCCATATTAGGCACTCACTAAATGTATTCGACAATAAATTTTAACATGCCTTAGAGAAAAAAGTCCTGGCTGCCATGAGGGTCAGAAGACCTAGCATCTACTCCTGACTTCCTTGCTATGCAACCTTGGACAAATGTCTTGCCCTCTCTGGGCCTCAGAAGCCACATCTTTCCGCATGTAGGGCTGGACTAGATCACTATTTCTAAACACTCTCTTCATACTCTCTTACTCTGTTCTCTAAACATCTTAAAGAAGATACTGGATATTAGTTATTTTGGTTTGTATTACAAAAAAGTAAAGTTGCTAACAGAACACACATTTTCAGACTGCCGGGTGCCTCCGACCTGAAATGCTGACATGCCCAGCCCTCTCCTGTACACCCGTAGCCTCCTTCTTGACAGTCACTGGGTCCCTTTCCAGTTCTGATTTCCTAAGAAGCTGGGAGGGGCTTTTAAAATCCAAACTCCAGGAACTAACATGTTCTGAGACATAAAATCACTTACTAAATAAGAATGAATATGTACATTTAATAAAGGACTTATGAGAAATATTGTGCTTGCACAAAATGGGAAAAACTTCTCTCAATAAGCAAGCATTATGTCTTTTCTGAGGATTAAAACAAACGAATAAAATAGAATAAACACCCCCGGCTTTAAGGCCTATTTGTTTGAGTTTTGTGGCAACAGGAGGTTGGTCCTTCTACAGGTAGCAGCCCATTGCCAGGCTGCGGTAGGTACCAGACCCAGAGTCACCTTCACACGCCCTCAGCGGCAGAGCCCAAGCTCCATCTATGAGCCTCTTTCTGGCCCACCCTCCACACACAGGGCTTCTGCAACACACGCGGGACTCACATACTGACATTCACAAATGCAAAAGAAAAAAAGCACTAAACCTCCCCATCCTGTGTGGGCCCCTATTCAGCCAAAGACACCTCAGATGACTTCTGCGACAGGGTCCCAGATTCTGAGGGGCACGTACCTACTTGGCTTAGAAGTGGTTCAGTACTAAGTTCAATGCCAGAGAAATGTGTGTGCCTCCCTGGAGAGGAGACAATCACATCTCTCAGCCTGTGCATCAGATAAAAATGTTCTTTGGCAATATATAAAACAGTCTTCTCTCATACAGAGATCCACGCTAGGCCATGCCATGAGCAAAGCACGCATCTTAATTCCAGAATACCTGCAAATGGTACCTTCACAGGCCTTCTAGGCCAAAGCCTCGGATGCTGGAATCCCCCTGTCCATGTACCTGGTGGCAAGGCTGCCACTTGTCTGCTATCTAGGCAGACTTCCTGGCCATTTCCAGGCAGCACCCTATTGGCTGAGAGGTCTTTTGGACCCTCCACAGAAATCCCCTAGCTCTTTTCCACACCAAGGAAAGCCTTCCATGTTGGGGGAGGAACCTCTGACACAGCCAGGGGTAGACATTTTTAACCAAGGAGGGGGAAGAAATTACAAGGACAGGGTTAAGAAAGGAATAGAGTCCCTGCTGTTGTTCTGAGGATCACAAAGCAGCCCGGCACTGACTTACATGGTCAAAGACGGAAGAGGGTCTCGGCTCCACCTTCCCCTGCCTCCCCACATACCCTGAGAACTGCTTTGGTATCAGCATGACTATGGGGGAGGAGCCTTGTCCAGGGCAGGCCCCAGGGCTCCCCCAGGCCTGTAACTGCTGAGTTAGGAGACTCCGACTGGTATGAGGGTCATGTTGAAAGTGATGTGTTCTGGAGGGAATCTACATTTCTACTCAACTTGAAATGACATGAGGTGTCTACAGAAGACCAATCCCTAGGAAACCACTAGAACCAAACTAGCTCTGCCATTTAAGGAAGGCTCTGGAGGGGCCCTGGGGTCACTCAGGCCAGAGGCTATTTTCCATGTCTGTATAGACCTGGCCAAAGGAGGTCCAGCCTCTGAAACGGACCAGGCAGAATGACAACTGTCTGCGTGGGCTGACATCACCCAGTGGGCAAAACGCCCTAATATACCTCTCACAGAATGTGGAAATGTTCTCCATTCTAAGAAGTTATCTACCAGGCACTCCTTGGAAACTCTCTGGGGCAGTTCTACTCTGTCCTATAGGGTTGCTACAAGTTGGAATCAACTTGACGGCAATGCGTTTTTTTTTTTCCTAAGAAGTTAAGGATACAAAATGAGGCATTTTAGAGTCAAGAGTGACTCCACAGCCAATTAGAATGCCTCCTTAAGAACAGTTATCCAATTTAGCCCTCTGACTCACAGAAACTGGGTGTTGACCAAAAATGTCAGAGGAATTCTTATAATTACACAACAAGGTTTCTGGTAAGACCATTATGACAGGTCAGCCTGTGAAGAGATAAACAGCCCCTCATCTTTAAATACAGCTTCATGTGACATTTCAATCTGGTTAAATTCCTAAGTCACATGCTAGGGTTTCAAAACTAACTTGGCAAATCTACCTCACAAATTCTCAAATTCATTCAGTCCCCTGCTGTGGCAGAATCTAACCACTGCCCTCAACTTTAGACCCAGAGGGATGCTGATTTCATTTCAGTTGTCCAAAAATTAAGTCTTGGAAAAAATACAAGAAGTCAAATATATTTTTCATTACAGGAATTAAAGACTGAAATCCAGGCAACAAGTACTAAAAAGGTATACTATAAACTGTAAAACACCATTCCAGAGTAAAGGGAGAGCAACAGTAGGAACAATAAAGTAACAACGTAAAACGTTCCCAGTACTCACGAGGAGATGTTGGTCTTTGCATGCTCCTGTACTAGTTCTCCTTTGGGGTTGACGGTGAATATTCTATTCAAAGACACTCCTACTTGCTTGTACGAATACACATCCTATATTTGGTAAAGGTTATTGAAAGGGTTAATTAGAAAACTGTAAAAACAAATACATGATAGTACGGATTTTCTACAACATGATAAAATTTTCCTTAACCACATTTTGCCTCCAAGTATTACAGAGAAAGAATATCCTTTGATGTAGAACTATTAAATTCATTACCTTCTCTGGGCCTCAGTTCTCTCATTTGTTCAAGAACCGAGTCAAAGAGTAGATAACCTATCACATCCCCTGCAGCTTTAACATTCCTTAATGTTATTCCCCGACCCATTTTCTGTGTCATGATTTCAAAGGTAAGAGAATTTTCTACTTGGGTAATTAGCACCCAACTATACGAGAGTAAGTCAAAAAGTATTGCTACAACATGTGAGACTATGTTGGCATCTACTATCTGATGAGGAGATGAGAGGGCAGAGGGGGTCAGAAGCTGGCTAAATGGACATGAAAAGAGAAAGTGGAGGGAAGGAGTGTGCTGTCTCATTAGGGGGAGAGCAATTAGGTGTATATAGCAAGGTGTATATAAATTTTTATATGAGAGACTGACTTGATTTGTAAACTTTTACTTAAAGCACAATTTAAAAAAAAGTATTGCTACAAAATCATAACCCATAACCTGTTGCTGTCGAGTCAATTACAACTCATAACAACCCTACAGGACAGAGTAGAGCTGTCCCACAGGGTTTCCAAGGAGCAACTGGAGGATTTGAACTGCCGACCTTTCGGTTAGCAGCCAAACTCTTAACCACTATGCCACCAGGGCTCCACAAAATCACAGAAACCTTTATTAAACAAAAATATCAAAACGTGAAGCTATTGTTTCTCAACATATCCTCCGTCTAGGTCTTTACACTTCTGAAGGCTGTGTTTCCGTCTCCCTAACCCTTCCCCCAAGAATTTTGTGCTGTTCGATTTACACCACGTCAAAACAGCAGTTCTGGCATCCTCGAGGGACTCAAATCATGCTCCTTCTAAATGTTCTTTGAGTTTTGGGAACACAAAGAAGCTGAAGGGGCAAGATCAGGGCTGTGGGGCGAATGGGGTAAGTTTCCCAACAAAGTCCTCAAAGGACAGCCCTTGGTACCCTCAAAGAATGAGCAGGTGCGTTGTCATGATGGGAAACATTCCTCAGGGCAACTTTCCTGGCCTTTTTCTCACCCATGCAGTTTTCAATTTTCTTAAAACGTCTTCATAATAAGCACCCGTCATCATCCTATGTTCTTCGAGAAAGTCGATCAAGATTACCCCTTCAGAATCCCAAAAAACAGTCGCCATAACCTTCTGAGCAGTCTTCCCTCTCTTGGCTCATCTCTGCAGTCTTTCTGACCTTCCCTAAAATGCCTGATCCATCTACAAACTGTTTTATGTGGGGCAGCATTCCCATAGATTTGTTGCAAAGCTTCAATGATTTGAGAAGATGTCCACTTGAGTTATATTAAAAATTGGATATTAGCCCTCACCTCAAAACCGTGTTTTCCCATAGCACAAAAAGTATGTTTTTTTTTTTTTTTTTTGAAGGCACTGTTAACAAGACTAAGACAAGGGTATTACTGAGAGAATTTGTCTGCAACCATCCACTAACTGCAGAAACATGTTTAAACACGTTTTGTTTGGAATAAAACCGTGCACTTATGAACTGGAACCCTAGTGGCAATACTTTTTGACTTACCCTTGTATTACAGGTGAGTATGTGGAAAGATAAACAGGGTCTCCAGAATGCTGAACTTTCCGGTAAATCTGGACAGTACGTACAAAATCTCAAAGTATTTGTGACACCATATGAAACAATACTACATTATACTGAAATGCTGAGTTTACCACTGTGCTTAGGGTTGGCTTTGGGATTTCCTTCTGCTAGAAAGGGTCTAATCCTATTATATGCTCCTGTTTTACTTATTTAGCAAGCAAGTAGCCATGTGACTCAGAGGGTACCCGAATGTGCTACACTTTGCCATTTAAATTGAGCAACTACGTGAGACCAGGTCATTTGGAGTTTCTAGCCCACATCTCATGCTTCAAACTGAAACCAACTTGCCGAGCTTTAAAGAAAACTAGGGCTGCTGAAATAATTTAAACTCTCCTTTCCTTTAGATGGAGGCAAGTGGCTCTTTACCAGGCTATTTCTTGTAGGATGTGGGCTGAGAAGCTGGCTTTATTTAAAGCTCCAGGGCAGGGATTTCAGACGACTACTGTCAAGAAAGGTAGTCATTTCAAGAGCTCTAATAGATCCTATCTCTTACTTACAGCCGGTCGGTTTCCAAAAGCAGCGTAAAACGGTTCTGTGTTTGGAAAAAACAGGTTTTTGATGTCTGTCAAACATTGGACTTTAAACTTTTCTGGCTTCTTTTCAATCACTTCTCTGTTAAAATAAATAGGTAAACAGTGCATCAGAATGAGAAGATAAGCTTCCTTAACAGCGACGATTATTTTTAACTTTCAAAAGTTGCCGTGACTCTAAGAACACATTCATATTTCAAAAATTAACTATGTGTCGGTCAGCTCCCCCCCGAAAAAAAGCACTAGATAGATATTGAATCAGTACATTAAAGTCATCCCACAAAAAAAAAAAAAAAGCCACTGTGGCAAAGTGATTTCACTGAAGAAACAATTCCAGAGCATAGAAAAAGAGGAAGCATTCCCAAACTCATTTTACGAGGTCGCATAACCTGAAAAACAAAACCTAAAAACGAACAGCATGAGCAAAATGTGGGCCAATCTCACTTGTGAATGGAAATACACGTATGCAAACTGACCCCAACCAGTACAAACCAATTGCCATCAAGTCAATTCCAAATTATGGCCCCCCACCGTGTGTCAAAGTAGAACTATGCTACATAGGGTTTTTAATGATTGATTTTTCAGTAGATCACCAGGCCTTTCTTCTGAGGTACCTCTGGGTGAACTTGAATTGTCAACCTTTCGGTTAACAGGTTAGCAGCTGAGCGCTAAACACCATTTCCACCACCCAAACTCTGCAAACTGACCCCAAAAACCCAGTGCCACTGAGTCGATTCCAACTCGTAGTGACCCCAGGAGAGAATAAAAGTTGGGTTTATTACAGGAATGCAAGAGTAATTTACTATTTAAACTGGTGAACGTAATATAATACATGAGCAGATTAAAGGCAAAGAGACACGATCACCTCAATAGATACAGAAAGACTATTTGATATAATTCAGCATCCAAACAGGATGAAAACTCTTAAACCAGGAACAGAAGGCAATACTCATAACCCCGTATCAGAGATCCTATTTGATACTGAAATAACAGTGGCCACCCTCACTATTTCAATTCAACCCTGTACTGCAAGTCCTACCCAGTGTAGTGAAGTAAGAAAAATAAATAAAATTGATAAAGACTGGAAAGGAGGGGAAAAAAATTATCATTATTCACAAAAAAATAACTACATAGAAAACCCAAAGATCCTGCAGGTGAATTACCAGTACCAATGAGAGTAATAAGGTTGCGGGCAACCAAATCAATGTACAAAAACCAGCTGCATTTTCATGCATCAGAAACAAATAGGTAGAAAACATAATTTTGTAAACTGTATTTTAGATAGAATTTTAAAACAGCAAATGTCTACGAATAAACCTAACAAAAAATGTGCCAGGCCTTTATGAATTCAATTATATAACTTCACTGAAATATATCAGAGAAGACCTAAATAAATGAAGAAATATATCATATTCTTTTGTTGGAAGATTCAGTATTATATTAAGAAAGACTTCTTCCTAAATTGATATGCAGATTCACAGTAATTTCAATGAGCAAAGGGCAAGAATAGCCAAAACACCTCTGATGATGGCAAGTTGAAAAGCCTGCCTTACTGGACTTACTCGAGAATTATTACAAAACTATGGTAGTTTAACAGGAGTCCTGGTGGTTCAGTGGTTAAAGCGCTCAGCTGCTAACCAAAAGGTCTGCGGTTCTAACTCACCAGGCACTCTGCAGGAGAAAGATGTGGCAATCTACTTCTGTAGACTTAGGGCCTTGGCAATCCTATGGGGCAGATCTTCTCTGTCCTACTGGGTTGCTAGGAGTCAGAATTCCACTCAACAGCAATGGGAGGTTTTTTTAGTTTATACTAGTTTATAGACTGTGTGGTAATGGTCAATTTGTCTCTCCCTTTGCCAATAGAACAAAACAGAGGGCCCAGAAAAACAGGGTCACACAGATGCTGATTTACGACCACAATGGCACCTCAAAGCGGAAGACAAAGGATGGTCTTTTTAGTCAATGGTTCTGGGACAAATGAATATATAGAAAAAAAAAAATGACATTGGACCCTATTTCATTCTATATAAGGAGCCCTGGTGACACAATGGTTAAGCGCTTGGCTGCAAACCAAAAGGTTGGAGGTTTGAACCCACCAGCTGCTCTGTGGCAGAAAAGACCTGGTGATGTGCTCCTACAAAGATCACAGCCTAGGAAATCCTATGGGGCAGTTCTAGTCTGTCCTATAGGGTCGCTAGGAGTAGGAATTGACTCTATGGCACAAGACAACACAACATCACCCTATATATGAAAATCAGCTCCCAGTGGATTCTAGACCAAAATATGAAAGACAAAACCATTAAATAGAATACAGAATAATATCACTATGCCTACAGGTTAGGGAAGGATTTTTTAACGTACAAAAAGCACAGATCACAGAAGGAACGATACGTTCAACTACATGAAACTAAGAATGTTATGTTCATCAAAAGCCATAACTGGAAAAAGACGTTTCTAACACAACATAGGCTAAGTATACAGACGATTATATAACATAGTCTTACAAAGCACAACAGAAAATGGGTAAAAGATCTGAACAGACACTTCAGGGAAGAAGCAGCCCAAATGGCCGATAAACATATGAAAAGAGACATTTCATCCTTACCAGATGGACAGAAATGTAAAAGTCTGGCAGCGTTTTGACAAGAAAGCAGAACAAACAGAGCACTTAGACACTGCTGCTGGGTGCACACATTGGTTCAGTGTATGACTGTCTTAGTCATTTATTGCTGCGATAACAGAAATACCAGGAGTGGATGGCGTTAACAAAAAGAAATTTATCTCTTCACAGTAAAGTAGTCTAAAAGTTCAAATTCAGGGCATCAGCTCCAGGGGAAGGTTTTCCTTCTCTGTTGGCTCTGGAGGAAGGTCCTTGTCCTCAATCTTCCCCTGGTCGAAGACCTCCTCAGGCGCAGGGACCCCGGGTTCAAAGGACACACTCTGCTCCCGAGCTGCTTTCTTGGTAGTATGAGGTCCCCAACTCTCTGCTTGCTTCGTTTTCATCTTTTGTAAGATAGAAGGTGGTGCAGGCCACACCCTAGGGAAACTCCCTTTACATTGGATCAGAGAGGTGACCTGAGTAAGGGTGGTGTTACAATCCCACCCTAATCCTCTTTAACATAAAATTACAATCACGAAATGGTGGACAACCACACAATATTGGGAATCATGGCTCAGCCAAATTGATACACACGTTTTTGGGGAGACATAATTGAATCCATGACAACTACCTTGGAAAAGAGTTTGGAATTACCTAGTAAAGCTGAAGACGTGCACCTCTGTGACCGAGCAATTCCACTCTTAAGCATAGACCTTAGAGCAGCTATTGCACAGGCGCCCCAGCCGATAACTACAAGAATGTTCAGAGAAGCACTGCTCACGGTAGCAAAAACTGGAAATGACTCAAATACCCATCAACACGCAAATGGATAAATAAACTGTAGTAGAGCCATGCAACAGAGCGCTATGCAATCATAAAAAATGAATGAATTACAGCTACGTTCAACAATCTTGGGAACATAATGCTGATCAAAAAAAGCAAGCTCCAGAAGAACACGTTTCCATTTATATAAAGTTCACAAACATGCAAAATTAAATATATGGGTTGGGATTACAAACATATAATACACACAAATATATGGGATAAAACTATTAAGAAAAACAAGGAACGATTAACATAAAATTCAGGAACAAGGGCTCCTTCTGAGGGGGGAGGGATGAGGCAATTAAGGACTTCATATGTAATGGTACCGTCCTTTCTCTTTAACTGGGGGTGGGGACACTGGTGTCCACTGTTAGCTTATCCTTTATTCCTCACATATATTTAAGAAATATTCTTTTGTACCTACTCAATATGGGATTTAAATGACGATGATGATGAAGATAGAGCACCACACTGAGTGTCAAAAGACCCAAGGGCTGGTCTTGGCTCTGTACCGACTTGTGTGGGCTTTGAGGCCCTCCTTAACAATAAAATGAGGGGCTTGCATTCTACATATCAGAACCCTTAGAGATAGATAAATGGTGCCCTAGTGGAGCAGTGGTTAAGAGCTCTGCTGCTAATCAGCTCAGCTGCTACCAGCCCCTTCCTGGCAACCCTATGGGGCAGTTCTATTCTGTCCTATAGGGCTGCTATGAGTCAGAATAGACTCTACAGTAATGGGTTTTTTGTTTTGTTTTGGTTTGTTTTTGTATAAGTCTCAAACTTGAATGTATTGGGGAAAAATATCCAAACTCAATTTCCTATTTTAATCACACACACACACACACATATACACAGAGGAGGTATGGTGGAGGACACGGAGGAAGATGTCTGCAGGCCGGTATCCGAAGGTAAGCAGTCCACAGGAAGAAAACACCTCCGTGGCCCCTTGCCACCAAATGCTTTGAAGGTGCCTGACTCCCGGTTTGGTAGTTCGGATCCCCAGGGAGTGAGCAGTGAGGGCTGCTGAGAACCGCCGCAGCGCGCAATACAGATTCTACCTTAGCACGTCCAATCTCTTTGCTGATTTGAATTTGCAAACAGTCACTGGTATCCACCTCATCCCACTAGTAATTTTACTCTAGCAACAAATAAATGTCACTTGTCCAAGCCTCAGAGCAGCTCAGAACACCAAAGGGAAAACTGAGTTACTTACGGAATAATGTCTTTCCCACAGACAGATGCCAGCCTCTGTTTTTGTCTAACTAACTCCAGAAGCTAAACGCTGCTCAGTAACTCAAGGTCATGGGAATTACAGCAAAGGCTAACTTGTCCAACCCTCACCATCGGCTCAACTCATCGCCAAGGCTACTTGCAAGACTGGAGCCATCCTTGTTAAGAACGTATACTGTAGCCATCGTGTATTGATGAAAATCATCTGAATAGCTGTCTCCACAACAAACAGGGTGGTAACTGAAAAGATCACATGACTCATATCCAATTTCTACCTTAATTGAAGCAGCTGCAGAACCAAGAGTGTAAAAAATTCTCAACCTTTTTTTTTTTAGACATATTTCCTAGAATCACAGCATTTTAGTGTCGAAAAAGACCCTTAGGATCTTCTAATCCAACTCCTCACTTGGCAGTTGAGGAAACAGGCTCAGAAAAGTGAGCCATCACTCCAGTCATGCTGGTAAGCAATCACCACACATGATTAAAACTTGGGGCTCCTGAGCCCCCCTTCAGGACCCTCTCTGCCAGCCCCTGCTGAGATCTCATTTTTGCAGACCACGTTACCTGCAGATTCACCCACTATGTTCCTTTTCCTTCATTCCGATTTAAACCTTGGCTGTAGAATCATAACTGCACCCAATTAAAGTGTCTTGTCCATAGGTGTTATGGATTGAATTGTGCCCCCCAAGGAGATTATGTTGAAATCCGAACCCTTGGTACCTATGAATGGGACCCTGTGTGGAACCAGGGTCTTTGGAAATGTTATCAGTTAACAGAGGTCATACTACAATAGAAGGGGTCCTGATCTCATGTGAGTCGCTCCTTATGGAAGAAGAAGACAGAGATCTTGGACTCAGCTGTACCCCGTCAGGTCAACGGTGATGCTGGGCTGGGGTCAGCGCTGGGGGTAGAGAACCCCCTTTTCAGCAGCCAAGATGTCTTTCAACATGCTACCTTCCAGCTTTCCCCATTAAAACCAACAGCCCGGCAGCCAGTTATTATTTGAATGAATACAAGCTGCTCCGAAGGCTCTCCAGGATTTTCCAAGGAGCGACAGCTGGTTAAAAAGAAACCCTAACTAGAAGCAGTTTCCTTAGAAGACTGTTCAACCCAAAGATGTCTTCTAGGTCTCTCAAGCAATGCTACCCAACTATTCCAGAAGCTGAAGGTCTACCATCTGGGTTCTTCACTCCTGAGACAGTCCAATTCTGATTGCTTCCCTCCATGTAAACTCATATCACCTTCCACCTCTACTTTGTATGCTACTCTGGGATACTACCTATTATAATTTGGAATAAAAAAATACCAAACCAAACCCACTGCCGTCGAGTCGATTCCGTCTCCTAGCGACCCTATAGGACAGAATAGAACTGCCCCATAGAGTTTCCAAGGAGCACCTGGCGGATTTGAACTACCGACTTCTTGGTTAGCAGCCATAGCACTTAACCACTATGCCACCAGCATTTCCATAATTTGGAAGAGGAATCATAATATGCCAAAAAAAGTGATGCTGGATTCCCCATCATGCAATGGTGAGCTCCAGAACCTAATTTAATGGAGAAGTGGTTGTGGATGAATGATTTTGGGAAACTGCTTCCTCAATTTGAACCCCAAGCAAATTAAGTTTTTTTTCCATCTAGGGAACCTAAGGAGAACCTCAGCTCTACCTATGGGAAGGTGTCCAGGAAACTGCTTCCTCAATTTGAACCCCAAGCAAATTAAATTTTTTTCCATCTAGGGAACCTAAGGAGAACCTCAGCTCTACCTGTGGGAAGGTGTCCAATTTACTTGGTACCTTTACTGGCTCTCTCTAAGCGGAATGGGCTAGGCTTACAGTCCTCCGGAAAAGACTTCCTTCCACTTTCAACCCCTGCCCCAGGCGATCTTTCCCCCCTACACTTGTCCAGGCCATCTTGCTTGTTCTTTATTACTGAACCTGTTTCTTATCTCTGCTTGCAGACTTTCTCCTGCTGCTGCAGCATCCTCCTGGACTAATACCATTTTTGTGTGCGTGTGTGCGTGTGTGGTAAAATACACGTAACATAAAATTTGCCATTTTAACCATTTTCAAGTGTACAGTTCAGTGACACTGATCACTCACAGTGTTGTGCAGCCATCACCATGACTTGTTCCCAAAACGTTTTCATCACCCCAGACAGAAACTGTACCCAATAACCAGTGGCTCCCTCTCTCCCCCTCCCTAGCCCATGGTAACCACTAGTCTACTCTGTATGTATTTATCTACTCTAGACATTTCATGTAAGTGGGATCATACAATAAAAAAAAAGAAGAGACAGTGACTGTCATGTGAAGATGGACTTACAGGCTAAGGAACACCTGGAGGCACCAGAAGCTGGGAGAGACAAGAAAGGATTTCCCCCTGCAGCCTCCAGAGACAGCATGGCCTAGCTGACACCCTGAATTCAAACAACTAGCCTCCAGAACTGTGAGACAATAAATTTCTGTTGTTCAAAGCCACTCACTTTGTGGTCCTTCATTACAGCAGCCCATAACAAAAAAATACAGGGAACTAACGCAAGTAAGGAAGGCCATCCATGTTCATGGCAGACTTGGTGGGCTTAGCCAACAATTTTAGAAAACCTACAGAACAGTTAACATGTGCAATGGCTTTGGGTAGACTGTAGCTAGAAAGGACCAGGCTGTTGGCCATTTGACATGAGAAGCACCTCTATCTCTGTAGAGGGCAAATGGTGAGGGCTTTGTGTTTTGTTTTGTTTTGTTTTTTAATAATTCCTTACAGGCAAAAAGTGATATTAATAATAAGGAAAAAATAACAAGGACGGCTTTAAATTGACCTTTAGTGGCAGGATGTCAGAGTAATAACGTCCAACTCTTCACTTTCCCTAGCAAAGCCTTAATACTTAACATATGCTAATGAGCAGCTTGTTGCACACCGTCAACATAACTCAGGAACACCGCTCCACTAACATACCTGGATATCTACTGCCATCTACGCTGTTACAACAGCTCTTAGGGCTTGAAACACACTGCAGAATCCATAGGTTTTTGCCTGAATTTCCCCCCGAAAACATACAAGTTTCAATGTGAGCTCATTACTAGAGGAAAAAAGTGACTCCTTACACAAAGCACAGATGGAAAAGGTATCCACAGAGCTCAAGAAAAATACTCAAGAAGAGTCAACATGGTGTTTTGGGCTTCTCTGGATTTTTCCATGGCTAACAACAGCAAGGAGCTAATCTGGCCCCCAAATTCAGGCAGATTCATGTCAAAGCCATTCAGCAGGTCTTAGCCGTTCGGCGGGTCTTAGCGATACAATTATGTGATACTTATAATTACCCCTTAGCAGGACCAACGTCCTGTAGTTAGCCAGACTAGATTATGCTTTGGGCCTCAAGCTATGGGCAAGTCCCTTGTTTCCCTCCCCTTCCCCCCTTCCCCTCCAATGAGGCCAGGGCTAGACTGGTTTGGCTTCCTTGAACAAGGCTAGAAAGGTGAAGGGAGAGACGGGTAATCAGAAATTGGCTAGTGGCTGTTAGAGGACCATTAAAATAAATAATGTAATCACAGCTCTGAGTAAAGCGAACAATTATTACGGGAGCCCAAGGTCAGGTGGGTGATGGCAGTTGGTAGAGGGGCCACTTAATCCAGCCTGGGTTTCAGATTAGGTGGATACAAGTTGATTCTCAAAGGGTTATTAAGACTTAGCTGGGCAAAGCAAAGGGGGTGCAGGACAGAAGGTGGGCTATCCAAAAAAGGGGAACAGCATGTGCAGAGACTCAAAGCAGAGAATATCATTCTGGAAAATGGAGGTAGTTCCGCATGGCTGAATTTTAGAACGTGGAGAGGAGGGTGGGGTCAGGTCATGAAGAGTCACGCTATACGAGCTGATGAATCTGGAATTGATCCTGAGAGCCATGAGGGGCCCAAGATGGTAGACAGCAGGGAGCAGCAGGGCTGGGCCTGCATTTTACAATGATTTTTCTGCTGCCTGATTTGGAGCATGCGTATTGGATGGGGAAAACAAGATTATTCTTGCAAAACTTCCAGTTAGGAGGAATAAAGGCCTGAACTGGACCAAAGGTCTGGGAGTGGGAGGTGGACCTGAGGGCAGTACCTGTGCAAAGCAGAGAAGAGACTGCTTGGGCTCAGCAGCAGTGGTCCTTGAGGTAATACCGTGCCCCTCTCGTTAACCCAGTGCAAGTACCCTCTCGTCATGTCCGCCATCCCGATAGCACGTGCAGAGCAGTAGAGAAACTTATATCCATTTCTGAAAATGAGACAAAAAGATGTATATTTAATGGAATCATAAAATGGGACTTTTTCCATTCACAAACCCTGATTTATATATTTTCATGAAGTATGGCATTGTTGCATGCTGCCTCACAAATAAAATCCAGGTTATACAAAATCTTATTTTCAGTAGAGGAACAGGCCTATACACACTGCACTGTAATTTACGAGGCACTTTCACATTCATCACTTTATTTAATCCTCACGAGGACATGCTTGGTAGGTATCTTCCCTGCTTTATTGCCAGGGAACCTGAGGTTCAGATCTTCAGACTGGCCAACCTACCTGCATCTGGACAGATCACACTCCCTTGTCCCTGCTCCTAACTAGAGCCACCCATCCGCTTGTGCACAGGATCCCACCCCATCTGCCAATTCAGACTACTCCAAGAGTGAGACACACCCCCCCAACTCCCTCCGCTGCCCTCAGCACATACACACAACATCAAATCCCCCCTCTCTCCTGGATAATTCCTATCAGTGTATAAATATGCTGCAATCACTCCCATCTCATCCTAAATACAAACCAAATCAAAAACAATCACACACACACACACACACACACACACACACACAAACCTCCTTGGACCCTCTCCAGCTAAAATCCCATTTCTCGGTACCCCTTTACAACAAAATTCTTCCAAGAAAAGGCTGTTTATATTCATTGACTCTGCTTCTTCACTTGACTTTCTCTCCTCAGCTCACTCCAAACAGGCTTTTGTTCCCACTTCATCACTGCCCTTGTAAAGGTCACCAATGACGTCCATCTTGCCAAATCCAGTAGCCCAAGTTCAGCTCTCATATTAATAGACTCCACGGTAGCATTTGACACAGCTCATGGTTCCTTCCTCTGGGACACTTCCTGCGCTGGGCTTTCAGACTCCACATGTCCTCGTTCCCTCCTCCTCACTGGCCACTCCTTCTCAGAGATTTTTGCTGCTTCCATCTCCTCCACCCAGGCTCGAAGGGCTGGAGTGCCCCGGGGTCCCAGGACTCATTTCTCACTACCCTCACTCCCTAGGCGATTCCACTACTTCCATGGCCTTATCTGCCACATCTAAACTGCAGAAGTGTAAAACATCTTTCTGTTAAACACAAATGTATTGCTTTAGTAGGACTACCGTACATTTCACTTTTTTTAATCATTGAAAATTCAGTGGCCTAAATGAGATGTGCTATAAGTATAAAATATATACCAAGTTTTCAGTGTTTAGTATATAAAAACTGGACTACAACTCATTATATTATTTTTATATTAGTTACTAGTTTAAATAATACTTCAAATATATTAACTTATTGAAAAATTTTTAAAGTACCAATTATACACTGATACCACCCAAATTTACGTTTTCAGCCCAGATCCCTCTCCTAAACTCCAGGTCCATATAGCCAACTGCAAAATCCACATTACTTATTAAACACGTAATACTATCTTAAATGTGTTGTGTGCTTATGAGAGGATTCCAGCACATAGCGTGACCCTGTAATACAAATAGGGTCTCCTAGGCAGAAATCTTTACAGAAGGAAATCATCAGGTGTTTTCTCCTCCAGAGTGGTTGGTAGGCTCAAACCATCAACCTTTCCATTTACAGCTGAGCGCTTAACCATTGCACCAACAGGCTCCTACGTCTTAAACACAGTATATCAAAAAAACACCATCCTTGAAGCCTTCCCCACCTCAACAAATGACACTCTCATTAGCCCAAGTGGTTTCTACTTTTCCTCACAGCCACCTTCCCCACCTTAATCCACTAGCAAGTCCTCTCGGCTCCACCACCAATGCCTATTCCAAAACCATCCCCTCAGTACCTGCAGTACAAGTTGATTACTTTCGTGTGTGGCCTTTCTAGCCATGGTCTTGTAACTCCCACCCAGGTGATTGGGCAGGACTGTATGATAGGGTAATTGTGGCCCACCAAGGGGATTGGTCAGTTTTGCCTTAAAAGGGAGCCAATTCCAGACCAGAGAGGAGCCCACTACCACCAAGGAAGGACAGACCAGCAGGAGAGACCCAGCAGCAAGAGACGGTGTGGTGGGCCTCCGACTCCATGAAGAGAGAAAGCTGAGTCCCTCTGGACAGAGACTGAGGACCAGGGAGAAGTGTCCCTTTGAGCTCGGCTGGGAAGAGGCTATCCTGATGGAAGAACTGTATCTTGATTGTTCCTGTGCCTGAATTTAACTGTTACTTCCCTAATAAACCTCATAAACATGAGTATGGTCTGTGAGTTCTGTGTGGCCATTGCAATAATTGTTAAACCCAGCAGAGAAGTAGAGAGTGCTGTGGGAGGGACGGTTGGTGTTAGAATTGGTAAAAATGGCAGAGAGAGGAGGCATGTCTGACCTACGCCTCATACGAATCAGCCTTGGGCTGTTATGTTAGCCTTGGTTCTCCTTCCCCCTTGTGAAGTTATAGGAGGTCAGACAATGCCCCTAAGCCATTTTTACAGTACCACCTCCACTGCTACTCCACACCACCACTGCCTCCATTACTGCAACAGCCTTTAATCATCTCCCCACTTCTACTTTTGCCTCCCCCACCCCAATGGAGCCTTCACACAGTACTCAAAGAAAACTTAAAGTTTAATCAGGTCGTGCTCAAAACCCTCCTGTAATGGTTTACCATCTCTCTCAGAACATAATCCAAATTCTTTGCCAGGGCCTAAAGGTCTCTAAGACCTGACCCTGCCTTTCTCTCCAACCCCATCTGCTCCTACCGCCCCCTCCCCTCACTCCTGGCTAACCTCACAGATGTTCTTACTATTCCTCAGCTCACCCAGCTCATTCCTGCACTGGGCATTTGTCCTGCTCTTCCTTCTGCCTGGAGCACTAGTCCCCCAGATTTTCAGAGCTCGCTTGCTCCCTCACCTTATTCAGGTCTGTTCAAATATCACTTCCCCAAGAAGGCCCTGCCCTTGACCACGCTTTCTAAAATAAAATACACATATACACACTCACTCACTCTGGCTACTATCCCCTTGTTCTGCTTTTATTTTTCTTCACAGCACTTATCACTAATGTTATATTCAATTGTTTGACTAACTCATTAATCTGCAAACTCCATGAGGGTAGGGACTTTGTCTCATGCTGTGCTGTATCCCAGTGCCAAAAAGAGTGCCTGGCATGTAGATGGCATTTAGTCAATATTTGCTGAATAGACAAACACAAACTATCCACTTCCTACCCTACTTACTATTCTTCTAAGTTGGACGTTAATATTTTAGGGTGGTAAAAGGACCTGTCTCTAAATTGCTTAACAATATTTTTATTTAAAACTAAGAAGAGAAAAGTTTTAAGACAAAAAAAAAAAAAGATTTAGAAATATCAGCTTGTTTGGAATATAGAGATCCATCTGAAAAAATCAAGTAACCTTTTTAATTAAACATTTTTGTATTTTAGCTGTCTAACTGGTGCAATCTTTAAAAAAAAAAAATCACTATTTCTATATATAGCTCTTCCCGCCAAAGTCCTAAAAGCTGCCACCTGCAGGGGTCTGGGATGTTAATTTTATTCAAAACTTGATTTTCATATACATTTCATAGTTTGATCATACCACTGAGTTGTTCTCACCATGCAAGTGTTTGGCTTCAAAGGCCATGGCTAAATTTCACTGGAAATCAGCTCTACAATGTCCTCTTGAGGGAAATGCTTGTTGGTGGCAGCAGGGATTATCCCTCCAGAACCTTCACCCTTGTGAAAGCTTTGCAAATGCTGCAAAGTGCCCCATCAAATGCTCAGGTTGTAGGAAATCACCAATGCTTATCCTCAATGGTCCCCCTCACGAGAAAGACCTCTCACTCAGAAGGGCATGACCTCCAGGAAGGTGCAGCCCAAGTCTCTGCTCCATCCATACATGCATCCCACCTTCCCGTACTACACACTTACTATGCACCTCCCTGGGCCAGACCTCATGCTGACCTGGGAGTGCATAATGGCAGGACACAGGCCAGCTCTGCAGGAACAAAGGCTGTTGTGGGAAAAACAATCACAGACAGGACACATGACAAAGCAGAGGTGTACACAAGGTTCAACAGAAAGCCAGATGTAGGAAAGACTGACTCTGTCTGAGAAGACATAAGAGCTTAATAAAAGTGCAGTCCACACATATCTATCACACCTATTTCTCCAATACTCTCAATTGAAACTGGGCTCTAGGGAAATACCAGAGCAAAACAGAAAGGACAGTTCATGTCTAGGGTTATTAGGGGCTTGATACAAGCAGTCTTCTCCTTCTGTCCTAATCTCTACAACCCTTTTAAAACACTTGACCCAGAGATATTTCAATAGCTGGGAAGACTACCTTTGAGAGCATTTTCCAAGATAAGTTTCTAGATTGGGGTTTCTGAACCTTGGCAGCGTTGACATCTTAGACCAGATTAATTGTTTGTTGGGAGGAGATGCCCTGTGCATTGCTCGATGTTTAGCAGCCTACACTACTGCCCACTAGAAGCCAGCCATGACAATCAAAAATAGCTGCAGACATTGTCAAAGTGTCCCATGGTTGAGAACAACCATTCTAGAGAAAAGGGACCTCTGTCTCCCTCAGGTCCCACTTGCACTCCTGTGAGGAAGAATAATCACCTGCTACCTTAGGAAAGAAGGTTCTGTGCCAAACGCAGGCTTACTCTTAGCCTGCCACCCTAGGCTTTCTGTGATCTGGTCCCAGCCTTGTTTCCTGTTTCATTTTTTACCCCACCCCATGCCCTGCGCTGGAGCCTCTCTGTTCCATGCACACACAGTGCACTTGTTAGTCTCTACCTTTCTTCTCATTCCAACTTCCACCTATGATGACTTTTCTTCTCTTTAAAGCCCTACTCAACCATTAAGTCTCAACTCAAGTGCCATCTCCTCATCTAAACCTTCTTTGGTACCCCCTCTGATCAGAATTAATTTCTCCTTCACTTATGTCCTCGTAAACTTAGTAGCTCTATCATTACATTTACCCCCACTGCCTCTTTACAATTGGTTATGTGTACCTCCTCCTACATGATCCTAAGTGCCTTGAAGGGAGGGGACCCATCGTTCCCCGCGCAGTAACTCCTACAGCACCTAGAATAGTGCCTGGTGCACAACAGGTGTGCAATCATAGATTTTAGCTCATTCTCTGAGTTCTGACTGAGGCTCGGTTTGGGAAAGCTGTAGAAGACACACATTTGTAAGATTCAACCACATCCCAGTATCAGAACAATCCTAGGCTGGATAGGGTCTAAGAGATCATCTCATTTAATTTCCTCATTTTATAGATGAGGAAATCAAGGCTCAGAAAGGGGGATGTACTTGGTCCAAAGGCCTATGGTGAGTTGATGGCTGCCATTTGCAGAATCCAGGTCCCCTGACTCCCAATCACATATCATCTTATCTCTTACCAGCAGAGAGTAATGACTATAGTAAACTAAGAAGCTTTTAAGTGAAAGAAATAGATAATTGCTGTGGGCAGGACAGAGCCCTGGTGGTGCACTTATGGTTAAGAGCTTGCCTGCTAACCAAAAAGGTCTACAGTTCGAATCCACCAGCTGCTCCTCGGAAACCCTACGGGGCGGTTCTACTCTGTCCTATAGGATTGCTATGAATTGGACTGACTTGATGGCAAAGGGTTTGGTTTTTTTGTATTCTGTGGGCAGGAGAAGGAAAAAAGACCCTAATGAGTCTGCTAATGATTATTTCCCATTTTCAGTACATGGGCTTGAGATGCTACATACCTTAGACCACAGAGATGAACTAATTTATGTGTGGAAACAACATAAGTATTCATTCTAGCTAAGTTGTGGAGACACTGATTTCAGTAGTATCCGTATTAATATATATATGTAACATATGTGCTCAATATATATCAAATAAAGTAGAAAATTAGACTAATTGTCCAAATTTAGTCCCCAAAAGACCCATTAACTCAATGATCTAGACATTTTAGGAAATAGGGAGTTTCATATATTTCCATTTGTATTTACTATAGTTCTTTTTAATCAATAATCAAGTGAACTTTCTTTAAAAAAAAATCAATAAACAAGCAAGCGCTATACCCTCCACATGAACTAGGTGGCAATCAGCCTTTCTCCCAGGCTGGTCATATTTAAACAAGTAAACTCAACAATCAATCAGTAAAACTGTCCTCATTTTCTGTTGTTTCCAGGAAAGTGGCTATCTGTAAGGCTGTTTTTTTCATTAGACAAAAACAGCAGTGCATAAAATTTGAGTGGTACCCACATTCAAGGAAAGCAGAGACCAGGAGAGAGTGATCAGTCCAAATTTCTGACACTGAATGGCATCTTCTTCCTGATACTCTACCACGCTGAATATTTCCCTGGGTAATCACAAACACAACCTCAAAAGAAAAACCTGGACTCCTTAGAATGGTGCATCACACCAAGCCCCAAACCCACTGCCGTCCAGGCTGAAAACCTTTTAAAGAAGCAGACTGCCACATCTCTCTCCCATGAGTGGCTGGTGGGTTTCAACCACCGACCTCTCGGTTAGCAGCCAAGCGCTTTACCACTGAGCTACCAAGGATCCTAGTGAGTCACAAACCCTTATCAATTCTTAGTCCTGGCACTTCTCACAGCCATGGCTGCCTAAGAACGTCAAAGGATCTCATTTGTGAGACGCTGCTAGTGTAGTTTAACTAATAGTCAGCTACAGAACACTTACACCATGTCCAGCCTGTACTCAAACTCCATAATGGGGACCAAGGCCAGCAAACGAGGCCCAAGTCCTTAGACAACCAGGTAGCAATATGGAGCTTGACAAGCCCAGAGGAGGGAGAGATTATAGCAGACTGGGGTCACTGATTCTCGCCTGGAAAGACTTCGTGAGGATCGTGGGTTAGAGCCAGGCATTAAAGGATAAATACACGTTGAGAAGCAAAGATCAGCGGTAAAGGCATGGCAAGCAGAACCATCATATGAGCAAGGGCAGGAAGACGTGAAAATGAAGCAGAGAGTGAGAAACACAGTCAGCTGCGTTAGTGCAAGAAGGTCTGAGAAGCAGCAGCAGAAAATAAGGATGTATCAGAAGGCTGGGACCCAAAGCTCCTGGGCTTTGAAAGTGATACCTATCCTACAGGTGCTGAGTATGGAACCTCTGAAGGCCATGACCAAGCTGTATGTTAGACAGCTGCTCCAAAAGCCCTGAACATCACTCCAGATCACCCTGGCCTAATTGTACTGGTGTCACCGGCTACGTGTATCAAACTCAATGAACAAATAAATGTCAAGTCTCCACATCACATTATGCTTTGTCCTCTTCCCTGAAATGAAAACGCCAGGGGTCTTCCCAGCTCTTAACTAATAGATATCATTCATTCTAAACCAAAGAAAAGAAAGATCAGGTGTCCTCTGGTAAGCTCTATAACCTCACTTTTTCAGTAAGACATCTTTTCTGGGAAAATCTAAGACACAAATCAAAATCAGAAAAAAAAAAAATGCGACTGCACTTTTTTTTTTTTTTACTGCGGCAGCAAGGGCAGGAATAGATTTATGTTCCAAAAACCAGAGTGAATTAGGCTGTAACCTACTCCGTATCCTGACCCCTGAGGATTTCTTTCAACTACAATTGGATGCAATTTTCAGTGTCATGCAAATTGAGGCAGGGTCACCAGTAGATAAGTCCCTCTAAACAAAAGGTCAGCCTGTGGTAAAGTGGTGGGGAGAGGAGCTGGTACTTACACTGTCCACGGGGGTACAGACAGAGATAACCTTTGCAGAGGGCAATCCAGCAATATCGATCAAATCTTTAAATGCACTTATCCTTTGACCCAGCAATTCCACTTCTGGAAATCTACTTTACAGCAATATCGCCCTAAATGAGTATGTCTGTATTTATTTACACACACATTATGTATAATAAACCTAATATGTACATAGTCATTGTATCGGTCGCTATTAGACATAGTGAAAAAAACTGAAAACAAGTCCATCAATAAAGAATTAGTTAAATAAAGCATGGTTATCCACACAATAGAATTTTGTGCAGCAGTTAAAAGGAGTGAGGTACACCTTATATGTAATGCAACAAAAAGATATAATGCATTACTAAGTAATGTGATTACATGTGTATGGTGGGCAGGGAGGGTGTAAACGAATTTTTTTTTTTTTTAAGTAGAGCAGGAGGGACCCAAACTGTTAAGAGTAATTACACTTCTATGGAAAGGATTAGCTAGGTGGTAGGGCAGGAAGGGAAAAACCCAAACTTTGTACTTCTAAATTTCTATAATCTTTGCCTCTTCTTTTTCAAAGAAGCATTTCTTACTTTTGTAATTTTTAAAAGATGAAACCTGTTGAAATAAGGTCAACCCAGTGAGCTGAGCACTAAGAAGAAATCAGATATTTTTAATCTTACCAGGATACAAGGTCTTCTCTCTCCCCAAGCCACACTCCCCTACCAGATTATAAGGCCTGTGAGGTCAAAGACTATATGTCTAGTTTGTTATGTTCCAAGTACCTATCAGAGGACCGGGCACGTAATAGGGACTCAGTAAATGTTGGATAAATGAATAAAGGAAATCCAGGGAAGTATATCTGTGTTTGCAAAGTACCAGAAATAGCTCTGGCTGACTGCCCATTGCCCATGCCCTGTGACTACCAATGTGGACCAGAGGTGAACACATTAGGCTGGGAATCATGAGGCCTGGGTTCTAAGTCCTGACATCCATTAACTGTAACTTCCAGGGGCCTCACCTTCCTCCTCCAGGAAAAGAGAGGGCTGTCTTCATTCTCACTAAGGTAGGCACCCTCCAGCTCTAACTGGCTGGAGAACAGAATTCATTGAGGGAGAGGTCTAATGGACATGGGAGACTCTAGTCCATAGAAAGCTGGAGAACTTATGACTAAGTGCAGTAAAAGACTTGGACTCAGGAAGCTAGTATGGAGCAGAGGGATGGGGGTGGTGGTGGGAAGAAGCAAATTCCTTGAAGGGTCCTGAGCCCGGGTGTGCCACAGGCCAGGTGTAGTGATGTGTACTGCTGGATGGCTCGTGGGACCCGCAACGTTACTGAAAACTTGAATCTGCAACTTTTTAGGCAAAGGTAAATCACTTGGAATATGTAACACTACCATTTTTTCATCTCATTATCTTTTAACATTCTTCAATATGAACTGAACCTCAATCCCTCTCTGAATGCTATCACCTTCTTCTGCCTCCTATGAATTTTCAATTCACCTGTATGTTTTCTTCTTTCTGGATGTTGAATTCAAATCTGAAGTTGCTGGGATTCACTGCACACTTGGGGCTCTCCACTGCCACTCCCGTTTGACCCTGTTTATAAATGAGCTAATGGCCTGGCAGTGAAGACTCTGTGTGCAGAGTGCCATGCGTACACCAACAATGTGGCAAAAAACGGGAAGCAAAGGCTCTGTACTTACTGGCTCACTTTATGGTACAGCTTAGCAATCCCCTGGTGGGTCCAATCCTTCCCAAGGGTGGGCAAAATGTGGCCAAGTGTATCTGATCTAAATGTAGAAATGAGAAAAAATCAAAGTAAAAAGGAAACAGCAAAAGAAACGAAAATCCATTCAGACTCATGGCACCATAAATGCCTCACAAAGATGCAAATGAGAAAAAAATGCAAATGAGACCCATGACCTTATTTCTGGAGAGAAAGCCCAAAGCTAAAGTAATCAAACCTGAATGCTCAGGAAAGGATATGTTAATATATGAAAGGGCACCTTCAACTTGAGCATGTATCAAAGTTCTCGACGTGCTGAATAAAACGAGAAGTCCATTCAGAAAAGACGCTCTTCGGTAAGCATCCATGTAAGCACCAAAGTGACAGAGACGATGTCCTGAATGACAACCACCACCAAACCTAATACAGCTATTTAATTCAAGGAACTAAGACTATGTGAGCAGCTCTGATTGTATCAGAAATTGATCCGTATGATTTCCGTGATGCTACAGAGAAGGGCTGAAACACTAACGCCAGGCCTGAGGAGTTTACTCTGAAGTTAAGAAATCCATCACTGCCCCCTAAATCAGCTGTACCTACCGAGTGATTGTTCCGTCAATATCAGAAATGATAACTTTATCATCCCAGTTCCACAAATAGATGGTGCCTTCGCAGCGACAGGTGCCTTGATACTGCGTGGTAACACTGAAAACCACATCATTTGGGCCATTCTTCAACTTCAAGCTTTTCTGAAAAACACGAACAATTTGTCCGCTTAAGAGCAAGGCCCAGATCAAGAGACATTTGGCTTCTGTTCCACGAGGAAGAGGATTAGGCTTTTTTAAAAAATTGTTATCCTAGGCCATTGTATAGTTCTTTCTTTCCCCCTCTCTTGCTCTAGAAGAGGAGGGTCTTTCAGGGGTTGGAGAGAAAACTCTCAGCTCTTCTCTCAGACCCACTTATAATGCAGCTAGCACACTTCTGGAAACCCTGGTGGCAGAGTGGTTAAGTGCTACGGCTGCTAACCAAAAGGTCGGCAGTTTGAATCCACCAGGCGCTCCTTGGGAACTCTATGGGGGACAATTCTATTGTGCCCTACAGGGTCACTGTGAGTTGGAATCAACTCGACAGCAACAGGTTTGGTCTTTTATTTTTAGCACACTTTTTTCCTACATAGGCATCTACGTCCAGGGACACTGCAAACTTGCTTCAGTATTTCTGAGTGAGATTTAGGAGAGAGGGTTAAACGATAGGCTGGAGGCTTGCCATAATAAATCACGATTGCAGAATGGGGCACTCTTACTGCTCCATGACTAAATACAAAGAGTCATGATTCGGTGAGTTAATTTGCAAAGTGTGAAAATATGTTTCTGTAATAACCATGGTTTTTAATGATTTTTTTAACCCAAATTGGCGGAAAAAAAGTCTGTTATCAGTCACACCTTATATCCAGAAGAATAAGTCCAAACCAAAGGAAACCATACCAAATTCAAAAGGCACAATCACCTTTTGGCAGTTTTGAACCTCTTTGTTGGATTCTCTAATGAATGCTGGCTGTCTCCACAGCCCCGCAGAGCTGCCGAACTCAAGGGCTCTGCCCTGGGGTTGCTGGGGAAAGCTGTGGGTCATGTGGTTGTCTGGGCTGGTTCATTATCTCTTCCCATTAAATACCATCACAACTAAGCCCGGCTGTCCACTAACACTTAGGATAAAGGTAGAAGACTGTATTAGCAAAAACAGAGGAATACTGGCTCACTGATTGATCGTGGGAAATAGGCTCCAGGGAAGGAATGGGCCTAACTAAAATGGGTCTCACATATTAGCAAAAAAGGATCAGAACCTGCCTGCTGCTACCTGAAATTCTCTAAATCTCATCACATCTGCTTGATTTCCATCAATTTAAGAGATGCATTTGAGCTAGCAAACATCTCAAAGTAAAAACACCCCTGAGAGATTTTTAAACTCTATCATTCATTTATACTTCCTGCTTTCCTCCCAACACTTGGAAAAAAAGAGCCTCTAGTCCTGAGTCAGGGAAGACAAAAGTAATATTAAAGAGCCAGACTAGAGAGGGTGCTGATGTTACAGTGGGGAGCAGCTGGAAACCTGGGGTACCAAAATGAGGGGTTTGAGGTAGCCAGAGGGTAGCAGGCACCCTGGGATATAAAAGCCAGGAAGTAAAAGCGGGGTCCAGAAAGTGAGCAGGGTATTCAGGCCATCACACATACCATACCCGGACGACTGTCACTTGGCGAGTACTGACAAACACAGCCGTGGCGAAGACAAGAGACTCACCAGCTGCTCTGAAGTGAGCCGGAGAGTCTTTTTGTAGCTGACATTAGACAAAAGAGGGAGGTGGCTGGCGTTTGATGGCTTGGCAGCTGCGTGCTCTTCATCACTGGAGGATGACTCATGCTTTATTCTGGAACAAACAGTGATGTAATCACCAATTAGAAGATGCATCTGGGTAGCCATTAAAAATGCATTAGCCTGGAATCAATGACTAAGTCAATCAGGTCTCTCCTGAGCACAGTCTCCTGGGTGGTCATTTACCATATGGCATTAAATTCATCAATGAATTCTCACTAAATTCCCATTCATACATCGCTTGCATTGTGCATCTGGGGGCTGCCTCTCCTCATTCACTTGTCTATTTACTAGCTATCATCACTCTATTTTAAACCAACAGCCTTCCAGTCATGATAAGTAGAATTAAACTCCCTCCTTGCCCAGAAGGATGCTACCGAACATGCTCTGCCCCTCAGCTTCCCCGCCTGAGGCTGCAGGCTGAGCACTAGGAATCCAACTTTCTACCAGCCCAAACCGATCAGTTCCCAACGTGTACCTCCGTTGCTGTCGAGCTGATTCCGACTCAAAGTAACCCTACAGGATAGAGTAGAACTGCCCCATAGAGTTTCCAAGGAGCAGCTGGTAGATTCCAACTGCCAACCTTTTGGTTAGCAGCTGAGCTCTTCATCACTGCGCCACCAGGGCTTCTCACTAACTATACCATTCCAAATAATTAGGGTGTTTCTAAGACATACAAATAGGTGCCAGTGAAAATAAAGAAGACTCACCAATTCTCCTCCTCCAAAATCCCTAAGCAATACCTTTTCTAAGGAGTCGTCACATAAGCAACAAATACGGCCTAATGTGCCTGCACAGAATCCACAGGGCAAGGCTTCTAACTTTTATAATTTGCCGTGTAGAGGGAGGCGGGGGCAGGGGGTGCAGGCTGAGAATCATTTTCATTTTGTCTAAATAGCTCATCTAAAGTATATCAATAATTAATTGTTCCCTATATTAAAATCCTGCTATGACATAATCCCTGACCAACAGTATTAGCTCTGCTTCCTAGGGACAATATCTTCAATAATGTTAAATCTCTTCAATATCTTTAATCATGTCTTACACTTTGACAAAGTGCTAAACAAAATGGGAAAGGCCAAGTGGCCCCCAAAGCAGGCATGTCCCAGCTCTTCAGGTGCTTTGCCCTCCTGCCAGGCTTCCTGCTCAGCATATCCTTCACGCAGAATTTACATATACACAGGGGTTCCATTTAGTTTTTTCTCTCAGCAAGTCTTACCTCTGGATGCTAAAATTCTCTTATTCTCCTGACTCTTGTTTTCCCCCTTGTCTCCATTCGCTATGACCAGGAAATTATCAGATATCTCCTATGTACCCTATCACTTTCTTACCCCATATTTGTTCATTCAAGCAGCAATTCCTACAATCCAATACTGTCCCCAATTCTGTGTTATTTCTGCCACATCTTAACATGGAGACCTGGCTATTTCCATTCCTAAAATGTACAGCCCCTCCCCAAGCATCTGTTCCCAGGACCCAGGAGAGGGCACCTGCAGGCTGTGGGCTGGTGGACTGGAGCTCACTCAACCAATGCTTATCATGTACTGTGCCAGGCGCTGAGGATAGAGCAAACAGCCCAGCCCCTACTCTCACAGGGCTTTTTGTCTGGCAGGGAGATGAACCAAACAATCACAAGGCAGCAGCACACATGCTATGATGGGAAGCAGAGGACGATATGGGAGCACCTGGACTTGAATTTGGATCTTTGCAGAACAATCTGGGCTGAAGATGCAGATGAGACAATCACTAGGACATAGCCATGGCAACAGGTGATTGTGTAGAATGAGAAGGACAGGGACCTTAGGCTAGAATTCTGATTGGTCCATAGCAGGGCTAAGCTCCATGTGACGAGAAACTTGAAACAACACACGTGACATTGTGGGCTGAGTCTAAGTACAGTAGACTCACTTAGCATCATGAAAATCCAGGTTTGAACACTGGCTAGTAACTTCAGGCTGTAGTACCGTAAACAAATCACTTCTTTCTCTTCTAGCCTCAATTTCCTTATGTTAAAATGTAGAAAAACAGATTGCATACCACCCACCAAAAAATTTAGGGTACAGGCAGGTAACGGCCTGGAAACAGTCAGACTGAGAGACATGAGTTCCAGTGATGACCTTCTAACTACAGAGTTCCTCTCTTGGCCTCAGTAGGCTCATCTGTAGAATGAGATGTTCCAACAAAAGCCCTTCCAGTTCTGACATCTCAGCAGCCTATGAAAATATTGGTTCTTCTGAACCAAAAACCCATTGGTTTGTAGACAGGGTAGTCCGTGGGTGCTGCAAACACTTAAGCACTCAGCAACTACCCAAAAGGTTGGTGACTTGAGACCATCCACAGGCATCTCAGAAGAAAGGCCTCGTGATCTACTTCCAAAAAAGTCACTGAAAACCCTGCGGAGCACAATTCTACTCTGACATACAAGTGGCCACCATGAGTCAGAGTCAACTCAACAGCAACTGGCTTTAGACACTTCAGTCACGGAGCAAACCTGGCCTGACAAATGCCTGGGTGGCCAGAAGGAAAATCGAGCCACAGGCCACCTCATTGAATAAGAAAATGTTTATGTTCCCACAAAACAGCTTTGAGTGAAATGAGAGCCAAATGTGAACTAAAGCTCTTAGTGACAACAGATTGATGTGTGCCTCTGCTGGGAGGATGCAGAAGCAAAGCGGAAGAGCTGTTATTTCCATCTGTTGCTTTATAAAAAAAAAAACAAAAGCTAAATTCGTGTAGCATGCCATGTTTGAGGGAATACAAAAAGGAAAACACAGATACAAAAACTAAAATGGACGCTGTACAACTGGCTGCGAATCGTTTCGGTTTGGGGCAAGTAAACGGCATTTGCAGCTGCCACCTTCAGTGTGAAACAAAATGGCTCCCTTTCTGAAGGCCCTCCCATTTCCAGTAGTTCATGAAACATGGCTTGCTTTAAAGTGTCTCTGCAAGAAGTAGCAAAACAAAACAAAAGGGCTCATATCACTCGAAAATCTGCATTCTGAGGAGTAGCTGTTAACAACATCTAAGTTAGCACTTGCCATGGTGTACGTTTTTCAAATGGTATTTTAATTATTTGTATGGTGACAAGCTGTTTGCTCAATTATGGGACATCAGGGACTGTTCCATCAATCAAGTCTGTCAATTAGGAAAACACTCCAATACCATTTTTTTTTTTTAAAAGTCAACTACATGAGTCTAATAATTTCTCAAGGACACTAAAAGTCTAAAGATGCTAGTATAAATAAAAAAAGGTTTTCATTTCCCAAAAGAACTTCATATTAATATTTTTCAAAATCTCAATTCATTGTCACGAGAAGCAAGTCTTCATTTCCTAGGTCTGATACAGAAGCATAGCATGACTAATTCACAATAGTAAATAGTCTTAAAATATTTATATTTAACTGAGAAAAAAATTTTTGTCAACCTTTGAGTCATATTATAATCAGCTAGTAAGAAAATCCATAAGACTTCAAATAAACCACAGATGTTCCAAGTTGGGCAGAGCTACAGAAGTGTCCCGCCATCTTCGCCCTGCCCAGCTTCCTCCTTGGGGACTCCATGCTACTGCCAGAAAAAGAGAAAATAACCGTAGTGACAACACCAACGGCAGCGTCAGCTCCATTCTTGCACACCCTCTATGTACTGGACAGTGTCCTACTTGGTTGTCATACACTAACCCTTTAGAACATTTCTGAACCTCAGCTCTATCTTGAAGGTCCAAAGCAGGCAGATTGCAGGCTGAATTTTGCAGACATCTTTCATTTGGCCCACAAAGGACTTTTCAAAACATTTGAAATGGGATGGTTTCAAGACTGAGAAGGTGTCCTCCAGGTCACCAAAGATCCACCCTCCTGACTGTTCACCTACAGCCGCCTCAGGTGCACCACCTCTCTGGACCCCACTGGTTTTTGCATTCTTGACTGAAGGTTAAACAATCACCTTTCCCATAATGCACCCATGATGTCTGTGGTGTGGTATTATTCCTATCTCCAATTCACAGGTGAGCAAAACGGTCACTTGAGGAGCTGATTAATCTGCCAACAATTATACAGGTTGCCTCACAGAGTCCCTGTTGTGCGCTACTTCTCACGTTTGGAAATTATCACTGTTAGGACGGAGATGGTTCTTTAAAAGAATTCCAGGAAAGCAGGACACATCTAGTGCTATAAACCTCTAGTCTAAACTGCCTACAACATACAGTTTTACATCTTTGTTTGTATATCCTTTCATAGATTCAATCTCCCATGAGTCACAGCCTCCTCCCAGCTGCTCTGGGCATTAACATCACACTTTTATCTTTGCTCAGATACGGTCAGTAGTCTGCCTAAGGTCAAACGGTTAGTAGGTGTGTAGCTAGGATTCCAAACCAGATCTTCGGGATTCCAAAGTCTGTGCTGTTTCCGTTACAGCTGGCCACTTCCCACTAACAGGGCTAAACAACCAGTTATTGAATACCCACTGGGTTCCAGGTTGCATACTGGCTGCTTTGTAGATCTTTTCAAAGGACAATACATTCCTGGTCTGTTCACCATCTTAAAAACACCTGCCTTCTCCCTTCTAAGTTCACTCAAACTCAAAATTCCAGGTTGGAAAAGCATCTAAATATTCTTGCATGAAAGCCCTTCGCCAGAGAATGGGCGAGATAGGAATCAGGTGGAAAGTTATAAGACCCAGGGCACTACCAAGGAAAACAGTTAAGATTTTCCTTTGACAATATCCTGACCATGAGCTGACTCGGGCCCTTCAGAGTCTTCCTGAAAAACAATTTTACTAGGCTCTGCACGCCTCACCGCCCTACTCTTCTCCACGGAGAGCAATGAAGAAATCATATTTTTTCCTACTTGCCACCTGAGATAGCGCATGGGTTTCTATCTCCAACTATTTGAGTCTAGAAATAGAATAGTTTACGACACAGAGCTATGGCCAGGAGTCAGAAGACTTGAAATCTACGCCTGCCTCTCCTATAAGTTAACCACATGGTATTGGGCCAATCTCATCAGCTCAGTAATAGTTCAACAACTTCTATGAAATGCCCACCATGTGTCAGGCCTGCCTCTAAGATACAAAAATGATTAAGATACGGATCTTGCCTTCAATTAATTTGCTAGCATTTTCTGTCTGCTAAATAAGAAATGCAATACCTGGGTTTCTTAAGCACAGGAATACTGTAAAGATGAGGTAATACATAAAAGATGTCATTCGCTCCGATCACTCAATGGCATTACGTACTGTCAGCATCACAATTAGTGAGTAACAGCATTGTCTTTAGAATAATGTTACTCTCAAATCCCACACAAATCGATTAACCTAAAGACAAAACACCACTAATGTCGGTCAACATTATCAAAATTGAATCTCTCTTGTGCCAAGTTAAAATGAATCCACATCGATATTTTGAAAAGTATCAACATAAATCCTGGTAAGTATTGAAACTGTAGGCAAAGGCAAGTTCCTTCAGCAGAGATACTTATACTTCCACATCATTGTTAATGGTTATTGCTGTTGTTTATCATTAATATCTTCAGAATACTGAGGGCTGCCATATGCCAGAGCCATGAGAAGTGCTCTAGTTACATTATCTCATTTAAGCCTCACGTTTACCTTGTAAATTAGATATCTAAGGGAGCAATTGCCTCCACTTTACTGATAGCAAAACCAATTTAAATAAATAGCTGAGGTCGGTGAGTGTATGTCAGGGGTGGCATCTGGGTCCAGCTCCGTGTGAGGCCTGTGCCACTTGGTGAATCCTGTCAGCAACTAACCGGCATGTGCCATGACTTTGGAGTTCTAACATCCCAACTCCAAATGGAGTATAACATCCCAAGATGACTCTCACTGTACCTGGTGGCCATGCTAAGCTGTGACGGCTGCTCTCCAGTACTGTGGCCCTTTGCAGCCAAGCACTGCTCTGGCTTAGTTTCCTGGAGAAGAAAAGGTAGAGTCATGGAAAGTACCAAGGAGAAAGCACCTGAGCGACAGCTTGTGCTCTCTAATGGGCTCCCCTAAGGCCCAGGACAGCGACCCCAAAGGGAGACCCTTCCCCAGTGGCACACACGCTGGGGGTGGCCCTGGAAGGCTCTGAGTATGCCTATTTGGGCAGGTCCTAGTTACTCCCTTGCTTAGAAACATAAAATTAAGCTGAGAAATATTTTTGACAGAAATGAGTCTGTTATCCATAAGTGTTTGTGGCACCAAATCAAATTTCATAATCACTGTAGCTCATGCAAATGCTTTATCAAGGGCTGCTTGGATACCCGAGGGCTTTCAAAATATTTCCTTATAATTGCTGGTAGAAACGCTTGAAAATATTTTCACACCATATTTTGCTTGGGAAAAACGTGGAAGTATTTTCTTTTTCAAAACCTCATATTCTTAATAGAACATGCTCCTTTGATGGACTGGAAAGGGCCTTGGATTTCTAAGAGGAGAACGGGGCTCAGCCCTGCATCTCTCACTCATCAACTGTGAGCAAGTCATTTAACCTCTCAGGGTCCGGTTTCCGCATCTACAAAATGGGGGCGATAATGTCGATCTCATAACACAGCTACGAGGGTTAAGGCGATGCCGTACACAAAGCACAACACCTGGCACACCGCAGGTGAGGGAGGAGGAAGACACTTGCCAGCACCAAAGGCTTCACTGTGAGTAAGAAGAGGCCAGATAGGAAGATCAAGGGGAAAAGGACACATGACCGAATCTCATTATTTGTGGTCACTGGTCAGGAGAGACAGGTTAACGTGTTCTACTGAGCTACTTTAATAACGAAAATGAATAATACAAAACAGGGTGACTGGTGCCCTGGTGGTGCAATGGTTAAAGCGATTGACTACTAAACGAAAGGTCAGTGGTTCAAAACCACCAGTGGCTCTTTAGGAGAAAGACGTGGCAGTCTGCTTCCATAGAGATTCACAGCCTCGGAAACCCCATGGGGTCGCTATGAGTCAAAATTGACTCGACAGCAGTGGGTGTGGGTCTCAACATATGGGGAGTACAAACTAACATGAAATATATTTCGCTTTGTTTGAGCACACAATTGCTATGATAACATATCAGTCATTTTTTTCATTACTGAAGCAGGTAACTTAGTCACCACTACTGACAATTTTTCATAAGGCTAGTTCAAAAATAATATCTATCTCAAGTGAATAATATTTCTCTTCTTTTAATAAATATTTAATTTGATAAATGGCGCTTTATTTCATTTTATCATTCCCCTCAATGCAAGACATCAAATACAGGTGTCCATGAAATATCCATCTGTCTTAAACTCTAGAATATTCTGCTCTTTAATAAGGAAACTAGAAAGGTCCTTTATGTCTTAAGACCCCTAAAGCAAAGCATATATATTTGCTTTAACTTGTTTTATACCCTTGGAGATAATAAGACAATCAGTAAAACTCAGGAATGCTAACAGAAAACGTTAGAGAACAATTACATCTCAGTTAGACTCTTCCAACAGACTTTTTCCCTTTGAACTAATGGAACAAATAAATTTAGTTTCACTGGGGTTTCTTTCACTATTATAACAAGCAACTTAAGTGTTGTCTTTGTGGGTTTTTTCATACTACATTCCAAACAAACATCCTCAACAAATATTTGCCAAACCCCTCCCCTGGGTCCATTACGGGCACCAGGGATACCACAGGCATCAAAGCCATACATAATCTTTTCCTTCATGGAGCTTATGTTCTAAAGAGGAAAAGAGACATTGGTCAAACAGTCTCACTAATAAGTGTACGATTATAAACTTGGGCAAGATTTGTGAAGAAAAGCTTCATAGGACTATGTGAGCAGACTAGTCTGCTAAGAAGAGCCATTTGAGCAGCAATTAAGTGAAGAGCGGTGAGAGGGGTCCTAAGAACACTAGGCAGAGAAAGTAATATACAAATGGCCTTGAGGCAGAATTATACCTTCAGCCAGTGAAGCTAAAGCACAGAGAGCAGGGGGAGAATGGCAAAAGATGAGGCTGAAGAAGGAGGCAGAGACTAGAATATGCAAGTCCTGTAGACCACTCTCAATTATGTTGTTGTTGTTAGGCACCGTCAAGTTGGTACATAGCGATCCTATGTACAACAGAACAAAACACTGTCCAGTCCTGTGCCATCCTCACAATCATTGTTATACTTGAGCTGAATGTTGCAGACAGTGTGTTAACGCACCTTGTCGAGGATCTTGCTCTTTTCCAATGACCCTCTACTTTACCAATCACGATGTCCTTCTCTAGGGACTGGTCCCTCCTCATAACATGTCCAAAGTATGTGAAATGAAGTCCCACCATTCTTGCTTCCAAGGAGCATTCTGGCTATACTTCTTCAAAGACCGACTTGTTCATCCTTCTGGTAGCCCAAGGTATACTCAATATTCTTTGCCAACATAATTAAAAGGCATCAATTCTTCAGTCTTCCTTATTCATTGTCCAGCTTTCGCATGCATATGAGGCAATTGAAAATACCACAGCTTAGGTCAGGTGCATCTTAGTCCTCAAAGTGATATCTTTGCTTTTCAACACTTTAAAGAGGTCTTTTGCAGCAGATTTGCCCAATGCAGTATGTCACCTGATTTCCTGACTGCTGCTTCCATAGGCATTGATTCTGAATCCGAGTAAAATGAAACACTTGACAGCGTCAATCTTAATTATAAGAGTCCTTAAAAAGGCTTTAAGCAGGGAGTTACATAAATTAGACTGGTATCCTAAATAGATGAATCTAACTGCAGCTCAGAGAATGAAGAAGAAAGGACAAAAATGGATACTAATAGACCATTAAGAAGCATTCCTGGGAAAGCTGGTGGTAGCCTAGATTTGTGGGGCTGGAGATGGAGAGAAATGGACAAATTTGAGAAATATCTAGGGTAGTAAATTGATAGGCTGACAATGGGTTGAATGTGTGGAGTGAGGAAAAAGGAAGTGTCTAGTCCAAGGAAGTAGCGAGCCTATTGATGGACAGTGATGCTATTTTCTGATTATGGCACCAACAAAGGAAGAACTCACAGGGATATTGGGAGTTCAATTTTAAAAACGATGATTTGAAGTGTCTTTGAAGCATCCATGTGGAAATGTCTACCTAGCTGCCTATTTAGTAAATGGACCTGGAGTGAAAAAAGAGTGTTTGGTTGGGAAATAAAAATGGTGTCATCAGCATGGGGTATGGGTGAGACTGCCTATGGAAAACATAAGGAGTAAAGTAGTAACAGAAGAGAAGACTCTAAAACAACCCTTAAGAAACTCTAAAATTAAATGGCCTTGTAAAGGGAGCTAAGCCAGAAGAGGGACAGCCAGAGAGGGACGAGGAAAACTAGGTGAACACAGCGGCATGGGTGCCAGGTGAAGGAAGTGTTTCAAGGAGAGGTTAAGACATCAATAAAGAAGAGACCTGGGAAAAAAATGTGTGTATCTATATATAGGCATTTATATAGATGGAAACGAAAGCCATGTATATTTAGACATGTTATTTAAATGAAATGTCAAATAAGAATAATCTATCACTGTAAATACATCTCATTAAAACTATCCTCATAAGAAACAGAAGGATATTTAATTTAAAAAAAAAAAGAAAGGTGAAAGACTCTTATCATCATCAAGTTGAAACCCTCCTTTTAACAGATGAAGATGTGACACAAAGGGGAAGTGACTTGACCATGGTCTCCAGGCTAAGAGGTAAGACAGCTAGGAGATGAGTCCAACTCTCTGCTCACTCTTCTTTTCTACCTTCCTGACATTCTGTGATGCCTTTCCTTACTTTGTGGCAAGTTTGGCTCATGAAAACTCAGTACCATAGCTTATGCTTGTTTCTCTGACATAAGAACATGAAAACATAAACTTCATTGCATAAAACCTAAATCTGCTAAGCTAAGTAGAGACGTGGCTTTGTTTTCCATGCTTACCTCTTTGATTGTGGTATTTCTTCCCCTCCATGAAAACCACCATCTTCCTCCCTTTTTGGGCATCTTATCCCTCATGATAGATTCCACAGTGGCCTGTTTTAAATGGATGGTAACATAAATAATGGAACCAAAAAAAGATCAACTTCGCACATTCAAACCAAAAGAAACACACATGCAAATTAAAGGAATATTAAAAGAAAATCTGAGGAAATACAACATACTGTTTGCGGATTAAAAACTTTAGAGAAGCAAAACCTAATGGTGTCCAAAATTACATTAAGGTAACTTAAGCATGAAGACTTAAGAAGATGTTAAAGGAAAAAACAAACAACAAATAAAATACAACACAACAACAACAAGGAAAAAAAAAAAAGAAAGCATTAAATATCATTAGTGATTAGTAAGACCAAAAGTTTTCCAATTAAAGTGGCTTACTGGTTAAAATATTAATTGTCACCCTCAATATGAAGATTATAAAATAAAACATGGAATGATTAACACGGAGTAGAGGATAGAAGTTTTAAACAAAAGGTAAAAGGCACAGGATCTTTTTAGTAAGTGTAAATTTCTGAATTTTTACAAACTGACTATTAACAGATGCATTTGACTTAAAATCTCAAATATTAAAAATTCAGACTCCTGGCCTTTTGCCTTAAAATAAATGAAAGTTTGATAAGGAAAGATTAAGTATTAATAATTTTCTAAGCATTTTCAAAAGACAAGGCATCTATCTTGAAGGCTAATTCCAGGACAGAGTAAATGTTATCTAATTCCTCCTCCTCAGTTTACAGAGCTCTCAAATAGCCAAAACCTCAGCTGGTAATGGGAGAAAGACTTAAGTCTTTCAACTTAACAGGTCACAAATAAGTAGACAGGTAAATACCTTACATATTTAGCCTAAGTGTTTTTTTTTTTTTTTTAATCGTTTAAAACATGCCTGGCACAAAAGAAAACTTTGAATATACAAAAGTACAAACAGGAGAATTCATAAAGATGTCAGTTCCCCTTCTTCCCCCCTAATTTCACCCATAAATGTAACACGACTCCAATTCTTAAAAAAGGAAGGAAAAAAAAAACCTAGTAAGATTATTTCAGACCTAGACAAATTGAATCTCAAGTTCATGTGGAAAAACGAACAAAAATAGTCAAGAAAATTCTGCAACAGAAGAATAATGAATAGGCACAAATCTCACTAGATATTAAAACATGTTTAAAAGCTACAGTAATTAAAAGAACGCAGTACCAGTACATAAATAAACATATCAGTGAATAGAAGAGAAACTCTTAAGTTCATAGAAAAATTTAATATATGATAAAATTGTAATTATCTATCCGTGGGAGAAAAGGTTACTTATTTAATACATGGTAGGATAACTGAAGCCCTGGTGGTACAGTGGTTAAGAGCTCGGCTGCTAACCAAAAGGTCAGCAGTTCGAATCCACCAGCCACTCCTTGGAAACCCTATGGGGCAGTTGTACTCTGTCCTATAGGGTTACTATGAGTTGGAATCGACTGGACAGCAACCGGTTTGGTTTCTTCTGGTTGGTGGCACAGTGGTTAAAGTGGTCGGCTGCTAATCAAAAGGTCGGCCGTTAGAACTCACCAGCCACTCCAAAGAGAAAGAAGTGGCAGTCTGCTTCCATAAAAATTTACAGCCTTGGAAACCCTATAGGGTTGCTGAGTTAGAATCAATTCCAGAGCAACAGGTTTGGTTTCGGGTTTATTAGTGTAATTGAGTAGAGGACTCTGTTAGCTGCCTCTCTAGATGCATTATCTCCTTTCTTTCTTGCCAACAGATTCCAAACTCTATTCAGGAATCAGGTTGCAATATGTTCAGGGAAGACAGCCTCAACCCAGAGAACGAACTTTGGTTGGTTGAAGCTCCTCATAATTATTCTATTGCTTTGTCAACAACTGGTTTAGGGGGTGATTACGTGCCCTTTGTGGCCAATGAAATATGAAAAGCCTGCCCCCATCTTTCCTATTTTGGATGTGGTTGTGTGAAGTAAGGGTGTAAAGGAAATGCAAAAAAATCACAAAGATGTTAACCCAAATTAATCAAACCTAAAACCTCTGATCTCTAGGATTCTTGTTATTAAGAATATTATGTAAGATAATAAACTCCTATGATTTAAGCCACTTTTAGTCACTGCTTCCCGCAAAAAAAAAAAAAAAAAGCATTCTAACTGAGTTAATAGCCAAGTGGAAAAAACTGTTGGTTTCTTATTCCTTGCTCAACATCCTCAAAATAAAATCTAGATGGAGCAAACTCAGTCATTACGCCCAAAATAAAATCCAGATGCATCAAAGATTTAAAACCAAAGTACTAGAAGAAAATATGGGGGTATATTTTTATAATTTTTGGAAATGGGGAAGCAGACCCCATTCTAAGTGTGACTTAAAGCTGCCTGCTCAACATCTTTGTTTGGGTATCTAACAGACAATTCAAACAGCATGCTCAAATCTATCTGAATACATCTAGAATCTGACCACTTCTCTCAACCATCACCATCTCTCATCTGGGTATTGCATAGATGTCTACCTCACCTCTCTTCTTCCTGCTTCCCCGCTTCAGTCTGTTATTAACATAACAACCAGTGTGATACTTAAGTGCGAAACTTAACTCAGATCCTGTCACTCTTCTCAAAATTCTTCCATGCTGGCCCACTTCGCCCACATAGAAGTACTGGGAATTCCAACATTTAGAGGTCTAGAGGCTAAGAACCAGTAAAGTGGACAGAGAGGTGGCCTGAAAGGTAGGAAAGTAAGCAGGGGTTTTCAGCTGAAAGCCACGTAAAGAAAGTGTTCCAAGGAGGGAGGAGTGATCATCTGGGTCAAATGCTGCTGACAAGTCAAGTAAGATCAGATCTGAATACTGACTACTGTATTTACCAACATGGAGGTCATTGGTGACCTTGATTAAAAGTGTTTTTGGTGCTGTAATGAGGGCAAAATACTGATTGGAGTGGGTTCCAGATAGAATAGAAATTGAAGGCAACGAGTATCAACAAGTCTTTCAAAGAGTCGTGCTATAAGAGAAAGAAAAGCATTAGAACAGTAGTGGGATTAACAGAGGGTTTTAAAGGGATGAGACAACTAATGGAACGTATATGCCAGTGGTACTGATCTAGGAGAGACAATACTGAGGGTGCAGAAGAGAGAGGGGAGAATTGCTGGAGTGGTGCCCAAGTGGGAATGACAGCTGTAGTTTGAAGCACTGCAAGCTCATCACTAACAGGAGACAAGACAGTGTGTGCAGATGTAGGTAGAGAGTAGACACAGTAGAAGCTTGCTTCTGATTGCTGCAGTTTTCTCAGTGAAATAAGAAGCAAGGTCACCAGCAGCAAGAAACAGGGAAGGCGATGTTGGAGATTTGAGGAGAGACAAGCGTAAAATAGTCATCTAAGAGAGCTGGAGAGTAAATGGGCTATGATAGCAAGACAGCATTAGGGGTCATTTGACACCATTTGGCATGATGTGGTGTGTTTTACTTTAGCCATGTTCAGCTGCACTTGGGCAGGTATGGAGTAGGAGAAAAAAATCAACCAAGATTGTGATTTAGCCAAGAAGTGTGACAATGTGAGAGTGGGCAAGAGAGTTGAGAGAGTATTCAAGAGAAATTATTACAAGGATTGGCCATGGAATTTAAGCCAGGAAAAGAAGAAAAAAAGGATTTGAGGTGGGTGAGACAGTGAAAAGGTGGTAGAATAAATAGATTCAAAGTCCAAGGATTGTTGGAGTTGAGGCACTAGACAAAGTAAGCCAGAAAGTTAGGAAATGGTAGCAAGATAATGGGATGTTTGAAATTAAGACTACCGAGGAATAGCAGTTACCAACAATGACAAAGTCAAGGGACAATGTTGCTGAAGTTTGTCAGACAAAAGACTGAGAGAGCTTACTACTCACAAACCCTTACTGAGGGAACTAAGGATGTAGTTCTGGAAAAAGAACTTAAAACTAACAGAAAAAAGTTAGATGTAAAAAATAATGGTGAGTAGAGAAGCTGATAAAGCACAGGGATAAATCTAATCAACCACTGATCCTATAAAGCCATGCTAATAATAATAGTGACTATTTTAGGGAGATTTATCAACAAGGTAGAACTCAAATATTGGGTAATAAGTACAGGTAAAATGAAAGGGGACTCATTTAACATGGTCCAAGTCTTAGATTATTCATAAAAAATTGACTCTCTTTAGACTCTAAATAAATTATGCTTATTAGAAAATTTAACGATAATCTCTAAAATATATAAAAGCCCAAATAAAATAGAGTCTTAACTAAATAAAACTTGATCTGTTCAATAAAAAACAGAAATGGAAGGAAAACAAAGCAAAAGGGGGAGAGGGGGAAGATGGTTTCAAAAGCACCAAAAAGGGTAGCAATAAATCTATCAATATTGACTATAAATGGATTTAAAAAAAAAAAAAAGGCAGATACTCATAATTTTATCTTTTAAACATTCACTATACAGTGTTCACAAGAGGTGCTTTTAAAATGTAACAACACAGAAGAGTACAGAATAAACCGATAGGAAAAGACACACCAGTGAAAATAATATTCAAAAGAAAGCCAGTATGGCTAAATTGATACAAAATAAAATACATTTTAAGGAAAAAAGCATTTTAGAAATAAAGAGATCAATACATCATGACAAAGGAAGATTCCAGCAGGGTGCTATAACAATTTTGAACTCATAAAGACCAGAAAACACGGCTTCAAAATCTAAAAGGATGCTACGACGATAGGTAGACAGGGGAAATCATAGGCATCAAAAAAAAAAAAAAAAAAACTAATAAAAAAGTATAAAACCTTTAGCAAAAAATCACAAAACTCTTCCCTGCAATATTTACATACTCTTATGAGCTGCCCAGACCCTGGTCTGGCACGTGCCTCAGAGAAGCAGGCATGTGGCTTCCCGGCTGAGGCAACACCTGACATTAGTGCTGGCTTTTGATGTCTGACGTGCTGCCTCCCTGTGCCCGGCCCCTCTGGCTGCTCCAACCCTTCAACTGTGAACCTTTTCTCTCTGCATTATCATTTGGCTCTGACCATCCTGGCAACCATCAGCTCTATTCCCACCTGTGTCCCTAGCTCGGTGTTAAGAATCATGGAGGAGGCAGGACTTGGTCCAGTACTGCCAAGATTGATAGGTTTTGCCTTGATAAGGAGGAGGGCATCCAAGGTGCATGACAGATTTGAAACTCCTGAAGTAAATACCCATGAACTTCAAAACAGCATAGTGTAATTAACTTTGTGGGTTTTAAAATAAAAGTTAAATTCCAACTACCCATATTAAGCCACTCATCATTTTGAGCATCCCCTTTCTTTCGCATGTTAAAGCTCACCTTTGGCAACGGTTTCTGGAAGGCCTGCATTGCCAGGAGTAGAGGTGCTGCTGTCGTCCAATTATAATATCTAGCATGGCAGAAAAATGAAAGAGATGTCAAAAGATCAAGGCACAGGCTGAAAATCTTTATAAGTCATGAGAAGCAGTCAAGGAAAGCTGTGGAACTCCAGCTAGGTTCTCAGAGAGGCCAATACTGTTTCTAACATTTCCCAGACCTCCCCCACATAACCGGCCCTTGCCAATGGCTTCCCATCTCTACGTAACCCCACGGTGGCCACGTTAAGAGGCCAAACAACAGACATGGCTCAAGCTCACACAGTCAGACCTGCCAGGAGACACCAGTGGCTAGCTGGAGAGCAGCCCAAATTCCACTGTGCCGTTGTTGCCTCAAACAACCCAAGTGCTTATGGCATTTCTTGCCACATTTCAAGGATAAGGCAGCTAGCTTAGCCTAAGGTAACATGTAAAACATTTATGACTTCATCTCGGGAAGAAAAGTTTGTTGACAGTCTGCAAAAGTGTCTGTACATCCCTTTACCTCAAACAAGGAAGTTTTACAGGCACTGGTACATGTAGTCTACTCTGTTTATCTACGTACCATGTGGGGTGCACCTGACCCAACCCATGGTATTTTCAATCCCATCATATGCAAGTGAAAGCTGGATAACAAATAAGGAAAACCAAAGAAGAATTGATGCCTTCGAATTATGGTGTTGGTGAAGAATATTGGATATACCATGGACTGCCAGAAGAACGAATAAATCTGTCTTGGAAGAAGTACAGCCAGAAAGCTCCTTAGAAGCACGGATGGCAAGACTTCGTCTCACATACTTTGGACATGTGATCAGGAGGGACCAGTCCCTGGAGAAGGGCATCATGCTTGCTAAAGTAGAGAGTCATCGAAAAAGAGGAAGACTCTCAACGAGATGGACTGACACACTGACTGCAACAATGGGCTTAAGCATAACAATGATTCTGAGGATGGCGCAGGACCAGTGTTTCATTCTGTTGCACAGAGGGTCACTATGAGTCAGAACCAACTCAACGGCACTTAACAACAACAACATATGGGGTCTGAGTCCCACGAGCCAAGCATTATGACTTCACAAACTCAGTTACAAAATCCAGTGTAGACACACACTAAAATCCACAAGATCTATAGCTACCTCAGCCTATCAACTATACAAGAATACAGAATTTTGCCAAAAGTGAAGAGAGAATAACTAATTTTAGCAAATGCTTTTTTATATATATTTTAAGGTTTAATATCTGGGTCTCTGCATATTTAAAAAAATAAAACTGAAATAGTATCGTGGTACCGCCAGAATGACCTCCGGGAGGGACTTACTTATTCCCAATCTTCACCACAAGGTTGGGGTCATCGATGATAGCAGGGTTGTCCACAAACTGTTGATAGGACACCGCTTGTTCCAAAAATGCATCTGCGAAGGCGATCACAGCGGATAAGGGAAAGAACAGAAAAAGAAAATTACATTAAAAAACAGGCATATTTTTCTTTTTCATTCACATGTTTTCTGAGAGTTCGTGCATTCCAACTGTGTGGACAATTCTATAAAAGGTAGCTGTAGAGGGGGCTTCATTTTGTTTTGGGGTAGCGTCTGTGGAGAAGGAAGGGTGGCTGGGCAATGTCTGAAGATGTGAGCAGTCCAGGGAGGAGGTGTGTGGGAAGTATGGCAACGTACGCATCTGTAGAAGTAGGTTAACAGTGAGCAGGGCTCTGAAGACAGACTCCCTAGGTGTAAGTCACATTTATTGATGTGACCTGGGGCAAGTGATGAATCTCAAGTCTCAGCTCTCTCATCTGCAGAATGAATAATCATCCTGTCTACCTCCTAGGGCCATTGTGAGGATAGATAAGGTAATGAATGTAGAGCACAGTGCCCTGCCTTAAGTAAGGGCTCAACAAATGTTAGCAGCTGTAGTGGTTCATTACTGTCACCTGTAATAAGTTTGCAGGCTGGAGGGGCCCCTGCCTGGCTGACCCTGTGCAGCCTTACTGCAGAGGCAGCCCCACCAAACTCGGGGCAGATGAGAAGGTGCCAGGCGTTAGGAGGTGTAAGGGGCTGAGGGAGGGCAGCTAGGTCTAGCTAAAGAGTTCATCAGTTGACAACTGCTGACTGTACTGACTAGGAGTCTCTGGCGTACATTGCCCTGGAAAAATTGTTGTTACAAATATGGTGGATGCTATGAATTAATGAACCACCTAAGCCAACCCCAACAGCACTCTTCAAGTCCAACTGTGAAGTGTTCCGAGACTTCCTCAGGCAATCTCAGACCTCCCTCTCTCCTCCAAGGCCCCACAGCATTTTTCACACACTTCCAAAGCACTGTACGTTCATAAGACTGATGTTCCCACTAGGCCACAGACTCTGGGCAGACACCTCTGTGTAACTGGTATGGGGCTCAGGAGATACAATGGTGTTCTGCAAACGCTGCCTGACCATAGATGGCTGAATACACCCACACTAACCCCAATGGCTTTGTTGGTACCTGAAGCCATGTATGATCAATAGAACTCTGAGGTCAGCTAACTGCAAACCTGAAACATTTGGATTGTGAAGGAACAAAAAGTCATTCGTGCTCCAAAGGAAGTTACTTTTTTTTTTTTAAAGGTACTTTTGAAATGAACTATGTACTTAAAGAAACCTAGTTTTTTTGGGTAAGCTGGTTTTCTGAAAGTTCTGGTCAGCGGCCACAAGAGGGTGCTCTTGGCTTAAAAACCAGATGCAACCGTGCATCTGCAGTACCTTTCATTATCTCCCTGTTGTCACTGAGACCCCCGCAGAGGGAGATGGCAATGGATGGCAGGTCCCTCATGCCATCCGAGGTGCTCTCCACACCACTGTCAATGCCAGAGCTGCCCATGGACTGCGGGGACTGGTTGGCTGACCGGACTCCAAGGTCATTGGCGTGTTTGGCGAGCCCAGAAGGATCTCCACTGGGAGAAGAAAAAATGGAGATGTTCTGAGAACTTTCTTTTTTTGGCGGGGTGGGGCGGGGCGGGGGGTCTCACATAGACATCAAACTACTCTCTAGCAATCTGCTACACCTCAGAGAAGCAAATGATTTCATCTCTGGTCAGACTTTTCATTAAAGCACTGTGACAATGAAACAGAAGTAAAAATAAATTCACCTTAGCAGGGACAATTATTTTTAGGTGTTGGCATGGCCTTGTGTCCCCTCCCAAGCCCATGTGAAATAAACTAAAGACAAAGAAAGCAAGCTGCCCTAGGGACGAGCTGAAGATGAAACCCCAAGGACCACAGGAAAATCTCTCCTGGGGAGGGGGGAGGACGGTGCAGCGGCCCACTTTCTGATGATTATTTGGACGGTGGTGCAATGACCACAGCAGACAAAAATCTTAGGCTCATGGTGTGAGACAGCCTGGTGCCCACGCTTCTGGTCTCCAGGTGGGAAGCCGGCCACGTGCATGGACACACAGAGATGTGCACATACTTAAGGGCACACACAGAGTCAATTCTTTCCACTGGGTGCTTTTCATGGTAAAATATCAGCCTCTCACTGTCTTTCCTTACTAGTGTTCTAATCAATGAGAAAAAAAAAAAAAAAAACAGGCTCACAGAGTAATACTCTGGCTATACAGAAAATGACGTGAGGAATAAAAAGGAAATGTTACTTTTTGGGAAAATATAAGGCGGCCACTTCAGGATCCATATCTGTGAGGTCATCCAAGTAGACGCCGTCAGCACCAAGATGTCTGCTTCGTTTATCTAAATTAAAGGGAAAATGGATCACAGTGGAGAATCATTCTGCTAGAAACAAACTGATAGGCTTCTGAGTGTCTCTAGAAACGGTATTTAAGCACAATGTGAAAATTGGCTCAGAAACACCCAAACTGGCCCAGAACCCCAGGAATTAGAAGTGAGCAGCACAGGATGACTATAGCCAGACTGTCCGGGGTTTGCCTACTGGCTCCATCACTCACTGTGTGACCTTGATCGAGTGGCTTAACTTGGCTGAGCCTCAGTTTCTCATCTGTAAAGTGCCTGAAGTATACTAAGCACTCAGCATGTTGAAGTCAGCACTTCAGTTCAGTTAGCACTTCCGCAACAATACTTCAAGTATAGCGCCCTCAGTCGCTAAACACCGTGATTTTGGATTTCCTCTTCATGGCTGCAGGGCACTATGGGGTTGGTTCATCAAATCTAGAAAGCTGCACAAAGCTACGTGGCTCACAAACACTAGGCTTGACATCATCGCTACTGCCATTCAACCAATTCATTAAAGATCCATGGAGCACGGCTAGGTGCCAAGCACTGTTCTAAGCACCAGGATAGAAAGGTTAAACCAGACAGAAAAGATCCTTGATCTCATGGAGCATACATTCTAGTCTGGGAAGTCAGGAGAAAATATACACAAATAAACGGTCATTTGAAATAGTAACAAATGGTATGAGAAATTAAAACAGGATAACGGGCCAGGGAGCGACTAGGAGCAAGGGGAGAGAGAGGACCAAGATCAGCTCACTAATCAACTTTCTGAACTTCGCTTTTTATGGCATCCCATACATAGTTTCATGAAGAGGACTTCTGCCTGATGGCTTGGAACACATTAGCTCCTCTGGATCTCAGTGTCCTCAGTCTGTACAATGAGGAGGTTTACAGTAGGACTCTCAAAGCCTCCTTAGGTCTGACTTCCTTTGACTAAGTTCTGAAAATCAATATAGTCTGCAAAAGAGCACAGGTTGGCCGTGACAAATGTCACGGTTCAGTTTCTATTTCAATTTATTCTGAACTTTTGAAAGGAAGAACTCTAATTTGCAAAATACAAAATGTGCACAGAAAAAATCTGGGAGTCCCAGCCTTTATACCTTTTTTCCTAGAAGGAGAGTCTGTCTTGCTTGCTGTCTGGGCTAAATTGGCAGAGGGGGGTTTGTGTTCTTCACTCGTAGGTAACGGCGGGGCTGCTGCTCCCAAGGCCTCGACATCTTCTTCATTCACAAACTGCATTTCAGTCGGAGGCTTGTTCTGGTCTAAAAGTGCCTGCTCAGGAGGACCCCCACCCAACGTGGGGGACTGGTCGCTAAAAGTATCTGAAGATTCGCTCTGAATGGCCCGAAAGTGCACTTTATCAGAGATTTTTCTACTGATCAATGGGCTGGACTCTTTCACCTTGTGTAGAGATGACTAGACGGAAGGGGGAGAGAAAGAGAGAGAAGGTCAGAGCACCAGGCAAACAGAAAAACTGAGTTAACCAAAGGAGAATAACAAGTAGTCAGTTAGTGATCTGTGGTACTGCCCACTTGCAGGAAGATCTTTAAGCCTCAGGAAGGACCTGCTGGTTTCCTGACCTGCCTGAAGGTCCACGAACCAAGATTACAGTCCCAAAGCAAATGGGACTTCCATATAAAACATCAACTAGGAAAGAAGTAAGTAGAAGTAGTAATGGCCAACAAGTGGAAACAACCCCAATGTTCATCAGTAGAATGGAAAGTAAATTCACACAATGAGATACTACACAGTAATGAGGATGAATGAACAATGAACTACGCTATACACAACATGGGTGAATCTTGCAAAACAAATCCGTGCTGAAGTCAAGGCCATGTGTATCCTTGTGGGCGGTGGAAGGAGGTAGTCAGTTTGCGCAGTAGCTGGAAAAGGTGAGGCTGCTGAGTTGCTAGTTGTGTCCTAGCTCTTGATCTGGGTTCAAGTTGCATGGGTATGCTCACAGTGTGAAGATGGACTGAACTGTGCATTTATGATTCGTGTATTTCTTTGCATGCGTGGTATATTTCAATAGCGTTCACTCCGAAAACATGAGTGATTGCGTGAAGATTTGGTGGCTGGTTGGTTGGAGTTGTGGTGACATGGTGGTTAAAAGCTCAGCTGCTAACCAAAAGGTCTGCAGTTCAAATCCACCAGCCACTCCTTGGAAACCCTACGGGGCAGTTCTACTCTGTGCTATAGGGCCACTGTGAGTCAGAATCGACTTAACAGCAACAGGTTGGTTTGTTTTTATTTTTGTTTTCCACTTAAGTGGGAAACTAGCATTTTGCTTCTATCCCTTAAAAGGAATTGCCAGTTATGGAAAAGATTTATTCAATTTAAAAACAAATATGCAATTTATGGGTTAGAAAGCAGGAAGAGGGCCATCACTTCTATATTGGAGCCTACAGCTTCCAGCATAATTAAAAATAATGCTACAGTACATCTGTGGTTAGAATTATTTTGCCAGGAAAAATAATGGGTCTGCACTTTCACCCTGCTTCTCTAGCAACTAATGACATAAATTCATAAAGACAGTTGGCTGCGCCAGCACTCTAACTTGTGGGCACAGAAATCAACATTTTCCTTAAGACCTAAAGAAACCTGGAAAGAGAATGAATTTCCAACTGTGGCCTCAACAGGCGTATTCTCTAAGAGAGCTACCCATCTTGACTCTCAAAAGGAATGTTTTCAATCTTCACTCACCAACTCATTCACTCATTCACTTATTCACTCATTCATTCCTATTACATTTATTGGGCATGAGAGAGGCTGTAGCATTTTCCAAGGGCCTTACAGTACTGGGGAAACGCTGGTGGCGTAGTGGTTAAGTGCTAGAGCTGCTAACCAAAAGGTCAGCAGTTCAAATCTACCAGTCGCTCCTTGGAAACTTTATCGGACAGTTCTACTCTGTCCTATAGGGTCGCTATGAGTCAGAATCGACTCATCGGCAGCGGGTTTGGATTTCGGTTTATGATATGCCAGACATTTTACACACATCATCTCATTTAACCTCTCCACAACTCTGAGCAGCATTGTTTTCTCACATTTTACAGAGGAAGACACTGAGGATCAGAAAGGTGAGTCTGTTCACCCACAGCCATCCTGCTAGTAAGTAGTAGAGCAGGAATTCTAACCTCGGACAGTCTGACTCCGTGGCCCTCATTCTCTCCACTACACTCAGCTGCTTCTCTTTTTCTTCTGAAGATTCTGACAAGGGGCAAATCCAGGGCTCTACCAACAATGGGAGCCCTGGTGGCACAGTGGTTAAGAGCTCGGCTGCTAAGCAAAAGGTTGGCAGTTCAAATCCACCAGCCACTCCTTGGAAATCCTATGGGACAGTTCTACCCTGCCCTATAGGGTTGCTGGGAGTTGGACCAGACTCCACGGCAATGGGTTTGGTTTGGCTTTCTTCGGTGCCACTAATAAGGGTGCAAAAATACTTACCACCCGATGAATTAAAGCCTTAAAATTCCTGACTTTGTTTGTTAGACCCTGACTTTCATTTCTGCTGTATTAACCCTTCCCTCTCCCCAGTTTCTCCCCAGGGCTCTCCCAGACTTCTCTCTCTCTCTGAGGGACACGAGACCATGTAACTCCAGCTTTCACAACTCACTTGCCCTTCTTTCAAAGGGCCCAGCTTCTAGGTCTATCATCATGTGGCTTCTCACTAGTTATCTCTCAGAACCCGAGCTGGGAGCCATTTTCTATTTATGTGCTCAGGATACCAGGATTGACACATAAGTTGTATTTCTTCTAATTTGCATGTAGTTGTGATATGAAATGTAAATGCTAAAATAAGGGTAGAGTCCAGGTTATTGTTATTGTTGTTAGGTGCCCTCGAGTCGGTTCCAACTCACAGCAACCTTACAGGACAGAGTAGAACTGCCCTATGGGGTTTCCAAGGAGTGGCTGGTGGATCTGAACTGCCAACCTTTTGGTTAGCAGCCGAATTCTTAACCACTGTGCCACCAGGGCTCCAGTCTCAAGGTAGTCCTGTTTAAAATACATAAATGCAATGAAGCCTCTCTATAATGTTGAGCATGCAGGAAAAAGCAATTCAGATGTTCAAGATAAACTTTTTTTTTTTTTTAATCTATGTTCCTTGGCTATGATATGATACTGATTCCACATAATTCAAGCTAAGTTGTAATAGAAATCTACAGTGTATGGCAGAATTGAAGAAAAAAAAACCTGGTATAATTCGACTAACCTTTGCAGCTTGTGGCAATTCTCCCCACAGCCAGAGCATTTCTGGGTTATTCTTCTGCACTGTCCTATCCACGGACTTGCTGACCAATTCTGAATCACTTTTAGGTGTTGAAGGTCGGGAACATGAAGGACTTTAAAAAACACAAATTCATGATTAAGGTGGGAAAAGAAACTTTATGTATTTATTTTTTTTTTTTAATGTTTTTGGCCCAGATCCATGGTTCAAATAGCCTAGAAAATGCACCCAAGCTGTTGTCCCCTTATCAGCATGGCTTCATAAAACACCCCTTTTGTGACCATCAGGGGTCCACAGAGCATGTGTCCATGTGGAAGGTGTTCCTGAGCTGGGTAACCCCACCCCAACCTGCTGCCAAATTCAAAATAAGTTGAGAAGATGAGAAAAAGAAGTAGTCTAGAAAGGAAAATTTAAAAAGAGAAAAAGTCATGAAAAGAGAATGGATAAAAGAGTTTTTATTTTTCCTCAAAACCACCACCCCAGTCCCTGCCTCATCTCAAGCTCACCTCAATTTTCAAATCAAGTCTCTCAACTTCCAGACAGCTGACGAAGGGTCTTGGTCATCTCAGACAGGCATCCATTATATTCTATGTTTGAAATATTTATAAAGCTACATTGGCTTTGAAAATAGGGGAACTGTATCATAGCCAACTTCACCACAAATATCAGATGCCACAAAAGAACTTGCTAATGAGGCAGAAGCCTCGAAGTTAAGACTTTATAAGGTATTATGCCTTCCAGAAATACTTCAAAGGACTGACCAATTTGCTAAGACTCTTTCTCTACCAACATATCACGATATCTATGTCTCTGGCCAACCTTTAAGTGGTTGTAACTTGTGTTTTCACCTCTGTGTTTTCTATATTTTCACTCTGCGACCTGAACAAAGTCATGCTTCTGTCCAGCCAAAGTAACCAAGCAAAAGTAACTTATCTACAAGATTCTCACAGTATTCTAAAAAATATATAGACTAGAAAAAAATACCCAAGTAGTCATCTCTTATCTTTATCCTGCTCCATCATCTTCTCTTGAGTGATTAAGATGGCAGAGGTTTCATATAAAGCAATAAAGTTACCACAGTTTTCCTTTCGGATACTCTGTTTCAAAGTCCTTATATATTCTCTTAAACTAGCTATCATTGCAGTGCTTGGTCTCATTTATCTGAGTTAGATGTCAACTCCAATAAGCCTGAATACAACTTTCCAGTCAGTACAAGGCGAGCTCGCTGATAATACACACATCCTGTATCAAATAGAGCCCCTCCATGGCTAAACTGATTCCCAATCTTTAGTCAAGCCATTTGGACCAAACAGGCCAACTGCTCTCTCGCCCTCATTTCCCACTGAGCTGGATATAGGCTTGTCTCTTCTTCCTTGGTGCTCATTGCCCACCAGCTCATCTGAAATGGGGTGTTGCTATGATGCCTGTTACTCAGGCTCTATTGTGTCAGTTTGTGCAGAGCAGGATCCTGAGATATCATATTGTGAGAGTTTATATAATGGGATTCCCCCCACGCCCTCTCTCACATACACATCTTGCTGGCCCTTGGGAAGAAAAACGAGAAGAAATGCTCAACACAAAACAGGTCTGAGTGGTAAAGTATTCATTGCCATCAATCGCCCGTGCTTCTTCTAGTTCTGTAATTATGCTTTTCTTCAAATGGTCAATGCTTTTCTGGCACTAAAGTGTCCGTATTATACACCCAGTATCTGTGAAATAAGAAACAGGAATGTTGTGGCCTCGAGCGGCAGGCCTTTGTACCAACAACTGTGACCTCAATCTGTTCTTTCACCAGAGTCACCGCAGAGAAAGTCCATCATAACTGGCTTGCTGCCCTCAACAATGCTATAACCCAGATCCCAAATCATTTGTTTAAAACGCTCTTGCCATTTTAATTTATCACATAAAATATAATTTATATTTTGTTATAAATTTTTTGGAACAATAAATTATCTTACTTACTGCCATTAAATTAAATTAAGCCCTTTAGACTGATCTTAACTTGCTCTGGAGGAGGGGTTGGCAAACTTTTCTGTAAGGGGCCAGACAGCAAATATTTCAGGCTTCGTGGGTCATGTGACCTCTGTCACAAGGACACAATTGTGCCATTGTTACCCAAAAGCAGCCATAGGCAATATGTAAACTGGCTGTGTTCCAATAAAACTTTATTTACAAAAACAGGTGGTGGGCCAGATTTAGCCCGTGAGCTGTAACCAACCTACACCTACTCCAAGAAGAATGAAAATCTGAAGAATGAAAATCTGAACAAGGTTCTTCCAACTCTAGAACCCATAACCCAAGTAAAAAAAAAAAAAAAGTCTGTAAATATTCATAAAGAACCAAGTGCTCTGTGATAGCCACAAGCTGCAAGTCCCATCTCTCACATTAAATATGCCACTGCAATAAATGCTGCCCACTTATGCCATCTCAGCCCCTCTCAAAAGGATTCAGTATGCAAATACCTAGGCACATCCTATGATTGGTTGTTAAGGGAATTCAGGATGACTAAAGATGAACTGGGGAAAAGATGTCCCAAAGTTGAGCATGATTCATCAGAAAGATGATACCAAAATGTCCCACTGGCAAATATTAGACGTTTAAGATCAAGGGTTGTTCAAAAACGTAAGCTTACAGAGTCATGGACTGATGTTTATAAATAATGTATTTATTAGCCTTATAATAGTTTTTTATATTTTTGTCACATCCAATCAGGCAAATTAGTTAAAAATGCTTACAACTTAGTTTACCTCACTTTAAAATGGCCTTTCTTCCGCATATATATAACCTCTGAATGAAGTATATCCTGAGATTTGGTTCTTCAATCACAAAGAAAAAAGATTTCTCTGTAGACATGAATCATGGCTTTATTTTGCTAAGGTTTTAAAGTAAACTAAGTCCACAAAACAGGTACATCAAAAAAAAAAAAAAGTGGGCAAAATTGAGGGAATGAAGGCAGAGACCTAAGACAATTGTATTAAGGAAAATATGAATTAAGATCCAATCTACTCTATTCTCCAAAATTCTGTTCTCGGAATTCTGTGGAAAATATCTCATTCTATTATTCAGAAAGTTTAAAGAACCATTTAAATATTTAGAATAACTTTTCTTATACTAATGTGTCATCCTAAAAATATCTTGTAAACTTTTTTGTTGAACAACCCCAGACACGAAACGTAGGATATTCCCCATCTAGATTTCATTATTCTATTTTTTTAAGGCACTCCACAGAATTAGGTAGAATTACATCCTTGATCATAATTTCCAGAGGGTCAAATTTATTAACTAAAAAAAAAAAAACTGATAATTTATAAATGCTTAAAGTGAAAGGAAATATGTAATCTATATGTACATTCTACATAAGTCATTTGGTTAGTGGTAAAATAGATTTGTAAGAGTTAGATCAAAATTTTTCTATTATATAAATATAATTTATAGGTATTTTCTTCATAAGTCATTGGGTTAGTAAAACAGATTGATCAGAGTTAGATCAAAATTTTCATTACTGAATACGTCCAAAATGGGAAAATTAACTCTTCTACCTTTCCGAAGCATGGAAGTGGGAAGGCTGTGGAGGGCATGAACTAGAAAGGCCACCCTCGGGCACAACAGCACGATGAGGGGGGGTCCTTTTGCAATCTACCAGGCTACTGGATACCACGGGATAAACATTAAAAGAAAGAAAAATTACAGGTCAATTAAATTAAATGGAATATCCTATCAATGATTTAACTACTCTCAACACTAACATGTATAAGAAAATGAACATACTTAGGCATCTGACAACACTGGAGGATTACGTGTTGAAATTATTGAGATCAACATGAGTTTTCTGAACCACGAAAACAGGAAGCTGCAGAAAAGATCTATTTCACTTTCTATGTCATCTATATGCCCAGAAAAGATTGTTTTTCTCTGATCACATTTAGTGCCCAGTCAAACTGTGTGTTTCAAAGATTCGATACTTTGTCAATTGTCTCCTTAAAGAAAACACATTCTTCCAAGAAGAAAAATGTATAATTCCATCTGACAGTGGTCAGGTCCACATAACCTAACGCAGTCATTCTGGATTCATAAAGCAAAACACTAGAGGCAGAGAAACACATTCAGGGTTATGTTTCAAACACTTCTTTTTAATTCTTAAAATTCATGTATAGTTCTGAACAGATTTTTCAATTTATCAGTTGAAAGTATTCCATATACTTTTCTTTCCAAAATATTGTATTTTTTCCCTCCTTAGGGGTTTACCTCCACAAATCTAGGGACAGAATGAATGAGGTTCTAGGAAAGGCTACACCTGTGCCGTCCAATGACAGCCTAGCTGTAAGTGGCTATTGAGCACTCGACATGTGTCTAGTCCAAATGGAGATATGCGGTCCATGTAAAATACACAACAGATTCGAAGACATGATATCGAAACAAAAATCTGAAATAGTTTATGAATACTTTTTAAAAACAGATTACTTGGTGAAATAATATCTTAAACATACTGGATCAGATAAAATATATCACTAAAATTAATTTCATCTGTTTCTTTTTACTTTTTAAATACTACTACTAGAATATTTGCCATTACTGGACAAGGCTGGTCTGTAAAGACAGACGGACCTCAGTAACAGGCTTCATCCCAGGTCCCCAGCCCCACACTGGTTCAACAACATTTACTGTCACAGTCTTGGCTGGAAACCAGGCATGTGACAGATCTATTTTCCCTGGCCTCAGCACGCACTGCTGATGGCTGCTGTTGCATTAACAAGATTACCCTCATCAAGCTGGAACCAGAAGTGGTGCTCTGATGAGACTGGTTTTAGGTATGAAGCCTCTGAGGCACACAGCAGAGCTTCTAAGGATTCATACACTTCCATTTTAAACCAGAAGTAAATCTAAGACTTTAGGGATAAAAATAATCCAAGGATGTCACTGTCATTTAGACCAGGGTGTCTCAATCTTTTATTTCAATTATCACTACCCCGTCAAATATTTTGAGACTTTTTTTCCTAATAGCCTCCCTCCCCCATAAAATGTTCATGCCATAGATACACTGTGTATTTGTTTATGTACTGTGGCCCTTTAGAGGGTCACAAACTACTGTAAGTATCTAAAAATTGTTTGCCCATGAAGAACCAATTCTCACCCCATTGGTAAGACTTCCCCAAGGGGAATGTATGGTTTGGATCTCTCCCCTAAACTGCTCAGAAGAGCTCAGATACATTCAATAGGTTGCACTGATTTAAAAGTCTCTGAGATCTTTAGGATAGCAATTTGTACACCGTGCAGTTACAGTTCTCAAAGTTTATACCAGAACTCTAGGACAACTGAACAGTTCATTTCACAGAAATAAATTCTCTTGACTTCAGCAAAAGGGACTAAAGCACGGGAGGAAGGCATCATTCGAAGAGCCCTGAATGCCTTCAGTGGGCCCTGAAGCCAGGCCTTTCTTTTGAAAATTTACTTTAGGCCTACTATCAAGAAAGGCTCTGCTACCCTGATTTCACCTGTTAACAGTTAGCATTATATAACTGCATGTCATTATCACGTCTAGACAGCTAAGGGCCACATCTGCAGAACAGTGACCCTCTTGTATAGAAGTTTACAATCTGTGCATGTTCCCTTTCCAGTGCTGATCTATACTTCCCATGCTAAACTTTATTTTTTCCAGTCCTAATTATGTTCATATTTTCCTTATGTTTTCCTATGTTATTAGACACACTTCCTATAACTGACTTCAAAGTCCTGTGCACTGGGGGTCAGGTGAGCAAACACACTTACCTTGGATTAGGGGACCACTCTCTATCTGAATTAGGGTACGATGCTGACTGAGGATAAGTCAGGGCTGGGGAGAGGTTTTCCTTAGGAATATCATCTTGAAATGAAGGTATGTCATTAGGAAGAGTTCTAGAGGAAAAAAAAATTGAAGTTAAAGAATTACTAGTGACAAATTCATAATAAAGTTGCAATTTTGCCCTTGATTATCTGTGAGTGCTCTGAAGATTAACACGATCTCTTTGTAAACCACCCAGGTATATCCCAGACACCCAAAAACACCCATTACTGTCGAGTCAATTCCAACAGATAGCAACCCTGTAGGACAGAGTAGAACTGCCCCATAGGGTTTCCAAGGAGCACCTGGTAGATTCCAACTGCCGGCCTTCTAGATAGCAGCTGAGCTCTTAACCGCTCCACCACAGGGTTTCCACATCCCAGACAGTGGAGAGAAAAAGAGTGCAATACAGACACAGATCAATGTGTGCGGATTTCTGTTTTGGCGGAATTGTAAAGCTACTGTGCGTAAGTGTTTGGGCTTATACAAGGCTTGCTATGCCACCGCTGCACCTTACGGTCGCCTCTTATATTTTCACCTCATAACATATTTCACCCACAGGTGGCCCCGGGGTATTATAAAGCCCCTCCTATGGGCAGGTGGGACTGCTGAATAACGAACGATCACACACAGAGCGTGGACATACCTGCGTGTTTCATCTAGCAGAAGACATAAATGATATAAATCAGATGTATCTTATAATTTTAAAGTGATTGTAAAAGCGCCTCGTTACAGGTATAAGAACGCTCATTACAAAATATGATTTACTATTTCACTCATCCAGAAGTCATCTGCCTGTATTTTTAACATCATCTGAACTGTCTATCACCAAGTTCTGGAATTAAACGACATGCAGGAGAGGCAATTCTAATGAACCCAACTATTCGCTTTCTTAGTCTACAACAGACTAGAAGCTGTAGTTAGGAAAAGAACGTTGCTAACCTGCCTTTGCCAGGAAAAAAAAAACTCTACTCTGAATAATGAAAGTGGGAAAGACTACTCCTGACATTCCTCTATCCCATCTTTATTTTAAAAAGATATAAAATATTACACTGAATGTCACAAACGCATGAATAGCACTCAAATATTATTTACAAATGAGTTTCATCTTTTAAAACGGGAATTTTTCACCAAAATAGTAATACGTAGAAACAGAATTTCACCACTCTTAAAAGCGAAAAAAAATGGAACCAAACGTCCATCAAATTTCAGGCCTAATCAGAATTAAAAAGGAAAAAGTTTGCTTGTAGAAAAAACTAGTAGCGTTCAGCCCAATTGCCATGTATATAGTTAGTACACAAATAAGAACAGGTTCTGAAAAAATGGTTTAATTCATGGATTACCGAATTGCTCAGTTTCTGTTTATTTATTCTATTCTGAACTGCTGAAGTTGTCGGCCAAGGAGGTTTGGCATTCCCAGTTGCCTTAGTTATAAGCTACAGCAAATCTTTATACTATAGGCAGTCCCTGGGTTACAAATGAGATCCATTCCTGAGTCTGCCTTTAAGTTGAATTAGTAGGTAAGTCAGAACAGGTGCACACAGTTCTTATTTACCCTTACTTCAGTGCAAGAAGGAGCCCTGGTGGCGCAGCGGTTAAGAGCTACAGGCACTAACCAAAAGGTCAGCAGTTTGAATCCACCAGCTGCTCCTTGAAAACCTTATGGGGCAGTTCTACTCTGTCCTACAGGGTCACTATGAGTCGGAATTGATGGCAACGGGTTTTGTTTTGGTTAGTTCAAGAAAAGGCTAGAAGCCTTTTCAATAATTTAACAACTGCGGTGCAAAACCGTGAATGTGATTATGATGAAGAATTTGTTGTGAGTAGGGGCTGGCTCAATCGTTTCAAAACCAAACCTGCTGCCATCAAGTTGACTCCAATTCACAGTAACCTTATAAAACAGAGTAGAACTGCCCCATAGGTTCTCCAAGGAGCAGTTGGTGGATTCGAACTGTTGACCTTTTTTTAGCAGCCGAACGCTTAAGGACTGCACCACCAGGGTCCCAATCAGTTCAAAGTGAGGGCGAATTTACATAACACTAAAAGGCTTTTTTTTTTTAAGGCAAGTAAGAGTTGTCTGTAAGTTGGACATTCGTAACCTGGGGACTTATTGTATAAGATGAAGTGCACATGATTCCAAAATTCATAACAGAAAAACTAGAAATTATGGGGAAAAATACTGTTTATAAAGCTCAGCTTTAAGAATTTATTCACCCAATTCTGACATGTACTATAGGTCTTTCCCTTCACGCACATTTACCTGCTGCTCTCCAGTGGTTCTTTATCCTCGTCAGAGCTCATCTCTATGGGAAACATGTCTTCATCTTCGGATGTGTTGGTGTTGTCGTCTCTTTTTAGGCTGTCCAGTTGGGATTTTCTCCTCCGTTTTCTTCTCTTCTTTACTAAAGAGCCACTTGAAGGCGTCTCACTCAGAGGTGAAGCTTGGGGCGACACAGTGGAGTCCAGGCACCTTATTCGATCTACAGAGTTCCTTTTCAGCTGGCTTTCCATTCGCGAGGCCCCTTCTGACAGGATAGGAGAGGTGGCCAGGTGCGTGGGGATCACTTCCTAAAGAACAGAAAACATTTTCCAAAAAGAGTCTTTATTAATTTAACTACGTTAATTTGGGTTTAAGGAGCAGAACTATGCCAAAAGCTCTCCAGTGTTAATTTAGGTTTTTTTTTTTTTTTTTTTTAAGCATTCTTTGAGGTCCCCGGGTGGTACACACAGTTTGCCCTCAATTACTCACCTAAGGCTGGTGGTTCAAAATCACCCAGCAGCACCGTGGAAGAAAGGCCTGGCACACTGCTTCTGTAAAGACTGTAGCCAAGAAAACCCCACGGAGTAGTTCTACTCTGTAACATATGGGGTTGCTTTGAGTCAGAACTAACTCGATAGCAGCAGTTTGGTTTTAGTTTAAGCACTCCTCGGGGGGGGCCACAGCAGTAATGTAACTAAATGTCACAGCCACAGTGATTCTAGAGACGTGACTGCCAAATCTGATAGACGATCAAAAAGCCGACAATTCATCAAATTCCATTTTGTAATGAGTCCTGTAGTCACATAATTAAAACAAAGTGAGGTAATTATCAGTGATTTCAGGTCACAAAATTTAACCCCGTCCAGAGTAAAGAGGAGAAAATGGGATTTCAGTCATCGGATTATCCTGGAAATTGTCTTAAATTTTAAATTTCAGTGTACGTAAGGGTGTGCTTATGTGAGAGAGAGTGTGTGTGTGTATATTTACCAATACGCATTGAATTAAGGTGGTAATAACTTTCTTTTAAGAGCTACTGACAGCCTCCCCCTTCCTGAGTGTCTGCCTGGCCCAGGGCACATCCGGGTATGTGACAGCTGGGTAATTAGGTGTTGCAATTAGATATTGATCATCTTCTTAAAAATGAAAGGACAAAAAACACAAAATGTCAGTTTAATAGTTTCTTTATAATGATTCAATTTTTTAAGAATTATAGTACCCATTTTATTAATGAATGACTCACTTATTTTAATAAGGTATAACAAGTAAAAATATATATATATAAGTAAAGAACAGGGGATAAACAAAAATAGGCTACTGACAGTTTGTTTTATTGTTGTTAGTTGCCCTTGAGTCAATTCCGACTCATGGCAACCCTGTATGTGCGAGTAGAACTGCTCCATTGGGTTTTTTTGTTTTAAATTTTATTGTGCTTTAGGTGAAAGTTTATAGCACAAGTTAATTTCTCATTCAAAAATTTATACACAGATTGTTTTGTGACATTGGTTGTAATCCACACAACGTGACAGCACGCTCCCCCTTTTCACCCCGGGTTCCCTGTGTTCATTTGTCCAGCTCCTGTCCCTTCCTTCTCTTCTTGCTTTTGGGCAGGAACTGCCCATTTGGTCTCGTATATTTGATTGAACTAAGAAGCACATTCCTCACGTGTGTTTTTTTTTTTTTTTTTCCCAAGGCTATGCCCTCTCAGAAGCAGCTGGCCAGGCCTGTCTTCCAAGGTACCTCTGAGTGGGTTCCAACCACCAACCTTTCTGCTAGTAGTTGAGCACATAACCATCTGTACCACGCAGAGGCTCCTTAAATTGGTTTGGAGAGCATCAAATATGCTAAAAACATGAAATCTGGAAGGGATTTTAGAGGCCATCACATGCAACTGGCCAACTGAACCAAATGAAGAAGAAACAAAGGCACTAACTAGAGTAGAAAAAAAGGGTTCTCGCCTGTCCTCAGCCTGAAAAGAAGGGGCAGCAAGAGCCTGTGGAGAAAGGTAGAGCTGACATCCTGCAACAATCTGGGGTTGAAGGACACTGCTCCCCAAATTCCAGCAGCCTCTGCTCCTCCCAGAAACGATAAGAGGCATGTCTACGGGACAGAACATATTCTGGCCTCCAGGACCCCGTCCCACCCACAGGACCTCTGTAAGGCCAGCCAAGCAGGGTTGCTGTTACCTTCTAAGTCCACAACATCCTTTCCCAAATGCTTCCTCAGCTCATAGGGCCTAAAATCTGACTAAAGCCAAGAAACAAACAGCAAGTGTCCATTTGAGAGTTTCTGTCAAAGTACCACAGGCATCAACTAATAATTACCAGAGCTTTCCACTTTAAGAGGGAGGTAAAGAAAGGAGCAGAAAGGCAGGCATCCCTGATGACCACAGGAGGTAGTTACAGGACAGGGAAGGCACAGGCGAGGACTCTGGGATTCCTCTTAACAGTGACATATCTGGGGTATTGCACCGGCCCTGGGCATGTGGCGCTCTGAGCAGTTTCTATTAACCCGCTATGGCCCAATGTCCTTCCTCAAGCACAGCAATGTATTACATGATTAATGAGCTTGACTTGTACTTTTGAGCTGAAATTATGGTAAAGTTATCTATCTGAAAGAGGAGTGTCAGATGTTTGGACAGGGGTGCAATTTCAATGCTTGCTGTATGCACCATTTTCCGTAGATACACCACTGGCCGTACTGAGTTAATAGAAATTGCTCAGCGGTGCCATGTGCCCAGGGCCTGTGCAATACCTGCCACATCTGCCACACCCTGGTTTCCTCTGCCTCAAATATTATACCTTTACCAAGAGCGGGGCCACATACATTCACCTGGGCAGACCAAATGGAAGCAGTGCCCTGGGACAATTCTGTTCTAAAACTACAAACTATAGTCATTTGTTTTAGGGCTTTGTACAGAGCTCTTCTTTTTAATCAGACTACTTCCCCCAGGTAGCCCTGGTGGCGCAGTGGTTAAAGCAATCGACTGCTAACTGAAAGGTCAGTGGTTAGAACCCACCAGCAGCTCTGTGAGAGAAAGATGTAGCAGTCCGCTTCTGTAGAGATTCACAGCTTTAGAAACCCTATGGGGTTGCTATGAGTAGGAATCAACTTGACGGCACTGGGTTTGGTTTTGGTTGGGTCGTCCTCTAAAGGAACTAGCTCAGGTGGATTTCACTGAACAATCAGTGCATCAGACCTCTTCAAAGTAGCTTCCCAGGTGAATTAAAGAGTAATAAAAAGTGGTTTGGCCATTCACCAAATAAAATTAGAACATCTGGCCTTGGGATTTCCCGTATCAGTGTAATTTGTATGCCTTGGGCAATGGTTGAGGCCAAATGGCTGACTGCCGTCCCTCTGCCAACTAGAGCAGGAATACAAGAGACCAGTGGCCTCAGAAAGGCCACGACACCTGAGTCTTATGTGGAGAGGCCTCACCCTGTCTGGCTCAAATCCCTAGTGTGGGAAAAGGGCTGCTTTTCACGCTAGCATTGTCCACACAGCCCGGCACCCGCACTGCTTCTCCAACCACACTTCTGATGTGTCTCCTGGATGAGCACTGCCCAGACCTCAAGATTAGGAAGTAATTCTGACCCATCTCTCCTACCTGATCATTATCGGTCTCTTGAACAAAAAATGCTTCTCCATTATCTCCCAATTTCATATGCAAATTCACAGATTCCCCATTGATTTCTATGTCAACCTGAAAGAAAAACATGGTTTTAAGAAAACAATAAGCTGCCTTCACCACAAGAAAACCTCAGAGGGGATGGCTGTGTCGCTACACACACACTTTAATCAAATACATCCCAAAAACATTTCACAATTCCAAATCCCAATCAGTTAATCCAGGGTGACAGCCCTCATGGAGACCCATGCACTTCAGGAGTTCCGGGCTCTGGAGAGCAGGCAGCTGACTGTGAAGGATAGAACCTAGGTGAAAGGTGCCTCAGAGACCACCAGACCCAGCTCCTTGTTTTCCAGCTAAGGGGTTGAAGCCCAGACAAGGGAAGCAATTGGCCAAGGATCACACAGCTGGTTAGGGGTAGAATTCAACCTTCAGTCAAAGTCTCCTTACCCCTAGTCTTCAGAAATTATACCCTGGAACATTTTGTCTGCTGTTGGCTGGGATCCCTGAAGTATTCTGAATAGTTTTCACTTGAACTTAACCCAGAGAGCTGATTGTAATACACTATTTCAAATTCTATATTAAGGGCATGAAACATTTATTTTTTAAGTATTTCCTTCTTCCAATTTGTGTGATAGGTTGTATTCTCCAAAAATGGATGTATCATTATTTCTGGTCCTATATGCTTTTCCAGAACCTTGCCATTGCCTGCCAATAAGTGGAGTCTATTTCCCCTCCCCTTGAGTCTGGGTAGAGTTGTGATTATTCCAACTAACAGAGTAGAAAAGAAGTGACACTATGTAGCTTAAGAGGCAAGGTCATAGAAAGGATACAGCTTCTCCCTGGCTCCCTTTCTCTTGTGATGCTCAACTTGGAACCATAACACCATGTGGTGAGGAAGACCAGGCCACATGGAACGGCCACCTGTAGGTGTTCTGGCCAACATCCTCACAAAGATCCTAGTCGAGAGCCAGAATCAACCACCAGACACGTGAGTGAGCAAGCCTTCAGATGATTCCAGCCCCCAGCCTTGGAATCTTCCAGCGGAAGCCCCAGACAACATAGAGCAAAGACAAACCATCCCTCTGTGCTGTCAGAATTCCCAACCCATAGAATCTATGAGCATAATAAACAGTTGTTTTATGGCACTACATTTTGGTGTAATTTACACAGCCATAAAATTTTTTTTTTTTTTATATAGTAGCCAGAATAATTTGAATTAATAATTGTCAATTTAATGAACAGCCCTTCCCAACTGAGAGCTGAAAATGTAGATCTGAGAGAAGGTCAAGATGTGCAAAGTCACAGAAGTACAATGGCTTTCTCTAAGGAGAGAACTAGCCCATCAGGCCACTGGGTCCTCTGCTCTTACCACTTTCTCTCGGGAGCGCAGCACCCCCATCTTCCCAAAGCGGACATGGAAAGGGGAGCACTGAAGGTTTCCATTGGGCTGGCGAACAACAATGATATCGATGCATCCAGACAGTGTGGCAGGATTCAGTCCCTTGTAGAGTTCTTTCACTGTAACAAACACCTGGCCGGCCAATTGCCCAACGTAATTCATGGTTTGAGCCTAGGAAACAGACAAAAGCAAACAAAACATATACATACACACAAATGATTAATTCAGGGAATAAAAATGAACTCCTCGCCATTTCAAAAATGTATCAATATATGTTAAACTCCAACTTTTCAACCCTGCTCATATCATTGTTTCCCTAGAATGTGCTCCACCATACCCACTCCCCACCACATGTTCCCTCCTTCCCAGAACGGCAAACCCATCAAATACCCACTGTCCCGTGAAGCCCGAAGGCCGTTACCCCTGGGCGTATCATCCTGATGGCCTACCTGCCTTGTTCTGTCATTATTGACATGTTTTACATAACTGAATCCTAAGACTCTTGAGAAAAGAGACTGTATTTTATACATCTTAGCATCCCCCACTGGGCCAAACAGAATAAGCATTTAATAATATTCACTGAAAAAGATGACTGTTTTTACTTGAGACAGGGGAAGAAAAATTTTTTTAACTATTTCCACTTCGGTTGGTCCTTGTCTGCCTGTCTGACCTCTTTCCCACCACCCAAGAGGATAACTGCGCTCTGCTTCTGTCTGACCAGCTAATCCACTCAGCAAACATCCAGGGCATCTACTCCACAAAGGGCCTAGTGCTGCGGACACCAAGACAAAAAAGGCACAATGCCCGTGAAGGAGACAGAAGTAAACACAAGTAACTAAGATATACATCAGTGTTCTACTAACACACATAGGGTTGTCATGAGTCAAAGTCAACTCAATGACAACTGGCTTTTCTTTTTTAATTTGGTTGTTGTGTTTGTTTGTTTTTAATAAATGCTAAAGGAGTTGTGACCAAGGAAGGAGAAGAAAGCATCATGGAGCAGTGGGCACTTGAGGGGGGTTTGGAGGAGGAATAGAATGCTTTCAGGTAAGAAGGTAGGAAAAAAGGGCACTGCAGTTGAACAAATTCTGCACAAAGGCACAGAGGCCTGAAAAGCTCCAGGTACAAAGAGGGAACTGGGCCTAGAACAGAGAACATGCAGGAGGGAAGAGTTGAAACCCAGGCTAGGAAATTTGGACTTCATTATGTAGCAATAACAAGCCATCAGAGAGATTCTGGACAACAAACTGACAATTAGATCCATGATTTAGCAAAAGCATCACAGTAAAAATGCAGAGAAGACTAATGGAATAGAATTGAGAGCCCAGAAATAAACCCACACATCTAGGTCAATGGATTTTTGACAAGGGTGCTAAATCTATTCAATGGAGAAAGAAGAATCTCTTCAGTAAATTGTGCTGGGAAAATTGGATTTCCACATACAGAAGAATGAAACGGGACCCATGCCTCACACCACACACAAAAACAAATTCAAAACGGATTAAGGACCTAAATATATAAACTAAAACCTTAAGATTTCTTAGAAGAAAATGCAGAGGCAACGCTGACTGGCCTAGGCTTTAACAATATTTAACTAATATAATAACAGACAGCAAAAGACAAAACAGATAAATGGGACCTCATAAAAACTAAAAACTTTTGCTCATCAAAAGAGTTTTTAAAAAAGTGAAAAGACAAGCTACTGAGAGAATATCTTTGGAAACCATATAACTGATATGAATCTAATAACCAAAATATATATAAAACTTTGACAACTTAACAACAAAAAGACAAATACCCCAATCATAAAATGAGCAAAGGGCTTGAATAGACATTTGACACAAGAGGACATTCAAATGGTCACCAAACACAGGAAAAGATGTTCAGCGTCATTAGCCATCAGAGTTGCAAATCAAAACCACGATGAGATACCATTTTACTCCCACTAGGATGGCTAAGGAGCCCTGGTAGAGTAGTGGTTAAGAGCTATGGCTGCTAACCAAACAGTCAGCAGTTCAAATCCACCAGCCGCTCCTCGGAAACCCCATGAGGCAGTTGTACTCTGTCCTACACGGTTGCTATGAGTCAGAATCAACTCAACAGCAACGGGTAACAGGTAGGATGGCTAAGATTAAAAAAAGAAAAGAACAAATGTTGGTGAAGGTGTGGAGAAATTGGAACCTTTACCCACTGCTGGCAGAACTGCAAAATGGTACAATCATTGTGAAACATTGTGGCAATTCCTCAAAAAACTAAAAATAGAACTACCATATGACCCAGCAATTCCACCCCTAGGTATATACCCAAAAGACTTGAAAATGGAGACTTAAAATGAGCCCTGTACACCAATGTTCATTGCAGCACTACTCACAATAGCTCAAAGGTGGAAACAACCTAAATGCCCATCGACAGATGAATGGATAAACAAAATGCTGTATACACAAATAATGGAATACTACTCAGCCAGAAGAAGAAATGAAGTCTTGATAGGTGCTACAGAATGGATGGAGCTTAAAGACAGTATGCTGAGTGAAATAAGCCAATCACAACAGGACAAATATTATGTGCCCTCACTTATATAAAAAGACAAGAAAAGGCAAATGTATAGAGACCACAGTTTATTAGTAGTTGCCAGGTATGGGAGGGAGGGGGGGAAAAGGGGGTTAAGGGATGGAAAAATTCCATTGATTAAGGGTAGGGATGCACAGCTGATTATTGAAATCGCTGTCAATAAGTTGTACACCTGTAAAAAGTTGAGTTGGCAGAAGTTGTGTGATAGATACATTTACAACAATGACAAAATAAAAGAAAAAAAGAGTAGCTGCTAGGCATGCTTATGTGCAAACAAACACCTCATGGGATTTGGTTCCTTGGTTTCGAGGTTTGGGGTCATGGTTTCATGGGACATCCCAGTTAACTGGCCTAATAATGTGTTTAGTGCTTCTGTTCAGCCTCCTAGTTTGCTGCATACTGCCTGGGGTCTTAAAAGCTTGCGAGTGGCCATCCAAGGCCCAGTAATTTGTCTCTATTCACCTGGAGCAACAGAGGGAGAAGGAGAGTCAGGAATCAGAGAATATGGAATGTGTAGCTATTTGTCTTCATGAACAACTGCCTCCTTTGCCATGAGGCCAGAAGAACTGGATGGTGCTCAGCTACCATTACTGAGCATTCTGATCGAAGATTCCATAGAAACATCCTGATCAAAAGGGGGAAAAGGCAAAACAGAATGTCAAATTCTCATTGACTCTAGACATTCTGGAGCCATGGAGGATAGATGAACCCCTGAAACTATTGCCCTGAGATAATTTTTAAACCTTAAACTAAAAATATCCCCTGAAGTCATCTTAAAACCAAATAATAGTTTAGCTTAACTAGTAAAAAAAAAGGTCTGCCTTGAGCATTATGCTCTTTTAAGAACTATCTATACGGGATCAAACCGACAATAGCGACTAGAAAGATTAGATTGGAACCTTATCTGACAGTGAGTCTGTTAATGAGGGGAGGAACAACTCAGAAAAGGAGGGTGAGAATAGTTGCACAACTCAAAGAACGTAATCAATGTCACTAAATTGTATATGTAGAAACTCTTGAATTGGTATCTGTTTTGCAGTGTGTATTCTCAACAACAAAATTAAAAAAAAAAAAAAAAAACATAGATAAGGCAAGAAAAGAAACCACAGCAAGCAGATTAATTGGGTGGCTGTGGATGATGGTGCAAACAAGCAATGATGCCAGCCTGAACGAGGCAGACAGAAGAGATGGAGGGAAAGGGACAAATTCAAGAGATACTTCTGGGCTCAAAGTACCAGGAGTGTGAGCTGCTACTAGACTCTGCACTTCTCTTCATAGTTTCTGGATTCCTGACTACTTACCTTGGTGCTGATCCACCCCTGGCCAACTGCCCACTTTAGCATAACCCTGGCTCTCCAAATTATCTCCTCTTGCCTGTCACTGTGCCCTGCTGTGCTGCGCTGTGCTGTAGCCTTGACACCTCAGACTGGCCCACACATTGATATCTCAGCCCTGGCCTGGCCATTCCTCCAGCCTCTCCCCTGTTCACATCTCACGGCTCTGCTTCATTGGGCTGGGCACTATCAGCCATCCTCTGGTCTCCCTTCAGGGATGTGGTACCTCAGTGGCCTTTCCGCTCTAAGGGGTCCTCTTCTTTACCGACCATAACTGCACTTATACTTCAGGGCTGAGTCCCAGACCCTCTCTTCTTCTTTTTACCGCTTAATGCCTTGGTGGGCTCATGAAGTCACATTGCTTCAAATACCATCTGAACATGAATGATTTACAAAATGTAATCTTCCAATCCCAAGACCTCCTTTCTGCCTGGCCCATGTTGTTCCGATTCTTCAAGGCAACTAAGCTGGTGTGTGTGACCACCATCACCTCTACCCACCCCAGGTGACTAACAATTATCCCAGGAACCACCACAGAGCAGGTACACACATGTCACTGAGTAACATTATATAGTTTGGTCCTATGCATTTTCTTGGCTCTGATGTGTCTCCATTCTGTCGTTGATGTTCCCATATGGTTTTCCTATCACTCAGTGAACCCATACTCTCCTTGAAGCCAAGCATTGATCCCTGTCCTTTTGGAGTTACAAAAACACGAAGTATCTTTTGTAAACCTTACCTCAACCCTGATGAAATACGCAGAAGTGATATAATATGCCCATTTTATAAATGTGGAAACTGGGCCTCAAAAGTGGTTGGGTCAAATGCTCTGCCTACAGTGGGCAAATAGGTGCTGTTGATTTAATTCTAATTTAGAATAGGCCAGAGACCTAAAAGTAATTAATGATACACACAAGACAAGAATATAAGAAAGCCCTGACTGGCTCCTCTCAAACTTTGAAATGAAGCTCTTTAGATTGATGCTACCCCTCCTCCTCAACTGAGGAAAAAAGCACATCCTTCGGAAAACACGTGCCGTGATGCACACAGGCCTACTTCCCTTTCAAATGGGGTAAACGCCAGAGCCGCCCAGTTTCCACCTGAAGCTGCCCTGCTAATATGAGTCAAATATCTATGTGACTATAAAAAGCATGCATTTCCTAAGTTTGCTTAAATGTTCAGGTTTAACTAACTTCATCCAAAAAAAGATGCAAAGATGTACAATATTTAAAAATGACCCTTTTTAACCCTGATACTTTTTACAGTAGATCATTTTATAAAACGAGCCAGCACCCTCAACGTTAAACCTAGATTTTAACATATTATGCTTACCTAGACAGGTAAATCTCTAACTCTACAGCTATTTGCAAGCAATACGAATAGCATTTTTATGCAATTACTTCTACATACATTGTCTAAGCTTCATGTGATTCTCACAGTAACCCTGTAAGTACATAGTCTTTCAGATGAGAAAGCTGAAGTTCACACAAAAGTGCAGTAAGGTCAATGCCCAAGACCATAGAGCTGAGGAGGTGTGTTACCAGGCCTAGGAAATGGGTCTTCTGCTTCTGTGACCACATCCACATCCATTCTGTCAAGCACCCTCTAGTGTCCCTCACTGATAACTTCAGCACCTTCTATGTGGTCTATGCCTACCACTAGCATGATACAACCACTCCACCACCAGTGAGGTCCTAAACCCAAACCAGTTCAGCTGAGAACTGCTGTTCGTAACACAACTCGCAAGGAGATCTAAGGACGTGGTGGGAAACATTTTTTTTATAGAGCAGGTTTAGGTTTACAGAAAAACTATGCAGAAATTACAGAGCTCCCATATACCTCTTCTCCCCTCTGCATAGCAAACATCCTATATTCATGTGGCACATTTGTTATAACTGATGAAGCAATACTGACACACGTACAGTCCGATGGGTTTTGACAAATACATCATGGTATGCGTCCACCATTACAGTATCGTATGGAATAGTTTCACTGCCCTAAAAATGCCCTGTGCTCCACTCTTCACCCCAACCCCGCCACCGCTACTCCCCCTGAACCTCTGGCAATCAATGATCTTTCTGCTGTCTCTACACTTTTGCCTTTTCCAGAATGTCGGATAGTTGGAATCACACAGTATGTAGCTGTTTCAGACTGGCTTCTTTCATTTAGCAATACGCACTTAGATTCCTCCATGTCTTTTCGTAGCTTGACATTTTTTATTCATAAGAGAAAGCTCACAGCAGGATGGTATCACATCTCTGCATCTCAGCTTCTCATCTGTAAAATGAGGATGTTGGCCTGGATGACCCCCAAGGTCCAATTCCAGCCCTAACTGACATAAAGACTGCTCTCTTTAACTCTTAGCAACTGACAAGCTATCTTTAATCATTTAAAACTAAATGTTGCTCTATTATCTTGTCCTCAAGAACAAAGCACATCTCCCCCTTTGCAGTGAGTGCATTCAAGGTTATCGCACACAATCCGAAAATATCAGAGCTCAAAGGATCCTTAGGGAGTTGTTTCAACGCCCTCATTCTAAAGAAACAAGCCCAGAAACAGGAAGTGGCTCACGCAAGCTATACCTCCCCCACCCCCATGGCAGAGATGGAGCCAGGACTCAGATTTCCAGCCCTGTGATCTTTCCGCTATATGCCACTGCCACGGTCCATTGCATTTTCCTACTACAAATAATCAGACACTGCTCTAGTATCTTTAGTTTTGTCTTTAGCTTAGATTCGTGGTGCTCTGGTATCTTTAGCTGTACTTTCTACTGAATAACTCATTTGCAAACCTGAAAATACCTATACTTGAAGACAAGAGATTGGCTCAATAATTCTTAATGCATGATAGGGTCATGGGCCCCACCTGGTAACCTACTCCTAGGAACTCTCCTCAACATCTATACCTGGGGCAGCCTTCTGAGCATCTCCTACGATAAGGCCTTCCATGTGGTTAAACCCCACCACACAGGCCCAGGGTAAATCCACCTTCACCTAAATCTTATTCTCTGAAGTCTTTTGGGGGAGTCCTCATGAATTTTTCCCCAGCTTCTGCATAAATGTCATCTTGAGCAATATCAAAGTCAGTCATTCATTCAACACGGGTTTTTCGAGCAGTTTCAGTTCTGAGAACAGAGTAGTAGTCAAGGCTGACAATGTAGGGGGCGCCTACAAGTAAATAAGATCTGTGCTAAGTGCCAGGAAGGCAATAAGTAGGAAATGAGACAAAGTGAGAACAAGAGCTACTATAAATGAGGATGCAATAAAGGCTTTTTCTGAGGTGTTAACTGAGCTGCAAGCTGCAGGAACTGATGAAGTTACCACAGAAAGAGCTGGGGGGAAGCCATCCTAGGCACAGGGTACGGCTAGTCCAAAGACATAGAAGGGTTTAAGCAACCAAAATCAGGCACATATGCCCTTAATTTTCAGAGAAGATGTATGAAATGAGGTTGGTAAAATCAAGAAGTACAAGATAACCAAGAGTCTTGAAGAACGTGATAAGAGACTTGGAGTTTACTCACCACATGGGAAGCCCCTGAAGGGTTCTAAGCATGGGCCTTAAGGAACATGATCCAATTTGATTCTTCACAAAAGCACTCCAGCTGTTGTATAGAAAGGGCCTGCAGGGAGGGAGGCAGGAGGAGAAGCTGTTGGCTACCACAGTCAAACTGCCAAGGGACAATGGTGGCTGAGATCAGGCCCATAACTGTGGCAACAGAGAGAAGTGGATGGATTCAGAATCCAGTTTAGACAGCACTGATGATGGATTGTAGATGAAGGGGCAAAGGAAATAGAGAAATGAAGGATAATTCCCAGGTTTGGGGGTGAACATTAGCACAAAAGATTAAATACAGCAAAGGGTCTCTTCTCCTATCTTCTGGTCACCACAAGTCAAAAGGCCTAGCTAGCACTCACACCAGAAGGAGTTTCTCATCTAGCCTAGGATTGGGCAAAAGAGGTCATGCCCCTACTTCTCACCCCAGAGAGAAATGGTACCATGGAATAAGCACACCCACAATGTGAGCATTCTCCCAGCTGAACTCCGAGGTGTATAAACCAAGCCAGTGTCACAACAATGCCTAGACAATAATCTTCTTGTTAGCTGCTATTGAGTCAGCCCCTGACTCATGGAGACTCCACGCACAACACTGCCCAGTCCTGTGCCATCCCCATGATCGACTGGGGATCAGGCTGCTGTGATACACAGTTTTCATTGGCTGATTTTTAGAAGTGGACCTCAGGCCTTTCTTCCTAGCCTATCTTAGTCTGAAAGCTTCACGGACACCTGTTCAGCATCATAGCAACACGAAAGCCTCCACTGCCAGGTGGTGGCTGCTCATGAGGTGCACTGGCTAGGAATCAAACCAGGGACTCCCATACAAAAGGTGAGAATTCTACCACTGAACTACCACTTCCCCTTGAAAATAATTTCACTCTCAACTAATTCTGAATGAAACCTGACTGGACCCCAAAACACTATTTGATTCTTTCATTCTCCAGTTTCAAAAATACTCCCTTTATGTAAATGACAAACATCCCAGCTCAGTAATCAAGGACTTCTCCCAAATGTGTTCCCCACACACATCCAACTTTATCTCCTCTGGTCCCCAACGTGATCTCTGTGAAAGGCCAGGAAGTCAGTCCTTGCCTTTCACAGTCCTGTCCAGGTGTGGCTTCGAAAACTCAGTAGTTTCCACGTACAGGATCAACTCTGCTAGGCATACTGGGTTTATTCCATTTTACAGAGACACGAACGACTTGCCCAAGTTCGTCTATCTAATAAGTAACAAAGTTGAGATTTAAACAATCAGGTGGGCCTGGGTCTTAAATCTATGATCAATCCTCAACTCCATTCTGCCTCTGACCTCCAGGTTGTAGATTCAACTTTGCCAATGAGGATCAAGGCTGACAGCTTATTAGGAGCCCCTTCCCCAATGGTAAACTGAGTCAGGAATTAGTTTGTCAGTGCTCCACCCCCCACACAGAGTGCCCTGGACAAGCCCTGAAGCGCCCACTGAGCTACAGCCTCTCCCTGCTAAGCGTCGCCAGCTGTGCCCAAAGCACATGGATGGGCGTTAGCACAGGTGTTGGTTTGCCTTCCAAAACCCACCACACCTTTGGGCAGAGCTCTGATTCCCTGCCTAGCTCCTTCCAGCCTCTGCCCTACCCTGGGAGGCAGCCAGTATTGGGAGCAGACCCATGCCACATCCTGGTGCTGAGCCCCAGTGCTGCCCAGATGTTTCTCTGCCACTGAGTTCCTTCCTTCCCTTGGGGTTCTCATATTACTACCCCTTGCACCCCACAGTGAGCTGTCCAAACCCCTATCTGAGAAGCAAGGCAACCACTGGTTCAGTTCTTCGGTCTCAAGCCTTGCTACTCCTGTTCCCTTACTTATAGGGTGCCTCTTGCTCCAGGCCAGACATCATTAGACTCTTCACTGGCCCCTAATCCTAACACATGTAGCAGGCCAAACACGGCAAATCTCAACAATCTCCTAAAGTGGTCTCAAGTATCACTCAGATTCAAAAGCATCACTGAAATGTTTTTTTTAAAAATGGAGAATACAATTAACCAGAAACTCCTTTCAAGGAGATGAATATTACTGATTAAAAAAAAAAAATTATTTGAGAGGGAAGGGAAGACACAATGCTTAGGGGACACTGAGCCTCTGTTAAGAGTGATGGAAAAAATTAAGAACGGTGATGACTGAACAACACGATAAACATATTTAATGTCGCTGAACTGTGTATGTAAAGACTGCTTAAATGGCAAGTGTTTTGTTATCTATATATTGACCACAATTGAATAAAAAACGTTTTAAACTTTTTTGAAAAATAGCTTGGGGTAGAGGAGGAAATGCCACTCCCAAGAGACATGCTACAGCGCCTTGCACACGGGAACAAGGGACTGTCACCAGCAGACACCTGTTTGGCTGAGTGGTGCAAGTAAGTTTGGGGCAACCAGGGCTCCTCTTCATCTGTTCTTCTGTCCTTACTGCAGGCTCCTTCTAAATAAATGCTTAGCAAATATTTAAAGAATATAAGACTAAACCACCTGGGTCTAATTTCCCAAGTTTCACTTCCTTCAGTTATATCTGAAGTAAAAGGCTCAAGGAAGAAGGTAACTTGATTTACCTGAACATAATAAGTTAGACAAGCCAGCTCAAGATGAGTTCACCTCCCTATGCAAGAACCATTAATCGTATTACCGACATGGTTTTCAGTTTCCTGGTGTTCACCGAGACACGGGACCAGGCAGTGAGGGAAACATTGGTTTTGAAGAAGAAAACATCTTAATTACCTCAAGAGTAACAAAAGAAAAGTAAATCTGTAAGGAATAAAACAAAATGCTTAAATGTTCAGTTGAACTGCTCTGAGACGCCTGCTATTCATTCGCCCCATACCAAATTACTTTTAAATCTACTGATTTTAATCTCAAAATTTGGCAGGCAACAGCTGCTTCACCTGCTCGGGTTTCATTTACCACTTGAAACAGGACTGCACAAGCCTTAGTTCAAAAGGTTTTGAAGGAGAGCAGGGCCAAACCTCTCACAAACCCGTTGGCAAAACTATAATTCTCTAAGTTGTGCTGTGGATTTTCAGAGCATATTTTACATGTATATGCTATTTTATGTATATATGTATTATATATTTTATTTATATATATATATATATATATATGCAGCCCTGGTGACATAATGGTTAAGAGCTCCTCTGCTAACCAAAAGGTCAGCAGTTCGAATCCACCAGCCGTTCCTTGGAAACCCTAGGGGGCAGTTCTACTCTGACCTATAGGGTCGCTATGAGCCAGAATCAACTCGATGGCAACAGGTTTTTTAGTGTGTATATATAAAAATTAAAAAAAAAAAATTTTTTTTTATATACACACACACACATATGGCACTTTCTAGCTTGACCTACTGCAATAATACAAAATTTTCTGAGGTTATTACATCCCATTGGAATGGGAATATCATCTTTCTAGATATTCTTATCTAGGTTAGCAACTACTACAGCACTTATATTAGACCCAAAGAGGTGATACGCCGAGGAACATAAAACTCCAAAAGTATATTTCCACTTGGGATTCTATTTACAACATTAGTAAGAGTATGTTCAATTTTAAGAGCATCAATTATTAAAACTAAATATGGGAATCCAAGCTATTTCAGGCCTAGGCCCTCCATCATCATCTCAGGAATCAGTTGTTCTGCTCATTTATGATGCAAGTGGATGAAAGTGATTTTAATTCCCTTTCTAGTTCTCTCAACTAGAACGTGATTTAAGCCACGTTAACTAGGAAATAATCGTTTCTTTATTTTAATATTGTGGGTTTACTCCTTGGAAATAACATGACAGCATAGCGGGCAACGTCTAAATGCATGCTGTTTCCCTCCTCTCCTCCTTGAAGACTGGAAGATCTGGATGCGAGGATGAACAAAACCTCACCATAACAAGTGCCAAAATTAAGACAAAACTATATCTCAACACAGGGATTACAACAGAGGGTCCCAGACAGAGCTGGAGAAAAATGCAGATCAAAATTCTAACTCACAAAAAAATTCCAGACTTACTGGCCTGACAGAGACTGGAGAAACCCCACTAGTACGGCCCCCAGATATCCTTTTAGCTCAGTAATGAAGTCACTCCTGAGGTTCACCATCCAAAGGTTAGACAGGCCCATAAAACAACACAAGACTAAAGGGGCACATCAGCCCAGGGTAAGGACTAGAAGGCAGGCGGGGACAGGAAAGCTGGTAATGGGGAACCCAAGGTCGAGAAGGGAGAGTTTTGACATGTCGTGGGGTTGTTAACCAATATCATAAAACAATATGTGTACTACCTGTTTAATGAGAAGCTAGTTTGTTCTGTAAACCTTCATGTAAGGCACAATTTAAAAAAAACTGTCTCAACAATAAACACAACTCTCATAATCATCTTTTCTGGTAGATCTTTTGATTTTTACTTTTCTTTCTTCCTGCTACCGCTTCTTCTCTTTAACAACTATGTGTCCCACAAGAATTCTACAATCACCCCTGACTCTATTTCCAATCTCCTCCTCAGTGTCTGAGCCTGGATGTCCATGATACACCTCCTTCATAAACATGCCCAAAACGACTCGGTATTTTGCAAACAACTTCCTCCTCAGTGCTCCAAGCTCAGTCAATGGCATTACTCCCCACCCAGGGTAGTTGCTTGATAAATATTAGCTATCAATCACCACGTGGCTGAGCAGACATATGTCCATCATGTTAACCTGCCGTCCTTAAGGTCAAGGATAAGAGTTTGCTCATGTCTGGGCGCCCAGCCCCTACATGGTACCTGGCACATCACAGGGACCCAGGAGATGTATGCAGTTATCCGTGGTCACGGTTTCTTTAACTACTTTCCACATTGTCTTTGACTACATTCTTCAACATTTGCCAAGAGTCTCATCTTATACATTTGTTTATTAAGCTAAGTACTTCTAGAATGGTTGAATTAAATTAAATCTGCATGGTGACAGTCTTCCAAAACTGAAAATGCTATATTGATTGAGAACGCTTTTCTATTGGTACAATGGAAGTAGCAGATGTACAATCAAAGCTGTGTTTGTCCTACTCTTAAAACATCATAAACAAATGTATGCCCTCGAGTGAAGGACTGTGGAACAAGTGTTTATTTACTACTGATGACTATTTGTGGAAAACCAAGGATAGAATGTACAATGGAAGGTTGTGGATTTGTGTGTGTGTGTGTTGGAGAGGAGGGGGCTGTTCCCATTTATTGGGGGCACAGCCTTAAGGGCTGGGTCCTAGAAACTCTGAGTCAGAGTGTCACAGGCCACAAGGACATGTGCAATCCTCTGGAGTTTTAATGAGGAATGAGTTGACAGGTCACCACAAAAAGAAAAATGAGTAAATGTGTTAGAAGCAAACGAGAAAGAATTTCAGAAAACAAATTATACAACTATCTCAAATTTCAGCAGAGGCTAATCTTGTATTCATCTTGGAAAGGATATCCAGGACGAAATAGAATTTCGGTCGCTCAGAGACCTGCTGCTTGTCTGATGTTAAATTTGTGTTTGTCATCATAACCCCTTGAGAATGATCCTTGTTTTTGTGAGGCTCTCGGGGGATTTGCAGATGTAGCCTAGTTGAGAATGTCTCCTACCTGATGGCAGAACAGAACACCTAAGAACTCCAGAGAGAATAGGTAAGGATAAAGTAATAGTTACATGAAAGACTTAGATGGGGTTGCAAAGCCAGGGTGGATATCAAAGCCTTCAGATCGTTCCCAGTGCCCATCATGTTTATATTCAAAATATTTAACATGTTGTTGTTGTTGTTAGCTACCATCGAGTTAGCCCCCAACTCATAGCAATTCTGTGCACAAGGGGATTGGACCACTGTGACCCAGAGGGTTTTCACTGGCTTATCTTTTGGAAGTAGATCACCAGGTCTTTCTTCCTAGTCTGTCTTAGTCTAGAAGCTGCACTGAAAACTGTTCAGCATCACATCAAACTTAACACGTTACCATTAATTAAATCCTAAGTAAAGGCCATGCAAGCCTCCATGTTACATTTGGATAGCATTCTACAAGGTACAAAGCTTTTTCACATATGTGATCTCCTCTGATACAAATTTAACTAATCCCGCAAAGTAATCAGGATTAGTGTTATTACCCCACTTCTGAGGAGGAGCCAGGAGCACCAAGGTTAGGTGGTGGTCAGTGTAGCATGACTAGCTGGTGGCAAGGTTAAGGCAGAAGCCCTGGTTAGAATCTGTTGTGGGCTGAATTGTGTCTCCCAAAAAAGATAAGTTGCAGTCCTAACCCCTGGTACCTACAAATGTGACCTTATTTAGAAACAGGGTCTTTGAAGATGTTATCAGTTAACGTGAGCTGACTACACCTATATGACTGCTGTCCTTATGAAAGAAGAGAAGGTACACAGAGACAGAGACAGACAGGAAAGACAGCCGGGTGAAGATTCATCTATAAGCCAAGGAACCCCAAGAAACTCGTGGGGCTACTAGAAGCTGGAAGAGACAAAGATCTCCCCTACAGGGTAGGCAGGGACAACATGGCCCTGCTGAGTCCCTTAATTCAGACTCATAGCCACTAGAACTGTGAGCCAATAAATTTGTTCTTATAAGCCACCCAGTTTGTGGTACTTTGTTATGGTTGCCCTAAGAAACAAAACAGACCCCAAGCCTCCCCTGTTTTCCTTTGCACAATGCTGCCTCCTCCATCTCGAGTGGATAAAGCTGGTAGAAATGGACAAGGCCCAGTTAAGAAACATCTTAGTATGATTTTAGCAAAACAAATCATAATCATATAGTTACAAGGTCACAAAACTTGGCACATGTTTACAGGATGTTCAGTGCTATAGAGATCATCATAAACTGTAATTAAAAGTTAAAAGTCACCCAAATAAAGGCAACCCTGATTACAGACTAGGGGAATGCCATTTGCACATCACTGGAGCTCATTTAATCCACCTTCCTTATTTTACAGCCCTGAGTGCTTCAGGAGTAGCTCAGGTCACAGGTGTCCCACCAGGTCCATTCCTTCTACCCCTCGGCACTAGAGCCCCAGGTAATAGAGTACAAGTCAGAAGCAGGCAAGAAACAACGGGTGTTCTGGCAGTGGACACCAGAAAATAAACAAGGATTCAGAGAGAAGTATCTGTCCTCATCTGAGTTTTGATGCGAAAGCCTTTAGTGATCTGCTGGGTGACTCTGAATGGCAGAATCAGAAACATAAAGCTCATAAATGTTGCAAACGAAATTCACTGCAAACACTTAAGAAATTTTTTGCCAACAAATAGGCCATGAAAGGCAAAGGGTAAAGAGTCTGAGAAATAGAAATTGCATAAAATTTGGGGTCAGAAGTTCTGGATTTGATTGTCTTTCTCAGCATTTATTAGCTACTTGCACATGAGCCCAGGCAGTCCCCTAACCAAGCCTAACCTGCTGACGGTGTGACTGTTAAGCGAGATGATGAATTTGAATGGGTATTTGCCTCTGGAAAGCATACTGTAAATTTTACTTATACTGTTAGTACCTTCGTTAGTAAGCGTCATGGATTGAACTGTGTCCCCCCAAAATATGTGTCAATTTGGCTAGGCCATAATTTCCAGTATCATGTGACTGTCCACCGTTTTGTCATCTAATGTGATTTTCCTATGTGTTGTAAATCCTATCTCTATGATATTAATGAGGTGGAATCAGTGGCAGTTATGTTGAGGCAGAACTCATCTACAAAATTAGCTCATCCCTTCTTAGATATAAAATAGAGAAGTGAACAGAGAGACATGGGGACCTCATACCATCAAGAAACAAGAGCCAGCAGTGCGCAGGCTTTGGACCCTGGGTCCCTGCACTGAGAAGCTCCTAGAGCAGGGGAATATTGATGACGGGGACCTTCCTCCAGAGCTGACAGAGTAAGAAAGCTTTCCCCTGGAGGTGTCACCCTGAATTCGGACTTCTAGCCTCCTAGACTGTGAGAGAATACATTTTTCTTTGCTAAAGCCATCCACTTGTGGTATTTCTGTTATGGCAGCACTAGATAACTAAGACGGTAATTGACTAGAGAAGTAAGATTCAGTGGCTGGCTCTGGATATGATGTTTTCAAAACTCTTCACACTCATCAGTTCTCCCTTCTCAAGGCCTCTTAGAAGGTATATTGAAATTCCATAATTCAAAAGCTTCCCTCTCAGAGAATGAAGAAAACCAAAGATACAAGGGAAAGATAAGTTCAAAGGACTAATGGACCACAACTACCATAGCCTCCACCAGACTACTAGCTGGTGCCTGGCTACCACCACTGACTGCTCTGACAGGGATCACATTAGAGGGTCCCAGACAGAGCTGGAGAAAATGCAGAACAAAACTCAAACTCAAAAAAAAAAAAGATCAGGCTTACTAGTCCGACAGGGACTAGAGAAACCCCAAGAGTATGGCCCCTGAACATTCTTTTAACTCAGTACTATAGTCACTCCTGAGGTTCACCTTCAGCCAAAGATTAGACAGGCCCATAAAACAGTACACGTGGCTCAACCATGTATACAAGATTAAACGGCACGCCAGCCCAGGGGCAGGGACAAGAAGGCAGGAGGGGACAGGAAAGTTGGACAAATGGAAGTTGGGGAACCTGAGATGGAGAAGGGGAGGGTGTTGACACGTTGCAGGGTTGGCAAACAATGTCACAAAATAATACGTGTATTAATAGTTTAATGAGAAACTAATTTGCTCTGTAAACCTTCATCTAAAGGACAATAAATAAAATTAAAAAAAAAGAAAATAGAGGTAGGAAAAAAAAACCCTCCCCTTTCACCCCTATAGGGCTAAAAAAGAGAAGGTCAAAACACCCCCTTTACTCAGTCTGCGATCTAAAGATTACCTCAGCACTTTCCGCTCCTCAGAATGATTCATCACTTCCTGGGCAGAGCCGCCACAAAGCCACTGCCCCTGCACGTACAGAGGAAGCTTGTCTTCTGCTGGTTCCATCAACACTCATGGCACACACTTAGGGGACGCCAGCAGAGTCTGGGTGCGAGGGACAGGAAGGAAGCTTATAGATTCAAAAACCAGCCCAACATCAGGCCAGGGTGGGGCTCACTCATTTGTGCTCCTGTTAACAGCAGAATTATTACAGCACCCAGATATGGAACCAGCTGATGGACTGCTGCTGTTCACATAGGGCTGATAAATTTGACTGTGGAGCCCCAACCTACCAAACAACTTTGTTTAAATCAGCACACTGGAGAGACGTCTAAATATCTCTTAAGTTTACTGGCAACACTAAAACCCGCTGCTGTCGAGTCGATTCCAACTCATAGCGACACTACAGGACAGAGAAGAACTGCCCCATAGAGTTTCCAAGGAGCACCTCATGGAGTTAAACTGCTGACCTTTTGGTTAGCAGCCGTAGCTCTTAACCACTATGCCACGAGGGTTTCCACTGGCAACACTAGGTAAAGATGATAATAACAGTGAACTAGTGTGATGCTTGCCTTTAATATCCTTTAAATCCACTGTCCATTTTTATAGATCATTAGTTTGGTAACACTGTTGAGATGATGATGGTAATAATAAGCTAATTTGTTTTTACTTGTTTATCATGATAATGCAAGGGATACAGCTTTCCTATTTTGCAGGGAAGGAAACTGAGAGGTAGAATTTAAATAACTTGCTGCAGGTCCCAATACAGGAAAGGGGCAGATGCAGGAATGACATCTAGGTAAGTCTACACTATAACCATCACCATGACAGTCCTCCAAAACCTTCTGCATGTCTAGACATTCTAATCCACATATGTAGGCAGCACACATATATATACCTTAAATTTTATACTTCAGAAGGTATAATGCTTAGTATATGAAAATACATTCAGTTCTCAAATGAATGGTGAGACAAATATTGTAGTACATTTTAGGAGTATTATGTCCTTTTCCTCAGCCAGCATTTGACCTCTTTGCTTCAGAGGTATGACTGTGCTTACTCAGGAGCAGCAGGTCAGCAACGCCAGTCTCCAGGTGGCACCGAGGGGGTAACAGATGGTGCTTGGGCCAGGGACATGGACCCAGGGCTGAGCCCTGCCACCAGCTCAGTCCTCTCCAGCTCTAAAAGTCAGAGAAAATTCCTAAGGGCCTTCCAACTCTGGTTATTTTTGAGATAATGAAGAAAAAGGGCAAAGTGATTTCACTTAAATGCTCAAGGACACAGTCTCTCCCTCTAGCTTTTTACCCCTATCTACCTTGAAAGTTCTAAAAGTTATCTCTGATGGCAGGGGAGCAACTAAGACATAACCCTTCCTATACTTCCATTCCTCCCTTTATGCGGTAGCGATTACATGAACACCAGCTCTGCTGGCTCTGGGTTAGGAACTCAGGTAAGATCAATAGCTGCCCTTGAGATGCTTCAAGCCTTATACCTTAACTGACCCAGTTATTGATATCCATTTATAATTTCTCACAAAAGTGAAGAATTCACCTTGGGAGAGTGAGAACCCATCCCTAGAAGTATTTAAGCCACTTGGCTTTTTTAGTAAGGACTGTTCCTCCTCAAGTGTATTTAAAATCAGCCTCTCTGAGGCTTCACCCCACACCTCCCCACAGGTCCGCTGAAGCCCAGGGAGCGAATCTCATGTGCCATTCTCCTAGTGGCCCCCTTCAGCCATCTCAAGACAGCTCTGCAACTGCCCCTTGCACCTTCCTCCCTAGGGTAGGCCCTGTTGGCTCTGCAGCCATGCTTTACAGGGCTGATTCGGGTCCTCTCACTCACCACCCTTGGCTGCTCTCCTTTGAACACATTCCAGACTGTGTCTCAATCTGTGTCCAAATCTGAGGTCTGACCAGCACTGAGTCAAGAAGTAAACATCAGGCTGCTACCGGCATTAACCAAGATCACATTTGCTGTGGAGGCTTATGAGATAAGGTTTGGTTTTCATCCAAAGCATTAAAAAAGAGAGAGAGAGAAGATTTCTAAGAAATTCCAAAAATGGGATCATGATTATACTCGTTTCCTAGGGCTGTGTAACAAAGTGCCACAAAGCAGGTGGCTTTAAACAACAGAGATGTATTCTCTCACAGTTCTGGATGCTAGAAGCCTGAATTCAGGGTTTCAGCAGGGCTATCTTCTCTCTGAAGTCTCCAGGAGGAAGATCCTTTCTTGCCTCTTTCAGCTTCTGGTAGCCCGAGGCATTCCTTGGAGTGTAGATATGTCTTCACTTCTTCCTCTGTCTCTTGGTGTCCCTCTTCTTGTTTCATAAGGACACCACTCAGATGGGACTAAGACCCACCCTACTCCAGTATGACCTCATGTTAACTGACACCATCTTCAAAGACCCTATTTCCAAACAGGGTCACATTCACAGTCCAGGGGTTTAGACATGCTGCATATCTTTTTGGGGAACACAATTCAATCCACAATAATGACTAATAAGACTTGCATGGAAATGAAATTGGTTTATAAGTAACACTCTTTTCCTATTGTGATTTATATTAAAGCCAAAGATGAGGACTTTTTTCAGTGCACTGTGGAATGATATTTATCACAGCTGTTAAAGACGGTAAGTTACACACAAATGACAAAAAAGGAAAGATGAGTTAGAAGCAGCGTGATGCAGGAAATGGAATGCCAGATCAAAGTCAAGATACCTGGGTTCAATCCTTCACCCTGCTACTGACTAGAAGGCATACTTTTAGGCAAGTCAGTGCCCCGTCTGCCAATTCTAGGCTCAGTGAGTCCACCAGATACTTCATCCAGTGAGTTAATCTGTCCTGAAGAGAGAGCTTCGAGAAGCTTCTTATACAAAAGTCCATCAACACCCCCGGGGGAACTGGTGAACTTTCTTAGCACTCAGAAACACTCTTGACCAAAATAAAATTCACTAGAAAAGCTTGGGATGCTTTAATAAAGTCTGCAAGCCAGATCAATACTTCCTGACAACAGTGACAAGGCAGCCAAAACAGCTGGCACTGGGGGCCTCCCATCAAAGCCCTTGCTGAATTAAACAGGTCAGATAAATACACAGCTCCTGGAATTTCAGCTTCAGAGCCAGAGGAAGGAGAGTGTCAGCTCCAGGAATGAGGGTGTAGAGAGTGTGTCCAGGAAGCAACGGCACTGTTATTACCCTGCAGGAACAAGTTAGGAAAGCGGGAGCCCAGGAAACCTCCACACAATGAGGAAGCAGAGAATGGGCACAGAAGAGCCCTTTAAGTTCCTTCAGCACAGGAGGGAGCTCACATAGTTAAACTAATCTGTACAACACCTGCCACACAGTAGATGCTCAAAAGCATTAGTTAACCCAATCTTGCATGCTCCCAGAACAAATACAAAAAGATCTGTGTGCAAAAACACTAATTGTAGCTTTGACTGTAAATGGGAAAATTAGAAAAAACTATCAATAGGATTCTGGTTAGACAAATTATAGACCACATAGTGGAATATATGATAGAATATACCATTTTAATAGAATATTATGACACTCCAAAGAAAATGAGAGTGAAAGGTAGTTCCATGAATATTAATATGAAAAGACACACACTGAGTGAAAAAAGATACAAAATATGTATAATCTGATCCCATTTTTTTAAGAATTCTATTTACATACACGCTGATACGTATCAAAAAAAAAAGCAGGCAACACTTTGTCAAGATGAAGCAATGGCGGTCTCATGACTTCTGGCCTAGTTGTTACGTTAGAAAAATCAGCAGTTGGTCTAAAATTGACAGACTTCTCCAGACTTCACAGATTGCCAAGAAATTCTGCTTTCTTGGAACTACTGCCAAAATTCAAAATCCCTGCAACAGCTTTCAATAATTTCACAATTTTTACTAACACCAGCCACTTTTAGAATATTATTAAGGTCTATTCAAGATGGTCTCGGAACAATTCAGTAGTAAAACATGCAGAGTTCACAGAAAAAGAAATACATCTGGTCAATGACATACAAGAAGATATTCAACCCCATTCATAATTTCTTGTTGTCATTAGTTGCCATAAAGTCAACCCCAATTCATGGCGACCCCATATGTGCAAAATAAAACTGCTCCATAGGGTTTTTTTGGCTGCGACCTTTTGGAAGCAGACTGCCAGGCCTGTCTTCCAAGGTGCCTCTGCAAATCAAAAGTGACCTTTCAGATGGTCAAAAATCAGAGCATTTCAAAAAAAAAAAAAAACCAGGATTGGTGACAGTAGGAGAAACACTCTCACTACTGGTGGGGCAATAAATTGGTATAAGCATTCTAGCAGTATCTATGGCTTTTTACACATACTAGTAAACCCCAGCAATTCTACTGCTAAGAATTTACCCTACAAATACAAAAGATCTATGTGCAAAGATGTTAACCGAAGCTTGGCTTGTAATAGGGAAAATTAGAAATGAGTAACTATCAATCGGATCTGGTTAGATAAATCATGGACCATACAATGGAACATATAACGGACTCTACCCTATAACAGAATATTATAAGACTGTTAAGAAAATGAGAAGAGAAGCTCCATGAACACTAACAGGAAAAGATATATATATTGAGTGAGAAAGGTATAAAATGTTTATAATATGAATCCACTTTTAAGTTCATTTACATACATTCTGATAAGCACACACACCCAAAAAAGAGAGTCTGGGAGGATTTACATACCAAAAAAAGTTCACAGTGATCACCCCTGGGGATCAGGCCTAGAGAAGGGGAGGAGACTTTTATTCTTTATCATAAATACATCCGTGGTATCATTTTGTTTGTGTCTTTGTTTTTTACATGTGCATATATTACTTTAGTATCAATTTTTAATGACTTAGAGAACTAGATGAGGGACAGAAAACTTTGGTCCCCTTAATCTCAGGGGCACCCCATCATTGAAACTGCTGTACTCCAAGGGGGATGTTGGGGAGGAGTCCTGCTTTGGTAGGAAGGTCAGATGGGTGAGTTCTCAGTTCCTCCAGCTTTGAGATTTTGCAACTCCCGGACATCATAATCCCATGTGATCAGTGTTCCCAGGTCCGTGCCAATGCGCACAAAAGGTCTGAACAGTAGAGGGATGGAGACATCTAAAACACAGTCAACTGTGCTTGTAAAAACAGCCCAAGGTATAGCCTCGGGTTCCTTGGCTCTTAATTATTTAACTTACTGAGGACAGGACATTTTGTTTCCTTAGAAAACCCACTGACACACTCATCTAGCATCCTTTCGTTACACACCTGTAAGAGCCATCTGCCAAATCTGTGTCTTAGTCAAAAAAAAAGTATGCCCTGCTTTTGCCACTTCTACTTCTGTAAGATCCATTTCTACTTCTACATGATCCTTTTTTTTTTTTTTTATGATCCTTTTATCCTCCCCAGCAATGAGGAGAAGGCTAAATACCTCCTGGATGCTCAAGAGTTCTGCCTAGCAGGAGATAATATAACTTAGTGGGCTGTGGTCTACCATCATCCTATGACCCTAGTGGCTTGCCCCTGGTCTTTGTAAATCAAAGATGTATTGCCTGGTGTGAGATCCATGAATGCAGAGGAAGACTTCACCAAGAAGAGAGAGGGTACATGCGAATAAGGAGATAGAGGGAAAGAGACAAGCAGGACCTTCTGGGTAACAAAGGCCCACAGGTATAAGAGTGCTTGTTGTGTCCCAGAGCAGTCAGCAAACTGGTGCATCTCAACTGCAGGGTCTGTGGTCAACTTTGTGAACCAACTCAAAGTACATGCCACTCAGGAGCAAACGGAGCCCTGGTGGCACAGTGGTTAAGATCTTGGCTGTTAATCAAAAGGTCAGCAGGTCAAATCCACCAGCCACTCCTTGGAAACCCTATGAGGCAGTTCTACTCTGTCCTACATGGTGGCTATAAGTTAGAATCAACTCGATGGCCAACGGGCAGGCTGGTTGGTTATATCCATTGCTAATGAAAAACCAGAGGAGTGAAACCCAGTCCTGTCCATTGGAACTAGGATGAAAGGAATCAAGGAAAAAAAAAATCTATGTGTGTCAACAGCCAGCTCCAGCCACCTGCTTACTACTATGGCTGCTTTTGGATACACTTAAAGATTCTAAGTCATTATGATGCTAAGTCACATCATTATCTAATATACCAAGAAAGAAAAAAATACACAGCCTATAAAACATGCCTACACGTGTAAGAGACACTGATTTCAGATACATTAAAATGTGACAATCAATGAAATACTCTCAAAGAGTGATCTTAGTATTCTACAAGGACAAATTCAATTTTTTTTTTTTTTTTAATTTTTGACCAGGACCCACAACAAGAAAAATATTTCATGTTGCAGCCCAGTTAACCCCATTACCATTAAGTCAATTCTGACTCACAGCGACCCTACAGGGCAGGGTAGAACTGCCCCATAAGGTTTCCAAGACTGCAATCTTTATAGGAGCAGATTGTCATGTCTTTATTGAGTGGAGCAGCTGGTGGGTTTGAAACGCCGACCTTTCACTTAGCGGTTGGGCACTTTAGCGACCGCGGCACCAGGTCTCCTTTGCAATCCAGTAACTAAAAATAAACCAAACCCTTTGCCATTGAGTTGATTCCAACTCATAATGACCCTATAGAACAGAGCAGAACTGCCCCACTGGGTTTCTAAGGAGCGGCTGGTGAACTCGAACTGCAGACCCTTTGGTTAGCAGCCGAGCTCTTAACCACTGCACCACTAGGGCTCCGGTAAACCAGTACCCACATGTAAATCCCGCTATTCTGCTGAGGGCAGAAAGACCTTTCACAAGAGACCTTCAGGAAGGTGGCAATGTCTAAGTGCCAGCCAGGCTCCCTGACTCCTTGCAGCCAGCACTCAAGACGCTCAACCTGGTCAGACTCAGGCTCTGGGCCCACTCCCCATGTGAACGCATGTGTGCGGGCACAGGGACACGCAGGCTAAAATAAGTTTTACAAAACAATACGTAACTAAAGATTGGTTTAATATACTGTTGTTTTCTTTTCTATTCTATTTCATTGAAAATCTTTGTCCAAAAAAAAAAAAGACATGTTTGTCAACCTACTGATGTTAAGACCAGTGGGCCACAGCCTTCATTCTGCAATATATTGGCCTCTACCTAAACCCAGAGCTCTCAACAAAGAGAAAACCAAAATAATTCCTCAAAATAATCCACCATGCCAGAGCCCGCCCCCACTCCCAGCACCCAGCTGCTGTAGAACTCTTGTTTGTTGACCACAAGAAGAGGAAGAAGTAGAAAGAGGAAGGTGTGCACAGGAAAGGAGGGAGGGCAGGGCATATTCCCAACCCCTTTTTCTCTTACCAGACCCAGAGTCAAATGCGGTCTTCTGTGCACCTCCCAAGTTGACAGATTCATCGTTCCCATCAAAGGCAGAGACTCACTAATCAAGGCACCCAGGCCAATGTGTGTCCCCTTGAACTGGATCTGCTGCCAGGCACAAAAGCAGGGGCTCAGCCCCTCACCCTCTAGGTTCTCCTCTCACAGTTTAGAAAGCAAACATTTCAGAAATTGCTAACACAAAAACTCCTGGAGCCTTTTATAAATTAAGAATTTGTAAAATCATTGAAGAGTCCTTGGGTGGCACAAGAGGTTAAGTGCTTGATGACTAGCCAAAAGGTTGGTGGTTCAAACCCACCCAGAGGCACCACGGAAGACAGGCTTGACAATCTGCTTCCAAAAGTTCCCAGGCTTGAAAACCATATGGAACAGTTCTACTCTGCACACACGGGGTCGCCATGGGTCAGAATCAACTTGACAGTAACTAACAAAATCATTGAAGGACTTGCTTAGGGCTTTGCTCTACTCCCCCCACCCCACCCCCAGCCTGATTTTAAGTGAATGGGCTTATTACATAATAAATTGGACCAGGGTTCAAAAAAGGGTAAAAATATGACTTCACACTTCACAGGGAACTTGGTGAGGAAACGTGCCCCAAAACTGACAGTGTGCGATAACTCATCATGGCCTCACATTCTACTGCAGAGGATGTCCTCGTAAGTACCTCTGAGTAGTTCCATAATCCCACGCTCCAGTTATGACTGAGAAAGCTCAAGTGCAAACAGCAGGTCAAACTACCAGCCTCAGCGTTGTGACCGGATCACTACTCCTAGGTGTCTCTCAAAATGCTCCAAAAGCCCCCTTGACAACCCACTCCATTCCCCTGCCCCTGACTGCTCTTTCCTGGAACAAGTTACCAGTACCCTCACCCAGAAGCACACTTGCCCAGATCAACTTATCTCATTCGGTACCTTTTAGACCTTGAACCCAGAAAGGATAAGATCCAGCAAAGGCTAACTCACAGTCAAAAAGCAGTAACGGGTAGGGCCAGCATTAGACAGGGCTGTCCAACCCTACAAATAGCCCCTCCCCCACTGGCACACTGTGTTTCTCAATTAAAATAATAACAATTACCACGGAGCCCACGTTATGCCTGGGGTGCTCCACATAACTTATTTACTTTTTACATTAGTCTTGTGAATGGGCATAATTATCTCATTTCACATATGAAGAAACAAAGGCTCAGAGAATTTGTCTTTTGCCCCAAGTTAACAGATAAGCAATTGGCTGCTAGCCAAAAGGTTGGCAGTTCAAATCCACCCAAAGGTGCCAGGCCTGGCTGTTTCCAAAAGGTCACAGCCTTGAAAACCCTACGGCGCACGGTTCTACTCTGCACACGTGGGGTCTCCGTGATTGGAGTTGGAATGGACTGGATGATAACAACATACAGTTCCCCCCCTCCTTTTTTAATTGTGCTTTAGGTGAAAGTTTACAGCTCAAGTTAACTTCTCATTCAAAAATTTATACAACATTGTTTTACGACATTGGTTGCAATCCCCACAATGTGACAGCACGCTCCCCCTTTCCACTCCATGTTCCCTGTGTCCATTCATCCAGCTCCTGCCCCTTCCTGCCTGCTCCTCCTGTTTTGGACAGGAGCCGCCCATTTGGTCTCATACATTTGATTGAACTAAGAAGAATACTCCTCACGTGTATTTTTTGTTTTATAGGCCTGTCTAACGTTTGTCTGAAAAGTGGGCTCCGGGAATGGTTTGAATTCGGAGTTAACAGAGGGTCCAGGGGCCACAGTGTCCAGATTCTCCAGTATCTGTCAGGCCATTAAGTCTGGTCTTTTTATCTGAATTTAATTCTCTTCTACATTTTTCTCCTGCTCTGTCCGGGACTCTCTGTTGTATTCCCTGTCAGATCACTGGTGGTAGCTGGGCACTATCTAGTTCTTCTGGTCTCAGGCTGGTGGAGTATCTGGTTCATTTGGTCCTTTAGTCCTTTGGGCTAGTATTTTCCTTGTGTCTTTGGTTTTCTTCATTCCCCTTTGCTCCGGGTGGGATGGGACCAATTGATGTAACTTAGATGGCTGCCTGCAAGCTTTTAAGACCACAGACTCTTACTCACCAAAGTGGAATGTAGAACATTTTCTTTATAAACTTTGTTATGCCAATTGACCTAGACGTCCCCCGAAACCATGGTCCCCAGGCCCCAGCCCCAGCTATTCTGTCCCTCAAAGTGTTTGGACGTGTCTAGGAAACTTCTTTGCTTTCGCTCTGGTCCAGTTGTGCTGACTTCCCCTGTAGTGTGTGTTGTCCTTCCCTTCACTGAAGTTGATACTTGTCTACTCTCTAGTTAGTGATTTCCCCTCCTCCTCCCTCCCTACTCTCGTAACCATCAAAGACTGCTTTTTTCTGTGTGTAAACCTTTCCTTGAGTTCTTATAATAGTGGTCTCATACAATATGTCCTTTCGTGACTGACTTCACTTAGCATAATGCTCTCCAGATTTGCCCATGTTGTGAGATATTTCAGGTATTCATCATTGTTCAACATACAGTTTTAAGTGACAAAACTAAGATTTTAATCAAGGTCAGTATAACTACAAAACTCAAGTTCTTTGCACTAAGCCTCAGGGCCTCTCAGGCCATTGTGGCCTCAAGTCCTTCTTCTGAAATATCTTTCCATCTCTTGCCCCTCCTTTGGTCTTCTGTTTGGTCCAGGGCCTGAGTACAGCTAACTGGGCTAAGAGCAGAGACTACAGACTTCCTTCCAGCCAGACCGGGAAGGCCATCCAGGACCCACCCTCCCAGTGCCAGATCCTTCAGTCCCTAACCTGAGCCCTTAAGTTTTCTCCCATAAGACAAGACTCAGCAGGTTTGTCCCATGCAGCCCATTCTTTTCTAAAGTGAGAGATTTCTGATAACTGACACCTAGGATGATGAAGGAAACCCTGGTTGTGTAGTGGTTAAGAGTTCGACTGCTAACTGAAAGATCAGCAATTCGAATCCACCCGGCACTCCCTGGAAACCCTATGGGGGCAGTTCTACCCTGTCCTATAGGGTTGCTATGAGTCAGAATCAACTCGACAGCAATGGCTTTGGTTTGAGGCTGGTGAAAGAACCTGCTCAGGGTCCAGCAGCAGGTTAACACACACACCACACATGAGTTGTCCTCAAGTCGACCCCAAGACATGGGAACCCCATATGTATCACAGAACTGAGCAGCACAGGGTTTTCAATGGCTGATTTTTCAGAACTATATCACCAGGCCTTTCTGCTGAGGCGGTGAAGTGTCTCTGGGTGAACTCGAACCTCCAACATTTTGGTTAGGAGCTCAGCACATTAACAGTTTGAGGCACCCAGGGACTCCCCCAGCAAGTTAAGGCAGAAGGAAGACTAGTACCCACCCAAGCCTCCTGTCCAGAGCTGGCTCGACAACTCCCAATGGTCTTACATGTGAGCAAGGATAAAAGCTCCAACACACACCCAAACACAAAAATGCTTGATAATAAAATAAACGTTGTCAAATACAAAGCATTATCAAAATACAAAACCATAAATCAAATCCTTAGATCTTTCAAAATTTCTGGAAAAAAAAAAAATGTGTGTTTCTTAATTACTCTATACATTCTTCAGTTGCTTACTTTGATTCATAAGACCTCAAATTATGGAACAAAAGATAAACAATACATTTCACCACCATACCCCCCTCCCCCCAAAAAATTGTTACAAGGTCAACTTTTCCAAAACATTCCTGCTGTACTGTGGGGAACTGCTGGATTCTAAAAACACTCTGAATTAACACTGCCAGTTGTTTTTGTTCAAGTTTCCTGTTTGGTCGTCAAAAAATACAGTTGACTGCTGCTTTCTCCAGCAACTTCTGCCCTCACAAATTGACCAGCCAGTTACCCAGGCTCTAGCTATGCGGCACTTGAAGTTATTTCCAAACCATTATTTCTCCTGTTCTATTTTCCTCGCCTTCCCAAAAGTGAAATTACTTGTCAGGAGCAGCTAAAGAAACTAACCAGGTCTAACATCCACTCCCAGTACCCAGATCACTAGACGACAAGAAAAGTAAACGGAGGCCTGGCAGAACCGGGACTCCAATCTGGGCTCAGCCAGCCTCCCAAGAAGCTGTGTGTCCTTGGGCCTATAGGTCAACCTCCCTGAGCCTCAGTTTTCTCATCTGCAAGGCAAGAATCCTAAGTCCCCTGGGGAGACGGTCATGAAACAACCCTCCCCCCTCCGCCCTGTGCACAGTAGGAAAAAAATTCTGGTCGCTGCAGGGTGCTGGTCCTCTGTGGGTGGAGCACGCCCCGCTGTCCTCGGGGTTTCGCGACAAAGCCCCCAAGTCGGCCCCGCCGCTCAAGGTCAGCGGGGCCGGCCTCGCGGTGGGCTCCGGGCGCACTCCCAAGCGGAAGGCCTCAGGGATACCCGCGGAGCCAGCCAGGAGGCCCGGCCAGTTTCTCCACCTCCTTCCCCCATCACTTCTCCTCAAAGGGCCTCCGGGGCAGAAGTCGGCTCCAGGGTCACAGCGGGTCAGGCCCGGGGGCCTCCGCCTCGGAACGGCCTCGCGGCGCGCCTTCCTCGCCGCGGACTGACGGGCTGCCCCCCGCCCTCCCCGGGCGCCCCCCCCCCCCACCGCGGCCGGCGCCGGCGCCAGCGGCTCCGGGGCGGCGGGAAAAAGCATCTACTCACCTTCCGGCGTCAGGGCGAGCGCGCGTGGCCGCCTTTGTATGCAAACACCAAGCCGGCCGCGCGACTGTCAGCCGGCTCAGCCCACCCCGGGGGCGGGGCCAGAGGGGCCGCGCCAGGGGGCTGCGGCGGCGCGGAGCACAGGGCCGCTTTCAGGTCCCGTGGCGCCCGCTGCTGTGGGGCCTCTCTTGCTGGAAGGCTTGGGTCCACCAGCCAGCCCATCCTTAAACCCTTCGTGGGCGATTTTTTTTTTTTTTTTTTGGTGATGACATGTTTTTTCAATAATGGAATGGATGCCGAATCATTGTTGGTAGTTTTTTTATTGTTTGGAAAAATGGGGTGCCAATCGCAGGCAGGCCACATTGATACCATGTTCCATGAAGTATTTGGCAAACGTGGTACATCACAGTACCATGTCCCAGGAAGTCACACTTCCTGGTAATACTTGAGCCAGAAACTACCTTACGAAAAATAACACAAAAAATACTAAATAAACATTGCACTTGCTGCACATGAAATTGTTTTCAGTTTTATTTAGAGTGGGCCATATGGGTACCATGTTCCCTGAAGCACATCACACATGCGGGATATTGGTACCATGGCCCAGGGAGTCTACCCCATAGAGCTTCCAAGGAGCGGCTGGTGGATTCCAACTGGGGACCCTTTGGTTAGCAGCCGAGCTCTTAATCATCTACTAAATAATAATAAAAAAATATTATTATCTAGTAACCATTAAAGGGCTACCTTAGCTTTCCTGTGGGTGTGGGCCTTTAGGCCGTATTTTTTATTTTCTTTCTTTCCCAGGGCCAAAGTCACGTCTTTTCTTGAACAGTTTGGGTCGACATATATCACTGCCTCGGGTGGAGTGGAGGGAAACCCTGGTGGCATAGTGGTTAAGAGTTTGGCTGCTAAACAAAAGGTCGGCACTCCTTGGAAACTCTATGGAGGTTCTACTCAGTTCTGTAGGGTCACTATCAGTCAGAATGTACTCAACCGCAATGGGTTTGGTTTTTTTTTTTTTGGTTTACGGATGTTGGGTTTTCAATGGTGGTGCAGTGGTTAAAAGCTACAGCTGCTAACCAAAAGGTGGGCAGTTCGAATCCACCAGGCGCTCCTTTGAAATTCTATGGGGCAGTTCTACTCTGTCCTATAGGGTCGCTATGAGTCGGAATAGCCTGGACAGCAACGGGTTTGGTTTTTTGTTTTTTTTTAGTTTGGTGATTTGAAGGAAGTAGTAGATCACCAAACCTTTCTTCTGCAGATGCCGCTGAGAGGATTCCAACCGCCAGCCTTACAGTTAGCAGCCAAGTGCAAACCAGAGTGTAGAGTCAGAATGGACTCCATGACAATTTTTTTTTAAAGGAGTGGAGGGTGTTTGCAAAATCAGTGGTAAGGAGCAGGCTAGTAAACCCGCCCAGGAAACCTTCTAGAGCTGTAACCCACTGTCATCTCAGCCCTATTCTTCAGGAGCAGTGGGACCTGGACACATCCCTTAGCGCCCTCCTGACCCTCTGCCTTTATTTCTTCAGTCATAAAGTGGCAGCCTTGTTGGCCATAATTGTGATTTCCCCTTAGTCTCTCAACTTCCTGGTTGTTGGCTGCCATCAAGTCAATTCCCATTCATAGCGACCCCATGTGAAAGAGCAGAACTGCCTCGTAAGATTTTCTGGGCTGTAATCTTTATGAGAAGCAGATTGCTGAGCCTTTCTCCCACAAAGCTGCTGGGTGGGTTCAAACCCCCAACCTTTTAGGTAGCAGCAGAGCACTTCACCTTTGTTATCCAAAGGATCAGGGCAATCATTTCCAAAGCATTCCTGCTTCAGTCATTCATTAAGCAAATATTTGTCGAGCTGTGTTCAGGACCCTGGAAAATGTAGCTCTGAACGAGAGAGACAGGTCTCTGCTTGCAGAGAGATACATCAAGGAATGAATAACGAGCAAGCTAATCTCTGAGGGTGAAATGACTACTTTAGATCAGGTGATCAGAAAGGTCATATCTGAACTGAAACCCTAAATGATAAGAAACGCCCTAATCATACAAAGATGGGGAGAGGAGGCAGAATTTTCCAGAAAACAGAAAGTTCAAGTGTAAAGGTCCTGGGGCAGGCTGTGGTACGTGACTGTAGCTTAATCCAGAAATGACGCAGGAGGGTAGCAGAGGCCAAATATTTAGGGTCTTGTAGGTCAGGGTAAGGAGTTTAGATATTTTCCAAGAACGAATTGAAACCTGGGAATGATATGATCCAGTTTACATTTGTGAAAACATCAGTCCTCTGTTGTATGGAAAACTGACCGTAGCAGGACAGGAGGAGACAGAAGGCTATTGCAGGAATCCATGAGAGGTGATGGCTCAGACTCTGATGGAATTGGTGGGGGTGGGTGGTGAGAACTGGAAAGACTTTGGATATATTTAGAAGGTAAAGGCCAAGGGCTTGCTGATGTAAGAGAAAAGGGACTCACAATGAGAGAAAGAAGAATCAAGGGTGAAGTCTCGGTGATGCCCTTTACTGACATGAGTAAGAATGAAGGGCTTCAGGAGTGCAGCTCAGGCTGGAGCAGGTGTCGAAAGGTGGGCAGACACAAGATCTGGGGCTCAAGGAAGAAGCTGGCTGGCTTGAGAAAGAATGTGGAGTCATCTGCTTGGAGAGACTTGCCCAGGTGATCTGACCATGGGAAACCTCCCATGTAGCAGGTCATGGGACACCTCCCATCTAGGCCGCCTCTGTCCCTAGGAAAGCAGACAACCCTCTCCCATGTTGACATGTTAGAGATGGGGCTACACAAGGGGTATTCCACCATTTGTGGCTGTGAGACACTTCCACCAGGGGTATCTGGGAGGCCCATTACAGGGGTTTGCCTGGCCTTCACAAGCCCATGCAGAGGCACCTAGGAAGAAAGGCCTAAAGACCTGCTTCCAAAAGATCACAGCCCTGAAAACCCTATGGGGAGTAGTTCCAGTCTGCAACAGATGGGGTCGCCATGAGTCAGAATCAATTCAAGTGCAAATGGTTTGGGTTTTCTTTGGGGTGGTTTTTTGTTTTTTTGTTTTTTTGGTTGCAGAGCCTGAGGGAAGCATTCCTTTCCTTGCCTCCAGAAGGACACAACTTTGGGGTAGGGAAGCAAGTTTATCCTATGCTGACAGCAAAGTCCTACCTCAGGCAGCTTAGGTAAAGCCTTCGTTTAAAATCTGAAACACTTAAAATTTGGAGCCTGGAGGTCTAAAAACATAAAATCCAGTCGGAAACTCCCTCTTCTACAGATGATGTACTTAGGGGGCGGCGGGGGCAGGGATGGCCTCCGTAAGGGCACTGATTAACATGGCCCCATTAAGATGACACTTTGGCTCTGGGTTTAGAGCAACTTAGTCCTTCAGCCCACCCAGCTTCGTCTCCCTGCTCTCCCCGTTACTGCCACGGCTTCAAAACAGGACCAGGCATGCAGGAAGAAAATTTTTTTCAAACAAGCAACCCACTAGACCGTATTTCATTCCCAGGTTATAAACGGAATTGGATCCTCCAAAGCCCTGAGGCTTTTGATCTCGCCCGTCTGGAGTCCACCTGGAAGGGCCCTTGTCTGTGCTGTGAGTGACCAGGGCTGGTGACTGGGTTGTGTGAGTCAGCTAGGAGAGCTGAGGTGATTCCCTCGGCCAATCCCAGGACCTGCCGCCCTCCGGCAGACTGGGGAGAGAAGAAGGAGCCACACAGGAATGAGTAAACTCATTCCAGCAGGCTTGAGGAGGAAGGAGAGAGCCCAGGGATACGTGCTTAAAACAACACAAGCAACCGCAATTCTACAGCCTCAGTTTAACAATCTGGAAAATGGGTGTGGATGCTCAACACAGGTTCACTGTCTGAAAAGGGCCACCACGTTGCCTGACACAGTTGCTGACTTGGAACATTTTTAGATTCTAAAATCCCATGCATTACCTGTTGCCATTGAGTCGATTCCGACTACTAGAGACCCTGTAGGACAGAGTAGAACTGCCCCATAGGGTTTCCAAGGAGTACCTGGTAGATGCGAACTGCCAACCTTTTGGTTAGCAGCCAAGCTCTTAACCACTGCGCCACAAGGGCCCCTCCCATGCGTTAAAAACCAAAAAACCCACTGCCGTGGAGTCGATTCCGACTCATAGCGACCCTATAGGACAGAGTAGAACTGCCCCGTAGAGTTTCCAAGGAGCGCCTGGCGGATTCCAACTGCTGACCCTTTCGTTAGTAGCCGTAGTACTTAACCACTAAGCCACCAGGGTTTCCTCCCATGCGTTCCAAAAACACCAAACCCACTGCCATCGAGTCAGCTCTGACTCACAGAGACCCTACAGGCCAGAGTAGAACTGCCCCACAGGGTTTCCAAGGAGTGCCTGGCAGATTCGCACTGCTGACCTTCTGGTTAGCAGCCACAGCACTTAACCACTATGCTACCAGGGTTTCCCCCCCTGCATCAAGGAGTGTAATTCACAGAAGGATTTGTTGGGTGCTGCGCTGAACTGTGATAAGAAAGACTGCCCAGCTGGGTGAGGGAGTCAGCAGGCTGCTGCCCTTCCTCCTAGGAGCTTCCCCACCCCCACCCCCAGGAGAAATGGCAAGAAAGTTATCCGTCCTTCAATGAGAATGGGCTCTGCCCTGCTGAGAAGGTATTCTCCACCAGCTGAACAATGAAAAATCCCCAACTGTAGCTCTAAAACACCAGGGATATTTCCCTGCATATAAAAGTTGTGAAAGTAGTATTATCAACTGCCCTGTTCTCAGTGGAAACCTCCCCTCTTTCAGCTGGTTACAACAATGGTATTGTCCTGGGAATTCTCGAGTTTTCCAAATCAGCCACCTATACAAAAAGGCTCTGCCACCTGACCCAGAATGCCTGGGGTGGGAGTGGGGGACAGAAAGGGAACCCCATCAGCCATTGTAGGTAGGCGCATTGTATTCGGTGCATACAACTCACCACTCTCCCAGACAGCTGTGGGGGGGGCGGGGCATCAGCGGTTTGCTCTGTAAATTCCCTGGGCAGAAAGGTTTCCAGAGAAAGAACAATGACTTCTTCCTCAGAGGGGAAATCCAAGGTGGGTCCTTGGTTGGAGGCTCCTAATAAAATGACCTGAGCATGGGCACTCCCAAATTTTCCCGAATGAGGTGTGAACCTGGGGAGCCAGGGGCCATCTGGTGCTGCTTGGAGGACAGCACATTGGGGGACAGCGAACAAAAGCAGCCTGAAAACTGACCAGCGATAGAACGGGTTTCTTGAGGTGCTATGGACTGGCTGACCGGGGCAAGTTTCACAGAAAAGTATCGATTTCCACAGGGAGAAGAGGAGAGAAGACAATCCAGTGGAGTAGATGCCTGGAACCAAAGGACAGAGGGTTTTGTTCCTGACCAGTTGCCCCTAAAAACCAAACCAAACCCACTGCCGTCGAGTCAATTCTGACTCATAGCGACCCTAAAGGACAGAGTAGAACTGTCCCATAGGGTTTTCAAGGAGCGCCAGGTGGATTCGAACTGCTGACCTTTTGGTTAGCAGCTATAGCTCTCAACCACTACTTCACCAGGGTTTCTTCCCATGCGTTAAGGAGGGGTAACTCACAGAAGGATTTGTTTAGTGCTGAGATGAACTGTGATATAGAAAGACTGCCACACCACTCCAATTCACCCTAACCAATATATTAAACAGCCATTGTGTGCTCTCCCTCAGCCTCAAGCTGAGCGGGATTCAAAGATTAACAGGACCCATGCCCACAGTGCAATGGGCAAAGCCAGGAAGCCACTCCAGCAAATCAGAATGTCAAGGGCACAGGCTCAGGAAAGAGTGAGACCTGCGCCGGAACAGCCCCCAGTCATCCACGTGTCACTCAGAGAAGCAGCCACTACCTGCTCTTGCACATCCATGCATCCACTCCTTCATTCGACATTCATTCGTTGAGTGTCTATCCCACGCCAGGCCTTGTGCTCACTGGTATACAGTCTGGTGAATGGAGTAGCATACACAACCAATCACACAAATGCATGTAAAATGTCACCGTGCCCAGAGCTGCTGAGGCGAAGGACTGTACGCTGATACAGGGCTTGACCTGCTCAGTCCCCGAGAAAGAGGGTTCCACTGAACTTAGAGGTCTGAGCAGGCATAAATCTAGGCCAGGTATAGAAGAACGGAACGATGGGTAAGGAAACAGTGTGCAAATGGGGGGACTGGCACCCACAACAGCTCAAAGCAGGCCCATGGCTGGCCTCTAACGGAGCTGGGCGTGTGCCTGCCCCCACACTTGCCTCCCATGTGATTGAGGGGGGCTGGGACACCCTTCTCCTGTCATCAAATAGGAAAGATTCATAATAAACAAGGCTAGACAGAGGGCAGGGGAGAGGCAGGAAAGGACAGAGAGAGAGAGACCAAAGTGCGGGGACGGAGAGGTTCTAGAAGGGACGATGGGAGAGAACCACAATATAACCCGGGAGAGGAGGAGAGAATTCCATCATTTAGAAACAGTGGTGTCATGCTGGCAAATGTAGGCGGTATGCAGGGCTCCAGTCCCAGAAGAGACAAAGGGCCCAGTCAATCCTCTCAGTCACCGTGACCTTGTTAAATGACATGGGGTTCCCCACCATCTTGAGTAGCATGTCTCAAGTCTCAGATTCCCCAGTGCTAAGAAAACAACGACACAGATGGGGCGCTCATAAGAGTTTAGAGGCATAAAGATGCTAAGAGCTCCTGTTACAGATAGGAAAACTGAGGCCCAGAACAGTGAACAATAATTATCAAAGTAAAAGTAATATTATTACTGTAATGTTTACTATCAGCTAGACACTGCTCTAAGCACTTTACATATCTTAACTCATTTCTTCCTCACAAACAACCCTATGAGGTAGATACTATTATCCCCATTTTATTGATGAGGAAACTAAGGCACAGAGAGGTCACCAAAATCTCACAGCCAATTAATGGAAATCAGCACCCAGGACACGAGACCACCTTATTCAATGCCCTTTCCACTACACCATGCTTCATAGAAGATGGCAGTATCACTTTTCCAGGGGAAAAAAATCCCCACACTCTTCTTCAAGCTTAAATTCTGAATGATCAGTTGAGTTCACCATCTTCTTTTTCTTTTCAAGGTAGACCTGTGCAGTCCTCTTGCTTGTCGTTTGGAGATCAGCCCGGAGGAGAGAACAGCTTAGTCACACTTGCCGGGATGTGTTCAGCATACCACCCTGCCTTTTAACATCTACCCCACCCAACTCAAGGATGCCACTGAGAGAAAGCATCTGATTACCTGCCTAAAACTTCCAGGGATTTTATCATCTCCTTTACAAGAAATAAGCAAATGGGTATTTAGTATGTGCTCACAATTATAATTGGCCACCTGGTTGGTGCACAAAATCTGGGGTTCATAGTTTAACACAGCTGAGTCCAAGTAACACTCAGCCTTCTGGCTGGGTGAACTCTGAGCAGCTTCCTCAATTGTTAAATCCAGGTACTCATTCCTACTCCAGTAGGTTTGGAGGAAATTTAAATGAGATAACATATTGAGATACAGTCAACCAAGAAAATGCCCGTATCACTTTACCAGTTCCAGCTCTCACCAGTCAATGTTTACATTGGCTGTATCATTCACTGATGAATCAAAGAAGAGTATTTTTTGGAACTAATTTCCACAGTTCAGTTTGTTGTAGCTCCTAAATACATAATATTGTTTGCACTAAAGGTCATAGCAGCTTAGCAGATAATAGAACCACCCAATAGTGATACTTACCATACCCTTGAATAAGGCTTCTACTACCCATTGCCATCAAGTCAATTCCAACTCATGGCGACCCATGTGTGTCAGAGAACTGTGCTCTACAGGGTTTTCAATGGCTGATTTTCTGGAATTAGATCACCAGGCCTTTCTTCCAAGGCATCTCTGGGTGGATTTAGACCTCCTACCTTTCAGTTAGCAGCCAAGAGCATTAAGCATTTGCACCACCCAGGGACTCTATGAGTGGGGACCAGGTGGCACAGTGGTTAAGCAAGCGTTCGGCTGCTAACCAAAAGGTTGGCAGTTTGAAACCACCAGCCACTCCTTGGAAACCCCACAGGGCAGTTCTACTCTGTCCTATAGGGTTGCTGTGAATTGGAATCCACTCCATGGCAACAGGTTTGGGTCTGGGTTTCGGGACTCCATGAGGTTTCCAGTTGCCCTCTATTAAGCAGGCTTCTTGAATTTTGACAGCTCACACTTGAAAATTACCCCTGGATATGTGACAACTCCTACTGGCATCCTAAGCCACAGGGCTAATGTCTCTTGTTGCTGCCTTTCAAGGCAATTTCACAGGGTCTCCCATCTGCCTTGTAATAAAGTTCATCGCATTGCTTGCCAGGCCCACCTATCCACTAGCTTGAGGAAGATACATTTTGTCCCCAAAATGAGAAATAAGCAATTGGGTACAGTATCTCTTACTGCTTTCTGAAGAAATTTACTAATAACTGCTTGAGAAAAGGCAAGACACCGTGCCTCTGCTAACTGACCTATTAGATGCCACTTGCAGCATCTGGACAAAGTGGCTTCTTTCTTGGTACTTTTGATTAACAGCAACAGATCTTGCTTGTTTTTGACCTTTTCTTTCTGATTACAGCATCTCTGGAAAGGTGACATAGAAATTTTTGTGCCCAAAATTTTACCCCATATCAACTAACTGATCAGAACAAAATACTTCTACGGCAACATGAAATAAAGCAGTAGCCAACAGTTGTCTGCTAGCGTGAAGCGTTACTTTCCGTATATGAAAGCCTTTTTCCCTTCCGAAGTCTGTTAACAGAGCTACATGTTAGTATTACCGTGCCCAGTTGAAGAACTGACCCTCTTTATCCTTAGTCATATTCTCTGCTCTGAAATCTGTTTTGTCTATTAATATCAGTATAGCTACTCCAGCTTTCTTTTGATTAGTTTTAGCATCCTTTTTTACTTTTAACCTGTGTCTTTATATTCAAAGTAGGTTTCTTGTTGACCACATATAGTTGGGTATAGTTTTTTTATCCAGTTTGGCAATTTCTGACTTCTCATTGGAATGTTTACATTGAATGTCATTATCCGCATGGTTGGATTTGAATGTACCATCTTGCTTTTTATTTTCTATTTATCCTATCCGTTTTTTGTTCCTTTTTTCTCCTTTTTTTGCCTGCTTTTGAATTGAGTATTCATTGCGATTCGGTTTTATCTCATTACTGGCTCATCAGTTACGCCTTTTTGTTTTGTTTTGTTTAAGTGGTTGCTCTACAGTTTGCAATTTGCTTCTTTAACTTATTGCCAAAAAAACACCAAACTCGTGGCCGTCGAATCGATTCCAACTCATAGTGATTCTATAGCACAGAGTAGAACTGCCCCATGGGGTTTCCAAGGATCAGCTGGTGGATTCAAAATGCCACCCTTTTGGTTAGCAGCCGAGCTCTTAACACTGTACCACCAGGGCTCCTAACTTGTCACCATAAATATTATTATACTTACTTCACCTATAGTTTAAGAACCTTGCAATAGTCAACTTCCATTTCTCCTTCTTCCAGCCTTTGTGCCATTATTGTCATGTATTCATTTCCACGTGTGTTATTAACCCCACATTATAATGCTATTATTTTTGTATGAGGTAGTCAATTATCTTTTAAAGATTTTTGAAATAAGAAAAAATATTTTATACTTACCCACATATTTACTATTCCTGGTGCTCCTCATTCCTTTGTGTACATCAAAATTTCCATCTGGTATCATTTTCTGTGACCCGTTGAGTTTTCATTGGCTGATTTTTGGAAGTAGATTGTCGGGTCTTTCTACCTAGGCTGTCTTAGTCTGGAAGCACCACTGAAACCTGTCCACCGTCTTGCTGGTATTTTAAACACTGGCTGAATAACTTCCAGCATCTTAGCAACACACAAGCTACCACAGTATGACAAACTGACAAATGGATGGTAGACTCAAGAATAACAATGATCGTGAAGACGATGCAGGACCAGGGAAATATTTCAGTCTGTCGTACATAGGTTGTCATGAGTCAGAGCCAACTTGACAACAGGTAACAACAACATCATTTCCCGCTGAACAACTTCCTTTAACATTTCTTGAGTGCTGCTGTTAGTGATGAATCTCTCAGCTGTGTGTCTAAGAATCTCTTTGTAGTATCATTTTTTGAGAGACTATTCTTGCTACCCATAGAATTCTAGGTCAAGAGTAATTTTTTCTTTCAGTGCTTTAAAAATGCTGCTTCACCGTCTACTGGCCAGAATGATTTCCAGTGAGATGTCTGCTGTCATCCTTATCTTTGACATCTGTACAAAACGTGGCTTTTTCCTCTAGTTGTTTTTAAGACTTTTTTTTTTTCTTTATCACTGGTTTTCAGCAATTTGATTATAATGTGCCTTGGTGTGATTTCTTCATGATTCTTCTGCTCAGAATTCATTGAGCTTCTTGGATCTATAGATTTATAATTTTCATCAAATTTAGAAAAATTTTGACCGGTATGTTTTCTAATATTTGTTTCTGTCCCTTCTCCCTTCTGGGATTCCAATTACACATACTTTAGACAGTCCGATACTATACAACTTACTGATGATGCTTTATTCATTTTCTTTTTTTTTAGTCTTTTTTCACTGTATTCATTTTGACAGTTTCTATGCTATATCTTCAAATTCACTAGTCTTTTCTTCTACTGTGTCTAATCTTCAGTTATTTCATGTAAATGTATTTTTCATTTCAGATACTGTGTTTTTATCTCAAGAAATTCAACTGAGGTCTTTTCTATATCTTCTCATATTCATATCTTCCTCTACCTTCTTGACCATTTGGAGTATATATTTATAATAGCTGTTTTAATATCCTCATCTAATAATTCTATCATCTCTGTCATTATTGGGTCTAAACAGATATAAACTATTGACTGGATTTTCTCCAGGTTATGGGTAATATTATCCTGCTTCTTTGCATGCCCAGTAATTTTTGTATGGATGCCAGACATGGTCAATTTTGCACTGTTAGTGACTTGATTTTGTTGATGGGCTTTGTTCTGGGATGCGGTTAAGTTGCTTGAAATTAGTTTGAATCTTTTTTAGGCTTGTATTTTAGCACTGTTAGGGCAGGTCCATAAAAGCCTACTTTGTCCCTTCTATGAGGCAATTTTCTTCTGAGAACTCAACTCAGTCCTCCATTTGAGGCATTGCCACTCTGGCTGGTGGAAATGTAGTACTATTTACCTATTGCTACAGACAAATTTAGCCCAAAACTCAGCAGCTTAAAATAATAAATAGTTATTATCTCACAGTCTCTTGTGCCAAGAATTCAGGAGCAGCTTAGCCAGGTGATCCTGACTCAGGATCTCTCATAAGGTTGCAGTTAAGATGATGGCCATGGCTGAGTCACCCAAAGGCTTGACTGGGGCCTGAGGATCTGCTTCCAAAATGATTCATTCATATAGCTGTTGGCAAGGGAGACTCAGCTCCTTGCCACATGAGCCTCTTCATAGGACTGCTTAAGTGTCCTCACAAGATGGCAGCTGGCATCCCCCACAGGGACTGATCTAAGAGACAGTAAGGAGGAAGCCACAACACCTTTCGTGACCTGTCTCTGAAGTCATACACCAGCACCATCACTTCCGCCATATTCTATTCCTTAAAAACAAGTCACTAGGTCCAGCTCACGTTCAAGGGCAGTAGAATTGGGTTCCGCCTTTTGAAAGGAAGAATATCAAAGAATTTGTGGGCATATTTTAAAACCACCACTATTTCTAGGCCTGTGTGATTTCCGGAGATTGTTCTGCCCACAACATTCTTTTTCAGTGTTTCCTCCCACGGCCTCGGTAGTTTCCTCACAGTCACGGGCAGATCAGTACTCAGCCAAAGATTCAGGGGGATCTCTGCAGATCTCTGAACTTCTCTATGTAGCTCCTTCCTCTCTAATACTTTGCCCTGCAAATTCTAGCCGCCTTCACCTCCCTAAATGCCAAGTTCTGTTTCTGAACTCATCAAAACCTCCAGATTCTATTTGGGGTTCTGTCTTGCACTCGAGTGGGGTACTTGTAAAAAAACAAAAAACAAAAAAGACCAAACCAGTTGCTGTCAAGTCAACTTCCAAATTCTTTATGAGTCTACTGCCGTAGACTCCAGGCAACAAGCAGACTCCAATGGGAATGGCTACCGGCAAACAGCATTTAAATTCTGCTTGTTTAAAAATGTTCTAGTCTGTTGCCAAATCCAATCCCTTTCCACTTTCCTAATTGTTTCTTTAAAGCTTACAAATGACTACATGCCTTAGCATTGGAGATTTTATCTTAACTGGGTGCAAAAGGTCTATCAGTGGGCATTTGCCTTTGTTGCTGTTAGGTGCCATTGAGCCGTTCTGATTCATATCAACCCTATGTACAACACAATGAAACACTGCCTGGTCCCATGCCATCTTAGAATCATTGCTGTGTTTGAGCCCATTGTTGCAGCCACTCTGCCAGTCCACCTTGTTGAGGGCCCCCCTCCTTTTTGCTGACTTTCTACTTTATCAAGGATGATGTCCTTATCCAGGAACTGGCCCCTCCTGATAACATGTCCAAATTACATGAGATGAAGTCTCACCATCCTTGCCTTTAAGGAGCATTCTGGCTGTACTTCTTCCAAGACAGGCTTGTTCATTCTGGCAGTCCACAATATACTCAATATTCTTTGCCTACATCATAATACAAAGGTATCAATTCTTCTTCCTTCTTTATTATTCATTGTCCAGCTTTCACATGCATATGAGGTGTTTGAGATTAACATGGCTTGGGTCAGGTGCACCTTAGTCCTCAAGGTGACATCTTTGCTTTTTAACACTTTAAAGAGGTCTTTTGCAGCAGATGCAATATGTCCAATGCAATATTTTGCCCAGTAGCTGCAAAATTACCCTGGAGCTGGCCCAGATCGAATAGCACTGTAACAGGTTGTAAAATCCTGATTTATTGTGAAGCCAGCTCTCCCCACTGATGCCAGATGCCAGCTCATTCTGTCGAATGATGCCTCAGCTTTGTTGATTCAGGAATTTGGTGGCATGTTGGCCAGCCCTGCAGTAGAGCAGCCCGGGAAAGAGCCAAATATCAGTGAACTACAATGCATGGTGAGCCCATGTGTGTCAGAGTAGAACTGTGCTCCATGGGGTTTTTAATGGTTGACTATTCAGAAGTAGATCACCTGACCTTTCTTCTGAGGTGCCTCTGGGTGGACTTGAACCTCCATCCTTTCGGTTAGCAGCCCAGCACATTAGCCATTTTCACCACTCATGGACTCCAAAGGATATCCAGGTAGTTTGAAATCCATAAAATCCTTCTGCGCTGGTCAGGATGCTTGGTTAACAGCTGAGCACATTAACCATCTACAGCACCCAGACATCCCCCACAGAAGACTGAAAAATCCCTCTGCACACCAAGCTGGGTGCATGTCATTGGAAGCTGTCAAGTGATGATCTACAAAGAAACAAAACCAGTTACCTACCCTCCCACAAGAGCAGATTTTCCAGGGCACCAAACTCACCACCCTGCAAACCTGGGCAGGTCACAAGCTCAGTCCCCAAAGCATCTGTCCACGATACATTGGGGCAAAGCACTACGTAATAAGGGTTTCTTTAAAGAAGTTCCCTGGGAAAAAATGCTGTTTTCTCCTTGACATGATAGTAATATTTTATTTTCACTTCTTACTTAAGGTGGCTGCAGGGCCCTAACACTCCAGAGTGTGGTTTCTCTGCTTTCTTGTCAATTACTTATTGATTTTTAAATAAGCCATTACAGTTTGCCTGCCACCTCTTATTTAGAAGTGCACTGAAGTAACACCATGAATGGGTTTTAAAAGGTGAATAATAATAATACCTTAATGTTTCATGTTTTCTCAGTACCCAACAAACTTGTCCTGGTGAATAGAATAAGACCATAAATGGGCCAAGTCATACGCAGAGAGCTCTTTGTAAATTAAAAGCAGGAAACAGCTAGTGACTTTAAAATGTGTCTTAATGTTAAGAACTTGCCTACTCTAATAACTGTTACCATAACTACGGGTATATTTTCCCATCCAGAAGCACTGATTTAGAAAGTGCTCACTGTTGACTTCTCCAGTGTGTCTGTAGGCAATGCTTCATCTACTGCTCTGCACTGCAGAAGTGATGATGCCCTTTCCACCCCTTCCTTGCAATGAGTAATTCAAAATCAGAAACAAAAAAAAAAGTAAAATAAAAATATACCTTTCAAATTGACACAAAGTTTATGCGTATGTGGTAGTAAGATGGTCCCTTTCTATTCTGTGTTTGTGTGAGTAAATGTATGAGTGTCCTCCTTTTGCCCTCATTCTCAACACATTTTTGCCTGTTGCATAACTCAGATCCTCACAGTCCTCTCAGCTAGTCTGACAGTTGGACTTCCAACAAAAAGTTTGGATCTCAAGGACAAGGCCAGAATACACGTGGGGAGAGTGGGAAAGTTAAACTCTCCAAAGAAGTTTGTGTGACCAAACCAACTGTGAGAAACGCTCCTCAGATTTCAGGCTAACACTGTCATGGAATGAATTGTGTCCCCCAAAAATATCTGTCGACTTGCCTAGGTCATGATTCCCAGTATTGTAAGATTGTCCGCCATTTTGTCATTTGATGTGATTTCCCTATGTGTTGTAAATTCTCTCACTATGAGATAATGAGATGGACTAGTGGCCATTATATTGATGAGGTCTACAAGATTAGATAATGTCTTATGCCAATCTCTTTTGAGATATAAAAGAGAGAAGCAAACAGGGAGACAGAGGGACCTCATACCACCAAGAAAGCAATGCTAGCAGCAGAGAGTGTCCTTTGGACCTGAGGTGCTGTGCTGAGATGCTCCCAGCCCAAGGGAAGACTGATGACAAGGACCTTCCTCCAGGACCAACAGAGAGAGAAAGTCTTTCCCTGGAGCTGGAACCCTGAATTCAGACTCCTAGCCTACTAGACTGTGAGAGAACAAACTTCTCTTTGTTAAAGCCATCCACTTGTGGTATTTCTTTTAAAGCAGCACTAGATCACTAGATAACTGAGACAAACACCTCCAGTAAAATAACTTGATTTGTTTCATTTCCCAAGAAGTAGCTATACATTTTGCCCTTCAATTCAATTTTTAAGACTAGCTGGGCATTTTTCACAATTCCTGTTGTTGTTAGCTGCCATCAAGTTAGCCTCAACTCATGGTGACCCTATGTACAATGAGATTGAACCATTGTGATCCACAGGGGTTTCACTGGCTAATTTTCAGAAGTAGGTCACCAGCCCTTTCTTCCTAGTCCATTTTAGTCTGGAAGCAACTCTGAAACCTGTTCAGCATCATAGCAACATGCAAGCCTTTACTGACAGGTGAATGGTGGCTTTGCTTGAGGTGCATTGGCCAGGAATTGAACCAAGGTCTCTCTAATGGAAGGCGAGAATTCTACCAATGAGCCACCACAATTAGGGACCAGTTTACATGTGGGCAAAGAAGATACCTTTCACTTCTCCTCCCTATCTGTCCACACACAGCCCAACAATTTCTTTTCTCCTTATTGTTTCTAAAATTCTACCACCAATAATTCCCCCCCCCCGTTTTTTTTTTTTTTTTAGCCTTGACCCCTAGTTAGGCAGAGCCAGATGAAGCTAGGTTCAGTCACTTATACTTCAATGTTGCTTGTTTTCTTATATTTTCCTACAAATAGATTGAGAAAGAACAGAAGGAACTGTTCCCTATTGACGGACAGAAAGGGAATCCCTCCTGAGGCCAAAGAGGGAAAGGTCTGGATGGGGATTCTAGAAGGGTCTATTTCTGAGTTCTGTCAAAGCCAAGTCTGTTAGCTTTGTAGTTGTTAAAACCACAGGGAAGAATGAGAATCACCAAGGACCGGAAGGAGGCACACCTTCACTCCTAAGGGAAACAGAGCCTCAGTGCCTGCCAGTTCTGTTCACATCTCCTTCTCATTCATCTGATGCGCCCAGGCACGGTGCTAAACATTGTAAGAGACAGAGAGATGAACCAGGAGTGGTGCCTCCTACAAAGCTATTTCAGTCTGTAAAATTAAAAAAAAAAAAAAAAAAAAACCTACCAGTTGCTGTTGAGTCAATTCCAGCTCACAGAGATTCCATGTGTGTTAAAGTAGAACTGTGCTCCATAGAGTTTTCATGACTGTGATCTTTTGAAAGTTGATCGGCAGGCCTTTATCCCAAGGCACCTTGGGGTGATCTCAAACCACCAATATTTTGCATAGCAACCAAGAGCATTAACCATTTACAGCACTCAGGGACTACGAAACATAAATAACAGAGTGTAATATCATCGGACTGGGTATAAGTGAGTGCTAAAAGGGAAATAGGAACAAAGTGCCATGGAAAAGCACAGAAGGTAGCATTGATCCTGATGGGAGGCATCATGGGAAAGTGGTCCAAACTTGGGACTTGGACTCAGATGCTCCTGGGTTTGATGCCAGCTTCATCTTTTGCTAGCTTTGTCATTTTAGGTAAAGGACATTTGATCTCTCCAATCCTCAGTTTCCTTTTTTATAAAATTGGGGTGAAAATATCTATTTCACAGGGTTGTTTGGAGGATTAAATAAATTGGAAACCCTGGTGGCGTGGTGGTTAAGTGCGATGGCTGCTAACCAGAAAGTCGGCAGTTCGAATCCACCAGGTGCTCCTTGGAAACTCTGTGGGGCAGTCCTACCCTGTCCTATAGGGTCACTATGAGTCACAGTTGACTCGATGGCACAGGGTTTAAGGTATGTGAAATAGCACAATGTCTGGCACAATATAAATGGTTCACACTTGGTGAGTCATAAAAATAACGATGATAATTACCTTTCTTATTATTAACCATGAACACTTAGAAGCCTTATGAAGAAGGCGGCATCAGGCTTAGGACTGGAAGAATGCGACAGACTTTTGACAGGTGAAGCGCAGCAGGACCTGTTTCAGACTGAAGGAACAGCACGCGAAAAGACACAGTTCACTTCACGGCATGTGAAGGAGCAGCACATGAAAGGAAGGTACACGGTAAGTTCATTTGAGAATGACGGGTTGTCAGTTCAGTGTGGCTGGAACATGGGGACGACTCTTTGCCACTCTCTGAGGAGACTGTGCCCTTCTGCACCTCTGGGTGACTTGTCCATCACAAAATAAAGTCCTAATGGGGCAGATGACGTGCCACGTTTATCCATTTAATCTTCTCATTCAGTTTGAATGAAAGAATGTATCCTTATCCTTCTTCTGTATTCCAGTGTTCACTGTGTGCTGGGCCCACAGCAAGGACTCAGAAGACTTGTTTGAATGACTGGTGAATTGAGTGGCTTGCTGAGTTAAGTTAGCACATGAAAGGAACTAACTAACTAACCACTGAGGAGCTTTGAAGTCAATTTCCTGGATTTAAACACACGTTCCTTTGTACATAAACAAAACCAAACCTATTGCCATGGAGTCAATTCCAACTCACAGCGACCCTATAGGACAGAGTAGAGCTGCCTCATAGGGTTTCCAAGGAGTGGTTGGGGGATTCTAACTGCCTACCTTTTGGTTAGCAGCTGAGCTCTTAACCATTGTGTCACCAGGGCTCCCTACTTGATATATCCTGTTCTATTCCATTGCCATCGAGTCAATTCCAATTCATAGAGACCCTACAGGGCAGCGTAGAACTGCCCTATAGGGTTTTCAAGAAATGGCTGGTGGATTCAAGCTGCCTCTATTTGGTTAGCAGCCAAATGCTTAACCACGGCACCACCAGGGCTCCACTTGATATCTGCTTCTGTAAAGCCTTAGAAAACTTATGGGGCAGCTCTACTCTGTCCTATGAGTCAGAATTAGCTCAATGGGAAAGAGTTATACATACACACACACTCACATAAATGTGTACTTATAATTCTGATAGTTATCTTTGAAATGATCCATTAGGAAATCCAAGCTCTACATAAGGCGAATAGTGAGACGCTCTCTTGTGTGTTTTTTTGTTTTTTTTAATTAAAGGTATATATTTACTTTGAAGTTATAACACACTTCACCTGAGTGTAGTTTGGCACCGGACACATCCATCTTGGACCCAACCAACAGGACTTTATTATGACATTGTCATTTATTAGGTGGTCCCTTGGCATGATATCTACTTAAAAAGAGAGCTTGCATTTATTTACTGAATGCCAACTAAAGAACAGGCATTGCCAAAACCTTTGCAGATATTAACTCACATAGTTTGTATCCTCACAGAAACCCTAGTAAAAGGTAGATACTATTATTATTATTTCTATTTACCAGTGAGGAAACAGGGGCTCAGATGAAGTAAATTGCCCAAGGACATACAGGAAATGGGAGAGCCAGTCTAGACTACGGGGCTCTTAATAACCTGGGGTCCAAACAGTCCAGAACAGAAAGCAGAAGTCCATAAATATGAATGGAAAAATTTACATCTTAATTTCACTAACTCTAACTAAAAGTTGGTATTTCTTTCAATTGTGAATATGAGCAACAAGCTACAATAGTATGAACAGTACCTATGGCCAACAAAGGGGCCCTGGTGGAGAAGTGGTTAAGAAGTCTGCTGCTAACCAAAAGGTCAGCAGTTCCAATCCACCAGCCATTCCTTGGAAGCCCTATGGGGCAGTTCTACTCTGTCCTATAGGGTCACTATGAGTTGGAATCAACTCAGTGGCAATGGTTTTTTTTCAGGATTTGGGGATCAATACTGACAAACAACAGCGGGTATTTTCATGCCACATCAAAGTTACTGCATTTTTTTTTATATATATATTCATCAATACTTACAAATTATGGTTGTTATTATATCTGCTGCTAGATCTTGGAATTTAATGAATTTAAAGAAGAACATATATCAGTGACCCAAATTTATTTTAGTATTTTGAAACATGCTTTTCAATGTAATGGGTTTCCTTTATGTCTTATGTATTTTGTTTTATGTATTTAGAATTATTACTCAGAGAAGGGGTCCATGGGCTTTTCCAGACTGTCAAATGGGTCCATGACACAAAACATAAAATCCTTGGTCTAGATGGAGATATCAGGTGCATACAGAAAAAGATCGTTAGACTTCTGGTTTCCACTCTGGAATGGAGAGCTAGATAGAGTGTTGCTCCTCCCACCTTTGCAACAGCCAACAACAAAAAAGATGACAATCTTCAAATTCATGACTTTTTAAAAATCCATTAGAGCAACCAATTGGTGCAAAATTTAAGGAGTAGATTGCTTGCCTGGGGTAGATTGAACTGAACATCGGTAAGAAGAGTTCAGCAAGAACAGATGGCAAATAGGCGAAGGTCAAGTAAGTGTAGGCTAGTGGTACACTGTGAACCCACAGGAGCCATAGACATGAAGGGAGTCTTTACCCTTTTGCAGGTTCATTCTCCATGAACCTCAAGAAGAACTCAGAGAGAACTCTAAGACAATGTCTAATGGGGGAAGTGAAAAGAGCCATGTAGAAGGGTTGCACCACCTTCCTTTCCCTTCTCTCCATTCCTCTCATGGAACAAAAGCATTAATCTGTGGAAGGAAAGATAATGAATACTGTTATCCTTAGGACACTAGTGAAAACTCATGACAACTATGGGAAGAAAACAGGGGTGAAAAATTTCCCCTGGTGGAGGAGCAGAAGTACATGCTGGACCAGAAACTATAGCTAGAGAAGGGACAAGAGAACTGAGAAAGTCAGATCTCCAAGAACCAACAACAGGGCACTTACCTACCACTAAGGCTCAATAGGAACAAGAAAGAACATCTATCCCCCAACCCACATTGCCAAGCCAATGCATTTTGGGCACCAAGAATGGAAGAACAAGAGCATGTGAAGAGACCCTTTCTCAGATGCTGTGCAAAGGAAAGATCTAAAGCTGAGAGTCAAGCAAGAAATAGTAAAATAAGATCTCCAGAGAGAAGAAAAATGATATAGATCAGAAACTCAAATCTACATAAACAAAGGAAGAGCAACTTGAGAAGAAATAAATGAAGGTAAAAGAAAATATTAAATTTTTCTTATTCCTAACTGAGATAACAGATATAAGCTTGTTAAAAATAATAATAGCAACAATATATTAGAGGATTATGAATAAGAGAAATGTATGACAGCAATGTTATAAGGGATAAAAACCAAAAAACCAAACCTATTGCCATCGAGTCGATTCCAACTCACAGCAACCCTAAAGGACAGAGTAGAGCTGCCTCATAGGGTTTCCAAGGAGCAGCTGGTGGATTCAAACTGCTGACCTTTTGGTTAGCAGCAGAGCACTTAACCATAGCACCACCAGGGCTCTATTGTAAGGGACAGAAGGGAGGAATTGGAATACTCTGTTGTAGGGTATCTATACTACCTGAGAAGTAGTACAATGTTACTTGAAAGTAGACTTATATTAGTTATGGTGGTGCAGTGGTTAAGTGTTCACCTGCTAACCAAAAGGTCAGCGTTCTGAATCCACCAGCTGCTCACTGGAAATCTTATGGGGCAGTCGTACTTTATCCAATAGGGTCACTATGAGACTGAGCCAGAATTGACTTGACAGCAAAGGGTTTGGTTTTGGTCTGGTATATTGCAAACTCCAGAGTCCTGGTGGTGCAGTGGTTAAGAGTCTGGCTGCTAACCAAAAGGTCAGCAGTTCAACTATACCAGCTATTCCTTGGAAACCCTACGGGGAAGCTCTACTTTGTCTAATAGGGTCGCCAGAGTTGGAATCAACTCAATGGCAACAGGTTTTTGGGTACTGCAAACTCTAGGGCTACCACTGGAAACCCTGGTGGTGTGGTGGTTAGGTGCTACAGCTGCTAACCAAAATGTCAGCAGTTTGAATCCACCAGGTGCTCCTTGGAAACTCTATGGGGCAGTTCTACTCTGTCCTATAGGGTTGCTATGAGTCAGAATCAACTTGATGGTATTGGGTTTGGGTTTTGTTTTTTTTTTTTTGGTAGGGCTACCACTAAAGTTTTTTTTAAAGAAGTGTAATTATATGCTAAAAAAGAGAGAAAATGGGGTCACATAAAATAATCAAATACAGAGAAGGCAAAAAAAAAAAGAGTGGAAGACCAAAAAAAAAAAAAAAACCACATACACACACATACACACAAAGAACAAGGGTAATGAATAGAAAACAGCTACAACATGGCAGATATTAATCCAAACGTATCAATAACCACTTTAAATGTGAATGGTCTATATAACATCAATTGAAAGACAAAGATAATCAGAGTGAATAAAAAAAAAAAGAAAAACCAACTATATGCTGTCTAAAAAAAAAAAAGAACCCCACCTTAAATATAAAGGAACAGATTAAAAGTAAAGGAATGGAGAATGATGCCACACTAACACTAATTAAAACAATGCTGGAATAGCTATGTTAATTTCAGACAAAGTGGATTGCAAAGCAAGGAAAATTATAAAGCACAGGGTGGGGGGTGTGTTACATACAATAAAAGGGTAAATTCTCCAAGAAGGCATAACAATTCTCAGTTGGTATGTGCTTAACAATAGAGCATCACAATATTTGAGGCTAAAACTAAGAGAGCCGAAGGAGAAATAGACAAATTCACTATTATATTTGGAGACTTCAGCATCCCTGTATCAGTAATTGACAGATCAAGCAGGCAGAAATATCTATAAGAATATAGTTCAATGGAATAACACATAAGTCAACTGGATCTAGTTGACATTTATAGACTACTTCATCTAACAACAGCAGAATACACATTATTCTCAAGTTCACATAGAACATTCACCAAGGTAGACCACACCCTAGGCCATGAAACACATCTGAGTGAATTTAAAAGAATATAAATTATACATAGAATGCTCTTAGAGTACAATGGAATTAAACTAGAAATTAATAATAGAATGACAGCTACAAAATCCCAAACTATGTGGGATTAAATAACAAACTCTAAATAATAAATAGGTCAAAAAAGTCTCTAGAGAAATTTAAAAATATTTACAACTAAATGAAAATAAAAATACAAGTTATCGAAATTTGTGGGATGCAGCAACAGCAGTGCATAGAGGAAAATTTATAGCATTTTCCTAAAAAGCTAAGCATAGGCTTACCATATGATCCAGCAATAGTGCTCCTAGTTAATTATCTAAATTAGTTGAAAACTTACATCACACAAAAACCTATATACAAATGTTTATAGAAGCTGTATTCATAATTGCCAAAAATTAGAAGCAATCAAGATGTCCTTCAATAGATAAATTGTGCTACATCCATACAATGGAGCATTATTCAATGATAAAAAGATATGAGCTCGTAAGCTATGAAAAGACTAGAGAAAACTTAAATGCATATTGCTAAGTGAAAGAAGCCAGTCTGAAAAAGCTACATACTGTGTGGTTCCAACTACACGACATTCTGGAAAAGGCAAAGCTATAGAGACAGTGAAGAGGTCAGTGTTTGCCAGGGGTACAAGGGAATGGAGGAGGGATAAATAGGTGGAACACAGGGGATTTTTAGAATAGTGAAACTATTCTGTATAATACTGTAACAATGGCTATTACATGACATTATGCATTTGTCAAAACCTGTAGAATTGTACAACACATAGTGATGGGGCAATAAAAGAGGCTACAGGCTTTGCAGGTGGGGTTTCACTCATACCTCCGAGGATCATCGTGAGAAAACCGATGAAAATAAATACAGAAGAGATTTGGGGGTGAAGATGCAGCAATAAATTTATAAAGTTTGACAGTGGCAAAGCTTGAAATGTGTTCAAGATCCACTGTATGGATTATCTACAAGAAACTTTACTTAAACATTTGTTGAGTGTGTTATTATGGGGAAGTAGGTTGAAGCCAACATGTGAAAGCTTCAAACAGCAGGCTAAGGAGTTGATGCTGTATCCTGAAGGGGAACCATTATAAGCTTATGAGCAGGGAGTGAAATGTTATGAAAATTCTGTTTTGTGAAAATTAATCTGCCCATGGTGGGCATGCCACACAGGGTGGCGGAAAGATGGGCAGCAGAAGGCAACTGAGAAAGACAGCTTCTGCAATGGTCCAGATGTCCAGCTAGAGGGTCAAGCCATGCTCATAAATTGATTTCCATGGAGAGTCAACGAAGGGACAACACATTTCCAAATTATCAAGTTTTAAGCAGATGAAAACAGATAGCTGCAGCAATAACACCACCAATCGTCACCCACGGTCAGGCAGAATGAAGTCACATCCCTCATATCTGTAGAGCTGTTGGCCTCCCAGACAGGTGCTGTGAAATGGAAGTCCTGGTAACTTTCCTACATTTAACTCCTCCCTTGATTTAGGAAAACTGCCTCTTCATTTGTTTCCACAATAATCCATAGGAGAAGGACCAGAGATGGGGTGGGGGGACTCATTTAGGATCCAAGTCCGTGTACTTCCCTGCCAGGAGACCCATCCTCATGGACTGCCTGTTTTGAGAAGTCTCGGACAACCACCCTTTCCCAACTCAGAAATAAGGTGAAAACAAAAAATCCACTAACCTAAAATCCAGGTGAGATTGCACTTCCTATAAAAATTTTTTGCGGATTGCTCTTACATGACTCTTTGCTCTCAGCATAACAAATACCGCAGCTGTATGGAACATGGGGAGGGAAGGAGGAGGGACCAGCAAGGGGGAGAAGGGGAGAAGAGGCCAAAGACAAACTTCACCTACTTCACAAATGTGCTGTGGGCTGTCCTTGGGTCTTGCTTTGGGAATCGAAGGTCCTGTCCCTATTGCCTCTTGTCCTTATAGCGGGGAATTGGACTCTGGAGGTTTCTGTTAGGCTCCAACTTGGAGAACTCCCTGAAAATACACTCAACATCACATGCTGGTGCATATATCCTAATGGCATTTCCTTTGCATTTCTCAAGTTAATAAGTTAAAATATTAGGGGAAAAAAAAAAACATTTGTATAAGCTAGAATTTTATAAAAATGGACCATAATTTATCATTATTAACTCCAGTTACACTTAAAAGATTGACAGACTTGTCTAAAAGCCCAGAGCAAGCCAATTAACACAGAAAAGAATAAAAGTAAAATCCTGAAAGTCTTATTTATGAGAGTCTAATTTCCCCAAATTTCAGTCACAGATTCTTCAGTGAGTTCCGTGCCTGAGAAGCCAGCCTGGAGACTATTTTGACAGGTAACATCAGAAAGCTACTGAAATATCATTCTGTTCAATAGTCCCTGCCTACCATTTACCTGAGTCGCTTGTCCTCTCCACTGAGAGACCATATTGACAGGACTCTGCTCCACTTCCATTGACATTGTGTGGAGGTCTCTGCTCATCGGAACTTTAGCCTTCTGGTCGAGTTTTCTCTTTCTCATGGTTTTCTAGTTCTCAGCAGACTGGACCACCACTTATTGGCTGCTGTCAGGATAGGCATGGTTGGCTCTTTCCTGGTCTTGTCCTTCTCTCTATCTTTCCTCCTGGTCTTGACCCTCAGTCTACCTCCTCCCCTCCCATTTTCTCTCCTTCACCATCTTCCTTTCACCCAGGCCATCTGCAAAGGCTCCAGGTAAAGCTCATTGTTGGGTGGCATTGTGACATCATTATGGACATCAGGATTCGGTGGTGCTCAGATGAGAGAAAGGTAAGAAGAGGTGAAGGAGGAATAAGCAACAGGAACAGTAAGGAGCTGGCATGAGACCAGCACTGGACTCAGAACAGAGCCTGGTCAACACTGGAGACAGATAAAAATTTGGAGCACAACATAACCAAATCCTTCCAGGAGATCAGATTTTGCCTTGTTGATTTCTGAATTCTCAACAGGCTTGCCAGAAGGGACTTTTGATTCAGAAAGTTGTACTCCGGCAAACTGAGAAAATGTTGAGAGAAGAAATTACCTTACCCATTTTGTAAGTCTAATATCTATTAGAAAATCCTGGTGGCATAGTGGTTAAATGCTACAGCTGCTAACCAAAAGGTCAACAGTTCGAATCCACCAGGCACTCCTTGGAAACTCTGTGGGGCTGTGCTACTCTGTTCTACAGGGTCAGTATGAGTTGGAATTGACTTGATGGCAACAGGTTTCTTTTTTTTAATATCTATTAAGAGATTTCGGTAATGGTATTGCAGAAAAAGCACCCATCTCAAGAAACCTAAGCTATTTCTTTGAAATGCCTAAATAAGAGGGGAAAATGATGAATAACTAAATACAGGACATAATTTTTGAATCATTGTCCAATCAACTGAAATTAGAAGTTTTAAAATGATGATAAAAAATGAAGAGTTATTAAACAGAATAGAATCCTTTAAAATATGACAGTACTGCTACACAAAGCAGTCCCTGGGCAGCGCAAAAGGTTAAGTGCGTAGCTACTAACCAAAAGATTGACTTCTCAAATCCCCCCCTAAAGGCATCTTGAAAGAAAGGCCTGGCAATCTACTTCTGAAAGGTCACAGCCTTGAAAACCCTATGGAGCAATTCTACTTTAAAACACATGGGGTCACCATGAGTTGGAATGGACTTGCTGGCAATTGGTTTGGCTGTTTCATTTATTTTTGCTACACAAGTATCAGAAGTCTGCTCAGGTGTGGCCCTACAAACCCAGAATTTTATCTGAATATCAAGGAGCATCCTTGTACACTCCTCTTCCCATCCTTCATGTAGATGCTGAGGATTCAAGTGGTTTTCTTTCCATAAGCAATATCCTTAGGTGTAACCAGAACTCCTCATACCAAATGTTATACATCAGAAGAAGAGCTGGAAATATTGATCCACAAAGAAGAATACAAACTACTTTTTATTCTTTGGGAAAATGCTGAGTCATAGGCCACCTTGCTTGGACTTCCAGGAGGACAAAATCTGCTTGCCCCTCCCATGTCGTCTTTGGGTGGTGCTTTTGAATCTTGATAGAAGAGTCACATTTGGAAGACGAGTTCTTACAGAGATTGTTTTTTTCCTTTCATCTCTATCTATGGTACCTCGGGTAGATTTCTGGTTACTGCTGAGTCCTAAAAAGCATGTTCTAATGTTAAAAGGGTTGGAAACGCTGGTGGCGTAGTGGTTAAGTGCTACGGCTGCTAAGCAAAAAGTGGGCCATTTGAATCCACCAGGTGCTCCTCGGAAACTCTGTGGGGCAGTTCTACCCTGTCCTATAGGGTGGCTATGAGTTGGAATCAACTCAATGGCAATGGGTTTGGTTTTGGTTAATGTTAAAAGGCAGGGTGGTTGGTTCTAGTAACCACGTACAATTTGTTTATTGTTTTGTTGACTGGTTATGCAACACAGCACCTTTGAGTACTTGATGTGCAAATACAGCACATTCAGTTATTCAGTGTAAGAGAACGCAATTGGAAGCAGCAGTGCCTAAGAGATTTACAAATCACTTCTACTAACTAACTGCTAGGTTATTCTATAGTTTCTCTAGATCATGTCAACCCTGTCTTACCAAGTTTGGGGGACTGAAAAATATTTACTTGTTTCTTAAATTGTGATTCTCATCTTCAAAAGTGTACACACCAGTGTGTGATATTCTACTGAGGCGGGTAGGGGTGTCGCTTAAGCCGGAATGTTCAGTGGGGCACAAGATGCTGGTATATGTCTCAGAATGAGATCACACAGCTTTGCAGCTTCCCAATCCTGTGATCCTGCATTACACAGGTCTAAGTCTGTTAGCCTGAAACAAAGAAATAGTCTTTCGTGGTCTTCTCTGCAGGTCAGACCACATTCGTGAACCTGCATTCAGTGCTGGCCATCACACATCAGAGCCATAGGGATGACAGCACACCTGTTTCCAAGCAGAGAATGGCTCAGCATGAAAGGGGAAGCCAATAGTATAGTAAAAATAATATAGTAAAACTTGTAACTGTAAGTTAACTATAATAACTGAAGGTGTTTGACCTAAGAGGAATAAAAAAAAACCTAGTGTGGAGCATGGGTGATGGAGTCATGGAGACCTAATATCAAAGGCAGACTTGTAGGAAAATGATTATCTTTGTAGATTCCAAAGGATCTAAAGAATGAAGATAGGTGTGTTATAGGTCACCACAAAAAGTTAAGCCAGGCCTGTGCAGAGATGAGCTGGGCTGTGTCTTGGGTCTGGGAGCTCCCTACTGGACTCTCAAACAGAAGGGACTGGAGAGGGCTTTTGAACACGAGACAGCAAAATGAATTTGATGCTTTTAATGCTTCTTCCAGCCCTAAATCCATGAATTACCACTCTCCTTCTTTCTCTCTGCCTTCCAGAATGAGCTACTGTAGCTTTTGCAAAACTGATCTGAGACTTCTGCGCCAGCTTTCTTGTGCCCCATCCTGAGCAGTTCACATGCCAAACTGTGGTCTATGTAGGGGGTGGGCAAGTCAGGCTTCTGATAGCTGCAATCTGATTTTCTGTGTAACAATAACGACAACAACAGATTGTGTTAGCTGCTTTCCTCTCCCCACTCAACCGAAGAGGATGATTTTGCTTTCGAGAAGTCCCAACATGGACATTTATGAATAGAAAAGGTGTCCGGGCTTCTGCCCCATGTACTCAGAAAGCACAAAAGAACTCTGGAGAGATTCTGAGAGGAGACTGGTTTCTAAAGACGTTTGTGGGTTTCACATTTGCCTTTGGAATGGATCTCAGGTTTTCTGATGCAACCCAAATCCCCAAAGGGAAAGTGGCTGTCCAAGATCTTGACGATAAATTTGACCTGGGCCTCAGCCAACCTCTGGGCTTTTTCCTCCCAGAACAGTGGGGACATAGGCCCAGTAAAAAATTTCACGTGTCTTTCTAGAATCTAGGGTGTCCTAAATAGAGTATGGGTCTGGGAATCAGGAGACCTGAGTTCTGGTCTGTGCTATCTCACTTACTATGAGATCCTGGATAAGTCAACTCAGGACCTCAGTCTCCACGTTGGAAAATAAGGAAGTAGGGGATAGAGGATCATCAGAGGGCCTTCTAGCTCTGACCTCTAGCATGTATGTCTATGATGTGACTGCATGGGTACAGACCAATCTTGTACTCTCACCCCTCTCACACACAAAGTATAAACACACACAAAGTATAGTAACTATCAATCTTGGGCTATGATATCCCTGGGTATTTCATAACCTCAAGGATATTAAGAAATTTTCAGAACGAGGAGTTAATATGAATTCCATTTAATTTTAAAATAGATAACATTCCACTCAATACTTTCTCCTCTCCCCCAGGGCTGTCTAAGTGAAGATTTGGGCATCACTAACCTAGTTGGGAGGAGCCCTGGTGGCACAAGGGTTAAGCACTCAAGTGCTAACCAAAAGCAGTTCTACTCTGTCATATAGGGTCACTATGAGTTGCAATTGACTCAATGACACACAACAACAACCTAATTAGAGGAAATTCTGAGCAGAATACAACATATTCAAGACAAAGAATCGGTCAGTAGTTTTTTTAACTACCAATGGATGGGAGGAATGAAGACAGGGAGTGAGGTGTGAGTGGACAGGAAATTATCCTTGCCCAAAGCTATTCAGTTCGAGTTCTCTTCTATCACACCCTGCTTTTAATGCCTAATCCACTGCAGTACTGATCTTGGTCAGTCCATGCTCAACTCAGCAGGAGGACCTTCATGAGACCCAGAGACAGATGGATCAGCTAGAAGGCACCAGAGTGACAGGACTTTCCTCTTATCCAACACATGTATCAGCTTCTCCAGTGCCAGATTCTAACATCTGACCCATCCGACTGGGTGGGAAAGGCATTAATAAAAGAAGGATTGGGAATATGTATTAAAGTAAGACATTACTATATCATTGCTATTCACAAATGAGAAAGGGACCTTAGGGTATCTATAAAAAAAAAAAAAAAAAAAACCTAAGAATTGCTGAGCAGACAACAACCATTTCCTGTAAGATTCTAATTAAGCACATTATTGCTGTGTTTGATTGTGCTAGTGCCTGTCGCTAATCCATGCTAGACAAGTGTTACAGGGTGGATGTCATGGATTGAATTGCGTCCTCCAAAAATACGTGTCAATTTGGTTAGGCGATGATTCCCAGTATTATGTGATTGTCCTCCATTTTGTGATCTTCCTATGTGTTATAAATCATAATCTCTGCCTGTGGTTAACGACGATTAGGGTGGGATGTAACACCCTTGGTCAGGTCACCTCCCTGATCCAATGTAACGGGAGGTTCCCTGGGGTGTGGCCTGTACCGCCTTTTATCTTACAAGAGATAAGAGGAAAGGGAAGCAAGCAGAGAGTCAGCAACCTCAGATCACCAAGAAAGCAGTGCCAGGAGCAGAGCTTGTCCTTTGGACCAGGTGTTCCTGGGCAGAGAAGCTCCTAGTCCAGGAGAAGATTGATGACAAGAACCTTCCTCCAGAGCTGACAGAGAAAGCCTTCTGCTGGAACTGACACCCTGAATTTGGACTTCTAGCCCACTAGGCTGTGAGAAAATAAATTTCTCTTTGTTACCGATGGTACTAGAAGGAAGACGTCCAAGCTGCACTGAAGGCATTGGCAAAAAACAAGGCCCCGGGAAGTGACGGAATACCAACTGAGATGTTTCAACAAACAGATGTAGCGCCAGAAACGCTTACTTATCTATGCCAAGAGATTTGGAAGACAGCAACCTGGCCAACTGACTGGAAGAGATCCATATTTATGCCTATTCCCAAGAAAGGTGATCTAAGTGAATGCAGAAATTATCCTACAATATTATTACTATCACACGCAAGCAAAGTTTTGCTGAAGATCATTCAAAAGTGGTTGCAGCAGTGTATTGACAGGGAACTGCCAGAAATTCAAGCCGGATTTAGAAGAGGATGTAGAACCAGGGATATCATTGCTGATGTCAGATGGATTTTGGCTGAAAGCAGAGAATACCAGGAGGATGTTTACCTGTGTTTTATTGACTATACAAAGGCATTTTGACTGTGTGTATCATAACAAATTATGGATAACATTGTAAAGAATGGGAATTCCAGAAAACTTAATTGTGCTCATGAGGAATCTGTACATAGATCAAGAGACAGTTGTTCAGATAGAACAAGGGGATACTGTGTGGTTTAAAGCCAGGAAATGTGTGTGTTAGGGTTGTATCCTTTCACCATACCTATTAAATCTGAATGCTGAGCAAATAATCCAAGAAGCTGGGCTACATGAAGAAGAATGGGAGATCAGGATTGGAGAAAGGCTCATTAACAACCTGCATTATGCAGATGACACAACCTTGGTTGCTGAAAGTGAAGAGGACTTGAAGCACTTACTGATGAAGATCAAAGACCACAGCCTTCAGTATGGATTACACCTCAACAAAAAGAAAACAAAAATCCTCCCAAGTGGACCAATAAGCAACCCCATGATAAATGGAGAAAAGATTGAAGTTGTCAAGGATTTCTTTTTACTTGGATCCACAATCAACACCCACGGAAGCAGCGGTCAAGAAATCAAAAGACACATTGCATTGGACAAATCTGCTACAAAAGACCTCCTTAAAGTGTTGAAAAGCAAAGATGTCACTTTAAAGACTATGGTGCGCCTGACCCAAGACATGGTGTTTTCAATCACCTCATACGCATGCAAGAGCTGGATGATGAATAGGGAAGAAGAACTGATGCCTTTGAATTGTGCTGTTGGCGAAGAATAGTGAATATACCATGGACTGCCAAAAGAACAAACAAATCTGTCTTGGAAGAAGTACAGCCAGAATGCTTCTTAGAAGCAAGGACAGTGAGACATCTCACATACTTTGGACGGATTATCAGGAAGGAACAGCCCCTGGAGATGGACATCATGCTTGGTAGAGAGTCATGGAAAAAGAGGAAGACCCTCAGTGAGATGGATTGACACAGTGGTTGCAACAATGGGCTCAAGCATAGCAACAATTGTGAGGATGGTGCAGCACTGGGCAGAGTTTCTTTTTGTTGTGCATGGGGTTGCTATGAGTCAAAACAGACTCGAAGGCAACCAACAACAATAACTTTATTGAAGCAATCCACTTGCGGTATTTCTCTTATAGCAGCACTAGATGACTAAGGCAGCGGAGTTACAATGTTTCATGTAAAAGAGTAATTGACTGTATGAGAGCATTTCTAGATAAGAACACAGTGAATGTCATCAGACATCTGTGTAATAGCTCTATTAACAATACTAGGCCAGGAAAAAAAATCGAAGGGCAGGATTTCCAGTTCAAGACCACAGACAGAGCAGAATAGCCAAATATGACTTCACTTTCAGAGATCTCATTAAATTGCAAGGAAAGCTAACATTTAAAAACTCAAAACAATGAAAAAAACAGGAGGGACGCCTTTAGTGGAAAAGAGATTTAATCAAATTTATAACATTGTCTTAGTCATCTGGTGCTGCTATAACAGAAATAACACAAATGGATGGCTTTAACAAACATAAGTTTATTCTGTCACAGTTTAGGAGGCTAGAAGTCTGAATTCAGGGTGCCAGCTCCAGGGAAAGGCTTTCTCTCTCTATCAGCTCTGGAGGAAGGGCCTTGTCATCAGTCTCCTCCTGGTCTAGGAACTTCTCAGCACAGGGACCCCAGGTCCAAAGGACATACTCACTTGTTCCCAGTTCTTCTTTCTTTGTGTTAAGAGGTCCCTCTCCTCTCTGCTTGCTTCTTTTATATCTCAAAAGAGATTGATTTAAGACAAAACCTAATCTTGTAGATTGAGTCCTGCCTCGTTAACATAACTGCCTCTAATCCTGCCTCACTAACATCATAGAGGTAGGATTTACAACACATAGGAAAATCACATCAGATGATACAGGGGTGGACAATCACACAATACTGGGAATCATGGCCTAGGCAAGTTGACACATGTTTTGGGGGACACAATTCAATCCATAACAAACATGAAAACAAATGGGAAAAGATTTTTAGCCTCCACTCTTTTATTTGTTTTTAATTTGCCTTTAATCTGTTAAAATATCCCACCCGCTGATACTAGCACTTGGTTAAGTGCTCAGCTACTAACTGAAAGATTGGTGATTTGAACCTACCCAGAGGCATCTCAGGAGAAAGGCCTAGCAATCCACTTTCAAAAGGTCACAGCCATGAAAACTCTATGAAGCACAGTTTTACTTTGCAACACAAGGGGTTGCCATGAGTTGGAACTGACTCCTTGGCAACTGGTTTTCATATTTTTATTATCTTCCACGAGACCAAGTGCTGAGCAGAATGAATAAAAAATGACCCACCACTAGGCAGATCATTGCAAAGTTTCAAGACACAGCAGGTCAGTAGAAGAACCTAAAAGCTTTCAGATAGAAAAAGAATAAAATAAATCAAGTTACCTACAAGAAAGGAAAAATCAGACTGGCACATGGGAAACATTGCTGTTAGATATCAATCGAACAATGTGTCCCAAATTCTGTGAAAACTGAACAAAACAAAACCAAACCCATTGCCATTGAGTCGATTCCAACTCATAGTGACTATCTTAGTTATCTAGTACTGCTATAATACAAATATCACAAGTAGATGGCTTTAATAAACAGAAATTTATTCTCTCATAGTCTAGGAGGCCAGAAGTCTGAATTCATGGTGCCAGCTCCAGGGAAAGGCTTTCTCTCTGTGTGGCCTCGGCAAAGTCCTTGATGTCAGTCCTCCCCTGGTCTAGGAGCTTGTCAGCATAGGACCACCTGGTGCAAAGGACACACGCTCCTGGCTCTTGTTGCTTAGTTGTAACGAGGTCCCTCCCCATGGCTCTCTGCTTGCTTCTCTCTTTTATATCTCAAAAGAGATTGGTTTAAGACACAACCTAATCTTGTAGATTGAGTGCTGTGTCATTAATATAACTGCCTCTAATCCTGCCTCATTAACAGCATATATTAACAGCACAGAGATAGAATTTATAATGCGTAATCACATCAGATGACAAAATGGTGAACAATCACACAATACTGGGAATCATGGCCTACCCAAGTCGACGGATATTTTGGGGGAATGCTGCTTAATCCATAACAGCGAACCTATAAGACACAGTAGAACTGCCCCATAGGGTTTCCAAGGAGTAGCTGGTGGACTCGAACTGTCAACCTTTTGGTTAGCGGCCAAGCTTTTAACTGTGCTACCAGGGCTCCAAAAACTGAACATTAGCCTCAAATTCTAAATCCAACCAAACTACCAAATGTGAAGCCAAATTGAAGATATTCAGACAGACAAGCATTCAAAAATGTATCTCCTATCTCTCACTTCTCGAAGAATTACCTAAAAATGTACACCAGTAAAATGAGGAGTAAACTAAGAAGGAAGGAAAAAAGAATCCACATAACGAATGAGGACCTCCCAAGATGGAAGCTCTGCAGAGGATGTCAAAGCAAACAGGAAGAGACAGCTCCCCTAGAGAAAACGGGAATCTCTACAGAGAGTTGAAAGTTTGGAAAAAATTAGAGAACATGATAAAGGTACTAAATGCAAGGAACAAACGAAAATAATTAGAAACTACTGACGGAAATGCCTTATACAGGCTGCATGTGGCACTGATTAGGAAGGAGCAAGGTCTCTGGAGTCGGATGCCTATGTCTGAATATTAGTTCTGCCACTTTCTAGCTGTGTGACCTTGTGCCTCTCAAGTTTACTCAGCCTCTCAGTGCTCAATTTCTCATCTACCGAGTGGAGATAATAATAGGACTGACTTACAGGTTGTTATGAGGAATTAAATGAATTGATATTTGTAAAGCTCTTTGAAAATGATCTGTCACATGGTAACTGCTATATGAAAAAAATAAAAACTAAAACAAACCAGCTGCCAACCAGTCAGTTCCCACAAGGGTTTGTTCTATAAGAAAAACTAAGAGCAGCATGAAAATTGTAGACCAAATAGAAGACATAGACCCTAATTAAAACAAGTCAATATGCTGAAGAAGAACATAGCCAGGACTGTGAGGATATGCAGGACTGGGCAGTGTTTTGTTCTGTTGTACAGAGGGTTGCTATGAGTTGGAAGCAACTTGAGGGCACCTAACAGCCACAACAATATGATGCAAAGTAAAGAATGTGATGGTTTCCAAGTGACACCCCCCAAAAAACCCCAGTACCGTCGAGTCGATTCCGACTCCAAGTGACAGACTAAGTAAAACCTTAAGGACATTGTGTGGGGCGGGACGGGGTGGGAAGCATGTATTTCTCCTCCTAACAAGGAAAAACAAAGGCAAACTTAAATTCCAGAAACCCACCTCCGGCCCCCATCCCCAAACCCACAAATAAGAAAGAATCCTGATACGGAACAAACGAAAACATGGTAAGATTATGCATGAATGGTAGCATGTAAGAACACAAGGAGACCCCATTTGCATATGATACTCCGAGAAGCAACTAGATCCTCATCCATCAGAGCATAAGTTAGTAGGACAATGTCCAAAGGAGGTAAATAAATAGAAATCAAGCACATTAAAAAAAAAAAAAAAATTGTAGCTAACCAGCAGAAGAGCTAAAAACAGGTAGTTAAAAATGGGTTTTCCAGGGAACGCACACTAAGGAAGGAAAAGCAAGAGATTCTGGCTTTAATTGTGAGGCAGTTACTCCTACTTGATTATAGAAACTATATTCATGATAACCTTGATTAAACTTTCAAAAAATAAATTTTAATCTACACACTTTCACCTTCTCCCTCCCCCCCACCAAAAAAAAAAAAAGTTTTAAATCCAGCCCTTTTTCAAACCTAAAGACAACAGGAAATACAAAGGAAAAGCAAAAAATGGTTTGGAGTAACTGAGCCAGGGTAACCTAGAATTCTGGGAAGTGTTGCTCTCCTTAGATATGTTGCAATCAAAGTACATGTCGGGGAAGAAGGAGGCACTGCCGCTCATCATGAACACAACAGGAAAGCTGTGGTGCTAAACATAACGTAACAAACTGGACCAGAGTGTACCACTGCTTGATCAAGGCAGGTTAAGCTTTATGTGAACATTTTATTGCAACTGTTCAAGGCCTTTTGCTGTCGTGTGTGTGTGTGTGTGTGCGCGCGCGCGCACGATAGAGGTGGGAGGTAGGTTGATGAGTGTGTATTTCTTAAGGAGCCCTGGTGGCATAGTGCTTAAAAGCTCAGCTGCTAACTAAAAGGTCTGCAGTTTGAATCCACCAGCTGCTCCTTGGAAACCCTATGCACAGCTCTACTCTGTCCGATAGGGTTGCTATGAGTCGGAATCGACTTGACAGCAATAGGGGTCTGTATTCCAAGGTGGATTCTTCAAACTGAGTTGGACTTTCTCAGGGACGCCTTCCCTCAAACAAACCTCAGTTCCAAGAATTAGTTACTTGCTTCTCTGTACTGATCGGCTTATATGTAACGCTATTATGGCACATTTCATGAAGCCTTGTCACTGTGCACTCCTCTCTCTCCTCTACTGATTGCTGAGCCTTGAAAGAAAACGACCACCACAATACACTCATTACTGTGTCGCCAGTGCCTGGCACAGTTGTGCATTAACTAGCAGAGAGGGAGAAAGGAAAGACACTTTGAATCTTACTTCCTGCCCTGTTGTACTTCCCCTTCAGTTTCTTGTCATTAAACATTTTAGGAATATATGAACCTACCTTACAGGGACAGCAGAGCATAAAAATTATCAAATATTATGATGGAGACAGAGGTGTTAATTAGAAATCTGCCCGTATGCTCTCAGCCCAGCTCCCTAGGCCATATACCCTCCCTGGGTGATTTTGTCCACTTTGGAGACATCAACGGCACCATTATACGGTTGATCTTCAGTGCAGTATTCCCAGTCCATACCTTGCCCCTCAGCTCCAAACCATACATCCAACTACCTGTTGGACGCCACCATTCGGATGTTCCACAAACACTTCAAACTCAACCAGGCCAACGATGAACTGGTTCATCCAGGCCCACCTCTATAGTTCACCGTCTAACATGGCTACAGACCTGAACATGACATTACCTGCTTAAAGCCCTTCAGTGCCCTCCCCCCAACCCCCATTACCTTTCCTGTAGGATAAAGTCCAAAGTCCTTAGAAAAGCAGACGAGGCCTCCTAGCCATCATGTGCCCTGCCTCTGCCTCCTTCTCCATTTTGCTCTCCCACTGTTCCCTTCTTCCAGTCAGAGGCTCCAGTTCCCCATGTCCGTCGTGCCTTTTCCTGTCTCCATGCCTGGCTAGCGGTTAGGCCCGTTTCAAGACTCCACATAACACCCACCTTCTCTCGGAAGCATTTTTCTGAAATTGCTTTTAAACCCCCCAACTCAACCCAAGTTGAGTCGCAAACCCCTTTTCTATTCAATTACAATACCATGCGGTGAAGAACAAGCTATTTTATGCTAATGATTGAATGAACCCCTAATTTATATGAAGCATGGAAGCTCAGAGAAGTTAGGTCACTTGCTCAGTGTCACACTGAATTGTAGTGGCAGGGCTGCACCCAGGACTTTTGATTCCTAATCCAATTCTTGTACCGGATATGGCAAAGGTTTTCGGTAATTTCTCCCTTGAGCAGGAACTTCCTGTTCCCAATCTCCTGTTCATTGCTTCCTGTCTTGCTATTAAATGAGCTCCATGAAGTGCCTAGTACAGGGCCTCCCAGTAGAGGCTCAAATGATTGCCTTTCCTTGCTTGCCTCTTTTATATACCATAGCTATTGCCCTGCACACTGGTTTTACTATAGGGCCAGTGGCTGGGGCTGGAAACCTGGTGGCCACAGGCTCAAGCCCCAGGATCTGGAGAAGGGGAACTTGGCTACCAGAAGCAGCCTCAGCCTACCTCCATGACTGCCAGGCCTGCACTGTAGCCACAGGAGGAAGGGGCCCACTTACTGGGATTTTCTGCTCCTTCTCCAGAGGATGGCTCCCTTGACTCTAGGCTCAACTGCCACTAACTGCCTGCTGGTCAGGATTCTTGACCTCTGATTGGTCCAGATCCCTGCCAATCCCCTCCAAAATAGAATTGTTTCTCACAAAGCCTCTGGGTTGGTCTTCCTTAGCAAACTTTCTTCATTCATTCAACCTGGGGCCTTTGGGTTAATCTCAAGTAAAAATCTTCCCTCTGGCTGGCACTGCTCTAGGCTCTCATATGTCCTCTGCACATCTTGAGTCCATACTCAGTTACAGAGTCCCTCTCTAGACTGTGAGCTCAAAGAACAGAAACTAAATTTTACTTGTGTTCTAAATCTTGAAGACTTAGGACAGCATCACAGGAGAGACAAGTAAGCGTTCAGGCTTTATTATTTCTTTCCTGGACCACTCCAACAGTCCTTACTTGAGCTTCCCTACCGGCAAATGTATTGCCTCAAACCTATTCTCCATGTTAGAATAAAGGCTCTCAGGTTGAAGATCTATGAGGTGTTGCAAGTTGTAAGATGTTGCTAAAGCTTATAGTACAGAGCTAGGCCAAGGTGAATGGACTATGAGCAAAGAGCTGGAGATGTAGGTTGAGACTACCTCCCAGAGGGCTTTAGCAAAATACCGCCCCCTGCCCCAAACAATAGAAGCTCAGAAAGCCAGATCTATGAAGAGAATCCAAAGTCTGGAAGAAACATGAAGGATGGGGAATGGGGCTGACCCTCAGGCTGCTGAACATGGGGTGTCTAGAGAGATCCAGAAAGACAGCATCTGAGGGAGAAGTGGAGAGCAAAGCATGAAGTACAATTGAAGAGCCAATCTGAAGGGGTGGGGCTAAGGCCTGGAAACCAGGCACAAGTCAATGAGATCTGAGGCAGGAGGACAAAGGAACAAATGGTTGCAAGAGGAAGAGCCAGAACCTGGAGTTGTGCCATGAAGAGTTGGGAGGTAACTGCCACGGCTTTTATTAGGTATATGTGACTGCACTCATGGTAACAGTAGACCACCAAGGACAAGTGGCATAGTACTAATATGGAACTTATCGTAAGGTCCTGTGTTCTTTAATCGGGGGAGATGACACAATAGGATCTCCGCAGGGAAAGGGATGAATTAGAGGGAGAAGAGATGAGACACCAACCAAGACGTTCTTAGCTCCACTGGGGGCTTATCAAACATCCAGAAAGCGCTACAGGCAAACTCCAAAGGCGCTGGTTGGTCCTGGTTTGTAGAATACCCATAGTCATGGCAATAAGCCACGGTTTGTCACAGAGTCGTTTCTATAATCTTGAAATGTTAAAGCATAATTTGGACATTTATAGCAACTTCACTCACATTGATGTTTGAAGACCATACATTTCGAATCCATCCAGGGTCTCTCATCATTGGAATCTGAAAAAGAAAAACACTAGACATTAGAAATCAAGTAATAAGAAGCTTGTGGTAAATTTTCTTTGAGCTTGTTAAAGCATGAATTTTCAGTTTTTTAGCAAAAACTGAAAAAACAAAACAAAACCTTTTGCAGTCAAGTTGATTTTCACTCATGGCCATCCCATGTGTGTCAGAGTAGAACTATGCTCATAGGGCTTTCAATGGCTATTATTTTATGGAAGTAGATTGCTAGGCCTTTCTTCTGTGGTGCTGCTGAGTGGATGCGAGCCACTAACCTTTCGGTTAGAAGCCGAATATAAACCATTTGCACCACCCAGGGACCTAGAGGACTCATTAAGAGGTTATAAGTCTCTCCCCAACTTCTTCACACTTTCTCCATCTTCTCAGCCTTCTCAAAGCACATGTAACCAATTGGTGAAGGAACAGAAGATAAGGTAGCTTGGGAAAATGATGGAATTTGGAGTCAGAAGACATGCATTTAAGTGATGCCTCTACTATTTCTTAAGTATGTGGCTGCCTGGGGCTTGTTTTCCTACCTGTAGAATGAGCGTGACAATAACCCCTGCCCTGCTGGTCTGCTGGTGATGTTGTGAGCATCAGCTGAGTCCATTCAGGTAAAAGGGGAAAGTTTATATATGTATTAGTTATTATTACTATTGGAATGGCATTACTGTAGTCATGGGACTTGTGCAGTCTGCTTTTCCAATAAGTGCTCAGGTAGAACATGCCCGAAGTGTTGCCAGCATGGAGGTTTTAGCCCCAATTTTTTTAGTGACGTGTTCCTGGGTGGCCTTCAATTATACTCAAAAACGTGTGTGCTTTGAGTTCAAATAAGGCAGCCCAAACAAACAGCCCTGGAAGCCCCTCACTCCCACTTCTCTTGTCCTGACACCTCCTCATCCCGCCACCCTACCTGCTGCCCAGCCCATATTTGTTGGCTGGCTGATGGTTAATGGTGGGATTTTTACATCCTTATTTATTGAGTGTGTCCTGCAGGCCAGGGACTGCACTAAGTACTGGGAGCAGAGATGAATGAGATATGAATCTTGTCCTTGAGTAACTCAGAATATAATGGCAGGGGTGGCAAGGAACAGATCGGAAGACACGTAGAAAAACATTCTTGTGGCCAGGGCTATTGTATGCCCGTGGTCCCATGGGAGCACAGAGGAGGGAGCAAACCATTCACCTGACAGGAAAAATAGGGAAGATTCCATTCCATCCATAGAAGGCCATGTTTGAGCTGCTTCTGAGGGATGAGTGGAACTCTCAGAAGAAGAAGGAAGAGGAAAGAGAGACAAAAGTCATTCCAAGTAGAGAAGACAGCCCATTCAAAGAAACAAACACGACAGATGTATGTTTGGAGAACACAAGGAGTTCTCCTGACTGGAGAATAGGTGCAGCATGTGGAGGTGGCGTGATGGGGCACTGGGAGGGGACGAGTGACATGTGGCTGGGCCAGTAGTGAGAGGCCTGCGTGTCAAGGGCTTTGTGTGCACACTAAGGAGTTTAAGCTTTGTACTTGAGACTAGTGGTTTCTTAAGAAAGCCCTCTTTGAACAAAATCTTTTGTAGGAGCCAGTTATGTAAATAGACATAAGGGACACTGCTGTGGTCAAATCAGCCAAGGGGACTAGAGACCTCTGTCACGGCTACAAAAACATGGAGGCTTCACAGAACACAGTTTGAAACCTACTGGTGTACACAACGGGGAGCCACAGAAGAGTAGGAAGATGGTCAGATCTGTGTTTTATGAAGATCACATCTGTGTGGAAGGTGTGTCGGTGGCAAAGAAGCCAATTTGAAGGTTATTCCAGCAAAGGATGGCTAGGGTGTAAAATAAGGTGATAACCAAAAAACAAAACAAAACCCCTTTGCCGTCGAGTCAATTCCAACTCATAGTAACTCTATAAGCACAGAGTAGAAGTGCATCGTAGGGTTGCCAAGGAGCAGCTGGTGGATTTGAACTGCCAGTTTTTTGGCTAGCAGCCAAGCTCTTAACTCCTGCATCACCAGGGCTCCAAGGTGCTTATAACAGTGGGGACGAAAGGGAAGGGATAGTTGAGTGCTTTCTGATGGTAGAATCAGCAGGACTTGATGAATGGCTTGGGTTAGCTCGGTAAAGAAAAAGGAGGTTTGGAGGGTGACTGATATTTCTGGCTTGGATCACTAAGTAGATGATGTTATCATTGACTAAATTAGGAAAACAGTCGGGATAAATTTGGGGAGGAATATTCTAGTATCCTGGAAACACATCTGAAATAAAAAGGATAGACTTTATTTACTGTAAGACAGTACTCGGGAAAGAAGGCTGATGTGAGCTAAGGAAATCTACTTAAGTCCGGATCCTTGCTGAGAAAGTGGAGAAAGGCAATTGTGTTCTTCCCCTATAAACTGCATAATTTTGACAATGAATTAAGTCCTGATTTCAACTGAACAATGCATTTGAAACAGTTCTTGGAATCAAAGTATTACTTCCACTTCAATTCCTGCAGAACATTGCAGCATGCTGCAAAAAAAAAATCATGCAACTTGGATACAGATGTTCTAGGCCATCCAACTCAAATTCTTCAGAGAGCATAAACAGAGTCACACGCAGACCAGCATTCTGTGTGTACAATAGTTGAATTGATTTCATGCTCATGAGGTAAGCTAGGAAGCCTGCCAGGGGTTTAAAATCACAGTGCTTAGATTCGGTCCTGACTAAAAATGAAGTTTCCAATCCAATACCAAATCTGTTATTTTACTGCTAGGAGAGCGATGTCTCTGACACTCGAGTGTGGTTTGATTTTCAAAGTTTAAATATCAGCTGAAAACAGCAAAAATATTGTACCAATATATTTCAACAATAATTTCTCTCAAAGCTAAGAAGAAAATAATCTCTTTCTACGCCACAACTATTTGGCTGTTGTCATTCAAAATTCTAACACACAGCCACTGTGGCAAACAGCTTGACAGTTCCTCAATACGTTAAACATAAAATTACCAAATGATCCAGTATTTTCAGTTCTAGGTTGTTGTGGATTGAATTGTGTCCCCCCAAAAATATGTGTCAACCTGGCTAGGCCATGATTCCAAGTATTGTGTGATTGTCCACCATTTTATCAGCTGATGTCATTTTCCCATGTGTTGTAAATCCTACCTCTACGATGTTAATCAGGCAGGATTAGAAGCCGTTATGTTAATGAGGCAGGACTCAATCTACAAGATTAGGTTGTATCTTGAGTCAATCTCTTAAAAGAGCAGACATACAAGGGGACCTCCTACTACCAAGAATGAAGATCCAGGAGGGGAGCGCAACCCAGGGTTCCCGCGCTGTGAAGCTCCTAGATCAGGGAAAGATTGATGACAACGACCTCCCCCCAGAGCCAACAGAGAGAGAAAGACTTCTCCTAGAGCTCGTGCCCTGAATTTGGACTTCTTTGCTCCTAAAATGTGAGAGAATAAATTTCTCTTTGTTAAACCCATTCACTTGTGGTATTTCTGTTATAGCAACACTAGATAACTAAGATAAGGTATAACTTATTGCTGTTGAGTTGATTCCAACTCATAGTGACCCTACAGGACAGAGTAGAACTGCCCCATATGGTTTCAAAGGAGTGCCTGGTAGATTCGAACTGCTGACTTTTGATTAGCAGCCAAACTCTTAACCACTACACCACCAGATTAAGGTATATACCACAAAAATATTGAAAACAGATGTTTAAACAAAAATTTGTACACAAATGTTCATAGCCACGTTATTCGTAATAGCCAAAGTGTAGAAACAACCCAAATGTCTATCAACTGATAAATGGATAAACAAAATGTGGTATATCCATACAACAAAATATTATTTAACCATAAAAAGGAATGAAGTATTGATACATGCTATAACATAGATGGATTTTGAAAGCATTATTTTAAGTGAAAGAAGCCAGACATGAAAGACCATATATTGTATGATTTCATTAATATGAAATATGAAATACCCAGAATAGGCAAATCCATGAAGACAGAAAGCAGATTAGTTGTTGTCAGGGGCTGGGGGAGGAGAAAATGGGATGGCAACTGGTTTGGGTTTTTTTGTTTGTTTACCATCCACTCTACACCTGCACTTTAGTTATCTTAATTCTTACAGAAACTCTAAGGAGGTACTGACCCACTACCATCGAGTCAGTTCTGACTCACAGCAACCCCACAGGGTTTCCAAGGCTGTAAATCTCTACCGAAGCACACTGTCACCTTGTGCCCTGTGTAATCCTCCCCTTCTTCTACTCCAGGCCCAGCAACCACTGATCTATTTTCTGTAGCTACAGTTTTGTTTTTCCAGAAATCATACAGAATGTAGGCTTTTGAGTCTCACTTTTTTCACTTAGCATAATGCACTGAAAATCACCCATGTTGTTGTGACTATCACTAGCTCATAGATTTTAATTGCTGAGTAGTATTCCATTGTATGGATGTACCACAGTTTGTTTAGCCATCCATTCATGAGCTGAACATTTGGGTGGTTCTCAGATTTTGAGAATTATGAATAAAGTTGGTATAAACATTTGTGTGCTGGTTTTTGTGGTGAACTAATTATTAACAGAGCTAAAACTTAAGATCCTAGGTCCCAGCCTGGAGCTCTACATGGGTTTCCAGTCAAACCGTCTAGGGTGGAGTCCCAGTTTCACCTCTCACCATCTGTGTAGTCTTGGGCATATCATTTAATATTTCTTTCGCAAATTCAGCTCTGCTTTCTCCCAGTTCCACAGGCCTGTGCAGACTCTCCACTGCTAGGTCTCTTCCGGTGTGGAAAACTCATCCCTAGCACTATTGCTCGCCTCCGCCTGTGCGCCCTGATTCAGCCTGCAGGGCGCCAGCCAGGTCAGCTCTAGCGAATCCTCGTTGCTTCTGAACTGCCTCTCCTTTCCCCTCCCCCTCTGTCCGACTCCTCAACTTTGTCTCTGATGATCAAGGCTCCTAGATTGTCACATATAATCGATTCACTTGTTTTTTTGGGTCTTTGTTGTCAGAGGGACCACAGGAAGTGTCTGGCTACTATGCCGTCTTGGCCCCACCTCCCTCAAATCATTTAATATTTCTAAGTCTCAGTTTCTCCTCTATAAAAGGAAACTAATAATAATAGCTTTGTCATAGAGTTACTGCGATGACTAAATGAAATAAGTAACGTCAAATGCTCAACACGTATTAACTGTTATCATCACCATCATCTCTTCCTTCAACTGAGAGGCAGATAAACTGGGATCTAGTTCTAACCCTGGCTTGCTGGATGACTTTGGCCAATTTCTTCACCTCTCCGGAACAAAGTTTCCTTATTTATTAAATTCTGGGTTATATTAAAGCAAGGGTGCCCAACTTGTCAACTGTAAGGAAACTGTCCTCTACGTCTAGCACCTTCTCCTCCAATCATCTACTTAAAAGTCATTCCCTGCTTAAAAATTTCAGTGGTTCCCCATTGCCCAGGGGTTAGTGTCCAATCCTGGTGCCCGTGGCCTTGCATGATCTGCTCTGCCTGCCTATCTCATCTCACCTCCTCTCCTGCCCCCTGATATACTACATCCCAGACCTGTTGTCCCATTCTGTACTCCTGGGATGTGCCACTCTGCTCCCTTCTTAGTGCCTTTGCTCCATTAGTCCCTCTCATTCAAACGTTCACCCTTCACCTAAATCTGCTCCTTGAAGCCCTACCAATGGTTCAAATGCAATTCTCCAGGGTGTCTTCTCAGCTTTCTTTCTGTGTAAATGACCCCCCTCCTACTGACTCCTGAAAAACCAGCACTGAAAACCCTATGGAACACAGTTTGACTCTGACACACATAGGGTCACCATGAGTTGGAGAAGGCAACACAGTTCAGTAGACAGAGAGGAAGTGGCAGCTGCCTGGATTCTAATTTTCCTTGGGTCACTGTGTGGCCTTGGGCCAGTCCCTGCTCTTTTTTAGACCTAGTTTCCTTCTCTATCCAGTTAATTAAATGAGATGACTACTAAAAGCCTAGATTAAGGTCACTGTCCGCAGCTCCACGCCTTAAACACCTGGTCTCAGATAGTGATATGATGTACGACTGCACTAATCACTGAGAGTCTTTTTCTCAGTGAAGCCAACTTTAGTTTATTTCTCCATTATTCCCTCAAATTAAACATCTAAAGTCCAGACAACCTTCTCTAAGTGACCCACTCACTCATAATTAATAGAGATCATTCATCACTGAAATATGTCATAAGAGAAATTAATCACTTGACAGGTTTAGGAAAACAGTAGTTACTCCTGAAGGTGAATGATACTTAATCCTGGCAGACCAACTGGCATCCTGGGTGTCTTAGGCTGGGTTCTAAAAGAAGCAAAGCCAGTAAAGCTTAAAAATATATACAGAGATTTATATCAAGGAAACGACTCACGCGATTGTAGACTGGAATGTCCCAAGTCCGTAGATCAGGATAGAAGCTTCTCTTGATTCACGTAGCCGCAGGGGCTGGCGAACACAAGATCAGCAGGTTGGAGGGCAGAGTTCCCATTCACAGGCTGTGAAGATTGATGAATCCCAAGATCAGCAGATAAACTGATAGCTCAAGAACCGGAGGTGAGACGAACAGAAGGCAGCCGCAGGATCCAGAACAAGCAAAAAGCCAGAACGTCTGCTTATATTTGGATGCAGGCCATGCCCCCAAGGAAACGCCCCTTCAACGGATTGGCTCCTTACAGCAGATTCCATCATGGGAGTGATCACATACAAACACTGAGAATCATGGCCCAGCCAAGTTGACACACAATCTTAATCATCACAACAGGAAAAACAGTATTTGGTTAGGAGGAGTCCTGGGTGACATCTCTCCTCCTTTCATGAACCACATCCAGTCATGAGCAAATCCTGCAGCTCTACCTTCAACATGGGGCTCTAACCACTCCTCATCTTTTTCTCCCCACCACCCCAGTCCCCATGGCCCAACCACTCTGGTCTCTCACTTAGCTAACCAGTCTCTCTGCTTCTGCTCCTTGCTAGGCTATTCTCTCAGCAACCAAAATGAAGCTTCTGGAATGTTAGATCATGCCACTCCTCTGCTCAAAACCTTCCAGGGCTCTTCATTCCACACAGAGTAAGTTCCAAGGTCCCACAATGAACTCAGAGACACTGCCTACCTTTCTGGACTCGTCTACATCTCCTATCATGCACTGTTGGCTTCCACCTCAGGGACATTGCACATGCTGTTCCCTCTGCTTGGCATGCTTCTCCTCAGTTATTCGTAAGACTCATTCCATCATTTCATCCTAGTCTCTGCTCAAATGCCCTTCTCCTCAAAGGGGTTTCTTCAGTCATCCTGATCATTCCCCATCCCCTTACCATGCTGTAATTTTCTTCTTAGCACTTATCAACATCTGACATCATATTGTACATTTACTCTTTATTTGTGTTTTTTCTGTTTCCCCTACTACCATATAAGACCTTCTTTTATCTACTGTCGTATCCACGGCACCTGTAATAATGCCTGGCATGTAACGGATCCTCCACAGATAAGAGCTGTATAGATAATTGTTACAAAGGTTAGATTTTGCCAGTACCAATGCTCTTTTGCCAATGCTATCCATTCTTTTAAATGACAATCAATGTTTTAGAGCTGGAAGGAAATTGAATGTTCTTATCAATCAGGAGCTTTTTTTTTTTGGCTCCCTTGGTTTCTTGACAAAAGCCATGATTCCTTAATGCATGTTGCTGTTAGGTGCAGTCGAGTCGCCTCCCACTCATAGTGACCCTATGTACCGTAGAACACAACACTGCCAGATACTGCACCATCCTCATAATAGTGTTATGCTTGAGCCCATTGTTGCAGCCACTGTGTCAATCCATCTCACTGAGAGTCTTCCTCTTTTCTGCTGACCCTGTACTTAACCAAGCATGATGTCCTTCTCCAGGGACTGAACCCTCCTGACAACATGTCCAAAGTATGTAAGATGCAGTTTCCCCATCCTTGCTTCTAAGGAGAATTCTGGCTGTACTTCTTCCAAGACAGATTTGTTTGTTCTTTTGGCAGTCCATGGTACATTCAATATTCTTCACCAACACCACAATTCAAAGGCGTCAATTTCTCTTGGGTCTTCCTTATTCACTGTCCAGCTTTAGCATGCACATGATGCAATTGAAAATACCATGGCTTAAGTCAGGCGCACCTTAGTCTTCAGGGTGACATCTTTGCTCTTCAACACTTTAAAGATGTCCTTTGGAGCAGATTTGCCCAGTGCAACGCGTCTTTTGATTTCTTGACTGCTGCTTCCATGGGTGTTGATTGTGGATCCAAGTAAAATGAAATCCTTGACAACGTCAATCTTTTCTCCATTTACCATGATGTTGCTTATTGGCCCAGTTATGAGGATTTTTGTTTTCTTTATGTTGAGGTGTAATCTGAAGGCTGTGGTCTTTGATCTTCATCAGTAAGTGCTTCAAGTCCTCTTCACTTTCAGCAAGCAAGGTTGTGTCATGTGCATAACGCAGGTTGTTAATGAGTCTTCCTCCAATCTTGATGCCCCGTTCTTCTTCATATAGTCCAGCTTCTCGGATTATTTGCTTAGCATATAGATTGAATAGGTATGGTGAAAGGATACAACCCTGACCCACACCTTTCCTGACTTTAAACCATGCAGTATCCCCTTGTTCTGTCCAAACGACTGTCTCTTGATCTATGCACAGGTTCCTCATGAGCACAATTAAGTGTTCTGAAATTCTGGTTCTTCACAATGTTATCCATAATTTGTTATGATCCACACAGTTGAATGCCTTTGAATAGTCAATAAAACACAGGTAAACATCCTTCTGGTATTCTCTGCTTTCAGCCAGGATCCTTCTGACTTCAGCAATGATATCACCTCCTCTTCTGAATCCAGCTTGAATTTCTGGCAGTTCCCTGTCCGTATACTGCTGCAGCCACTTTTGAATTATCTTCAGCAAAATTTTGCTTGCATGTGATATTAATGATATTGTTGGATAATTTCTGCAATTGGTTGGATCACCTTTCTTGGGAATAGGCATAAATATGGATCTCTTCCAGTCAGTTGGCCAGGTAGCTGTCTTCCAAATTTCTTGGCATAGACAAGTGAGCACTTCCAGCACTGCATCCATTTGTTGAAACACCTCAATTGGTATTCCGTCAATTCCCAGAGCCTTGTTTTTTGCCAATGTTTTCAGTGCAGCTTGGACTTCTTCCTTCAGTACCATTGGTTCCTGATCATATGCTGCCTCTTGAAATAGTTGAACATTGACTAATTCTTTTTGGTATAACTCTGTGTATTCCTTCCATCTTCTTTTGCTGGTTCCTGGGTCGTTTAATATTTTCCCCATAGAATCCTTCACTATTGCAACTCGAGGCTTGAATTTTTTCTTCAGTTCTTTCAGCTTGAGAAAAGTCACGTGTGTTCTTCCCTTTTGGTTTTCTATCTCCAGCTCTTTATACATGTCATTATAATACTTTACTTTGTCTTCTTGAGCCACCCTTTGAAATCTCCTGTTCAGTTCTTTTACTCCATCAATTTTTTCTTTTGCTTTAGCTCCTCGACATTCAAAAGCAAGTTTGAGTCTCTTCTGATCCATTTTGGTCTTGTCTTCCTTTCCTGTCTTTGTAATGACCTCTAGCTTTCTTCATGTATGATGTCTTTGATGTCATTCCACAACTCGTGTGTTCTTCAGTCATTAGTGTTCAACACGTCAAATCTATTCTTGAGGTGGTCTCTAAATACAGGTGGGATATACTCAAGGTCGTACTTTGGCTCTCATCGACTTGTTCGAATTTTCTTCAGTTTCAATCTGAACTTGCATAATAGCAATTGATCGTCTGTTCCACAGTCGACCGTTGGCCTTGTTCTGACTGATGATATTGAGCTTTTCCATCATCTGCTTCCACAGATGTGGAAAGATTCCTGTGTATTTGATTTGATTCCTGTGTATTCCATCCGGCAAGGTCCATGTGTATAGTCGCCATTTATGTTGATGAAAAAAAGGTATTTGCAGTGAAGAAGTTGTTGGTGTTGCAAAATTCTATCATGAAATCTCCGGCATCGTTTCTATCACCAAGGCCATATTTTCCAACTACCGATCCTTCTACTTTGTTTCCAACTTTCACATTCCAATCACGAGTAATTATCAGTGCATCCTGATTGCATGTTCAATCAATTTCAGACTATAGAAGCTGGTAAAAATCTTCAATTTCTTCATCTTTGGCCTTAGTGGCTGGTGCATAAATTTGAATAATAGTCATATTAGCTGGTCCTTCCTGTAGGATATTATCCTATTACTGACAGCATTGTACTTCAGCATAGATGTTGAAATGTACGTTTTGACAATGAATGCAACGCCATGCCTCTTCAAGTTGTCATTCCTGGCATAGTAGACCATATGATTGGCCAATTCAAAATGGCCAATACCATTCCATTTCAGCTCACTAATGCCTAGGATATGGATGCTTATGTGTTCCATTTCATTTTTGATGATTTTCTTTTAGCCAGCAACTTTTTTTTAATGTTACATATACTATTCTCAAGGCACATCTGATGATATATTTTATAACACAGTAGGTGTCAAAGTACTTTTAACATATGATTTCTTCAGGATCCCTCCCCTTTCTGAATTCCAAATGGAGGAACTGAAAGTGCGATGGAAAGACTGGTGATCCGTATTGTATCTTTGGCAAGCTTGTACAAGCACCATTGTAAAATGTAATGTAAGAACTGTAAACTAGGAACTTCTTCAGTCTATGAAACACCATTCAGGACTGCTGCTTCTTGAGGATTTTCTTCTTTTAGGGTATTGATCCTTTCTTCTCCCGGCGTACGCTGTAGCTTAGAAATTTCATCGCCAGAAGTACTAGTTGGGCCATTTATTGCCTTTTCTGAAGGACCATGCTCTTCAATCACATCTTTTGCCTGCCAAAGGGAGATAACTTTTTCAACTTCTTTATAAATGCAATCTACAGCATTTCTTTCTTGTTTTTAGGCAAAGTTTCCCTTGGGAGGTTTCTTTGTCTGCTCTGAGACTGAGCTCTAGAAATATAACCTGCAACTGTGACTAGCCCATTTTCATTAACTGAAGCCGTATCAGATTCAGTCATCCCATCCATCAGAACAGCATCTTCATCAGTCCTTCGTCTATAAGACTGCCTACGACGGTTAGTACTGTGATGAGATTTGCTGGCATCAGTGTCTGATCTGATTCTGTATTATCAAGTAAGCTGTATGGATTGCTGTCTGGATCTTTGAGCACGGAACTGATGGAGGATTTGCCACCATGTGGTCCACCACGACCTCGACACCCTGAAACACTTCTGCCTCTTCCTCCTGGGCACCTCCTGCTGTCACGCTGATGTCGGCTCTCTCAGTCATCTTCTCCGGCCAAAGACCAATCACTCAGCTCATCTTTACGCTCCGATTCTGTTTCAGAGGGGTTAGACAGCTCAGAGTTTGTACCATAACCGGAGGTGTAATTAGGGCCCCAACAACCTCTGCCTCTTCCACTATAAGACCTAGAACCTTGTGCAGAAGAGACGGTACTTTCTTCAGTGGCATATCCTTTTTCTTTTTCAGGCCCTCTGGTGGAAGAAGGTCTGAAACCCATACCAATCTGTCGTAGCTGTTCATCAATCTGTAGGCGTTCCATTCTTAGCTGTTCTACTTCTTTCAGATAAGCGGTATGGTACTCTAGAAGAACCTGGATGTTTCCAATGCTTTCTTTAGTGCCAACAAATACAAACGGAACCATCCCATCTTCTCTAGGTAGCTTATTTTCATTGTCTCCTTCAATTCTCACCCGAACCACTCCAGATTTGTCTACTATTTCTTGAATAACTTTGCCGTTTTTTCCAATTACTTTTCCAACGAGATTCCTAGGAACTTGAATAAAATCCTCCACAAATTCCAAGAAACCTCTCGCCTTCTTGACGGCATCAGCACTCTCTCCATAGGTTCTAAATGTTCCCGTATCTTCGTCCAGCTTGATAGCTGTAACTCCAGGAACCTTCCTGACTTGCTGGATGTTACTACCATGAGTTCCTATTGCCAGGCCCATTAAATCTTCTCTCACAACAAATTCCTCATGAAAAGCTGCTGCAAGTTGTTTTGTGCATTCTAAATGCTTCGTGGCCTCTTTATTTCTGGACATAAGCATCAACTTTGTACGAATACTTCGCAAATGCATGTCACTTAAAATATTTACTCTCTTCACAGTTGCTTCACTGGCGGACAGTATCATTAGCTGTGTGGTTTCCAGATGGTAAAAAATTCTGCATGCTCCTACTGCTTTCTTAAAATCTTTATGTGCATTTTCATTAGCACACGCCTCTCTCAAATCCTCAGGAACATCCACTGTACATTTAAAGAAGGTATTTTTTTTTGACAGTTTTATTTTGATTGACAGGTCGAAGTCATTCAAATGTACTATTTCATTGTAAGAGCATCACAAGCAGCATATTCAATGACATAAAATTCTCCTTTCATCATTCTAACTTTAGCCAGCCACCATCCACATGGTTCTTGCTCATTTGCTCTTGAATAAACCTCTACTTCATCTCCTTCGCTAATTTCTTTTTTTATATCAGGTGGTGGAGGTAATCTAACTTCATTAAAGGGAACCTGGCATTCTGGCTGCCAATTATTTTCAAAAACAACTGTGAGGGAGTCTTCATGGACATCTTTGATAAATCCCTTGTAGAAAGCCCCATTGGAGCCGCGAACCCCCACCGTCAGCTCCACCATGTTGGAACCGCAAAGGCCGCTCATTTTTGATGATTTTCAATTTCCCTAAATTCATACTTCATACATTCCAAGTTCAGATTATTAATGGATGTTTGCAGCTGTTTCTTCTCATTTTGAGTCATGCCACATCAGCAAATGAAGGTCCCGAAAACTCGACTCCATCCACATCATTAAGGTTGACTCTACTTTGAGGAGGCAGCTCTTCCCTAGTCGTCTTCTGAGTACTTTCAAACCTGGGGGAGGGTTCATCTTCCAGCACTATATCTGACAGTGTTCCGCTGCTATTCATAAGGTTTTCACTGGCTAATTCTCTTCAGAAGTAGACTGCCAGGTCCTTCTTCCTAGTCTGTCTTGGCCTGGAAGCTCAGCTGAAACCTGTCTGCCATAGGTGACCCTGCTGGTATCTGAATACCGGTGGCATAGCTTCCAGCATCACAGTAACACGCAAGCCCCTACAGTACAACAGACAGCCACGTGGGGGCCTCAATGCATATACACCCAGAAATCTGTATACAATTTCAGGGCACTCATAAACACCTTCAACCCACCTTTAACACCTTTTGGTTAACTAACCCCTGGATATAGGCCAACTCCTCATTCCACAGTTGAAGAACCCAAGTATCTAAGGAGGAAGTGGTTTGCACAAGGGCACACAGCAAGGGGTTGGAATTAGAGCCAGTCTAATGCTCTAACATGGGTTTCCCTATGGAAGTTTCCCCACAATAGTATAAAAATGGAAAGAGAATTTGTAATCAAGGGAGTTGGATCTAAATCCTGATTATAACACTTAATAAAGCTTGCTCTTGAGTCTTAGTCATTTGATGTCTTAGAAATTCAGTTTCCTCACTTACAAAGTGAGGTTGATAATAGTCCCTTAAAAGCCAGCAAGGGCAGGTTGAGTCCTCCTGCTGTCACATGTCTCTGACCCACTCTGCTGAGCACATGTGATTAGATTGGGTCCCCCTGGATCATCCAGGATAATCGGTCTATTTTAGAGTCAGTGATTAGCATCCTTAATTCCTTTTTGCCATGTAAAATAACATATTCACGGGTTCCAAGGACTAGGACATGGACATCCTTGGGGGCCATTATTCTGCCTGCCACAGCCTACCAGTGGGATTGCCCATGTCTCTTGCCATCCTGAAGCTTGTTCTCCATGCTGCACCTAAAGTCATCTTTTTGAAACACAAACTTTTCACTCCATGATTAAAACCATTCGGTAACTTCATTTTAAGTTCTTTTAGGAGTAAAATAAACACATACATAAAAATTTTTTTTTAACTCTCCTTAACTTGGTATATTAGTTTCCTAGGACTGCTGTAATAAATTATCACAAACTTGGTGGCTTAAAACAATGGGACTTTATTCTCTAACAGTTCTGGAGACCAGAAGTGCAAAATCAAGGTGTCGGCAAAGTTGGTTCCTTCTGGATGCTCTGAGGGAGAATCTGTTTCAGGCCTCTCTCCTGGCTTCCGGTGGTTGCTGACAATTCTTGGTGTACAGGACTTGTAGATGCATCACTCCAACTTCTGATTCCATCCTCACATGAACTCCGGCCCTGTATTGTCTTCTGTGTGTCCTCTCCTCCGTTTATAAGGACAACAGTCCATGCATTTAGAGCCTTTCCACGTCCAGCAGGAATTCATCTTACTTTGATTACATCTGCAAAGATTCTATTCCAAATAAGGCCACATTCGCAGGTGCTGGAATTTAGGGCTTAAACATATCTTTTGGGAGGACACTATTCAGTCCACTATAATTGGTGAACAAACCTCCCACCCACCTTTTCAGTCTCATTTCCTAATTGCTACCTTTGATCTCTCTGACCCAGTGACACTGGGCTTTCAGCCGCTGTATTCAACTTACCCTTTCCAGCCTCAGGGCCTTTGCACATGCTGTATCCTTCTGCCCACAATACACTTCACCTCCAAGACACTACTCTCCCAGACCACACACAAGTGTCATCTTCTCAGAGGGGTCTTCCCTGTCCTGCCTGACTTGATCACATCATGATTGCATTCTTTCATAAGTTCCTTCATCTCTCCTTCATAACACTTAGCACAGTTTGCAAATTTATATTTGTGTGTGTAATTGCTTAGGTAAATAAAAAGTGACAGTGCCTATTTTCCTCATCATTGTATTCCTAGCAATCAATGTCTGGCACATGATAGATAGTCAATAGGTACTTGTCAAATGGAAAAATAAATTAGATATTCTCAATACGCAGATAAGACTGGAGCTCAGGAGATCAAGGGACTGGCTAAGGTCATAGAGCTAGCAAGAGGGGGTGAATGAGTCAAGTTTGACTGATCAAAGCCACTATACTACATCAGCTGCATTTTAGGTCCTGGTTATGACAGTACGCTGGATTGACTTGATTCTTGTACTGTTTCCTAATGGGAAAGATGAAGGTGGAGTTGGACTCTACAGCTCTCTTGCAGCCTATGTCTTGGCCTTTGTCTACCGACTTTGTGGTCAGTAACCACTCAAAGAAGCTTTCCCTTGTTTCTGGTCATGTCTTCCTGGTCACCTGGTCCCCTAGGCCTCACAGCTGACTAATCAGTGGCTGTCTTGTCCCCAGCCCCCAGTGCTCACTTAGATATTTGATACATAAGTGCACCTGATCTCTGGAGGGGACTCAGCCAGTGGCAGCCCAGGTAGAGGAAATTCTATGGAATAGAACTCCGGAAAGGGAGTTGGAGGAGTCAGAGGACCCAGAACTGTGGAATCCTAGCTTTGTAACCTTGAGCAAATCATTCCTTCTCTGGACCTCAACGTCTCATGTGTACAATGAGGGGGCCAGACTGAACGGAATGTGGAATTTCCTGCTCTGAGGTTCTGTAGCAATACTGGGTGTCCATAATACAAGCTAGGATTCCAGACTTTATGAAACCTTGTATAGTATGCTGAAGAAGGGACCTTATATTTAACTTCCAGGATAGAAATGCCAGTCCGTAAAGAAATGCCCCCCACCCCCCACCCCCGTGCAGGCTGTCTATCCAAGCCTCATATTGCATATCCAGCCACTGGAATATTGCATATTCATGCCTCATATTTGCATATCCTGGCAAATAAAGGGAGATCGTACACCACCCAGGTACATTCTGAGAGCGGGACCCACACAGTTGCAACTTCCTCAGGCCCAGATAAAATCCCAATAGTGTGCTTAATAGGGAAGGCTTAAGCTTCATGTAGGATGTGTATGTGTATTAGATTAAAGACAGCTGCAAACTCTTTGCTACTCCTCCTATCAAGAAGTAGAGTCTAATAACCTTCCCCTGAAATCTGAGGTAGCTTTAGTGACTTGCTTGAACAACAGAATGCAACATAAGTGATGTTCTTCTACTTCTATGGCCAGGTCATGAGAAGCCATATAGATTCTTTCTCAGCCTCTTGGAATGCTCATTCTGGGAACACCAGCTACCATGTAAGAAGTTTGGCTACCCTGAGACTGCCATGCCTGAGAGGCCATGTGTAGGCACTCCTGTCAACAGTCCCAGTTGAGCTCAGTCTGCTGGCTACCCCTACCTCACATCAGACGTGTGCAGGAAGCCATCCAGGTCCTTCCAGACTAACCCACCCACCAGTCAAGTAGCTCTGAGTGATCTCAGTCAATGCCACTAGGAGCAAAAGAATCACCCAGCTGAGTCCTGCCCAAATTCCTGACCCACAGAATCATGAGATACAAGGAACTGTTGTTTTAAGCCACTAAGTTTTAGGGCAGTTTGTTTCATAGGAATAAATAGCCAGAAGAATGTGTGTGTGTGTGTGTGTGTGTGTGTGTGTGCATATGTGTGTTGAGGGGTCTGAACTATTTTTCTTTGCATGTTTATGTATACAATTTCATCTGTATCTATTTCATGGTGGTGAGGGAACGCAAGCGTGTCTGCGTGCATGCTTATGTCTATAGAGTTTGTGTTTCTGTAGGCATTCTGTGTGGTGTGTTTAGGATAAAATGATGAAACAGATTCTCCTGTGTGGAATCTAACACCATTACTGGTGTACCACCTTGCCTGTTTACGAAAAGAACCTACAAAAACCCATAAATTTATGCAATGTATAGTATAAAAAAAAAATTTTTTTATAGTATGAGTCTATAGAAGAATGAAGTTTGATTGGAAAACAAGAATCTAGCCTGTCATTAGTGGATCCTAATGGAGAATTCATTCAAAACAGGCAAATAGTGCCTATTGTTTCTCAGGCACTATACCAAGAGCTAGGACTCCAGGGGTGAGCAAGACCTGGTCTCTGCCTTTAAGTATATGACACAACAGTATATTTAGTCTAGAGGCTGGAGATTCCCCAATATCCTAGGCTGTAAACTAAATGTTGCTATGAGGGGACTTCTAACTCTCCCCAATAACCACAAGGATGCTGGTACAATGCCCTGGGCAATGAAGGAGCACAGCAGAGAATCCACGGAGGATCAGGCCAAGGATAGAGCCCCGGCTCTCCAGGCTGTTACCCTCAGCTCCTTGGGCACCCTGAAGCCCTGGCCTCTAAGCCTGCAAGAGTGGTCACTACAAGCCTGTGAGTGGACAGCTCAGTGCTAGCCTTTCTCCTACTCCAGTCCCCCACAGCAGGGCAGCAGTTTCTAGAGGATTTCTCATGGGCTGTTGATAAGTGTTCCACAAAAACAAGGCCCACAGTGGGTCAAATGAGATAAAGGTTCTTTTCCTGCGTAGCTTCTCAGAGCCTTCACAGTATCGGTATATGTTGTCAATCTCCGGGAAGAAATATAGAATGCAGCATTTCCCAAAATCACATAATCTTGAAACTCCTTTAACTCAACATATGGTGGTATTTGTGTGCCATGTAATTTATTTTGGGGAAGTTCTGCTGCAGAAATAGCAGCTATCATGTTCAAGCCTGAAGGCTAGTCATCTAAGCTTCACATCTCCATCTCTTCATCAGGGAAAGACAAGGTAGCAGTTTCATGGAAATCAGATCAGTATGGGGAGACTCATGGAAGAAGTGATGTGAAGGTTGGAAAAGAAGAAGAGCAGTAAAAATGAATGGCAAGACAGGAGTAGATATTTGTGTCACACTGATGAAAGAGAGAACAAATTGAGACCAGAATAAGGGGAAGCTGGCACCAGCCTTCTCTGCTAATATTGTGGCATGCTCTTCATGAAATTCTCATTGCATGAAGACCCCTGGGCACACATGAAGCTTTCCTTCTTAGTTGGCCTATGCCAAGTAAGTCAAGGTTCGTCTTTCTCAAGCATCCAAGTTACTCAGCTTCCCTGGAGTGGCAAGGCCAGAAGATGGAGCTCCGCAGACACAGCCACTATAGGATCAAGATGTTGATATGCCCAGGAGGAATTATACAAAATAGCTAAGGAACAGTTTTAGCACAGGCGCTGACCAAGTCGAACAGGCACCCAACCGATGGGAAAGAACATATCAGTCCTGGAGACACCAATAAGTAATATAAACAGCTTTTTACAGGGTAATTAAAGTTTATACTCTTAGAATCTGACAGGCTAGACCCATATAAACCATCTGTGTGACTTTGGTCTAATCATTTTAGCTTTTCTGTGTTTCAATATCCACATCTTTAAAATAATGGGGATAATAATGATAATATATACTTTATATTGTTTTGTAAGAATTAAGTGAGAATGAATTTAAAGCACTTAGCACAGAAACTGGTACGTAGTATACACGCGATAAATAAATGTTACCTTTTATTGCTGTTGTTATTATTATTACTACTACATATAATCACATGGCAACAATATGGTGCAGTCACTCCTTCATTACTGAGAGTCTACTATGTGTGCTGTCCTGGGTTAGGTACTGTGAACTACTGTTGAGTGTGGTTGGAGTTCAGAGCAGAGGGATGAATGAGGAATGGATCTAGCACGTCCAGTAACACATTAATTGAGCATCTACTATCTGCCATGCCTAATAGCCTAATACTAAGTACTGAGTTCATCACTGGGGTAATTACAAAGATGACTAAGACATGATCATTCCAGTGATTCATAGTCTAGCAGGAAAAAAAGAAGCATAAAATAATACCTATAAATAATACCATAATGCGAGCTATCATGGAGACATAAAATGCTGGGGTAGCCCAAGGAGCCTTGGTAGCACAGTGGCTGGCTGCTAACTGAAAACCCAGCAGTTTGAACCTACCAGGCACTCCACAGGAGGGATGTGGCAGTCTACTTCTGTAAGATTTACAGCCTTGGAAACCCTATGGGGCAGTTCTACTTTGTCCTATAGGGTCACTCACTATGAGCTGGAATCGATTCAACGGCAGTGGGGTTTTGTTTTTTTTTTTTGGCTTTGGGGTAGCCCAGAGGAAGAAAAATCTCCCGGGAAAGGTGGAGGAGGGGTTAGGAAGATTTCACCAAAGAGCTGGGTATTGAAGATCGAGTAGGAGTTGGCCAGGTCAAGGAAGATATGCCAAGCTGAAGCAAACGCACATGCATCAAGGAGACAAGAAGAATCTTGACATTGTTATAAACCAGTGAAGAGACTGGAATGCAAATGTGAGCGTGGAAAGCAGTGCTGAGGAAGAGAAAGGACTCTGCAATTCAGGAAAAGGAGTTGAGAACTGAGGAATTAGGGCACCAATGGGGCATGTTGCCCAGGATAGTGACAACGTGATGCCAGCCATGGTTTCAGAGGGCCAGTCTGGAAGCTCTGGTGTGTGGAATGGCTCTGGGAAGGAGGAAGACTATAGCTAATAATGACCATTTAGTGAGTACTAACCAAGTGCTACATGATGTACTGGCCATTTTCATATGTAGTTTAATTAGCTAAGGTCCAGGTCTGTCCAATTCCAAAGCCTTTGCTCTTCCCTCTCTACCATTTGCCTCCAGAGCAGCAAGGAGTTTGGCACCTAGGCTGTTGCAATAGCCCAAAGGGAAGCAGTGAGCCTGGAGAGAAAAGGAGAGAGGAGGCAATAGGGCAGAGATAAGGATGAGAGAGGTTGTGACAGCCGTATAAGCCATCTGAGATTCTGAGAAGCCTTGGTGCACAGCCCATTCCGGATGGGAGATGTCCCCATTGGCATTTTTCCACCTGACTGAGGCTGGTCAAAGCTAAAGGTATCCTGGGAGGCAGGGCTGTGTTTCTGCACTTGGGCACACTCTTAGAGCTACCTTTGTGAAGGGTAGTTTCTTGAACTTCGGTGACTACAGACGATGAACACGATGCCCCCAACAGCCAAGTCACATCTGACACACACACAGCCATTAGAAAACATTAGGGTGAACTTAGAGGGACCTCGACCCATGCACAAAGCAGACAGAAAGGTCCTGTATGAAGCATTCTCTGCCTAGAATGATAATCCCCAAGATGTTCACCTCTTATGAGCCAGGTTCAGTTCATATATAATTAATTTAATTCTCTAAACATTGTGGATATCACTTACTGTCTTAGTTATTTAGTGCTGCTGTAACAGAAATACCACAAGTGTATGGTTTTAACAAAGAGAAATTTATTTTCTCAGTTTAGGATGCTAGAAGTCCAAATTCAGGGTGTAGCTCCAAGGGAAGGCTTTCTCCTTCTGTTGGCTCTGGAGGAAGGTCCTTGTCATCAATCTTCCCCTGGCCTAGGAGCTTCTCAGAGCAGGAGCCCTGGGGTCCAAAGGACGCACGCTTCTCCCGGCACTACTCTCTCGATGGTATGAAGTCCCCATGTCTCTCTGCTTGCTTCTCTCTTTTATATTTCAAAAGAGATTGGCTTAAGACACAACCTAATCTTGTAGATTGAGTCCTGCCTAATTAATTTAACTGCTGCTAATCCCACCTCATTAACATCATAGAGGTAGAATTTACAACATATAGGAAAACCACATCAGATGGCAAAATGGTGGACAATCACACAATACTAAGAATCATGGACTAGCCAAGTTGACACACATTTTGGGGGGAGGACACAATTCAATCCGTAATGCCTACCCATTTTATATTGGAGAAACTGAATTTCAGAATGGTTGAGTAACTCACCCAAGGCCACACAACTAACAAGCTCTTTCCACTCTAATCTGTGCTGCACACTTTCGTCCAGCTGGTCACCTCCTACTCACCCTCCATGTCCCTACTCAAATATCACCTCCTTCATGAAGACTATCTCAACTCCTGTAGGTGGAATCAACCACTTCCATATCTGTGTTTCCATAGCATCGGGTTGCATACCTTAATTCTAGCACTTGTCATGTTACCTTTGCCTGTCTATCCGCCACTAGACTAGGAGCCCCACAAGAACATAAGTGGCCCCACTCTTCTTGTTCTTTAGGGCCCAGCACATCATAGTTATTCATGACTGTTTGCTGAGTGATAAAGATGTGAGTGAAAGAATGACTGGTTGGTATAGCTGCATGTGTGGTCATCCAGCACACAAGACTGTATTTACAACTTCTCAACATTTAAGAGTGGCTCTATCTGAAGGGCTTTCATTTGAACGGGAGTCAAAGCCTTGATGAGAAGGACAGTTTTTCTGACTGAATGCTGGCATCAGTAAGGCAGGAGTGGAGATTTGCTTTTTGTTTCTTCCTTATTCTGTTGTCTTTCTCCTGAACATCCTTCAGGGACCCTATACCCCCCTTAAATTATGGAGGCAGTCAGACCTGAGATGTGGTCCAACCAGGGCAGCTCTTCCCAAAGGGGTTGGAAACCACATGGCCCATTAGGAAAGCTTTGTTAACTCGTACCAAGCAGAGCTAAAGTCAACTTGGATAAACAAAAATTCTGATTTATAAGTAATCATCTCAGAGATATCATAGTTTATTCTCTTCCAGTGTATATTATGATTTCCCCTCTGTAAGAAAAGTTTCCTTGAAAGGTCTTTATATGGATGTATTTTAACAACGAGATACAAATAACACAATATTTTGTGTGTAAATGAGGGCTTTAAAGTGCTTGAGGACCCTTTATTAATTTATAGTGTTCAATATCTCCCCAGGGGACACTGGTGGTTCAGTGGTAGAATTCTCACCTTCCATGTGGGAGACCCGGAATCAATTCCCAGCCACGGCATCTCATGCACAGCCAATACCTGTCTGTCGGCGGAGGCTTAATTATTTCTATGATGCTGAACAGGTTTCAGTGGAGCTTCCAGACTTAAGACAGACTAGGAAGAAAGGCCTGGTGATCTACTTCTGAAAATCAGCCAAAGAAACTCTATAGATCACAACTGTGCGATTCGCAATCAATCACGGGGTTGGTGCAGGACCGGACAGTGCTTCATTCCATTATGCGTGAGGTCGCCACACGTTGGGGGCCAACTCGACGGCAGTAACAACCAACAACAAATATTTTTCCAAGGGGAGAGTAACTTAAAAGAGACAGGAACTATACAGGGAAGAGTATGACCTGGAAAATAAACCTGAGTACCATAGGGTAGCTATGAGTCAGAATTGACTCAACAGCAATGGTTTTGGTTTTTTGGTTTAAAGTCGCAGGCATATAGTTGACACTCCAAAGGTGGCAGCTATTATACATCATTTATACTTTCAATTTTCATGGCAAACCTTCTGCTCACAGAATGAACAAAGCCTTGACCTTGTCCAGAATCCCACAGGTTCTAACAAGAAGGATCCTGACAAACAAAATGCCTTCTGTTTAAAAAGAAGAGCCCAGCAGCTTCCTGTGGAAAACACTGTGTGTTTCATAACTGCCAGAGAAATCCAGTCTCTCTTAACAAGTTTGGGTGCATGTTACAGGGCAATTGAAAAGCTGTGCTTTCAAAACATCTGGCCCTGACCCACCAGCTCAAAAGTGGGTGGGTTTGTCTATGGAAAAAAAACAACCAAGAACATGAAGAAATCGCTGTTTGTGAAGACCTCAGATTCACTTGACGCTGTTCCAGCAACTGTGCTACCGTTCCCGTATTTCTCAGAAGAGGCGGGTGATACAGGAGCAAATCACAGCAGCCCTGAATCTGAGGAGGACTTAAAGAAAGGTCCTTTGACCTTCGGCACGTTCTACGAAAGCATGCTTGAAAGCACCCCTGAGACAGCTGCAGTTGAGGCTATCAGGAAGGAGGGTGATGCGGTTAGCTGGGCTCCTGCCAGGTGCGCGAGTAGACAACAGGCATGAAACCACCTCACAGGACACAGTTGGGACATCCCAGGACAAGACGGGGGAACAAGATGCTGCCAGCTGCCCCTCATCTCCAGGGCTCAGCTTCCCCCCAGTGCACCACAGGCTGAACTGACAGAACACAGATCCACTTTCTGGCAGAATCAGGACGTGATATAAGGGGCACTGAAGAGGAAGGTTTTTCATTTCTTGGGAAAAATTACAACACAGCCAGTGCTGAACACGGCACAGTTCCACCAGACCCCCTGGGATGGTGAGGAAAGCCAGGCACTCGTGGGTTAGGAAATCACCCAGAGTGGAGGGAACCGTGCCGTGCTGGGTCTGTCCTCTCCTCCTCCCAGAGGGTGCCCCTAGGGAGAATCTGTGTTTCTGAGAATACTAGACTTTGTGTGATCTGGGGTCCTGGGGTGGTACAAAAAGTTAACATGCTCAGCTGCTAACACAAAGGTTGGAGGTTCGAACCCACCCAGAGATGCCACAGAAGAAACACCTGGCAATTTGCTTCCAAAAAATCAGGCATTGAAAACCCTATGCAGCACAGTTCTACTCTGACATACATGAGGTCGCCATGAGTCAGAGTTGACTTGATGGCAACTAATTTAATCTGGGGGTATGGCTTGTTCTTTAACCTGGTCAGCTTGGGAGGAGGGAGCTGCAAATGGGGAGGGAACACAGGAGAGAAGGGACGTGGTACACAGGCTCTGACAGTGCCACACACTGGCCAGGCCAACAGGCTTAAGGTGTCATTCAGAGTTTTCAATGGCTACAAAGCCAGCCTACCAAGCACTTCTCCCACTCACCCTGCATAGGAACGGGTGTCCCTTCCCTGACCCAGGGCCAGGCCTCATCACCACAGGGGCAGACAAAGGAAGGAGTCAGCAGTCAGCTAGGTTCACAAAGGCTAAGCTTCCACTACGCTCCTGGTGCCGGGGTATAGGAAGGGGTTGCTAGGTCGTTATACACAGAATCAGGCCAGCTTCTATTTTCAGGACAAAAGAGCCAAAGTCCAACCCCTACTTTAGCCCAGCAGTGGCCTAAGGGTACCTCTCTCTGTCCCTTTCTTGTCCTCCATCAGGACACAGGGGACCAGTAGCTGCTGCTGTCCCATTGAAGAGCTCAGCTCAGAGCTCAGAGCTGCAGCGAACACCCATGAGCTGAGCACTGTGTCTGGAATGTGCAGTTCTTTCCAGTAGAAGCTGGCCATGGGGAACACGCAGGGCCTCTGGTTTCAGAGCTGCTTATTTGAATGACAGTGCTGCTTAAAAACAACGTGGGAACAAGCGCAGAGCAGCACAGGAATGGGTGTTGTCCTCAGAACTTCTCAGAACTGTGCAGAGTATGAGTCTGTTCTGACAAGGTACAGCTCCATTCTTGGGGACAAACAACTTTCTCCGTACCACGTCCTGGGCTAGGTACTGGGGACCCAGAGGCAGACCAGGGGTCTTTGTTCTGAAGGGGCCAGAGGCACACACTACTCATGCCCGCTGGCCTGGAGAACTGCTGCAAGAAAAGAGCCAAGAGTGGCAGGAGCCGAGGAGAGGCACAGGATACCTCTTATGTAGAGGGCCAATGAGGCCTCAGATGGAATGACATCAGAGCTCACTCTGATAGTACTTTCAAGGCTGAAATGGGGAAAATGTAGGAATGTAGTAGAGAAAGGTACACACAGGTACAGATGAGCAGCCACTGGGGGCCAGTCACCTGATGCAGGGGGCAGGGAAGAGCAGCCTGGGCCACTGCTGGGCTGAATAGAGGTGAAGATGAAGGTAGGAGTTGGGCTTTGGCTTCTCTGCTTTGCCCTGAAATCAAAAGTCTGTTCCAATCTGTGTATTATGACTCCCAGCACTAGGGGCCCAGTGGAAGCTCAGTAAGTGTTTGTGAGTCTAGCTGACTGCTGACTCCTTCTCTTGCCTGCCAGTTATTGTCACACAGTTCTGACTGGGACCTAACTCGGGCTGATTCCAAGCTCCAGCACAGTGTTCCTTGCGAAGCATATCATTTGGATCAAAATCCAGTGTCTTTTTCAGGGATCACAGTAAACGGTCCTGGACAGAGTTGAAGAAAAACGTAGAACAAGATTCTAACTCAAAAAAAAAAAAAAAAGACCAGGCTTACTGGTTTGAGAGAGACTGGGGAAACCCCAAGAGTATGGCCCCAGGACACCCTTATAGCTCAGTAATGAAGTCACTCCTGAGGTTCACCCTTCAGCCAAAAATTAGACAGACCCATAAAACGAGACTAAATGGGCACGCCAGCCCAGGGGAAAGGACGAGAAGGCAGGAGGAGACAGGAAAGCCGGTAATAGGGAACCCAAGGTCGAGAAGGGGAGAGGTTGACATGTCACGGGATTGGCAACCATGTCACAAAACAATGTGTGTATTGTTTAATAAGAAACTTGTTTGCTCTGTAAACCTTAATCTAAAGTACAATAAAAAAAAATCCATTGTCTTTTTAATATATGAGCTATATACACCTATAGCCTGTTGGTAAATTATATATATATATATATATAAAACCTGTTGCCGTAGAGTTGATTTCAACTCATAGTGACCCTATGGGACAGAGTAGAGCTGCCCCATATGGTTTCCAAGGAGTACCTAGTAGATTCGAACTGCCGAACTTTTGGTTACCAGCTGTAGCTCTTAACCACTATGCTACCAGAGTTTGTCAGTTTGTGGTACTGTGGTGGCTTGTGTGTTGCTATGATGCTGGAAGCTATGCCGCTGGTATTTCAAATACCAGCAGGGTCACCCATGGTGGGCAGGTTTCAGCAGAGCTTTCAGACTAAGACAGACCAGGAAGAAAGGTCTAGCAATCTACTTCTTAAAATTAGACAACAAATACCCTAGGGATCACAACAGAATATTGTCCGACACAGTGCTGGAAGATGAACCGCCAACGTTGGAAGGCACTCAGAGTATACAGCGGCTGCAACAATGGACCTGAGCACAGCAACGCCTGTAAAGGTGGTATAGGATCAGCTGACATCTCATTCTATTGTACGTGGGATCACCATGAGTCAGGGCTGACTGGAGAGCAACTAACAACAACAGCAAATACATGTGGGGTGTGTGTGTGTGTATGTGTATAACATGTATATATATATAACAAGCACCCCCTACGTTCCAAGTCCTGAGTGGGAGGCCAGGGGTACAGACATGACTTATACACTACCCTGCCCTTGAGAAGCTCATTCCAGAGTCATATTAGTCATTGAAGTCACACGATGGCCGATGCCACCGCAGGTCTCAAAGCCGTAGGAAAGAGGTTGCCCAATAGGGAGATGAGGAAGGGAACATATTTTATTAAGTGAAATTTAAAAGGTCAGATCGCATTTATAGACAAGAATCTAACTCAAGCAACTTATCACATTTAAAAGGCAGCAACAAATAATAAAACTTTTTTTTTTTAAGCCAAGGTATTTAAAAAAGTTTTCAGACCTAGAGCACTGTTTAAGTTAAGGCTAATACCACCTGTTCAAACTAAGCCGATTTTGGTCATTGTTTTTTGCTCACACCGATGACAGAAATATGCCACAGTATACATAATTCTAGGGAAACCCTGGTGGCGTAGTGGTTAAGTGCTATGGCTGCTAACCAAGGGGTTGGCAGTTCGAATCCGCCAGGTGCTCCTTGGAAACTCTATGGGGCAGTTCTACTCTGTCCTACAGGGTCGCTATGAGTGGGAATCAACTCGACGGCACTGGGTTATACATAATTCTACTCACTCTCCCACAACTGAAAAAAAAAAATTGCCGTCATATAGATTCTGACCCATAGCAACCACATGTGTGTTAGAGTAGAACTATGGTCCACAGGGTTTCCAATGGCCGTGACCTTTGGAAAGTAGATCTCCAGGCCTTTCTGCTGAGGCACCTCTGAGTAGATTTGAACCACCAATCTTTTGGTTAGTAGCTGAGTGTTTAACTGTTGGTGCCACCCCCAACACAAGACCTGCATAAATCCAGATGCCTGCTCTCAGGGCCAGTTCTGTCTCCCACCCTGGGCTTAGTCCAAAGAGAACCAGAATGCTCTAAAAGGCAGAGGCTGACCAACAGGCTCTTCCAGCCAGCAGTCGCTGCTCAAGGTTACCCTGAACATGGGCATCATTTCTAAGAACCTTCAACTATCACATCTATTTTACAACCAACTTAAGGGCACGCAACACTCTGAATTTGAGTCAAAATTCAATTATTATTGGCTAGAAAATGGTGCCATTGACTCGCTATGAGCCTACAGGTAAGTTACGAACCTGTGCTTCCATTTCTTCATCAATCAAATGGAGATAATAATTACCGTCAGGGAAAAGGTGAGCACCTGATGAAATAAGATGTAGGAAACCACCTTGAGGGGAAATAAAAATTGATTAAGTGAATACAAGGCGAGGAGGAGATGAGAAGGGGAATAAGCAGGAAGAAAGTAAGGGCAGAGGGAGGAGGAGAAGGAGCAGGAAAGGAGAACCTGTCTGCACCGAACACGTTCTTGCTAAACTCAGGCATTCTAGATGTGCACATAATGTCGGTCCCATGTGAGAAGCAGGATGCAGGGTCATGAAATCAGAGAAGACTTCAGCCACTTTCAAGCCTTGTCAATTTCTACATCTGATAATGCCTTGGAGAAGCTGCTGCCCATCAGTTCCTATTCAGGGTTTAGGATCTCAGCTCCAAAATTAGAACAAAATGTACAGAGGATTCTGAAGAATTGCCATCATCCAATGATATGTTTCCCTTAAATCAGATCCTCTCTGATTTTCGCTGTCCCGTACTCCCTTGATAGCCTATCTTCCCTCCTTCTCTTGCTTTAAATTACATAAAAATTACATAGCTAATCATTATTCTCACTCTATAGAATATACCCACAAGCCCTTTGCTTCTTTCCTTATGAGGTATTGGCATGGTAAGACAACGCTGTTTAAACTCACCTTTTCTCCTACTTCCGGCCTGCATCTATGTAGCTGAACATGGCTGAGAAAAACACATAGTTACACTGACTAGTTTCACTTTAAATTCATAACCACAAACCTTAAATGGCCCACAGTGGTGACCAGAAATCACACTGAATTTCCACAGTCTATTCAATCTTCCCCTTCCCAGACAACTATCTCATACCTGCTCCTCTCTTAAAACATCACTGGCTTTCTCCTCATCTAGACTCTCAGCTGATAATCTTGCTTCCTACTTCAATGAGAAAAATGAAACAACCAGAAAAAAACTTTCATAGATTTCCACAACACATTTACTCACCTTTCATCCTCTGCTTTCCCATCCATCATAAACCCTACCTTCCTATATGTCACTACAGATGAATTGTCACTGCTCCTTTCTAATGCCAATCCTTCCCTTTGTGCACTCAACGGCTCCATTCCAGCCACTCTCTCCTTTCTTAATATATCATCCATATTTCCATCTCTGTGGGATCAATCCCATCAACAACAAAATATTTTTTTGCATATTACAATACCTTTCCTTGGCCCCATTTCCCCTGCCATCTACTGTCCCATTTTTCCATTTCCCTTTGCAGCAAACTCCTCTAAAGAGTTGTCTATTCTTGCTTTCTTCAATTCTACTCTTCTCGTACTCTCTTAAACACACTTCAGTCAGGCTTTGCTGCCACTACTTCACCAGACCTGTTCTCATCAAGATTACCACTGACACTCACGTTGCCAAATCCAATGGGCACCTCCCCGTGATGATCTTGTTTTTGAACCACCAACAGCATTTGACGACATTTCTCACTGCGTCTTCCTTGAAATGCTTTCTTTGCCTGGCTTCCAGCATACTGAGTTCTTGATTTGCCCTCCTATTCCCATGATGGCTCCCAGTTTTCTGTAGGTTTCTCATCTGTGGCCCAGGAACAGCCTTCATTCCTCTTCTCTACCTACACTGATTCCCTTAGTGATTTCATCAAGTCCTGTGGCTTCAAACGCCACCCATATGCTCAGGACTCCCAATTTAATATTTCCAGCCTCAATCTCTCTCTGAACTCCAAATTCATATGTCCAGCTGCTTACTGAGCATTTTCATTTGTAAAATCTAGTAGACATCTCAAACTTAGCAAGTCTAAAACTCAATTGACCCCCATGCGTGTTGTAACTGCAGCCTCTCCCCATCTTGGTTGATGGTAACTCCACCCTTCTAGTTACTCAGAACAAAAACCTTGGAGCCATTCTTGACTTCTCTCCTTCTCTCACACCCAACATCTAAAACATTATGATATCCTGACTCATAAATCTTCATTATATAGCCATAATCTGACACTTATCAACTCCTCTACTTTCACCCTAGTCTGTCTGAGCCCCCTTCATCTCTCTTTTTAATTATTGTAGGACTTCATGTTTCTTCTCTCGTCCTTACAAACCACTCTTCACACTGCAGCCAAGCATCACTCCCCAGCTCAAAGTAAAAGCCAGTCTTCACGATAGCCTACAAAGCCCTACGTGCTTCTTCCCCCACCTCTTTACTCTCGGACTCGATTTCCTGATTCTTTCCCCTTGTACTCCACTCCAGCCATGCTGACCTCTCTGCTATTCCTCAAACACTCTACCTGAAGGTCTTCACACCAGCAGTGCTCTCTACCTGGAAGCCCCTTCCCTCCAAAATCAAATGGTTGACACCCCTATCCCATTAAAGTCTTTCCTCAGATATCACCTTCTCAATAAGGCCATACCTTTTTTTAAAGCATGGACTGCTCTCCCGCCTCAGAATCCCTTTTCCTTGTACCTTGTTTCATTTTTTCCAATGCCCTTTTAACTTGCATACTTATGATATTTATTGTTTATGAACTGTCCTGAATGTGAACTCCATAAGGGCAGGATTTTATTTTTGGTTTGGTTTTTCTTTCAACAGATTTATTAACTGCTGTATTCCAAGTTTCTAGAACAGTACTTGATATACCCCCGACCCCTTTGTCATTGAGTCGATTCCAACTCATAGCGACCCTATAGGACAGAGTAGAACTGCCTCATAGGGTTTCCAAGGAGCGGCTGGTGGATTCAAACTGTCAACCTTTTGGTTAGTAGTTGTAGCTCTGAATCACTGTGCGACAAGGGCTCCACTTGAAATATAAAACCCAAAAAACCAAACCCCTTGCTGTCAAGTCTATTCTGACCCAAAGTAATCCTGTAAGATAGAATAGAACTGTCCCGTAGGGTTTCCAAGGAGCGGCTAATGGATTTGAACTGCCGACCTTTTGGTTAGCAGCCAAGCTCTTAACCACTGCACCACCAGGGCTCCCCACTTAATAGACACCAAAACCAAACCCATTGCCGTGGAGTTGATTCCGACTCATCGTGACCCCATAGAACAGAGGTGAACTGCCCCATAGGGTTTCCAAGGAGTGGCTGGTGGATTCAAACTGCTGACCCTTTGGTTAGCAGGTGAGCTTTTAACCACTTCACCACCAGGGCCAATAGACTCTAAATAAATATTCCTAAGTGACTGAACTGAGTGAATTGAAAAGCCTCACTTTAGCCTTAGGCCTTGGCTCTAAGTTTCTTATTTTATGGGCAGGAAGATCAAACAAACTATACGATGTCACAGATACTGGACTATCATCAAGATTCACAGATGCTGGGAAAATGACTGCAGAGTGGTACATAGAGCCCTCCACCTGTAACAATAATTCTTTTTTTACTTCTTAGGTAGTAGTGGGTATCAGGTGTTCATTATATTATTCTCCATGATTTTTGTATATACGAAGGATTTCATATTTTATAAAAAATGAACAGACATTCAGAAAGCTACCCATGTCTCTTGTGTGCTGAACCCTGCCCTAGGTTTTGGGCTGAGAAGCAGATAGAGAGCTCAAAGAACCATGGTGCTGTCCTCAAATTGCTTAGCACGTATAGTGCAAAGGAACACTGCAACTTCAAGAACCATGGAACATATGGAACAACAAAAATGGAACAAAGAGAAGAAGCCAGCCCGGGATTCATGGGCAAACAAGTGACACAGAAGCTACAAAAATTCAGAGAACATAGACAGCTGTGGTCAGTAGGGTCAGAGGAACTTCACAGACAGTGGAGCTGAGCTCATCTCTGAACAGCAAAGGAAAGAAGGGTCTTTGTGGGGAGTGGGAGCCATCACAACGTGTTCCCACTGAATCCTCACACAAGCCCATCTGATCCTGGAAGTGCTGCTTAACCACACCAGGCCTTAATGTGTTCACCTATTCACTGAGTGGCTTGTTCTATAGCACCTATGAAATCTTTTGTCTCGCCAAAAAAAAAAAGTTTGTCGTTAAGTCAATTCCAATTCATAGTGACGCTATAGCAACCCTATACGACAGAGTAGAACTGTCCCATAAGGCTTCCAAGGCTGTAATCTTTGCAGAAGCAGATTGCCACGTCTTTCTCCCAGAGCAGCTGGTGGGTTCAAATCTCCAACCTTTTGGTTAGCAGCCAAATGCTTAACCACTGCACCACCAAGGTTCCTTTTTTTGTCTTAAGCACTCTGAGCCAAAATGGCTAATTAACACTTTTTCTTTTTTTTATTGGACATGCAGAAATTTTTAAAACTATGTCCCTTGCCTCAAATAATTCACAATCTAATATGGGAGTCAGATATTAGTGCCACTAACAACCTTGAAAAGGAGGTACAACAGGGATTACTATCATCCCCATTTAAAGATGAGAAAACTGAGGCTCAAAGAGGTGCCAGGATAAAACATAATCCCTATCTCAATGCACTCCCTCCCATTCAAGAAGTACTACTCTGGGTGACCTCTCACGTGTTAGTATACCTGTGAATCACCATAGGAGGGTCTTGTTAAGAATTGGCAGAGCTACACTTGACCAAGGAAACCCTGGTGGTATAGTGGGTAAGAGCTACGGCTGCTAACCGAAAGTTTGGCAGTTCAAATCCACCAGGTGTTCCTTGGAATCCCTATGGGGCAGTTCTACTCTGTCCTATAGAGTTGCTATGAGTTGGAATTGACTTCACAGAGATGGGTTTTTTTTACACTGGACCAAATTGCCACACTCACAGAACAGTGGAGGAAGATAAATCAAAAAACAAAAATCCTGTTGCCATCGAGTCAATTCCAACTTATTGCGATCCTATAGGACAGAGTAGAACTGCTTCATAGCGTTTCCAAGGAGTGGATGGTATATTTGAACTGCTGACCTTTTGGTTAGCAGCCGAGCTCTTAACCACTGTGCCACCACTGCTCTGTAGAAAAAAATTTAAAGAGTGCTCTAGACTAATCTTCTTCAGAACAAATAATTTTGCTATTTTTAGATAACGATCATAAAGAGCTTTTGGAGCTGGATTAAAAAAAAAATCATCTAATACAAGTCCACATCAATTTTACAGATAAGGAGCCTATGCTGCGTGTGATGAAAAGTTATTCAATCCGATAAATAATACTAATACAAAAAAAAAAATGCAGACTCTGATTCAGTAGATCTAGGATGGTGTCTGAACTTCTGTATTTCTATTCAGTTCCCAAATGATGCTGTCACTGCTGCTGGTCTGAAGACCACCCTTTGAATAGCAAAGGGTTCTAGGTTCACACCAGCTCAGACTGCTGACTAGACCATACAGCAGAGTGCCTGGACCACATTTAAATCACTCCAGAAACTCTAGATAAGTGCTTCCCAAGCCTGGCTGCAGGTCAGAATCACCTTCGCAACTTGTTCAACACACCAAAGCCTCAACGCCAGAAATTTTGATTCCCTAGGTATGGAATCTGTAGTCTTCCTCTTTTTTGTTGACAAGTTGCTCAGGTGATTCTGATGCACAACACTTTCAGACAACAACTGCCTTACCTGACCCTGAGACCCTCGAGGATCAAGCTCTTGCTGCCTTTTCTCCTTCTATTTCTTTGACTCTCTAGCTCCACCTACTGTATCCATCGTGTATGTCACTATGACCTTGAAGCTTCTAATCACAACTGGACACAAGTCCAGAGAAAGCCTCTGGGGTATGATTTCAAGTGTATAAAGAAGTCCAGCCCCCTCCCCAAAATAATACCTTCCCCCCACTTATTTAGCTGGTATCAGTGCCTTACATTTCTCAGGCTGCAATTTATTCCCCGAATCTGAAGCGCAAGGCCAGAATTTTATTTATCTCTGTATTGCAGGGTTTAACAAAAGGTACAGAACACGGGCTCAATAATTGTTGGCAGAATTTAAATGGAAACTTTGAGTTAAGCATTGCCCTTCCTTCTAAATATATTTACCAAAGGAAAAAAGCCTGGATACAGGCAGTTTAAGCAAGTTTTACTATGTACCTAGAAAAAGGAAAAGAATGAAATGTGAGAGAAAGGAAGCCTGAGACAGAGGCATTTTTAGAGCGCTTACTATCCTGCAAAGGTCCCCCCTGGGTGGTTCAAACAGTTTGCAGTCATCAGCTACGAACCTAAGGCTGGCGGTTTGAACCCACCCAGCGGCTCTGCTGAAGAAAGATCTGGTGAACTGTTTCTGTAAAGATTACAACCAAGAAAACACATGGGGTCACCATGAGTCCAAACGGACACAACCGTAACAGGCGGTATGCTCCAAACACTATTTGCGAAGCACTTTACAAACACAACATCATGGTATCTAAACCTGGCTGCTCATGAGAACCAACTGGAGAATTCATAAACATTACCTATTCCCAGGCTCCACCTTAATCTGCTGAATTAAAATATCTAGGAGTAGAACCCAGGGATTTTTCAAAGCTCGCAAGTGATTCTGGTATTTGGGACCCAAGGCATTATATCGCTTAATCCTCACAGCTACCCAAATGCAGAGTAACCTACCTAAAGTCACACAGCCCCTGTGTGCTAGAACCAAAGCAAGGAGAAAGAAATGGACCAAACTTTAAAGTGGCATTTCTAAAAGAAGCAAAAACCTTTGAGCACCCAAGGGGAGTAATAGCTGAAGACTCTTTGCTTTGAATATACCAGCATATCCCTGGTATACACAGTGAGGGAATATGCTGATTTAAAGCATGTTCGGTGTGCAGATTTCACCTTGTATGCTTCCAAGTGAACCATTCTTAGTATTGAAAAGCAAGGGACATTAACGACATGTAAGATAGAAGGTGACAACCATCAGAATTTGCGGGAACAACTGTGGCAAAGAAAACACGTTTTCTTTTTCATAGAACACTTAGATTAGTATATCAGGGGAATATCACACACACAAGTATGTAATGGTTTCAACAAGGCATTAGATAAAATTTTTCTTGATGTCCTAAAGGGTAATTGGGTATATTATAGGAAGTACAACTAGTTAAACTAACATGATAAGGAATGTGGAAATCAGCTTGGAGGGAGGCCTCAACTGTTACGCCACTGGCTCTATTCTTGTTCTTTCCCTCTTAAACATTTTATTAATCTTGGGTTGCGATAGAAAGCATGTTTATGGCTTATGGTCAAGGTGGTGTCATGAATTCATATTTTAAAATCACCCCCTCTGATACAAAAGCATAGGATATAAACAATAGAACAAAAATGACATAGCCAGGCTCAAAAACCAAGGTAAGTGTGTTCATGAACCAAAGACAGATTAGAAATGCAAATTGGTCAATGGGGGTGAAGCCAAGGCCTATTAGACTCTGGTTCAAAGAAGAGGTTGTGGTTTGGGGGTCAGCACCTGCAGAGGAACACTTGAGATGGGGCACAGGAACCAGACAACACTGAAGCCAATCTTGGGGAGGGTTTCCACTGCTTGTAGAAGTGGATTTGTTGCAGCCTGCCTCCTTGGGGCTTATGCTATAGAGGGTGGTGTGAGGACAATAACTCAACCTTTCAATTAGGAACCAAACTGAGCTGCTGTCTGTTTCAGACTCCATATCTGAAATTTCCCAAATGTCACTACAGGAAAGGAGCTCTGAAATGCTGTTGTAAGGCCTAGTTCTGGACTGTGGCCCCAACTGCATAACTGCTCGAGTGAAAAGTGTGTCTCTCAAATCATTCAGCCTTAATATTGGAGAACGAGGACTGGGGTGGGATTGTTAGAGGAGGGAAAAAAACACAAATTTAAAAAATGCACTGAAAATGAGCTTTTAAGCAAAACTTAAATTGATGAAGAAATTAATGCTAAGAAAGACAGCAAGCAAAATAAACATTTGGAATATAGATTCACACTAAAATCATTTTACTGAAGAGTCTGACAAGGATTCTTAAATAAGTATGATTAAAATGCTTAAAGAGATAAATTAAAGAATAACTTCCATTAAAAGAAATTATGAAAGAGAAACATTTAAAAAATAAAACAATAGGCAGTAGCTAGGGTAAAGAACCAATTGGAAATCTTGGAAATAAAAAGCATAATCATTGATATTAAAAATAAATATCAATAGACTGGATAAAATGTAACCAGAAATCAACAAAAAGAGATTTAATGAATTAGAAGATAGTAAGGAAGAATTCACCCAGTACAGCAGGTAAAAGAAAGAAAGAAAGGAAGGAAGGAAGAAGGAATGAAAGAAAGAAAAGCAGAACAAAAGAAGAAAGAAAATACAGGAGACATGATGCATACAATGAGAGGCTAAAATTTGTGTCTAATAAGTATTGCATAAAAGAGAATTAAGAAAATCACAAAGAAGAAGCTTTAGAAGAGAGAGTTTTCCAAAATCAATGAAAGGTGTGAATGATGAGTAAAAGTAGACTCTGAGCACTGAGAAGGGTAAATAAAAATAATTATACACCTACGCACAGGATGTAAAAGGAAAAGGAGAACATTTAAAAGCCCCCAGAAGGAATTAGTCTCACAAGGACTAATATTTTTTAAATACTGAGGGAAAATGACTGTCAACCTAGCATTTTATACTCAGCTAAACCATCATTGAAAAGAAAAACACTTTCAAATATACAGAGGCTTAAAGGCATTTATTTCCCATAGACCCTCACTAAAATACCTATCAAGCAATGTACATCATCAAGAAGAAGAGCAAATCTAGATGGGAAGTATTGGATACAAGAAACAGCAGTAAGTACAGATATGGATACAAAAGGTTGGATAATTAAATTATTAAAATTTTCACTGAAAAATACCTAACTTTTTAGGTTTTCTTTTAAACTAAAACTCTAGACAAGGGTAACAAGATGGAGATGTATTCAATGGTTGTTAATGGGAACTAAAGTCTAGGCCATGTTTGCCAGGATTGCTCTTCTTTAAAGATGGTGGTTGGGAAGGGGGTGGCAGGATGGTCACTATTTTCCATGGATTCCCAAGCCTTTGGAAACTTCCTGGGTGAAAGAAGACTTAACGATATAACCACAACAACAAAATCCCCTGTTGCTGTTGAGGCAATTCTGACTCATAGCGACCCTATAGGACAGCGTAGAACTGCCGCACGGGGTTTCCAAGGAGCGGTTGGTGGATTCGAACTGCCAACCTTTTGGTTAGCAGCTGAGCTCTTGACCACTGTGCCACCAGGGCTCCTAACAATATATATGGGATCCTAGAATGTTGTCATTGGAAGGGGCCTTGTTAGTTGCAATGTCCAGTTCCACGGGAACACTGCAGTAGCTCTCAGTCTTAAATATCAGAATCGCCTGTGGGGTTTCCAAATAATACAGAATCAGAATTTACCGGTCCAGGCACCTCCGTTTTCTAAAAGCTCCGCTGGCAATCCCTGGTCAGTGTAGAAAATTCAATTCTAATCACACTGGGCTTCACCAGAAGGTTTCACCAAAAGGTCCCCTCACGTCTTTGCCCCTCGTTTATAATGTTTACTAGGATCAATTGGAAAATGACCATCAGTCAAGTGAGATGGTCCTTGCTGAAGAATCAAATCTCTAACCCTGTGCATCAGGGCTGAGCAGATACATGCATGCTAGGAGAACTGGCTCCCATGAAAGTTAGTGCCCAGAGTACTCTCTAAGCACTCTCAGAGAACAATAGGAAGGCAGCATTTCTGACGGAGAGAGCAGGGACTTTGGAAGCAGTAAGCTGCACTGAAATCATGGCTTCACCACTTACTAGGTGTCATATCTCAAAACCAAAAAACCAAACCCATTGCCATAGAGTCGATTCCAAGTCATCAGTACCCCGCAGAACAGAGTAGAAAGGCCCCAGAGGGTTTCCAAGGAGTGGCTGGTGGATTCAAAGTGCTGACCTTTTTGTTAGCAGCTGAGCTCTTAATCACCATGCCATCAGGGCTCCATTGTAGGACTTCATGCCTGTGAAATAATCTCTCTAAGCCTCCTCGTGTAGAAACTGAGATTAATAATTCGCTCACATAATTCTTTTGATTATTAGATGATAAATGTGAAAAATGCCTAGTAGGGTGCCTGGCATATAGAAAGCATTTAGCAAATGACAGCAATAATACCATAATAATAAGCCTGGATATTCATGATTTTGAAAGTATTTTAAATCATCCATAAATTGGGAATAGCTCATATGTTTGCAAACATATTCTAAAAGTTGGCTGTTCAGACTCAATGTCCTATGTGTAAGATTTCTTGTTCTTTCTCTTTCCATTTGATGACCTATCACCCACTGGGCATTTCTAATTGGATAAAAACTAGAAACTTGATGCCATCTTGCTTCACTGTTAACTGCCAAGTGTCTATCAAATGGTTATTAATAAACTCAATTTCTGCCTAGGTCAAATCAGGTAAAGACATCAACTTGCCAAGTCCCTTTTTTCTTTACCTGGGACTACTTTGAAATTCAAATCACTTTGTCCTTGAATGAGTAGAATCAGATAAGAATTTCAACAGAAGTCCCTTACTGTGGAAACCCTGATGGTGTAGTGGTTAAGTTCTACAGCTACTAACCAAAAGGTCGGCAGTTCAAATGCACCAGGCGCTCCTTGGAAACTCTATGGGGCAGTTCTACTCTGTCTTACAGGGTCACTAGGAGTTGGAAGCGAATCGACGGCGATGGTTTTTTTTCCCTTTACTGTTGGCTGAAAACATTTTTACATATTAACTTATTTTCCACTTGCCACAGTTTGGCAAGTCCCCCAACTTGGGTCCCGATGTGACATCTCCCTCAAGAGGGTATTTATGGGCCAGGACGCCAGGACCTAATGATGGGATGGTCCCAGATCATTTCTATGAAGGGCTGCATTTTTGTGGGTTAAATGAGGGAGCAGTCAGGGCCTGGAGGATGTAACAGGCTGTGGAAACAGGGTCCTCCCAGCCACTGCCATACAGAAAGCCTCAGTCCTCCAATCTGAAGTCTGGAGACTGTTGCTCTATATTGCTCCAAAAAGATTTCTGGCCTGCGATCTCAGTGTTAGAGCTGGAAGGCCTCTGAGAGTGGGGCTGGTGTTCAAATCATGGTGCATGGAGCCTCCAATGGCTTCAAACTATGGTGCATGGAGCCTCCAGTGGTTTCAAACTATGCCGCATGGAGCCCTGGGGTTACCCTGGGGAAAGGGAGAGTGGGAGTTAGCAAAGAGGTGGCAGGGATGATGTGGATAAAGGAAAGAGAGCTTGAGAAGGGAGAGAACTAAGCTCAACACCCTTCCATCTTCTGGAGTTGCTCCATTTTTACTCCATTTATAGAGAGGGACCTGCAGACGTTTTCAGTTATAACAAAGGTACTATGTTGGGCAGTGCAGGCACTGAAAATCATGGATCAGGCTCAACTCCCTGGGCCACTGTTGGCATATTGGGCCCCTCTGTGCAGAATAACAGAGAGAACCCTCTCTGGAAGGACATGTTTCAAAAAAGGTGTGACCTACTTTCTGACTTGCCTAGCCAGCCTCAGTGCTAGAGCCTGCAGGCTTGGTGAGTAGAGCCTGGGCTGGATTTCAGCCCTGAATTTCTCCTTTGGCCAGCGCTCTGTGTAGTTCACACACAGCAAAGCTTAAGTTGGAGCATTGCCATTCCCTCATTTCACGAAAGTGCCTGTCAAAAGCCCACCCATCTTATAAGGCTTGTCTCACATGCTACCTCATCTATCAATAATAATGAGCTTAGCTATCTTTGAGTGGAGTCCCTGGGTGGTGAAAACAGTAAACCCCTTAGCTACCAACTGAAAGGATGGAGGTTTGAGTCCACCCAGAGGTACCTTGAAAGAAAGGCCTTGTGATCTACTTCCAAAAAATCAGCCACTGAAAACCCTATGGAGCGGTTTTACTCTGACACATACATGAGGTCAGCATGAGTGGAAATCAACTCTACGGCAACTGGTACCTTTGAGTGGGCACTCCTGCGCTTGCCATTGCATCTGCATAGTCTCATGCAATTCAGATAACAATCCTATGGGGGACGTGTCATTGCTCCAAACTTATAGCAGGCCTGCTCAAAGCCACACTGGAAGTAAAAGGCGATCTAGCACTCCAGACAATTCAAAGTCTGCAGCCCTGGTGGCTCAGTGGTTAAAGTACTGGGCTGCTAACCAAAAGGTTGATGGTTCAAACCCACCAGCTGTTCCCCAGGAGAAAGATGTGGCATTGTGCTTCTGTAAAGATGAACCAAAACCAAACCCGTTGCCATCGAGTCTATTTCAAATCATAGCAACCCTATAGGACAGAGTAGAACTGCCCTATAGGGTTTCGAAGGAGTGCCTGGTGGATTTGAGCCACCAAACTTTCGGTTAGCACCCGTAGCTCCTAACCACTACGCCACCAGGGTTTCCACAGCCTTACAAACCCTATGAGGGCAGTTCTACTCTGTCCTATAGGGTCAGTATGAGTTGGAATCGACTAGACAGCAATGGGGAATGCTGAATAAGATTCTTTCCTCCAGAGAATTACAATGTCTTTATCTTAGTAACATATACTCTACAATGCAGGCAGGGTTTGAAGAATATAATATAGGATTCTCCCAGCCACTGCCATACAGAAAGGCTCGGTCTAAAGTTGAGAGACAAAGTCCCCCCGTCCTTCTCTACCTCTCCTTGCTGGCCCTGCTGCAGGCAATACCATACCCTCTAACCCTCCCTAAGCCCTGGTTACAGATCATCCAATAAGGGGTCTCAGTACTCATTCCCATAATGTTCAATAATGCCCTGTCTCCTGGTCAGTCTTGTCTAAATAAAAAAAGATATTGGGTAATTTTACTCCAAACTTTTTGTTATGATTTGTTTATATGCTTTATCAAATCCAAAAAGGATTTTGAGCAGCTTAGAAAGAAAATACCATGCAATCCCAGAAACCCATGCAAAAGAACTGTTTGAAAACAAACAGATCAAGACCCATGAAATGAAGCAGGATTTAGAAGGATGGGAGAGATACAGAGAATTATACCTGAAATCTAGACTCAGGAAAGCACAACGCTGCCTCTTGGCAGCACGGCATGAGAGGAAATATGAGTAGCAAGGGTGTCTTTATCAGATAATAATTCACCACCATAGACACATATTCCAACCACAAACACTAGAAAGAATTTATTTTATGGGTCCTTTTTTTTTTTTTACATAGTAACAGAGTGGACAGCATCTGAACCCATTGGAGCTAAGGGCAGAGGTATCTTCTAGGTCACTCACATGTGATGGATGTGCTCTTTCTTGTTGGTGTATATCACAAGACTCAAATCAAGGCCATGACTATCTGCCCCACTCCTGTGTCTTCAAAACAGTCTAGCCCACCCAAAAAACACACCACACATCATCTGCCCAGTGGCCAATAGACACTAGCCTCAGGCATTCCAGAGTAAGTGCATCTGGGCCAGATCTTCTAGCACCCATCCTTTCCTACAAGTCTTCCTCTTTCCCAGAGTCTATCCAGTCCTAACATTCTAGTCTTTGTCCCCCATTTCATCCTAGGGCCTAACTACAGATTCAGCATCATAGGTTTGACCCTCAGCAACCTCTAGATTGCACCTGTTACCCATTCTCACTCTCCAAAAGTACAACCCACCCACACTGGGCAGTGCTTTCCCAAACGGACAGTCCAATGGTTATGAATGATCACATGGTGGGTGTTTTCCCAGCTAAAAGCTGAGTCAGTGGGGTCTCAGTACATAAATGAGGAACAGATCAAGCAATAACTCATCATCAAATGATAAAGACCCGGGTGTGCTTACCTTGTCATTTCATTTATTCTTCTGTCCCCTTAATAATATCCAAGTACTTGCTATGTGCCAAGGATCCATTTTGGAATAACTACAATAAAAACAGTGTAATAAAAAAGATCCAAAAGAGAGTTTGTGGTTGAGAATGGAGACCTCATTCCTGGCTGGGGTTTCAGGGAGTGCTCACAGAGGAGCGTGCATTTGGATAAGGCTAGTAGGCTGCTGACAGGCGGCAGTTCCTACCCAGGTTTGCCCTTGTGCTCTATCAAGTGCATGTAAACCACAAAAGAAGAAGCGGTACTGGATAAGCAGAACATGGAGAGAGTTGAAGGGATGAGAGAGGCATGAAAAGGGCAACAGAGGGAAATGTTTGGGAAGAGAAACAAGACCAAATGGATTCCAAATCTAATTGTAAAGATAAGCTTAAAGTGGTTTGTGCATATTTTCTAGACAAAAGGTCAGGAAATTAGAATTTTGTCTTAGCTCTTCTAGAAGCATACCTAGAAAAGTCACATTCTTCTGAGGGACTCAGAGTCTCTGGGTGGTACAAGTGGATAATGCACTTGGCTGCTAACTGAAAGGTTGGTGGTTTGAGAATAGCCAGAGATATCTTGGAAGAAACGTCTGGCAACCTACTTCCAAAAACTGAGCCATTGAAAACCCCATAGAGCGGTTCTAATCTAACACTCATGAGGTCGCCATGAGTAAGAGTCAACTGGACAACAACTGGTTTTCTAAGGTACTTAGTCTCCTCATCTGTAAAAGTAGGGCTTGCACAAGACCTAAAGTTCTCAAACTCTGTATTTCAGAGACTGAAATTACATTTCCAGCCTAGACTTCTCCCCTAAACCCCATCATCAAATATCCAACTGCCTTCTCAATATGCATCTCAGTGGTACCATATTCGAACTCAGCCACTGTTCTTCCCATCTCCTCCCCCACCCAGCCACATCCAGCCAAACCTGATGTCATGATAACTCCATAGTTCCAGCTGCTCAGGGCAAAATCTTGAAGTCATCCTTGACTCCTCTCTTTCTCTCACCACTCACATTCAATCTGTCATCAAATACTGTCAGCTCAAAATATATCCAGAATCAGACTTCGTCTCAACCCCTCCACTGCTACCTCCTTGGTCCAAGCCATCACCACCTCTCACTTAGATTACTGCAATAGCCTCTCAGCTTGCCCCACTGCTTCCTCCCTATGCCCCACTATCCTAGAGTCCAGCCAGACTGATCCCTTTAAAATACGTACTACAAGACAGGGCCAAGACAGAGGAATAGTCAGACACTTCCTGTGGTCCCTCTTACACAAAGATCTGAAAAGACAAGTTTGTTGATTATATATGACAATCTAGGAGCCCTGAACATCAAAGACAAAGTTGAGGAGTAGGATTGAGCAGCAGGAGGAGGGAGAGAGCAGTGAAGAAGTGTCAGACCTGACCTAGCCAGCATCCTGCAGGCTGGATCATTTGGTGCACGTGGGCTGAGGCAAGGAGTAGTGCACGGGACTCATTTTACCACCTCAAGAGAAACCAAGGAGAGTCTGCACAATCTTCCAGAACCAGGGAGAAGCAGTGCTGGATCTGCAAAAGTTAAGTGTAAGCATCTAACCTATCACTCAGGATCAAAATAACCCTTCCCCCTCTGGGAAGTGCCTTTCTTCCCCTCACCCTTTCCTCACTTTGCTCTGGTGCCGTGTTCAGCTGCTGCTGTGTCCCCTAGGCCAGAAGTGGGACCAGTTGCACCCGAGCCAGTTTCCCAGCTTTGGGGAGGGAACAAATAAATAAACTGAACAAACAAACAAAAAGAAACCTCCAGCTCCCCTAAGCTGGATGCTCAGGGCTAACTACGCCCAAACCAGTCTCATGGCCTTAAAAAACTGCCATGCTTCCTTAGCTGAGAACACAGGGCAGGCACTGCCCCTTTGCCTAGGCACGGCATAAGGTGTCCATGGACTTCAAATGCCTTTCACCCCTGCCTAGACCTGTGTGGGCCCATTCAATGGCGTAGGCCCTCTTAGCATAGTTCAACAGGGTATATACCTGAAGCCTATTTTCAATTGCAACAGCTAAGGGGGAATGGCAGATTCATGACATTTGGCACCACCCTGCCCATTAAGAAGGGTCGTCACCTACCCACATCAGGGGCCTGAGGACTAGAGACTCCACCTACTCTACCTAGCCACCATGACAGAGGTCTGAGAATAAGTGGTGCCTCCAAGTCCTTACAGCCAACAGCACTGGGTGCCCAAAGTCCGGCTGAAAAACCCCCCCACCTACACACTTTAAGGGACAGGGACACGTCTTCCACCTAGGCACTCAGGGGCAGCCGTCAGCCCCCTACGTTGCTGAGCACATAACCCCTATTGCAGCCAGATACCTGTGCCTGCTCCAATCACCCTTACGTAGCTCTACCCATCTAGGGCTGTGGGTGAGAGCTTGCACCACACACTCAGTGACTGATGGCCTGAACACCTGAGTTGAATCCACACAAGAAAAGTAAATGGACTCCTGGGCTCATATACCTAGTAGCAGCTCTAAACACCTGGTGAAAGGGCATGAGAGCTTCAAAGATGCCAATAATCAAAGTAGCTCACATGACTAGCCTATCTGGGCATATCAAAACAAGAAGCTAGGACACAGTAAGCAAATGTACAATAAATAAATATAATAACTTACTAATGGCTCAGAGACAACAGTCAATATGAAGTCACATAAAAAGGCAGACTATGATGGCTCCACCAAGTGACTAAAACAAAGAACCAGGAAACCTCCCAGAGGAAGATAAGGTCTTGGAATTACCAGAAGTAGGATTCAAAAGATTAATATACAGAATTCTTCAGGAGATCAGGCAAAACTCAGGCCAAGCCAAGGAACACACTGACAAAGCAATAGAGGAGTTTAGGAAAGCTATACAAAAGTAGAATGACAAATTTAACAGGCTGCTAGGATCCATAGAGAGATAATAAATAGAAATCCAAAAGATTAACAATAAGATTTCAGAATTAGATAGCTCAATAGAAAGTCATAGGAGCAGAATTGAGACAATGGAAGCTGGAATTAGTGAGATTGAAGATAAAGTGTCTGACACCAATTTATTTGAAGAAAAATCAGATAAAAGAATTAAAAAAAAAATGAAGAAACCCTAAGAATTATGTGGGAATCTACCAAGAGGACTAACCTGCAAATGATTGGAGTACCAGAACAGACGGTATAACAGAAAATGCAGAGAGAATTGTTGAAAATTTGCTGGCAGAAAACTTCCCTGATATGAAAGATGAGAAGATGTCTATCCAAGAAGTTCAACAAACCCCACACAGAGTAGGTCCCAAAAGAAAGTCACCAAGATATATTATAATCAAACTGACCAAAACCAAAGATAAAGAGAGAATTTTAAGAGTAGCTAGGGGTAAACAAAAATTCATCTACAAAGGAGAATCAACAAGATTAAGCTCTGGCTACTCAGCAGAAACCATGCAAGGAAGAAGGCAATGGGATGACATATATAAAGCCTTGAAGGAAAAAAATTGCTAGCCAAGAATTATATACCCAGCAAAACTGTCTTTCAAATATGAAGGTGAAATTAGGGCATTTCCAGATAGACAGAAATTAAGGGTATTTTTAAAAACCAAACCAAAATTACAAGAAATACTAAAGGGAGTCCTTTGGTTAGAGAATCAATAATATCAGACAACAACCTAACACTAGAACACAGGACAGAACAACCAGATATCAACCTAGATAGGGAAGTGACAAAAATAAGTCAAAGCCAAAACACTGGAAATAGGGAAAATGAGACGTCAATATGCAAAAGATGACAACATTAAAACAAAAAAGAGAGATTAAATAGTGTAGTCATAGAACTTTCATATGGAGAGGAAGTTAAGGCAATATCAAGAAATAAAAGCTTGGTTTAAACTTAGAAAAATAGAGGTAAATTTTAAGGTAACCACAAAGGAAACTAACAAATCTACACATTAAAATAAAATAGAAGAAAAATATAAAGACTCAGCAAATACAAAATCAACAACACTGAAAAAGATGAAAAGAAAATACATAAAGAGAAACGACTCAGCACAGAAAAGTAAGTGAAACAAAGAAACCGTCAATGCCACAAAAAAAAATCAAAATGATAGCATAAAATCATACCTATCAATAATTACACTGACTATAAATGAACTAAATGCACCAGTAAAGAGACAGAGAGTGGTAGAATGGGTAAAAAATACAATCTGTTTATATGCTGCCTACAGGAGACACACCTTAGACTTAAAGACACAAAGAAATTAAAACTCAAAGGATGGAAAAAAATATATCAAGCAAACAACAATCAAAAAAGAGCAAAAGTGGCAGTATTAATCTTTGACAAAATAGACTAAAGCAAAATCCACCACAAAGGATAAGGAAGGGCACTACATAATGATTAAAGGCTCAATACACCAGGAGGATATAACCATAACAAATATTTATGCACCCAATGACAGGGCTCCAAAATACATAAAACAAACTCTAACAGCATTGAAAAGAGAAATAGCTCCACCGTAGTAGTCAGAGACTTCCACACACCACTTTCAGTGAAGGACAGAACATCTAGAAAGAAGCTTAGTAAAGACACAGAAGATCTAAATGCCACAATCAACCAACTTGACCTCATACACATATACAGAACACGCTACCCAACAGCAGCCAAGTATACTTTCTTTTCCAACACACATGGAACATTCTCCAGAATAGACCACATATTAGGCCACAAAGCAAGCCTTAACAGAATCCAAAACATTGGAATATTACAAAGTATCTTTTCTGACCATAAAGCCATAAAAGTAGAAATCAGTAATTGAAAAAGTAAGGAAAAAAAATCAAAATTATGGAAACTGAACAACACCTTGCTCAAAAACTACTGGGTTATAGAAGAAATCAAGAACTGAATAAAGAAATTCAAAGAATCAAATGAGAATGAAAACACATCCTACCAGAACCTTTCCGACACAGCAAAAGCAGTGCTCAGAGGTCAATTTATAGCATAAGTGCACACATCCAACAAGAAGAAAGGGCCAAAATCAAAACATTGACCCAACAACTTGAACAAATAGAGAACAGCAAAAGAAGCCCTCGGGCACCAGAAAAAAGGAAATAATAAAAATTAGAGCAGGAATAACTGAAATAAAGAAAAAAAGTTTTTTTTTTTCTTCAGGAATAACTGAAATAGAGAATAGAAAAACAATCCAAAGAGTCAACAAACCCAAAAGCTGGTTCTTTGAAAAGATCAACAAAATTGATAAACCATTGATCAAACTGACAAAAGAAAAGCAGAAGAGGAAGCAAATAACCTGAATAAGAAATGAAATGGGCAATACCACAACAGGCCCAACTGAAATTAAAAGAATCTATTAGAATACTATGAAAAATTATACTTCAACAAATTTGAAAATCTAGAGAAAATGGACAAATTTCTAGAAACGCACTACCTATCTAAACTAACAAAAACAGAGGTAGAACAACTAAATAAACCTGTAACAAAAGAAGAAATTGAAGAGGTAATTTTAAAAACTCCCAACAAAGAAAACTCCCTGGTGCCTTCACCGCAGAGTTCTACCAAACATTCTGAGAAGAGTTAACACCAGTACTACTAAAGGTATTACAGAGCATAGAAAAGGCTAGAATACTCCCAAACTCATTCTATGAAGCCAGTATAATCCTGATACCAAAACCAGGTAAAGATACCACAAAAAAAAAAAATTATAGACCAATATCCCTCATGAACATAGATGCAAAAATACTCAACAAAATTCTAGCCAATAGAATTCAACAACATATCAAAAAAACAATCCATCATGACCAAGTGGGATTCATACTAGGTATGCTGGGGTGGTTCAACATAGAAAAACAATCCATGCAATCAATCACATAAGTAAAACAAAAGATAAGAACCACATGATCTTATCAATTGATGCAGAAAAGGCATTTGACAAATCCAACACCCATTCATGATTTTAAAAAAAACTCTCAGCAAAATAAGACTAGAAGGGAAATTCCTCAACACAACAAAGGGTATTTATACAAAGCCAACATTATCGTAGATGGAGAGAGTCTGAAAGCATTCCCCTTCAGAACAGAAACCAGACAAGAATGCCCATTATCACCACTCTTATTCAACATTGTGCTGGAGGTCCTAGCCAGAGCAATAAGGCAAGAAAAATAAATAAAGCGCATCCAAATTGATAAGAAAGAAGTAAAGTACCCCTATTTGCAGATGATATAATCTTAGACACAGAAAACCCCAAAGAATCCACAAGAAAACTACTGGAACTAACAGGGGATTTCAGCAAAGTATCAGCATACAAGATAAACACACAAAAATGAGTTGGATTCCTCTGCACCAACAAAGGGAACTTCAAAAAGGAAATCACCAAATCAATACCATTTACAATAGCCCCCAGAAGATAAAATAACTTAGGAATAAATCTAACCAGAAACATAAAAGACCTGTACAAAGAAAACTACAAGACATTACTGCAAGAAATCAAGAGAGACATACATAAGTGGAAAAACATACCACGCTCACGGATAGGAAGACTCAATATTGTGAAAATGTCAATTCTACCCAAAGCGACCCACAGATACAATGCAATCCCGATCCAAATTCTAACAACGTATTTTTTTCTTTTTTATTGTACTTTAGATGAAGGTTTACAGAACAAACTAGTTTTTGGTTAAACAGTTAGTACACATATCATTTTATGACACTGGTTAACAACCCCACAACTTATCAACACTCTCCCTTCTCGATCTTAGGTTCCCTATTACCAGCTTTCCTGTCCCCTCCTGTCTTCTAGTCCTTGCCCCTGGGCTGTTGTGCCCCTTTAGTCTTGTTTTGTTTTATGGGCTTGTCTAATATTTGGCTGGAGGGTGAACCTTGGGAGTGGCTTCATTACCGAGCTAAAAGGGTGTCCAGGGGCCATACTCTTGGGGCTTCTCCAGTCTCTGTCACACCAGTACGTCTGGTCTTTTTTTTTGTGAGTTAGAATTTTGCTCTACATTTTTCTCCAGCTCTGTCCAGGACCCTCTATCGTGATCCTTGTCAGAGCAGTCAGTGGTGGTAGCCAGGCACATCTAGTTGTACCGGACTCAGTCTGGTGGAGGCCGTGTTAGATGTGGTCCATTAGTCCTTTGGACAAATCTTTGCCTTGTATCTTTAGTTTTCTTCATTCTCCCTTCCTCCCAAAGGGGTGAGACCAGTGGAGTATCTTAGATGGCCGTTCATAGACTTTTAAGACCCGAGTCGCTACTCACCAAAGTAGAAACCAATAACATTTTTTTAACGAGATGGAGAAACAAACCACCAACTTCACATGGAAAGGGAAGAGGCCCCAGATATGTAAAGCATTACTGAAGAAGAAGAACAAAGTGGGAGGTCTCACACTTCCTGGTTTTAGAACCTATTATACCTCCATGGTAGCCAAAACAGCCCGATACCGGTACAACAACAGATACATAGACCAACGGGACAGAATTGAGAATCCAGATGTAAATTCATCCACCTATGAGCAGCTGATATTTGACAAAAGCCCAAATTCTGTTAAATGGGGGAAAAGACAGCCTCTTTAACAAATGGTGCTGGCATAACTGGATATTCACCTGCAAAAAAATGAGAGAAGACCCATACCTCACACCATGTACAAAAACTAACTTGAAATGGATCGAAGTCCTAAATATAAAATCTAAAATGAAGAAAAAAAATAGGGACAACGCTAGGAGTCTTAACACATGGCATAAACAGAATACAAACCATAACTAACAATGCACAAACACCAGAAGAGAAACTAGATAACTAGATAAATCAAACACTTATGCTCATCAAAAGACTTTACCAAAAAAATAAAAAGACAACCTACAGACTGGGAAAAACTTTTTGGCTATGACATATCTGTTAAATATCTAATCTCTAAAATCTACAAGACTCTGCAACACCTCAACAACAAAAAGACAAATAACTCAATTAAAAAATGGGCAAAGGATATGAACAGATACTTCATCAAAGAAGACATTCAGACAGATAACAGATACATGAGGAAATGCTCACGATCATTATCCATTAGAGAAATGCAAATCAAAACTACAATGAGATGCCATCTCACCCCAGCAAAGCTAGCACTAATCCAAAAAACACACAAAAATAATAAATGTTGGACAGGTTGTGGAGAGACTGGAATACTTATGCATTGATAGTGGGAAGGTAAAATGGTACCATCACTTTGGAAATTGATTTGGCACTTCCTTAAAAAGCTAGAAATAGAAGTACCATATGACCCAGCAACTCCACTCCTTGGAATATATCCTAAGAGAAATAAGAACCATCACACAAATAGATATATGCACACCCATGTTCATTGCAGCACTTTTCACAATAGCAAAAAGATGGAAACAACCTAGGTGCCCAACAACAGACAAATGGATAAACAAATTATGGTACATACACACAACGGAATACTATGCAACAATGAAGAACAATGATGAATCTGAGAAACATGTCACAACATGGATGAATCTGGAAGGCATTATGCTGAGTGAAATTAGTCAGTTGCAAAAGGACAAATACTACATGAGACCACTATTACAAGAACTCAGGAAAAGGTTTAAACACAGAAGAAAACATTCTTTGATGGTTATGAGGGTGGGGAGGGAGGGAGAGGGGAATTTACTAACTAGATAGTAGACAAGAATCATCTTAGGTAAAGAGAAAGACAACACACAATACAGGGGAAGTCAGCACAAGTGGGCTAAACCAAAAGCTAAGAAGTTTCCTGAATGCAACCAAACACTTCATGGGACAGAGTAGCTAGGGTTGGGGTCTAGGGACTATGGTTTTGGAGGATATCTAGGTCAATTGGCATAGCAAAGTTTATTAAGAAAAAGTTCTGCATCCCACTTTGGTGAGTGGCGTCTTGAGTCTTAAAAGGTTGCAAGTGGCTATCTAAGATGCATTAATTGGTCCCTGGGAGGAAACCCTGGTGGCGTAGTGGTTAAGTGCTACTGCTGCTAACCAAAGGGTCAGCAGTTTGAATCCAGTCAGTGGTTTCCAAGGTGCTCCTTGGAAACTCTATGTGGCAGTTCTACTCTGCCCTATAGGGTCGTTATGAGTTGGAATCGACTCGACAGCACTGGGTTTGGGTTTTGGTTTACTCACTTGGAACAAAGGAGAATGAAGAACACCAAAGATGCAAGGAAAATATTATCCCAAGAGCATAAAACCCACATAAACAAGAGACTCCATCGGCCTGAGACCAGAAGAACTAGATTGTGCCTGGCTACCACCAATGACCACCCTGACAGGGAACAGAACAAGAAGTCCCTGACAGAGAGGGGAAAGAGTGTGGAACAGAACTCAAATTCACATAAGAAAGACCAGACTTAATGGTCTGACTGAGACCATAGGAAACCCGGAAGCCATGGTGCCCAGATGCTCTGTTAATCCAGAACTAAAACCATTCCCGAAGCCCACTCTTCAGACAAAGGTTAGACTGGACTATAAAACATAAAATAATATTCTTGAAGAATGTGCTTCTTAGTTCAAGCAGATACCCGAGACCAAATGGGTGGCTCCTGTCCGGAGGCAGGATAAGAAGGCAGAAAGGGACAGCAGCTGGTTGAATGGACACAGGAAACCTTTGGTGGAAAGAGGAATGTGGTGTAACGTTATAGAGATTGCAACTAGTGTCACATAACAATGTGTGTATAAATTTTTGTATGAGAAACTAACTTGAGCTGTAAACTTGCCCCTAAAACACAATTAAAAAAAAAAAATGCACACTACAAGACAGTGTGGTATGGGTTGAATTGTTTTCCCCCAAAAGATATGTTGAAGTCCTAACTCCTGAACCTATGAACATAACCTAATTTGGAAATGGGGTCTTTGCAGATACAATTATTTAACATGAGGTCATACTGGAGTTGGGTAGGCTGTAATCGAACATGACTGGCGTCCTTATAGAAGAGAGGCAGAGAGGCACAGAGGGAAGGCAGCCAGGTGAAGATGGAGGCAGAGGTTCGAATGATGCATCTGCAAGTGAAGGAATGTCTGGAGATGCCAGACGCTGGGCTAGAAAAACAAGGGTCTTTTTTCTCCTAGTGCCTTCAGAGAGAACATGGCCTTGCAAACACACTGAATTCAGACTCCTCGCCCCCAGAGCTGTCAGACAATAAATGTCTGTTCTATAAGCCACCAGCTTTGTAGTAATTGGTTACGGCAGCCCTGGAGGACCAATACACATGCATATGACATCCTCTCATGACTTCCCACCTTACCCAGAGTCAAGGCAAAACTCCATGCAACGGTCCACTGGATTCCTCGTGCAGTTCCTCTCCCCATCACCCCGACCACCCCAATACCTCTCTGACATCATCTCCTTTCTCCTTGTTCCCTCAGCTACACGGGACTCTAGGCTGTTCCTCAAACTTGCCAGGACCCTTCTGCCTCAGAGCCTTACACCCCCTGAGGCCTCCACTTAGAATGCTTGTCTCCTACATATTCAAGAGGCTAATGCCTCACCTCCTTCAAGTCTTTGTTCAAACGTCGCCTTCTTAGTGAGCCTTCCTCACTTACCTGTTTAAAACCACACGACTGCCCAGCTTGTACTCCCCGTCTTCTTCTTCTGCCTTTTCCCATTACCCTCTCTCATCTGAGCCCTGTTGGTGCAGTGGTTAAGACCTTCGCTGTTGTCTTAGTCATTTAGTGCTGCCATAACAGAAATACCACAAGTGGATGGTTTTAACAAACAGAAATTTATTCTCTCACAGTTTAGGAGGCTAGAAGTCTGAATTCAGGATGCCAGCTCCAGGGGAAGGATTTCTCTGTCTGTTGATTCTGGGGAAAAGTCCTTATCATCAATTTTCTGCTCTAGGAGCTTCTTAGCACAGGGACCCTGGTGATGCTTTATTGGTAGCATGAGATTTCCCTGTCTCTCTGCTCACTTCTCTCTTTTATATCTCAAAAGAGGTTGACTCAAGATAAAACCTAATCTTGAACTTTGAGTCCTGCCTTATTAACATAATTGCCTCTAATCCTTCCTCATTAACATCATAGAGGTAGAATTTACAGCACATAGGAAAATCATATCAGATGACAAAATGGTGGACAATGACCCAATGCTAGGAATCATGGCCTAACGAAGTTGACATACATTTTTGGGGGACAAAATTCAATCCATAACAGCTGCTAACCAAAAGATCAGCAGTTCAAATCCACCAGCCACTCGTTGGAAACCCTACAGGGTAGTTCTACTCTGTCTAGGGTCGCTATGAGCTGGAATCTACTTGATGGCAATGGGTTTGGGTTTTTTTGGTTTTCTCTCTCATCTAACATTCTTTTTACTTGTTTGTTTATTCTTATGGCCCCCAACTAGAATCTGAGCTCCAAGAGGGCAGAGATGTTGGTCTCTTTTATTCACTGTTCTAGCCCCAGTGCCTAGAAGGGTACCTGGTACATAGCAAAACCAAAAACCAAACCCACTGCTCTCAAGTCAGTTCTGACTCATAGCGACCCTATGGGACAGGGTAGAACTGCCTCACACAGCTTCCAAGGCTGTCAATCTTTACGGAAGCAGACTGCCACATCTTTCTCCCTGGAATGGCTAGCAGGTTTGAACCGCCAATCCTGCAGTTGTTAGCAGCTGAATGCTTAACCCCTGTGTCACCAGGTCTCCTTGGCACATAGTAGAAGCCTAAGAAATAGTTCTTACTTGAATTAATAGATGAATGAAAAAACAGCAATCTTTTATTATTTTGCTTGGGTGAGCATGGGTGTTGATTGACATAGGACTGTTAATTTTTATCTTAAAAAAAGGAAGGAAGGGAGGAAAGTAATACTAGTATAATCATTTCATGAAAGAAAGCTTTTTCAACCTTCCCCAAATGGAAAGTGTACACTCTCAGGATAAATAACAGTCTTTCCCATGAAAGTTCTGTGAGCCTAGACGCATCAACATATAGACTACACAGTATTGTCTTAGTCTCCTTTTTTTTTTTTTTTTTTACTGTGGATCAGTGAAAATGCTGGCACCAATTCCCCTCTGCCCCACCCCACCCACCCCAGCCAACCCCCTAGCTCTGTAACACTATGGCTCTTCCCTTACATGTGCAGGGAAAAGACAAGAGGAACACATGACCCCACCCTGGCTGGCCTTTGCTCCAATAGATGCAGCCTGCTTACATCAGAATTATCACGGGAAAAGGGTGGGGGTACCATGTCCAGAAGCCGACTCTGATCCAGGGCTACCATTTGGATCAGGAAGAGTGAGCGTGACATCAGCCTTTGCCTCACAAAATTTATGGTTCATTTTTTTTGGGGGGGAGTGCTCTATTTTCCATTATGCTTCATAATTAGCTATGGCTGGTGTTTGGGGGGGGGTTGTTTTCAAAATATATACAACACAACATTTTCCAACTCAACACTTTCACATGTACAATTCAGTGACATTAATTACATCAATCACGTTGTACAACCACCATCAACTATGGTTCATTTTTCATTTTCAACAAGTTTATACTTTTTCAGACTTCCTTCTAACACATTTTTCATGTAGCTCGTAAGAGAAAAATAATAACAATAAGACTCTCCAGAAACCTTACCTCATTTACCGTCAGGTTTATTGGCCTCACTTCTAAAGATGAAGAAACCAGGGCTCAGAGAGGCAAAAACAACTTTGAAGTCAGTAGCTCAGCTTATAAATTAGCAGAGCTGGGATTCAAACCCAGAGCACTTGGATTTCAAAGCCTGGGCTCCTGCCACACTGGACTCCTTCCCTGGGTGCAACAGGATGTTAACATGAAGTACCAGGCCAAATGACCTGAAGAGGAAGTGCTGGGCCGAGCAAACCTGGTCACTTTGACCACAAACAGCACTGAGGGGGCAGCCCTGCCCCCATTCTCCTCTCCTCTGCACAGAGTCCAGAGGAGGTGAGAGTCAGGGAGGAGAAGGCATGGACTTGTTACTTTCCAAATCAAAAGCCATCCCCAAACCAAAAACCAAACTAGCTGCCATTGAATTGATTCTGACTCATGGCAACCCCTTGTGTTGCAGAGTAGAACTGTCCCATAGGGTTTTCATGGCTGTGACCTTTTGGAAGCAGTTTATCAGGTCGTTCTTCTGAGGCATCTCTAGGTGTGTTTGAACTGCCAACCTTTTGGTAAGTAGCCAAATGCTTAACGTTTGCACTACCTAGGGATTCCTGAAAGCCATCCCAGACCTCTTCTTTTCTCTTTCCCCCTTCGTCCTTCTTTGCAATCCTGTTTTCATCCCTCAGGTTCGGCTCCAGACCTGCATGATACAAAAAGCTTAACTTAAGGAGCTGCCACATGCTGACTCCTCCCATGTCCCAAACAGGACCCAAGGTCTACCCCTCATCATCCGAGGCATGCCTACCCAGCTCCTTCTCAGATGCTATCTTCCACACAGTTCAGCATTTTGAAATATCAGACCACGAAATTATACAGGATGCATTTTACATTATTTCATGTATTTCTTAGCTCACTATTATTTAAAGTCAAGACCATTTAAATTCTAGACCATTCTCAAGACCCCACAAGGCCTAGAGTGATGCAGAGAAGACAGTGACTAGTTGAACCACATTTGTAGACAACTCTACAGTTTGCAAAGTACTTTTACTCACAGGAACTCATTTGAGCCTCACAATAACAGGCAGGGAAATTGAGTCCCTAAAAGAAGGAGTTTTGTCTAAGACCTGTCTTAGACCATTTCTAAGGGCACATAACTAGCCCTGGTGGTGCAGTGGTTAAGAACTTGGCTGCTAAACAAAAGGTCGGCAGTTCGAATCCATCAGCTGCTCCTTAGAAGCCCTGTAGGATCACTATGATTTGGAATCGACTCGATGGCAACGGGTTTGGTTTTTGGTATAACTAGTCATTTGGAATGCTAAGCTGGAACTTCAGTTTCCAGGCCCTGACTCCACAGATCTTGGGCACCTCAGCATTTTGTACATATACACATGAAAAAAAAAACTAGTGCTGAGCGAGGGAGTAAATGGATGAATGTATCAATACATTTCTTGTTGACAGATCAATGAATTTTCCAGTGACTAGAGTCCTCATTGTACATGCCCTTTTAACTCAAATATGTTCAGTTACATATTCAGTTGCACCTGGGTGGTGCAACAGTTAACGTGCTCAGCTGCCAAACAAAAGGTTGGAGGTTCGAGTCCATCCAGAGGTGCCTCGGAAGAAAGTCCTAGTGATCTTCTTCTGAAAAAACAGCCACTTAAAACCCTATGGAAGGCAGTTCTAATCTGACACACATGGGGTCCCCATTGTTGTTGTTCTTAGGTGCTGTCAAGTTGGTTCCGACTCACAGTGACCCTATGTACCACAGAACAAAACACTGCCTGCCATCCTTACAGTTGTCGTTATGCTTGAGCCCATTGTTGCAGCCACTGTGCCAATCCATCTCCTTGAGGGTCTTCCTCTTTTCCGCTGACCCTGTACTTTACCAAGCATGATGTCCTTCTCCAGGGACTGATCCTTCCTGACAACATGTCCAAAGTATGTAAGACACAGTCTTGCCATCCTTGCTTCTAAGGAGCATTCTGGTTATACTCCTTCCAAGACAGATTTGCTCATTCTTTGGACAGTCCATGGTATAGTCAATATTCTTCGCTAATGACCACAATTCAAAAGCGTCAATTCTTCTTCACTCTTCCTTATTCACCGTCCAGCTTTCACATGCATATGATGCGATCGAAAATACCATGGCATGGGTCAGGCACACCTTAGTCTCCAAGGTGACATCTTTGCTTTTCAACACTTTAAAGAGGTCCTTTGCAGCTGATTTGCCCAGTGCAACGCATCTTTTGATTTCCTGACTGCTACTTCCATGGGTGTTGATGGTAGATCCAAGTAAAATGAAATCCTTGACAATGTCAATCTTTTCTCTGTTTATTACGATGTGGCTTACTGGTCCAGTTGTGAGGATTTTTGTTTTCTTTATGTTGACGTGTAATCCGTACTGAAGGCTGTGGTCTTTGATCTTCATCAGTAAGTGCTTCAAGTCCTCTTCACTTTCAGCAAGCAAGGTTGTGTCATCTACATAACACAGGTTGTTAATGAGTCTTCCTCCAATCTTGATGCCCCGTTCTTCTTCATATAGTTCAGTTTATCAGATTATTTTCTCAGCATACAGATTGAATAGGTATGGTGAAAGGATACAAACCTGACACACACCTTTCCTGACTTTAAACCATGCAGTATCCCCTTGTTCTGGAATTCCCATTCTTTGCAATGTTATCCATAATTTCTTATGATCCACCTTTGCGTAGTCAATAAAACACAGGTAAAAATACTTCTGGTATTCTCTGCTTTTAACCAGGATCCATCTAACATCAGCAATGATATCCCTAGTTCCACATCCTCTTCTGAATCTGGCCTGAATTTCTGGCAGTTCCTTGTCGACATACTGCTGCAGCCACTTTTGAATTATCTTCAGCAAAATTTTGCTTGCATGTGATATTAATGATATTGTTGGATAATCTCCTCATTCGGTTGGATCGCCTTTCTTGGGAATAGGCATAAACATGGGTCTCTTCCAGTCAATTGGCCAGGTAGCTGTCTTCCAAATTTCTTGGCATAGATGTTTGAGCACTTCCAGTGCTGCATTCGTTTGTTGAAACATCTCAATTGATACTCTGTCAATTCCTGGAGCTTTATTTTTCACCCATGCATCTGTTAGTTTGTTGTACTGTGGGGGCTTGCATGTTGCTCTGATGCTGGAAGCTATGTCACCAGTATTCAGATACCAGCAGGGTCACCCATGGTGGACAAGTTTCAGCTGAGCTTCCAGACTAAGACAGACTAGGAAGAAGAACCTGGCAGTCTACTTCTGAAAAGAATCAGCCAGTGAAAACCATATGAATAGCAGCAGAACATTGCCGGATATAGTGATGGAAGATGAGCCCCCCAGGTTGGAAGGCACTCAAAAGAAGAATGGGGAAGACCTGCCTCCTCAAAGTGGAGTCAATCTTAATGATGTGGATGGAGTAAAGCTTTCAGGACCTTCATTTGTTGATGTGGCACGACTCAAAATGAGAAGAAACAGCTGCAAACATCCATTAATAATTGGAACTTGGAATGTACAAAGTATGAATCTAGGAATATTAGGAATCCTCAAAAACAAAATGGAATGCACAAACATCGATATCCCAGGCATTAGTGAGCTGAAATGGACTGGTATTGATCATTTTGAATTGGACAATCATATAGTATACTACGCTGGGGATGAAAACTTGAAGAGGAATGGTGTTGCATACTTTGTCAAAAAGAACATTTCAAGATCTATCCTGAAGTACAACACTGTCAGTGATAGGATAATATCCATATGCCTACAAGGAAGATCAGTTAATATGACTATTATTCAAATTTACACACCACTAAGGCCAAAGATGAAGAAATTGAAGATTTTTATCAGCTTCTGCAGTCTGAAATTGATCCAACATGCAGGCAGGCTGCATTGATAAATACTTGTGATTGGAACATGGAAGGTGGAAACAAAGAAGAAGGATCAGTAGTTAGAAAATATGGCCTTGGTGACAGAAGCAATGCTGGAGATCAAATGATAGAATTTTGCAAGACCAACAACTTCATTGCAAATATCTTTTTTCACCAACATAAACAGTGACTATATTTATACACATGGACCTTGCCAAATGGAACACACAGAAATCAAATCGACTACACCTGTGGAAAGAGACAATGGAAAAGCTCAATATTATCAGTCAGGACAAGGCCAGGGGCCAACTGTGGAACAGACCATCAATTGCTCTTATGCAAGTTCAAGTTGAAACTGAAGAAAATCAGAGGAAGTCCATGAAAGCCAAAGTACAACCTTGAGTATATCCCCCCTGAATTTAGAGACCATCTCAAGAATAGATTTGATGCATTGGACACTAACGACTGAAGACCAGACGAATTGTGGAATGACATCAAGGACATCATCCATGAAGAAGGCAAGAAGTCATTGAAAAGACGGGAAAGAAAGAAAAGGCCAAGATGGAAGTCAGAGGAGACTCTGAAACTTGCTCTGGAACATTGAGAAGCTAAAGCAAAAGGAAGAAATGATGAAGTAAAAGAACTCAACAGACGATTTCAAAGGGAGTCTCGAGAAGTCAAAGTAAAGTATTATAATGACATGCGCAAAGAGCTGGAGATGGAAAACCAAAAGGGAAGAACACAGTCGGCATTTGTCAAGCTGAAAGAACTGAAGAAAAATTCAAGCCTCAAGTTGCAGTAGTGAAGGATTCTATGGGGAAAATATTAAACAACACAGGAAGTATCAAAGGAAGATGGAAGGAATACACACAGTCATTACTCCAAAAAGAATTAGTCAATGTTCAACCATTTCAAGAGGTAGCAAATGATCAGGAACCGAAGGTACTGAAGGAGGAAGCCCAAGCTGTACTGCAGGCATTAGCGAAAAACAAGGGGTCGCCATTAGTCTTAATCACCTGGACAGCAACTTGGCTGCTAACCAAAAGGTCAGCAGTTGGAATCTACCAGCTGCTCCTTGGAAATCATATGGGGCAGTTCTACCCCGTCCTACAGGATTGCTATGAGTTGGAATCAACTTGATGGCCACAGATTTTTTTTTTTAACAAGATAGAGGGAAAGAACTAAAAAAAAAAAAAAAAGCAAATGGCACAGGCTATTCCACTTGCTGTTTTCACTCAGGAGAATAATTCCCAGAGAAATCTTGGGATAGAAGAGATGCATCTGCTGTTTTCTCAACTCTGTCTCACTTCTCACGTGGATCTTATAGGAATGAATGTCTCCCCGTCCTGACTGCAGTATGGTGATCAAAGAGAGAGGCCATAGTGCACAAAAATGCCAATAGGGAAATGGAGATCTGTCCTACGACAGGAGAAAACTAGCTTCGGTTGGGTTTAATAGTAAGAACTATGTGCGTGCATGCCAAGTGCATTACAGGTTGTAACTCATCTAATCCTCACAACACCCATTTTACAGGTGACAAATGAGGCTCAGAAAGGTCAATTCACCAGCTACCCAGTAGGAGAGCTAGGCTTTGAACCCGATAGCAGATCTATATAATCTACTTCCCTAAGCATTAAGGGAATGGCGTCTGCAATGGGAAGCTTCCCAAGAGACTTGACTACACACATTTCTGTCCTTCTCACTGACTTTTGATCCTCACCCCTGCATGAAATGCATCTTCACCATTCGAAGCCCGTCACCCCTGGCCCTGGCCAGAGAGGTGGGAAGAGACTGCTAGGACTCCCCCAGGTAGCTGGTGAGAAGGGATTTTAGGAACAAGCTGTAGATGAGGGGAAGCCTCCAAAGTCAGGTGCTCTGACTTAGCAGACCCTTTCAGGAGTCAAAGGGGTATTATAAATAATTACATCAGGAAAATAAGTGCAAATCCGGACTGACCCAACCAAACTGGGGCATGCTCCAGTGATAAGGGACTGTCTTGGACCAGGCAGTCTGAGGCTGCACGAGGGGTGCTGTGGGAGACACCAAGATGAAAGAACACCATCGCTGTCCTTGGGAAGCTCACAGTGCAATAAGAGATGGAGCAGGCATATAAATGAGCAGTAGCACATACTAGGCAGAGAGGGAAGCGTGCTGGCTTAAGAGTCAGAGTTTCAAAGCAGTGTCAGGGGACTCCAGTTTCACAAAGGGAAACAAGTTTCAATCAGAAAAACAAGGAATGTGAAGCATAGAGAATGTAGGCAAATTACCCAACACAAGGATGGAGCCCCCATCCTCAACTACTAACTGGAATGTTATGGATATGGTAGCATTTGACCTGGACCCTGAAGGATGGGTAGAACTGTGATCAGTTGAGAAAAAGGAATTGCAATCAAGCTTCTTTGTGCCAGATGTAGAATGTGTTCTGACAGCAGCATGGTGTGAGGAGATAAATCACAATCAAATATAATAGGAGGCGTTTGAGGATTTCTAAATAGGACTGGCCTGGCTGCTCCCTCAGTAATCGTTGACGTTGCTTGTACACAATTGAGTTACTGTGTTCATCCTATCTTCCTGTCACTAATAAACATCATGTTGGACCACATGGTCGTTGTCCTACTTGTAGCGACAGACTACAACCTTCAGGTGGAGCTCGAGGCCCTCACCACCACTTCCTCAAATGGAGGGGTCAATGTCTGGGCCCAGGACACAGACAGGAAGAGCAAAGAGGCCAAAAGCTCTGGGTTCCCATGACAGCCCTATGAAATTGTTTCATACTTTTTTTCCCCTCTCTCTGCCTCATTCCCATCCCCATCCAAGGGGCTGCTGGCCTCTCGAGAAGCTTCCCTGGACCAGATAGTTAACTCAGGTCAGCTCAAGCTCCAGGGAGAAGTGGATTCTTTCCCTGAGCTTACCTTTCCACACGCACACCACCAGCAGGGTAGTGGGTCCCTGAGGTCCCTGAAGAAGTGGGCCCAGGAGTCCATCCCCCAAACTCTGTCCAGGCCTCTAATCAGAAAAGACAAAGGAGTTCAGGTAGCAAACACATGCTCTGGGTAATTGGGACCACGATTACAGCCCCTGAGCCTAGATGGGCTAGAGGTGGCAGGATGGGTCTGGGGTCCTAGACAGTCACCTTGCTGGAGACCCAGCTAACACAAGTGGCTTTTTCTGAAGAAAGGTGCATAGTCAGGCAACACATGACGGTGGTAGAAGGAAAGCATGGAGCATAGGGAAGTGAAGTGGGGCCAGATTTTGAAAAGCCTTGAATGTCAAGCTAAAATGTTTGGTTGAAGACTAAACTCATAATTCTCATTCATATTAGGAAATAAAAGGATCTGGGTCTGTGAATTTTCTTTTCACAGTATTCTCTAATTTTAACAGTCCAGGTTTAAATTTATTTGATTTCTCTTCACAGTTATATTTATAGCCCAACCTGTAACAACAGGCTGTCTTTTTTCAGGACTAGTGTTTCTACAGAGTCCTGGGTGGTGCACAGGGCTAATGTGCTCAACTGCTAACTGAAAGGTTGGAGGGTTGAGTCCTCCCAGAGGCTCCTCAGAAGAAAGGCCTAGTGATCTACTTCTGAAAATCAGCCATCGAAAACCCAGGGTGCACAGCTCTACTCTGACACACGTCGGGTTCTGATAAGTTGGAGTTGACTCAGTGACAACTGGTGTGGTGTTACTATTATCAAGCACCTGTGAGTTAAATATTGTCTCATTCTACAGGTGAGGAAACTAAGGCTCCAGGAAATTAGAACTTTCAAGTGAAGACATGGGGGTTTGAGCACAGGTCTCTTGGCTCCTGAGCACACATCTCCTCTCCAGGTCTCACAGATCTGGCACAAGAATGCTTGCTTGTTTTCACAGGCTGCGTGTCTGACAGAGGTGAATGTCACGACGCACCAGTTGGCTAAGAAAAAATACAGTCACAAAAAGCCTAAGGGACAAAACCTGCTGACTTAGCTGTAGGGGAACACCCTGTACTTTCATACAGCAGCCTTTGCTCAAGCTGAGCCCTCAGCCAAGAACGCCTGCTCCACCCCCTTTCTGCTCTGTTTATTGAAATCCTACCCCTCCTCAAAGGCGTGGCTCAAATGCCATCTTTTCAGAGACGCTCTGCCAGGCCCTGGTCATCAGAATTACTTCTGCTCTGAGCCCCAGTGAACTCAGTGGCTGACAGGTTGCCCTGACCTCCTGTAGGCAAGAACCCGGTGTTACCCACCTCTCTAGCCCCTACAGAGTTCTGCTTAGACTTGGGGGTTCAGAAAAGGCTATGGTCCAGAGATCAAGCCTGGTCCTCTGGGAACTGCCAACCCTGCAGGTGCCTCCGAGGGCCCACAGTGCTGCCAGCTACCCTTTCCCAGCCCCAGGAATGAAAACAGCCCTGTGGCAGCTGAGCCACTCTTACCCTTCCCAGAAGCCAGCCAGCCCGGCACCTGGCCAGGGCAGCTGCAGCTCCTGCCTCCCCATCCTACTCAGCCAGACCTCCCGCAGCCTCCTCCTAACCTTTCCTCCGTTGCAGTCAGTCCATCTGAGCTTCTGCCTCAGTTTACTGATTTGTGCCCCAGCTCCTATGCTTAGGGTGGTGCAAACAGTTTGGCCCAACTATGAACCTAAAGGTTCGTGGTTCAAACCCACCCAGCAGTACCACAGAAGAAGGGCCTATTGATCTGCATCTGCAAAGACTGCAGCCAAGAAAACCTTATGGAGCAGTTCTACTCTGTAACACTAGGGGCTGTCATGAGTCAGGATTGACCAGCAGCGGGTTTGGTTTTGGGTTTTTTTTTCCTCTGCTTTGCTGAAGCCTCCTACTCTGAGCCCAGGCCTCCCCTAGTCCAAGACTCAGCCCCCCCCCCAGAACCTGGATAGGGGCTGCTCTCATTGGAAGCTGCTGGTTGGGCTCCAAGTGTTACTGCTTTGCAGCCACCCTGTAGCACAGCAGGTCAGCTTTTCCCAGATGCAGACACCAGCCTATGCCATACCCAAGGTCTCCAGGCCTTTCAGACCCTGCAACCAGGTGCTAACATCCTTGCAGGAAGCCAGCTCTGGGCTCCAGAAGGAGCAGTCGAGAATCCTCCCCCGCCCCCATCCCTGCCACAGAGGCCTGTCTCCCCAAAGGAAGACAGTCCAGGTACAGGGCAGCAGCCAAAGGGGGTGACTGCCTGAGATGAGTCATGATGTCACAGTGGAACAGCGAAGGGCCTGGTGTGGCTTTTAGACCGGGGTTTTAGGAGTCATTTGGTCAACAAGCATTTATGAAGCACATTAGATGGGGGGGGAAGGGGGAAGGTGGCTGGAAGAGTTATGGAATAGAAGGGGACAAGAGACGGATTTGGAGTCCTTTCTGGGGCTTAATTATAACGAGCCTTCAAGGAAGTGAAATACAACCTCTGTTTACAAAACTCCCAGGCTCCCTGAGGGGTGGACTTACAGGTGTTTTCATTGTCTTATTTATACTTTCCTGTATATTCTAGATTTTCTATAATGAACATGTATTGCTTTTATACTTAAAAAAAAATGGATAAATCAAAAAATATAAGCAGAAAACAAGTGATTATATTAAATTAAGCTTCCACAGGTAGCAGTGTCTATAGTAACGCCCCCCCCCCCAAAAAAAAAAACCAAACCCATTGTCATGGAATGGATTCCTACTCATAGTGACCCTTTAGGACAGAGCAGAACTCCCCATAGGGTTTCCAAGAAGTTGCTGGTGGATTCAAACCGCTGACCTTTTGGTTAGCAGCCATAGTTCTTAACCTCTGCACCACCAGGGCTCCACAATTTAATGAAAGTTGTTACATCCCTTAAGGGGCTATGCGTAAGTCCCAACTCCATGGCCTTAGTTTCCTCAGGTGTCCCATGGGAATAACAGTGGGGAGCCCTGGTGGCATAGTGGTTAAGAGCTATGGCTGCTAACCAAAAGGTCTGCAGTTCGAATCCACCTGCCACTTCTTGGAAACCCTCTGGAAGAGCTCTACTCTGTCCTATAGGGTCACTATGAGTTGGAATCGACCCAACAGCAGTGGGTTGCTGTGCTGCCCACCTGCCTGGGTGGTAAAGACGAGATAATAACCACGATGATCAGCTCTGCTTCTCAGGACTGTCAACGGCTTCATTCAGGACAGTGGATATGGAGGCACCTTATACGGAGCCCAGCCCTGCACACACAGGAGACATGGGTGTAATTCTCAATCAGTGCAGGGCAGTAATGTGAGATACGTTTAAGACAGGCATTCCAGGAAGGGAAACAGAACAAAGCCATTTTAATCCCAAACTAACCAGAAAAAAAAAAAAAAAAAGCAAGCATCTATTTAGTCAGCATGGATGTTATTAATCGGCACAGCACTCCTGAGGGAGATACGAATCCTGCCCGCAGTTTAGAGACGGAAGTGCAGCTCAGGGAGGGCCAGTGATTAGCCCAAGGCAACTGTTCTGCAGGAGTCCCTGGGTGTTGCAAATGGATAACGTGCTCAGCTGCTAAGGTTGGAGGTTTGAGTCCACCCAGAGGTATCTCAGAAGAAAAGCCTGGCAATCTACTTCCGAAAAAGCAGCCATAGAAAACCCTAATGAACACAGTTCGACTCTGACACACATGGGGACGCTGTGAGTCAGAGCTGACGCAAGCATTGGCTCATTCAGGAAATACTTGCCCAAAGGGCCAAGTGGCGAATCATGGCAGAGGTGGGAGCAGAACCCAGTTGCCCCTTTTCTTTCCCCCACACCCTCACTGCATTTCAGCCTGAGCACCAACAGCATCCCAGTAGGGCCTGATGCTTCTGAAAGAAAAGTTGCTGCCAGGAGGACAGATCCAGTTCAGGATCCAACCAGCGTGACAAGCCCCAGGCTCAGTCAGCCACAAGCATGCCACACCCCCTTCTCTATTCCCCTCTAGGCTCCAGCACGCTGGGAGGCGGAGATGCTGAACCTTCTGCACTGTGCTGAGGGTGGAGGGCCAGATGGTGTCCCAGCTCCACCATTTGGGACAGAGGTTTGATACAGCCTCATGGCAGCCAAATCCCCTAGCTTTTGTTTGGAGAAATCAACAAGGCCCTGAGTTCTAGCCCAGGCCTTACCCTCAGCACTCACTGCCACCTAAGGTTATCTGAACTCCCTCCATGCCTCCTTCGGGGTTTTCAGTGAAAATAACTGCTCTTCCACCACCACCACCCCAAAACCTGGCATCCAGGATGAGACCTTGGAAGGCAATATGGTGCCGTGGCTAACTTAGGATTCCAATGCAGTCTCACCTCATGCCATCTCATTGGGTGAGTCACAGCCACTCTGAGCCTCTCCTCACTTGCACAAAAGACATAAGTTCCCAACACTGTGCCTGACAAGCAGGGAGCCCTCCAAAAACCCTGGGTCCCTGTTCGGGGGATCAATGCAATGTCTATTCATTTCTCATCAAAGGAAAAGAAAGGGAAAAAAAAAGCCTTTAATTCTTGAATAAGTTCTAAAACCTCTTTTAGAAATGCAGCCGCCATAACAGGAGCCCCGGGGAGCAAGTTTGTCCCATTATTTATTAGGAGAAACATGAATGCATGAACTGGTCCTGAGTGAGACTCTGGGTACAGACATCCCAGAAAGACCCCTGGGCACAAGTGATCTGACAGGTCCCCTCAGCGCTTAGGCTGCACGGGGTGGAAGGAAGGAAAGAAAGGCCATGTTTCACATGGTCACGTGTGGACCTTACCCATGACCACGCCGAATCTGGGGGGCTCTTCCCCTGTGGGCATTCCCAGGTAGAGCCACAGAGGCGGTCCCGTTCCTCCATGGCCAGGGTAGTGCGATGCTGACTGCTGTCCGTCTTTCTGCCCGACCGTTCTGCAGAGCCTGCAGTCTCCTCACCCAGCACCAGGGGAAGAATGTCCTGGAGGTGAGAAAGAGCAGCTAATTTCGCCTGCTCATGAGTAGGGAGGCTGGGCTGACACCGGAGCCCAAGGCAGGCAGCGCTTCGCTTTACACCCGAGCCAAGCGGAGCCGGCAGGAGCCTCCGCCAAGTCACACGGTTCAGGAAAAGAGCAGAGTGTTAAATTGCAAATGCTCTCCCACCTGGGGGCTGGCCACCAAACAAGGAGACACCTCCACACAGTCTGTTGAAAAGTTGCCTCAGGGATGCAAAGCTTTCCAGAAGATGCCCCTTTCTATAAAATTTGTGGAAGAGGAACTAGGTGAGGGGATGTAAATACCCAATGGCCAACAGTTGGGTGCTTGATATTCATTATCTCTCCACAAGAGCTCTCTGAAGCAGGTATTACCAATACTACTCAGAGATGAAATAACTTCCCCAAGGTCACGCAGCTCTGAGTGAGAGAACTGGGACTCAAACCCAGTGTTCTATCTCCATAAAGGATTTGACTGGAGGAGGCCTTGAGGAAGAGACCACCCTCACATGCTGAGTACCACAACTGTGCAAAAGGCTTTGCATGTAACAACGCTCACTTTTTACCACACTACTATTTCCCCACAAAGCTACTGAGAATCGTTTTCCTTTATTCCTCAACTCTCTGCCTCGGTACCACTCAGAGAATCAGGGAAAGTGGGTTTGAGGCAGGGGCCGATTATCCAATAAACAAGGTAAGCATGGGCTTACTTGTGCTTACTTCCTATCTGTAGTGAACAATTTCACATGGGTTTCACCACATTCACGTGGTGGTTTTCACCATTTCAAAGATGTGGTGAAAACCTGTGAAACTGTTCACTACAGATGATCTGATAAGCAAGGTAATCACTGTGCTTACCTTGCCTATTGGATAATCCGCCCTGGTTGGTGGGCAGCACTGCATTCCCAATACAGCCCTGCTGGGGTGGGGGAGGCTTCCTGCCCTGGGAGGGTGTCATCATCATCATCCTCATTGCGGTCCCCAGCATCAGTCATTGCTAGAGCTCTCCCTGTGTGAATACTTACCCAATATACCCCATACTGAGAGCCTCAGTGGCGCAATGGTTAAAGTGCTTAGCTGCTAACCAAAAGGTCAGAGGTTTGAAACCACCAAAAGCTCCACAGGAGAAAGATGTGGCAGTCTGCTTCCACAGAGATTTACAACCTTAGAAACCCTGTGGGGTCACTATGAGTTAGAATCAACTCAATGGCAGTGGGTTTGGTTTGGGGTTTTTTTTTATACGCCATACCAGGAGCCCTTGTGGTGTAATAGTTAAGCGCTCAGCTGCTAACTGAAAGATTCGCAGTTCAAGCCCACCAGCTGCTTTGAGGGAGGAAGATGTGGCAATCTGCTTCCATAAAGATCATTGCCTTAGAAACCCAATGTGGCAGTTCTACTCTGTCCTATAGGGTCACTATGAGTCAGAGTACACCCTATGGGTACACCCCATACCAGGAGCTGTGCTAAGCATCTAAGATGCTTTATCTTATATAATTTTCACAACCCTATAAGGTTACCAACAGAAAACAGAAGCTTAAATAATTGGCTGTGAGTCACAAAGCCAGAAAGTGGCAAAGCATGGCTAAATAGATTTCGGAGATGTCTTAATCTAATGCTGATTAGCCAGTTAATTAGATCTAATTAGGTTTCTTTTTTATTGTGCTTTAGGAGAAGGTTTACAGAGCAAATTAGTCTCATTAAATGATACACATGTTATTTTGACACTTGTTGCCAACTCCTCGACTTGTCAACACTTTCCCCTTCTTAACCTTTCCTGTCCAGCCTTCCTGTCCCCTCCTGCCTTCTTGTCTTTGCTTTTGGGCTGGTGTGCCCATTTGGTCTCGTACATATGTATACGTGTATTATTGTTTGTTTTATGGGCCCATCTAATCTTTGGTTAAAGGGTGAGCCTCAGGAGTGACTTCGGTACTGAATTAAAGGGATGTCCAGGAGCCATACTCTCGGGGTTTCTTCAGTCTCTGTCAAACCAGTAAGCCTGGTCTTTTTTTGTGAGTTTGAATTTTGTTCTACATTTTTCTGCAGCTCTGTCTCAGACCCTCTATTGTGATCCTTGTTAAAGCAGTTACTGGTGGTAGCTGGGCCCCATCTAGTTGTGCTGGATTCAGTCTGGTGCAGGATGTGGTAGTTGTGGTCCATTAGTCCTTTGGACTAATCCTTTCCTTGTGTCTTTGGTTTTCTTCATTGTTCCAGATGGGGTGGACCAGTAGACGTATCTTAGATGGCTGCTCACAAGCTTTTAAAACCTCACATGCTACTCACCACAGTAGGATGTAGAACGTTTTCCTTATAAACTATGTTATGCCAATTGAGCTAGATGTCCTCTGAGACCATGGTCCCTTGCCCTCAGCCCAGTAACTCTGTCCCTGTGGGAGTTTGGGATGTGTCTATGAAGCTTCTATGACTTTGCCTTGGTCAAGTTGTGCTGGCTTCCCCGGTATTGTGTACTGTCTTACCCTTCACCAAATTTACCACTTGTCTATTGTCTAGTTAGTGTTTTTCTCTCCCCACCCTCGTAACCGACAAAAATTGTTTCTTTCTATGTGGAAACCTCTTCATGAGTTTTTATAATAGTGGTCTTATACAGTATTTGTCCTTTTGTGATTGATTTCTTTTACTCACCATAATGCCTTCCAGATTCATCCGTGTGGTAAGATGTTTCTCAGATTCACCATTATTCTTTATTGTTGAGTTGTACTCCATTGTTTGTATGTACCATAGTTTGTTATCCGTTCATCTGTTGATGGGCACTTAGGTTGTTTCCATCTGTTTGCTATTGTGAATAATGCTGCAGTGAACATGGATGTGCATATGTCTATTCATGTGACAGCTCTTATTTGTCTAGGATATGTTCCTAGGAGTGAGACTGCTGGATTGTATGGTATTTCTATTTCTAGCTTTCTAAGGAAGCTCCATATTGTTTTCCAAAATGGTTGTGCCATTTTGCATTCCCACCAGCAGTGCATAAGGGTTCCTATTTCCCCGCAGCCTCTCCAACATTTGTAGTTTTCGGTTTTTGTTTTTTTTTTTTTTTATGATTCATGCCAGTAATGCCAGGGTGAGATGGTATTTCACTGTAGCTTTAATTTGCATTTCTTTAATAGCTAGTGATCCCAAGCATTTCCTCATGCGTCTGTTAGCTGCCTGAATGTCTTCTTCGGTGAAGTGTCTGTTCATATCCTTTGCCTATTTTTTAATTGGATTATTTGGGTTATTTTTTGTAGAGGTACTGGACCTTCCTATAGAGTTTAGAGGTTAGACCTTTGTTGGATACGTCACAGACAAAAATTTTTTCTCAATCTATAGGTTCTCTTTTTACTCTTTTGATGAAGTCTTTTGGTGAGCATGTGTTTAATTTTTAGAAGATTCTAGTTATCTAGCTTATCTTCTGGTGTTTGTATATTGTTAGTTATTGTTTGCATCCTATTTATGCTGTATATTAGAACCTCTAGTGTTGACCCTAGTTTTTCTTCCATGATCTTTATAGTTTTGGATTTATATTTAGATCTTTGATCCATTTTGAATTAGTTTTTGTGTATGATGTAAGGTATGGGTCCTGTTTCATTTTTTTGCACATGGACATCCAGTTTTGCCAGTATCATTTGTTAAAAGACTGTCTTTTCCCCCATTTAATGGACTTTGGGCCTTTGTCGAAGATCAGGTGACCATAGGTGGATGGATTTATGTCTAAATTCTTGATTCTCTTCCATTGGTCAATGTGTCTGTTGTTGTACCAGTACCCGGCTGTTTTGACTACCGTGGCTGTATTCTTTCCTTTCCATATAAAGTGAATAATTAGTTTTTCCACCTGTTTAAAGAATGCTGTTGGTATTTGGATCGAGATTGCATTGTATTTGTAGATTGCTTTGGGTAGAACTGACATTTTCACAAAGTTGAGTCTACCTATCCATAAGCGTGTATGTGTTTCCATTTACTTAGGTCTCTTTTGGTTTCTAATTAGATTTCTTAAGCTAATTCTAGAACTTCCATGAGCTTTGGATTCTGTTTTTAAGTTTTAAAAAGACTTACACCACAGTGGGAGAAGGGCTCGTCACTAGGGCGGTTTCTGGGCCAGGCTCAGAGCAGAGAGTACACTGCAAAAGTGGGCATGAGGCCATGATCTGGTTTGACAGGGACTGAGGGAGAGGACTTTGCAAGTTAACACAAGAGTAAAAGGGTGGTACTTCAAATGAATGACAAGGATATGGGAGGGGATTTTAGAATACTGGAATTCGAGCGTGTTGGAGGCTGAAGAAGAGGCTAGTGGAAAAAGGCCTGGAATCTGGTCAGGCAGAGAGGCTGGAAGCAAAACTCAGTGAAGTGATAAGTTGGTCTCCTGACTCAACCCTTACCACAGATGCTTTTCCAGGCCCCACCCTCCTCCATGGCCCTGCAGCCTGTGACACCACAATTTCCTCCTGACTTCTTTAAGCTCCACTCCTCGTCATTACCTCCAAATGAGGCACTGACCTGAGACTGGACCCAAAGCTGCAGGCACCAGAGAAAATCACATGCTCCCTACTCAGAGTCACCTAGCCTTCCCAGGGTGCTGAGGCCCACCACCTCCCGTAGTGCCCACACCATAACCACTGCTTTCTCTTCTAACAGCGGTAGTAATTCTTAGTTTCATTATTTTCTTCAGATTAAAATAACACTTTAAACAATTTTCATTGGAAAGTTTCTCAATTGTATCTAGATACATAGCACAGTTTAGGGGAAAAAAGGTCACTCTAGGCTTGTTGTAAGAATTAAATGGGAAAATGTATGCAAAGTGCTTGGCTTTCTCGATGTAATGAAATAAGCATAGTTACTCTTTTTTTATAGGAAACCTGGTGGCACGATGGTTAAGCACTTGGCTTCTAACCAAAAGGTTAGTGATTCAAACCCACCAGCCACTTTGCAAGGGAAAGATCTGGCAATCTGCTCCCATAGAGATTGCATCCTAGGAAACCCTATGGGGCAGTTCTACTCTGTCACATGGGGTCGTAACGAGTCAGAATTGACTTGACAGCACACAACAACAACAGCAACCCTCACTTTATAGAGTTGGAGGTCAGTGACTTCTCCAGTGCTATCCATCTGGTAAGGGGCATTGTGATACCTGATCCCAGGCTCCACATTCTCAGGTCGTTACACCATGATCCTGGCCACTAGGATGTTGATGACCCTGCCCTAACTCTGGAGAAGCATAGAAAGTTCCAGGGAAGGACCAATGTGCACAAACACAGTGCTGGGTAGCTCCCCCTCCCCCAGGAATAGCTTCCACAGCCTGAGTGCCCGGAAAGTATCCTATGTTTAAGGGAGAAAGTAACAACACTTTAAGACACTTCTACTGTGCTGAGCTGCTACCACTCGGACTATTTTTAACTCGTCCTGTCAGGATATTTTAAGAACCTCATGACTGAGTGATAAGACTGTGGTAGTTATACCTGGCCATGTTTAGCATTTAGCCAGAAATCTTACAGAAGCACAATGTATGTACTGGTGGTAGTTGCCCTGAAAACAAGCAAGTCACGGAAGCCACTGCATTTGATTAGGAAGGAACAGAAGTAACAAGGTGTGGGGTGGGGCAGGCTGCGTCTGGGCTCTGTGACTTAGAGCTCCAAGCCTGAGGTGACATTTCAAACCCCTGTTGGCACTGTGTCCAGCGAAAAGTTCATGGGAGTGTTGGAGACAGGGCTCGAAGTGTGTCACACTGCCGCGTCAGGCTGCTGAGGGCCAGCACTAGTTTGGCTGGTGCATCTGGGTAACAGGGAGGTGGAGAAGTGAGCATTTATGGAATTCTAGGAGCTCAGCATATAAAGAAAACAAAAATCCTCACAACTGGACCAATGAGCAACATCATGGTAAATGGAGGAAGCATTGAAGTTGTTAAGGATTTCATTTTACCTGGATTCACAAGCAACACCCACAGAAGCAACAGTCAAGAAATCAAACGACCCACTGCATTAGGCAAATCTGCTGCAAAAGATCTCTTTAAAGTGTTAAAAAGTAAAGATGTTATCTTGAAGACTAAGGTCCACCTGACCCAAGCCATGGTGTTTTCAATCTTCTCATATGCATGTGAAAGCTGGACAATAAATAATGAAAACCGAAGAAGAATCGACACCTTTGAATTATGGTGTTGGAAAAAAATACTGAATACAGCATGGACTGCCAGAAGAATGAACAAATCTGTCTCATTAGAATGCTCGTTAGAATTAAGGATGGTGAGACTTTGTCTCACATACTTTGGACATGTTATCAGAAGGGAACAGTCCCTGGAGAAGGACATCATGTTTGGTAGAGGGTCAGCAAAAAAGAGGAAGACCCTCAACGAGATGGATTGACACAGTGGCTGCAACAATGGGTTCAAGCGTAACAATTGTGAGGATGGCACAGGACCAGGCAGTGGTTTGTTCTTTGTACACAGGGTCGCTATGACTCAGAATCGACTCGATGGCACCTAAAAAAAACAACAACAGAAGCTTGGTATAGTGGTTAAAGCTCGTGCTCTGGGGTCAGGTGACCTGGGCTCAAACTCCAACTCTGCCCCTTAGAAGCTGGTGTGGCTCTGGGCAAATGACTCGACCAAATCTAATTAACTCCATATCTGGGAAAAATGGGCATAAAAATAGACTATCTCCCTCATACGGTCATTGAGGGGAGCACTTGATGATAGGCTGTTAAATCCTTGACATGGTGCCTGGCCTGTGTTAAAACTCAAAACTAAACCCATTGCCATTGAGTCGACTCCAACTCATAGCAACCCTATAGGATAGAGCAGAACTGCCCCACAGGGTTTCCAAGACTGTAAATCTTTACAGAAGCAGATTGCCACATCTTTCTCTCATGGAGCCATGGGAGGGTTCAAATCACTGACCTTCCAGTTAGCAGCTGAGTGCTTAACCACTGTACCACCAGAGATCCTGGCATGTACTGACCCCTCAATAAATGTTAGCAACAATGAGTCGTCAAAATAACCTTGAGGGAGGCAGTAATAGCTCCATTTTACAGATGAAGAAAACAGCCTCTGTTTATTGGACTACCATCAGCCATAGACTCTCCCACTTTTCCTGCAATAGAGCTCCAGAATACTGCGTCGTTGCCCCTTGTGACCACAGCCAGGAACAAGCTGAATTTCCCTAAAACATTCCCACTATAAATTCATGGCTGCTGCGGATCCACAGGGGATCCACCTTTCCCCCTCAGCAACTAGATTCAACACCTGGGAGTCACTTATGAAGCCCCTGAGTGTACTGAGTAGTCTCTCATTTCTAAACCTTACTTCATGCTATGACCTCTTCCTGGAATGCCTTTTCTCCTCCTTTCTTTCTTTTGAAATTCTTCCACCTGCAAAGCCTAGATCAAACCACACTTCCTCCATGAAATCTTCCCTAATCTCTTCACTCCGTCATGATTCCTCCTCCCTTTGACCTCTGGGGAAAAAGAGTGAGCGGTTGGGGTCTAACATTTCTGAGCTCCTTCCGTGGGCCAAGTGCTTTTCTGACACATATCGTCTTTAATTCCAACAATATTTTTCAAAGATGTTGTTAGTTGCCATTAAGTCGGCTGTCCAACACATGGCACCCCAATTTACAAATGAAGGAAACATTGCTCAGTCCGACTCCATCTTCAAGATCGTCGTTATGCTTGAGTACACTGATGGAGACACCATGTACCTTGAGTGCTTTTCAACTTGCAGGACTCATCTTCTAGCACTATATCAGACAATATTTTCTTGCGATCCATAGGGTTTTCACTGGGTAATTTTGGAAATACATTGCCAGGCCTTTCTTCCCAGCCTGTCTTAGTCTGGAAGCTCCACTGTAACCTGTCCACCATGGGTAACCCTGCTGCTATTTGAAATACCAATGGCATAGCTTCTAGCATCATAGGAACATGCAAGCCACTACAGAATTAACAGATGGTTGGTGATCCTCAATGTTAGGTGTTATCATTTCCCAGAAGAGGAAACTGAGGCTTAGAGAGACTCACTTGGCCAGGAGACAATGGAATTTAGACATCACCCTCACTGTCCACTCCCCTTATTTGACGCTGAGAGTATGTCAAGGAGGGTTAGTTATCTCATCATATGGGCTCCCTAAGGGTAGGCTCCAGGGCTCACTCATGTTTAGCACCAACAGTACCTCCCATTGTGCTGAGCACACAGTGTGGAAAAAAGATCACCATTAGGTTTTAAATTACTAATGACTTACAAAGCAAATAATATACCATGCTATGGGCACAGGAGCCAGACATCATCTGCTGCTATGGAATTTATTGATAGATCATTTTCCTTTGCAAGCAAAAATATCAAAATGCCTGTTTGTCAGATATATGCACACCCATGTTCACTGCTTCACTGTTTACAAGAGCAAAAAGATGGAAGCAACCAAGGTGCCCATCAACAGATGAATGGATAAATAAAGTATGGTATATTCACACAATGGAATACTACGCATCCATAAAGAACAATGATGAATCCATGAAACTTTTCATAACATGGAGGAATCTGGAAGGGCTTATGCTGAGTGAAATTTATCAGCTGCAAAAGGACAGTGTATGAGGCCACTATTATAAGAACTCGAAATAGTTTAAACAGAGAAGAAAATATTCTTTGATGGTTACGAAGGTGGGGAGGGAGGAAGGGAGGAGATATTCACTAATTAGATAGTAGACAAGAACTATTTTAGGTGAAGGGAAAGACAACATAATACAGGAGAGGTCAGCACAACTGGACTAAACCAAAAGCAAAGAAGTTTCCTGAATAAACCAATTCCTTTGAAAGCCAGAATAGCAGGGGCAGGTTCTGGGAACCATGGTTTCAGGGCAATCTAATCCAATTGGCATAATAAAATCTATTAAGAAAACATTCTGCATTCCACTTTGGTTAGTGGCATCTGAGGTCTTAAACACTAGCAAGCGGCCATCTAAGATGCATCAATTGGTCTCAACCCACCTGGAGCAAAGGAGAAGGAAGAACACCAAAGATACAAGGTATTTATGAGCCCAAGAGACAGAAAGGGCCATATAAAACAGAGGCTACATCAGCCTGAGACCAGAAGACCTAGATGGTGCCTGGCTACAACTGATGACTGCCCTGACAGGGAACACAACAGAGAACCCCTGAGGCAGCAGGAGAGCCGTGTAATGCAGACCTCAAATTCTTGTAAAAAGACCAGACTTAATGGTCTGACTGAGACTAGAAGGACCTCGGGGGTCATGGTCCCCAGAGCTTCTGTTAGCCCAAGACAGGAACCATTTCCAAAGCCAACTCTTCAAACAGGGATTGGACTGGACCATAGGATAGAAAATGATACTGGTGAGGAGTGAGCTTCTTGGATCAAGCAGACACATGAGACTATGTGGGCAGCTCCTGTCTGGAGGGGAGATGAGAGGGCAGAGGGGCTCAGAAGCTGGCTGAATGGACATGTAAATAGAGAGTGGAGAGAAAGAGTGGGCTGTCTCATTAGGGAGGGAGAGCGACTGGGAGTATATAGCAAAGTGTATATAAATTTTTGTATGAAAGACTGACTTGATTTGTAAACTTTCACTTAAAGCACAATAAAAATTAAAAAAAGAAAACTTAGATGCATTCAGGGAGAGCTCTGAATAAAAGAGGTTAATCCAAATCACTCTGAGTAAGCAAGGAAAGGGGACAGAAAGTACGTACTCAGAATGTTCTAGGAAGCATATGAATAAAATGCAATGTCTTCACAAAGAATTGTTTTGTGCAGATAGTCTTCTGGAGATAAGAAATGATATGAAGAAAGAGCTGTTTTTGAAATGTTCATAGGATTAATCATGTCTTTTTTATGTATAAAAGCTCAACTTTTTTTCCAGAAAGGCAGAGAACTTGGTTTCATTTTGTGAACTAAGCGTGTCCCAGGTTTGAACTGTCTCAAGCCTTCAATAAATCTCTTTAGTTTTATTTTACCAGAGTAGGAGTCCCTGCTCTTTGACAGTGTTGTTGTGTAATTTCCTTCCAAGTCGTCTTGGAAACTTCCTTGAGAAACAAGGAACTGCAGGTAAGTCCTCACAGAAAGGCTGTACAGGACAGATCGCAAGCGGCAGCGTGCATCCCACAGGCCTGGGCACATAGTACAACGTTGGACACCTAGTTACCCTGCAGGTCAGGAGCTGGCACACAGATTGGCTCATTTAATCTTCGCAGAAGTTCTGAAATGTGGATGATATTTTACAGTTGCAGAAATAGCTCCAGGCGGTTTTTTAAAACTTGCCCAAAGTCACAGAGCTACTAAATGGTAGAGTCCCTCCCAACTCGTGTCTATTTGGCCCCAAAAGGAGTCCACTTTCCACCCAGCGCTTGCTTCCTCGGATTGAACTGAACTGAGAAAGGTGAACGCCACCAACAGGCGTGATCCCGCGTTTGCGCAGGGAGATCCTTCCAGGGGTGTGTCTTCCCAGTTCTGGAGGTTCCTACCTAAGAGGACGCGCTCCCTAACCCGACAGCTCGCCGGGTCTCCGGAGCAGTGAGAGAGAACTCAAGTTTGAGGGAGGTAGCGCAGACCATGGGGAGAAATGAGACTGAGGCTAGCAGTCCAGGGTCCCCGAGGCCCATACCTAAGCCAGTGCTGAGGCCGGACACCCGGCTGGGGTGGACACGCGCCTCTGGGGCAACGTGCTCTTCTCTTGCCTCTACTCCCTTACCTATGCTCTCGGCTCTGAGGGCAAGGAGCTGTCCGTCCTTGTGGTGCTGAAGGCGCTGGCCGAACCCCAGGTCTCTGGCGCTAACGTGCTCAGCCTGGTGCTCTCCGCCCTGCGGCTGCTGCTGCCTCTACTGGTCAGCGCGCCCGTGGAGCTCCACAACTTCGTGTGGTTCCACCACCCACAGGGTCTTCTGCGCCCGGGACTGCCGCGGCTACTACTTCGTGCGCGAGCTGTACGCCTATGCCACACTCCTCAGCTTGGCCAGCCAGAGCGCCGAGCGCTGCCTGGCCGTGTGCCAGCCGCTGCGCGCCCACCGCCTGCTGACGCCACGCAGGCCCGGGAGTCTTCTCTTGCTTGTCTGGGCCGCCTCATTCGGTCTTGGCGGTCATCATTGGGCAGGAGCACGAGCTGGAGACAGTGAGCCGAGAGCTGGAGCCCGCCCCGCGCGTGTGCACGCTCCAAGTCTTCACCCAGGTAAGGCAAGACGGAGTAGGACGGCTCCTCCAGGGCAGCTGAGGCTGGGGAGAAGCAGGGAGGGAAGGAGGACTTGGCCTGTGTTTTCCCCTCTAATACTCACTCCAACCATCCCCAAACTTGGGTGTCATTGGCCTGGTTTTACAGAAGACTTGGGGACAGATTTGGCCAAGGTGAAACAACTACAGAAGTCCAGATTTGAACTCAAGGTTGACTCTGAAAATTCTATGCTCCTACCACTCATACGTGAGTGGTGCTCAAACTTTGCTGGGTATGAACATTACGTGGGGGGTTTGTTAAAAATTCAGATTCCATGACCCAGACTGGCTTCTGAATCAGTGGGCCCCAATGCCAGTGTTCAAACAAGCTCCTCAGATGAATCCGGAGCAGGATTTCTATGGCCCTCTCCAGAGGTCAGATTTGGAGGTGGAAGCACTTTTGATCTCTCTTTTCCGGACCCTGCTCAGGCTTCTAGCCGCATTTCCTTATTACCCTCCTAGTCTTTCCTCTCTCAGTCTTGCCTCCCACAGGCAGGGCCTGTAACTCCTGTCCCACACACACCTAACCTCATATTTCTGGCGTTTAAGTTGAAAGGCCTTTCCTCTGCTCTCTCCCACTCCAACCCTCTTATCATTCAAAGTGAAGCTCTAGCCTAAAGCCTTCTCCTAACTCCCCAACACCCCGGGCTCTCTCCCCCTCTCTTCTGAATTCTCTCAGCATGGGAGGCCTTTATGGTCCTTTTGAAAGCCTTTTCTGAAAGTGATTCCCACCTTTTCTTAGTGTTCAGCTCAGATTCCACATGGGGTGGTAGAACTAGTGGGGTGGGGAGCAGACATACCTGGGCTTGACGCTGCTCGGGCCCAGTGATGTGCCGAAGAAGGAGGTTTGTGTACCTTAGTTTCCATACCTGTAGGGTGAGAATTATAATAATGCCTTGCTCTCACTGATTTTTTAAAGGGAAAATATTAATTTTTCTGTAAAAAATTTCAAAACATTCCAACAACAAAAAATATACTAAACAAAATAACAAAAGTCAAAAAGGAATTACAAACCAAGAAGTAAATGGTTGAAAAAATGTCACCTCTCCTCTAAGTTAATCCATGAGTTTAGGCTGTTGTTGCTGTTGTTGTTAGGTGCCCTCAAGTCGGTTCCAACTCATAGCGACCCTATGCACAACAGAACGAAACACTGTCCGGTCCTGAGCCATCCTTACAATCGTTGTTATGCTTGAGCCCATTCTTGCAGCCACTGTGTCAATCCACCTTGTTGAGGGTCTTCCTCTTTTCTGCTGACCCTGTATTCTGCCAAGCATGATGTCCTTCTCCAGGGTCTGATCCCTCCTTGCCTCTAAGGAGCATTCTGGCTGCACTTCTTCCAAGACAGATTTGTTCGTTCTTTCAGCAGTCCATGGTATATTCAATATTCTTTGCCAACACCACAATTTAAAGGTGTCAACTCTTCTTCGGTCTTCCCTATTCATTGTCCAGTTTTCACATGCATATGATGTGATTGAAAATACCATGGCTTGGGTCAGGTGCACCTCAGTCTTCAGGGTGACATCTTTGCTCTTCAACAGTTTGAAGAGGTCTTTGCAGCAGATTTACCCAATGCAATGCGTCTTTTGATTTCTTGACTGCTGCTTCCATGGCTGTTGATTGTGGATCCAAGTAAAATGAAATCCTTGACAACTTCAACCTTTTCTCCATTTATCATGATGTTGCTCATTGGTCCAGTTGTGAGGATTTTTGTTTTCTTTATGCTGAGGTGTAATCCATACTGAAGACTGTGGTCTTTGATCTTCATTAGTGAGTGCTTCAGGTCCTCTTCACTTTCAGCAAGCAAGGTTGTGTCATCTGCATAACGCAGGTTGTTAATGAGTCTTCCTCCAATCCTGATGCCCCGTTCTTCATATAGTCCAGTTTCTCGTATTATTTGTTCAGCATACAGATTAAATAGGTATGGTGAAAGAATACAACCCTGATGCACACCTTTCCTGACTTTAAACCAATCAACATATTACAATGTTCAACTGAGTGTATCACTGTTGTTTTGGTATGGAGGTGGAGGTTATATGCTATTTAAAAAAACCAGTAAAAATAGCCCATAAACCCCAAACCAAACCTGTTGCCATCAAGTCGATTCTGACTCATAGCCACCCTATAGGATAGAGTAGAGCTGCCGCATAGGGTTTCCAAGGAGTGGCTGGTGGATTTGAACAACTGACCTTTGGGTTAGCAGCCAAACTCTTAACCACTAGAGCACCTAGGCTCCAAAAATAGCCCATAGCATATAGAAAAAAAAATTTTTGTTTCACGTGCCTTCACATGCGCATGTCAAGGTTCAATTGTGGTTTAAGTAATAGTGGATCTTTTATTGTGATCAAAATATGATACTTATACTATCTAATTCTAGAGGATCCAATGAAGTGTAAAGTATGTAATCATAAGAATAATATTAAAATAATCTATATTTGAAGGACAGAATCTTAGGAAATATAATTTTATCAAACTTCAATGAGAGTGAATGTAGCATCAATTAAATAACAGCAATTAAAATTTTTAAAAAATCAATTGAAATTACTTTGAAAGAGAGAAAGTACAGGTAAATGCCCTGCTGTTGTGGATGAGCAGGACCGGCTCCTGGGAAAGCTGAATTACCCCTGCCTGTGGCCCTGGTCCCTGAGCCCTCACAACCTAAGCCTCCTCCTCCCCTCAGGACCCTGCACATCACAGCCACAGAGCAGCATGGGATACTTATCTTCTCCCAACATCCTCCACGCGGGTTCTGAGCTGCAGCAGAATAGAAAGTACACTGCTGCTCACATCTCAGGTTGACTGTAGCTCTCTGCTGGGACCTGGTGGGGACCATGGGAATGAACCCTGCAACCACATGTCCAAACCGTCTAGTATCCAAGTCTCACCATTCTTCACAGATTGGGATAGTGGCTTCCAGGTTGTACCTATTTTGGAGTTAGACTTGGGGGAAAAAAAAAAACGTGCTAAGCAAGGTTTTGTGTTGCAGATAAGCTACTCGCATAGTTTAGTTGACATGGTTTGGACCGACCAGTGCCTTTTTTCAGTAACAGTCTGTAGTGTTCAAGCTGTGAAATAAGCTAGGGGCAAGCATTATTTGACAAACAGCCCATTAAAAAAAAAAATGATTTACTTGAAACATACAATATATGTTAACACTGCAAAATAACCAGATTCAGATTAGGATTCTTTTGGGAAATCTTTTTTTAGTGTCTTATTAAGTGCGTTGATTCACTTTCCATATTAATCAGTGTTCTCAGACCAAGAAAGTGTTCAGTTTTTTAAAGTGCACAAAGCCATGTAGTTTTTCCAGAAAGACTTCAGAACTTCCAAAGATTAATCATCAAGGTATGAATGTATTTTTACTTTCAATCTCTGTTGACTGATACTGAAGCCACAATTCGATAGTAATTAAGTATACTGTCATTGATCAAAACTTTGGTTCAGCAACAAATGAAAATGATTTTCATGGAGAGTGCTTTAGTTTTCCCTTGGTGCTTCTGATTTGTGAACATACATAATTAAGACCCCCCCCCCAAAAAGACTAGTAACTCCTTTAAAAGGCGCAACACCCAATTCAGAATATTTTCTACTGATTTTAAAGTTGGTTTTTAAAGCGCTATTAAAATATGGTTCAGGAGGCGGGGCCAAGATGTCGGACTAGGTGGACGCTACCGCAGATCCCTCTTGCAACAAAGACTCGGAAAAACAAGTGAATCGATCACATACATAACAATCTACGAACTCTGAACAACAAACACAGACTTAGAGATGGAGAACGAACAAATACGGGCAGACAGTGATCGTTTTCAGACCCAGGAGCCAGCGTACCAGGCAGGTGACCTTCGGAGCCCGATCTGGGGCACAGCCCAGGGGGGCAGACGGCACAGACAAGGGGACCAGCCCTACCCCCCGAACTCATCCCAGGAGAGAGCCTAGCCGGTTGGCGCAGGCAGCGTAGCGGCGCAGCCGGTGGGAGAAGCACTCGGGAGGCAGTGACTGATCTTGGAGCGGGGACAGCAGCGTCCCAGCTGGGGAGCCGTCCCGCCGGGGGTTTGGCGGGAAGCAGGCGTGGCACGAGTGTGGGGATCAGCTATATTTCCCTAAAGCGACCCGGGGGCAGGCCCAGCCCTTCGTGCGGGCAACACCCACCCAGTTTGCGCGAGCGGTGCGGCGCACCAGAGGGAGAAGTCCCCGGGAGGAAGTGACTGGTCTCGGAGCGGGGAGAGCAGCGTTCCAGCCAGGGAGCCGTCCCGCTGGGATTTTGGCGGGCGCGGGCGAGGCGTGAGCGCGTTCCCCTGAATAGACCCCGGGGGCAGGCCCAGCTGTTCATGAGGGCGACGCCCACCCAGTTCGCGCGAGTGGTGTGGTGCACCAGAGGGAGAAGTCCCTGGGAGGAAGTGACTGGTCTCGAAGCGGGGAGAGCAGCGTCCCAGCCGGGGAGCCGTCTCCCCGGGATTTTGGCGGACGCGGGCAGCGCGTGAACACGGGGATCAGCTCTATATTCTGAGGTGCTACACTCCTAGCTCTCTGATCCCTCCCCCACCCTCCCCAGGCGGCTCCATTAACATCTGAATACCCCGAGCCAGAGGGAGAATTCAGATAGGGATCTGACTGCATTTTTTTTTTAGCTGATTACCTGGAAAAACTAGTTTCCCAGTGATGGCTCGGAGACAGCAGTCCATATCAAACCACATAAAGAAACAGACCATGACAGCTCCTCCAACCCCCAAAACAAAAGAATCAAAATCTTTCCCAAATGAAGATACAATCCTGGAATTATCAGATACAGAATATAAAAAACTAACTTACAGAATGCTTAAAGACATCACAAATGAAATTAGGCTAACTGCAGAAAAAGCCAAGGAACACACTGATAAAACTGTTGAAGAACTCAAAAAGATTATTCAAGAACATAGTGGAAAAATTAATAAGTTGCAAGAATCCATAGAGAGACAGCATGTAGAAATCCAAAGATTAACAATAAAATTACAGAATTAGACAACGTAATAGGAAGTCAGAGGAGCAGACTCGAGCAATTAGAATGTAGACACATCAACAACACATCAAAAAAATAATTCACCCTGATCAAGTGGGATTTATACCAGGTATGCAAGGCTGGTTTAATATCAGAAAAACCATTAATGTAATCCATCACATAAATAAAACAAAAGATAAAAACCACATGATCTTATCAATAGATGCAGAAAAGGCATTTGACAAAGTTCAACACCCATTTATGATAAAAACTCTTACCAAAATAGGAATTGAAGGAAAATTCCTCAACATAATAAAGGGCATCTATGCGAAGCCAACAGCCAATATCACTCTAAATGGAGAGAACCTGAAAGCATTTCCCTTGAGAACGGGAACCAGACAAGGATGCCCTTTATCACCACTCTTATTCAACATCGTACTTGAAGTCCTAGCCAGGGCAATTAGGCTAGACAAAGAAATAAAGGGTATCCAGATTGGCAAGGAGGAAGTAAAGCTATCACAATTTGCAGATGACATGATCATATACATGGAAAACCCTAAGGAATCCTCCAGAAAACTACTGAAACTAATAGAAGAGTTTGGAAGAGTCTCAGGTTATAAAATAAACATACAAAAATCACTTGGATTCCTCTACATCAACAAAAAGAACACCGAAGAGGAAATAACCAAATCAATACCATTCACAGTAGCCCCCAAGAAGATAAAATACTTAGGAATAAATCTTACCAAGGATGTAAAAGACCTATACAAAGAAAACTATAAAACTCTGCTACAAGAAATTCAAAAGGACATACTTAAGTGGAAAACCATACCCTGCTCATGGATAGGAAGACTTAACATAGTAAAAATGTCTATTCTACCAAAAGCCATCTATACATATAACGCACTTCCAATCCAAATACAAATGTCATATTTTAAGGGGATAGAGAAACAAACCACTAATTTCATATGGAAGGGAAAGAACCCCCGGATAAGTAAAGCATTACTGAAAAAGAAGAAGAAAGTGGGAGGCCTCACTCTACCTGATTTCAGAACCTATTATACAGCTACAGTAGTCAAAACAGCCTGGTACTGGTACAACAACAGGCACATAGACCAATGGAACAGAATTGAGAACCCAGATATAAATCCATCCATGTATGAGCAGCTGATATTTGACAAAGGACCAGTGTCAGTCAATTGGGGAAATGATAGTCTTTTTAACAAATGGTGCTGGCATAACTGGATATCCATTTGCAAAAGAATGAAACAGGACCCATACCTCACACCATGCACAAAAACTAACTCCAAGTGGATCAAAGACCTAAACATAAAGACTAAAACGATAAAGATCATGGAAGAAAAAATAGGGACAACCCTAGGAGCCTCAATACAGGGCATAAACAGAATACAAAACATTACCAAAAATGATGAAGAGAAACCCGATAACTGGGAGCTCCTAAAAATCAAACACCTATGCTCATCTAAAGACTTCACCAAAAGAGTAAAAAGACCACCTACAGACTGGGAAAGAATATTCAGCTATGACATCTCAGACCAGCGCCTGATCTCTAAAATCTACATGATTCTGTCAAAACTCAACCACAAAAAGACAAACAACCCAATCAAGAAGTGGGCAAAGGATATGAACACACATTTCACTAAAGAAGATATTCAGGCAGCCAACAGACACATGAGAAAATGCTCCCGATCATTAGCCATTAGAGAAATGCAAATTAAAACTACGATGAGATTCCATCTCACACCAACTAGACTGGCATTAATCCAAAAAACACAAAATAATAAATGTTGGAGAGGCTGCGGAGAGATTGGAACTCTCATACACTGCTGGTGGGATTGTAAAATGGTACAACCACTTTGGAAATCCATCTGGCGTTATCTTAAACAGTTAGAAATAGAACTACCATACAACCCAGAAATCCCACTCCTCGGAATATACCCTAGAGATACAAGAGCCTTCACACAAACAGATACATGCACACCCATGTTTATTGCAGCTCTGTTTACAATAGCAAAAAGTTGGAAGCAACCAAGGTGTCCATCAACGGATGAATGGGTAAATAAATTGTGGTATATTCACACAATGGAATACTACGCATCGATAAAGAACAGTGACGAATCTCTGAAACATTTCATAACATGGAGGAATCTGGAAGGCATTATGCTGAGCGAAATGAGTCAGAGGCAAAAGGACAAATATTGTATAAGATCTCTAGTATAAGATCTTGAGAAATAGAAAAAACGGAGAAGAACACATACTTTTGTGGTTACAAGGGGGGGAGGGAGGGAGGGAGGGAGGGAGGGAGAGGGTTTTTTATTGATCAATCAGTAGATAAGAACTGCTTTGGGTGAAGGGAAAGAGAACACTCAATACAAGGAAGGTCAGTCTAATTGGACTGGACTAAAAGCAAAGAGGTTTCCGGGATAAAATGAAAGCTTCAAAGGTCAGCGGAGCAGGGGCTGGGGTCTGGGGAACATGGTTTGAGGGGACTTCTAAGTCAATGGGCAAAACAATTCTATTATGAAAACATTCTGCATCCCACTTTGAAATGTGGCGTCTGGGGTCCTAAATGCCAACAAGCGGCCATCTAAGATACATCAATTGGTCTCAACCCACCTGGAGCAAAGGCAAAGGAAGAACACCAAGGTCACACGACAACTAAGAACCCAAGAGACAGAAAGGGCCACATGAACCAGAGACCTACATCATCCTGAGACCAGAAGAACTAGTTGGTGCCCGGCCACAATCGATGACTGCCCTGTCAGGGAGCACAACAGAGAACTCCTGAGGGAGCAGGAGATCAGTGGGATGCAGACCCCAAATTCTCATAAAAAGACCATACTTAATGGTCTGACTGCGACTAGAGGAATCCCGGTGGCCATGGTCCCCAGACCTTCTGTTCGCACAGGACAGGAACCATTCCCGAAGACAACTCATCAGACATGAGAGGGACTGGTCAGCGGGGGGGGGGGGGGGGGGGAGATGCTGATGAAGAGTGAGCTAATTAAATCAGGTGGACACTGGAGAGTGTGTTGGCAACTCTTGACTGGAGGGGGGATGGGAAGATAGAGAGGGAAGATGGCAAAATTGGCACGAAACGAGAGACTGAAAGGGCTGACTCAATAGGGGGAGAGCAAGTGGGAGAAGGGAGTAAGATGTATGTAAACTTACATGTGACAGACTGAATGGAATGGTAAATGTTCACTTGAAGCTTAATAAAAATTAATTAAAAAAAAATACATGGTTCAGTTGTTTTTCTTTTTTAGAAAATGTTTGCAAAGGGAAAGGGGTAGGAGAGCCTTAGACCTAATGAGGAAAAGCCCTATAACACACAAATATTCTGAATTTTTTAAATGATATATTTTTTAAAATATTAGATAATAAGCTTGTTTTTCATAAATCAAAAAAATGTCAAATACAAAGCTTGTAATATAAAACAGCAGTCCCCTTCCTCTGCAATTGATTCATATTTTCTAGTATAAAGGCAACTACCACCCACTCTTAGCTATTGCTACTCTTTGCCTACATATTTGTAATGAACATGTGTGCTTCTTATTTCCAAGTTTTAAATTGTATCCACTGTCTTCTGACTGTAGAGAATGAGCACTTGGCTATCTTACCTTCCCACCCCAAACCTCCACACACTATATTCACACACTTACCCTTCCCTTGCCATCCTTCCAGTGTGATTATATTACGGTATTTGGTCATATTTATGTTCAGTGTTTATCTTCTCGTGCTTATTATGTAAACATTCTTCCCAGATCAGCCATGTCATTTATTTTTATATTTATTTTCCAATACAACTTTTATTTTCTTTGCAGTTAATAATAATCTTTTTTCACTTGCTTAGTTTTCTAGGTACCTATTTCTAATTCATTTTCAACTTCTCTCCCGTAAGTGTAAATACCATCTCAGTGTGTTCAGAACCATCAGACAATCTACCAATTTCATGTTTTGTTTTTCAGTCTTCTCCCAGAGCCCTCTCAGCCCTTGATCCAATCTGACTGGTTGCTTTCCAGGCCTGCTGCACAGCTGTCTTCTTGGGAATTCCCTCCCTGACTCTGGTAAACCTCCTTTCAATCCTCTGTTGGCAACCCTGTTTTTGAATTCCAGGTCTCCCTAGTTATGGCTTATCACCTTATTTTTGATGAAACCTATGCTCTTGTAATCTCCTGAGACACAAGGAAAGGTCTGTGGAAGTTTTTTATGTCGAAGATTTTTTATTTTATTCTCACATTTGTCATAATATGGCTGGGTATAAAGTTTTAAGATGGAAAGTATTTTTTCCTCAAAACTTTAAAGTATCGCCCCATTATTTTCTAGCTTCCACTGTTGCTTTTAAGAAGTCTGATACCGTTCTGGTTCCCCATTCTTGTATATCACTTATTTTATCTCTTTGGAAGCTTTTGTCTCTTGATCCCCAGGGTGGTAATGTCACAAGGACATGCCTTAGCGTGAGTCTGTTTCCATTCGTTGTTCTGGGCATTGGAGGGGGGACAGCTTTCAATCTAGAAGCTCATATCCCTCAATTTTGGGGACATTTTCTTGAATGTGTGTGTGTATTTATAACTTGCTCCCCTCTGTTTTCTCTATTCATTTTCATTCTGGAACCACTATTATTTAAAAAAAAAAAAAAATCCTAGACTAATCCCAAATTTTATCTTTTCTCTCCTATTTTCATTGCTTTCCTCTTATTTTCTGAGATTTTCTCATTCTAACCGTTCTGTGGCCCTAGTCTGCTGCTGCAGATTCCTGGGCCCTTGGACCCAGCTTCATGGCCAGAAAGTCACAAGCCCTTGGGTTGCCTTATAGGACCACCATAACCCTTGGAATTGCCTTTACAGGTCAATGTACTGGTGCCATCCGTGCTCCCCTTGGCTCTAACTGCTTTCCTGAACAGGGTCACCATCAACCAGCTGGTGTCCCTTTGCTCCCAGATGCCATCTACTTCTGCCCCAGATGACTCTGCCCCCAGCCACCTGGAGCTAATGAGCGAGGAGGGTCTCTCTGGCTTCAGCACTTGGAGAAGGATGCTTTCCCTGACGGGCCAGGCCACCCAGTGAGATGCAAGGGATCCAGCCAGATCCATGGCCTCTAGCACAGTGTTCAGGTTCTTAGTTAAGTCCTCTGTAATGCATCCTGAGAGAAAGGGTCCCAGGGTCCTACTCCCACCTCCACCAATCCCTGGGTGAATGACCTCGATCAAGTTACTACCTCTCTCTAGGCCTAATTTCCTCCATGCCTCAAGGGCAGCCAAGGAATTTTATAATCACTAACAGGCTTCCTGCAAGGTTCAGTACTATAATTAAGGAAGGAACGAGAATGCTATACATGAAACCTCTGATCTGCTCCAAGGTGTAGTACACAAAGGCAAGAAGGTGCTTGGCTACTTTTCAGGAAGTCTGGCTGTATGGAGGAATAAGAAAAGCAGTTATACATAAGGACCTTTAGACCTGGAATTGTGGACTCAGATTCTCTGGGTCCCTAAACCCATTTCCTACTAACTCTCCACTTTCCCTACTGCAACACTGATCAGATTTGTTTGTGTAAACTTAGCCTTGTAAAGGGAACATTAAAAGGCACAGAAAAACAAAGGTCTCTCCAAGTGTCTGCTGTAATTCAGACACTAAGATCTAGGAGGATAAAGTAGGTATCTGTTTCCATCAAGGTCATGGTCTTGTGCATAAGACAGTAATGTAAGAGATAAGCATAATATTATATGGTAAGTAATACAAAATCACCACATGAAGGTGTCTGGGCTTCATCTTAAAGCAAATGAGGAGTCACTGAGCCAATGCCCAGCAGCGACAGGGAAGATTTACTCTTTAGCTATATTGCATTCAACAGCTCTTTGGAGGATGGGTTGTATGCAGGCTCCTCAAACTTCAGTGTGCATAAAGAATGACCTGGAGAGTGGGAACACACAGATTGCTGGAGCCCACACCCAGAGATTCTGATTCAGAAGGCTTGTGGAAGACCCAAGATGCTCCATTACTAACAAGCTCTAGTTGATGCTGATGCTGCTAGTCCATGAACCACACTGGACTATAGGATGGAATTGCTGTTCAGGACCGGTGTAGGAGGGGGGGATGGAAAGGACAGAAGATTAGGGACAAAGGAACAATGAGGATACTGTTGTCAGAGACCAGTGGAGAAACAATAACGACCTCATAGTATAGAGAAGTGGAGGGCAGGATGAAGGAATGGAGAGGAGAGATGCTAAGGAGAAACTTTTTATTGGCTTGATTTAGGGAGTAAGGGGAAAACGGGAAGACTCTGGCTTATGACTTTAGTGCCAGATGGACAGTGGTGCCATCAATCAGAAAAAGAAATACACAAGGGGGAGGCTTTATAAGACAGAAAAGACATTTAAGTTTTGTTATGTTTGAGGTTAGATACTAAGTAGAAATATCTAACCATCAGTTGGGAATATATTCTAGTGTCCAGGAGGAGGTCATAGAAGTCTGTCATTGTACTGGTCATAGTTGAAGCGGTTATTTACCCAGAAGAAGGCATAAAGCAAAATTTGGGGACAGAATCAGAAATCGGTTGTATTAAGTAACCTTAATGATCTCTTCCAACCCTTAGACCCCAGGGAAAAGTTACAGGGAAATGTGGTTGTCACCTTCTGGCATCTTCCTCTCTGGAATTGACATAACTGAGAATATGCTTGCTGTCTGTCTGTTAACACCTCTTAGCCTCAGTTTCCTCATCTGTACGACAAAGATAAATAATAGTGCCCACCTCATAATACTGTTTGAAGATTAAAGGACTTAGGACTATGCCTGGTGCCTAGTAAAAATTCAATAAAATTTTGTTGTTGTTAGGTGCCGTCCAGTCAATTCTGACTCATAGCCACCCTATGTACAACAGAAGGAAATACTGCCCAGTCCTATGTCATTCTCACAATTGCTGTTATGCTTGAGCCCATTGTTGCAACCACAGTATCAATCCATCTCGTTGAGGGGCTTCCTTTTCTTCATTGACCTTCTATTTTACCAACCATGATGTCTTTCTCCAGGGACGATCTCTCCTGATAACATGTCCAAAGTATGTGAGACGAAGTCTCACCATCCTTGTTTCTAAGGAGTATTCTGGATGTACTTCCAAGACAAATTTGCTCATTCTCTTGACAGTCCATGGTATAGTCAATATTCTTTGCCAACAACCACAATTCAAAGGCATCAATTCTTCTTCAGTCTTCCTCATTCATGGTCCAGCTTTCAATCACGTATGATGAGATTGAAAATACCATGGCTTGCGTCAGGCACACCTTAGTCTCCAAGGTGACATCTTTGCTTTTCAATGCTTTAAAAAGGTTCTTTGCAGCTGATTTGCCCAGTACAATACATCTTTTGATTTCTTGACTGCTGCTTCCATGGCTGTTGATTGTAGATCCAAGTAAAATGAAATCCTTGACAACTTTGATCTTTCCTCCGTTTATCATGTTGCTTATTGGTCCAGTTATGAGGATTTTTGTCTTATGTTGAGGTGTAATCCATACTGAAGGCTGTTGTCTTTGATTTTCATCAGTAAGTGCTTCAAGTCCTCTTCGCTTCCAGCAAGTAAGGTTGTGTCATCTGCGTAATGCAAGTTGTTATTGAGTCTTCCTCCAACCTTGATGCCCCGGTCTTCTCCATATAGTCCAGCTTCTCGGATTATTTGCTCAGCATACAGATTGAATAGGTACAGTAAAAGGATACAACTCTGACGCACACTTTTCCTGACTTTAAGCCCCGCAGTATCCCCTTATTCTGTTCGAATGACAGCCTCTTGATCTATGTACAGGTTTAGTTAGCATTATTTTCATTGTTGTCGTTATTGTTAGTGCTGTTTTTCTGCTATCCTGGAAGTCCACCACATTTCCTCTGTAGTTTCTTGCTCACAGGTTATGGCCTCAGATGTCCTACAAATTTCCATAAATGAGAAGTCCAGTGTCCCCAGAGGCTGACTGCATTGTTATATTACATGAGCTGTATAATGAAATTCTCAAATACACCTCAGTGAGTGAATAGCTGTTCAACCCAATAGTTCTGTAGGCTCAGGAGGCCTCCAGGTAACTAGCTTCTTCCTCCCTCCCTCACCTCTGAGTCCTGAGGGCGTGCAACAGGCGAACTACAGATATGTAACCAATTGCAAAGTGGCAGTGAGCTACCTACTACAGACAACACTTTCGGGTGAGCATGGTGTCAGAAAAGGGTTGCATTTTAGCTCTGTTCTTCAGGGCAGGTTCTCACCATGTGATCGCAGGCCTCAGGCCCTCTATTGCTTGTACAGGGCCAAGTCCCATTGTATATTGCCTACTTTGTTCCTCAAGGTCTAGGATGCCTGAGCCAAGAGAGAAATGGTGGTTTTTTCCCTATGAGTGTAAAGGGCTGAGTGTCTAGAAACAGCTTAGACCAAAGGTCTGGGAGGGACTAGGAAGAGAAATGAGGGAAACAGAGTGGAAAGACCAAAAAGAGGTTCTTTCTTAATAGCTATGTTTCTGTTTCTCTGAACTCTGTCCACGTCCTGATCCACCATCACCCAACCCTTCCTCACTCCCATACTGTTGCACATGTACACCCATCATGTTCACACACCCCCATGCACACACACCTGAACTGCTGAGATGAGAAGACAGGATGGGCATAAGAAGATGGGGAACTGCAGCAAAGAGGAAGAGAAGGGGATGCCCCAGAAATGCAGCCTGCATTGTGGCAAGTGGCTTCTGCATAATGGGGGTGTGGTCATTCTCCAGCTTCTAGCCCCAGAGCCCTGAAGGGAAGGCCAGAGGCAGGTGATCACACACCTCTTCACAGAGGGCCTACACTGAGATGTAAGGGGAGTTTCCCTGAGGTATGGCCTGTATCACTTTTTGTAAGTGATAAAAGCAGAGGGAAGCAAGCAGTGATATAGGGACCTCATTACCACCAAGCAAGAAGAGCCAGGAGTGGAGCACGTCCTTTGGACCCAAGGTGCCTGTGCTGAGAAGCTCCTAGACCCAGGGGAAGATTGATGACAAGGTCCTTCCCCCCAGAGCCAATAGAGAGTCAATGCCTTCCCCCTGGAGCTGGCACCTTTAATCCAGATTTCTAGCCTCCTAAACTGTGAGAAAATAAATTTCTATTTGTTAAAGCCACTTACCTGTGGTATTTCTGTTATAGCAGTACTAGATAACTAAGACACCATCATCATCATCCTAGAGCCCAAATAGGGCAAAACCTCCTTACAAGAGGCTGCATTAATAAGACACACACTCTCTGCTACTTGTTGCCGAAGCAGAGTGAGAAACAACAGAACCAAAATTGAAAGGAAAACAGGTGGAGAAAACAATTTAAGAAGGCATGATAGTTACATCATGTATTATTCAAAAATCTCATGCAAATCATTAAGCAAAACACCAAGATCTCAAAGACCAAGAAACACACAAGAGCAAATACGTCCAGCCCCAAGAGTTCCTAAAGAAATGACAATTAAAAAACAATAGTGATGCACCATTTTCTAGCTAACACATTAACAAAAAAATTGAAATGACAAGAACAAGTATTGCTGCCAGAAATTGGCTGAGATAAACTTGCTCAGACACTGAAGGAGAAAGAAATTGAATAGCCCTTTTGGAAAGCAAATTGGCCATAAATTTTGAGAGCTACAAAAATGTTAAAAAACAAAACTTAGACCCCATAATTCAATTCCAGAAGTTTTTTTTTTGTTTGTTTTTAAGTCAGTCTCATCCAGGGAGGAAAGAAGCTCTCCTGTGTGCACAGAGGTTTATTAAAATACTCTTCATGGGGTAGCGCTTGCAAGCACTTCACTAGGTACGACTAGCTCACCACATCTTATCCTCACAACAGCCCTGCATGTAAAATACTATTATTGTCATTGCCCTTTTATATGTAGGGAAATGGAAGCAAAGAAAATTTCAGTAAAGTTCTTCTCCCACTACTTGGTAACTTGAGGACTGGACCCCAGGCATGGGACTTGGGAGCAGGGTACTCTACCTCTGTGTCATGCTGCTTCCCCAGAGGGTAATAGGAAAGATGATAACTAAAGGTCCAACATGAAGGAACCAAGTGAATCTCAAAATGTTAGGCCACCATTAACAAATAATAAGTATGAAACTTCTTTAGCAACATAAGCATATGATGATACGTACTATTAACTGAAAAACAGAGTACAATAAATATGATATTATGTACAAACCATATATATTCAGAGACCAGGTCTTGAACGGAGCACTTAAAAATGAAAATGGTGGCTTTGCTAAGGAGCATGAGCAACTTGAGAATAGGGGTGGGGTCCGTTCTCTTCATCACCACCATCTGAACATAAAGAAGCCTGGCGGGCAGCAGACACTCAAAATATCCAAGGGAAAGGACTTTCAAACCTGGTTTTTAAACACTTTTTGATATAATATTGTCTAATTTCTAAATAATAAAGATAGAAATGAAGTTCTCTCTGCTGTTGTCCCCGGTGGTGGCACTGAACAGCTGGAGTCTGGGGTCAGATGGGTGAATTTGGGGGATTAATCCTGCCTCTGTCATTTATGAGCTGTGGGACTTAAATGAGTTCCTTAAAACCTGCTTGGTCCTCATTTCCACATCTGTAAAATAGGCATCATGACAACTATTCCCTGGGTTTTAAGAATTAAATGACATTATGAATACAAATAATAGCCACAACAATGGACTCAAACATACCAATGATCATGAAGATGGCACAGGGCCGAGCAATGCTTCCTTCTGTTGTACAGAATGTTAACTGTAAGTCACGGCCAACTCAACAATAACAATGAATTAAAAAAAAAAAAAAGGCTTAGTGCAGGATCTAGCACTTGCAGGCATGAATCTAGATTTGTTTTGGATCTTACTGTATAATCTTGGACAAGCCATTCAACCTCTGAGCCAATTTTATCTTCTGTAAAATGGTCACAAAGGTATGTTTCATAGTGTCATTGTGTGGATTAAATGAAATAATGGATATTTAATAAACATTACCCATTACTGTTGAGTCGATTCTGACTCATAGTGACTCTACAGGACAGAGTAGAACTGCCCTATATGGTTCCCAAGTAGCACCTGGTGGATTTGAACTGCCAACCTTTTAGTTAGCAGCTGAACTCTTAACCACTATGCCCTCAGCGTCATTATTATAAAAGGAAGCTCTATGATCCTGAATGTGGATTATCTTTATAATTCTGGGTTTAAAAAATGTAAACTATATCCACTTGTGTGGCTGGTTGGTTTGACTGTTTGCTTGTTTGTGTTGTGAGGCCAAGCCAGGGGCCCCCCAGAGTGTTCATTCCATCAGTCTTAAAACCCTAACTTGATCAAAGCCAGAACGCTGGGAAACTGTCCTCAGACTTAGAACCACAAACCACCCATTGCCCACCCAACCCTACCCTTCTTAGCAGGTGGACTGCCAGCCCTGGAAAAGACCTTTGTAGAACTAGCATGGCCAGGAGTCCCAAGTGAGAAAATAAGTGCTCGCCAGAATTTTAGAAAGAGAATGACAAAAGCAATCATAGAATTTGTTTCTTCTCTAGACATGAAAAAAAAAGAAAAAAAAAATTTTTTTTTTCAGACATGAAGGGCTCTAAAAATCTGCATAAGCCCTTCCAACTGTTTTGTTCATTAAAACACTAAGTCTCTCAGAGCTGGGAAATATGCGTAGGCAAATGGACTAAGAACAAACTGAAAACTGCCTACATTGAATGGGCCCTTGGTTCATGGGTTTCCCTCAAAGAACAGGAGTCCGCTGAATCTGCACCGAACTAGATTTCTTTCTGAAAAGTGGTTTCTAAAGGCTTACTTCTCAGGATGACCCAGACCCTGAATAGCACAAAATATATTCAGTATGTGGTTGCACCCAGTACCACCTCCAACAGGAAAACCAACAATTCTGCCAATGAGAATATTGGATCAGCGCTTTCATTGTTCACAAAGCCTGAGGAGCCAACAGTGCCTTCTAATATGTGTCACTGGTGGAAGTAAGTTTTTCAAGACAGAAGGCAGCTGTGATGTTAATGAGAAGGTCGTTACACCTGCAGGAATGAATCTAGATTTGCTTTGTCACTTACTGGCTGTGTAAGCCCAGACAAGTCATTTAACCTGTAAGCCTGGTTTATCTTATGTAAAATGGTCACAGAGATACGTTTCATAGAGTTGTTGTGTGGATCAAATGAAATAATACTGAATCACCTTAAAATGCCTGCTACATACTAGGTGCTCAAACATGTTTGCTAACTCAAGGGTGCTTGTTTTATAGCTAACGGGGTCTCAGAGGAGCTGAGTGATTTGGCCAAGGAATCAAGGCATAAGCCCAAGTCTCCTAATTTCAAATTCCACACCCTCTCCACTGTAATATCCTGCCATGAGAACCTCTACGTCTATATAAATGCTGCTTCTTGGGGCATGATTTCTTTATTGTAACAGCTCTTAAACTGCTGAAAATATCCAGGGGATTTTTTTTTTTTTTCCCTTTGGGAACCACCCTCTGATTCTAATTACTAGGCACATCAGAAAATCATGCCTGGCAGAGCACACAGCAAAGAGGAGACGCTGTGTGAAGACAGAGACAGAGACCGGAGCAATGCAATCTTCAGAGTCTTCAGAGGGAGCGCGGCCCTGGTGATACCTTGATTTCAGACTTTTAGCCTCTAGAATTGTGAGACAATAAATATCTGTTGTTTCAAACCAGAAAGAAAAAGGAGAAGAAAAGCATCTGTGAAGCCAGATGACGAGGAATAGACAACACTCATGAAGTCATTAAACATATATTCACAGTCTAAGCCACTCTGACCCTTCAGTTGAGTTTTACTGTTTGGTTTGGATCATAACTCTCAGTTTTGAGGGTTTCCTAGTTGGTTAGACTTGACCATGAGATCTGTAAGACCATGAGGTAGAGGCTTAAGGTAAGTGAGGGTCTCAATCTCCTGAGGAGTCTACAAAGAATTTTTGGCAGGCTCCCTAAATGAAGAGAAGGTTTGAAGGTTGATTATGGGCTGTTGAAAATGCATGTGTGGGTCTTCCCATTTAAAATGGCATATCTGTAAAGATACACTAGGAAGAACCCATAACATCATACAAAGCAAGGAATGGATAATAAGAATTTGAGAATTTCCACTGACTACAGCCCTACTGAAAAATTACAATTAATGGTTAACGAATGTTCTATTGCCCAAAATAGAAAACCCGCCAGCCCCAAATAAGTTGAGAGTTACCTCATTTCCTATCATCTGGAAATGAAGGTAGAACCTTTTGAGGTGTTCAGAGACCTGCACCACCATTTTACACCTCCCCATCAGTTTCCTTTTTCTACACTAGCTTAGGAAGAACCTGGTAAGAGCACCAACATCAGTGGTACAGCATTGGAGAATGCCTAGGGATGGGCCCGGGGCACCGCATACCAACCAGTCCTGAACCATGGCACTGAATCCAACAACTCCAAAATAATCAGGAAGGAAGCATAAGGACGAGCTTTGCCAGTTGGATAAACTGAACCTGTCTAGACTTTTCTTCATTTCGGAATGAGTGAAAGAAAATATACACGGGATCTGAGAAGAAAAATTCTTCAAGATAAGGTAATTAAATATACTTGCTGTGCTTTCAGGAGCAAGAGCAAAGTCCTGCAACTGCATTATTATTGTAGAAGGTGGTTCATATCCTCCACAGCTTGTGAGAAAGCATGGCTCCTCTGCATCACAGCCAATGGCCATCAAGAGAACAAGCTGTGATGCAATGAGTGTTAAATGTACTGGAGACAGTGAAGAGGGAATCAGCATAAACATTCAATCTGTGGCTTGGTGACACACTTGAGAAGCTCCTCTAGAAGACAGCAGAAAGCATGAGGACATAAAAGACGTGATGATAGACATGGAAGGAAAAACCACTTAAAATCAATAGGGACAAAAGGAGTCGCAGAGAAAGAACTAAAAATAATTTGGGATATATTTAAAGATTTTAATCAGAGTGACAAGATGAATCTTTGACACAGAAAAGGGGCATCATCAAATCTGTGTCTATATCTGTGATATGTATGTGTGTGACGATTGTTGGAAAGAAAACTGCCTTTTTAAAAAAAAATTACATGGTTAAAACACAAATCCTCTTTCATTATAGAAGAACCACGTTTTCTCTGGACAATTTGCATAGAAATTGTCAAATGGGACTAATTTACTGTGTAAACTTTCATAATATAATAATATTATTTATAAAAATAGAAGAATCAAACCATATGGAAGTGTAGACAGCAGAATGTAGACGTCTGCTTCAGGACACCCCACTCCCTGTCACTTCCCTGAGGTAGACACTGTCAACAGTTTGTGCCAGCCTCTCCTTCTGCATATGCAAAAATTCATATATACATTATACAGATAAATATATTTTAAACATAAAATGAAGCTCTATATTTCTTTCTCTGAAATAATTCTATGTGAGTATATATACAGGTAGTCCCCCATTTATGATGGGGTTCCGTCCCAACTATTGGTTCTGACATAAATAGAATACCTCATTTTTTCCCCCTTAGTTTTCATTATCATTGCCTTTTATTATCAGTTATCTTTATAAATCCAATCCTTATTGTCTTTGGGGCTTGGAAACATTACACATAAACTTGCAGATATATTTTAACACTGTATGTAGCACATATTACTATGGATAAGATGTAAAAATAAAACAGTTTTAAGTACAGTTTGTCATAACTCAAATACATTCTAAGTTGGGGACTACTTGTACATCTATCTACTATTTTTAACTTTTGTGCTTGGAAACTCTGTTTCTGGAAAATCAAGTTTGCCTAGAATGATCTAGACCAGTTCAGAAAGTGTACTTCTGTGTTACCATCAGGAATAGAGAAGAATAGAAGCAAAAGAAAGGAAGATAGCCTGGAGAGGGGGAGATATTAGCGGAAAGGTTGAGAACTTTAGGGAACAGACCAGATCGATATGAAGTGAAAAACGAAATCCTGAAGGCCTGTAGAAACATATGACAGGAAATTGGAGGTAAATTCAGATCCAATTGTCCTTAAAAAGGTGCTAGAAAAGGGGGTGATGTCTTAGCTGTGCTAGATGAGAACTGGTGAGGGAAACCAATACATCTAAGGGAAGAGCAGTCTGGCATGTGTTTGCAAAGGGACCACACCACACCACTTGCTGCTGTTTCTGACTCATGGTAAGAGTAGAATTGTGCTTCATAGGATTTTCAATGGCTGATTTTTCAGAAGTTAGATCGTCATGCCTTTCTTTCAAGGTGCCTCTGGACTTGAACCTCCAACCTTTTGGTTAGCAGTTGAGCGCATTAACCTTTGCACCACCCAGGGACAGGATACAGGAAACTCTTGAGATGCAACCTTTAAAGCCACAGATACATTCCATAGAAAGAACAATTGGGGAACAACCCCTAATGACAGGACAGCTCTTTTTGTGGTTACAGAAAATCTGGACATGTTTGAGAGGCAAAGACCAGAAACATCAATGTGAATACTCAAAATGCTATTAGGGGAGTTTGAAGTTCTTTGTAGGTGTAAATACAGGAATTGCTCGTGTCCTGAGGGAACACCCCTGAGAAACTTGTGGAACATGGACTACAAGGGAAGGCCCAGCAAAGACGAGATACATTAGAGCACAGCCAGACAGAACAGGAATACATCAAGTCCAGGCCTGGGTCAGATATTGGTCTGACAACATACCTCACGGATAGTTATCCTACGCAGGAGGATAAGTAAATATTTGCAAAGCACTTGGAATGGTAATACATTTTATAAATAAGTTAATATTTGCAAAGCACTTGGAATGGTAATACATTTTATAAAGTAGTTAGGGCTAAATATGTGTTTTATTAAAATAAGTTAAATTAAAATGAACACATTTTACTTGCATAGTAGATAAAGTTGGCAAATTCCAAACTCAGTGATTTCATCTGTGTGTGTGTGTGTGTGTGTGTGTGTGTGAGAAACTCAACAACGCCAAATCAAGAGAAATGCGTTAGGAAAAAAGATGTCTGGACAGAAAGCAAATTTAAAAAGGCATTCAGATGAGCGCTATGTATTCATGTTATATCCTACATGTGCTAGGGGAGACAGAGACCAGCTTAAGAAGCAGATTACACTGTTAGAACAGCCCTAGGCCTTTCTGAGACATTAAAGACACGTCCTACTATGCAGGAAAAGAGTAGCAGACAAATGCTACTGAAGGCCACGAACACTGAACACAGGAGAGAGGGTGCATGTAGGGCGTTGTGAAGGGCATGTGGGAGAGGTGCTGATCTTCACCAGGAGGCTGGGGTCAGGGCTTCAGCAGCTGAACTTAGAAACAATCCAGTTGGGATTTTTATTAGTTTTGTGTTGTTAATTTGTGTTAATTTGGGGGAAAATTGATAGCTTTATAATATTGAATATTCCCATTAGAATGTAGTTTTGTCTCTACATTTAATTTGATCTTCTTTTACTTAGTTCCTGAAAATTTTCTCTCTCTTCACAAATTTTGTTAGGTTTAATAATAGATACTTTATGGGTTTTGTTATGGTGACTGGGGATTTTATTTCATTTTCCAGTTGGTTACTACTGGCGCAGGAAGGCATTTCATTTTTTTTTTTTTAAATAATTTTTATTGTGCTTTAAGTGAAAGTTTACAAATCAAGTCAGTCTCTCACATATAAACTTATATACACCTTACTACATACTCCCATTTCCTCTCCCCCTAATGAGTCAGCCCGCTCCCTCCTTCCAGTTTCTCCTTTCATGACTGTTTTGCCAGTTTCTAACTTTCTCTACCCTCCCATCTCCCCTCTAGATAGGAGATGCCAACAGAGTCTCAAGTGTCCACCTGATCCAAGAAGCTCACTCCTCATCAGCATCTCTCTCCAACCCATTGTCCAGTCCAATCCATGTCTGATAAGTTGTCTTCGGGAATGGTTCCTGTCCTGGGCCAACAGAAGGTTTGGGGACCATGACTGCCGGGATTCTTCTAGTCTCAGTCAGACCATTAAGTCTGGTCTTTTTATGAGAATTTGGGGTCTGCATCCCACTGTTCTCCTGCTCCCTCAGGGGTTCTCTGTTGTGCTCCCTGTCAGGGCAGTCATTAGTTGTGGCTGGGCACCATCTAGTTCTTCTGGTCTCAGGATGATGTAAGTTTCCAGTTCATGTAGCCCCTTCTGTCTCTTGGGCTGGTATTTACCTTGTGTCCTTGTTGTTCTTCATTCCCTTTGATCCAGGTGGGTTGAGGCCAATTGATGCATCTTAAATGGCTGCTTGCTAGCGTTTAAGACCCCAGACGCAACACTTCAAAGTGGGATGCAGAATGTTTTCATAATAGAATTTATTTAGGCACTTCATTTTTCAATATTGATCTGGACTTGATTTACTATTATTTATTTAGGTTTTCTGCATTTAACCTTACCACAAAATAAATGTAAGGAAAACAGAAGGAATTAATGAAGATGGAAGCAGAAATTAATGACATTGAAAACAAAAGTGCAAACTAGATTTGAACTTACAACCAAAAGTTTATTCTTTAAATAAAAAGTTCAATAAAAGAAACAAATCTTTGGCAAAATTCATCAAGAAAATGAGAAAACATAAAAAATAAGAAACAATCAAAACTAGTAAAGAGATTTTTTAATAATAGAATGTTTAAATTTATGGCAGAATATTTGAACATATTTTTGAAATAGATAATTACCCTGGAAAATACAAAAACTTTAGATAAACCCTGGATATATGAATAGTTGTGAAATAAATTGTAGCCATAGTTAAAAAAAATTCTTTCCTTTAAAAAAAAAAAAAAGGTAGAAGCCAGACCCAGGTCATTTGAAGGGATTATAGTTTCATTTTTTGTATATTATTTTTATCTGGTTTTGGATTTTCCAGCTTTGCAGAACTAGACTTCCATTATTTTCCAGTGCGCTGGAATAGCTTTTATAACACAAGAATTCTCTCTTCTTTCAAAGTTAATTACTTTAGTTCAAACTTGTTACTGTGTCATTCTACTCTCATTTCTATTGATCTCTTTTCTCTGCTGCTGAGAGATGTATTGATGTCCATTTATGATTATGGAATCTGCCCATTTCTTCTCATATTTCTAACAGTTTTTGCTTTATATATTTCATAGCAGTATTGGAATATCTACACAATTTTATAATCATATTATCTCCTTGGGTGTAACTTTATAATTTTAACTTTTCTTTGTTCATTTAAAAAAAAATTAAATCATATTCTACTTAAAGGTCCTTGAGTGGTACAAACAGTTAAGTGCTCAACTACTAGCCAAAGGTTGGCAATCTGAACCCACCCAGAGGCACCTAGGGAGACAGGCCTGAGAAATCTGCTTTTGAAAAGTCACAGCCTTGAAAACCCCATAGAGCACAGTTCTACTCTGCACACATGGGGTCGTCATGAGTTGGAATCAACTCGAAGGCAACTAACAACAGCATTCAGATGAGCTTTCTTAATCCAATCTGAGAGCCTCAATCTATTATTTGGTGAATTCAATCCATTTATGTTTATTATTGGTATGTTTCAATGTGTTTCTGCCACCTAATTTTGCTTCTATTTACCAAGCTTTCTTGCTGTTTCTCTCCTCCCCAACCTGTTCTTGACTTACATTGGATTGATTTTGCTATTGTTGTTTTTCCTTTTAATGCTTTAGATGTTGGACATCTTGTTTCTTATCCTCTAGTGGTTACTCTAAATGTTTTTCAATATAAATATTAAATTTCTTCTCCACTAACATGTTAATCATTCCTGCCCCAGTAAGAATTTCAGCTCAGTTTCATTCATTTTCTCTGCTCCTGTATCGCCAACCACTCCCATGCTGAGCTCCTGTGTGGAGATCATCTAAGATTTCAGTTTCATTCATTTATTCATTCGGTGGTGTTTAATGAGCATCTACCATGTGCCAGGCAATGATCAAGGCTCTGGGGATACGGCAGTGAATGTGTCTTGCAAAACTTCTACTTTCATGGAGGAGAGAGAAAAAAAAAAAAAAAAAACTAAACAAGTAAAATGTATTATATGTTAGTAGGTACCTGACCAAGGAACCCTGGTAGTGCAATGGTTAAAGCACTCGCTGCTAACCAAAAGGTCAGCAGTTGAAACCCACCAGCCACTCTGTGGGAGAAAGATGTGGCAATCTGCCTCCATAAAGATTACAGCCTTGAAAACTCTACAGGGTAGTTCTACTCTGTCATATAGGGTCACTTTAAGTCAGAATTTACTCCACAGCAGCGGGTTTGGGTTTTTTGGGTTAGGTAGCTGATCAGGGATGGCCTTATTGAGGAGGTGACCTTTGCGTAGTAACGGCCAAAGAAGTGACAAAGGGGTTCGAGTGGATGTGAGGGGGAGCCAAGGAAACAGCAAGACCTGAGGTGGTTTTTAAAAAACTTTTTGGGGAAAGAGGTGTCTGGGGTCTTAAACGCTAGCAAGCAGCCATCTAAGATGCATCAATTGGTCTCAACCCACCTGGATCAAAGGAGAATGAAGAACACCAAGGACACAAGGTAAATACCAGCCCAAGAGACAGAAAGGGCCACATAAACCAGAGACCATATCGGACTGAGACCAGAAGAGCTAGATGGTTGCTTGGCCACAACCAATGACTGCCCTGACAGGAAACACAACAGAGAAACCCTGAGGGAGCAGGAGAGCAGTGAGATGCAGACCCCAAATTCTCATAAAAAGACCGACCAGACTTAATGGTCTGACTGAAACTATAAGGACCCCAGTTGTCATGACCCCCAGACCTTCTGTTGGCCCAGGACAGGAACCATTCCCAATGCCAACTCTTCAGACAGGGATTGGACTGGACAATGGGTTGGAGAGGGATGCTGGTGAGGAGTGAGCTTCTTGGATCAGGTGGACACTTGACACTGTGTTGGCATCTCCTCCCTAGAGGGAAGATGAGAGGGTAGAGGAGATTAGAAGCTGGCGAAATGCACATGAAAAGAGTGTGGAGGACGGGAGCGGATTGTCTCATTAGAGGGAGAGCAATTGGGAGTATGTAGCAAGGTGTATATAAGTTTTTGTGTAAGAGACCGACTTGATTTGTAAACTTTCACCTAAAGCACAATAAAAATTAAAAAAAAAAACAACCCTTTGGTGTATTTAGGGTATTTTACTGGCCCCGAGCACGTGGTGCGACTGAGCAGTTTCTATTAGCCTAGTATGGCCCAACGTCCTTCCTCAAGGACAGTAATGTGTTAATTAAAAGATTAATGAGCTTGACTTATATTTCTGAGCTGATATTACGGTAAAGTTATCTAAAGGAGGGGTGTCAGCTATTTGGTAACAGTCACAATTTCAGTGCTTTCCATAGGTGCAATTTTTGGTAGATATGTCACTGCCATACCAGGTTAATAGAAACTGCTCATGGTGCCACATGTCCAGGACCAGTGCAATACCTACCATACCCTAGTTATGCCCCTGGTGGGCACCTGTCTGGCAACATTCAAGGAGGCCAAGATGGCTGACATGCAAAGTAAAGGTGTTAGCACAGATCATGAAAATCCTTGTTTTTGTTGTTTTCTTGGGAGACTTCCTCAGCTCACTTGTCTTGTCTACCTATCTCACCAGACTATTGAGGTTTTTCAGCTTAACTGCCAAAATCTGTAGTTCATCTTTTTTCCCTAGATATAATCTCACTTCTGATTATTTTAATTATACTTGCTTTTTAGGATTGTTTGCTTTATCAGCTCTTTATAGAGGTTATCACCTATTCTTTCATCATGTAGTGTGTCTTATATTTTTTGAGTCTTAGTTGAGTGTTTATTTTGTACTAGGGAGTTTCCATTTGCCTGCTTGTTCTAGTTGCTATAAATTGCCTCAAGTGATTATGGGGTACAGGACATGATATGGAGGGGGGATGCCTATAGTTTGTCTTCACAATGGTCTGGCTTCCCCATGCCCAATTCCTTCCTGCTTGGGAAAGTTTGGAAAAGCTCTCAGCTTTAGCCTTAGCCAGATGAGCGTAGTGTAGAGAGTATGGTCGGAAGAAAAGCAAGGAATCAAATGGCCTACCTGCTACAAACTGGCTCTCCCATTAACCATCCTGGCAAACGCTCCAGGTCCCCTTCCAGCTTCTTTATCTACCCTGAAGCCCAGAGTCCCCCTAAAATCAGCCTTCCTTTGTGGCAGGCTTCTCTGCACATTTTGAGTTGTGGCTCCTTCTGTTTTTGCTTTTCTGTATAATTCTGTCTACCTTTCTTCTCTTTCAAGAATTCCTCAACATGTTAGTATACCCCTATTGTTATGGATTTATCCTTATTTCCTTTCACAAATATCTTTTCTGTCATGCCATGAGATTTTAAGCAGGTGACTCCTGGAGATCACTGGCCACACTACTTTCTCTTAAAACAATGCAATTAATACCCAGCATAAGAAACAGATGTGTTATACCTTTTATTTTTAAAACTGAAACAGGCAAGAATATTAGTTTGTTTTCTCCAAGTTTAAATTAACTAATAAAATGTGGAAAAGTGAACAACAGCTGTTATTTACAAAAGAAAAATATAACTGAAGAAGGTTAAGTTTTTTATTCCAAAATAGGAATCCTGACATATACAAAGTGATCATTTTATAAACATCAATCTAAATCTTTTACACTCATGGACTTTTTTTTCATAGGAAAAAAAAATTGATATTAACTTTTTGGTATCATCTTTTAAAATATATTTCTTGGATTCTCATCCATTTGAGTGCTTATAAATGTCTAAAATGGATGTAAAAGGATGCATTCTGATGACTAACATATGAATTTGTAACTATAAGCTGAGCAGTCCTGTATCTTTAAAATTTTCCTTCAGTTACAGGCCATTCCAAAGTAGTGCGGTATGTGGGGGACAGGGGAGAGACACGGAGTCTGGAGTCCAGAAAGCAGGAGTTTGGATGGTGTTTCTACTTCTTTCCAGATGTGTGATCTTGGGTGAGATACATTCTCTGCATCTCAATCTTCTCATCTTTCAAATGGGGAGAGTGATTCCAAGCACCCAAGGTTTTTGCAAGGATGAAATAAGACAATATATGTAGAAGCACCTGGCCCAATGCCTGGCCTATAGTTGGCATTCTAAAACGTCAGTTTAGAAACCACTCTGGTAAGCATATGAATGAGAGAGGAATATGGAATATCCCTGCTTTCTTCCCTCTTGTGTTCCCACTTCCTCTCCGGTCAGGTAAGAATTTCTCTGAAGAAACTAAGCATTAATAAGAGAAAAGCTATTTAAGGAGCTGAAATCGAGCTTCAATAAATTACAGTCGTGAGCCTAGTTCTTATCAACTATTTTATATATCACTTTGGTTCTTTGGAAACCCTGGTGGCATAGTGGTTAAGAGCTACAGCCACTAACCAAAAGGTCAGCAGTTGGAATCCACCAGGCACTCCTTGGAAACCCTACGGGGCAGTTCTACTCTGCCCTATAGGGTCGCTATGAGGCAGTATCCACTGGATAGCAACAGGTTTGGTTGTTTATTGTTTCGTTATTTCAAGTAAGCAATTTGGTCCTCTTCCCTTTGTAAGGCAAATTCTATTTTTTAAGTAGGTCAACCTCTGTAACCCTAATTTCCTTTCTAAAGCTCTTCTGGTTTTAAAGGAAGCTTCTTTTCACCTTTGTCCTTTCTAAGAGACAGGGTATTTACCCTAGACTATTTTAATAGAATCATATTTGCTCTAAAGTAAAACAATTTGTTTTTCTTTATAAATTTGACGCCTTTGGGCTAGTTTCTAAAAAAAGCAAACTTGTAGGCAATCAAGTAATCCTCATTAAGTGATCTAATTCTTAGTTTATCTTGTCCCCAGCCTTTACAGTTAAAATGTTCTTTTGGAATATTGCTTTGTAGTAGGTTACAGGAAAACTTCCTTGGCTGAAATCACGTCCATTGTCTGAAATGCAGGTACCTCTACAAGATAATTTAAGAGGGATTCTTCGAGACTAAGAGAAAACGCAGGCTTGTCCATGGAAGTATACAAATGACATAATAACAGACCAACACTTGTTCTTCAAAAATGGTTTTAAAATAGCCCAGAGTAGTGAGGTAAGGTAGGAAAGGCTCTAGCCCAGAATTCAAGAGGCTTGGGTTTACATTCCTGCTCACCATCAACTGGCTCTTTGTCACCTTCAGTTAGTCACCATCCATCTCTGGGCCTCGGTCCCCTGAGAAGTACTATGAGAGACTGAACAACAGTCTCTGGGACCCATCCCAGTTCAAATACCCCATGGTTCTAGGACTTCCTTTAGCTTCAGTGAGGGCTCTGAATGCTCCACTATTCCAGAAAATCTGCCGCTGTCTCCCTCAGATGTGCCTTCCAGTCAGAAAAAAGAGAGGCCTGTCTTCCTTCGCATTGGCAGTCTGGAATTCATCACGCAGTCGGAACTGCCACTCATCTTCCAGCTCAAGGCGGACGACTGTCTGGCGGAGTGAGTTCCGATCCTGGCAGATCACACACAAGGTTGCACCTGCGTGGCCAGATGTGTAGAAGACATGTGAAGAGAAAAGATGAATTATCAAAGAGAACACTACTGTCTGAATGCTCCATGCAGTTAACACACTATGATAATATGATGTTGTTGGGAAGGGAAGAACCAGATGTCTGAGTCAGTCTTGTTTCTTCTGTAACGCTTTATCATCTCAGCAAGATATAAAGTGCCATTGTTATTTGGTGGGTGAGACAACATTGAGGCAGAATAAAAGCTGAAAAAAAACTGAACGGAGGAGAGGAAGTGGAAGGAGACAGACTGGTCTGATCACAAACCAAGCAATCACAGCTGCAGGCCTTGTTGCACACCCCCTTGTCCCATCCCACCCACAGCTTAATCCCACTTTCTTCACCCATCCAGGCCTGGTGCACCTCCCACCTCTCCTCACATGCCCAGCCATTTGGATTCTCCCTCCTCGGAACTTCTTCCTTCCTCCTTTCTTACCTACCTACCTACACTACCCTCCCCTTAAAGGAAATGTTTCCTGAGGGCAGAGACTGCTGTAGAAACCTCTTAATATTTCCCAAAGCCTTATATCCTGTTAGCCAGCCACTGCCGTCGAGTCGATTCCGACTCACAACGACCCCGTAGGACAGAGTACTCACTAAACAGCTTACTAAATAGCTGCTACAGAGAAAGGTCAGAGTCAATACCAAAAAAAAGAAAAGTAAAGGTCAATTAAGAATCTGAGCAGGATTGCAAATACAGATTGGAAGTAATTTTTTAAGCTCACATAGAATAAGTGTTTGTCACTCTCAACCACTTGAGCATGAAAACAGCTACAGAAGATAAAGGTTAGAGCAAGAGCCAAGAAGCACACGGTGACCCAGGGCAAGCAGGGAGAGCTCATCCGCCAGGATGGAGAACCGTCTAAGGAGAGCTGGGCCCTGATTTTAAGGATGTGGACTGAAAAGGAACACAAACATTGAAAAGGCCTGCTATTCAGCTAAAAGAAAGGGCGGGTGTCTAGTCTCTTATCTGAACGGGTATAGGGAAAAGAAAGCCAGCCTGGGAGTAAGGAGACCCAGGACTCAGTCCCAGCTTTATGTGCTTTGCAGGATAATCAGGGCAGTCATATTCCCTCTTGGCCCAAGTTTGTTCCTTGACAAATCAGGACTAAAGCCAAAGGTCATCTCCTTGGAGGCACTGGGAGACTACAGGCATTTAAGTCAAAGTCCAGGGTAAGAATATTCTACGTTACCTTTTAGAAAATGAAACTTTTTCAAAAAGCTAGCTCCCACAAAAGAGTCACAGAGGTATAACAGGAGTCCACTAAACATCAAGTCAGAGCTGCTGATGTTTAAAGAGTGGGGCCTGGAGCTCACGTAACAAACAGAAATCTGAAAAAGAAGGAATCCAACAGAAAGCATTGCTTTCCATGAGTTACTCAACAACATTACACTAGGAGCTGGAATCTAGTAAATATTAACTGCTTGGCCAAATTCGAAGTTTTTTCAGAACTAGAAACGGTATCTTAATGTAATTTCCAAATTTATATCCTTAAAATCAATTCAAAGAGATTTATCCAGATTTATCTACACAATAATTCATTTGGGAATCAGAAGTGTTCTGGCATCCGAATCAGATTTGAGTTCCAACTTATTACACCTGGGCAAACCATTTAAACTCTCGGCCTTAATTCCATCATCTATAAAATGGGGTAAGGACCTGAAGCAAAGCAGTTGAGTAGCTATAACTTAGTGCCCTGGAGTCTAGTTTGTCTGTTTTAAGACTTTCTCAGATTTATGGATTTAACACTGACCCTCGAGAAGTTACCTGAGATCCCAGGTTAAGGTAGCAGTCAACTGACAGCACAGGGTGGTTGTAATTCTTCAGGGAGAGGGGGAAGAAGTGGTGGCTGTGGTACTGGAGGAACTTCTCAAGCAGGAGCTGTGCAGGGGCAGCGAGAAACGTGTGCTTGCTGTCCGGGGCACAGATGTACTGGGCTGGCACAATGGCCACGGGGTTATCAGACACCTGCATGGGAAGGCATGGGCATCAGGTCACTCCCCGCATTGAGGAAGGAATGATAGGCTCACCCCAGGAGAAAGAAGTCCTTCCCACAGGTTTCTGGGCTGTGTGGGAACCCAGAGGACTGGGGTGGCCCAGTTATGGCAGCTAGAAACAAGACTGTGTAGTGGAGGCAGTGTGATGAACTGAGGACACATAGTTCAAAAATAAACTCTCTGTTCAGAAAAGTTAGGTTTTTTACCAAAGTGTAATTTGTGAAAATTAATCAATGTGATCAGTAAGAATAGTAGACATTTATTATTACATGCAGAAAATTGGCGGTCTAGTCGAGGAACAAAAAAGAACCAATCGACCTTGTGGACTTTTCCCCAAATTCAGTGATCCAAACCTCTAGGAATGGCACCGCCAGCCAGAAACCTATAGGTCCGCCTCCTTCTGACTGCCTCCCCGCCATACCCAGTCAGTCACCAAGTCTCATCAGTTCTATCTCTAGCACATCCCGCCCATCCCATCTTTCCTTTCCCTCTCAGCTGCGTTCCAGTCCACTATCTCTTACTCCCATCACCAGTACACTTTCCATACGGCAGATCGTCCAGAAAGACAGTCTACATAAACACAGCTAACGAAATCCTCTGCTGAATTCCCTTCAGTGGCTTCTCATCACTCCAGGGAAACGTCTAGAACTTATTCACATGGTCAGTAAGGCCCTGCCTACTTCTCCAGCTAATCTCCCGCACCTTCCTCCTTCTCTTTACACATCCTCCAGTGCCTCCTTTCAGTTCTTCGACTATACTTTACCCCCACGCCCCTCGGCACCTTCCCCATATCCTTCCCTCTGTCTGGCTCTTTTTGACTAGCTGGCTCTTTCTCATCCATCAGGTGTCTACTTTAATGCCACTTCCTCATGGAAACTTCCAAAGCCACCACCCCCGTCCCCATCCCCAGATGACACCTGGCTAGACTAGGCCTCTCTGTTACACACACTTCACCTTTGTGGCGCTTATTACAATGGTTAACTATTAAGAAGGGTAAATGTTTAACATCAGCCCAGGCTGCTAGGCTATAGACTCCTAAATGAAGGGATTGAGTTTATTTTGTTATAATTCCTGCCCTAGAGTGGGTGCTCAGTAAATATTTAATGGATAGATAAATGAAAACTATTAAGTTATTTTATTCACATGGAAGAGTATAAAAAGTATTGCTGTGTCTATATATAATCAATGTATGATATGTTGGCAAATAAACATAATGGAAAAAAAAGATATACTCAAAATAGGAATAAACATAAAATACCTAAGAGTGAACCTAAAAGGAAATGCATAAAAATGTGCTTCAAAAAATGATACTGAGGGACATACAAGAAAAATGAAATTCGTCTTAAAGGCAGATTGGGCTTTTTGGTAGAAAGACAATATGGTAAAGATCTCAATTCTTCCCAAATTAAACTAAAATCCTAACACAATTTCAATAAAAATTTCCCCATTTTTTTTCCTTTTGGAATTTAATTAAGTGAAGGTCTTCTGGAAGCATAGACTTTTTTTTTTTAAGTCTTCCTACTTTGCAAGAGGAAGAGGATGGACTTTCCCGCTCAGAGGAGACTTTAATCTCTGCCAGTGGGAAGGGCAGGTGGAGGATGCAGCTAGTATCTGAGTTCTGACCTGGCACAGCTCAGGGGAGTTAACTGCATAAGGAGCAAGCGGAGACCAGGAAGGACATAGGTTTGAAAAGGCACCTGGTATCAGAATGGCTGATGTCACCAGGGCAAGATTCAAGATAGGTGGATGGTAAAAAACAGAAAAATGGGTACGAGCCCATGAGATCAAAGAGATCTTCAGGCAGAGACACTCTAGCCTGTATGACTTCCTGGAAGACAATGACCTCTGAGAGTTTGCTGGGATTTTGCATCTTAAATTCCCCAGGCCTGCTCAGCTAGGACAGACATAATCAGATCATCTTACTACTCGGAGGTGGGGTCTTGGACAGGTGACACAGCTATCAAGCTAGGCTGGCAGTGCCAACCAACCAGTTATTTAGCCCAAGGAAGCCCTGGTGGCACAGTGGTTAAAACACCCAGCTGCTAACCAAAAAGGCCAGCAGTTCAAACACACCAGCCACTCCACAGGAAAAAGATGTGGCAGTCTGCTTCTGTAAAGATTTACTGCCTTGGAAACCCTATGGGGCAGTTATACTCTGTTCTATAGGGTCAGTATGAGTCAGAATCAACTCGATGGCAGTGGGTTTGGTTTTTTGGTTTTTACCAAGGATACAGAGAAGACTATGGCATCATACCTGCCCTCAGGGAGCTCTGCCTAGCAAGAGAAGCCAGACAAGTGAGCAAATAATTACCATCCAAAGTCACTGAGTGCGATGATGGAGATATGCAGCGGGATTATGGGAGAATCCCTAACTCAGCCTAGGGCGGAGCGGGAGGCAAGAGTATACAAAGCTGCTTTGTGCTGGACATGAGACCTGAGCAGAATCTTAAAGCAGAATCTTTAACACTGGTTGAAAAAAGAGACCAGAAGAGAAATCTAGTGGGATCTTTAATGGCTCCGTGCCATTAGAATCCCTTACTAACACTACGCAATGGTCAAGCCTCACCCCTGACAGCACCGTCAGTTTTCACACCCAAACAGCCTGGCAGCCAGCCCAGCACTCACCTTGGATGTGATGTGGAAGGACCTGTGCCCGCCCACCGCAATCTGCTTCTTCATCATGCTAAAGCGGTTGAATCTGCAGAGCAGGAGGCCCGCACTGTGCACACGCAAGTTGAAGTCCACATCGTCACACATGAACCTACTCAGAACCAGAGGAGGGACGAGATCTGATTGAATGGAATCATGCCCACCCAGCCAGTCCCTCACCAGACACCTGGAGCATGCACCCTCCTGAACTAGGGGGTTATAAAGACAGAGTCGGCTTCGTTCCTACCTCTAAAGACCTTACTCTAAGGAGGGATATGAGACAAAACAAGTAAAAAGGGAGAAATGTTAACACATCTGTACCAGGAAGGGAAGTATATACCTAAGGCTTAAACTATCCAACAGCTACCAGTCCCATGTGCCAAGAACTGGGTGAAGAACTTTACAGGCACTTGTAAAAAGTATCTAATTGTTAAAACAACCTAATAAATGGACTAAATGACTTAGTATAGTTAAAATGCCAGTCTTATGTAAGGCAATCTACACATTCAACAATCCCTACCAAAATTCTAACAGCCTCTTTGCAAAAGTGGAATAGCCAATCCGCAAATACATATGGGATCGCAAAGGGCCCTGACCAGCCAAAGCAACCTTGGAAAAGAACAAAGTTGGAGTATGCTTCCTCATTTCAAAACATACTATAAAGCTACAGTAATCAAAATAGTGTTGTATTGGTACAAGGGTAGATATAAAGACCAATGGAACAGAATTGAGAATCCAGAAATAAACCCATACATCTATGGTCAATTGATTTTTTACAAGGCTGTCAAGTCCACCTCAAAAGGAAAGAACAGTCCCTTCAACAAATGTTGCTGGGACAAATGGATCTTCACATATAATTTAGACCCTGACACCATATATAAAAATTAACTCAAAATGGATCAATGACCTAAATATAAGACATAAAACCATAAAATACTTAGAGGAACACATAGGGGTAAAGCTTCAAGACCTTGTTTTTGACAGTGGATTCTTAGGTATGATACCAAAAGCATAAGCAACAAAAGAGAAACAGAGAAATAAAAGATAAAATGAACTTCACCAAAATTGAAAACTTTCATGCATCAAAAGGTTTTATCAAGAAAGTGAGAGACAATCTACAGAATAGAAGGTAATCTGATATATTTGATAGAGATTTAATAACCATACTATATAAAGAATGCCTACAATTCAAAAACAAAACGACAACTCAATGAAAAAATGGGCAAAGGTCTTGAATAGACATTTCTCCAAAGAAGACACACAAATAGTCAATATACCCAAAAAACCTACTGCTGTCATCGAGTCGATTCTGACTCATAGCGACCCTACAGGACAGAGTAGAACTGCCCCACAGGGTTTCCAAGGAGTGGCTGGTGGATTCAAACTGCCAACCTTTTGTTTAGCAGCCAAGCTCTTAACCACTACACCACCAGGGCTCCATAAATAGTCAATAAGTACATGAAAATAGGCTCACCATCATTAGTTATTAGGAAAATGGAAATTAAAACCACAACGAGATACCACTTCACCCCCACTAGGATGGCTATTACCCAAAAAACAGGTAATAGTATATGTTGGCAAGGATGTGGCGAAATTGTTAATTCTCTTACACTACGGTGGAAAACAGTTTGACAATACCTGAAAAGGCTAAACACAGAACTACCATACCAAAAAAAAAAAAAAAAATCAAACCTATTGTTGTTGAGTCAGTTCTGACTCATAGCAACCATATGACCCAGCCAATCCAAAAGACTTGAATGCAAACACAGATACTTGTATACCAATGTTCACTGGAGAACTGTTCACAACAATCAAAAGGTGGAAACAACCAAAATGTCCATCAACAGATGAATGCATAAACAAAATGTGGCATCTATCCATACAAAGAAGTATTATGCAGCCATAAAGAGAAATGAAGTCCTGATATGTGCTACAACATGGGTGAACCTTGAAAACATGCTGAGGGAGATAAGACAGACACAAAAGGACAAATGCTGTATGATCGCACTTACATGAAATATCCAGAGCAGGCAAATGCACAGAGAAAAACTTAACAGCGGTTACCAAGGGTGGGAGACGGAAGGGAAAATGAGGATTATTGCTTAAGGAGTACTGAGCTGCTGTTTGGGGTGATGAAAACCTTTGGTGATGGCTGCAAAACATGGTGAATACAACTGATGTCACTGAATTGTACACTTAAAAAATGGTTAAAATGGAAATCCTGTCATATTTTGCCACAAGCAAATTAAAAAAAAAACAACAAAATTCTTCCAGGGTAAAATTATTACCTACTTTTTACAGCCGAGAAAAATAAGGCTCAGAGAAGATAAATAGCCTGCCTAAACTGCAAAGCTGGTAGGTGGTGGAACCCAGACTCACAGCAGGTCAGCCTGACTCCATAATCTACATTTTAAGGTGGGCCATCTTGGGCTGTGTGCCCACTGCTTGGCATATTAAAAAAAAACCAAACGAGTTGCCATGGAGTCAATTCCAACTCACGGTAACCCCATGTGTGTCAGAGCAGAACAGGGCCATAGGGTCTTCAATGGCTGTCATCTCTCGGAAGTAGATCACCAGTTCCATCTCCCAAGGTACCTCTGGGTAGATTCAAACCACCAACCTTTCGGTTAGTAGCTGACTGCTTAACCGTGTGTACCATTCAGGGACACAGAGATAGTCAATAAACACGTAGTGACTGAATTATTCTTGAGATGTGAGCACTACTGTGGCTAGATGTACAGAAAGTAACATACAGATATTACTTTACAGCCATCTTCAGTGCTAAAGTTTCTTAAAAAAAAAAAAAGTATGCAGCAGGAGAAGGAGCCCAAAAACAAGATAAACAAATACTACAGTGTAATTCACTAAATACAGTATCATGTGAATTGATGAATGAAAATGAACACTCTTATGCAAATCTCCACTCCGTAAAATTGGACACCACCAAAAAATGGTGAAAGCTGAAAGCAGGGGCCAGGCCAACATGCATGGGCGGGAGTCCTCTAGTTGGCACCTGCAGAGCAAAGCTGACGAAGCCATCTGCCCGGCCTAAGGCCTGCTCCTCCTGGAGTGCCCTGGGACCATGAGCGGTGCCGACAGCTGCACTGGGGCGGCCCCCCAACCCTCCACTACAAGGGGCAGGAGCTCACCGATTCTGGTTGTACTGCACGTTCTGGGTCAGATCCACGTTCAGAATGATGAAGTCATGGACGTGGCAGCGGGAGAAGGGCTCGCGCACCTCACTGCTCCTGGTCTTGCTCGACCACTTCCGCATCCCGATCAGGGCATAGTGGGTGATGTCGGGGGACGCCTCGATGTGCTGCATGACGTGCTTCAAGGAGACATGCCTTTCCGACCAGGAAAATTCCCTGCTCAGAAGAGGGAGATGGATATTCCTATGTCGACATTCAAACAACAGCAAGGTTCCCGTACTAGGCCAGCCATGGCATTGGTCGTCCAAATGAACCTCGTGTGCCAACAGAGCTGGTACCACTGAATCCATCACAGCCATCAGCTGTGCTGGGCATGGGTTAAGCACTTCATACTCGTTATCATTTAATTCTCCTAACAATCCTATGACAGAAGCATTATTATCCCATTTTATAAATGAGGAAAATGAGTCTCGGGATACCTCGCCCAAGTTCACTCAACAGAGCTTAGATTTGAAGAGTTCTCTCTGACTCCAAATCCTATGTTCTTTCTCTCATGACAAGCCACTCACATCTCCAGTCTGCCCGACATGAACGTAAACTGGTATAAAAGGAGTTTGGCTTTCCACTGTGAAATCCAAATGAGAAAGTGGGGAAGTAGGAAGACCCTATAATACCACCCTTTCCAGATTGACAGTATTTGAGATACACGAAGATGGTAAGGTTGGCCATAGTGAAACTGACACTTGATGGGCAAGAAGAGAACGGATGAAGGGAGTAACTGCATGGCTGTGAGTAAGGGCCTAGATAAGGGTTCTGTCCACGAGGGCCCAGAGAAGTTGCCCGATTTTTCTGGACCTCAGCTTTATTTTCCTCAACTGAGGTGCTTAAAATAAACTCACTGAGGCACCAGCCAGCTCTGACATTTCAGGACCTTTATTTTATTGTTATAATTAAAAAAAATACTTTATTGTGTTTTCAGTGAAGGTTTACACAGCAGTTTAGGTTTCCATTCAACAGTTTCTATGCAAATTGTTCAGTGATATTGGTTACATTCTGTGGGTAGTAATAGCTGGGCACCATCTAGCTCTTCTGGTCTCAGGGTAGATGAGGCCATGCTTCAGGTAGACTATTTGTCCTGTAGACTAGTTTTTTTCTTTGAGACTTTGGTTTCCTTCTTCCTCTTTTGCTCCAGATGAGTAGAAGCCAATAGCTGTATCTTAAATGGCCACTTGCAAGCTTTTAAGACCCCAGACACTGCTCACCAAACGGGGATGGAGAACATAACTTTATGGACTGTATTATGCCAACTGACCAAGATGTCCTAATCCTTCAAACCCAGAAAACCAATCCCTCAAAGTGTTTGGTTATGTCTAAGAAGTATCTGTAGCTGTCCCCCTTACGCTTTATTATGTATATGAATATATGTGCACATAGTCACAAACATGCATGTACACACATATGCATTAACCTACATATAATATATATACACATATATGTTATGTATATACTCACATATGTGTATCTATACACACACTTGCCCACGCACAGACATATATACCGCACATACATTCTTTGGTTGTTTTGCTGCTGTTGTTCACAATTATATATGCCATAGCCATTACCAACAGATCCTTTTTTTTGTGTACTTTTTAGTGACATTGTTTACCTTTGTCAAGCTGTGTACACTTCATCTCAAATAACAAGTGTCTACTATCTAGAGAGTGAATCTCCCTCACCCCCCCATTCCTAGTAACCACTAATGAATATTAGTTTCTGTATATTTAATTGTTTATGTCATTTCAAATTTTTTTATCGTGACTGACTTATTTTGCTCAACAAAATGTCCTCCAGGTTCATCCATGTTCCAAGATGTTTCAAGAACTCATCTTTCCTTATTACTGAGCAGCACTCCACTGCACGTATATACCACATTTTACTTATCCATTCATGTGCCGATGGGAGGAGTAGACACCCTTCATTACTCTTCTTTTTCAAATTTTTCTTTGATATCTTCATTTATTAGTTCTTCCAGAAACACTTTAAAATAATTTTGTCATTCCTTCCCCTCCGGTTATTTGCTGACTCAAGGGGAAAAACTCATACCTTTACAATAGAAGAAGCAGTGATCACTATCTTATCCATCAAACTAATTGCAGGGCAGCCTGAATTATCTGCCTCTGCATGTAATACAATATGGATGACATTCCAGGACTTTAAATGCTGCGTTAAAGGCAGAATACAGAGTTCAGTTCTCTTCTTTGCTCTACTGTCAAAACAGCCCTTAGCCAAAGTCTAGCCCCTGGAATAGTGCCAGGACTGAACATTGACAGCAAGTGTAGCAAGATGGTGAAGTGAGTGGACGCTCCTGTTTACTCCCCCAGCAACTAAGCCACTGAACAACAAATAAAAACAAGCACAGACTTCAGATGGACAGGCGACACAGAGGAAAACAGCTGGCTCCCTGCCCACAGTGGGACACAGTGGGAGAGCCTACGCAGGGGCACGCATGAGGGAAAGACAGAGATCTCCCCACCGTCACCACAGGAAATTCAAGCCCCACCACTTATGTCAGCATCTATGACCAGCTAAACCACTCCCCACCCTGTGCATGTGTACTGAATTCTGGAGATCAAGCATCCAGACCACCTGAATCAGCGCTGAAAAAACCTAAGGATAAGAGTGCCGTTGGGTCAACTCTGACTCATAGCAACCCTGTGGGGCGTGGTGAAGCTGCTCTGTGGGGTTCCTAGGGCTGGAGTCTTTGCAAAGGCAGGCTACTGCACCTTTCTGCCATGGAGCAGCTGGTGGGTGTGAGCCCTGGCCTTTCGGCGGGTAGTTGGGCACTTGGCTGCTGTGCCGCCTGGGTGCCCAATCAGAAAATTTCCCCATAAAAATCAGAGTCCAAAATTTTAAGTAAAAAAAAAAATAACAAAATGGCCCAAGTTCAACAACAAAAAATAGACACAAAGTCACAAGAGAAGAAAGGCCAATCAAAAGCAAAATGAAGAACAGGAAATTTCTGCTACAGAGGCCAGATTAATGGAAAGAACTGAAAATTTTCAGACTGTGGTGCTAAATATGTTTAAAGAAAACAAAAAGCACACAGAAGACAAACTAGTGGAGATCAGGAAACAAATGGAGGAACAAAATGAGAGACTCAACACAGAAATTGAAAACATCAAAAAAAAAAAGAGAATTATTTAAACTGAAGAATAAAGCAACTGAATAAAAAAAAGCAAAAGAAATACTTAACACAGAGTTGAACAGAGAGCAGATAGAATAAATTAACTAGAAGACAAAATAATTGAATTTATCAAGTTTCCAGAGAAACAAGAAAAAAGAACAACAAAAAAAAGTAAACAAACCCAAACAGAAATACGGGATTCAACTAAGAAATCTAACATTAGAATTTTTGGAATCCCAGAACACCATGACAACAATAAAGGCATAAAAACAATTTTCTAAGAGATAAAAAAAAAAAAAATTTTAGCCAGCAAGAATTTCCCAGACCTGAACAGCGAACAAAGCCCGCAAATACAAGAAGCTGTGGAAACCCTGGTGGCATAGTGGTTAAGTGCTACGGCTGCTTACCAAGAGGTCGGCAGTTGGAATCTGCCGGGTGCTCCTTGGAAACTCTATCGGGCAGTTCTACTCTGTCTTATAGGGTCACTTTGAGTCGGAATCGACTCGATGGCAGTGGGTTTGGTTTTTTTTTTGGTTTACACAAACCCCAATTAGAAGAAACACAAAAAGATCAATTCTGTACCATATCCTAATACAATTTTTGAAAACCAAAGACAAGGAGAGAATTCTGAAAGCAGCAAGAAAAAACTTAATATACCAAGAGTCTTTCATAAGAATCAGTGTGGATTTCTCCCCAGAAACTAGTCTAGAGGCCAAAAGACAATGCGGCAACATATGTGAAAAAACAAAACCAAAAAATCCACTGCCGTTGAGTCGATTCTGACTCATAGCGACCCTACAGGACAGGGTAGAATTGTCCCATAGGGTTTCCAAGGAGCAGATGATGGATGTGAAACTTTTAGTTAGCAGTTGAGCTCTTAACCACTGCACCACTGGACTCTCCATAGGGTTTAAGGGGCCAATTTTTCAAAAGTAGATTAGCAGGCCTTCCTTCCAAGGTGCCTACAGGTGGATGAGAACTGCCAACCTTCCAGTTAGCAGCTGAGTGTGCTAACCACCCACGCCATCCAGTGATTGCTGCATAGGGATTAGTAACCGTTCTAAAGATGAGGAATCCAAAAAGATCTAGAACCCGAAACGATTAAGTTATTTGCCTAACATCACACAGAAAATAAAAAGTAACGTGTTAGAAGTCAGGCTGGTGGGATGGTGGGTAGTGGCTAGAAGGCAATGGGAAGGAAATTTCTGGGGAGTTTCCAGTAATGTTTTGTTTCTTGATATGGGAGTTGGTTAAATGGGTATAGTCAGTTTCCATATATGAATTTTTTTCTTTTTGGAATATATATGTACTATATTTTTTTTTATACTGAATATATATTCTGTGATTTTCTGTATATATAATAAAAATTTTTTAAAAATAAAAATAAAGCTGAGCTCGGAATATGAGTCCACTTCTGCCACATTCAGAGCTCTGTCCTCCATATACGATCCTTCTGAGGTATACTCTGTAGTCTTTAAAGGGCTAATGAGAATTCCCCATTAAAAACAGAGTGTACTCATTTTTCCTTATTTGTATCTAAAAGTAAGAGAAACAAGGTGGTGGCAACAGAATTACAGGCTACTTTACCTGCTTCTTTCCCCGGCATAGTCAACATCCACCATGTTCCACATAACACAGGAGTCATCAGAAATCACAATGAAAGGCCAGATGTCCTGCGGCTTGATCCCAAGCTCCTCCTGCCGGTTCCGCTCCAGCTCCAGGTTATGATAGGAGAGCTCTTTGATTAGGAAATGAGCCGCACCTGAAATGGGCAAATGACTCCAGACTCAGGTCTGTCCTACATCAACATCAACACAGGACATACCTGTGGTTAGAACAGTTAATCAAGGCTCCATCCCAAGACAAACCAGCTCCCAACTTTCCTAATATGCATCACTCTTCCACTGACTATTGGCCACTGACTTGGGAGAGAAAATCACAGGAAGGAAAAATCTCCAATCTGCACACACGTTTGTTTTTCTTATCTTTTCTAACAACCGAAAGCATGAATTAAGTTAATCATCAAGCGCTGGAAAAAGACTACTCATTAAAAAATCAAATAAGCCAAATAGCTTTAATAGTCAAAAAGCAAACACCTTGATGTAAAACGTTTAGCTCTTGCCTTCTTAGAATATTCTCTTAAGTTTTCACACACAGAAATTCTACTGATTACTCTGAAAAATACCTACCAACTCCAGCACTGTTGAAGATACTGGGGAGTACCAGCATGATGTGGTTGGGCCAGTATTTCTTGTAAATAGCCATCTCATACTCCTTGACAACCAGGACATGCAAGTGACTGGCACCATCCATTGCATGATACAGATTAAAGAGTCCGTGTTCATGACGGCCAGTTGTTGGAGTAAATGTTGGGCTTTTTATATATTCGTGACTCTGTAAAGTATAGACATAATGAGATAGATGGATTGTTTATAAAAATAGCCACAATTATTCCCTTTCCTTTGAAATTCGACTTTGCAGCTCCTTCCACCAAAAGATGGAGTCTATTTCCACACTCTTTGAATCTGGGTTAGCCTTGTGACTTGCTTTTACCAATAAAATGCAGCAATGATGAGTACCAGTTCTTAGCCTAGCTTCAGGAGGATGGACACATTGCCCTGTCTCTCAGAGCCCTCCTCGGCCACCACATGAACAAGTTGGGGCTAGGCTTCTGGAGGCTGAGAGACCACGTGGCCACATGGGCCAGAGATGAGCCATCCCCGTGGAGGCCACTCTAGACTAGCCAGCCCCCAGCGGACCTGCTAGCTAACCCCAGACACATGAGTGAGCACAGCCGAGCCCAGGAGAACCATCCAGCTGAGCCTACCCAAAAGTGCTGACCCACAGAATCCTAAACTAAACAAATGCTTGTTTAGGGATGGTTGTTATGCAATAAACACTAACTGGCATACATCAATTTACCAAATTCATTACACTTTCATAATAGATTCTGATATTGAGCTCTCAGTACTCACTACCCCTGTATAACTTAAATCCTCCATATACCATCAACATAAGGCATCTCCCAACCACTGAAGCATGTAGCCTAGCCATTTATACATTCAGGCTGTGATAGCCTTTCTGTAAATAACAGGTTTCTTCAATGCTTTTTCCTCAACAAGACATTCTCTGGCAGAGCTAGGTCTTCTGCTGTCTCTGAATTCCTCAAAGCACCTGCTACAGAAGTGTGCACACAGCTGGTGCTCATAACCCATTCTGACTGGATGGCTGGAAGACTGAGTGGAGTAACGGATAAATCCTTACTGCTATGCCTCATGCACAGGAGTTTCACTAAAACATCCCCCGCTTCAGCCCACGGGGTATGAGACCACCTTCTAAGAGAGGCCTCTTTGGTACTTTACAAATGTTCTCATTGCTTGATAATAGCCTGCTGGGTCTGAAAGGCTAGGCTCAACTCTACAGAAGCCTGGCATTCTGAAGAAGGAAAGAATGGTTTGTGCTGACTGGGGCTGATTAAAGATAAAGTTTACTCTGAGGTTATCAGGCTGGGATCGTCCAGCCAAGCAACCCTACGGAGTGTTTCTTTTGAGATGAATGCTGGTCACAGAGACAATGGATTATTAAGAACAATCTCCTCAAAAGGTATAGGAATTTATCTTTTAGGATGTATACTTAAATATTTGTGGATGAAATGTTATTATATTTAGGATTTACTTCAAAATAATACAGAAAGAAGGAAGAGGATTTAAAGAGATGAAACGAGGCTGGCCATGAACTTGTAATTGTTGAAGCTGGGTAGCATGTACTGAGGGTTTCATTACAACATCCTATCTACCTCTGCCTGTTTAAAACTTTCCACAACAGAGATCAATAAAGAAATGATAATGAAAGGGGATGAAGATCTATTTAGCACAGTTACCTTCCAGGGACTGTGCTTGTGCCTCACGGAAGTTATTCCAAACAATGCTTACACAAAGCTTTTGCAAGAGTTATCAGTCCCAAGTTTACAGCTGAGGAAACTCAGGCTCAGAGATACTAAGTGACAAGTTCAAAGCAATATAACTAGTAAATGGTAGAGGAAGACTTAAACTTGAATCTGAGTGACTCCAAAGCCCATGGGCTACACACTAAAAAAACCTCCTCCAAATTCAATTAACATCAATTTCTCCACTCTGCTCCACAGGCCTCTGAACGAGGGAATCTTTTCTCATTAGGCAACTACTGTCTCTAGGTCCCCGACCCATCAAAGCCACCGTGATCGAACCCACTGGAACTCACTGCCGGTACCTTGTCTGTGACGAGGGGCAGCCGCATGCTCTCCAGCTGGCCTCCAGGCTGGCTGAAGACGAAGTGGTGCTCCTTGGACTTGGGGATGATGAAATGGAGCTGGATTTCTTCTCCTAGCATGGAGTAAGAGAAGGCAAAGGCGTGCAGGGCGGACTCATAGAGCTGAGGTGCGAGGGGGAAAGGACAGAGCTTATCATCAGAGTCCGGCTTTATGTCTCAGAAGAACCCAGGCCCATTCGTGGCCATGACTACACAGAGGTCACTGCCAGCTCTGCCCCACAGCACGAGAAACCCACAGACTGATATTGGTACAAAGTGTAGACACCCAGATTGTGGTACTAGGCAACCATACCCCAGGCACACACACACTCAGCTAGAGCCCACTCCAGTCCTTAATTCTCGTAACACTTCACCCAATTATGTCACCTCAGACACGAAACCTTCTAGACTCTGGATTCAACTCGCAGGTGTGCTGGGTTAACAAAAGCCTTCGGGCTACAAATCTCATTTTAATTCTAAGAAATATATTTTCTCCATCATAGGTATCATGCGTAATAGCCGTATTAACAGTAATAATTGCATATACCAGGGTCACTGTGAGTCGGAATCGACTGGAAGGCAACAGGTTTGGGTTTTTTGGGTACATTTCTATAACACCTACTATGTGCCAGGCACCATTCTATCCTGTTTGCATTATAATGAAAACTCACAATCATCCTAGGAAACAGGTACTATTATCATCCTCATTTTATGGCTGTGGAAACTGAAGTACAGGGGCCTTGGGCTCACTCCTGTCCCCACGTCTATTCCCACCTCTAATCACTTCTTCCAAAAATGCTGGTGAACCTCAACTCACCTGACTCCCCCATAAAGCCATATCTGTGCAAGTGCCGCTCTCTGGTGTGACCCCCTGCCCTGCTTTCCAGAGCAAGGCTTATGCCTCCTGCAGGCCTCAGCTCAGGCAGTGACACAGGAAGCCTTCCCCGACCCTCACCCTCCTCTACCGTGAGAACCCTTCCTCCAGACTCACCACTAATATGTGCTGTGCCCTCCTGAGAATCCACTGACGTCTGGAAAGGGAGGAGGCAACCAGTCACATCAGCTTTAAGCTACTACTGTGGCTCCACTGGAAACCCTGAGAGCATAGTGGTTAAGTGCTACAGCTGATAACCAAAGGGTCGGCAGTTCGAATCTACCAGGCACTCCTTGGAAGCCTTATGGGGCAGTTCTACACTGTCCTATAGGCTCACTATGAGTCAGAATTGACTCGACGGCAATGGATTTTTTGGTTTGGTGGCTCCATTAGACCCATGGTGTGCTCAGGGAGCCAAGATGAGGGTGAAATCGATTATGATTCAGAAGGAGGGTGGGCAGAGGCACGACTGAGGAGGTTTCATAAAATACGTGACTTGGGAGCCTTGAGAGATGATGAAGTAAAAGAGAACAGAATGAGCAAAGGCCAGAGGTAAGAAAATGGCCATCAAGGAGATCATGAGTGTCCATCACATGGCCTGGTTTGGGGTCCTCTCCCCATGCCAGACACACTCCTTGTCAGCTGTGGCACCCAGACCTGAGCACACCCTTGCACACAGACCAGGGTGGCCCAGCCAGCCAGGCCCAGGGTCACTCTCCTTCCCTCTCCTGATGCCTGGTTCTTCTATTCACAAAAAGCCTGAGATCACGGCCGACTCGTCTGTTAAGTGTCACCAACACACGGCTACACTTACGGAAATGACAAGTGACTAAAGCTCTTGAGTCCTTTTCATTTGTTTCAATTTCAAAATTAAGAAAATGGTTTCACGTATTTTTTTTTTTTTTTCCTACCTTGACATAAAAACCTCATCTCCAAGAAAAACATGCCAAAATGTTACAAGAGTTTGTCTGGGCAAATGGGACTTGATTGTTTCTATGCTCTAAAAAATGATTCATAATGTATTTTCTAATTTCTTCTACAATAAAATTGCGTACTTAAAAAAAATAGTACAAAAAGAAGACAGGAGCTGCAGGTAGCTAAGCTCAGGCTCAGGGCAGACTTGGGGACATTAAGGCTGCCGTCCCTCTGTGAAAGGAAAGAGAGGGTGAAGCAGCACTCTTGCTGCCAAGTCCTTTCTGGAAGAAGCCAAGGACATGAATTATCCTGCACACCTCTGCTCCCTGTCCAGGTATCTGCCTTCCTCCCGTCATTCCAGCTGTCTACTTCCTCCTCCTTTTCCCCTGCTTGAGTCTGAAATGAAAAGAAATGCTAAATGTAACATACCACCTTCTGCCTGTTTATAAATAATCAGCCTCACAGGCCCTCCCTAAACCTCCATGTAGTTACTAAAGAGACTATTCAAAAATGCTGCTTTGCCCACACCAGGCCCATACTTACAGTTCTCACTGAGAAAGTTCACATTTCTTCCCATGGCACTCAAGGCTTAAGACTACCCACTCCCTAGCACTTCTGAAAGCACGCAGCTGCCAACTGAAAGGTTAGAGGTTAGAGAACATCCAGAGGTGCCTTGGAAGAAGGGTCTGATAATCTCCTTCCAAAAAATCAGCCATTAAGAGCCGCTCTATTCTGACATCCATGGAGTCACCACAAGTTGAGTTAACCTGACAGCAAACGGCACTGTTAGCACTTTATATCCCAGCAATACCCAACTAAGATCACTTCTAACTGCCCCAAGACTCCACATCTCCCCTCTATGGCACGTGCTGCCTTGGCTGATTGGCAACGTTGATTCTTCACAATCCTCTCCTCTGCTGCTCCCCAAGATAGTGTCTTCATTTAGAAACTGGGGATACTACTATTGCTTCATGGTTTTGTGTGTGTGTGTGAGAGAGAGAGAGAAAGAGAGATGAGTAAGAACTAGACAGTTTCCTAACCAGTGCACCTTAAATGGATTACAGGTGTGGCTTGAACACAAACCTCATCAGGAGACCAGCCAGAGCCTTAGACAGCCAGAGCCCTGGGTCAGTAGCCACTGGCTGTAAGCAGCCTTATCCTGTGTCTAGGATAAATAACACTTTCTATCGCACAAAAAGGCTGGGAAGCACTGACATATATAAAGGTGCCTGACACTGCCTGGCACGTAAAAGGTACTCAATAATGCCAAGCTTCTCTCCTTATCTATCATTTTCTAGGCCTCAGCCATGCTCTCTTCTGGCCTGCCTCACATTGTTCTAAAATTCTGCTTATATGTACATCTCCTTCCCTAGACTGTGAGCCCTGAATATGGCACCAAGGTTTACTCATCTCTGTGTACCAGTGCCTGGGACATAATAAACACTCAGTAAGTTTCCAATGAACTGAACGAATTTTTGAAATTGCTAGGACATCAAGAAGAGTCAGGGCATCTACAGTCAGTTAACTCTGCCACTGATAAATGCATACCTCCAGAAGAATCACTGTAGTCATGAGGGCAATAATTTCTTAAATTACTGAAGGGAACCAAGGATGGAAACAGATCAGGAAGCAAGGGCTTCCAGAACTTTCCATCTCCCACTCTGGAATGAAAACATAAGAACTGGGGAAGTAAATGGTATGTGGAAACATGAAACACACACAGAGAGACGCTGGAAGTGCCACTTGATGCTGGGCTCTAGTGCCCGTGGCCTACCTGGTAGCGAGGGTGGAAGCCCATGTACTGGTGGCACTGCTCACAGTGGTGGTACGTGTTATAAGCTGCGTACTTGGATAGTCTCATCCGTGCCGTCTGACGCCGCAAGTAAAGGTCTTCCGGCTTCCGCGCCATCCCCCTGTCTGCACAAAATTCCCCAGCAGTGTTAACGGGCAACAGGATGCAAAACAAATATTTTATCCCCTGCTTGCTCAAACTGAAATTCGTTACAGTGCTAAAAACAGTCCATCAATAAAAGGGTTTTGTGTGATCAACTTGGATTGTCTCACCGATCTGGGACCTGGGGTCACCTAGCTGGTAAAAGCAGACAACTATGTCTCAAGGTAGTAAGCTAAGAAAGGAACTATGTTCATATAGCAAAGCAAATGCTTCTCATTTGTTGATCTAAGAATGTTTCATAGACACATATGAAAGGATCTGCTACATGACAATTTAAATGGATTGCCAACCGTAATGCAGATGAATTGCTCCCACTGTTTTGAAATGACTCAGCAGAATTAAGAATTTAACACTAAACCTTAAAGACTGGTCTATATGAAGGACCCTTCAGTGAGAGTCATCTATCCTTACAGCAGTGAAGTTCAAATTACTGGTCTGAAATGGAGGTTGGCAAGTATTTTTCTCACATTGCATTGATCAAACTTTCCTATTTAATACTTATGATCGCAGTGGCCAGAAATAACTGATGTTTCTTGATGGTGATCCTGAAACACTGCAGGATTATAAATAATACTGTGAAAATCAGTGATTCCTGAAGAAGAGAGAGAATGAGGGACCAAGAGAGGAGAGAGACATGTCATTTTGTTATGATAATTCAAAATTCATAAATAAGCATACATGTCTTTTATCCTCTATTAGCCAGAACCCTCGAAAATTCTGACCATGACAGATTATCAACAGTGTCTTTGTAATTGTTCAGCATCTACTGAGGAGTGAGTCTTCCTCTCATAGGTTTTATGATGGTCCCTTCCTAGTACAGTGAGTTGGCCATCTCAATTCCATACTGGGCCTTGCTGGTTAATTAGCCATCACCAGATAAATTTATCACTAGCAAAATTCAGTTCATTCCTTTAAGAGGGTACTCCCATGTACTTTGGAAGGAGGTGAGGCAAGAAAGTCTCACCTTCATTCTTTATGCTTTGATGGTGTGAACAGATCAGACTGGCATCCTCATACTTTGGGTCGTGAATAATGTAGTCAAAGGGCATCTTCTTAAACAGCTCCAGGTCTGGCCAGGGGTCACTGAGCTGGAGATAATGCCAATCTGATTCTTCTTTGAGGTCTACAAGATTGATAGAAACACAGACATGTGACAAAAAATAAGTGAGAGTGGCTTATTTTAAATGTGCACAAGAATGATGCCTGGAATGGAATTGCTAGTGAGTCTATGGGTTACCCAGACTCCCTCGTGTCTTGAAGACTCCTGGTACATGTCCCATGCTCCAGAAAAGGAGCATTCAGAGCATTCTCCACTCAGAGGAGCAGCCTTAGACTCCATCTCTGTGGGAATGGATCTGCTCCTCTGTCCTTCATACTAACGTCCTCCCAGAGGACTCTCCAGTCTGGCCTAGCCCAACTGTCTTAGTCATCCAGTACTGCTCCAACTGCTCTAACAGAAATACCACAAGTGGATGGCTTTAACAAACAGAAATTTATTTTCTCAGTCTAGTAGGTAAGAAGTCCAAATTTCAGGGTGTCAGCTCCAGGGGAAAGCTTTCTCTGTCAGCTGTGGAGGAAGGTCCTTGTCATCAGTCTTCCCATAGTCTAGAAGCTTCTCTGCACAGGAACCTCAGGTCCAAAGGACTCGCTCTGTTTCCCGTGATGCTTTCTTGGTGGTATGAGGTCCCCTACTCTCTGCTTGCTTCCCTTTTATCTCTTGTAAAATAAAAGGTGGTGCAGGCCACACCCCAGGGAAACTCCCTTTACATTGGATCAGGGTATTACATCCCTAATCTTGCCTCATTAACCACAGACAGAGATTAGGATTTACAATACATAGGAAAATTATATCAATCACAAAATGGAGGACAACCACACAATGCTGGGAATCATGGCCTAACCAAGTCGACACATATTTTTGGGAGACATAATTCAACCCACGACACCAACACACCTAACCTGTGCTCCGTATTTCTCCCTAGTACAGCACTCAAATATAAGACACTTGTTCCCACCACTGGTTCTTATTTGCATCTGAACCAAACACCTTTTCCTTCTTGCCTCTTTATATCTAAATGGTACCCAGCCAATGTAGCCGAACCTGTATCACCCTCCCTCCAAAAAGCCTTTTCTGAGAGTCTAAGCCCATTGATCTCTCCCCTTCCCGGCGGCAACAGCACTCACAGCCCAAAGCACATTTTTACATTTGCCATGTATCATCTTACATTCTGACTAGTACAGTCTATGGTGCTCAGTAAATATTTGTTGACAAAAGGTAAAAAAAATCCAGTTGGTCCAACTCAATAAATTATATATATGTGTGTGTGTATGTATACACACACACACATATAGAACCTACTATACTGTATACAAAGAAAAGCCTGGCAATCTACTCCCCAAAATTGGTCAGTGAAAACCCTAGGGATCACATGGCCTGATCTGCAACTGCTCATGGGGATAGCACAGGACTGGGCAGCGTTTTGTTCCGTTGTGCATGGGGTTGTTATGAGTCAGGATCGACTCGAGGGCGGCTAACAACAATATCGTATTGTATACGTGGGCAGAATCCATGTCTATAAGAAGAGAAGAAAAAAGAGAGAAAGGAATGTTTATTGTGTGTTAATAGGTGCTTGGTACTTCCTGCGTGTAACATCATTTAATCTTCAAAAACAGGCATGATCCCTACTTTACAAAAAATAAAAACAAAGTGATAAGAGAGTATTTAAGAGAATGGGTTTTGAAGTTTAACAAACTGAGTTTAAATCCCATCTTTATCATTGGTATGGTGAAGAAAGAGAGGAGAAAGGAACTCAACGGACCTGCTAGATTTTCATCTCAAAAGCAGTTCCTAACTGTGGGAACGTCAGAACTTAGATGAAGAGCCTATGGTTTTCTTCAAAGGAGAGACCAGGTTCTGGAGGAGGTTTCTTGGTTCCAACTTTTCGCCAAGGGAAAACTCCAGTCCACTCAAGAGCACCTAAAGAAGTATCATTCAGACACCAGTGTCGTTTCCCAGCGCCCTTTCTCTACCACACAGACAGGACCGCTTCAACAAAATTTTATTCCCAAAGTGAAAGCTTCATTTGCCAGACCAAGTCTATGAGCCACCAGGAGAGGGATATGGAGAAGATGGAGGTGTCTTAAAATTAGCACAAAACAGCTGTTCAGAGTCACTTCATTAGGGTAGGTTCTGTTCAGTGAATAAGGAGAAAACGATTTTTCCTATATACCACGTATTTCTGTTTTGTTCCAAGATACTGATGTGTGTGCTCAGCTGCCTGGGTGGGAAATAAATTCCAAAGAGGAAGTAACCTCTCCTGATGGGTAACTCCATTTGCTAGAAGCAACAGTCAGATATAGTTTAATTCTAGCTCCACTGCCTCCCAGCTGGGCTCCTGAGCATATTACTTATCAGGAATATACCTATCTCATGGTGAGGCACAGAAAATTAAATTTGGTAATTTATGTAATGTTTCTAGTACAGTGCTTGACATATGGAAAGTACTGTTATGGATTGAATTGCGTCCCCCCAAAATATGTGTCAACTTGGCTAGGCCATGATTCTTAGTATTATGCAATTATCCTCCATTTTGTGATCTGATGTAATTATTCTCCATTTTGTGATCTGGTGTAATTATCCTAAATGTAAATTTTAACCTCTATGATGTTAATGGAAACGCCGGTGGTATAGTGGTTAAGTGCTACAGCTGCTAACCTAAAGGTCGTCAGTTCAAATCCGCCAGGTGCTCCTTGGAAACTCTATGGGGCAGTTGTACTCTGTCTTATAGGGTCGCTATGAGTCAGAATCAACTCAACGGCAATGGGTTTTATGATGTTAATAAGTCACGATTAGAGACAATTATGTTAATGAGGCAAGACACAACCTACAGGATTAGGCTGTACCTTGAGTCAATTTCTTTTGAGATATACAAGAGATTAAACAAGTGAGCAGAGACCGAGGGACCTCATACCACCAAGAGAGAAGAGTCGGGAACAGAACGTATCCTTTGGACCCGGAGCCCTTGTGCTGAGAACCTCCTAGACCTAGGGGATGATGGATGCCAAGACAAATGGAGATCTCCAAGGAATCCTGGGCCCACAGATACTGAAAGGAGGCAAGGATCTTCCCCTAGAGGTGACAGAGAAAGTGAGTCTTCGCCTAGCGCTGGCACCCTGAATTTGGGCTTCTAGCCTCCTAAACTCTGAGAGAGCAGATTTCTGTTTGTTAAAGCCATCCACTTGTGGTATTTCTTTTATGGTACCATTAGATAACTAAGACAGGTAGTCTAATATTAGTACTATGAGTACTATTCTGATATTGAGCAAAATGACTAAAAGAAAAAGATAAAAGCTCCCCATGAGGCCCTTGGGACGATCACTAATCTAAGAATTCCTTCTGGAAACTGAAAGATACAAAATCACTTTTGTGACAGAGAACTTACTAGTATTGATCTCTTCTTCATCATAAACATCTACTTCAGTAAGCCGAATGAGCATTCTCGACAAAATACTGAGGAACTGCAGGTAGGCACCTGTCTTCCCAATCTGTAAGGACATTAAAAGAAGAACTAACAGTTAGCAAGCCCTTGTTCACATACCAGGCACTATCTGAAACATCTGACTCATGCCATCTATCTCATTTAAAGATCTCATCTAGTTAAAACAAGACCACAGCAGATGCAAAGACATCTGAGGGAACGTGTGGCCCGAAGAAAACATGGCAAGCTCAAGGATGTGTTCCCAAGAGGAGGAAGGCTGCCTGCTCATAAATCATTGCAAATGGCTAAAATCCAGCCACATTTTTTAAGGTGTTAGGAAATAGGGTTTCATCACAAGTTTAAGACAGGCTGCTTTTTAAAAACATGGACTTATAGAACAGAATAATGTCTTAAAAGAGTCTTACAGACTTGCAAAATCATTATTCTTTTATTAATTGATATGTCTATAGTAAGATAACAAAAGTCATCATAAAATAACAAAAGTCATCTCACCTCCTAAGTCCAAGAAAAGAAAGAAAATTATTTTTCTCTTCTTCCTTCTCTTTCTTCCTGTATCAGTAGAGTCCCTAGCTCCCTCAGCCCAGCACCAGGCTAGTACACTGTATTATCTGTCTCAGTTAGTTACATTTGCTTAAAGAGGCATCTGTGGACTAGCCTAGAACCCTCTCCCCCTCCTCTGATAACATTACTCTAGGAATGCGCTTTCCGAGTTTGTGGTCCAATGCCTGGTTCACAGTAAGAATTCGACAAATGTTAATGAATAAAAATAACTAACTTTAAAAAGGAAAATATAAAACCCAGCCACGGGAAGCTTCAGAGAAAACAGGTGCAACATATAAAACAGACAAAAGATTAAAACCTGTAATAGCTAAAGAGCTTCTACAAATCAACAAGAGGTCACCAATGACCAATAAATATATAAAAATATGTTCAACCTTATAAATAGGACTATATTACTTTTCACCTATCCAGCTGGCAAAAATTTTAAAGTGATAACATCCAATAATGTGAAGGCATAGGGAACTTAAGATTCCTTTTTAAAAAGCATTTTTTTTCTAATTTTGAAAAAAATTACAAATCATAGAAGTTCATTTTACAAGTTCAAGCAATTACAGCTGGATAACAAAGAAGAAAGTTATACTCCTTCTCCTTGCCTCCCCAAATCTCACTCCCCTCCCCGGGTAACGATTTAGCAGCTACCCTGTCGGAGACTTTGGAGGCACTGCCACACACATACAAACATGCTGATTTTTGTTTTCCTTCTAATTGATATTACACTCTATATACTATTCGACAACTTGATTTTTTTTTCATTTAAATATCTTAGAGAAATTTCAGTGCCTGAACATAGAAATCTACCTTGAACTTTCTATGACCAAGTTCCCTGATGCAGTCGTGGTTGGAGTTAGGAAATTTATCAATTTACCAATGAATTGTTAATTGTTTCTTATTTTGTTCTTTCTCTCTTATAAGAAATAGTATAACAAACACCCTTACACATACGCATTTTTGTGCAAGTGGATTTTATTTCTTGGGATAAATTCCTCGAAATAAACTTGCTCTGTCAAAGGCTGGCACATTTTAAATTGTGACAGTAATGGTATGGATGCTTATGCCAGCAACGAACATTTATTGCATACTCTCTACGGGTGAGGCGATACTCTAGGTTGGCTACAATTATCCATTCATTCAATTCTCACATTTCTACAATACAGGTGCTATCATTTTCCTCGTTCTAAGATGAAGACACTGAGGCACAGAGATGGTTAGTCACTTTCCCAGGGTGTCAGAGAATGAGTCAAAATTCAAACCCAAGCAGCCCAAGCCCACAGCCTACCTCCTAACCACTGCACTGTTCGGCCAAACCATCTTCCAAAGAGTCAATCCCAGTCTACATTCCTCCTTCTCCTCACACACTCATGACACTTGACATTCGCATCCTTTTAGATTTTTGCCATTTGATAGGTGAAAATGATCTTTCAATGTTAGGGAACCTATGGGTTGGGGGAGGGCTGGGACAGGGAAACAGGCCCCCCACCTCCAAAGCCTTGCAGTGCAGAATTGGGGAGTTTGGTTTCTGAGGGTTAGTGTGAGTCAAACCACAGGATTGCTGTGAAGACCAAATGAGATGGTGTGGGAAGTGCTGATATAGCCTGGAGAAGTAGCACCCACAGAGACGCGTCCTTTCACCCCCCATGTTATACAGACAAGAGAGGAAACTGAGGTCAGACAATGGAGGTCACCCAATCAGTGGGCGGCAGGCCAGGTCCTGGCCTCCAGCCTCTGACCGCCCATCCACTAGAGGGCCATAAGAGATTGTACCATGTGCAAGGCAAAATGCGAGTAAGGGGATATTTTCAGCTCCACCCCTGCCCCTTCAGGGCACGAATACTGAGACACCACTGAGTCGAGTCTGAGCGTGCGTGGAGCAGCTGTAGCACTAGCAGCAGACACACCTGAGGGGGCCCGCTGAGCAGCAGCCTCCGGGGGTGGAAGCTGTCCACACGGCCCTCGGAGCGGTTGCTGTAGTCCATGTGGCTGGGTCGGGGCACTGTCCACTGCCGGTAGTAGAGGGACTGCTCTGTGGACGTCATCATCTTGCTGAGCAGGGGGCGGAAGGAGCTGGCCCACATGACCGAGTGGGAGGGCAGGAGCGAGGCAGCCTTGGGCAGGCCGCTGCTGTCAGTGGACATGACCATGTCATACACCAGCTTGGGCAGGAAGACGATGGGTGGCTGCCTGCAGGCCTTGGTCATAGAGCACTGGGGAGCCTGCAGGACGAACGGGCCAGATGTGGGCACTGTGGAGGAGGAGAAGGAGCCCGAGGAGGAGGAGAGCTGGGAGGACGACGAGGCCACTGACACCTGGATGCTCCTCTGGCTGGTCTTGAGGCAGGAGTCAGGCTGAGGGGCCAGCCCAGGGCTGTACCTGCTGATGACCGACTGTGACCCCTGACTCACCCTGAGTCTCTGCCTGTCACCTGGGGCTGTGACCTCTTCTGAAGGGCCACAGGGCTGTGGCGATCTGGCCTGCTCTCCCAGTGAGGGCCCCACCAGCTGTGCCGAAGACTCACCACACAAAGCCGAGCCTGAGGAGAGATGGACCTGGTCAGTGACGCCCTACGAATAACCGGTCACAAAACTTGCAGGTTACTCCTGTTTCTGCAGCACAAATTACCTTTACTTGCATACTGCTGGAGCCCCGGTGGCACAGTGGTTAAGAGCTTCCCTGCTAACCAAAAGGTTGGCAGTTTGAATCCAACAGCCACTCCTTGGAACTCTATGGGGCAGTTCTTCTCTGTCCTGTAGGGTTGCTGTGAGTTTGAATCAACTCAACGGCAATAGGTTTGGTTTAGCTTATTACTGGGAATTTTTGTTAATGAAATTCTATCTCTGGTTAAATATAAACTCATTTCTCCTCATAACAAAGCCAAGGTCTACAGAGAAGAGCCAGTGCCACACACATGGCATGACTTTGTCCCACACCACCCCACCTCCATCCACGGCATCACAGTCTCTGTCCTCTCCTCTCCAGTCCCACTACCACTGACATGGTCGGGCTCTGAGCTGCTCACCTTCAGTGTTCTACCAACACTCATACCTCTGGGCACACTGTTCCCTGGAACACCCTCCTCCTTCTTCACTTCATGGAGAGCGAAACTCACCTTCTGCACTGGCACAGTAGGGGCTATAGTTCCAACACACAGTGAAACTCACAAGACACAATAGGCTTTAATATAATGGTACGTTTACTTAGGCGTCCCTGGGCAGTGCAAATGCATGCTGCTGACCAAAATGCTAGCTGTTAGAGTCCACTCAGAGGTGTCGCAGAAGAAAGGCCTGGTGATCTACTTCTATTTATAGCCATTAAATACTCTGTGGAGCAGAGTTCTTCTCTCACACACATGGGGTTGCCATGACTCGGGATCCACTCAACAGCAACTGGTTTTTGTTTAAATATTTACTTTTTGAATATCTGTTTGAATATTTATAGAAGAACTCACGGTAGGAAATGCAGCGTGTGCACTGGGAGGTCCAGTGGCTACAGAAGTACAAAGTTTCTCCTGCCCCCTCGCCCACATGGAACGTGTTTGGTGCTGCAGATGAGAACCCAAGTTCGTGTGGGTCACCTTGACACAGAGAAGCAACAGCCCTGGTTTCCATCTTTTATATCACTCTATCATGTAACGCCCTATGCCTGCAGGCCAACTCTGAGCAATTCCACAGATCTATGGTTTCACAGAAAACAGGGCAGGCACAATATCTCACTTTTATCTTAACTATATTTTCCAAGGAGACAGCACTGTGAGAAGACAGACTGCAAGGCCAGCTGGAGCCTGACACCCCCTCTGCCCAGCCCTTCCCTGGGATGCCTTCCGTCCCCCAGCAGTGCTTGGTTCAGCCTTCTGCATCCCACATGTCACACCACGTGGGCAGCTTGTGAATCAGAGTCTCCCCCACGGGATCCTGAGCTCCCCAGCAAGGGCTGCCTCACTCATCTCTTCATCCTGCATCTAGTGCTCAGGTAAGGACTGCTGATGAAGGAAGGCAGGGGCAGAGGGAGAAAATGCACTATTCGTCTTGTCCCCCTCAGCTTAGGGCTGATTCCAGTTGAAAGGCATCTCCCTCGGGCAAGGTGCCTAGAGTGATCAGCTCAGTGTAAACAGAGTTGCTGAAGAACAGGGCTGGGGAGGCTGCGAGGAGCCCAGGCATCTAACCTGCGGGTGGAAGGAGTTGGGGAGGACGTTTACAGATGGGCATGGCATGAAAAAGAGGCATGAGATTCAACGAGCAACCCTTTGGTCCTTTTCAATCACTTGCCCAGGTTGGTGAGGGCCAGCCTAGCAGCACCCTGAGGACACAGATCCACACTGAACATTTCTAACCATCCACCCTCTAGGCCTTAGTTGGTTCGTCCCTGGTTCAATCCACAGAGATTGTAGGTCTATAATAGAGATGGAGCCCAGGTTCCAGCCCCGGTCCTGATCCTGACTCCTGTGTGACTGGACCAAGTCTCACCTGTCCCTGGACCTGTCTCCTCATCCCTGAGATGTGGATATTGGATCCGAGGCTATGAGAGCCATCTCCAGGCAGAGGTCCCTAAGACCTCTCTAAGAAACCCTCACTAAAAAAGTCATCTCACCTGACTGCAGCCTGGATGCTCCATTTCTCCTGAAGCCACAGTACACACTAGAATGCTCCCCAGAAGCCCGCTGAACAGATGTCAGGCAGGGGACAGGGAAAAACAAAGCACCATGACTCTCTGCCCTGAGTGACCCAGATTCACTCACCCATTTGCCAGCTTCCCTCTGCTGCCCTGCTGTTGTTGTGTGGTATTGAGTCACCCTGTTGTTGTTGTGTGCTGCTGAGTCACAATGTTGTTGTTGTGTGTTGTTGAGTCACCTTGGTGTTGTACGCTGTTGAGTCACCCTGTTGTTTTTGTTGTGTGCTGTTGAGTCACCCTGTTGTTGCATGCTGTTGAGGCACCCTGTTGTTGTTGGGTGCTGTTGTCACCCTGTTGTTGTTGGGTGCTGTTGTCACCCTGTTGTTGTTGTTGGGTGCTGCTGAGTCACCCTGTTGTTGTGTGCTGTTGTCACCCTGTTGTTGTGTGCTGTTGAATTGATTCCGACTCACAGCGACCCCAAAGGACAGAGTAGAACTACTCCATAAGGATTCAAAGCTGTAATCTTTATGGGAGCAGATCGCCAGGTCTTAAGACTCCCAATATCGTTTGGGGCAAAAGAATACTGGTCCCCTAGCCTATGAATCAGATCTGCCTTCAGACATGAGCTTGCGGCTTATGCTAAGACTCCAGTCAGCGGGCATCTGTGAGTGAGATGTTAACCCATCTGCTCACTCATTATTCACAAACTACCTGAGGAGAGGTGTAAGGAGAAAGGCAATCAAAGATGCATCCAGCCAAATCTCTGGTGTGTTTTGACCTCTTCCTCCACAGACCACACCACAGAGCCTTGCAGGTCACCGTTCCACCACAGCCAGGCCCATACAAGCACCCTAAGTGTGGCCCACTGGACCACTACTACCCACAAGCACTACATACACTTTCATACCCTTGAGTCTTTTTTCCTCTACCTGGAATGACTTCTCCACCAAGGCCAAGTGAAAAGTCATCTGCTCTCTGAAACCTTTAGTGATCACACCCTACCTCTAAATCTGCCCCTCCACCTGAGAAAAATTAGTTACTTCTCAATACACATAACCAAAACACTTGGCATGTGTGAACATAAGGGTATAAAAAACAAAAGAGCAACTACTGCATAGTTTTATGAGAACAATGGATTCATTGAGGGTAGGGTCCATATTTAATTTATTTTTCAATGCCCCAATTCAGATATAAAGTAGATTCTGCATACATGTTTGCACCTAGAAGCCAGGAGATATTGTTCATTTATGCCGGCAGTGCCTGCTCTAGGAGACCAAGGACTCCTTAGACCAGAGGCTACATGAGGCTTTTTATTCACATCCCCTACTCCTACCACCACAATGCACTCCTGGGTACAGGAGTCTGTGAACACTTGCTGCCTTTCCCCCAGTGAAATCTTCCTGTCTACTTCTCATCATCAGACCTGACAACAATACCTCACCCTCAAAGCCTCTCCTCCCCAGGGGCACAGGGAGGTCCTTCACCAGCCAGCTCCATGGAGTGAAGACTGGGGAATAGCCCTTCTGACACCGCTCATTACACTGTCCGCAGCCCAGGCCACAACAAGAGGCAAAGTCTACAACCTTCTCCTGAAAAAAGGAGTGAATGAACCTTCCAGCCTTGCCCAAAGTCTTCACGTTCTCAGATGCCCATCAAGAAAAGCTTTTACTTTAAGTTCTCAGATGCCAAGCAAGAAAATCCAGTTCTTCAAAGATTTCCTTCTCTTTCCAGTTCTGGCTAAAAAAATAAAGGCTCAGCAAATAGCCCCATACGCATTTCCTTTTATTCTCCAAAAACAGTCCAACAGCACAACCTCCCCCATTTGGGAAGACTTACTGGATGCTTTAGAGGAGAGGGATGAAGAGGCAGAGTCATGGGAGCAGCATCTTTCCCTCTTCACAGGACTTCTCTTCTCTGAGGTGGAGCCTGTTTCAAAACAAACACACTGAAAATGCATCGTAAGCACCATCTCTTGCGTTTGTCCAGAGCTTTCCAGTTTATGAAATGCATTCACAAGTATCACCTCTCCTCATTTTTTCATTCAGCTACCACTTTCCAGGTGCCCACCACTGAGCGCTGAGAAGACGGAAATGAGTGAGACGAGGTGCAAGCCAATGCAGCACTCAGTGCAGTGGGAGTTCCCACGTATAAGTCGCCAGGTATAATGTGGGACCTGTGGGAGCCCAGGGAGGAGCCCTGGCGGCACAGTGGTTAAAGCACTCAGCTGCTAACTAAAAAGGCAGTGGTTTGAACCCACTAGCTCCTCTGTGGAAGAAAGATGTGGTAGCTGCTTCCATAAACACCACACCTTGGAAATCCTACAGAATTGACTCAATGGCAATGGGGTTTTTACAAGTCCAGGAGTCCCTCGGTGGCGCAAATGGTTAAGCACTCAGCTACTAATCAAAAGGTTGGCAGTTTCAATCTACTCAAAGGTGCCTCAGAATAAAAAGACCCAGTAATTTACTTCTAAAAAGTCAGGCATTAAAAACCCTACTGAGCAAAGTTCTACTCTAACCCTACAGCAACACATGGGGTTGCCATGAGTTGGAATCAACTCAACAGCAACTGGTTTTTTTTTTCTTTTTTTTATGGGAACCCAGAGACCAAGCTCCCATCTGACGTGTGAAGTAGAAGCAGGGAAATCTTCCTGGAAGAGGTGACAACTAAACTGAGTCCTGAAGGGCCAGTCGGGGTTCCAAGGTAAAGGAAAGAGGAGTGAGAGCTTCAAGGAGTGAAAGGTGCATCTGCGTGGCCCTGAGGTGAAAAAGAGCAGTGCACGTGAAAGGAACTGCTCCAAGTTCAGTGGGGCCAAGAGCACCAGATGCAGCGTGGGGGCTGGAGAGCTGAGAGCAGCCAACTAAAGAGAAAAGTCATGAAATGCTAAGGTGTGTGGGTTTATCCCACAGACAGTGGGAAACAATACATTTAATCAGGGTCATGTTCCTGGCTTTGAAAGATCTCTACAGCAATAGGGAAGTCTATAAGGCAAGTCATTTAATACCTATTATTTTACGGATAGAAGCCCTGGTGGCACAGTGGTTAAGGGCTTGGCTGCTAACTGAAAGGTCGGTAGTTCAAACCCACCAGCTGCTCCACGGGAGGAAGATGTGGCAATCTTCTTCCTTAAGGATTTACAGCCTCGGAAACCCTAGAGGGTCACTATGAGTCGAAATCGACTCGACGGCAGCGGGTTTAGTTTTCAGTATTTTACAGATGAGCAATCGGAGACCAGGAGAGGTTGAACAACTTGTCCAAAGCCACACAGTTAGTGGCTGGGGAAGGGAGGGACTGCAATACAGGTCTTCGGACTCCATACCGATCACCCCTCCACTATACCATACTTCTTCCCAAATGCTTTGTGTTGTCTGTATTATGGGCTTTTGATGTTTTCTAGCTACACTGCTAACTACAGCCAAATGCCTTGCAATGCTGATTTACGTGTCCTATTAAAAATACGGTGTCAGGTTTTGATAGTCTGCACGTGAAACTGGCCTGTTTTCACAGACCTCAGTAATAAAGAGCATGCTGTTACGTTGATTCACAGAGGAAATAAGCAAGTGGATCTTATACCAACAAGTGTTTTTACCAGCATGAACCTGAACCCCAAGCAATCTAAATTTTCTCTCCATCCTTTACGAATTCTAGAGCTAGGAAGAACTAGAGTGATTTCCATTTTCTCACACCACCAAATAAGAAAGAAAAAAAAAACAAAAACCATCTGAGTTCAGTGAGGGTTTGGCCATTTCCTTCACTGAAGACTTATCTAGAAACTCTCATCCGGAGCTTCTAACCGGCAGACAGTGCCCCAAGGACCACACTCAACTGGAGACAGCCATCTAGGTAAGTGCATTGTTGCCTCAAGAATTAAAAGCCAGTGAAGATCTGCCGGTAGGGGCATGGCAGGTGGAACGCAGGCCAGCCCTCACCTTCTGTCACCAGTTCCTCATCCTCATTATCTGTGCTGCTCAGCTTCTCCGCATCACTCTCCAGGGCCTCGTTCACAGCTCCCTTCTCCAAGGGAACCTCATTACTCACAAAGTAGGCAGCCAGGCCAAGCTCCTGCTCCAAGGCTGTTCTCACCAGGCAGGAGGAGTTTATTAAACGCAGGTCACAATACCTTAAAGACCTAGGAGGAAACAGGAAGACATCCTTTAAACAGGTACTTATCCATGCCTTCTACAAACGAGGCCCTGCTCTCGATGCTGTGGGCAATGGTGCTAAAAGACCAACACCACGCCGTCCTCATCATGACATTAGGGCTTGTGTGAATGAAAGGCAAACAGGAAAAGCTGCGAAATCAATTTAATAGTGTTTGGGGACGGCTGCTATTTATGCCTGTGCTGCATGTAATAGAGTGCTGGTTTTCAGGTTAGCAGAAGCGAGGGCTTGAATCCCGCTCTGCCGCTTCCTGCTGATGGAACCTTCAACAAGCTGTGCAACTTCTCTGAGGCTCAGCTATTTCCATCTGAATAATGGGAATAGATATTAATAATCATCCAAACGGGCGGTTGTGACGGTCCCATGTAATAAGTCGGCATTTAATTACTCGACCAACACTTAAAATGTGCCAGGGATGGTGCTAGGGATATGACAGTGACCAAGTCACACACGGTCACTACCCTACTGGACATAAGAGTCTGCGAAGACAGACACCAAGTAGTGAAGTATGTGGAGCAGTGAGAAGTAGGGAAAGGCCAGCACAGTGCTCAGGGTTGTGTAACAGGAACAGCAGACGGCTTGCAGAGAGGCAGATGGGGTTTAAATCAGGGCGAGGGGCTTACTGCTCATGGGACCTCAGGCCAATGACCTCTGATTTAACCCAACTATAAAATGGGATAGTAATACTGTCATTGCATGGATTTAATGTGATATCAAAAATCTGGCACAGTGCCTGGTATAAAGAAGGTACTCAATAAATGCTTGCTAAAATTTAAAGTAGACAAAAACATCATCCTAGTCCTTAAGGAGCTGAGGAATCAAAGAATGCACGTGAAATGGCAACAACCACGGTCAAACATTTTGCCATCACCCCTTCACCTAACCCATCAACATGCTGAATACACAGTGGGGTGGCCCAGGGGACAGAGGCAGCCCTAGAGCCCACTGTCAGCCAGACTGGCCTAACCTCTCAAAGCCTCAGTCTCTTCATCATAAGATGAAACTATTGAAATAATACCTTCCCCCCAGGGTTATGGTTAAGAGTCTAGGACAGAGTCCCAGCACATAACAGGAATACAATATACATCAGCTCTTGCTGTTTCATTACACAAGGAGAGACATGCAACGGCTCCACAGCACAGATGCCTGCTCTCCTCCCTGGGCACCTGTTAAATCTTTAAAGGCCAGGCTGTCACTACCAATCCAAGCAGCTGCCTTACAGGAGGCCCAGTGCCCTCTGTCCCAAGGGTCTGCCCATCTGTGTGGTGGCCAAGAGGCTGCTGAAGGCGCTGTATGCACATGTGGCTGACCTCTGCACAGCTCCAGGAGAACACAGCCTTCAAGACAGTCACCTCTTGTTCTAGAAAACCCAGACTCTTTCCCAAGCTGCATCAGTCTGTCCAAAACCCCTCTGACCACCAGGTGGGACCAGCTATCGAAGCAGCCTGGATTTCAGCAGGAATTGTAGCCTGAGCCCCAGGGATGATGTGAGACTTTCATAAACAGCACTACCATTCCTATTGTGATCCTGATGGGGGAAACTGATGGAGGCATTAGACCTAGCTCCAGCGGCAGGGCCCACTATCCACAAACAGCTGCACCACAAGCCCAAATGGTACCTTTCTGAGCATTAGAAGAAGCTGCCCCTTCCTCAGACACATTTTACTGCTATCTGCTGGAAAACCGATGTAATAACAATACAAATCTATGAAGACTATGAGTGCGTATGGCGCCACCTAGAGCCAGGCTGCGCCAGCCAGGACTGGCAAACCCCAGTTGTGGGCCAGGTCTACCAATCAGCTCCGGTCCTTCTTTGCAGGTTCCTCAAAGGCCGCCAGGGGCATAAACAGCCAGCCTGCCCCCCACACACTCACCTTGGCAAGGATTCACCGTGCGGGTCCATCCCACTGAGTATTAGGATACAAGGCAGGCCCTCCAACTCCAAGTACGTCTGAGGTCTCCACTCAGCGTCGTCAATTTTCTGCCACATCTGCAGACAATTATAAAGAAATAAAGCAGTGAGAACTCTGACTTCCAAAGGAGCTCAGCCCCAGGTGACCCCTGGTGTCCCCTTTTAAGTACCTTCCATTGATTTACAGAAGCCCTGGTAGTGAGGTAGTTAAGCGTTCAGCTGCTAACCAAAAGGTCGGCAATTCAAATATACCAGCTAGTCCTCGGAAACCCTATGGGACAGTTCTACTCTGTCCTATAGGGTCGCTAAGAGTTGGAATCCACTTGAGAGCAATGGGTTTGGGTTTGGGGCATACTGATTTACAGTCCTTGCAAGATGTCGTTTGATAAAAAGAGAAATTTGTTACTACTACAAGTAGGCATATAATGGAGTTGACCACTGTATTCCCAGCCTCCCAGAACACTGCCAGGAACATATCAGGTGTTCAGTACGTAGCTATTAAATGACTGACTGACCCTTTGGGAGAAAGCACATATCCTCAGTTTTCTCTAATGTTCTTTACTATGTTCTCTCAATCGTGGTGTCGAGCCTTTCATTCATATCTTTCCACTCATTTATTCTTGTTTTGTGACTTGAGTACTAAGTTAAAAGTGTGTCTGCAGGCCATACTCCAGTCTCTGTCAGGCCAGTAAGTCTGGTCTTTTTTTGTGAGTTACAATTTTGTTCTACATTTTTCTCCAGCTCTGTTGGGGACCCTCTATTGTGATTCCTTTGCAGAGGAGTCAGTGGTGGTAGCCAGGCACCGCCTAGCTGTGCAGGACTCAGTTTGGTGGAGGCCATGGTAGTTGTGGTCCATGAGCCCTTTGGACTAATCTTTCCGTCGTGTCTTTGGTTTTCTTCATTCTCCCTTGCTCCAGACGGGGTGGGATCAGTGGAGTATCTAAGATGGCTGCTCACAAGCTTTTAAGATCCCAGATGCTACTCATTAAAGTTAGATATACAACATTTCTTTATAAACTATGTTTTGCCAATTGAGCTAGATGTCCCCTGAGACCATGGTCCCCAGCCTTCAGCCCAGTAATTCAGTCCCCTGGGAAGTCTGGATGTATATCTATGAAGCTTCCATGACCTTGCCTTGACCAAGTTGTGCTAACTTCCCTCATTTATTCCTTTAAAACTCTTTCTGTAGCCCTCTGACATTTTCCCTCACCTGCAGGTTTAGTGAGAACCTACTATGGGCCAGACACTGGGTGTGGCATTTAGGAAGCGGCAGTCTGAGGGCTGTGCTCCTTGCCCTCCACCAGTCGTGGGAGGAGCCAGATGATAGGGAGGCAGCTAATGACAGTGGTCGGCACACAGGCCATGGCAACGAGAGAACATAAAACCAACCTTGGGTGGGGTAGGGGAACTTCCTGCAGGAAGAAAAGGCATTGAGTGGAGTTCTGAAGGCCTAGAAGCAATAGCTAAACAGAGGAGGAGGAGAAGAAGCGCACCCCTGGGAAGAAAGAAAAGCTTAACAAGATAGTGTGTTTTGGGGTAGCAGGAGGGAATGACAGTTCATAGGTAATCTGGCACCACTGGATGGAAAAATACACATAGGGAAGTGGCAAGGGGGAGACTAGAGGGGCTGGCCAAATCTTGCGAGGCCACGGTTTGTTGCCACCCCCTTCCCCTACTCATCCCTCTGTCTCACCACATCGCCACCTACCTTGAGCTGCTTCACAAAGTGCTTCCCGACAGTGATGCCAGAGTTGGGGTTGCTCAGTATGATCTCAAAGTGCTCCTCCAGGGCCAGCCGCTCCCGCACGTGGGAGAGCCGCTCATAGGCCACAGCTGCCAGGGGCGAGCAGGGGACCCGCAGCAGGACCATGAGCCCGTGGCCACAGGGGCACTGCTTGGAGGAGCTGATGAGGTTCTGGGTGATCTCCAGCGTCTCCACGGACGTGTAGTTCTTCATCTGTGAGAGGCCGCTCACGGCCATCATGGCCGCTGCATAGTGCTGCACAAGAACAAAGGTCCTGATGACCGCGCTGTGCAGGTGGGGGAACCTGCAACACAAAGACACCGATGTGTGATGTGGGGCCAGGGCGCACCACCAGAATCCTCTGCGGAGAAGGCCCTCCCCACTGCAAGTAAGTAACCCAAGATGCCTGCCAGTTTGGGTTGACAAGTACAGCAACTCCCAAGGCACAAACAAGTTGTATTTTCAAAATTCCTTTCAGAGTCAAATGTTTCAAACCTGAGCATCTTTTTTCCTTAGAAGCCAAATTATAAACTGCTGTGTTGTTTCCAGCTAAGACACACAAACAGATTCATTATATTTATTTCTTTGCATTTAACTCAGTAGCTACTCAAATGTTCAGCAAATGAATAAAACACATGTCTATTCAGCCAACTATCAGCTTAACTCGTGTTTTCATGAGCAGTTAGGTAATGTGCCCAAGGTTCCAACTGGAAATAGGAGAATCACCCACAATCAGTATAATACATAAGTGCAGCTACCAAGCGGAAAAATAACAAAAAACCAAAACTACTGCCGTTGAGTCAATTCCAATACATAGCAACTCTATAGGACAGAGAACTGCCCTACAGGGTTTCCAAGGCTGTGATCTTTATGAAAGCAGACTGCCATATCTTTCTCCCATGCAGCAGTTAGTGGTTCGAACCACTGGCCTTTCAGTTAGCAGCTGAATGCTTAACCACTGTACCACCAGGGCTCCTTTAATGCAGCTGCCCCATAGCCCAAATTTTGTAGGACAGCCCTAAAGGTACACCTTTGTATTCATTCCAATTACAGCAAATTTTTAGATATGTAACTAAATGTGATTTAACTGGATGGAGAAATTACATACCAGAACACATCCAATCGAACCAAGAATTCCAAGTGTTGTCTCAGAAATTGCGGTTATTAGATAGGAGGCCAGTGTCTCCACATGAAGGTAGTTACTGCTTCCACGATCCCGTGCACGGCTAGAACGTCTCTGAGCCATGTGTCAGAAACAGATCCCAAAGGACCACCAGGAAGTTCAGATCACTATGCATTTCTCAGCAGGAATAAACAGACTGATGTTCTTTACACTAAACGTTGTTGTATGAGCTTATTCAGCTGGAATGAGTCCCCTTGACTCAGTGGCTTTTTGCAGCAAAGATAAAATAGTTTCTTGACCTACAATGATAGGAACCATGCCACCATGGCCATGCTGTTCCCACCACGATCCTGCCACCTGAGTTCCTATTAGGGCAGCCAGCTCGCCTTCCCGTCAGCATCTCTGATAGTCATCTCTGACACCACTATGACATCTTCTCCTGTTCTTCTTTCTGCCCACCATTCTTCTCCCTTTCTTCATACCTCCCTTAGCACCTAAACTCCTCTATGGGTTATATAAAGTGACGTTTTCCTGGGAAGTCTGCCATTACCAATACTATCTCTGGAAGGCACAGGTGGTCCATGGAGTATGGCACAAAGGGGACTCAGTGGCCCAGAGGCTGCTTTGCCCTGTCTTGTGCATTGGCCAAATAATTCCCAGGGAGAAAGAAAGAGGAAAATTCCCTATATTACTGTCCCAGCTGTGGTGGCCTCTTGTCACCTTGAGCAAGGTAATAAGGGCAGCATGTCACTTAGGGAGAAGCATGCGCCTCTTCCCATCACTGCTGGCATGGACATTCAGGTGCATTCTGAGAGGTACCCACTCAAGGTTCTCATAAAGTGGGAAATGCCTGCACTCAACTCAGCTCAAAGGATGAGCAGAGACTTCTGCATCTAAGATGAAGTAGCAGGGACCAGATTTATCCTTTGCTTGAAACAACTAAAAAACCGGACAAATATATGAAACAGCAATGTTTTAAGACACTAGGCATTAGGCAATAAAAGACAATGATTCTGACCAATGGAAAATGAATTAGGTGATCTCCCAGCTTCTGCCTGGAAAGAGTTCCTAGGCTGTCCTCAGTAAGGGGAAACCCAGGCAAAGTCCAGGGGTCTTAGTTAATAGAGATGTTGGAAATCCAGGGGGCCAAAGCAGCTGGTGTTCACAGGGCAAAGTATCAAAGAAAAGAGAGATGCACAGATTGACAACTTCAGAGATCCGCAGAGGTCTCCCCTCAAGTCTTCAGCTGAGTAACGATCACTGCATGTATGTACTAAGGTCAAGAAAAGAACAAACCAAAAATATTAGTGGAAACAATCCCTGAAGCTCACATGGAGCTGGGAATAGCTGCTGTTCCCACTATCCCAGTAGAAAACATGAGAACTCATGGGACACTGTAAAGTTATCAGAGGATTTTGCCTCAGTGGTGGGGTAAAGTTAGGACTAGACTAAATACCGCACTGATCCCGACTAGCAGAGGTTAAAAGCAAGACTTGAAAGGATTAAACTGTTTCCAATTAACTATCTCTCAAAATAAAGCTCTGGAAGATTTATAGGGATTCAAAAATATCCAATACCCAATAAGATAAAAATTCACAATATTTAACATCTGTCAGGGTTAAGGTTGGGTGTCAACTTGGCTGGGTCATGATTCTCAGTGGTTTAGAAGTTATGTAACGAGATATTTTGGCAGTTAATGTAATGATGTAATCATCTTCTATATCGTGATCTGATGTAGTCATTCCCCATTTTGTGATATGTAAACAGCCAATCAGTTGAGAATGGGGTTCCTTGGGGCCGTGGCCTGCATCCTATATTTACAGATGTTCCGGCAAAGCTCACGTGCTCTGAATCCTGCATCTGACTTCCCATCCTCTGACCTCTGCTTCTTGGGAAATGAGCCAGCAGCCTGCTGCCTAGCCTGCAGATCTTGGTATTCGCTAGCTCCCACAACCCCATGAGCCAGCAGCCTTCCACCTGACCTGCCAGTTTTGGGTTCATCAGCCCCTGCAACCATGCAAGTCCGGAGAAGCCTCCAGACCGATGCCAAACCCATGGATTTGGGATCTTCCAGCCTCCACAACTGCATTAGCCATTTCCTTGAGATAAATCTCTCTCTTTCTACATACACACGCTCTTCACTGGTTTTGCTCCTCTAGAGAACCCAGCCTAAGACAACATCCAATCAAAAATTACTAGGTATATAAAGAATAAGCAAAAGACAATGCATAATGAGGAGGAAAACTTCAATCAACAGAAACTGACACAGAAATGACACAATTGACAGAATCAGCATTCAAGAACACTAAACAATTATTATGCCTGTATTCCATATGTCCAAGAAGCTAGGGAAACACTAAGCATGTTCAACAGAGATATAAAAAAGACCCAAATCAAACTTCTAGAAATGAAAACTACAATGTCTGAGATAAGAAGTAAACTGGATAGGATTGACAACAGATTGGACGTTACAGGGAAAAAGACTCGTAAGCATGAAAACATGACAAAAGAACTACCTAAAATGATATACACAGAGAAAAGAAAACTGAAAAAAAAAAAAAAAGAATCAAGCATAAGGAAGCTATGAAACAACTTCTAAAGGTCTAATACATATTTAATCGAAGTCCTCTAATGGTGGAGGAGGGAATGTAAAAAAATTTTTTGAAAAAATAGCTGAAATTTTTTTATAACTGATGAAAACTCAATGAATTCAAGCACAAGAAACATGACGAAAGCTAAACCAAGGCACATCTTCATCAAAATGTTTTAAATCAATGATGAATTAAAAAAAAAAAATTTTAAGCAGCCAGGGGGGTATATGGGAGACAACTTACACAGAGAGAAACAAAGACAAGGATGACAAAAGATTCCTTCTGGGAAACAATGAAGGTCAGGAGAAAATGGAATGACATCTTTAACGTACTCAAAGGAAAAAAAGTCAGCCTATAATCCTACGCCCAAGGAAATTATCTTTCAAAAATGAGGCAAAATATAGACTTTTTCAGACACACAAAAGCTGAAAGAATTCACCAACACACCTAAGCTATATAAGAAATCTTAACAGAAATCTTTCAGACAGAAGAAAAACGATACCAGTTGGAAATCTGGATCTATACAAAGAAATGAAAGCACTGGTAATTGTAACATTATATGGGTAAATATAAAAAGTGCTCTTTCTTATTACTCAAATATCTTTAAAAGCAAAAAGAAGAAAACTGTGGGAGGTTTATAACATAAGTAAAGTGTATTATGGCAACAACACAAAGCCTGGGAGGGAACAAAAGTAAATATACTGTTGTAAGAATCTCATACATTGTGTGAAGTGGTATAATATCACTTGAAACTAGATTGTGATAAGTTGAAAATATATACTATAAATGCCAAAGTAACCTCTAGAATATCACAAAAAGTGTTACAGCTAATAAAAAAGGGAGAATGAAATCATAAAAAGTACTCAACCCAAAGAAGCCAGAAAGAAGGAATACAGACAGAACAAATAGAAAATAAATTACAAGATGACAGATTTAAACTGAACTGTATATTAAATATATACAGTCTAACCAAAACCAAACCAAACCCAGTGCCGTCGAATCGATTCTGACTCATAGCGAACCTACAGGACAGAGTAGAACTGCCCCATAGAGTTTCCAAGGAATGCCTGGCAGATTTGAAATGCCGACCCTTTGGTTAGCAGCCGTAGCACTTAACCACTATGCCACCAGGGTTTCCATACAGTCTAAACATCTCAATTAAAATGCAGAGATTGTCAGATTGAATTTTTCAAAAAGCAAGACTCCATTATACAAACTGACTTTAAATATAAAAACACAAACAGGTTAAAAGTAAAAGGATGGAAAATTACAAACCATGCTAACATTCATTGAAAGAAAGCTGGAGTAGCTGTATTAATACCAGATGAAGTAAATTTGGAGAACATGGAATATTAAATAGGGTTATTTCATAATGATAAACAGTTCATCAAGAGACACTTCACCAAAAAAGATATGAATGGCAGATAAGCACAGGAAAAGAAGCTAAATATCATTAGTCATTGTGGAAATGAAAATAAAACTATAATGAGATGCTACTACATACCTATGAGAATGGCTAAAATTAAAGAGGTTGATCATACCAAGTGCTGGTGAGAATGTGGGGCAACTGGAACTCTCATACAGTGCTGCCGGTACTGTAAAATGATACAACTATTTTGGAAAACAGTTTGACAGTTTCTTAAAAAGTTAAACATTCACCTGCCACATAACCCAACCCTGCCAGTACTAAGGGAAATGAAAGCACATGTCTACACAACGAATGTTCACAGCAGCTTTATCTGTAATAGTAAAACTGCAAAACAACCTAACTGTCCACTAAGCCATAAACAAACTGTGGTTCCAACAAACAATGGAATACTATGCAGCAATTAAAAAGGAACACACTATTGACATGTGCAACCATACAGATGAATCTCAAAACAATTATCTGAGTGAAAGCAGACACACCAAAAAAAAGAGTAAATATTATATAATTCCATTTATGCAAAACTCTAAAAAATACAAACTAATTTATAGTGAGAGAGGAGCAAAAAGGAGGAATTCCAAAGAAGCAGGAGGAAACTTTTGTTCACTATCTTGCAGCGAAGGTTTTACGAGTGTACACCCATGCCAAAACTGATTAAACTGAACACTTTAAATACGTACAGCGTATCAGTTATGCCTCATTAAAGTTATTGTTAATTAAAAAAAGACAAGCATGTGGGAGACAGGATCTAGTGCCCAGCTCCAAACAGCATCGGCAGGCCAAGCACAGAAACGTGCCTAGGATGTGGCCCAGCAGACAACTGTGCCCTCCTCTAAACCTCTGTGCTTGGCTCTAAAGGAAGAAAGCTCCAGAGAAGACATACTAGAATAAAAACGGGAGTTATTAAATGTCTAGCTCTTTTATCTTTAAGCCTGCATAAGGTCTTGTCAGATTTGTGGTCCCATGGGCAGATTTCCCAGCTGTCCCATGGGATCCGTCTGCAACACAAGGCTCACTGACAGTGCGGCTGTGCATGTGGTAGCAAGAGGCAGTAACCTTGCGTGTTCTTACCTTGATTTCTTTCTGTTTCAAATGAATAGTTTTGAGAGTTTTCCTAGGAAGGCAGCGTAGTATGGTGGAAAGAACATCAAATCCAGCTGTAGTCCCAGGTAGTCACAAAGAGGCTGGGTGACCTTGGCTAAGTCACCTCTTCTCTCTGGTTCTCAGTTCCCACAATTGTGAAATGAGAAGGTTGGACTAAATGACTCCCAGGAGGTCCTATGATACTCCATAACCTCAACATTCCACGGTCTAATATTCCCTTCTAGCTCAGTGAAATGTAAAACGTAACCTCTAGCCAACTCATCCAGGTTTGGCAGAGGGGGAGAGACAAGAGATAGGGGGATGCGGATGATGGCAGCAGCTAACACTGAGCACATAATGTGCACCAGGCACTGTTCTTACTGCTTTATGTGTGTTAACCATCTAATCCTCATAACAACCCTATGAAGCAAAACCAAACCCATTGCCATTGAGTCTATTCCAACTCATAGCAACCCTCTAAGACAAAGTAGAAAAGCCCCATTTGGCTTCCAAGGAGCAGCTGGTGGATTCAAACTGCTAACCTGAGGTATTATTATCCCCACAGAGAACTATGAAACTTTCCTAAAATCTCACAGATGGTAACTGATGATTCAAGACTCAAACACCAGGAGGTATACCACCTTGGTCAGTATGGGTTGATGGTCATATGGTTTTAAGTCAAGTGATCAGGGTTTGGGTCCAGCTTCACTCTAAACCCCCTGTGTGACCACAGACAACTAATCTAGCCTCTCTAAGTTGCCGTTTCTTCACCTTCAAAACAGAGACAACGATATTTTCTATCTCACCGTGCTTTGTGAGGATGATAGCCTGTAGTGAATGTAAAGTACGTAGCCCAATGTCTACAACAGCACAGTAAACACTCAAGTAACTCAACACGTTAGCTGCGATGAGAGGCTGGGGAGAGGGGCAGAGAAGCAGAGGAGCTGCAAAGGCTAGTTCTCTTAGCCTCAGTGTAAAATCTTGGAGGACTTCTTCACCAGGGCTTTGAACCAGTTCAGTCTGGTCTGAACCCCCGCTGAGAGTTTGCATTTCTAACACGTTCCTTGCTGAGAATTTGCATTTCCACCCCAGATATACTGAATCAGAATCCACATTTTAACAAGATCCCCAGGTGATTCTTATGCATAATTTCCTGGGAACTTGTTAGAAATGCAACTTCTCAGCAGGGAACTTGTTAGAAATGCAAATTTTCAGCTGGGGTTCAAACTGGAATGAACGGGTTCAGAAGCCCTATTCTTTACTCAGCAAGTCTGTAAGAGCCCAGCTGATGATCAGTGAGGTGGAGAACTGGCCTGATTACTCTCCTATCATAGTCATAGAGCTGGAAGGCATCAAAGAGGTTTATTTTCTCAAAGAGTGTTCTGGGACAGTAACCCCAGGAGATACTCCACACTCACCCTTACTAATAAAAGGGGGCTCCATGATCAAATAAGTGAGGAGATGCCGCATACTAGATCCTCTTGGGAATGTGTAGCAGGCACGGGCTCATTGAAGGCTCTGAGAACTCTTGCAGTAAAGAAATCCTTTTGTCCAATGTAACATTTTCAAACATATTTGACCACAGAACTCTTTTTGGCTTAACGACTATTAGCATTCAGCCAAAGCAGTGTTCCTTGGCACACAGCTTGAGGTACACGTTCTAATTTAATCCTCTGTCTACAAATGCGGTGCAGTGGCAGGTGGCAGAGCCCAGGTCATACCAACAATTAGTGGCAGAGTCACTCATTTTGTTTTGCATTAGACAGCCTTGACCTGGCTTTAAAATACCTAAACTGTGTGGACGTTAGCAATTCCTCAACCTCTCTGAGTCTCAGTTTCTTCATCTACAAAATGGTAGCATTACTATCTAGCTCACAGGTCTGTTTGAAGGGGGTTAAAAGGGTAAGCTCTGGAGTCAGACTGCCCCTGGGTTCATAACCAGTTCTGTCACTTTCCAGATGTGTGGCCTGAGAAGGTCACTAAGTCTCTCTATGCCTCGGTTTCTTCATTTGCAAAACAGGGATAATAGCAACTTAGAGTGGTTGTGAGGACTAAATAAGATAAGGACAGGAGGGTTCTTTGAACGATGTATGGCACAAAATAAGCACTCAACAGATGATACACAGAGGAAATAAAAAATGAAGCCAGCTGGTAATTTTTGCTTCCTTTAGACCTTTTGGTATCTTACCTCCTGTTTTCTTACCCTCCCTTGGTTCTCAAACACATAATTCCTCATTCCAGCGTATTTCTGTATTCTCATCTTTAAAATGTCCTGGAGCAACAGCATGATAAGGATATCGTGGACACAAACTGGTTCAAATGCAGGACAAGAAATACACCAGGGTCCCTTTAATGGAGGGACTGAGTCACCCAGGAAGGATGGGAGGTGAGCTTTCCTGGAGCTCACTGGCTGGCCGCACTCACCTCAGCTTGTACTTTAAGCTAGTGAGCACCTTTAGTAACTTCAGAGAGAGAAGCATACCTTTTTCCTAATGCGGTGACCATAGCCTCAAAAGAACTATCGTATCTGAGCAAGGGGAGGCTGTGTCCTGAAAGGGTGGATTCAATAAATTCTGACAGCCCAAAGTACTTCTGATTTTCATGATACAAGTCCACTCCCTGAAACAGATAAGAACATCAGTCACTCAAACGTTGCATTCACAAGGATAGTAGGAGGTTCGTATGCCAGGCATGCAGGCAACTTGTCTCGACGTCTAGGTCTTAATTGTGCTGACTACGCAGCGCGTTGTACGGCCCATACTTAACGATGGCACATCCGCACTAGTTGAGGGTTTTCCCAATGTCTGAAGACATTTGGTCCCAATGTCCTCACCAAGAAGAAACCCAGCCTCGTTTTTCTAAAAAAAAATACAATTTTCTTTGTTAAAATTACTTCTTTCCACTCTGTCAAGCTGATTTTTGGAATAGCCAAATCAACCACCTTGCATTCAGTTGCTACTGAAATTAACAGGAAAAAATACATTTATCTAACCAGTTTTACTCATGATGACATAAATTCCTCCCAAACTTATGTCAGTGCTTCTCAAACTTTGGAACATAGCAAAGTTGGGAGAGGTTGTTAAAAATACAAAGGCCTGGACTTCACCCCAAAGAGCATGATGGCAGTGGAGCCAGACAACCTTCGTCAAGTCCTGGCTGTACCACTTTCTAGCTCCAGGTAAGTGACTCTTTCCCTCCTCAGCCTCATTTTCCCGTTTGCAAAATAGAAATCACCCTAGTACCTGCCTCTTAGATGAGTTCCTATGCATAAAGCACTTAGAACAGAACCTGGCAGGGAGTAGGAGCTGCGTATATGACTGCTATTATTATCCCTATTGATTCGGAATCCACAGGATGGTGGCCAGCCATCAGTGTTTTTCAAAGCTCCTCAGATGACTCTAGGGCACTCCAAAAGTCCAGCATTTTATGTGTATTTATTCAACTTGCACCTAGGACTCTCAAATATCAAAATTGTTTTGGTCTCCTATTCTGGTAAGAAAATGGAACGATAAACTAAAATAAAACTCACGAGGCTTCGAGGATGTGTGTCTGATTTGAGGAAAAAGATATCGTACCACACTGCTTAAGAGTGTGGGCATAGGAAAAACGGGACCATTTCTAAGGCTTCTAGACAAACTTGGAGACATTCCATATGGAGCACAACCCTCAAGGACTCCGAGGGTCAGAGACCTTCGGTCACCAGAGAAAATACCAAACCAACTTCACTGCAACGTACTTCCTGAGATGGAGAGTCAACTGATACACTGCAGGAAGGTTTTCAGGGACATCTAGAAAGGTTGAAATCTAACGATGGATTGAATCTAAGATCCAAGGAGCTGGAATTCACCTGATCCCCAACTATACTAGTTAATCAAGATTTTTTACTAAACAAAATTTCTCCAAATTCAAGGGTCCTTGCTAAATGACGACCCACCAGCCCCAGGGCACTCACATTGTTGTAGGAGGCGGGCCAGTGGATCTCGTTGTACGGGCTTATGAGGGTGTGTTGTGTCTGCAGAGCGTATGGGAAGGAAGTCACGTGAAGTGTCAGGATGTTGGGGGCCTCCTTCACCTCCCTGCAGTTGAGCAATCTGTCTACCCATCCCACGGATGTGTCACTTTGAGAGTAGAGATTATGAACAGCGCTACTAAGAAGGAAAAAGGGGAGAAGAAACAATAAGGGCAGTTCCTAATACCATTCTATAATTTTACAAGGATAAAGCAGTCGAATAAATTTATAACTAGCCCCACCTCGACTGTGCCAAAAAGTGAAGCTTATGGGTCTGCCCATAAGCAGAAAAAAAAAGACTGAATTTCAGGTCTCTGTCAAAGACCACCCTGATAGCCATCACTTGCTAAAAACTTGGCTGGGGTGTCAGTTATTACAGAAGATTGCTTCAAGATACACAATCCATCAACTCCTTCAGTGCAGTGATTCTGAGCCAGGAGTGTTCAATAAATAGGCTTTTCTCCTTTGGCCCAATCTGATTGTATACTTGGCTCCTTAAATTCTTTTCCCTAAAATCCTACTAATCTTGAAATGATCCAAAAAGGATATGAAGTGGCAAAGTCTATATGCTAAATTAAAAGCGTTGCGGTGAAGGAATGAGTATTCTGGACAAAGGGTCTAGAAGAGAGGCCTCGCTCAGCCTCTCTTTGTGGGATACTGGTCTCCACTTACTCTTCTGTAAATCTAAAGAATAGGACAAATTAGTGTTTAACCTTTTGGGGGCAGGCAACCACTCTGAAACGCCTACCCTCAAGATGAATAGTCACAATATAGCTTTTATGTCATTTTAGAATGTTCGAATTCTTAAGCCCATGGACCCTAGATTATAAACCCCTTTTTTCTCAGTGATCTTTAAGGCCTGGCCAGCCCTAAACTTCTATGAATCTGTGATAAATCAAAGCCTTCCTTCCTGATCTGGCCCAGTGATCCTCCTCATCTGCTTCAGTGGCAGTGTCTAAACGTACACCCCACGGCCAGTCTCACGGAGGTGACCAATCCCAGTAAACTACCGGGAAATCCCACCAGACTTCTGGCTTGACATCACCTGAAATTAATCTAGATTTATATTCATTTTAATTAAGTAAAATCGCCCCTGAAGAAGGGCATGATAACAGAGTTGATGGCAGCCTCAATCAGGGAGGGGTCTGGGCTGAGCTATACACATCAGGATCCCCTTCCTGTACCACCGCGGCTCCTTTGTTGCCAAAAGGGACACAGAAAAAAGCGCATCAGGTTGCGATTTGGGGGCCTTAGTTCTAGGCTGGGCCCTGTCACTAACACCTGCTCACCGCCACCATGCCCCATGACTTTGAGTGAGACCCTTCCTTTCTCTGGCCCCCAGTTTCCATAATGGTGAATTTCAGGGCTTTCATTAGATACTTCTAAGACAGCTTCCAGCTCTAAGATCTCGAAAGCATCCATGGCATCTGCTTACAAATACGAAACCCCCAACATCACTGATCTTTTTAAGACTGGACCCCACAGCCCCAAGCCTCATCCATATATACTATTTCAAAGAAGGAAAATGTCAACCTCATCATATACCAAGTAACTCTAACCTCACAAGATCCCAGTGGGCATGGTCGTGGATTAGGACAAAGAGGGTATGCGGATTCTGAAAGGAGTTTTGCAGAAAGGCCTTAAATTTTGTCTGAGCCTCCACATCTAGCTTCAAAACATACTGTTCTACTCTCTGCTTGGTCATGTGCTCCTTCTCCAAGCCAAGCTCCAGCAAAACCCCTGCAACAGAGTGAAAACACAGCAGTAACTTCAAACATTGTCACTTTCACTCCACAGACACTTGTATATTCACCCAACAGACACCTGATAAGCATCTCCTACATACCAGGTACTGTGCTAGGCCCCCGAGTTACAGAGCTGAATAAGACATGGACAAGTCTGGAGGCATATATAAACAATTATCATGTAACTCTATGCACGGGATACTGGGGCACAGAGCCAGGCCTGCTCCACAGCTCTGTTTTGTACACGATAGCCCACCACATAGGCACCAGCAAACTTGGCTTCGTGAAGCAGCTGATCCCAGGCCTGGTATGACTGAAGGGAAGGGAAAGGTCCCATCACCCAGTAAAATCGCCTCTCAGCCTGAATGCCACATGGTCTTACAGGATACCACTAGAGAGTTCATCTTTACAGTGAAGACACTGGCTCTGTGTATTTCATGTGTTTAAACACCAATCCCCTTGAAAGCATAGGGAAAATATAATAAGTTGAAGCCACGTATTAACACATAGTCAGATTGTTGACCAGAGTGTGACAAAGTAGAAATTCAAGTCAGGGTTCTACCTTTACAGATCATAAAATCTTGGGCATTAGTCTCTGAGCATCAGGTTCATGGTCTATAAAATGTAGATAGTAACGTTTAGCCTATAGACCTTAGAAACATAGAATAACGTGAAATCCAAACCTAAATTTTGATGGATCAAAGCTTCTCCACACACCTGAACGGCCACATACCTGAATGCCAGATGTGGAGCAAGGTCTGCTGGTAGGTCACTTCTGAGGGTGGGATACAAATCAGAAAGTCAACCTTCTCGAAGGATCCTAAATCCAGGTTTTGGGTACTGGAGTCAGCAATCGAGCACACATGGGAGAGGAGCTTCTGGGCCACTGCCAACTGGAAGGGCCGGACTCGGTGTGGGTCCAGATTGTAGCCTGGAACCAGAGTCCATGGTGCGAGGTAAGCCGAGAGTGCAGACGGCCTCTGGCCTGCATCTGCCAGGCTACACGTTCTACACGCACAAAACTGGGCTGGGACTCCAACAGGGGCCCCCAACTAGCGACACATTCCAACGTGACAATGGGAAGGTTAAGACAGATTAACATTTACCAAGCACCTGCTAAGTGCTACGCACTGTGGTCATCATTTTACATGTTTCTTCATTTAATAATGATGGTATGAAGAAAGCACTCTGTGAGCAGGAAGGCTGTGGCCTGCTCTGTCTGGAGGACACAAGGCCAGCCATCCAGAGGAGATGATGTAAGACTGGATACTGGGAGAAAGCTACAAGCACTCAGGTAGACCAGGAGACTACCACAGCTCTTTGGGGACTTAATATAAATAAAAAATTCCAACAATGCCAGAAATCAACATAGAGTAATATACTATTTCAGGAAAAGCGTACAAACATACATCTCAGGGTAGAATGAAATCACCATTAAAGACTAAAATTACCTGTTAGGTCTACTTTGATGCTAAGGAGATGCCCTACCTTTTCAATGAGCCTCTAGCATTGCTTCCTTGCAGCACCTAGAGATCCATGGAAGCTGCCCCACCCAGCCCAGATCTCTAGCACCCAGGCTCTTCTCATTACTCACTTGTGCACGCTGGTACCACGCTGACATCCAGGGATGCTGGTTTAGTGACAGAGGAGGCAGCAAGTGAGGAAGAAATATGGCCTTGATTTTCCTGATAAAATTTGTCCAGCAAAATGTCAATGTCGCCCTCTACCCAAAACAGAGAATAAGCAGAAATGTGTTTTGCATCTCAGTGACATTCGGCAAATGCCTATGGAAGATCTACTATGTGTTGGGCACTGTCCCGAGGCCTGGGTACCAGAGATAAGACAGATATGGTCCGTCCTGTCACAGAGTTCACAGTCTAGTAAGACACATATATTAACAAAGAAATTACACTGTGTCATGGTAACTGCAATGACAGAAGAAAGAGTGAGAAGCTAGGGGACAGAGAAGAAGGGTTCCAAGCCCATCCTGGAGAAGGAAGGGGCAGTGAAGGTTTCTGGGAGGAAATGAGATGAGTCTTGAGGAGTGAGTAGTCAGGCAAAGCAAGAGGAACTCACAGCACAGAACACACGGAATGAGACATTCTCAGTGAGTAGATACAAGCAAATCAGAGGGGGAGGGAGGGAGCGGTGGCACAGGGCTACAGAGGTAAACAGAGTCAGGCACAAGGACCTCATGCACACACCAAGGCAGAAACTACAAGACCCCACTCCAGAAGAATCTGACAGTCAGAGTAGGAAGAGACTGCCAGTTAGAAACTACTCCTGACACACAAGAAAAAAGGTACACAGGGGCAAAGGGATAGAACAGAGGGACTATACTGAACATTCAGGTCAAGGTCAGCCTCAGCAGGTCCATGGGAAGATGGGGTCAGAGATGACCTCTCCCTTTTTGTCTTTGTTTATTTCTGCCTTAGGAATTTAGGAATCTGCACCTGCCGCACTACAAGCCTACCTGGACAGAGGGTGCTAAAAAAGGCCCCCAAGGAGTCCACTTTTCCTGTCACCAGCTCATAATTGACTTCTTTCTGGTACTCCGCTGGGGTGAGAAGGCTCTCAGAAAGAATCCGGGCTTGGTATTTTCCTGGAAAACAAACAAATTTCACTGGGCCCTTTCATTTAGAATTAACAGGTGGGATCCTCTCTAGGCCCAGAGCCTGGCATCACGCCTGGCAAATAACAGGCATTCAGGGAAGATTTGGTCAATGAATCAATGGCAGACACCATGCTGTCCTGACTTACTCATTAGGACAATGATTGAGGGGCCTACCAGAGGCCAAGATCACCTAGGGAAAAGCCAGAGCACTGGCTCCAGAACCTCTCTCCCTCCTAATAGCTATGCAACCCAGGGTAAGTTACTTAACCCTTCTAGACTGTTTCCTCACCTGGAATACATGGCTAACAGTAGTATCTACCTCACGGGACAGGACAGTGTGAGGATTAAACAAGACGACATTTATGAATGCTTAGCACAAAGCCTGACACAAAACAGGGGCTCCAGATGTACTGCTGAATGTACTACTCAAACCGAGGTAAAGAATGAATGAAAACACAGACCACGTTTAGGATCACAGAATACCAAAAGGCACTTGGGACGCTATACCATAACAATGTGCGTTTTTACGGTGCATTTTAAATAGATATAAAAATTCCAGGTTAAAAATATATAAACCCTGCATTGCCTTACTTTTAAACAGGTCAAAAAATGAGCTTTCTGACTGAGCAAAACTTCTCCAAAATTCACCAGCGGACCCATGAAGATCCATGAGTGCCTGGCAAAAGTGTTAAGAAAGGTGATTTAAAATCTTGGCTAACAGTCCTAAGTTGAGAAATTTGTTTTTAGCCATGGCTATTTAATCAAGGAAATGCTAGACCTGACTAAAGAGCTTTCTTGTTTTCTTTTTAACTAATGAGAGAAGCTGGGAATTAGGCATCCACATGGTTCTGTAGGATGAATCCGTGAGGTTGTTGTGTGGGATAAAGACACAATATGCACAAAGGATGGACCTGGCAGCAAACACTGCTCAACACGAACGATCTCTTACAAGGAGCATGTCCTCAACTTCATGTCATCCACCTACAGCCCAGGGTGTTCCCTGGACTTTGTCATTATTGATAACTATACCCCCTTCCATAACCTCCACTTCAAGCACCCCACTCTCCAACCACCTCTGATACCCCAATTCTAAAAATTCTTCTACTCTTCTCAAGGTCATGAAATCCACTGGACATTTCACTGCCTTCATTCTCTTCCTGTCCTCACTTCCCTCCTTCCTTGGCGAAGATTCCATGTCCGTCAATGATCACTCCCTAGTATTCCTCCTCAATAGCTCTCAATGGCCAAACTCTGCTCTGAGCACACCTGGCGAACACAGCCACGCTGACTCATCAAACATAAACTAATCATCACTAACTCTGGTTTTTAGCTGCCATAGAGTTGGCTCCCAACTCATGGCGACCCCATGTGTTTACAGGGTAGAACTGCTCCACGGGGCTTTCTTGGCTGCAATCTTTACAGAAGTAGTTTGTCAGGCCTTTCTTCCACAGAGCTGCTAGCTGGTTTTGAACTACCAACCTTCAAGTTAGCAGCCGACCACAAACTGCTTGTGCCACCCACAATGCTCCAGTAATTCTTAGGGCTGCTTCACGACTGTTAAGACTTTTCTAGTCAATTTACCGTCTCACTTTCCTAGATAATTAGTTTAGACTCTCCTTGCTTTTCAAACTTCCAGCACCTTAATGCCCCTGTTGACTCCTTTGCTACTTATTTAACTCAGAGAAAAAGGAGCAGTCAAAACAGAACTTGTATCTTCTCCCACCAATCTACCAGCCTACGTGCATCTGGGCTCATCTACTTTACTTCTCTCCTGTTTGTGTGGGGGTCTGCCCTGTGTCTAAGGCCCGCACTCCCACCTGCCCACTCCTCCTAACTGCTGCCTCCTCTCTCTCCTGTGTCCTCTATTTCTCCCTTTCTATTGTATCATTCCCAGCATCAAACATGCTCTTCTATTTCTCCACTTAAACAAAAAACCCAATTCCGTTCCCCCTCCAATTACTGTCTCACCTCTCTATTTGCTTTGTAGCAAAATTCCTGGAAACAGTTGTCTCTATTCATTACCTTCACTCATTCTCTCTTGAACTCAATCCAGTTAAGCCTTCATCCCCAGCACCCCACTGAAACCGCTGTGTCAGTGTCACCAGTGACTGTCCTGTTGACAGATCAAGGAGTCAATTCTCAGTCCTCATCTTATTTGATCTAACAGGAGCATCACAGCCATTGATCATTTCTTCATTCTTAAACCACATCCTCCCTTTGGCTTCCTAAACACCATTCTCTCATTCTCCTCCTGCCTCACTGGTCATCTCTCCTCGAGTCTCCTTTACTGCCTTCTCCTCTTCCTGAGGCTAAATGTTAAAATGACCAGGATTAGTCCACGATCTCTTTCTCTAAACTTACTGGACAAGTCGTATCACCCATCTTTTGACTTTAAGAACCTCAGAAATGTTGATCACTCCTAAGTTCCTTAGACCCAACCTCTGCCCTGAACTTCAGATTTTTATAGCCAATTGCCTACTCACCATTGCCACTGGGATATGTCAAACTTGGGCCAAGAGAACTCTTGGTCCCATCATAAACGTGATTGCCACCACTTCCCTCTGCACGCAATTAAAAAATAAAAATAAACAACTGCTTCTCCTGCAGTTCTTCCCATCTCAATAGACGGTAACCACATTATTCCAGTTGCACAGGCCAAAATCCTCCTCTCTTTCTCCTACAATCTACATGCAACCTATCAGCAAATCTTAAAAGCTGTGACTTCAAAATATACCCAGAATCAGGCCAATTCTCTCCACTCTCGCTTACACCACCCTAAGCCAAGACACCACCAGGCCTTGGACTGATATAACAGCCTCCCATACCAGAATTCCCCAGTCAATTCTTCACAAGTCTTCACGCCAGCTGCGTAATCCTTCAAAAACAAAAGTCAGATTCTGTCCCTTCTCTGCTCAAAGCCCTCCAACTGCTTCCTGACTCACTAGGGAAAAATCCATAGCTCTGACATGGCCTCCAAGACCCTACACAGCCCTGTCATCTGCTCTGGCCCTCCTGCTGTTCCTTCAGCATGTCCAGCACAACATGCTCCCACACAGTCTTGGAAAGCCCTGCCATTGTCCCAATACCTGCATGGAGTGCTTACTCATTTCCCTCAGGTTCCTGTTCTAACATCACCTCATTAGAGAGGTGTCTCCTGACTGCCTTATAAGATAGTATCCCCTAACTTGAATTTGCTGAGCAAATAATCCAAGAAGCTGGACTATATGAAGAAGATCGGAGCATCAGGATTGGAGGAAGACTCATTAACAACCTGTGATACACAGATGATACAACCTTGCTTGCTGAAAGTGAAGAGGACTTAAGTACTTACTGATGAAGATCAAAGACCACAGCCTTCAGTATGGAAGAAAATAAAAATCCTCACAACTGGACCAATAAGCAGTATCATGATAAACAGAGAAAAGATGGAAGCTGTAAAGGATTTCATTTTACCTGGATCCACAATCAACGCCCATGGAAGCAACAGTCAAGAAATCAGATGACGTATTGCACTGGGCAAATCTGCTGCGAAAGACCTTGCTTTCAAGTGTTAAAAAACAAAGATGTGGCTTTGAGGACTAAGGTGCATCTGACCCAACCATGGTATTTTCAACTGCCTCATACACATGTGAAAGCTGGACAATGAATACGGAAGACTGAAGAACTGACACCTCTGTATTATGGTGTTGGTGAAGAATACTGAATATACCAAGGACTGCCAGAAGAACGAACAAATCTGTCTTGGAAGAAGTACAACCAGAATGCTCCTTGGAAGTGAGCATGGCGAGACTTCCTTTCACATACTTTGGACACGTTATCAAGAGGGACCAGTCCCTGGAGAGGGACACCATGCTTGGTAAAGTAGAGAGTCACTGAAAAAGAGGAAGACCCACAACGAGACGGACTGACACAGTGGCTGCAATGGGCTTGAGTGTAACAACAACTGTGACGATAGTGGAGGGCTAGGCAGTGTTTCGTTCTGTTGTGCATAGGGTCACTATGAGTAGGAACCGACTGGCTGGCACCTAACAACAACGACTCTTAATTCTCTGTCCCTTTGCCCTGAGCTATGCTTTGTCATAGCACCTGCCACTGACATGTCAAATGCTTCTTTGTTTGTTGTCTGCCTCCCCCACTAGAATAGATGTACCAGGAAAGCAGGGACTTAGTTGTGTTCACTCCTGTATCCCCAGCACCTAGAACATGGGCACTAGGTAGTAGGGCTTCAGTAAGTATTTTTATAATTAATTAGTTATCTCATTAACCCACACAACACAATACCCAAAACCCAGTGCCGTCGGGTCGATTCTAACTCATAGCAACCCTATAGCACAGAGTAGAACTGCCCCATAGAGTTTCCAAGGAGTGCCTGGCAGATTCGAACTGCCGACCTTTTGGTTAGCAGCTGTAGCACTTAACCACTACGCCACCACGGTTTCTACAACACAATAAGGTATTATTTTTATCTTCATTTTATAGTTGAACCAACCGAGGGTCAGAGTCAATATGGCCAGATGCACGGTGAAACCAAGTTTTAAACCAAGTCTGTCAGACTCCGGAGTTCCTGGGTGGCGTAAACGGTTAACAAACTCAGCTCATAATCAAAAGGTTGGAGGTTCGAGTCCATCCAGAGGAGCGTCGGAAGATATCCACTTCCAAAGAATCAGCCACTGACAATCTTATGGAACGCAGTTCTACTCTCGCACAAATGGGGTCACTGTGAGTCAGAATCAACTTGGTAGCAACCAGTTTGATTTTATTTTGGATTTAGACTTTGAATTTGACCCAAGTCTTCCTGAGGGAAGAAATGTGAACTGCTAAACTTGCCATTTTAAAATAGGAACAAATCGTTAATTAAGCATACTATGGAGGACATAAACAGCTTGTGTGAAGGGCCCAAGGCTCCTTTCTGAAGAGGTCTGTCGCTACTGCAAACCTCAGGCCAGCAGAAGTGAAAGGTGAGAGAACTGCAAAGGAGAGAGATTCAGAAACAAATATAGCTGGGTTTCCACAGGCCAAGAGGAACTGGCCAGGACTCACCAGTTACCGCGATGCAGGAGTCGATAGTGGAGTTCCGGCAGGCGCAGATTATCACCACGTAGTTGGTCTTGGAGAGCTTGCCCTCGACAAGCAGTCGGAACATCTCAGAGAGGCCCTCGGCCAGAGAGTAGGTGCACTCGATGATGTGCACGCTGTCGTTGCAGGAGCTGGCAGCCAGACCGGCCAGCCAGGGAAGCTGCGCCGAGGTGACAGGCGCCACAGTACTAGGCGCTGGCGGGAAGGGCTGCGGAGGCGCCTGCTGGTACTGTCGGATCTCCGTCAGGTGGGACTCGCGCCAGGAGCGCGTGAAGATCTGCTCCAGGTCCTCCATCAGGGGCACCTGGTCTGCCGCTGGCAAGGACAATGTGGACAGAAAACGCCTCGGCACCTGCTCTACCTGTCTGGCGCAGGTGGCTCTATACACACATGACGGGGCATTTCTGGGGGAATGCAAGTAAGTTAATTTGAAAATAACACAGTCTAAATGATAAATGTTGAATAGTATCACAGGAGTCCCTGGGTGGTACGCATGGAGCTGCCACAACCCAGAACCGACTCCACAGGCAACTAACAACGGACAGCTGAAAAACACAGGAGCATGTAAAAGCTGCCATAACCTCACCGTCCTGACAGGACCACAACTATTTTTGTGTATGTCTCCGTCTTGGTTTTCACATGCCGGTTTTAAATAGCTGTAGTGACTGTGTCCACACAACTTTGGGTCTTGCCTTTTTCCTTACCATTATACCATTATCACGTTTTCATGCTATTTATTTACAGTCTTCCTAAACATCACTGTTAATAGGTACTCAAACCCACGATGGGTTTGAGTACGTATTAACAGTGATGTTTAGGAAGACTGTAAATAGCATGAAAACGTGAATCCCATTATATGAAGGTACTATAATTTACTTAGTAATTTCTCTATTATTGATCCTTTTGTTGCTTCCAAATAGTCACCTTTATAAACATTCTGCGATACACATCTTTATGTGCAGAACATTACTCCCACTTCGTTACTTCAAAAGCGGGCTTACAGAACCAATTAACACCTATTATCGGATTCCACGTGGCCTAAATGGATGGATTTGCCACAACGTTAATGATGCAAGACACTACTGGTTTTACTGCACCCGCAAAAGCACTGGATACTAGATACTACCATTTGGGTTATTGTCATTAATTTAATTGATAAAAACATTCCTTGATTGATCTGCTTATTTACATTTCTTTGATGACTAAAGTTAGAATGAATATTTTCCAACATTTGTTTCCTACGAGTACTTTCTGTTTTATGAATTGTCTGGCTTATACATACAAATTGTATGTTTGGGTGAGCTAGAGAAAAGAGCACTAGGCTTTGGTTTAGGTGACATGTTCCGATCCGGCTCAGCCCAGCACTATCTGTATAACCCTGAGCTTCCTGATCTGTAAAATAGGGATAATACCGCCTACCCGAGGCCCTGGTGGCGCAGTGGTTTAGAGCTCTGCTGCTAACCAAAAGGTCAGCAGTTTGAATCCACCAGCTGCTCCTTGGAAACCCTATGAAGCCGTTCTTCTCTGTCCTATAGGGAGGCTATCGGTTGGAATCGATTTGATGGCAATGGGTTTGGTTTTGGTTTACCACCTACTCACTGGTTTGTGACAATTTGATTTGACTGTTATATCTCCCGTATTTGAAAATGTTCCCTTTCCAGAATCACTACCACCCAGCAAATCTTCTCAAGAGAGTTGTCTACACTCACCACACTCATTGCCTCACTTCCTAGTCTCTGTAACCCACTCCAACAAGGCATTTGTCCCCATCCTTCCCTTAAATCCTCACCAAGGTCACCAATCACTTCCATATGATCAAGTCCAATGGTCAATGACCACTCTTCACTCCAATCCACCTCTCAGACACACTGACATAGTGACCTATTCCCTCTCCTTGAAACACTTTTTCTGATCTGCTTCTCTGCCAATGTCTATCCATTCATTTAACATATACTAACTGAATGTCTACTTCACGCTGCAGACAAAGAGAAATGAACAAGATAGATATAATGTTCTGTTCTCATGGAGCTTACATGCTAACTGGGGAGACACACTGAGAGTAAACAAACACACATCATTTCAGTGAATAGTAGTGCTCTAAATGACAAGATGACAGGTTAACAGGATAGAATGCTGAAGGAGGCTGATGGGGAGTGCTGTCTTAGTTACAACAATGAAAAGGCCTCCAAAGGAGGTGACATGTGAATTGCAACTCAAACGGCATGAGGGAACAAATCTGCTCCGGGTAGACAGAGTGGCTAGAGCAGAAGGAGCAGAGGCAGGAAGTGGCAGGGTTAAAAGGTCACAGCTGGAGGCAGGGCTGGATCACTTGGGGCCTTGAGTGAGTTTGGACTGTACATGTGATGGGAAACTCCTGGAGGACTCTGAGCGTTTTTAACAGATGTGGAGACTAAGGGGCAAGCGTACTGCCCTGGATGAGGCTGGCAGGGGTGTAGAAGGCAACGGAGATTCAACTAGGGAGACGTTTTGGAAGTAGAGCCAGCAGGACTTACTGATGGATTGGATGTGATGGTGAGAAAGAGAAAAACAGCAGAGCCAGAGAGTGACAGAGGGAGAAAGGGAGAGAGCACGACAAGAGAGCAACAGAGAGAGAGGAATAAAGAATGAACAGTGGGGTGGGCATCAACGATGTTTCCTAGGTTCCTGTCTGTCCTAAGCAGCAACTCTCTGGCCTCCTTCCTGTCTCACTGGCTGCTCTGTCGCAGTTTGCTCCTTAGGTTCCTCCCCCTCTCATGATCTCTAAATATTGCAGTGTTCCCAAGGCTCAGGCCTTGCCATTTTTATCCATCCATAGTCACTCCCCAGATGATTTCACCTGGTCTCACAGCTTTAGTATGTATCATCGCTAAGCTGTTTCCCAAATAGCCTCAACCTCTTCTCTGGCCTTAAGACCTGCCTATCCAAACCCTCAAGACACCCCATGTGGCTGCCTGATGGGCATCTCAAACTTGAAACTGCCAAGACAGAACTCTTGTTCATCCTTCAATTCTATCCTTCACCTCAATCTGTCCCTCGCCTCCCTCAAACAAACATTCTACCATCCTCACCTTCAAAATATACTCCGGGTCTCTCTCCTGCAAACCTAAGTGGCCAAGCCGCCATGGCCTCTCACTGGACAACTTCAACAGCCTTTCTCCCACTACTGCCGTGGAGCCTCATTCCACGCTGCAGCCAATGTGGTCTCTTCAAAGGGGAAGTCAGATCCCATCAGGCCCCTGCTTAAAAATATTCCAGTAGCTTCTCAATGTGTCTAAAATCCAATCAAATTCTTTACCACAGCCTAAGGCCCTGCCCTCTCTCTGACCACACCTCCTCTCACTCTTGCCCTTTCTCATTCTGCTGTAGCCGAAGGGATCCTGGGACACTCCATGCTCCTTCTGCCTCACAGCCTTCCCCTCCTTTCTCGCGTTCCACAGAGCTTCACGAGGCTGGCTCCTTCTCATCACTCAGGCTTCTGGTCAAATGTCACTTCCTCATAGAGGGCTATCTTGGTTACCCTCAATCAACCACGTATACACACACAAACACATACACCCTACCCTCTCCCCGCTTTATTTTCTATTTGTGTATTCTCTCTCACTCTCCTTGAGGGAAAGAGTCCTTGTCTGCTTTATTCCTTGCTATAGTCTTGGTGTCCATAACAGCAGGTAAGCTAATTTTTTAATTACTCTCTATAGATTTTGACCTATTTTAATCCGTTTTCCAGCCTCTCAGGGTGGTGACCACTGCAGTAACTTCATACCAAAAACTAAACCTGTTGTCATCGAGTTGATTCTGACTCATAGCGACCCTATAGGACAGAGGTGAACTGCCCCATAGAGTTTCCAAGGAGCAGCTGGTGGATTCAAACTTCTGACCTTTCGGTTAACAGCCAAGCTCTTGGGTAAGCTGGAGGAAAGCATATCCAGTCATAATTTCTTTGTATTTCACCTGCAACAGTCCAAGTTGGTGTTCAAAAGCACTCTGATGGTCAGTATTTCTCACCTTTAGTGATTATTCTACCAGGGGTTCCTGGTAAACAGAACACAGACTTACCAAGCTGGACAAGATAGTAGACGGTTAGTAAGAGCTGCATCTCTTCAGAGATAGGCTGTATTGTGGAAGCCCCATACTGCTCATACGCTCGAGAGATGGACTGGGAATTCTGGTAGCATGTATACAGGAGAGGGCTTACAACAATGTCATTCAGGTTCCCACAGAGGTAAGGGAAGTTCCCATGGCCTACGGAGGAAGAAGCAGCACCATCTCCTTGGCAACTGGCCTTGTGCACAGCCTTACAGCCCACACACATATGGACTCCCTGCATGCTGGCAGCTAAAGCAGACAGGTGAGTTGCAATGGGGGTGACTCAAGTGCCCTTTTCCCGGAAATCACTGACCCAGCACACCTGCTCTGTCCTCCTGTTCCCTGGACTGACAGAGTCCTAACTGTCTACAACTGAGAGGAGTTTTAGCATTTGCTTGTTCACTTAGTCCAATCCCCTTATTCTGAAGGTGAGGAAGCTTAAGCCCAGAGAGAAGTGACTTGCCAAAGCCAAAGAGCCACTGCCAATTTTACTCCTTTGGTGCTAATGACAGAACACACTGCCTCGTGCGCACAACATCTGATCTGTGCCCTGTATTGTTTGCCAGAGTTTGCCTCCTTGACTCTAAGCAGGTAGGGACTATGTTTTATTCTGCCTTGCAGCCTCCCAAGATTCTGGCAATCTGAGCTAGGAAAATCAATCATGGACTAGAAGACTTAGAATACTGACAGAACCCACCAAACTAATTAGTTAAAAGATGAACTCTGATGACAACTCTTGAAAATGAAAGAGCCCAGGTTCAGGTTGAAATATCTTCTCTATCACTCAAAAGCTTGTAACCTTAAACATGAAGTTTAACTTCTCTAAGCCCCAGTCTCCGCAATGGGCACGAGGATATCAAATCTTCATGGGTTGCTGAGATAATCCAATGTATCACATGTACATGTAGTATCTCACAAACTTCTGAGAAGGTGCTCAACTTATCCATGACCTATATTTTTACTGAAGACCTGCTATGTGCAGGCATCATGGTAGGCTTTGGGGGTAAATCTGGGGCTAAAACACAGTTCATGTCCTCAAGGAAAGTGCTTCTCACACTTGAACATGCTCAGGACCCCCCCGCCCCCCACCCAGGCTTGCTAAAACACAGGTGGCTGGACCCCACCCCAGAGCTTCTGATGCAGATTTGGGGTCCAATTCTGATTCTAAGATGGGACTTGGGAATTCACAACTCTCAGAAGATTCCAAGTGTGCTGGTTTTGCTGGTCCAGAGACCACAATCTGGGTATCACTGCTCACGAACATTACGGTTTATAAGGGATAACATAAGGATATAATGTTTGTCATAAAAGAGACACAGAGAAGCTGCAGTGGGACTTGGGTGAAAGAGAAACAGAGTGATACATGGAGGAGGCATCTGGTTGGGTCCTGAGTCATGGGTGGGGTTTGAGCACATGGAAGTGGGGGGACAGGGGTCAGGGCAGCAAGCGCTTTAGAGAGAGGGGTGTATAGCTTAAACAGACAGTGGCAGGAAGCCCAGGGCACTTGAGGGACAAAGAGGATAATCTGTATTGTGAGGTTGTTCAGTGTCTGACTCAGGTCTGCTGGGCTTCCACCCAATGTCTGAGGCTCCTGGTGCAGAGAAGGTGCAGGTGAAGACCCCGCACACACTCCATGCCCTGTGTCCTGTCCTGTCCTGTTTTCTCAGATCTGTGTTCTCAGGGCTGACCAGAGACACATAATGGCCATGCAATTAATGTGCGCAGCACAAATGAATGCTGACCTTCATTTTAGCCTGTAGGATCCAGCAGGATCCCCTAGTCATTGGCCCTGTCTTGTGCCGAGTTTAAAACCCACACTTGACCCTACTTCCTGAATACTGTCCTTTTTTTTTTTTTTTCAGAAAAAAAAAAAAAAGCCCTTTTCCTCCCACCCTTCCTTCTCTGTTACTACAGGCATAATACCATATGCAAGTATTAACATAAAGAGGGATCTGTATGTATGATGTGGCGGGGAGGAGGTGTGTGGCTGTATGCCAGCACACTGTACTGGTGAGTACCATCATCAAGTAAGTCCTGCCAAATCTTCACACAGTTTTCCATGTCAAGGCATCCAACTTCATTAAAAAGGGTTTCTCTGAGTCAAAATCTACCTCCATGTAAGGTATTTTAGCTCACTGACACAAACAGGTCAAATCTTGTTATGGATTGTACTGTGTCTCCCCAAAATATGTGTTAAATTCCCGGCCCTGTACCGGTGATTGTGGTCCTGTTTGGAAATAGGGGTTTCTTTTGTTATATTAATGACATCATACCAGTGTAGGGTAAATTCTCAACCTAATCCCTTCTGAATTATAAATAGACCTGAATAGTCATGGAGACACACACTGCAGGAAGGCAGAAGACACACGAGGACCCACCTACAAGCAAAATGCCAAAGGTTGCTGGCAGCCACCAAAAACTAGGAGAGAGGCTCACAGAAGGAACTGACACAGCCAAGTCCCTCCTTTGGACTTTTAGTTTCCAGAACTGTGAAAAAAAATAAACTTCCGTTCTTTAAAGCCACCCACTTGTGGTATTTCTGTTAGGGCAGCACTAAGTAACTAAGACAAATCTCATACTATTTTATGAGATTCTACAGTGCTGACCATGGCTATCTTTGCCCAATCTGAGTCAGATTTCATAGTCAGAAAATACCAGTGACGTAGGGTAACAACAGGGCAGCCCAGCAGACCAGAGGCTCCTTGAAGTAAAGGACTGTGATTTATCCATCTCCATGTTCCCGGTGCTTAACACCATGCCTGCTACCATGGTAGGGGCCCAGTGAAACTGAGTGAAAAATGAGAGTAAATGAACAAGCAAATGAAGATATGGGAATGAATAGTTTCACTTCAGGTTGTTGTGGAAAACTGTTTAACAAGCCCTAGAATTCTGGGCATTTGATCAGATGCTAAACTGGAGATTTGTCCTGCTCACTTCTTTCACTGCCCTGCAAAGAGTTTTTCTCAGAACAAGGTCTCATTTTTTACTGTTTCTCGTGGATTCTTTCAGGCTCTCCTTTAATCCACTCAACTGCTGTACTTGCCTTTAAATATCACCGGCTTGGCCTTGCATATTTTCAGCAAGTTGTCAGGAACAGACACTGGCTCTCCGGAGGCCACAATGGGAAAGGTGGCTGAAGCTGGACCCACCAAGCCAGCCTGGGGCATGCAGGACATGCCTGCAGTCTCTAGAAACACGCCAAGATTGTTAGTAAAATATATCAGACAAGGCATCTATCTTTAGTAGACTTAACGTCAGGCCAGCTATCGTACCTGCTAACATCCTGACCCATGTTCTGCTCATGGGAGCACCAAAGTCTTGGAATCAGACCCTGAAGGTCAAAGGAGCCATTAAGCTCACTGAGTTTAACCTTCCCGACCAAATGAGTTAGACTCCTTCTCGTCAATATCCCTGTCAAGTGACAAGCAAACCCCTTTTTAAATTCCTCTACGATCAGGGAACTCACTACTACACATGGGGTCTGAGGCCATGTTAAGCAACTCTAATATGTGATAGAGAGATCCTTTTGTTATACCAAAGTCTGTCCCCCTAGAAACTCCCTCGCCGCGCGCGCGCACACACACACACACACACACACTACCACCACCTTATCAGCACCACCACCACTAGCCCCTAAGTCATGGATTTCTTGCAAGGCTTCAGTCACTTACCATACTTAGCTCTGTTCCCACCACCCTGGGGGTAGCCACCATCTGTAGCTGACGGAGATTCTGGGGACCACCCTTTGTGTCGTTTTTTAGGGGGCCCGGAGTTTGGTAAGATACCTAGACAACATTTAAAGCATGGATTAGGCTGTCAGTAGGAAAGCTTATATAAAACCTTCTCCTGATTTGGAGAACACTTATTTGGTATAAAAGTATCACAGCTTTACAATGGACCTTGAGTGAAGTATCTAAGCATAGAGAAATAACCTGTCAATTTTCAAAAATATTTCATCCCAAACTGTCCATGTGCCCAAGCTGTATCTCTCTGAGCCTTAGCTGCTTCATCTTTAAAGTAGGATAATAAAACTTACTCTGAAAGGTGGTTCAATCAGAACTAAAGAAAATATATATGAAGCGTGCAGCACCCAGCAAAAGACTGGGCCCAATAAACGGTAGCTACCATTACCCACAGCATCATCATCACCGTTGTTATCTATAAATCCCAGTGTATTTTCTAAGAGTTGGAACAGAGAAATCTATCTCCGTAGACAAGCTGCAGCCCCATTCACTGCAAGCACCACCACAGTTCCACCACTTGAGGGCAGTACTGATCCACCTGTGCTCCCCACCCCACTCTATCCTTGAAAGCTAATTTCAGACTTAAAAATCAAGGAGAACAGAAGCTGGTACCCACTGCTGTTAATGAGTCATCCCTGCCCACTCTAGACAACAGTATGCTCACGACTTCAGCTATGTTCGTGGTTTATTCAAAATATCAGGAATTTGGTTAGCATACGTTTTTTTGACCAATTTGACACAAAATTTCCCCTACGTTTAGAGCTGCGGGTCTCAACCCTGGCTGCACATTTAACTGGCTTGGGAAACTTTGAAAAATATATCTGTCTGGACCCCAGTCCATCCCTACTAAATCAGATTTCCAGCAGCTGGTGAGGCCCAGGCATCCCAATGGTCTCAATGCTCCTCTGGTGATTTTAACGTAAACCAAGATTGAGACCCACTGGTTAGAGCTACATTATCCTTAACTTTGGTCTGAGGAGTCCCATCAGAGCCACTAAACCCAAAAACGAAAAATCAAACCAGTGGACGCACAGTCGATTACAACTCATGGTGACCCCACCTGTGTCAGAGTACAACTGTGCTCCACAGGGTTTCCAATGGCTGATTTTTCAGAAGATGGCCAGGCCTTTCTTCTGAGGTGTCGCTGGGTGAATTCAAACCTCCAGCCTTTCAGTTAGCGGCCAAAAGCATGAACTGTTTGCACCGTTCCTTATCAGAACCACCAGGGATATGTTAAAACTGTCCATTCCTGGGTGCTGCCTGAGACCTACAGAATCAGATCTCTGGAAATGAGTGTCAGAAAACTTCACTACTAACAAGCACCCCCAGTGATTCTCAAGCACACTGCAGTTTGAGAATTATAGCTTTGGTCTCAAAAGTAAGCCCATATGGGGACCATGGTCTCAGGGAACATCTAGCTCAACTGGCATAACATAGTTCATAAAGAAAATGTTCCACATTCGACTTTGGTGAGTAGCATCTGGGTTCTTAAAAGTCTGTGAGTGGCCATCTACGGTACTTCACTGGTCTCACCCCTTCGGGAGCAAGGGGGAATGCAGAAAACTGAACATGCAAGGGGAAGATTAGTCCAAAGGACTAATGGACCACAACTACCACGGCCTCCACCAGAGTGAGTCTGGTACAATTAGATGGTGCCTGGCTACCAACATGAACTGCTCTGACAGGGATCACAATACAGGGTCCTGGACAGAGCTGGAGAAAAATGTAGAATAATATTCTAACTCAAAAAGAAAGACCAGACTTGCTGGCCTGACAGAGACTGGCGAAACCAAGAGAATATGGCCCCCAGACACCCTTTCAGCTCAGTAATGAGGTCCACCCTTCAACCAGACTGGACAGGCCCATAAAACAAAACTAAAGAGGCACACTAGCCCAGGGGCAAGGACTAGAAGGCAGGAGGGGACAGGAAAGCTGGTAATAGGGAACCAAGGTTGAGAAGGGAGAGTGTTGAGATGCCATGGGGTTGTTAACCAATGTCATAAAACAATATGCATACTGTTTAATGAGAAACTAGTTTGTTCTGTAACCCTTCACCTAAACTATAATAATTAAAAAAAAAAAAGTAAGCCCAAACTATGTTCACCTCTTCCTTAGACTGAATGAAAATGAATAAAATGGATAAAAAGTTAAATACATAAATTAACTTTATTGTCTACAAAGTGCTTTCAAACAGCAGCTCCTTTGACCCTCATAGCCACCTTTGAGCTGGCTGCTGTCATCATTATTTCATCTTAGACCAGGTCTTTGACTCTCTAAAACTTCTGTCCTCAAGGGCCAAAAGAAGAGCTTCCACAGAGACTAAGATAGCAGCTCCCTGGTAGCTGAACTACCAAAGGGGGTAGGTAGCGAATTGTACCTTTTTTTTTTTTTTTTTACTAAGAATAGAAGAGTTACAGATATTTTCTCACCCTGGGAAGCTAACCCCACATGCCTCCAAGAGGACTCTGAGCCCAGGAGCCCTTCCCAAAACGCTATCAGCTGAAGCTGCTCCTGAGGTACCAACGTGGACCAACTCCTCCTAGCAGTAGCTCTTAGTGGCGAGTACTACATAACGTTTTGGATGAGACAATTTATTATGTGGCCCACTCAATGCAGGACATTTACCATCTGTCTACTCCCTCTTAGCACCAAATGCCAGTCGACTCCCTGTCTGAGACAACAGAAAAAGGACCCTACACATTTCCTCCCCCACAGGGCCCAGCGCTTCTCCATGGAGGACGACTGAGCATCAGCCCTCAAGCCTCAATCAAACGCTCCTTGTGGCTTTAGACAGGGCTTCATTCCGGTTCAAACCCCTGTGAAGAATTTGCATTTCTACCCTAGATGTGCTGACTCAGATCTACATTTTAACAAGACCCCCAGGTGATTTCTATGTGTAATAAATTTTGAGAACCACTGCTCTACTAGTAAGGAGCCCTGGTGGTGCAGTGGTTAAGAGCTCGGCTGCTAACCGAAAGGTCGGCGGTTCTAATCTACCGACTGCTCCTTGGAAACCCTGTGGGGCAGTTCTCAGTTCTACTCTGTACTATAGGTTTGCTATGAGTCGGAATGGACTCGAGGGCAATGATTTTAGTTTTATGGACTCGAGGGCAATGATTTTAGTTTTGTTTGGCTCTACTAGTAGGGAGCCCCGGTGGTGCAGTGGTCAAAGCACTCAGCTGCTAACCAAAAGGTCAGCGGTTCACTCCATTAGAGAAAGATGTGGCAGTCTGCTTCCATAACAACCTTGAAAACCCTATGGAGCCGTTGTACTCTGCCCTACAGGGTCGCTAGGAGTCGGAATTGACTCCACAGCAATGGGTTTGGTTTTCTGGTTTCACTGGCAGTTCTCAGAACTGGTCCCTAACCAGCAGCATTAGCATCGCCTGGGAACTTGTTAGAAATGCAAATTCTCAGCAGGGAGTCTAACAGGAACAAACTGGTTCAAAGCCCTGGTTTTAGAAGCAGTGTTTTAAAAATTGATTTTGAGCTCTCCTGCAGCAGAAGAGAAGGCAAAGGAACTCCAAAGCTTCAGCTGTGCTTTCAAACAATACAATGTGACTCAGTTTAGCCATCATCCACGGAGCCCCTCTGTGCCAGCTCCACGCCAGCCAGGTGCTGGAGGTCAAGCAACAAGCATGGCAGCCCTGCATTCCGGACCCTCATAGCCCAGGGAGTCAGCAGCCCACACAAACACAAGCAACCATGCAACTATAATGCCTAAGTGTCCAGAGACAGGAGCAGACTTGGTGGAGGAGGTGATGCCTGAGCTAAGCTCTGAAAAAAAAGCTCTGAAGGGCGGGTTTAACAGGCGGGTGGGGAGGGCAAGTCAAGCACATGGAAACGTATGGGCAGGGCACAGAGACATGAGGATGAGGGGCATAATGGGAGGAAGGGGGGCACTGAATTGCCGGATGCAGCTGTGGCACAGTGACATGAGCAGAAATAACATGGAATGGGGCTCAACCAGGAGGTGGGGCTAGACTGCAGATGGGCTTGAGGGCCATGCGAGGAAGTTTAGGAGACGGGTGGTTCAGAGGCATAATTCTTGCCTCCCATGCAGGTGGCCAGAGTTCGATTCCTGGCTAGTGCACCTCAAGTGCGGCCCCCACTCATCTGTCAGTGGAGTCTTGCGGGTTGCTATCATGCTGAACAGGTTTTAGCGGAGCTTCCAGACTAAGATGGACTAGGAAGAAAAGCCTGGTGATCTACTTCCAAACAGTAGCCAATGAAAACCGTATGGATCACAGTGGTCTCATGTGCAACCAATCACGAGGATGGTGCAGGACCGGGCATTTCTTTCCACTGTGCATGGGGTTGCTATGAGTCGGCAGCGGACTCAAAGGCAGCTAACAACAACATATTTCCCACACCCTTCCATGCAGCAGAGCAAGAAAAGTTCATGCAGTTAACCACAGAAGGGGGATCCCCAGCCTGCCTTTCCAGAGCCAACTGCTCCAGTGTCCCAGCTGAGAAACGCCCACATTTCCCTGATGTTGGGGTGAAGGATGGACATCCACAGGTCACAGTTCAGAGGAGGCATGTCCACCACAGGCCTCTCACCCCCATCCCCAGAGGTCCAGCTCCTCAGCCACATGGCTCCCCCTAAATTCAGGACCTAGGGGAGAAGAAACCATCACAGGAAGAAAAGTGGGAGCCTGCCTGTGGTTCCTTGTACTTTGGGAGTGACAAAGATTTGATTTCCAATTCCAGAGTAGATACACTGGTTGGGACTGGAAAGCTTTAGATTCAATTCAGAAAACATATTTGGTCCTTCAACTAAGAGTTGGAAAATTCAAGATTTTTACCAGGAAGTCCTCCAACAGCACAAGGAAGCAGGGAAGACTGGATCCTAGGCTTGACCCTGCCTCTCTGGGATTCAGTTTTCTCCTCTGTAAAACCGAGTACTGACTAGATGCTTTTTAAGGGCTCCTCCAGAAGCCCTGGTGGCACAGTAGTTAAGAGCTTGGCTCCTAAGCAGTAGGTCGGCAGTTTGAATTCACCAGTCACTCCTTGGAAACCCTATGCAGCAGTTCTACCCTGTCCCATAGGGTCACAATGAGTTGGAATCAACTTGATGTCAACAGGTTTGATTTGGTTTCCAGTGTGAATAGTCTTTGATCTTAAAATTCAGTTTAGCCATATGGATAAAGGAGGACAGAGAGAAATTCCCCAACTTCAAAGTCACAGCTCAGTTATCAGCTCCTCCAGGATGCCTTCCCCAAGCCGACCAGCCCTCAATGATGATGATGCTGATGACATCAGTGGGTACCGTTTAGTGAGCTACCAATTACATGCCCATTGTATACAGTATCTCTCATTTGATCCTCTTAACAACCCTAGGAGTGGAATTCTTACCTCTTGATAAGAAAACATTTAGCCAAAAGACTTGTCCAAGATCCCAAAGAGACGGAGTTGGGTTTTTAATTCATGAGTATCTGATCCTGAATCCTGTGTCCTTCCTGCAACACCATGCTGCTGCCTATTTCTCCAGAGCTCTATAGCCCTCCTAATGCACGGCCCATGGTGGGACAGTTCACTAGCCCTCCTGGATAAGCGCTCCCACTGCTTCCTGGCACACATGATGCCTCCCAAGTGCAGCTCCACCCCTCAATGCCAGAAGCCCTGGTCTCCCACCCAGCAGCAGCATAGGCCTGGGCACAGACCCACATACTCTGGAGGCACCTGCTGACCTGGCCGGACTCTTCATCCCAAGTAACACCAGGAAGCCAAGCAGCCGCCACCTGCAGGCTCCCAGTGCTTCCTCCAATGCCTTGGCCCAGGGAAGCACAGGACCCACCCTGCATGGCCCACCAGGGCAGACAAGTCTACCTAAAGCTGAGGGCCTTGGCAGAGCCACCAGGTTGTTCTTCACCAACTGTTGATGCTTTGGGGAATCTTTGCCATTGAAAACAGCTGAACCCAGTGCTGCTGTTAGCGAGAAGTGATCAGAGGCTGATCCTGAAGGCAAAGAGAAAGAAGGAAGAAAGCAGGGTCAGTTCACAGGAATGCCCTGTGAGCCAGGCAAGTAGGAAATTATTTTTCTTCCATTTTTACACACTAGCTATTCATTAACAAGTCTCACTGGGAGGTCAGGATTCCTGCAGTGGACATAGGGATGCCGACCAGCTGACTTATCTGCCGCACTGAGAAAACACACACACACACACATGCATACACGCCAGTAAGCATGGTCTGGGTGAAAGACAGGCCAGAGGGCACAAGTGGCCAACAGGTGAAGCTCCCTGAATTCCGGTATTGCACCGGAAACTGCCCTACCTTCTCTTTTACCTTCCAGAGTTCAGGTTTGTATCAAAGTCTGCCCAGAAGGGAGAGGGAAAGAATGACACAAAGCTTAGGCGACAGTGAGCTTCTGATGAGGGTGATGGAAAAATCTGGAATGGTTAAAGGTGATGGTTGAGCAACATGATGAACATAATGTTACTGGGCTGTAGATACGAAGACTGTTGAAATGGCAAATGATCCTTTACAAATACGTTTGCAAAATAAAATAGTTCCTCTTGAAAAAAAAAAAAAAGCCCCCAGGAAAGCTGTCATGTTTGCTATCACCCAGCTCTGGGCTGGTGACAGGCCTGGAGCTTCCCAGGTCTGAGGACAACTCTAGGGCAACCATGGTTGCTGTTATTTCTGTTGTCTGATGCTGACTGCATTGCTTAAGTCCCCCAAGTCAACCAGAATAGTCTGGAAGGCCTCAGAGTCTGTAGGGCACTCCAGAGCTGAGAGAGGCGCAAACCGCTCTGCATGGGCAAGGCAGCATGGTGAGGGGTAAAGAGCCTGGTTCTGAACCCAGACTGCCTATGCGTGAATCTCAGTTTTGCCACTTGCTGGCCATGTGAGTGTGGTTATTTACTTACCCTCCTTGTGCCTCAATTTTCTCATCCATAAAATGGAGATAATAATAGTACCAACTCTGGGCCTTGTCAGAATTACTATACGAATTAACAGAAACACATATAACAGTGCCTGCCTATGAATAGCAAGCACTAAGTAAGTTTTTGCTACCATTATATCTTATTTGATTCTTATAATCATCCTACAATTTAGACAGAAGTTTCTTTCTCAACTTTACAGATGAGAAAACAGAGGTTCAAGGAGTTTAAATGCGTTGCCCCATGTCACTGGGCTAGAAGGTGGCAGTGCTGGAACTCACAATCAATTGTTCTGACTGCAAACCTAGTGGTCTTGCCAGTCACCGAGTTGGCAGACATCCAAGGCTGCCCAAGTGCAGCACCAGTCCCAGGCAGTGAGGACCACAGCAAACGCCACGGGGAAGGGGAGGCATGGTGCCTCTGGAGGGGAGCACATTCCCAACATTGGTGCAACCCCTTTGTTAACGATTTGTGGTATACAAGGGCACTGGCTCCCTTCTCAGGGCCAATGCTCTTCTACAGACCCTTACTGCAGTGAGAATGAAAATGACCCATGACCTTCTAGAGTCCTTGAGACGGCTGGTATATACTGTGAAAACAACTATCGTGCTCATCAGGTCTCTTCAGTATGGCAAAATGCATCATTTTTGGTATCAGAAATACATGATGTCAAAATACCTGATTCCACCATTTACGGTCTATGAGACTCTATGCAAAAATTCAGCTTCTGTGAGCCTCAGTCTCCCAATCACTAAAATGGGGAAACTAAAACCAGGGTTGTTCATAGGATTAAATGGGATATATACATAAGGCTGGGGCATGCTGAGCACTTGATAAGCGGCAGCAATCTACTCTTATCTGCCCCTTCTAGCAATTCCATGCAAACACTGACTGAGTATCCATTGTGCAGGTAGCTGTGTGCTGTGAGGATGCAGAGGGAACTAATATGTGATCCTACCATCAAGGAGATGGCACCGAGTATCAAAGAGGAATGCAGAAAAACTTTTCAAATTAGTAATAAAGCATTCCGTTTTGAAAGCTGTCGCAAATTCAAGTTGAAATCTAAAGACATTGGAGAGAAAGATAACGTGACCATTGCTTATTCGGAAGGATGTTTGATTACATCATCTGCAGGCGTAGCAGCCTCTGGCGGTTCTCCATCGCCTCACCTGCCTGTTGCACTCCCATCACCATGCTTGGGTTTGCTCCAGGGATGGGCTCACTGGGGAAGGTTGCCAGAGGCCCAGAGTTCTCCAGTGGCTGGAAGAGAGAACTGGAACACATGCTGGCAGAGGCCTGCCGGCTCCTGAACTCTAAGGGAGAAAGACACATGCATGAAAACCAACCCGCTCTTCTCCAACAGTTATGAGATGATTTCCTGGGCTGGAATTTGTCCTATAGGAGAGTAAGACACATAGATAACCATACAAGGTGCTAACGCCATCCTAGTCTTTGATTCAGTATAGCCCAGGGAGGAAGGGGTATGACTCTTGGCCTGTGGCTCCAAGCCAAGGAAAGGAGGAATGAATGAGTGTGAGGAACAACCTACCTCACCATGCTCTGACTGTCAGGAGTTGGAGCAATAGTGAGCATTTGGAGGAAAGGAAAACAGATGACACGAGTGAGTCATTCAATCTCTGCCTTTAAACGTCCAGGAAAGAACAGAGTATCACTCAAAGGTGAAGGAATAATCAACGCTTTCCTCTATTTCATAAGTCATCCTCGGTCAGAAAGATTCTCAGGGGCACATCTAACCTATGAAGTTCTTGGCCATAGCAAGCGATCAAAGACACTTAACTGGCTCCTCAAGGGGAAGAACTACTGCAGCCCTGGGCCTAGAAAATGGCTGACACATAGTAGGAGCTCAAGAAATATTTACTGAATAAATCAAGGAGAAAAGAAAAGAAGGAAAAGGGTGACCGGATAGGGGGAGATGAGAACTGCCACCCGCTCACGAAGCCTCTTCTTTCAACTCATGGGGCCTGACTGACAGATTCCAGGTGACCAGACATCAATAAAAAGGGACAAGTGAGGGCAAAGGTCATCTCCCTGAGAACCCTGACAGAGACACATCCCTCAAATGGGTGTATCCCAGTGAGCACCCCAAGGTTAGGCCTCTCTGAAATCCAGCCCCCCTTCCATCTTCCCCACCATAGCTGACTGTAGCCATAAGAGATACAGGGGAAACAAAGAAGATCTGGAGTGGAGAGCCTTCTTTCCTAAAGCTTCATAAAGCTTTAGCCTAGTCACGTCTTCAGAAACCAGAAATGTGAACTTGACTTTCTGTTCAGGGTTCAGGAGCCATCAGTCAAGCCAAGCTTTCTCTAAATCAGGGTTTCTCAGCCTGAGAAATACTGACATTTTGGGCTGGATAAGCCTTTGCTGTGGGAGGCTATCCTGTCTGTGCATTGTAGGATATTTAGCAGCATCCCTGGCCTCTATTCTCTAGATGCCAGTAGCAACACCCTCCCACCCCCCCACAGCTGTGGCAACCAAAATGTCTCCAGATACAGCAAATGTCTCCCGGGGGACAAAATTGAAACTGAGTTGAAAACTGCTGCTCTAAATACTTACCACAAAGGGGCACAGCATAGTGTGGCTCCATTGTCATCAAAGAGATTCTTGTTATTTTTGTTTTTCTTGCTCTTACCTGTACCTTGAAGCTCTTATAATGTGGACCTCTGTCGGTCAACTTTTAAATGTCCCATACAATTAGTCTACCACCATAAGCTAGTTAAACATACTAAATGCAAAATAAAAAAAAAATTTTTTTTTCAAAATAGCATTGTAAATTCCACAGGTCTGGTCTGTTGCCTACAATTCAAGCCCACTAGGGAATGGTCTCTCCCCAAAGTCAGGCCAGTTAGCATCTGTGACCACTTGGAGGACAATCCACCACACACCTACACATCCTCCACCAGAGGGGGAAGCTCACCTGAGCCTTTCCAACAAATTAAAGGTCCTTTAGTTAGAGTTCCATGCGCATTACGGACCAGGTAGTACTTCAAGTGCTTCTGCTTCTTGGGCTGGGTGGTCAATTTAAGATTTATATGATGGGAAAATTCCGTGAAGTAACAGAAGCCTTTCTTTCCGCAGCCAACACAATTCCCAGAGAAACCTGGAGGACACAAACCATGAGTGTTTCCAACGGTGACTCTGGTTAAAACAGGCCAGATAACACCAACTTACCTTCAAAGTCCTTTCCAGATACAGTAAAACCTGTGAAAGCCAGAACCTGTGTACGGCAGAAACCTGTCAGAGGCGGAAAGTGCAAATATTTTTCACCTTGTCAAAGGCAGAGAACCTTCCAGACCTGGAAAAACCAGGCAGTCCTGGCAAGTTCCGGCTCTCACAGGTTTCACTGTGGTACATAATTCACCGAAACGCTTAACATCCATGCCCTATACAACCAACCAGAAACTACCACGAGGCAAAAGGCCCCATTATCTTATATTGGCCCAGAGGTCAAGATGTCCTCAACTCAAATACAAGAACTGGGATTTAGTAATAGAGATGGGCCCAGGCAAACTTGAAAGATTTCACTTTCTTAGGGGCATATTTATAAACCTGTCACCTTCTATGCAGGAGACCTGGGTTCAAGGCCCAGCCAAAGCACCTCATGTGCAGCTACCACCTGTCAGCAGAGGCTTGCGTGTTACTATGATACTGAACACGTTTCAGCGGAGCTTCCAAACTAAGACAGACTAGGAAGAAAGGCCTGGTGATCTATTTCCAAAAGCAACCACTGAAACCCCTATGGATCAAAACAGCTGGATGTGCTACCAATCAAGGGGATGGCACAGGACCCAGCAGCATTTTGTTCCATTGCACATGGGGCTGCCGTGAGTCTGAGGCCAACGCAGCAGGAACTAACTATAACAACAACAATATACAGGGAAAACCTTGTAGAATAAGAACTATCTCGTTCAGTTATTTACACGGATCAGGTGTCTGAAATAATCTTTGTCCCTATTTCCTTCCATGCTGGCCAGTTACAGAACCTCAAAGCAATGAGGCCACTGGGACTGGATGTATTAGGAAACCTCCTGAGCGTCCAAAATTCCCTCCTGGAGTCCTTTAAGCTGATCCATAAGCTGCTGACAGGAAGCCAAGAGAGCTCCACGGTGAACGGGCAGAGAACACGGCTGAGACACTGGTAAACGGTCCTGCGTGCTTACAGCCAGTGGAGTGAAGGCATCAGCTCAGAATGTGGCTGTCTCTCGGTGTCAGTGTCCTGCTGCCTAAGGCCAGGTGGCCTTTCTGGCAGCTGCTGGAGCTTCCCAACAGCTCTGAGACGCTGGTGGGGCTGCCAATATGGCGGCAATGACAAAACCCACCTCATTTGAACTATTAAAATTCAGAGAATATGCCTGAAAAGACCTTTATAAACTGCAAAGCCTATTCAAAATATGCTGATTAGAATTATTAGTTACAATAACACCCAAGAGGAACGTGCCCCTTAGAACAATCAGTTATATGAGATCAAAGGGCAACATCTGCCCAAGAGCAAAGAAAAGAAGACAGTAAGGGGCAGAAAACCAGGACAGAAGGAAATGGGGAGCCTAGGATGGAAATGGGGAGAGTGCTGACACATTGTGGGGAATGACACCAATGCCATCGAACGCTTTATGTACAAGCTATCGAATGGGAAACAATTTTGCTCTGTAAACTTTCACCTAATGCACAATAAAAAATTTTCTTAAAAAAAGGAATTATTAGTTAGTACAGGTGAAATACGATGACCTGGCTTTTCTAACAGATGACTGTTCTTGTCTAAACTCACTAAAAAAGGCCTTCATTAAGGCCTTGTTTGGCCCACTACTATGTCTGGTTTCTATGGGTACGGAGTCCTTTGATAGGGAAGACCCTGAAGCTACAGATGTTGAGACTAGTCTATTTTATCATATTTCTTGGCTGACAAGTTTTCAGAGGCCATTTCAACCTGAGCCATGAGGGCTACATGGCTCTGTGCATAATAACATAAATCCCTGAGGTCTCTGGCTAGTGTTCAAAATAACATCAGTTAGTGAAGGCTATAAACATCTCCATAGAGAAATAAAGTATCTACCTTACGGAAACCTACTGGATTCTCCCATATATTTTATTTTAAGCAAATTTAGTATTTCTCCAAAGACCTTAAAAATAAGGACAAACTTCTTGGTCTAGACACAGGACAGGTATAGGATAACTTAACCGTCTAAAATACTACTACCTCTGTACCAGAGCAAACAGATAAGGGACCAAAGAAGCCTAAAACTCAGTACTCGACATTTCCTTACTTTTGAAGGGACAGGAAGTAAACTAACATGAACAGTGAACCAGGGACGATCTTGCCATTCACTGTAGTCTACAAGGGTTACACAGGTAATCAACAGAACAACCACTCAGTCAGGAGAGCAAAGCCTTCTTTTGGGAACTCTGAGAACCAGAGATGCTACCCAATCTGTCCAATGTCACAGATACAGAAAATGTGGCATTTAATTCCAACATGAGAATTAAGTCCAGACCCGAAAGCACGGCATCCAATGCTTCCCAAATCCTCCCCAACCCTCATCTCCAGCTTTATTTCCTGTTCTTCATTCTGGTATGCTTAATTTTCAACTGGACTTCCTGGCTCTCAAACCCACCTCACTCCCACCACCCTCCTGCTTCCAGCCTCATAGTCTTCCTTCCTTAAGCCCAATCTGTTTGAGTCCTGCCCATCACTCAATGTCCAACTCAAATACTTGCTCCTTCAGAGAGCCTTCCTTTGCCCAAAGGGCTGGGTCTCTCTTTTCTCCAAACTCCAAGAGCTCTTTATATCACTCAGATGGTCCTTCCTTTTACTGAAATTCATATTTTTTCCCAAAATTATCCCTATCCTTCCAAAGGACCAGGATCCCAGTATGACTGCAGGTATGTGTGAGTTGTGTTTGTGCATATAAGTGTGTGTGTGTTGGCTAACGCCCAGCATGTAGTAGACAGTCAGTAAACATCAGAAAGAAAGAAACAAGATAACTACAAAAGTGGACATTTTAAGATTTCCATATATACTCTGAAGTATTATTCACTTGTCTCCAATCTGGGAACCTTGAGTTTATCACAGCTCAGCTGCAATCTAAGAATAAAGCCCTAAGAAATCTTCAGAGCTCCCTAGAAGGATCCTGACCTTGAGTGTTGAAAGGATGGATAAGCAAGTAACAGAACTGCAAGACCAAGGATGCTAAGAGTAATGTGCAAAGGGCAGTGCTAAGCAGGCTACACGCCTTTGTCCCAAGAGAAACATGGGCTAAGGGACCATTACTCCATTTCAGAAGCTATTCTCAGCAGTGATGGGAACCACAGACAATAAAAATCTCCTTTTTTGCAGTTCAGAAATAAAAGTGGACACCATAGGTCTCCCTGGTAGAGTAAATATTTAGGAAGTCAGCTGTTTTGCTTTGGCAAAAACTTTCTGGTCAGTAAAACTGGCTGCTTTTTGAGAGATGATCCTGGAGAGGTTGGCCCCAGGGGGTCCACCAAGAAAACCACATGACTGTTAACAAACTGGCCCTGGGGGTCAGGGAAAAATGGTTTAAGCTACCTCAGCCGAACATACGAGTAATTCTAATTTTTCAAGAAATTATTTGAAAGGTAAAAAATTTTTTCATGAGAAAGGATAAAACGATTCTTCAGAAATCCACCTTACAGCTTAACTGGTGGCCATTAAGTCAATTCTGACGCATGGCGACCCCATGTGTGTTAGAGTAGAACTGTGCTCCATAAGGTGTTCAATGGTCAATTTTTCAGAAGCAGATTGCTAGGCTTTTCTTCCATGGTACCTCTGAGTGAACTTGAACCGCTAACCTTTCAGTTAGCAGCCAAGCGTGTTAACTGTTTGCATCGCCCTTAGGGCATTAAAAAAAAATGAAATCCATTGCCTTCAAGTCAATTCCAACTCATAGCAACCCTATAGGACAGAGTAAAACTCTCCCATAGGGTGTTGACTAGTGAATTCGAACTGCTGACATTTTGGTTAGCAGCTAAGTTCTTAACCACTGAGCCACCAGGGCTCACCTGAGGGCTTAGGAGTCTATAAAGTATCTTTAGAAGACAGGCCTAGGAAGCATGGAATCTTGCCTGAATCCTAAAATTCCTGCCAGGCATGAATATCTAGAGTTGAGATCAATTATTCCTTCAATGTACTATACCATAGGAAATATTCCATAAAAATTAATCTCTTTCCAGATTCCTGGCTTTCATGGAGGTTGGGGTAACCCACACAGGCCACAGCCCGTGGGTGTCCTTTAGAACCTTGAGCTTTGAGGAAAAAAAATTGGTTCCTGAAGGTATTTTTGAGTCAAACAATGGTTCAGATAAACTAATAAGACCATTTGGATGTGGGCATTGTGCGTTTTTGAAGAATTCAGTCTGTTTTGGGAAACTGACTCCAAAGATCAGACTGGGAGCTATGTTTAGGACAAATCTGTAATTATTTTAATTAGTCTGCAAGACAGCATTGTTTGAAATACCCGTCATGTTTATAATCATACTGTCACCTGCTTGTTACACAGAAATTTCTTATCTTGAAAAAAACAGGTTCTCAGAGGAGATCGACTTCATACCTTGAGTCAGCCTTTTGCGAAAATAAGTATTTCCTCCAATGTGACTCTGCCCTGAAACTGAGGCACTTGGTCTGACTAAAATGGCTAACACAAGAGCTGGCTCAGATTTCATTTTGTCTTAGCCTCCACTTCTGCTTCTGAGAAAATGATCCATGGCTGTTAATAGGTAAACCAGGAGGAGCAGCTTGCCCTTGGGAAGAACACCTCATAGGTTTTAAACAGATTAATCGAAGCCCTCCAACAGTAAGAGGTCCATCCTGTATTATCTTGCTAATCATGAATTCTCTAATGGAAACTTGGCTGTCACATGTAAATTTTTCTATACTTTGTTTCCTCTAGACAAGCTGTGTGTGCTCCTTGTGGATATACGTTTTTGTGTGGTGGTTCCAACTATACTAGTTTAGATGATCCCTTTCCAACTGACAGTGAATTTACGTGGGCAATCTCTTGGTTAGATTCCCGGCACATGTGTGGGCAATGCGTTTCGGGAACTTTAGGATTATCTTTAGATATTCATAGTAATGATGTTAATAAATATTGGAAAGGTAATGTTAAGTTGTTACACATTGTAAAACCAGAGTTGGAAGAAAACCCAACACTCAGGGTCCAACACTCAGGGTGGAGTTGGTCATTCTGAAGAGCTTTAATTCCTACTTATGGTACATTTGAATTGGAAAAATCTTTAAGAAATTTATCACTAGGGGACAAATAGCAGAGGAAGTCGCTAATGGGATGGAAAAACAACAGCGATCTCTGACCTCATTAGCTAAGGAGGCATGAGATAACAGAACAGCCTTAGATTTTTTATTAGCCCAAGAACGTGTCGTCTGTGCTGTAGCAAATACCTCTTGTTGCATTTGGATAAATAACACAGGAGAAGAAGAACAGGATATACATAGATTTAGACAGTAAGCTACTTGGTTACACGCTTTAACACTCTTATAAACACCAGATTTACTTGGTTGGTTACCATCAAGAATAAGCACATGGGCTAGATCACTACTGCAAGGAAGAGTAATATTCCTAGTCTGCATCCTGATACTATTAGGCATAATAAAACTTACCTTCTATTGTCTTACACACTTAAAAGGCAAAAGAAGGCCTCAGGCTAAAATGTTTTCAGCAATATGATTGATGAAAACGTCACTCTTACTTAAGATGCTGGTGAAGAACCAGATGGTATCCAGTAAAAAAACAGCACTGTGAGTTTAAAGAGCCTGCCACAGCCACCATCTAGAAGCCTAAGTCCAGGTGCTAATAGTTGATGCGTTATCTCCAATTTTTGATCAAAAGGAGGGAGTGATTTAGGGGAGAACATTGGAACCATTATCCCACCCTTGGATGTGGCCCAGCTGGACCTAGACTCACAAGAACTTACTTACAAGGGCTCACAATGACACATCAACTAGGCCCTGAGGTATAAAATTAATAGCTAGGACAATCTTGGAAAACATCTTTTAGGGAACCTTTCACATAAACTGGAAACCCTGGCGGCGTAGTTGTTAAGTGCTAAGACTGCTAACCTAAAGGTCAGCAGATCAAATCTGCCAGGCACTCCTTGGAAACTATGGGGCAGTTCTACTCTGCTCTTTAGGGTCACTAGGAGTCAGAATCGACTCGACAACAATGAGTTTGGGTTTTTTTTTTGTTTTTCACACAAACTAATCAAATAGGACATATATTTTCCACTCTTATCTTTTTCTAATAGCGTTTAGTAAATAGTAAGACTTGCTGGACCAGTGAAGACCCTTCTGACTGTAGTTACTGAAACCTGTACCAATGATTATTAAGAAAGACAATTCAAAATGTAGAATTACAATGATTTGGCAGTTCTCAGCCAATCTGTGAAAAGGTGAAGCTTACAATGATTTCATTCATTTGTGGTTAAGAGCTTGGCTGCTAACCAAAAGGTCGGCAGTTCAAATCCACCAGCTGCTCTTTGGAAACCCTATGTGGCAGTTCTACTCTGTGCTATAGGGTCACTATGAGTCAGAATCAACTTGACGTCAATGAGTTTGGTTTTTTTTGTTTGTTTTTAATGTTAATATACACTGATGAGTCTATAATATTCCTTGGACTTAGGCAGACATAGCTCTGGCAGCATGCTTGTCTGTTTTCCCACTTTTGCCTATTCTGTAACATCCTTGGACTTGGACAGACATGGCTCTGGTAGCATGCTTGTCCGTTTCCCATTTCTGCCTCTTGGAACATATGCCGAAAAAAACCTTTCTTTTTGCTTTACTATTAAAAAAAACTAATCTCTCATGACCATACATAGTTACACTATGTGACATTTCTGTAGGTCTGTTTGGCAATGTTTAGAGAGCATACGCAGCCTTTGTTTAACAAACATGTACTGAATGAGTACCTGTAGTACAAGTGTGGCAGCTGCAGAACTAGGCTCTCCACTTCTTTTAGAAAGAAGGTTCCTATCCATTCCCTCCCCTTACCCTTCACTGCAATGGAGAGGGCATGAACTTGGAAATCAGACAGACCTGAGTTCAAATCCTGACTCACTAGTTGTGTGACTTTGGGCAGGTTACTTAAATTTCAGAGTTTTCCTTTCCTCATCAATAAGCAAGATGGTGATAGCTAACATTTATGGCACATTTACCATGTGCCAGACACTAGACCAAGCACTTTTTATAAGCATTCTCATTTAAACCTCATGAAACCCTATAAAACACTTAGTAGTACTGCTTACAGATAAAGGAATCGACGCACAGAGAGAGTGCTGGATTTGGGATTTGAACCATTCTGTTATACCATCTCCTCACAAAATCCTATCTTGTAGGAGCACTGTGAGGGTCAATGTGCCTGCTATGTATCTAACACCTAATAGGTGCTCAGTTAAGTGTCTTTTCTCTTTCCTCTCTCGAGGAGGCATAATCTGTATTAGAAAGATGAGCACAATACAGTTCAGGAGACTCAAGACTGACCCTAGTGAAGCAACTACATGGCCCCTCATGGTGCTGTGTGGTATGAGGGAAGTGGCTCAAGCCCTCTGGGCTTCAGTTTCTAAACCCTAAAACAAATCCTGTGTTTTCTTCCAAAATCAAAATTGTATGGTTCTACTTTGACACATCCACAGGTGGCTTCCTGCTGACTTGGTAGGTGGCCTTTGAGTAGGTGGCTTGTGGCAGGCTGGAGGAGGCCAAAGTTTATTGTTTGTACTCCTCCCTTTCGGAAAGTGGGGGCCTAACTATCCCTACCCCTGATCCTCATGGGTGGCTCTGGAAGCCCACCAGTGCCTGACCTTTCCTTCTTAAACCAGAGTCCAAGGAGGCCTCAGTGGACAGCCACCATACCAGACATGAGTTTTCACAAACCAGTCCCCCAGGCCTATCTGCTTCATCTCATGGTCTTCCCGTGAGCATGAGCACCTCCAGCCATTCACCCTATGCTCCAGAAGGCCTTGCTCTAGAGGCTGCTCCAGCACAGATGGTCATTTGGCCCAAGCCATCAACATTCTATCCAAAAACGCAAATTTTACAAGTATGTTCTCAGCACAAATAATGTTTTGAACACTCATTCAAAGCATACTTGCTAGGAAGTAAGCCAGGTGCTCTAAGGAGAACACAGATACAAATACATAGTCTCTGACTCAGGAGGAATAGATAGAACCTAAATAACCGAGTTCTTTAGGCAGTGATCTACACTAACTAGAAGTACCAGTAGCAGTTACAAGTCCACAAATTTGTGCAGCATGTTTGAGCTTATAAAGAACATCATAAACAGGCTCACTTAATCCTCAGGACCACAGGTAGGACATACCATTGCCCCCTATTCTAGGTGGAGGGCTGGGAGTTCCAAGAAAGGAAACACCCAAAGTACCTATCTCCTAAGCTGGGACTTGCTCTTCAGGAACAATGTGCTATGCAAAGAATGGAGAAAGGGGCAGAAGTAACTGAGGACAGGGATTCCAGGAAGATTTCTCGGGATGGTGGGATCTGAACTGGGCCATGAAGAAAAGGTAGGGTCTTACCTTGCTAGGATGTGCTCCTTGCTAGGATGAACTGTCACGGGCAGGCACCTGCTACACCTAGACAGCCACCCTCCCCTGCCCCTGAAAATGTATGGTGATTCCGGTAAAGAGCAGGGTCATATTTGGCTCACTGTAGCATATGATGTTTAAAACCAGAATCTAGCTTTATATCTATGTTGTGATTACAAGCTTACAAAAACCATTTCAATCCCCACATGGAAAATGGTGAATGAAAAATGTGCAAAACAAAGTAGAATATTCATTTCAGGGTGGTGGGATTTGCATGATATTTTTTCCCCTTTTTCACTTTTTAGATTTTTACCATTCTTGTCACAATACTGTTTGTGGGGGGTAAACATAGCTAAACAACCAATGAAGAAAAAACATGTCCCAAGTCACCCCCATCCCTTGATATTTTGGCCAAATTCCAACTAAAGTATAGAAATTACGTACTTGTTTCACTGAAAGTAGAGTTTCAGAAGAAACTGACATTCTCTTGTTTGCTATTCGCTACATGTCCACGAAAAGAGTGAATATGCCTGTACAAGACTATGCTCCAGGCAGCAAGTTAGAGACCCACAGCTGGAGAGGTTCATTCTCAGGAAGCAGGGAAGCCAGTGAGGAGTCACATCAGTCAGGAGAGGACCTAGGGGAGGGGTGATTACGGGCGGAACGCAGGACACATTAAGGGACAGCCAGCAGTGCAATGCTGGGAGGTTTGCAACTTTTAACTATCAGGCCACCTGGATAACCTCATAACTAGTTTCCCTGCCTCCGTTTCTCCCTTTCAGTGAAAACCAGTTATTCATCTGACTTCCAAGAGATCTTTCTAAAACCATGTGGAGACATGGCAATGATGTTATTTTAAAGCTTCCACTGTTTCTTGAAAATATAAACTGTAGGAGAAAAAAATATTTGGGAGGAAGGGCCTACAGATTAAAAGATACCTAAGAGACCTTTTTTTTTTTTTTTTTTAAGAGACATAGCAACCAAACGGATTGGGAAAATCTTATTTAAATCTTGATTCAAACAAACCAATTGTAAAAATATATATATATAAAACAAAATGTGAACATGCTAGATGTTTGATAATATTAAATAAGTATTAAATTTTTAGATATGATAAGAGTATTGGGTTTCCAACAAAAAGCCATTATCTTTCAGTAATATACACTGAAATATTTACAGATGAAATGACATGATGTCTGGTATTCGCTTCAGAATAATCCAGGAAGGGAAAAAGAAGGGGAATTTATAAATGAAACAAGATTGACTGTGCTGATAACTGTTTTGAAAACAAGGGAGAGAGAAACGGATAGACACATTATAAACAAACAAAAAAAACCCACTGCCACTGAGTAGATTCCAACTCATAACAACTCTACAGGATAGAGTAGAACTGCCCCACATAGAGTTTCCAAGAAGTATCTAGTAGATTCGAACTGCCAACATTTTGGTTAGCAGCCGAGCTCTTGACCACTGTGCTACCAGGGCTCCATATACTGTGTGATAGTAATCTACTTGCACAGTTAGAAAATTTCCATAATAAAGAGTTAAATGGCAGACACTCCCATGGCTTCCTGTGTACTGCAGCCTTTTCCAAGCTGGCCGAGGACTCACCCAGCCTCCACTCCAGCCTCTCTGCCCATGAGTCTCAAGCTCCAGCCACAGGAAGTCCTCACCATTCCTCCAATATGCCAGGCTCTTTCGTACATGTGATCCCCTCTGCCTGGAACACCCTTCCTCCTTTAGGATATGGGCACCAGGGCCAGATTATCTGGGTTCAAATTCAGATCATGCCCTTTAATAGCTGGGTGACCTTGAGTAAGTCAATTAACCTCTCTGTGCCTCCTTTTCTTCCTATATAACCGCTAGATGGTAATGACACCAGATAAAAACAATTCGCTAAGTTATTCTAAGTTACTTATAACAGTTCTGGCACATGATAAGTGCTCAATAAACATTAGATGATATCAGTCATTTTATTGCCGTTACTGTTGCTGCTATTGTTCTCCAACTGGCGAAATTCCACTCATTTTTCAGGGCCCATCTCAAACACCACATCCTCTGAAACACCTTTCCCTTCACTGACTGGTGCCTCCTTCAGTATCCCCATCATTTTCAAACCCTCTGTTCTAGCATGTTGCCAAAGATTTCTGATTACACAGTTCGTTGTGAATCTCAGGGTCGATTCTTTGTTGGCCTGAGTTTTCCCCACCACACAGTGAGCTCCCGGAGGGAAGCACTATATCCTATTTAGCTTTGGGGCCCCAAGTCATAGCTTACGGCCCAGGCTTCAGTTTGGCTTATACGTTCAATAAATGCTTGCTTAATTATTTGCTGGCTGAAGGGACAAAGGCCTCATTTACTCCCTTCTACAAAAGGAAGCTTCTAGTTAGATGTTTCTCTTTTCTCTTACACATTAGCTATCAGCCAATTTAGATGAATTACCATCAAAAAACTGAAACACACACCTAGAATTTAATCTTTTGGCTTCCTCAGACAAAATCTCTCAGTTGATTCAAAGTCATAGAACAAAAGGTGAGCCTGACTCAAGCCATGGTATTTTCAATCACCTCATATGTACGGGAAAGCTAGACAATGAATAAAGAAGACTGAAGAAGAACTGATGCCTTTGAATTACGGTGTTGATGAAGAATATTTGAATATACCATGGACTGCCAGAAGAACGAACAAATCTGTCTTGGAACAAGTACAGCCGTAAGGCTCCTTAAAAGCAAGGATCGCGAGACTTCGTCTCACATACTTTGGACATGTTATTAGGAAGGACCGTCCCTGGAGAAGGACATCATGTTTGGTAAAGCAGACGGTCAGCCAAAAAGAGGAAGACCCTCAGTGAGGTGCTTTGACACAGTGGATACAACAATAGGCTCAAACACTGCAACAATTGTGAGGATGGCGCAGGACCAGGCAGTGTTTCATTCTGGTGTACAGAGGGTCACCACGAGTCGGAACCAGCTCAACAGCACCTAACAACAACAAAAGAGTGCTGAACTCCGGCCTGTGGAGAGCTGCAGGAGGGGACCACCTTGCCCTGTATAGCCATCAGGGTTAATTACAGGAAACCCTAGCAGTGTTAAAGTGTGCAAGCTGAGAGCACAGTTATTCTAAAAGAAGAAAGCATTGGTTATTGCCAACCAGCCCTCGTTATCCATTTCAGGTGGCTTTTTGGCAAGCAATTAACAAAGATACTACTTCCTCCTTACCCGCTGCCTGAGGAGCTGACGCTGTTACAGGGCCAGCAGTGAATGAACTGAAAGATTCCTGTCTCTACATTTCAAGACACAGAATCTCCTTGATTTACTACCTCACGGTTCCTTTACAGTCACTAAGTAATGGAATTCAGACAAATCCCCAGACACACCCAGATCAAACACTGACCAAGTCATTAGGCGCTGTCTTCCCCAGCACATTTTTATTGTGAGTGGCCTTGATAAGTAAATTAAATCTGAGACCGAATGGCTCCGTGAGCTTCTGTGATGGAATGGATTTTTCTGGGATTATTCTTGTTTTATAGAATTAATTACAGTAAGTCCATGGACCTGCCTAAGCAGACAGTTGAGTAAAACTTTTTTCTCTGTCATTATCCCAGAGATGTGTTTGTACATCTAGTCAGCATTCCTCTGCTTCTCTTTGGAGTTTACACAAGGGTTTGCCTCTGCACTTCCCTCTTGGCAGGAACTACTTCTTTTTCTTCTCTGGTCAATCCCCACCGGCTCCCCTCCCGACCCTTCAGTGCTTCTCACATGCCTCACACATAAAATGTGCTCAGTAAATGTCCACTGAAGTCAATTTACCTGCCCAGGTTTTGAAGCTGTATCATGCATCAATCTGGAAGCTTAAAACACTGGCACACATGAATTTTTTTTTTTTTTGCCTAGAAGTTTTTCCCATAAACTCTCATAATCAAACTCACTTCTGCAATGAAGACTGTTCTGGGTGCTACATCTAAAATAGATTATTATCAACCCTTCTGTCTGCCCAGTCCTCCTCCAAAGGAGACACTGGGCCAAGTAAAGAGACCAGACCTAGAGTCACCAAACAAGGACAGGTTGCCAGAGAGCTGGGAGCATGGACATCATCTCTTTACTTTAAGAATGAGGACACCGAGGCCCGGGAGCGGGGGGGGGGGGGGGGGGGCGGGGAGGGTCACAGAGAAACCTGCAACCCAGAGCTCTAGTGTTTTAGTCCAAATCTTGGACCTCCCCTTTTTTTGCTCCGCTAACTCAACGGCAGTGGGTTTTTTAACAAGGGAGTGTGCAGAGCATAGAGCCTAGCACACAGTAAGAGCTCAATAAATGTCACCTGAGCAAATGTGAGCCAGGCTGGGGTACAACGTAGCTAAGTTCTGCACTGAGGTCACAGCCTTAGCAAGCCATCGGCTGTTCAAAAGATCAAAGGCTAGTGATGCCGGTAGCTGGCAAGGGAAAACAGAGGTGCCATCATGACGTTAGCCATGATATGAGCCCATGGGATGGTAGTTAGCATGCAGAATTTCAAGCCAGGAAGACCTGAGTTTGAATCCTGGATCTGTCTCTTTTACTCATGAACCTTTGGGGAAGGGCCTTAATTAGTCCAAGCCCACCTAAAACAACTGGAATAGTAGTAACTACCTCTGAGGTTGTTGTATAAACCAAAGGAGCAAATGGGTAGAGGGTACCCAGCAGACATCCAGGAGTCAGGAACAAACACTCAGCCTTAGTCTCTGATTGCTGTATGTCTTATGGTTTTCTAGAACAAGGTTTGTATCCCATTCCTAACATGGGGAGGCACTTAGTAAAGGTTTGATGAATAAAGGTATGAAAAAATTAATGCTAAATAAGGAGCAGTCTACAGAAAGGCAGTCACATTTTAAATTAAATCTCATTTGCATTCCATTCTACACAGGAATAATCTTAAAAACAAAATAGGGTTGTGTGACACACTGACAAACAGGCCTCAAATGCAGCCCACCTGGGACCTCCTCACCAACACCAACACACCAGTTGCCATCAAGTCGACTCTGACTTATGGCGACCCCTTGTGCATCAGAGTAGAACTGCTCCACAAGGGTCTTCAATGGCTATTTTTGGAAAGTAGATCGCCAAGTCTTTGTTCTGAGGAGCCTCTGGTTGGACTCGAACTGCCAACATTTTGTTTAGCAGCCAAGCATGTTAACCATTTGTACCACCCCGGGACTCCCCTTCCTACCTCTAAAAAAAAACCCCAAATGCTGTCTGAGCCATGAAGAAGAGTAGAGGAGACACTTACCAAGAAGAGCATTGTGGCCGTTGTCATCTGGTAAGAACCTCTTGTCAACAGCACACACCAAGAGGTGGTCTGGCAGGCTGGGGGACTTGGCCCCCACAAGGAGAAAGCCTGCAGGGACGTCAATGTGCTCACTGGAAATGGAGACAAGGCGCAGGTCCTTCCCGGCCTGGCAGAACCCTAGGAGGAATGGACACATGTCTGAGTAATTTCCACAGAACAGGAATTTATACAGGCAAAGGGGGGGAAACTCACACTGTCAGGAACAATTCTTACCTCTGGGTGTGTTTTACCTTAAAGTTAATTCTGATGGATAAATTTATAATCATACTTATTCATGATATTGATCACATGCATGCTAATTATTTTTATGACCATCAGCATCATCATATAATATACATTAATCTACAAGTAAAGCACAATCGGAAAAGAATTTATAAACATATTATGGTAAACTAAAATGCATACAAGATACACATGTAAGAAATTACATGTAATTTGATTTTTTTTAATATCCTGCATTTTACCTATTTGAGAAATAGGCAAATGTCAAGAATAAAGGGATGAGAAACTAGTAATTTTGGTTGTCTCTTAGGACGGGAACCAAGTGACAGACAAGAACACAGACAAGGCCTATGCATACAACAAGATATTTCATGCTATTCTCTTTTGAATCTTAGACTTTTTAAATACATTTTAATTTAATATAGTTTAGATCTTTTAAATATAGTTCCTCCTGAAAAAATCTGAGGCAATTTCAAAAAGTAGCTCCAAAAAGAAAAAAGGAATCAGAGGAAAATGATTAAAATTTATAGGGGCTTGTTCTTTTTTTTTTTTCCTAGGTTGTTCTTGGGCACATTTAGTCTGATCTCCTATACCTTTTTCATCTTTAGCTACCAACTGAGACAATGAGAATTAACACACACCCTGACTACCCCAGGCCCTCCCTGTAAAACCCTACAGAATTTTTTAAAGTTTTCCTCCTGTGTGTACAGTGCTTTCAGATTTGCGATATATCTCCTCCAAGTTCTCTCCTATGCCCCTGGGAGGAAGGCAGGAGAAGGGAAAGCTGGTGGGGCAAGGAGCTGGCAGGCATGAACCCAGCACCTATTGTGTGCCTGGTACTGGGCTGAGATAAGCTCTGCAAAGCTCTCATTCAATCACCTATGAGAAAGTACTACTGCCCTCAATTTAAGGATATGGAAGCTGAGGCTCAAAAAGGTGCCCAAAGCTGCTAAGAGGTGGATCAGGATGGGAAGCAAGTCTGACTTGCAGGCTTGGGGTCATTCCCCTTCATCATCTTGGGAAGTTAAGCAAAGTCCCTGGGGTTAAGGTGATGCAACCAGCAGGTCTGCTAAGCCCACGTCCTGAGCCCTTCCCAGGCACATGCTGCCCCTGCCTTCTGCTGAGCAGAGGAAGTAGGCAGGCACAGTGTCTGCTGCATTTATTTAGAGGTTATCTGAAAATTGCTATAATGACCATTAGAGAGTTTACCATTCCCTTATCATTTAATTAGATGGTCTTTCTGAACACTAGAAGTTCTACCTTGGGAAGAGTCATCGTACTGATCCGCCTTTCACTGGAATAATGGCCCCAGTGAGGGCTGAGCGCCTTCCCTGCCAGCCATCGCTTGCAGGCCCAGGGCCAGGCTCAGGCAGGGCTCACAGGGCCTCCACAACCAATCTGGTCACTTCTCCAAGACATGCCACAGTAAGGTAGGCCTGTACCTTAGTAAACTGTAGTTCCGCAAACGGGCTATATTCTCACCCCTCTAAACAAGCTGTTTCCTGTCTGGAATTTCTCATCTTCCCTCAACTCCTCAGAATCTCATGGCTAACTCCTAATAATCCTACAAAACCCAGATAAGGGACCAACTCCTCCAGGAAGCCTTCCCCAAACTCTCTACCTGCATTAGGAGCCTTTCCTCTGCTCCCACCACCTCTGCTTACCCACCCTACCCTAGTACCTACCACCTGTGTGCAAAGTGTCTGTTTACCTATAGCCCTCCCCCATTAAACTTGGATCTCTTTATTTCCAAAGCAGAGGTGCAATAATTGTTTTAACTAACTGACTAAATAACTAACTAACAACACCTCTTGACTAGTATGTCAACAGGACAGATGAACTACTAGCCCTCAGAGAGACTGCCCAGCTTATGAATGGCGAAGCCAGAAATTTATACCAACTCTCCCCAAGCCCAGAGCGCAAGCGCTTACAACTAGACTAAACTACCACCCTACTTAGCATCTCCCAAGCCTCAGTTCTTCAACGTTAGAGGAATAACATTACCGGTTTTACAGACTTCCTGAGAGAATATGCTTTTAAAACAGTTAAATACTAATAATTATGGAAGATATGAGTCAGAATTGACTCGATGGCACTGGGTTTGGTTTTTTTGGTTTTATCATTCCGACTAATCGGTTCTGAGTTAAACACGCTGTGTAAGCAGGCCCGAGCTGGGAAAATGTATTCTAGTTTTCAAACCAAGGTATAAAAGCGAATTTGTGGATCCAAACCATTTGTAAAGTTGTTGTTAGGTGCCGTCAAGTTGGTTCCAATTCATAGTGATCCTCTGTACGACAGAACAAAACACCACCTGGTCCCATGCCACCCTCAGAATCATTCTGTTTGAGCCCACTGTTGCAGCCACTGTGTCAATCCATCTCACTGAGGGTCTTGCTCGTTTTTGCTGACCTCCTACTTTACCAAGCATGATGTCTGTCTCTAGGGACCGATCCCTCCTGATAATACGTCCAAAGTACATGAGATGAAGTCTCGCCATCCTCGTTTCTAAGGAGCACTCTGGCTGTACTTCTTTGCTATTCGTAAGGTTTTCACTGGCCAATTTTTTTGAGAAGTAGGTCGCCTGGTCCTTCTTTCTAGTCTGTCCTTGTCTGGAAGCTCCACTGAAACCTGTCCACCATGGGTGACCCTGCTGGTATTTGAGATACCAGTGACATAGCTTCTAGCATCATAGCAATACAACAAACTGACAGATGAGCAGTAGATTTGTGAAATTAAGGCTGTCCAAACACGGCTGAGGGGCTATGACCCTCAGAGCCCCACAGTGTGGTGTACTCAATGCTGCTGGCACTGGAGCACCGGCCAGGCTCACATATCAGGGCGTGGGATGGCAACAAGGCCCCTTCACACCAGCACCAGACTCAGGCCTGGCAGTTGGCCCTGCCGTGGACACAGGGCAGCAGGGAGGGGGCCCACCCAACCTGGGGGCTGGCAGTGTCTTACCATCGGTGCTGCAGCATCCTTCAAGCGGAGGGTGCATCTGGTAAGGATTTGGGGGGCTGTTTGATTCCAACCCTCCTTCTCCCTCTTCTTCCTCTTCCTCATTGTCCGCTCGGCTTCCAGCTAGAAGTGGGAAAGAAAAGTGATGGGTCAGGCAGGCAAGTGCCATCCCAAGTCCTCAGTGCTTCCTTTAGGACCTGTTCCCACCTGGAACCACATGTTCAACAAAGGCACAGGACGTGTGGGACTACTCCCAAATTAGTTCCACTCATCACTTAGCAAGTAATTATTTAACAATTAATTAATCCTTACAAAAACACTACAGCTCAGACATTATCTCCCTGCTTTAGCAGAGGGAAAAACTGGGGCTAATGAAGTAACATGATTTGCCCACAGTCACATGGCAAATAGACTCGGCTCCCTGCCTGGCCTCTGGACTTCAAATTCAGGTTCATTTCTCTTCCCATCACACCACAGCTCTGCACGTGCGCTGCAGGTTCAATACATATATAATTGGCTGACAAGGACTGAGCACAAAGTTTGGACATACTAAAAAAAAAAGCAGTTGCTGTCAACTCCAACTCATGGTGACCCCATGTGTGTCAGAATAGAACTGTGCTCCAAAGGGATTTCAATGGCTAATTTTGGGGGGAAGTTATTCATCAGGCCTTTCTTGTGGGGCACTTCTGGGTGGACTTGAACCTCCAACCTTTCAGGTAGGAGCTAAGCATATTAACCGTTTGCACCACCCAGGTCACAGGGATTCCCTGTACACATTAGGCACTCTAAAAATATTTGTGTGGAAGGTACCATGGTATAACACACAGACCATTTTATAGATAAGGAGAGGAGCCCTGGTGTCACTCTGTTTAAAGTGCTCATGAGGAAAGGAGGAAGACCCTTAACGAGGTAGACTGACACAGTGGCTGCAACAATGAGCTCAAGCATAACAACGATTGTAAGGATGGATCAGGACCGGACAGTGTTTCATTCTGTTGTGCACCGAGTCGCTATTAGTCGGAACCGACTCGAGGGCACCTAACAACAACAAGTGAAATAGTATTTCAGGAGTTAGGACAAACGTGGAACTGGCCCAGAGAGCCAGGAATTGGCCATGGAAGTCCCACCACTCCCTGTGTGGGTTCCTATCACTGCAGTAAAATCAGCTTCTTGCTGCCTCCCCCTGTACTCTCCGCTCCTGAATGCAGGCTCTACCCTCGTTCACTTCTGTATTCCTGGCATCCTGCAAAATGCTCATGCTCAGGATATGTTTGCCCAATTGATCTGAACGTAGGCAGCCATGCCTTATTTAACCCAGCACCGTCAGGGAGCGGGGGAATTTCATATAAATGAATTTTCCAGGCTGTTGAAGTTTAGTCCTTCTAACTCCTTTTAACTTAGACATTGTGGGTAGAAATCTTTCTTAACTTGCCTGTCTTTAAATGGCATTTAATAAACAGCATACCATTTTCTTGATGGAACAGGGTCATTACGAACAGCCTTAGGTACACTAGGCTAGGATATGGTTAATGCTCCTTTTTGTTTCTCTGACTCCTCTTTCAGTGCTGGTTTCTTAGTTATCACTTCTGTTCTCACCTTACTTGGCTCTATTGGTTTTAGGTTAACAGAGAAACTGTTAGCAATGGAAAGAAACTGGACCATGATTCAGGGGTTCACATTTTAGTCCTTGGATCTGCTACTGTCTGCGTGGCCACAAAAAAGTTACTGACCTTCTCTGTGCCCCAGATCCCACATCTTTAAAACGAGGCAGTTAATCCAGATGAGCTCTAGGGCCACTTGGAGCTGTGGCAGTATATATGGGGAAATACGGCCCTCAGAGTTGCAGAGAATGTTCCAGAAGTGATTTAACCAGGTACAGGATAACAGGAACCTACTCGATCGCTTTTTTGGCTAACAAATATCACAAGTGCATGGCTTAAACAAAAAGAAATTTATCTTCTCACAGTTTAGAAGGCTAGAGGCTGGAAACAGGACGCTGGCTCTAGGGGAAGGCTTTCTCTCTGTTGGCTCTGGGGGGAAATCCTTGTCTCTTTCAGTTTCTCTCCCTCAGTGTTTCCGTGATCTCCACGTGGCATTGATCTTTCCCATTTGTGCTTACCTGCTCCTGTGCCTAATCTGTTCCTTTTATATCCCAAAAGTGACTGGTTTAAGACACACCCTACACTGATACGGCCTCATAAACATAACAAAAAAAACCTACTCCCAAATGGGATTACATCCACAGGTATAGGGGTTAGGATCTATAACACATATTCTGAGTGGGGGCACAATTCCTAACACCTGGGCACATGACCTTGAAAAGATCACAGCCAGAACTGAAGAATTCCTATTGTCACAGCCCTCCTGAGTCCTGATGACACAAAGGTGAAAGACTGTAAAACGATTACCCAGGAAAAAAACAGAAAGAGGAAGAGAATAAACTCCTGAGCCTGGTTCAGATGCTTCCTTCCTGCCATTAAATGGGGGCGTGGAGTGGTTTTAGTAGAAGGTATAGTCATTCCCAGACCCTAGGCGCCTATGGCGCCTGCAATGCAGGACAGGTCTCTGTGGGGGCTGAAACTGCCCTGGAAAGTGGGTGATATAGGAAGCTCTGTCTGCAAAATAGATGAGTCCCACAGCAGTGCTCCAGAGGCTCAGAAGGGGATGACGAAGACACCAACTATTATAGAGAAAAAGGGTGAGGAAATCCCTGGAGAACTAAAGCCGGCAGCCCCCAGAGCAGGAACCTTCGGAGCACAGAGGGCACGCAAAGGAATGTCTGCATGCTATTCTGCTAAGCCAAAAAGAACAGGAATTCAGACTCTCAGAAAATAAGAAAGAAGAGGACTTTAAGCCTCAGAAGTCAAAGAAAGAGCTCAAAATCCTTTAGTCAGTAAGAAAGCAGGATTAAAGGTCAAAGGTCTACAACAGACATTCCAGGGCCTTTGATGGAATCGGTCAGCCTGCAACAAGTGTGGGGAGACACTCTTAACCAGGAACAGACCAAGCCAGACATGTTTACCAAGGTCTCCTGGCAGGATGAGGGCTTTAAGATGGCATTAGGCAAAACGAACTGGATTTGGGAGCTTAGGGTCTTAGTAATAAAACACACAAACCCAAAACTTCCATAGCACCACGTTAATCCATGGGGCATAGGACTATTCATTTCAACATTCACACTGGATCTTGTTTTCCATTCAGAAGAAGAAACTCTTTGACATTCTAAATGGCTGGAAGTATAGGAATTTACCTACCTCTTATTAAAAAAAAAAATTAATAAATACCTACCCTAAAATGTAGGGGTGGTATCTGTTTTGCTCCGCTGGTCTTTAAAAAATAAATAAATAAATAAAATGTAAAAAGTTTTTCTCCTGGATGGGGTAGTAAGACCCCTAATTCAAAGAACAAAGTAGTAAATGCCTCGGCTAAAGCACCCTCACAAATACATAAAATGTTAACAGATCCAAGGGGTGTTTAGTATACCAGCACCCTGGTCATAAAAATCATCTTTAATGTTATTGTCCGAGGAAGGACAGCAATAAGATAACAGACCCTGACACACAGACAGACAGACAGACAAAACAAGATGTGGCTTATACAAACCAGTCTGCACCAAGTTTTATGATGCAGAAAACCAAGGCTCGAGCTGAGTGCTTGGTTTATGGGGACAATCAGCCAAGAGGAAAGAGACTGCCCCTTCCCACTCCATTCCCCACCACCCACCCCTTGTTCCCACCCCCGCAACCTACTGCACCAGAAAAACGTGATCTCAGAGGATTTCTATATTCTGTTTACAGCCAAATGGGAAAATCAGAGAGAGGACCCGCTCTGGCTTTCATGCCGATGCGAAGGCTGAGCAAAATCACTCAAGGCTGGCAGGCAACCTTCAGCATTCGACAGCAGAGGACTGAACACTGTACGTGAAAAGCTGTTCTGGAATGTTCCACCTCACCCTGAGGAGTCAGTGCGTGAAAGATGCAGCCTCCAAACTGGAGGTGGGGGAAGAGGTACCCTACTCAAGGTCTTAAACCTAAGGAACCACCAATTAGAGATCCTCAAGGAGCTTTGTCCTCCTCTCTGTGAATATCCCCAGGGCTACTTAACCCTTTTACCTGGGAGCTGCCAAAGCTAAGGATGCAACTCTGCTACTCAGTCCCTCCTTCTCAGCTCCAAGCAAGCCAATCTTCCATCTTTCCGAATTAAGGGATCCCACTACTTTTTTAACTTGTGGAGGTAAAACACACACCATAGAGCTTTAGGTACCATTCAAATGTACTATATTATTATTAATTTATCATGACCAATAAAGATTTTTAATACTATGAGAAGTTAGGGATGGCCATTTAATAACTATTTCACAAAAGTATTCCAGCTGACCAAAAACAGTCTATGAAATATTGTCCAGTTATTTCTTAACTCCCCACAGTATCACAGTCAGCATTTCACACGCCAGAAAACACTGGCGCTTTCAGCGTGAACACCAGAGACTTCTTGGTTCTTCTAATTCAAGGTTCTGCCCACAGTCTAGTTTCTCGCAGACACAGATGCAGTTCCATTAGAGTCTTAGCTGTGCTATATGCAAAGTTAATTTCATAAGGACTTTAAAACCCTGACAGAAGGAATGCCTCCTTGCTACAATAAGGAACAGTCAGGTATCACAGAGACTCAAGGCAGGGCTCCTTAAAAACAAGTAACTCCGTGCCTCCTTTTTCTTTATGTACAACCCTCCCGAACCCATTACCCCCACAACCACCAAACACACACACACACACACACACTCACATACATATACACACGTACTCACACACACCATGACTGCCCCAGCACAGGATCTGGCACCATGCATGCCTTCTAATTAACTAATTTATGCTTTAAAATGGTTCCTCTTTCACTTCAATAGGTAAGTGAAAGGAGCCCTGGTGGCACAGTGGTTAAGCACCCGGCCACTAACTGAAAAGTCAGTGGTTTGAATCCAGCAGCCAGCCAACAGCCGCTCCTTGGGGAAAGATGTGGCAGTCTGCTTTTCATATACATTAAGGCCTTGGAAACCCTATGGGGCAGTTCTACTCTGTCCTATAGGATCACCATGAGTTGGAATCGACTCAACGGCAATGGGAGGCAAGTGATGTCTACAGATAACTTCAAATGAAAGATATAAATTTACAAAAAAAACTTCAATAAGAGGAACTCTCTTGTACTATGAATTATAGGATTACTTTTAATAACTATAAAAAATACAAACTAAAGATAAAAATATACAACTATTTTATTCCTTGGATAATTAAGTCAACCCTAAAGTTGTCCCCCATGCTTGAAGATAATCTACTTATTTATTCTTGTCATACATTAAAGGAAACCCTGGTGGCGTAGTGGTTAAGTGCTACAGCTGCCAAAAATAAGGGTCGGCAGTTCGAATCCACCAGGCGCTCCTTGGGAACTCTATGGGGCAGTTCTACTCTGTCCTATAGGGTCGCTATGAGTTGGAATAGACTCAATGGCACTAGGTAGGTATACATTAAATTCATAAGGGTTTGTTTTTGGTTTTTTTCAAAGTCTGTAGAAGGCTCTGATACCTATCACAAAGAGAAGCTACCTAGACTACTTTGCAAGGATTTGCCCACGAATCATAGGACAAAGAGAAAAACATACAGCTGAGGTGCAAAAGCATGTTAAAATGTCTTATTTAATCAAGTGAAAATGCCAAATCTTTTATTAAGAGTATAAATAACAACCAGTTCAAAACAGTCTAACACGGTCTTCTCCCCTCTCCTATTAGTCCGATGAATAATTCTAGTCCTTCCAACATTATGACTAGTTGCATTCCCGAAACTTATTTTAATTTCAGCCAAACAAGGACTTGTGTGCAATTTTCTTTTCCTGGTAATTCTTTTCTGTTAGACTCAACATGGTTTTCTACACACAGCAGAAAAGCAAACAGTTTTGTTCTGTTGCTACACCAACCGTGCATCATTAAAAAAAAAAAATACACAAACGCAACTCCTACCTTCCAGAGAGGATAACTGCTGCTCAGCTTCCAGGTACAACTGGGAGAAGATTGGCCTGGGCACCAGGTTATTGGAACGCAGGGAGGCTTCGATGGAATTATGCAAGACTTCTTCAAAACGGGTCGTCTTCAGCTGTCCAGCGTAAGAATTTCCCATCTTCAAAAAACAGGATGGATTCTTCTGGTTAAAACAGCATTTCAGTTTCAGTTTTAAAAAAAAAATCGATCCCACACATGAAGCCAGAAGTAGAAGGTAAATCAGCAGCAAGGAAGGAAGGGCCAGGCTGCCTTCATTCAGCAAAGACAAGGAGAGCGGGCAGCTCTCCACGGCAGCAGATACTGCTGGGTGATTACAGGAAGTTATATAAGTCACAGCTTTCTCCAATTCAGCCCGCAGAGAGCAAAGCCTGACACCTCTCAGAAAATTTTACTAGAATGGGCTTTTAGTCAACCCCAGGGCTCACAAGATCCTCAGCTCTTGCCAGAGATGTGATGTTGCCCGTGACAGCCGCCCACCAAATAATATTTTATTTTCCATGACCTGAAGAACAGGCCTTAAACACCTGATGTATGTTACAGCAACTGACAATTCAGCAATCCATGACAACGGGCCCCAAAGTTTATGATTACAGGAATCTGCCTTTATCCTCACCTCCTCAGAAGGGAGGCTAACCGAATTATTTCATCAATGCCTTTTCTGCTAAAAGGCTGATGGTTAACATTCTTCCATTAAAATGTCTTTTAGTTTATTACATTTAAAAGTAATGCATAATTACATATGGAAACCTAGGGATTACAGAAGAGGGAGGAAAATCACTGATATTCCTGTCCCCCAAAATAACCACTGTGATTTTTTTTTGTAGCAGCTCGACTGAAATATAGTTCACATACTATACAATTCAATAGCTTTTACTGTACTCACAGAGTTGTGCAACTATCTCCTCAATCTATTTTGGAACATTTTCATCAATCACCCCAAAAACCTTGTACTCTTTAGCCATTCTCCTCCAGCTCCCCTAAAGCCCCCTTCTAGCCCTAGGCAACCACTAATCTTTCTGTAGATTAGTCTACAGATTTGTCTATTTCTATAGATTTATCTATTTTGGGCAGTATATATAAATGAAATCATACAACACATGGTCCTTTATGACTGGCTTCTTTAACTCAGCATAATGTTTTCAAGGTTTATCAGAGGTGTGGCGTGTCTCATTACTCCATTAGCACTGTGATAATTTGATGTATTTTTTCCAGACTTAATTCTCTTCGGAACTTGGGGAAGGAGGGAATGCGAGATTGTATTCACATGGTTATAATCATACTATGATAGCATTTTGGATTCTGCTTTTTCACTTGACATACGCATTTCACTCAACCTTTTTATGAAGGTTTTTAAAACAATTTTAACGGCTGCATAATCTCCCACTGAATGATGGAATTGAGATTTTCGCAAACATTTCTCTTTGGTCACGTGATTAAATCTCTATTTTCAGTCCTTCTCAAGAATTATAATTTAAATTTATACACTTTCCTAGTGTTTTCTAGTTCGTTAAATTTAGTCTTTAATTTATAGTTCCTTCTGTTTCCTTTTGGTTTAATTTCTTGTACTTTTTTCAAACTTCTTAAGAACGACTATTACCCTATTCATTTTGCATCTTCTTTAAGGCTATACATTTTCTTCTGAGTATTTCTTTTGCTGTGACACACAGGTTAAGTAAAAAGATTTGGCATAAAGTATTCTCCTTTTCATTTCCTAGGCAGCTTATAATCTCCCTTTTGATTTTCTCTTTGATCCAATACTATCTAGGAGTATATGCTTAGTTTCTAAATAGTCAAGACTTGGGGCGGGGGGGAGGACAGTGAGCTTTATATTATTTATTTCCAATTTTTACTGGATTACAATCAAGGTTGTAGCCCATAAAACTCTAATTTTTAAATATCTGCAGGGTTTCTTTGTGATGAAGGCCTGAGGCATTTTTACAAATACAGATTTAAGAAAAGAGATGCATAAACTGTGTTCACGGGATGAAAGGAGATAGACAAATGATAAAGTTACTCAATTCTTCTATATTCTTGTATCTTTCTTGTCTATTAGTCTGTCAATTTTTAAAGTAGCATTTGATTTAAAAAAAAAAAAAATAGCACCAAGAGCCTGCACTGAAATAACCACAGGATGATAGTTTCCTGCCTTCACTTACAATGATGGGCACACACTAGATACGAGGCAGCCTTCAAAAGCCAGGCAAGACCTCGCACCGCACTCTTGACTCAAGATTTATGTAATAAACTCCCCCGTCCTTGTTCTGTTGGTGGCAAAGCAACTTCAAGATGTTACCACTGGTGCCCTTAAGGATCTCTGATTCCCTCTGGAAGGTAAAATGAGCTGGGGTAGTCGTGTTGATTTTCTGCCTCTATTGTAAGGAAGGTTCAGTCTTTCCTCTTTCCAACTAAAAGTAAATGGAAACCATTAAACACTTCCTGCTTGTGGTAATAACTCCTGACCACAGGGCCCCTTGGTCGGCCTCTGCTTACAGCCTGGGGAAATGAGCTGTTGGAGGATTGCTTCAGGAATTAGCCTCAACAAAAAGAAAGGGCTTCTGAAAGACAGAGGTCAGCTGCTGGAGTAACCTAATAGCCTGAGCCAGAAGAGGCTCTGGGGTCCTTCTGTCTGCCTTTTTTCTGACTTGTTGCATACTTCAATACATGAATATGGGGATACCGGCCATTTTGGGGACACTTACATTATTCTCAATTCAGGGTGGTCCATTTTAAAGAAAAAAGAAACCTGCCGCCAATTAATAACATCACAAATGCCTCCTATTTCTATCGCACCTTTGTCTCAGGAGCTTAAAGAAGTCTTAAGACAGGCTCATTTTACATGATAGCCCTGCAGATCATACATTAGGACTGAAGGAAATGCATCAGGGCAGCCAGATCCTACCTTCCCAACATCCTGTTCAATTCACCTAATGGCTGGTTGGAGCCCAGAGGACTCCACCAGCCAAGGCCAACCAAGACCCAATAAAAAATAAATAAAGAAAAAATAAAGATAGGGGTAATAAAGGGAAGAAAGAAAACTAAGATTCATTGTCCAGCTGCTGTGTGCAAGGCACCAGGCATGTGCCCTTTCTTAATAACCTCAGTAGCCTTGTGAGGGACATATTATGATGCCCACTTTTTATGATGACAAATTCAGTTCTTGGAGATAGTAATCTAAAGGAGCCCTTGTTAAAAGAAACGAAGTAGAAGCTGGGAGGAGGAAGGAACAGAGAAAGAGACAGAGGGGAAAGAAGAGAAAGAGAAGTTTTCACACTTAAAAAAAAAAAAAAAAAAGGAAATTTTAGCTTACTTAGTAAAGAATTGAAACCCTGGTGGCATAGTGGTTAAGAATTCGGCTGCTAACCAAAAGGTCAGCAGCTCAAATCCACCAGGTGCTCCTTGGAAACCCTATGGGGCAGTTCTAGTCTCTCCTGGAAAGTGGCTATAAGTCAGACTTGACTAGACAGCAACAGTTTGGGTTTGGTTTTTGGTTTTAGTAAAGAATGTCTGCCTTGAGCATTGGGCTCCTTTAAAGAACTGTCTATAGGGGATCAAACTGACAACAGGTTTGATAGGAAGCTTAGGGGACAGTGAAGTTTATGTTAATGGTGCAGGAGGAACAATGCTGACAAGGAGGGTGAAAAATGGTTACACAACCTGAAGAATGTAATCAATGTCTTGGAATTGTATGTGAAAAAAATTGCTGAATTGGTATATTTCCGCTGTGCATATTTTCAACAACAAATATAAACAAGTTATTATTTTTTAAAAATGGAAATTTTATTTTACAACCCTAAGCAAACATGGACATTTTAATATCTATCAGCAGACAGTAGCAGAATCCTTAGAATAGATGCACTTGAAATCACAATGATCAATACCAAACCAAAAAAACCCAAACCCACTGCTGTCAGTCGATTCCGACTCACAGCAACCCTATGGGACAGAGTAGAACAGCCCCACAGGGTTTCCAAGGAGCACCTGGTGGATTCGAACTGCCATCCTTTTGGTTAGTAGCCATAGCACTTTAACCACTACACCACCAGGGTTTCCACAATGACCAATGAGTACTGGTAAGTAAGAACAGGGAAGTAGCACTGAGAATCGTTATTAAAATGTTGTGTCCCTTTTTATTACTCCCTACTGGACTCCATTTAAACAACGTAGGACTTTTTCTGCATTTGTATGGCAGACCTGGTCGCCAAGGCACCACATCCCTAGGTGAGGTCTGATTCAGAACACAGGCACGACTGAAGCTCTTTGGTGAGTTTGATAGATGGGGAACTAAAGACCTAGACAGAGGTGAGCCTAGTGCAGGGTCAAACACTAACACTTGAATCATCAAAAACACCTCATGCAATGAAGGCACCACCCATCAAAGGCTTCCTTGGGCTGGTCTTTCTCTCCCTGCCTCAGCACTGACCACTTGCCTCTTGTCCACTGTCCATTCTGCTTTGCTCCCACTGAACCCTGACCAGTTTCTCCCAGTGATGGTGTGTGGTGCTCTTCAGCTACAGAATCTGAAGTGGTGTCCATCGCAGCAGAAACAGTGGTCAGCCTGTGGCCTTCACCTTAATGAACAAATAACCTGGCTGCAGCAAACTGGAAAGGGCATGTGAAACCTGCAGCAAAATGCTTTATTCACTGGTCCTCAGTATTCTCATCTGTAAAATGAGCAAAATAATTTTACCTTCAAGGATTAATTGGTCATTGTGGAGAATAAAAAAGGCAGTGTGTGTTAAAGTGCTTAGTATAGTACCTGGGTTTAGTAATGATGGTTAATTTTTTGCTAAATCTGAATATCCACATGAAAAGATAACAGACTGAGATATTAAATGACAAGTGATAAGAAATGCTATAGTCCTCGCATAAAATAAACAATGACACCCAACGGGAGCATGCCCCTTCAGAACAATCTCCATACAAGATCAAAAGGGCAACATTTGCCCAAAAACAAAGATGAGAACGCAGGAAGAGCCAGAAAATCAGGACAAAAGGAAATGGGGAAACCAGGGCGGAAATGAGGAGAGTGCTGACACATTGTGGGGAATGAAACCAAGGCCATGAAACACTTTATGTACAAACTACTGAATGGGAATCTATAAGCTTTCACCTAATGCACAATTGAAAATAAAAAAAGAAGAAGAAGAACTGTTATAGTCCATAAATGCTACAATTTCAAGTGAGAAAATCAATGAAAACATGGGTGGTCAAAAGGGGCTGGTAACCCACCTGGAGCAAGAATGAATGGGAAGAACACCAAAGACACAAGGTAATTATGAGCCTAAGGAACAGGAAAGACCACTTAAACCAGAGACTACACCAGCCTGGGACCAGAAGAACTAGATGGTACCCAGCCACAACTGATGGCTCCCTTGACAGGGAACACAACAGATAACCCCTGAGGGAGCAGGAGAGCAGTGGGATACAGACCCCAAATTCTCATAAAAAGACCAGACTTAATGGTCAGAATGGGACTAGAAGGACCCCGGAGGCCACGGTCCCCAAACCTTCTGTTAGCTCAAGACAGGAACCATTCCTAAAGCCAACTCTTCGGACAGGGATTGGACTGGAGTATGGGATGGAGAATGATACTGGTGAGGAATGAGCTTCTTGGATCAAGTAGACACATGAGACTATGCTGGCATCTCCTGTCTGGAAGGGAGATGAAAGGGTAGAGGCAGCCAGAAGCTGCCCGAATGGACATAAGGAAAGAAAGTAAAGGGAGGGGTGTGCTCTCATGAGGGGGAGAGCAATTAGGAGTGTATAGCCAGGTATATATAAATTTTTGTATGAGAGACTGACTTGATTTGTAGACTTTCACTTTAAGCACAATAAAAATTAATTTAAAAAAGGGGGGCTGGTACTTGACGTGGGTCAGAAAGGACGAGTAGGATTTTTTGGCAAATAGATTGGGAATAGCATTTGGGAAAAAAGACAGGAGAGTGCAAAGGCACAAAATCCTGAAGAGTACAGACATATTCTAGAAAAAGAACATTTCATTTGACTAATAGGAAATAAGTCACAAGATGGCAACGTGATAGGATAATAAAAACTAAGGGTAGGAATTAGAATTGTTTTAAATAGGCAGCAAGCAATCTCAGAGGCTTTGGAAATGGAATTTCCAATGATAAAAGCAATGTTTTAGGTAGGTTAATCTAAGAGAGGTATTTGCAATAAAACTGGAGGGAAGACCAGGAAGCAGGGAGACCTGTTACATGGCTGTTTCTACTAAGCCTTCACATGTCTGCTTATTTTTAAGAGTGAGGCACAGAGAGTGCTTCAAAGCTCTGTACTGGTAGCTGGTTGGCTGGTGGGCCTCACAGGAGGTAATTAGATGTGGATGTACTTCACCAAATCAACCCCAAACAGCTCTATGTCAGCTCAAATTCCAAAATCCGTACTTAACTTCAACTGCCCGTTTGCCCCCAGAAGCACCTAAGGACTTGACCAGATGAAGCAGACTGACCCCAGCTGAGTCTGGAGTCACCAAAGTGAATTATCTCGACAAGTGTGTGATGGCGAGACATCTGATCCAAGCCATTCTCTTCCCACAGCACCAGTAAATCAAACTGTGGCACTCAGAGGACAGGGTGAGAATGAGAAGCAATCTTTAGGCTGAGTTGAAGTTCAATTAGTGTAAGTGCACAGCAGAAGCTTCAAGGAAGATAAAGAATTATTAGGGATAGGGACAAAGAAAGGAGAGAATGCTTCTGGTGAGATGGGATAGATCAAATCCATGCATTATATTTGCTTTCTTCAAAACCCCACTAAAATTACAACAAAGGAATAAATACGTATGAACACACAAAGACAAAATGATAGGAGAGAAAATAACGGTAGGTAAGAAATGCCAAGAAAATTTAGAAGATGCAAAGCAGAAGAAGAAGTGATAACAGACTTAAAAAGAGCAAGAACTAAACCCCAGTCCCATAGTAGGGTGAGGCATCTTCTGACAAGGAGACCAATTCAAATCCACAATGGTCAGAACTCACAAACAGCTTAGGAATTGGAGGCAACAGGAACTTCAGAAGACCAGAGTGAAAACTGGGGCAGGAGAACATGAGGACTCCAACTCCCTCTCCAGGCAGCACTCTCCCTACCTTTGCCAAAGCCTGGAGGATTACTCTGGACAAATTAAACTGGCAAGGATCTGGGCTCTGGGACACAAGGGACAGCAGGTATGAGATCCAGGAGAATGACCTCAAAGTACATACACAGAATGATGAAACAGCCCCCCGACCCTGTTCACCATTTGGTTCCCCAAAACGCTGACAGTCAGGCTTAACGATGGGCAAATATTGAAAACTGAGAGTGCTCCCCAATTTGAGAGATCCACATCTAGTCACCTCCTCAGAAGCCCACCAGGCAACCTAGCTCGATTTATAGCTAACTCTTAAACACAAGCAGACATCTAAAGATGACGAGCATCACAAAGGCTTTTGAGAAAAGCCTTCGACATAAAAGGTAGAGACCAAAGAAACCAACAGATAAAACAGAGCAAACAAAAACTGGAAAAGGAAAACATCCACACAAGAATACTGTGCCTACAAAACAAGAACGGGACGCTATAAAAAGTGAATACTCAGGAAACAGGAACGAATTTTTATAAATGGCTTAAATGGTAACAAAAATTTAAATTTTAGAAGAAAAGCCAGAAGACAGAGCTGAAGATAAAGACACAAAGAATAGAAAAGCTAGGAAAATCAGTGGATCCATGAGGTCCAATAGGAGTTCCAAGAAGAGAGAAAAAAGAAAAAGGAGGGAATAATATTCCTAAAGAAATAATTTACAATTTTTTCCAGAATCGAAGGACATGAATCTCCAGATTTCAAGGTCCCATCAGGTGCCCAGCGCAATAAATAAAAACGGATACACATCACAGCACATCACCGTGAAATTTTAAAACACCAGAGCTAGAGAATAACAAGAACTTACAGAAAGAAAAAAACAGATCACATTCTAGGTTTTAAAATAATCCGAATGACTTTGAATTTCTCAACAGCAATACTGGAAACCTGAAGACAATGAAATAATGCCGTCAAAATTCTGAGGGAAACTTATTTCCCACCTAGAATTCAAAAGCCAACCAAATCAGCATAAGTGGATTAAACTAAAAGCAAAGAAGATTCCTGAAAAAACTGAAAGCTTCGAAGGTCAGTGTAGCAGGGGTGGGGATTTGGGGACCATGGTTTCAGAGGACATCTAAGTCAACTGGCATAATAAAATCTATTAGGAAAACATTCTACATCCCACTTTGGAGAGTGGCTTCTGGGGTCTTAAACGCTGGCAAGCAACCATCTAAGATGCATCAATGGGTCTCAACCCACCTGGAGCAAAAGAGAAGGAAGAACATCAAAGACACAAGGTAATTATGAGCCCAAGAGACAGAAAAGACCACATAAACCAGAGACTGCATTGGCCTGATACCAGAAGAACTAGATGGTGCCTGTACAACCAATGACAACCCTGACAAGGAGGGCAACGGAGAGCCCCTGAGGGAGCAGGAGAGCAGTGGGATGCAGACCCCAAATTCTGTTAAAGAAACCAGACTTAATGGTCTGACCGAGACTAGAAGGACCCCAGAGGTCATGGTCCCCAGACCTTCTGTTAGCCCAAGACAGGAATCATTCTTAAACCAACTCTTCAGACAGGGATTGGACTGGACTATGGGATAGAAAATGATAGTGGTGAAGAGTGAGCTTCTTGGATCAAGTAGACACATAAGACTATGATGGCATCTCCTGTCTGGAGGGGAGATGAGAGAGCAGAGGAGCTCAGAAGCTGGCCAAATGGACACGAAAATAGAGAGTCGAGGGAAGGAGTGTGCTGTCTCATTGAGGGGGAGCAATTAGGAGAATATAGCAAGGTGTGTATAAATTTTTATATGAGAGACTGACTTGATTCGTAAACTTTCACTTAAAGCACAATAAAATTTTTTAAAAAAGTGAGCGTAAACAAAACCATCTTCAAAAAGTCAAGATCTCAAAAAAAAAAAAATTACCTCCTGTTATGGATTGAACTGTATCCCCCAAAAATGTGTGTACACTTGGCTAGGCCATGATTACCAGTACTGTGCAACCGTCCACCATTTTGTCATCTGACATGATTTTTCTACATGTTGTAAATCCTACCTCTATGATGTTAATGAGGCAGGATTACAGGCAGTTATACTAATGATGCACGACTCAATCTACAAGATTAGGTTGTATTGTGAGTCAATGTCTTTTGAGATATAAAAGAGAGAAGTGAGCAGAGAGACGGGGGACCTCCTACCACCAAGAATGAAGAACCAGGAGGGGAGCACATCCTTTGGATCCAGGGTCCCTGAGCTCAGAAGCTCCTAGAGCAGGGGAAGATTGATAACAAGGTCCTTCCCCCAGGGCCAACAGAGAAAGAAAGCCTTCCCCTGGGGAAGCTTCAAGGAGGATAAAGAATTATTAAAGGCTGGGACAAAGGAAGGAGGAAATTAGGACTTCTAGCCTCCTGGGCTGTGAAGGAGTAAATTTCTCTTTGTTGAGTCCATCCACTTGTGGTATTTCTGTTGCAGCGGTACTGGATAACTAAGACACCTCCCAAGTTCCCTTTCTCAAAAAGCTACTGAGGAATGGAGTAGATTAACAAATGCAAAGACATGGGACCCAGGACAGGGGATCCAACACAGAAGAGTGGTGAAGGGAATTCCCAAGGTGATGGTGCCAATAGCTAGGCTAGCCACAGTGGTACAGGGTCACAGAAGGCTCCAGGAAGGACATCTCCAAGGAAAAATCAATGTAACAGGCTGGAGTGCCTGATGTGTTCAACTATAAGGAAAGAATTTTTACAAATCCTGTTAGAATATGAGGAGGAATTATTGATAGATTCATAAAGATAAGTAAACAAAAAAAAGAGACAGTGGTTCCAAGAAAAATAAGCAGTTGTACAAGAACAGAAAATGTAATTTTTAGTACACTGTTAAGTCTATGCTCCATGCTGAGTCAACCCAGGTTTATGATACCGGATTTTAGGAGGAGGAGGAGGAAAGGGAAAAGGTGAATCCGTATGTGTCCGTGTATGTGCACATAAAGGAGGGGGGATAGGAGGAAAGGGGTATAAGAAAGCTAAGTCCTCATATTACACAGTAAGAATGAATGGACTGCCTAGAAATAAACAGGAAATGGCAGCACAAATACGTTATTTGGAAATAGTTGAATTCTTGAAAAGGAAAAAAGAAAACTAAAAGAGTTAATAAAAAAAAAAAAAAAAATGGTTGCCTCCAGAAGCAGGAATTGGGGTCAGAATATGTGAGAAGGAGATTTGTCTTTTTTTTTTTTTATGTTAAAGCTTATAACATTATTTTACTGTTTAGACTGTGCATATTTCCATTTATTAAAAACGAAGGCTGCATCCAAAACATAAATGAAATACAGGTATAAAAACCAAATAATGGATATTACACAGAATCTCAGTAGAAAAGCAACTGAAGACCATGGCAGACTGAAGAATATTATCAAAGGAAGGACACCCTGTTCAGCATTTTTACAAGCGTTATGTAATTTAATCCTGGCAATAACCCTATCTGGTAGTTATTTTTATCTCTGCTTGATAATGTGAAGAAACCTAAGAAACAACGGCCAGGAAGGCTGGAAGACTTGTCTAAGGACACAGAGTTAGTGCCTTGTCTGCAACTGAAAGCACATCTCCAAAGAATTCCTTCCATGAAAAACAGCATTAAGAAGTTAAAACTAGCAGAATAGGGAATTCTGAGACACCCTCATTTTAAGGATTATTAACCTGCATTACCATCACCTTCTAGTCTTTTCCAGTAGTGGCAAGACACTTCCCGATTTTAGAGAAAGCTATGACATTCCTCTAAACTACTCTAGAACAAGGCTGGAAAGTCAGCCAGGAGAGAGGAGGCATGCGTGTGTGTCAAAAACTAGGTTCTCCCCTGGGCTACGTGTTCTCCTCAGTACTCTGGGAGCCAATGAAATCCTCCAATTATTCACAGGAGATTCCACCTATATTCACAGAGCCACTTGACAGAGTTGATAATGTCTCTATTACAAAACGTACATCTTAAAGCATTGTATACAAAGGGAGCACAAAAAGAAACTATCAAAACTTCTGTTTGTATCTATTTTATCTAATAATTTTAATTCTTTTTCAGTATGTGTTTTATAACACATAGTATACACTGTCATCTAGGTATATCATTTATAAGTCAATAAATAAATACACAGATATATATGTGTGTGTATTTGTTTACATATATACCTCTGTGTGTGTGTGTGTATGTGTATAATGGATGTGAAGAGAAACCTGTGTTTCTTTACAGATATATACACATATAAAGTTAGACAAAGACAGAGACAGGAGTTTGAGTTCCATGAAAGAATAAGAAAACCAATATTTGTTTGGCATCTACTATGTATCAAAAAATTTTCTCGCAATAGCCCTATGACAAAAGTATTATGTCCACCTTCCAGAGGAAGAGACTGCATCTGGAATTTAAAACTATAAACTGTCATCATGTCTTTATTCCTGTCTTTAGCAACATAAACCCCAACAATATGTTAAATAATAAGCAAATGAACAGCTACCATTTATTAGGGTCATTTTATGCAGATACTTTTCTTAGCGGCTTATATTTGTAATTATAGTCATCCTCATCACAAGCCTAAAACACAGGTAGCATAATTCCCATTTTACATACTAGGAAACTGAGGCTGGGCAAGATTAAGTGACTTGTCCAAGGTCACATAATTTGAACAACTTTAGAATTTCTGATGATGCCCCTAAGCACAAGAATCTTTGCTTTCAAGGAAGGTGGCAACTTCCAAAAAGGGAGAGTCTCCTAATGGTGCTTCTTTAAAATGATGTGCACAGGTCCAGCCAGGCTCAAACTTTAGGATTTAGAAAAAGAATTTCGTTTGGTTCTTTTGTAATGGTGTTAAAACCCAAGAGAGGGGCTTCCATGACAAGAAAATGAATGCTCAGGAAATGACAAGCCCCCACTTAAGAAGACACATTTCTAACCAGACAAAGAAAACCCAGGGCATTCTAAGAATGCGGCCTGAAACCCCTCGGTGGCACCGAGGAAAGTGGCCAGGCTCACTGCTGTCTCAAGAGGCAGCAAAACAAACAAACAGCCCACTCCTGCCAGGTCCCTGAGGCCTGGACAGTGTCAACCTGCTCCATTAGCATGACAGGGCCCTTACCTGAAGATTAAAGCAGGAGATTCCAACTCCAGCCGATTCAAAGAAAAATATTCTCACTCCAGCTTCTCCTGGAAGTGACTTTTTCTTTTATTTTTTTAAAGAATAAAATATCAAAAGGTGCCCAAGAGGCAGAAAATCCATTTATCTTAAAAGGCTCACCGACACTTTACTAGGGAACTTGAAGAGTTATGTGTCCGGCTAAAATCGGGGCCACACGATTATTTTCCTCTTCCTTTCTGAGCTCCTTTCACTTTGCCTTTTATCAGTCAAGTAATGAGGCCCCTCTGTCTAAACACAGAGCTCCGATCTGTCAACAACAGTTATTAGTTCCCACCACGGGCCGGAGCTCACTTCCTAACACTCAGCTCTACGTACCCCTGGGCACACACATTCATAAAAATAAAGCCACAGCCTACCCAGATCCATTCTTCTCCCTCTCCCCAGTGCCCAGAGAGATCTTGGTTAATTTGTGGACAGTGATCAATATCCTGTTCTCCAAAACGTGCAGTGGAACACATCACTGACTCAGTCCCTCAGCACACAGTGACTGAGGACCACCATGTGTCGAGAATATGCTCTCCAGTTCTCAGCCAAGATGGCCAGTTAGATCAAAACCAGCAGGACTCATAGACAGGGCCACGGAGATCCCTTCAAGTTAAACCAAAAACCAAACCCGTTGATTCTGACTCATAGTGACCCTATGGGACAGAGGAGAACTGCCCCGTAGGGTTCACAAGACTGTAATCTTTATGCAAGTAGACTGCTACATCTGTCTTCTGCGGAGCTGCTGGTGGGTTCAAACTGCTGACCTTTTGGTTAGCAGCCGACTGCTTACCCACTGCACCACCTGGGGCCTTCCATTTTAGTTAGGAGATAATAAACATCTCAGAAACATAAGACTTCATCCACCTCAAAATTTTGTCAGACTTGAGTCTTGCGAAGTGTTCCCATCTGCCTGCTATAGTGGTAAAAGCATGTGCTGTGGAATATGACCAGCAGGGGCTTGATTCATGGCACTGCTTCTTTCAAGGTGTGTGATCTTGGCCCAGGTATCTAACCTCTCTGAACTTCTGTTTCTTCATCTGAAAAATGGGGATAAGAAGTACCATCTTAAAGGCTTGTGATGAAAACTAAATGATGTATCTATTAGTGGCATAGTAGTTATGAATTCGGCTACTAACCAAAAGGTTGGCAGTTCGAATCCACCAGGCGCTCCTTGGAAACCCTATGGGGCAGTTCTACTCTGCCCTGTAGGGTCACTATGAGTCAGAATCAACTGGACAGCAATGGGCAACTAGTGGAAATAATTCAACTTTGGCTTCCTGAGGAGTATACCAACTGAAATGTGCTTACAAAGGCAGACATTTTCAAGTATTTTATCCCCACTTCCTCTCACTCCTCAACTAAACACGCAGGAACTAGTCATCTGTTTCTTTACCGTGGTGCCTGGCACACTGTAGCCCACTCCAGGAAATAAGTCCTGAAGAGAAAGAATAGTGAGGACGCTCAAGAAATGAAGCATGGGTCCTGTCTAAATTTATTCAGATTTGCAATTTAAAGCATGAAATTAAAAAATCTGAAGTTTTAATTTAGGCCCTGTGGCCACCAGGATGCCACCCTGATGCCATTGCTGTTACAGCTCCAGAAAGCTTATTAGCTAATGTTTCCCTGCCCTGGGTATTGCTTGAACTCACCTTATTTTTTTTCTTCCAATCTAAGTTAGAGGGGGGCCATTTCTATAAGCATCGAAGCACAAGGTGAACACTGCTGCTCATCAGGCCCCTGGTTTGTGCCTGTTCTTCCCTCCTTAACCTCATAAATTACTGAAGCCAAAATTAATTGCTCCCTCTTCTGTCATTCTGCCACTCCAACAGTGCTTTGCTTGCACCTCCACTGGGCTCTTGGTTTCTTCCATCTAAAACCACAGTGATCGTGTCTCTGTCTACTGCCTTCGTGTTTGAGCTGATGGATGCAACAGCCAAACTCACGCATGTCTCCATTCCCCATGGAGCCCAGCATAGTTTCTTATGAAGTGCTGCTGCAGCAAGGGATGGCTGTTGGCTCTGATAATTATCCCCAGCTGCCGGAACTCTGCTCTGTCACCACCCAGGCCCTCTCAGTCTCTAGGAGAAGAGCCCTTGAGCTTCAGGGTCTCAGGGCTCAAATTCATATATCTGAGTCTGCTTCAAGCCACAAATCAACAACTTTTGACCTGTTCTGGGCCTTTTCTATGGGAAACATAGAACTTTTCTCTTCCAAAATAATGATTTTGCTGTACACAAAGTTAAATGTTTAACTAATAATAAACTGGACACATGACGGAAACATTTCATTCCCCCTTGGTGCTAGGAAGGAAATGAAAGAGACATAATCCCTGCCCTGAAGAACTTCACAGTTATGAAGCAAGTACAGGTAAACAATGTAATGCAAATTATGGCATGGCAGTTACCTTAGTAGGTGTGTATGAAAGAAGGTAACTTCAAAAGGCACAAAGATGGGAGTAGAAAATTCTATTATCTCAGGTCATCTCTGAAGACCTCATGGGCAAGCTGAATCTTGAATGAGTACAGGTGGCCAGTCGAAATGAAGAAAAGGCATTTCGGGCAGAAGGTATACAATGCACCCAGGCTGGACCCAGGAGTGAAATCCTACTGTGTGACTGCCCACATGGTTAGAGCAAAGGTGAATATATGTCAGGGAGCAGAGGGTAGAAGGTCAGTGAGGGGGCAGCTCAGACACAGAGAGCCTCATAAGCCCTACGAAAGAATCTAGAATTGACCTTGCAGAGCCACTAAAGGATTTCAAGCAGGACTGACTGGATTGCATTAGAGAGAGATTACTTAGGCTTCCTAAGAAAGACCTACAGGAGAATATTGCAATATATTTAGAATAAAAGAGGACATATGTGGAGAATGAAGGAGAAGGAGGAGTCTTGACTTTTGACTCTGGAAAGAGTACATATTAAGTTGTTGGTGTTATCATTGCAAAACAGAAAAATAAGGGTAGCAATAAGTCTAAGGAGCAAGCTTTGAGCTCAGCACAGAAAGTGTTCAGAATCCTCAGTCCCTTTGCTTGCCATTCATTCACTCAACAAACACCCATAAAGCCTCTCTGATGTATGAAGCCTCATTCTCTCATCTTTGCTTCCAGCTTTCTTGTCTTCTGTCTCCTTTCAGCTTCTCCTCAAGATGTGACCATGGCAGAGACAACTATGCTTTGAACTCAAAGACAGGGGGTCAAGTCCACACGAGTGAAACCTTTCAATCGTTTCCTACCAGGCAGTCCCTCGCTCTTCCTTCTTTTTTTGCCTACCTTCCTCCACCCTGAATCTTACCCAAAACATATCTCTAGTCCTCAGATCCTCCATCCTAAGACTCTACCTCCTCTTGGGTGACAGCTTTCCCCAGAATCCTTGCTGACCTGGGCCTTGCAGGCCCTCACATGAAGGCAGCGGATACTGCCCTGACCAGCCATGACAACACGGCCCAACCCCCAAAGTCTTACCAGAACACCCCAAACTCCAGCTCAGATTTGAGAGGGCAGTGACCCCTGTTTCTTCCTCTTCCAACCTCTCTATGAAAAGATTCTAACTGTAAGAATTCTTTAGCCAAGACACAAGTATGGACTACTTGTAAGTCCAAAGGTTACAAATATAAATCTCAACGTCCTCTCTCATTCTTTAATTTCCAACAGCACATCAAGACCCTCGTCACATGAAGAATGGAAATTGTGGCACTTCAGTAATGTAAGAGTAGTCAGCCCTGAATATATGATATGGCAATAAACGCATTAGAACTGCAGAATGGTATCCTATAAACTCTTTGAGGGTCCTCCTGGCAGGAAACAGGGCATTTTGATGTAGATTTCTCTGATTTTCCCCAGAGGAACTCATAAACTTCACAGGTGTTATTCAAGGAAGAAAAGCAAGGCTGAGAGGTTTGACTTCTGTCTAACCTACTTGTCTCTCCAACTGAGACTGTCTTGGCCCTGGAGTCGCAGTACAATCACGGACGCTGTTCAGACATCTGTTCACAGAATGTCAAGGAAGTGTTTCTTCTGAGAAGGTCTGTAAACTCTCTTGAGTGGAACTGCAAAGCAGTAAGCTATGCCCCCTCCCACTGCAGTGAGAACCGAATGGGAGAAAAAGCACCTGCAGAATAGAGTCGGGGAAGATTTCCAGGGGCAAAGAAACTTCCGACGAAATTCTCTCCAGAACCAATCAGGGAGGGTTCAAAAAACTGTTTTAAATCTCCTTGGTGTATCATTTATCAAAATAATTACTGCTCCTTTAGTGTCTACCTTGTGCATAAACTAATTACTTGCAACCCCCTTGGATACTATTTCAAACAATAAGAACAAGGCAACTAATTCATTAAGTGGACTTCCCTCGTTTTATTGCTCCCTTGCACCTTATTAAAGCCTAGTGCTTTGCCATTATGCAGCTGAACACAGACCACTGCTGCCTTTTAATAAGCAAAAAGCCAACATAAACCTCTCCAGCCACAAAAGCAGGTGCTCCGCTCCCAAAGTCAAATACACCATACCTTACAAAAAGCTGTTCGTTTCAGGCAGCCCATAAACCAGCAGAAAGCAGGCTAAACCCTGCAACGTCCAAAGTTTGCAGACTCCCGCCTCCTCCGGGCTGTGCCTTTGATCTGCCGCGGCCGAGGCCACAGAGCCTGCAGGCAGGACAGGCAAGGAGCACTGATCGCCCTGTGCGCCCTGCGAGCACTCAGGTCGGCCTGACACTATGGCTCCCAGGCCCAGCCCAGGGAGGGAGTGCGGCAAAGCCTGCCAAGGGGAAATATTTCAAAGCTGGTATCTGTGCCTGGACTGCAACAACAACCCCGCCCCCCCTCAACCCCAACCCCGCAAAAAAAAAAAAAAAAAAACAGCACAATATGTAATTATTCCACAGTAGACCTTCCAAGTTGAGCTCCAGCTGCCTGGTGCTCCTGCCGGGTCAGATGGCAAACACCACAATTTTACGTCTTCTTAGCACTGAAGTGTTTTGCTAGGTCAGTATGCTCTCCATGCAGGTACATACCAATCTGTCAGGGTAACCACCAGCAGTTAAAACTGATTTTTTTTTTTCTTTTTTCAACAACATGGAAGTTGCTGTGCTTGGAGTGGAACCACGTACACTTCTGTACAGAACAAAGGGTCATGAGAAGAAAGCTGGCTTGGCAACAGGAAATGGTCAGCTGGGCAGCCCATCAGCCTCCTGAAGAACAAGTCAAGGAGTCAGCGCAAAACCCTACAGGGATGCCCGGAATAAATACATGTCCCTTAAAAGAACCACCTCCCTGAACACCAAGAAACGTGCCCCAACGAAAAAAAAAATTCCTCGAGCATCACAAATTGCACGCTCTGAAACTTCTCTCCTTCAAACCATGCACATCATTACGGAAATACCGTATCTTGTCCAGCTTCCTATCCATTTCAGTTGCAACTGCATCTTTGAAATCAGTCCCCCAGGAATCCTGATCAAATTGTAACTGAAAAGGAAAAGAGAAAAAAGGAAATAATGGGGAGCACACTCCACTGCACTAAATACCTTTAACCTTGACTTTCATCTTCTGCCTAGAGTCTTTTATTTGCCTTCAAAGATGACGTGGTTTGAAAACGCATAGTGGCAATGGTGGAACAACATGGTGAACGTGATAAATGTCACTGAATTGTACACGTAAAAATGTTGAAATGGCAAACGTTCTGTTACATCTATATTTACCACAACAAAAAATTAAAAAAAAAAAAATGACTTGGACCCAGGGGCTTCAATGTCATCTACCTGTTGTGACAAAAGCCAAAGAGCTGGATTATCATTGTAAGTGCCCCGCCAGCAAGAGAGTCCTCATCGGTTTCTAGGCCTGGTGCCCAAGAACACCAAGTACTACAGAGTAGAAGAGCCCACATCCTAGCCTATTCCTGCCCCCTCTGAGCAGCGTCTCCCTAGAAAGCACTGGTGGAAACCCATCTGTCCTCACACCTCCACAGACAACAGCAGGGGCAGCATCCAAGGGTAGCGCTGCCTGAGAAAAACCACCAGGTCATGAGAAGTCAGGAGTCCTGAACCAAATGCTGTGCCACCACTTCACTCGTATGAGGGTAAAAGTCAGGTCAGAAGAGAAACACAGAGGGCTGGAGGAGAAGGCTCCCAGGCATTGAGTGCTCACTGCGTTCTGACACAGGAGACAGCTTTGTTTCATCAGAGCGCTGCTGATGACGGGCAACCAGAAACAACAGGTATGCTCACAGGAAAGGAATGACTAAAGCACTCTGCAATAGCCACCTGCCCTTACAATTATGTTTATAAAGCTTTTTCAATGATGTGGATATACTTTTTCTTTTTTTGTTGTTTTTGTATTCTTTTTTATATATATAATTTTTATTGTGCTCTAAGTGAAAGTTTACAAATTGTCAGTCTCTCACACAAAAACCCATATACACCTTGCTACACACTCCCAATTACTCTCCCCCTAATGAGACAGCCCGCTCTCTCCCTCCACTCTCTCTTTTCATGTCCATTTCACCAGCTTCTAACCCCCTCCACCCTCTCATCTCCTTTTCAGGCAGGAGATGCCAACATAGTCTCAAGTGTCCACCTGATCCAAGAAGCTCACTCCTCACCAGCATCCCTCTTCAACCCATTGTCCAGTCGAGTCCCTGTCTGAAGAGTTGGCTTCGGGAATGGTTCCTGTCCTGGCGCAACAGAAGGTTTGGGGACCATGACCACCAGGGTCCTTTCAGTCTCAGTCAGACCATTAAGTCTGGTCTTTTTATGAGAATTTGGGGTCTGCATCTCACTGCTCTCCTGCTCCCTCAGGGGTTCTGTTGTGTTCCCTGTCAGGGCAGTCATCGGTTGTAGCCAGGCACCATCTAGTTCTTCTGGTCTCAGGATGATGTAGTCTCTGGTTCATGTGGCCCTTTCAGTCTCTTGGCCTCGTAATCACCTTGTGTCCTTGGTATTCTTCCTTCTCCTTTGATCCAGGTGGGTTGAGACCAATTGATGCATCTTAGATGGCTGCTTGCTAGCGTTTAAGACCCCAGACATCACTCTTCGAAGTGGGATGCAGAAGGTTTTCTTAATAGATTTTATTATGCCAATTGACTTAGATGTCCCCTGAAACCATGGTCCCCAGGCCCCTGCCCCTGCTTTGCTGGCCTTCGAAGCATTTATTCAGGAAACTTCTTTGCTTTTGGTTTAGTCCAATTGTGCTAACCTCCCCTGTATTGTGCGCTGTCTTTGATATGGATATACTTTTGATGTATCATTCAGCAAGAACGAGACGTAAAATTGTCATCTGAAACTTTCACCTAAAGCACAAAAATATATATATAGATACATATATACATACACACATATATGTATATATATACGCACATACAGAGAGAACTCACAAGCACACACATCAGAGTGGTCAAGAGAACAGACCCTGGGTCCAGACTGCTCAGGTTTGAATCCCGGCTGCATGACTAACTGGATGTTAGACCTTGAGCAAGTTACTTTGACTTTCATTTGTCTCAGTTTCCCCAATCTGAAAAATGGGATAAAGCTGCTCTTAGGGCTGTTGTGTAGAATCAATGAATTAATGTACATAGAGTGCTCAGAACAGTGCCTGGCACATATATAATATTTACTATATACTATGAAATAAAAAGTATTTTTATTACTAAGCTTTCAAATTGTAAATAAATGCATAAAGTGCATAACAGTGTGAAAGAGAATTTCTATAGTGCCTGCCTCTAAGTGACGGGATTTGAGATTTTCTTAATGCTTCTTTCATCTCATTTCATTCTTAAGTTGACATTGTGGTCATTATAACGAAGAGATTAATTAGCAAAGAACAATAAATTAGGTCTGAGTTACAATGGCTCTGAACTGGTTATGCTTTCCAGTTACTGTCAAAATAGGCTTTGGATACAAAAATAACATTGAGGCGCCTGATGTGGAGACCCACAGTTCACCCAAATGCCAACACTGCACGGGTGTTTTTGTTGTGAGTCCTCCTTCTAAATTTAAATCTGCAATTTGATGCTCAATGTCAATATATCTCCTTCCCATGAATCCCTTTCTTCTATTTCATATCAAATGCTGTTTTCCCTGTGACCAAATCCCTTCCCCATTAAATATGACAACCATAGACATGTTCACCATACCAGCAGCCAGCACCAGCATCTGAGACTATCACATGCTGGCTTTTTTTCCTTCTTCTTTTTGGCCACACAGGCTAGAAGTGAGGACCTTCCAAAAGCAAAAAAGTCTCTACCAAGCAACAAAATGTCTTAGAGACCATGATAACCACCATTAACAGGTAAGTATGCCTTGTCTTTTACAAAATGTTCCTCTGAGAGTTTTTCAGATCACTTTAGGAGACAGCTTTACTTGTACAAACTTTGAGGGGTTGGTATTGCGACCGCTGCCGGATGCTGACTGCTCAAGGTTTCTGCACACTCCATGTCTTCTCACATCTTCGTTCTTGGTACATGCTGTGTGTTTCCTCTGCTGGGAGAGTCCTCACCTCTCATTCATGTCAGGAACTCCAACTCATCCTTCAAGACCCAGCTCAAGCACCTCCTCTATTGTGTGGTGTCCTGACCTCCCCAAACAGAACTGGGCACTTCTTTCCTTGTATTTCTACAGTTCCTTGTGTAGGCTCCTCCTATACTTGGATTTATCTCCAAGAACCATAATTATCTGTGCACTTGTCTCCCCTACTGCACTGAGATCTCCATGGGGACAGAGAATGTTCGTGTGTGTGTGCGTGTGTGTGTACACCCAACATCAACCATGTTGTTGATATTAGGTGCCATCAAGTCAGTTCCAAGTCATAGCAACCCTACGTACAACAGAATAAAACGCTGCCCAGTCCTGCACCATCTTCACAATCGTTGCCTGGCATATATATATAAGGTATTCAATAAGAGTTTACTTTTAAGGTGACTTTTACACTTTGCAGAGCGAAGATGAAAAGCAATTGGCTCAAAGCAACAAGAAAAAAGAACAGTTCAGATATCCATATCCAGGCAAAATATTAAAAGCCCACAGACTTAGGGGGCATAGTTGGGAAGACAGAACAAATAATGTAGACTTAAGCTAATGCAGTCTTTCTGTACCCTTATGAAAACCCACCTAGTTAAAGGTTTTCTTCACCACCCCCCTCCCCCAACTTCAACTGATGAATGCTAGAATATCAAAGCTGGAAGTTGTCAAAGAACTCACTCACTTCATTTCAATCAACAACTATTAAGTGCCACACTACGTGTTAGGCACTGGAAACGCAGAGAGGAATCATAGGAAAAGACCTTTCCCCGTTAAAGATGGGGAAATTCAGTTTAATGGAAGAGACTGACAAATTTAAATTACGGTGGGAAAATAAACTTCTAATTCAACATGGTACATGACCCCACATATTTATTTCAACTCCCTCCAAAGATCACCTTTCTTGTTGTTAGGTGCCATCGAGTTGGTTGCACCTCAGCAAACCGATATACAACACAACGAAACACTGCCCAGCCCTGTACCATCCTCATAATCTTTGCTAACGTCTGAGCCCATTGTTGTAGCCACTACATAAATCCATCTCATCAAGGGTCTTCCTCTTTTCCACTGACCCTCTGCTTTACCAAGCATGATGTCCTTCAGGGACTGATCACTCCTGATAACAACTCCAAAGTACATGAAACGAATTCTTGCCATCCTTGCTTCTAAGGAGCATTCTGGCTATACTTCTTCCAAGACAGATTTGATCATTCTTCTGGCAGTCCATGGTATATTCAATATCCTTCGCCAACACCATAATTCAAATGCATCAATTCTTCTTTGGTCTTCGTTATGCACTGTTCAGCTTTCACATACTTATGAGGTGACTGAAAATACCATGGCTTGGGTCAGGTGCACCACAGTCATCAAAGTGGCATCTTTGCTTTTCAACACTTGAAAGAGGTCTTTTACGGCAGATTTGCCCAGTGTAATACATCATTTCATTTCCTGACTGCTGCTTCCTTGAGAGTTGACTGTGGATCCAAATAAAATAAAATCCTTGACAACTTCAATCTTTTCTCCATTTATCAAGGTGTTGCTTATTGGTCCAGTTGTGAGGATTTTTGTTTTCTTTATGTTGAGGTGTAATTTCATACTGAAGGCTAGTCTTTGATCTTCATCAGTAAGTACTTTAAGTCCTCTTCACTTTCAGCTTGCAAGGTTGCGTATTCTGCATGATACAGGTTCTTAACAAGTCTTCCTCCAATCCTGATGCCCCATTCTTCTTCATGTAGTCCAGCTTCTTGGATTATTTCCTCAACATACAGAATGAATAAGTATGGTGAAAGGATACACCCCTGACACACACCTTTCCTGACTTTAAATCATGCAGTGTCCCCTTGTTCTGTCCTAATGACTGACTACCTCTTGATCTATGTGCATATTCCACATGAGTACAATTCGGTGTTCTGGAATTCCCATTCTTTGAAATGTTATCCATAATTTGTCATGATCCAAACAGTTGGCTGCCTTTGTATAGTCAATAAAACACAGGTAAACATTTTTCTGGTATTCTCTGCTTTCAGCCAAGATCCACCTGACATCAGCAATGATATCCCTCATTCCACATCCTCTTTTGAATCCCGCTTGAATTTCTGGCAGTTCCCTGTCGATGTACTACTATGACTGTTTTTGAATTATCTTCAGTAAAATTTTACTTGCATGTGATATTAATGATATTGTTCGATAATTTCCACATTCCGTTGGATTACCTTTCTTTGGAATGGGCATGTATATGGATGTCTTCCAGTAGGCTTGTCAGGTAACTGTCTTTCAAATTCGTTGGCATAGATGAGTAAGCAGTTCAGCATAGTATCCGTGTGCTGAAACATCTCAACTGGTATTCCTTCAATTCCTGGAGCTTTGTTTTTCACCAATGCCTTCAGTGCAACTTGGACTTCTTCAGTACCATCGGTTCTTGGTCATATGCCACCTCCTGAAATGGTTAATTGTTGACCAATTCTTCTGGTACAGTGACTCTGTATATTCCTTTCATCTTCTTTTGATGCTTCCTGTGTCGTTCAATAGTTCCCCTGTAGAATCCTTCAATATTGCAACTCAAGGCCTGGATTTTCTCTTCAGTTCTTTCAGCTTGAGAAATGCCAAGCATGTTATTCCCTTTTGGTTTTCTAACTTCAGCTCTTTGTACATTTCATTGTAATACTTTGTCTTTACAAGCTGCCCTTTGAAATCTTCTGTTCAGTTCTTTTACTTCATCATTTCTTCCATTCGCTTTAGTTACTCTATGTTCAAAAGCAAGTTTCAGAGTCTCTTCTGACATCCATTTTGGTCTTTTTTTCCTTTCCTGTCTTTTTAATGACATTTTTGCTTTCTTCATGTATGATATCCACAACTGATCTGGTCTTTGGTCCTTAGGGTTCAATGCATCAAATCTATTCTTGAGATGGTCTCTAAATTCAGGTGGGATATGACCAAGGCCATACTTTGGCTTTTGTGGACCTGTTTTAATTTTTTTCAGCTTCAACCTGAATTTGCCTATGAGCAACAGATTGTCTGTTCCACAGTCAGCCCCTGGCCTTGTTCTTCACCATGTCTTTCCATGGATGTAGTCGATTTGATTCCTGTGTATTCTATCTGGTGAGGTCCACATGTACTGTCATCATTTATGCTATTGAAAAAAGGTATTTCCAATGGATAAGTTGTTGTCTTGCAGAGTTATGCTATTGAAAAAAGGTATTTCCAATGGATAAGTTGTTGTCTTGCAGAATTCTATCATGCAATCTCCAACATCACTTCTATCACCAAGGCCATATTTTCCAACTATTGATCCTTCCGTGTTTCCAACTTTTGTATTCCAATCACCAGTAATTATCAATGCATCCTGAGTGCATGTTTGATCAATTTCAAGCTGCAGAAGTTGGTAAAAATCTTTAGTTGCCTCATCTTTGGCATTAGTAGGTGGTGCATAAATTTGAATAATGGTCGTATTAACTGGTCTTCCTTGTAGGCATATGGATATTATCCTATCACTGATAGCCTTGTACTTCAGGAGAGATCTTGATGTTCTTTTTGACAATGAATTTGACGTCATTCTTCTTCATTCACTAAGGGACTCTCGAAATTCACAGGGGAGCCTTTAGAAGTCACCCAGCCCCTCCTGTTTTACAGTAGAGGCTGAGGGGAGAAGGCTGTGGTTATGAAAGCCACACATTTAAATATGCCAGATCAGTAACAGTTTTAGGTAGTCAGTTATCTAACGTCCCCATGGCAGTCAGTTCTGCCATACCACTGGTTTTGAAACCACAATTTTTCCCCAAGAGATTGATATATTAGTGAAAATTCGAGAACACTACGAAGTTTGTGTGCATTTATGCATAATTTCCTCTGTCAGAAACACTAAGAGGAATGCAGAAAAACTGAACTGAGCTTCTTAGAAGTCCACAAAGCACACACATGCACACATCTCAAACATCCACCAGCTACCTCAGTTCACTGCCACACGTGTTATGAGTCACACCCGTCCACATCAGGTATCACAACTTTCCCTCCAACTTCAAGTCACCAGCCTTCCACCACTTCACAGTAACTCAAAAGCTGCAATCCTCTGGCGTCCAATTCCACATGCAAACTTCATTTCATTTACCTTTGCACTGCAAGGTAAAATTCCACACTTATTTCAGTATTTATGCATTTCTTAACCATTGAACTCTTGTAAAATTGTCCTATCCTTTTTATCAAGTTATCTTTTTTGTTCCTTAATGTGTCACTGATGAAGTTTTTGAGTGCTGTGTCATTAAATGACATTTTTCCCATAAGCCCTGTAGTTTTTCTTACACAAAGTTTGCACGGTACAGTGATTTTTTAAAAACAAGTATCGCATTATAGCAGAAATGACTTTATGTCTGCATTTCTGCATGCAAACTACATTTTCAGGAGTTTCTCTAAACCCCGGAATAAACAATGAGCATGGGGTGCTAAGTCTGGTTTTACCAGCACTAACTGAGCTGGAATCTCTTCCTGGGGGATGGCCAGCTGTTGAGTTTCGTTGCTATAAGAGATTACCTGGCTTTTTTTTTCCCCCCTTCATCGAATATAAAATTCAAGCATAAATAATGAAATATTCGCTCCTGGCTTGAGTTTACCGTAAAGTATCAGAGTATCTGGGAAGCTGTGGAACCAGACATTCTTGGGCTCCAACTCTTTCTCCCCACCCCCACTCCAATGCCTCTACCCTCTTACCCACCCCAACCTCACCGGTTAGCTGTGTGATCTTAGGCAGGCTACCTGTCTCTGAGCTGCAGTTTCCTCAGCCATAAGTGGAGATAACAATGCTTACTTCATAGGGGTTTTGTGAGGATTAAATATGTTAATGTAGATAAAGTATTTAACACAGTGGTTGGCACTTAATTGTTTTTCTTTTTTTGCGGACTAAGAGCCCTGGTGGCATAGTGGTTAAGAGCTTGGCAGCTAACCAAAATGCTGGCAGTTCAAATCTGCCAGGTGCTCCGGGGAAAAAAGACGCAGCAGTCTGCTTCTGCAAAGATTTACAGCCTTGGAAACCTTATGGGGCAGTTCTACTCTGTCCTACGGGTTGCTATGAGCCGGAATTGACTCGACGGCAGTGATTTTGGAGTCACGCTGATCTCCTTGCTGGCACAAATGAATACCCTCATCTGTGTCTTGTGTTATTTCCGTAGATTGAAATCCTCTCCTTTCCCTCAATTCTACTGGAATTTGGAGCTTATAAACTCCAAAAACGAGTAACTGGGAGGAAGAATGTTCTTACCTTTGGGATCAACTCTTGACTTATACTGGCTAGTCTCTCCTTTTGCTTTTCCCTTCCATTAGCTTAGAGTGATCATTTATTCATTCAACATTTACTGGGTGACTGGTATACACTGGGCACTTGAGTGACAACTTCCAGAGAACCTCAGTTTTCTCAGCAAAATGAGGATAGTGATCCCAATAACAGAAGTTTGCAGTAAGCCTTAAATGATATAAGAGCTGTAAAGCACCTTTGACAAGCCTGGCACACAGCAGGTGGTCAACAAAGGGTAGCTCTGGAAAACCAGTATCACCCTAATAAGATGACTAAGACAGTCCCTGCCAGAGAGAGCTTCAGCCTGACACCACGAAGTCTCCCCTGCGGCTGCATTACTGCAGGCGGACGAGCGTTTACATAGCTGGGAAGATCTGCAAACCTCTCTCCTCCTACAGACCCAAACACGCTTGCGCAAATGTTTCACGGGCTACAAAACGCATATGACTAAAAAGACACCAAGCTGGCTTAGGCATGATTCATCACTCTCTGCTGCAGTAATTAGAAGCATTTTGGCTGATTCTGGGTCAGAATGACCCCGTTACCACACTTTTTTCACTGCTACAGTTTGTCGTGAACTTTAAAACTAAAGGCTCAGCGAAAGATGACTTAGCCTGTGGCTTTTGCTCAAAGTAAGGATGTTATCAGCTTTGCCCTTCGGAAGCAACTACTGATCAAGGAAGCCATCAACACTTGGTTTTTTGTTTTTTTTTTTTAAACTGGACACAAGTGTAATTTTCATGGACCCCCTCCCCCACTAGAATGATGCACCCAGAAACCTGTCTTACCCTTCTTTGTTTCTCCAGCCCCTGGCACAAAATAAGTACCATGAAAGTATTCATTAATCACTTGCTCTCATAGACGCCCTGGAGCCCCGGTGGCACACTGGTTAAGAGCTTGGCTGCTAACCCAAAGGTTGGCAGTTCAAATCCTCCAGCCACTCCTTAGAAACCCTATGGGGCAGCTCTACTCTGTCCTGTAGGGTTGCTATGAGTCGGAAGTGACTCAACAGCAAAGCAACGGGTTTGGTTTTGGATTTTTTTCTCACAGGTAGGTTAATTTTCAAGTAGTAAGAAAAAGAAGAGATGACCCAAAATATCTGATCTTTGCTAATTGTTGACTCATTAGCAAGAACTGTTTCTACAGACTTAATATGGCATATTTAAGCGACAAAAAGCATGAGATAATAACGAAAAGCAGAGAAGGTATATGTAAGAATAGAAAGTTAAATCACTCATATTCTCAGCATCCAATATCATTATAAATTTTTTACTGCACAAACGACTAGACTAGAAGGAAATACACTCAAATGTTAATAATGGATGTTTTGGGAAATAGAATTATGGATTAAGTTGTATTCTTTTTTCCTACTTCTCTGTATTTTCTAAATTTTTTACAATCATGTACAATTTTTATAAACAATTTTTGAGGGAAAATTGTTGCGTTGTTAGGTGCCATCAAGTTGGTTCCAACTCATAACGACCCTATGTGCCCCAGAACTAAACGCTGCCCGGTCCTGCGCCATCCTTACAATCGTTGTTATGCTTGAGCCCACTGTTGCAGCCACTGTGTCAATCCACCTTGTTAAGGGTCTTCCTCTTTTCCGCTGACCTTGTACTCTGCCAAGCATGATGGCCTTCTCCAGGGACTGATGCCTCCTGACAACATGTCCTAAGTATGTAAGATGCAGTCTCACCATCCTTGCTTCTAGGGAGCATTCTGGTTGTATTTCTTCCAAGACACATTTGTTTGTTCTTTTGGCAGTCTGTGGTATATTCAATATTCTTCGCCAACACAATTCAAAGGCGTCACTTCTTCTTTGGTCTTCCTCATTCATTGTCCAGTTCTCACACGCATATGAAGTGATTGTAAATACCATGGCTTGGGTCAGGTGCACCTTAGTCTTCCAGGTGACATCTTTACTTTTATAATCTTGAAATTCCATCAACCTTGATTTCTGAAAGTAAACTGTTAGTAAAAACCAAACCCACTGCCGTCAATTCTGACTCACAGTAACCTTTTAAGATTTCCAAAGCTATAAATCTTTCCAGAAGCAGACTGCCACATCTTTCTCTGGTGAAGCAGCTGGTGGGTTCAAACTGCCAACTTTTTGGCTGGCAGTTGAGCACTTTAACCACTGCGCGCTTTCAGTAGAGGTGTCCATTTCCAGACAGCAAGACACAGAAGAGATGAAAAGACCTGGTACCACAGTCAGGCTCAGCTAACTCTTCCGCTCCCCAGCAGAGACATCACTTAACCTCTATAATTGGTGGTTCGCACTACATAATTTCTTTCACTGCCTACAGATCTAACTCAACATGTACTTAAATATTTCAGGTGACAACACTCCAAGGGTAAAATGGGGGCCCTTCTGGAGGCTAAATGAAAAGCAAATCTCCCCAGGGGCTGGGCGGGTGCTGCCTCAGTTGTCATCCAGTTCAGGGCCTAAGTCGCTGTCCTGAAGCTGGGAGGCAGCAAGGGGCAGCTAGCTGCCCACCCCCTTAACACCAGCTGACCTAGCAATGTAACTCTCTCTCTCTCTCTGGAACTAGACTGACTGCAGAGGCCTGCAGTTATGAACTGGAATGATGGAATTGTTCCCAGCTTCTCTGATCCAAGAGGTGGCTGAGATTGCCTCCCCTCCACAAACAACAAACGTCTCCATCCCACTAGCCTAAGCTCAGGTCTTACTTCCTCCAGGAATCTTCCCCACATTGGTCCAACTCTCGCTTTCTTCTTTTAAATTGTTTTTATTAAATGTGAGTAGATACAAAAGTATATCTGTAAAATACATGTTATAAAGACTCCCGATATAATGAATACCCATGTACCCAACTCCAATTTTAATAACATCATTATCTTTGAAGTTCCCATGTGTGTTCCTCCCCCATCTTTCCCTCTACACCAGAGGTAACTATGATTCTGAATTTTATGCTTATCATTCCCGTCTTGTTTTTTTTTAAAGATAATTTTAACATAATTTTAAATTTAACCTAATTTCAACCTAGACTTAAGGTTTTTTGGGTTTTTTTTTTGCAAAGATCACCTTTAATACACATTCAAATCACCTGGGGATCTAGTTAAAATGCAGATTCTGTTTTACCAGGTTTGGGCTAAGGCCTAAAATTCAGCACTATTAGCAAGCTATTATAGCTTAATTTATAACTTAGGAAACATGTTGAACAATATGAACAGTCTTCCTTCTTTTTAACTTTATGTAGATAGAATCATTCAGTGTCACTTTTCCGTGGCTTTTTGTTGGGCAACACAGTGCTCCTGAGATTCAGCCATTCTGCTGCCCACCCATGTGATTCACTCATTTTCACTGCTGTGTAGTATTTTACTGAATGATTACACCACAATTAATTCTTCCAGTCTAGAGCTGATGGTTATTCAAGTTTCCTGTAGTTTTTTGTTGCTGTTATCACAAATAACACTACTGTGATGAACATTATTACGTATGTTTCCTGTTATATACACAGGTCTCAGGGGGCACCATGCACACTGTCAGCTACCTAAGTGGCGCCCCCTAGAGCAAAGTGGTTGTACCAATTTTTATTCTCATCATCAGTGAGTAAATGTTCTGGTTGTTCCATGTACTGCCATCCCTTAGACTTTTAAATTTTTACCAATCCGGTAGATGTGAAATGTTATCTCATTTCCCTCTTTACTAGTAAAGTTGAGCCTCTTTTTCTGTGCTTATGAGTCATTCAGTTTCTCTCTCGTCTTTTTCCAAATTCCTAAACTATCCATCAGTTTATTTTACCAAACCCAAAATAAAATTCTACAGATATTGTCTCATTTTTACATCATAGTTTTAGCCCCTATTCTATAACACGTTCTGATTTCTCGTTTTACTGTGTTTCCTTCCCTGATGGGGTAAGGAATAGTTCTACATCTGCACAGGCTTACTACAGATTTACCAATTACATTATTTTTAATATTTTTAGAATTTCTTCCCATTAATTTCAAATGAAGGTCTCTGGGTGGTGCAAATGATTTGCACTGGACTACTAACCTAAACGTTGACAGTTGAAACCCACCCAGGGGCAATGCAAAAGAAAGGCCTAGAAGTTTGCTTCTGAAAAGATGACAGCCAAGAAAACCCTACAGAGCAGCTCTACTCCGTAACACATAGAGTTGCCATGAGTCAGAATCAACTCCATAGCAATGAATTTGTTTCTGTTTTTTATATTTTCAAGTGATGAAGATCTTGGTAAACTGGAACTCGCAATGTTATTATGGGTAAAAAATATATTAAAAGAAAATAAAAATAATTAGCATCTTCTGTTTTGTCAAAGGTTTGCTTCAATGTAATTCTGCAATTCTAGTGGCCAAGGTCACATTTTACTAATATCGAGAACTGTCAAAGCCAGCTGGAAAAAAGAAATTGGCAAGAGCTAATTCTTTATTCAATTTAATTACTGGATGACTTCCAATCTAAAAAAAGTTGTCTAATCATTCTTACAGAACAAACCTCTGTAATAAGCAAAGAAAAAGTGAAATCTGACAAGCATACATTATTTCATAAGTATACTGGTATTAATAATTTCTCCCAGGAAATACAGACTTGAGACTACCTAACACTTACAGACAGAGGATAGCTTAGCAAGGGGCTTTATAAAATATTCTATATAGGTTTTACAGCTAAAGGGACTCAAAATATCACCCAGACAATACTCTGCTTTGTAACTTAAAAAACTGTTATATCATTTTATAGACAAGGAATAGAACATTTAATCCAAGTATAATTCTGCTGCTTTCAACTAGAGTAGGTGCACTTTATAAATTCTTGCCTTTTATGGATAGATCTGTAAATGTGAACTTGGAGTAGATGTAAAGTGACAGACAAGTCTCCATCCTTGAAAAGTTGTCACCTTTTCCTTCTATCAGAACAGTGACCCCTGGCCTAGACTTTCGTGATCCATTCCTCAGAACCCTCAGCAAAGACAGGCATTCAGGACCCTTACCTAGTGTGAACAGCTGGGAAAAGGACTGCCCAACCTCGTCTCTGGGGTCCTGTTTCCCTGAGAATGTTTCATAATCAACAGAATTTTATTTCACAACCTGAAAAGGACTGACCCTGAGATTCTGTGTTTATTCTACTCCACAGCTGTTTGAGTGTGGGATAAGATAAGAAAGGAGACAAGTGTTTATAAAGTTAAAGAAGGAGAAATGAAGGCATCTAGGGATGATTCTACTCTGTCGGATAGGGCTGCTATGAGTCAGAATCAACTTGATGGCACCACACAGCAACAACAGGGGTACCCATAGGTCCAAAGACTGCCTGGAAAGCTGTATCAGCAGAACAATAAATGTGGCTAACTTTATTAAAATATTCTTAGGAACAGGTGACACACCCTCCCAGGAACACCCATCACAGCAACAATGAATGCTTTAACATCTGTCCCTTCATGAGATCATGAACTCCATGGGGTCAAAGACCACATCAGTTTTGTTTATTACATTAGCTCCAGAGCCCAGCCCAGTGCCTGCCTGTCTCAATGAATACTTCCTGACTCAATACATGAGTTCAATTCTGTATTTAGAGAAGCTGATCTTCAGAAAAGACAGTCCAAGAGACATGCTGTCCATCCAGTCCACCAGGTGTCCAAGTTCTATTCTTAGATCAAGCTGCTGAAGATATTTTCAACCCCATGAGTTTAAGTTCTTCATGGAGTCATCTTCCTGGAGTTGCACAGCCTTGTTTTTTTTCCAAAACCATTACAGAAAACAGCCACATGGAATTGGCTCTGGCATTTGCTAACCAATTAAGTCCACTACGTCATGTTGTCACTGACACGAGATCCCGCAACAGAAATTTCTTTGAGAATTTAATGCCGGGGCGGGGGGCGGGGGGGAGGAGGGAGAAAAGGGAATTATTTTTCCTGAAGAACTGGCATGCCTCTTTTTTCTGATAATATGACTGTGAGAACTTATCACTTCCCCATTTTGTCCTGGCCACCAGATAAATTATGATAAATAAATGACAGGCAATTACTCATTTCAGGGAAAGCAAAAAGCTATGCTGGAAAAAGGAAAATTAATCACAGTACAGTATCCAGCTCAGCTGTCAAAGCATTTACATGGCTATGACGATGTACACGTTGAACTGAGCTACCAAAAACCATAAGTAATGACATGGGGAGGATAAGCTCAGGATATCTGTATCTACATGGGGAGAGCGAGGCACGTGTGAAAGAAAACAAAATCCTGATCTTCCACAGTTGTTTTTGTTGTTAAGTTACTGTCAAGTAGATTCCGACTCATGGTGAGCCCACATATGCAGAGTAGAACTGTGCTCCATAGGATTTTCAAGGCTGTGACCTTTCCGAAGCAAATCGCCAGGCCTATTTTCTGAGGAGCCTCTGGGTGGGTTCAAACTGACAACCTTTGGGCTAGTATTCAAATGCTTTACCATCTGTGCCACGCAGGATCTCCTTATCTTCCATATTAGGAAGTGAATAAATATTACACACACACACACACCCAGGGCGTGGGTCCAGGATGGGATTCCCCATGCACAGGCCTGGGCTTGGGGCTTGAATGGTCTGAATCTCCGACCAGTGCCAAAGGAGGTAACCCGTGTGCTCTCTTATCAGCTTTTCCAGAGGTGGGACACAAAGAGAAAAAGAAGGGGTAAGGCTTAAAAGCTGTAGAGCATCAAAAAAAAAAACAAGGCGGGGGGAATCAGACTCCTCATGCAAATTCAAAAATCAAGAAAAAAATACGCTATTTAAAATAGGGGTGTCTGTTACAGAAAATCCACCCCAGTGGCTTAATCAAATAAGAGTCTATTCTTTCCACGTAACAAGAAGACTGCAGGTAGGCAGTTCAGGGCTGGTATGGCATCCTGACAAGGACACCCAACACAAAGTTCCTTCTACCTTTCGGAAGGTGACTACTGCATTCCACATTTCAGGCCAGAAAAAGGGAGAAAAGCAAAGAATAAAAAGATCATGTATGCCCTCTTTCTCAGGAAAACAACAGCTTTCCCAGAAGTCCCACCCAACAGACTTCTGCAGACAAACATTTGCCAGAGTTCTTGCCTCATGGCCACCTACGTCCCAAAATAGCCTGGGAAATCGAGTTTTCAGCTGGGCACACTGCTATCCCTAATAAAATCAGGATCCCACTAGTAGGAAAGAAGGAGGGGGATGGGCAGGCAACTGGCAAAGTTGTCTACCACCGTGTGCATAAAGCCCGGCGTCGGTTCAGCAGGTGACAAGACGAGTGATGTGTTTTTAAAAGCCCAGTATGAAAAGCAATGATAAGACCAAAACAGACCAAGGCCAAATCTGTCCCAGACACTGAGGTCACGCCGACCTTTTGGGAAGAAGTGGATGTTCAGACAGGACATGGTACTATAAGGCAAATGCAAAAACATCAAAGCACTATTTTACAATCCTGCAAAGGTGGCTATTTTAAGTATTCATTATCCACCTGATAAGCCTGGCACATGGACTGCCCTTAGAAGACACTTCAGATATTCTGCTAGGGGTCTTACACGTCCCTTCGTTAAATCTTCATACAGTCCCATGACACACACAGGAATGGAAACCCGAGGGCCAGGGAGGCTGAATAGCTTGCCCAAAGTCACACAACTAGTAAGAGGCAGAGATGGAATGTGAACGCAAATCCACCTGGCTCCCAAGACTGTGATCTCTCTACCATCTCTCCTGTCCAGCTTAGCCTTCTGGATACTGGCCACTGGCCTGAGGAGATGGGCAAGCCCCTGCTTCTGCTCTCCTCAACCCGGAACTCTAGACACTGATGCAAACCAGTGCTTCGGGTCATACCCTCAACCCACACTGTGGTCTGACTATGCCACTCTCTCATCTTGGCTTTGTCCTCAAGTTCTATGGGCTGGTATGCCGAATGGCCTCCTGGCTGGGATCTCTAGTTGACACTACTCAAGCTATTTGACTTTGCAACCTGCCTCCTATTCCTGACTCAGTCTGGTCTGGCCTTGAGCAGCCCACCCCTACAGACTCTGCAACAGCTCTTTCCTCTTCTGGGCCTTCATCAAGTCTTATCAATTAATGTCCACATCGTCTTCTATAGCTAATAACTTCTACTGAGAGGAGAGAAAGACGGTCGATTTTCATATTTGGGCATTTATTTATTTCCAAAACCACAATGAAACCCACTGCCATCAAGTCAATTCCAATTCACAGCAGAGCAGAATTGCTCCACAGGGTTTTCAAGGCTGCGTCCTTTCAGAAGCAGATCACCAGGCCTTTCTTCCAAGGTGACTCTGGCTGGGTTCGAACTGCCAACCTTTCAGTTAGTAGCCAAGCATTTAACCACTTGTGCCACCCAGGGAGTCCTATTTATTAGGAGTGTAAATTTCCACTGACAAATTTAAGCGTAATGTTTATTTTTTATATGTCTCCTCAGAAGTATTAAACCATTGTCCCTTTCCTATGAGCCTGTACGAGCCTCAAGGAAAAAAAAACACGTGCCCAAGTATGCATTCGAGGGTACCATCCACTCAAGAAACAGAGTCTCCATTCTGCACCAGGCACTTCGAACCAGTCCAGATAGCTGAATCACCAGCAAGGTCACCCATGGTGGACATGTCTCAGCAGAGCTTCCAAAGACAGACTAGGAAGAAAGGCCAAGTGACCTACTTCTGAAAATTAGCCATTAAAAACCCTGTGGATCACAGCAATCATGAAGATGGCGTAGAACCAGGCAACATTCCATTCTGTTGTACCTAAGGTCAGCTTGAGTCGGAACCAACTCTACAGCAAATAACAACAACATATCTAACTACACTATTACAAATTGTATTAAAATATCAGCCTGATTAAAAGAAAAAACAGGGAGTCCCTGGGTGGTACAAATGGGAAAACGTTTGAATACTAGCTAAAAAGGTTGGCGGTTAAAACCCACTCAGAGCTGCTTTGGAAGACAGGCCTGGCTATCTGCTTCTGAAAGGTTACGGCCTTGGAAACCCTAAGGAGCGGTTCTACTCTGCAACACATGGGGTCGCCATGCGTCAGAATTGACTCGACCACAGATAAATCAGAAAATCAAATAAACACAAAAATGTAAAAACTACATACTCAGAAAAAGAAAAACTAGATAACTGACTATGTCCAAAATTTTTAGAAGAGATCTGTCAATAAGAAAGATAAGACTTGGAGTTTTTGTTTTTGTTTTTTTCATTTAAAAAATTACATGCTTGTACGTACTTCTTTTTTTCCATTAGACCTGGATGAGTTGCAAAATCCTATTTCAAATTGCCACCAAGATGTCATCAGAGTCTAATATAAGTGGTTTCAGCAGGTTGTAGCCTTGGCTGAAGGACACCTTGCCAAGGACACGCAGAGACCAGGCCTGGCTATAATGATCTGCATGAACAAATGCCATGATCACACCCCACCCTGTGCCGCACAGACAAAACCTCAACTTGAACAATGCCCCGATCCTGGAGTTCTGGAACTAAGAGCTCAGTATCTGAGACACAAATGAGAAGAAGCCCACAGGGAAGAACTGCGCCCCTTCTACAGTCACAGTACCCAGACAACCCAAATTTACCCTCCTCCTAGTAATGAGGTTTCTAAACTCTCATTTCAACTTTAAGTGACTGCCAAGCCAGAAATTCCTACCTGTACTGGTTTTTATGCTCCTTGCAACCTTGACATCACACCCCTTTCTGGAAAGAAGCCCCGGTTTTCTCAGTAGGTCATCCACCCTTGACTGAAGGCAGTAAAAGAGAGCTATCGCCCGTAATTAAATACACGTTGCCATTTTGTTAGGGCTGCTGGTTCCTTTTTCCTTTGCTCTTGAGGAAGAACACTAAATCACTAGCTCTAGTAAAATGCTCAAAGGAAACCTGAAAAAAAAAAAGAAAACACTCCTTGGAAAACCTCTGTGGGTCTTGTGAGGTTACTAGCACCTTTTTATTACTTCTAAATGTTTCACTGGAGACCCTGGCTGGTGTGAACAGTTAAAGCACTCGGCTGCTAAGTAAAAGTTCAGAGGTTTGAGTTCACCCACAGGCACCTTAGAAGAAAGGCCTGATAACCTACTTTTGAGAAATCCACCACTGAAAACCCTAATGAGCACAGTTCTACTCTGATACACGTGGGGTTGCCATGAGTCAGAGTTCACTGAATGACAATGGGTTAAATGTTTCTCTACCAGTGGTTAAATATAACAAAAACCACAACTGTGTTAGCACATTTAAAAAGACTGCGCTAGAGTCAGAACTGACACATAAAACAAGATGCGTACATGGGAAGATACATTTGAACAATGACTACAGCAGCAGGGAGCCAACATATACTGGGCAATTATTTTGTATCCACACAGCACCAAGCGCTTTGCTTCAGTCTTCAATAGCTGAGTGGCTAAGTAGCTGTTATTGTCACCTATTTACAGATTATTTTTTTTTATTTACAGATAAAAAAAAAAAAATTTTTTTTTCTTTTTTTATTTACAGATAAAGAAACCAAGGCCAATACAGGCTGTGGGCCTTGCCCAAGCTCACACAGACAGGAAATGGCAGTAGAATCAAGGTTTGACTGACCCCAAACTTTGGCATACTTGCTCCACCGTATCAATATACAGAAACAATTTACAACATGGGGCTGTCAAGAAACGTTAATTCAAAACAGCATATTTTCCAAATGCCCAAAAGTTTCTAATAAAACACTACGAGAGGTATTTTATAAGAATTTTCAGGGAGCCATGACCTCTAGGGGATTTCCAAATTGGAAGCAAGTGAGAAAATATTTGAAATATAATAAAGAAGTGTTAGAAAAGTTGCTCACCTACTGAACAAAGTAAGTCATAACTTAAGCCAGAAACAATTTTAATGCACAGAATTTTATTAATAGGATAATTTGGGGAGGAAAGAAGACCAGACTTTTAAAAATGGATTTTTAAAAGAGCAGACTTTTAAAAATGTAATTCCTACAAATCACAGCCAAGGGCTCCTTGTAGTTCCACAAGGATACCATTGCCCTGGTCCAACAGGTGACAGCAGCATGTGGCCTCCAGGAAGGCAGACCGACTACTGCCACAGGGGCTGAAAGCACCAACAACCCCCAAGCGGGTTTACTGAGCAGCTGCAGGGGAGAGGCTTGTGACCACCTATGTTATCTTGTCCTCACCATCATGAGGAAAGTGTCATAATGGCCGTGAGGAGACAGGCTCAGAAACTCACCAGAGCCTCCCCAAGTGATGGATGAACATTACAACCCAAGTGTGTTGGACCCTACACAGGGAAAAACACCCAGGGGAAGCAACAAGTGAATAGTCCCGCAAGCCTTATCATTCACTAGCCTACAAAGGCAGGAAAATGGGAGGAGACAGAGGAGTAACAGACCTGGGAGTGCTGGGAGGAGAACGAATGGCTATGGCCAGAGGAGCCACGCTCTGGTGAGCGAAGGAAGCTGGGAAAGTAAGCATACTAAGTCCAGGAGGCTATCCACTCGGGGCATTTAACAGAAATGCCTAACAAGGTGAGGGAGGGGCAAGCTTCACCTTCCTACCAATCAAGTGGGTCATCCAATTACCAGGATCCCAACCGCCTCTGGGCTGCTCAGGTGTGAAAAATCAAGGAAGTCATTAGGGGAGGCCCTCAGGGTCCAGCTGGGAGGGACAGAGTCATGTCCCAGAGACCTGAAGTTATAATTGTAATTACAAGGCTCAAGTTTATCCCAGGAACCAGGCTTGTTATCAGTGTGAAATGAACCACAGATCAAACATAAAGAAGGGGATGTGGCTACTACCCTGAGAGAAATAGAATAAGCAGCACTGGGCTTCCCTGAAAATGCTTCTCTCCCATCTGTGTTTTGCCCCTGCCATCAAGGAATCCCTGCGTGCACAAATGGTTAAGCATATGGCTGCTAATCAAAAAGTTAGTGGTTCAAGTCCACCCAGAGACATCTTGGAAGAAAGGCCTGGCAATCTACTTCCAAAAGGTCACAGCCACTGAAAATCCTATGGAGTAGTTCTAACCTGATCCACTGGGGTTGCCATGAGTCGGAATCAACTTGATGGCAGCTGGTCTGGTTTGGGTTTTATCCCTCTCCATCAGAAATGCCCTTCTTCTGTGTCACCGCCTGTCAAAGTCCTAAGCACTTTTCAGGTCAAGAAGATGACTTAAACCTTATCTTCTCCAAGAGGACTTTCCAGACCCTACCAACCATCCCCCCCCCAAGAAAGGGGTGCATCCTGCCCTGCCTGTATACCCATTTCAGATAAGAGTCTGCATCCCCTGAAGAGTAGAGAGCAGGAACTTGCATGGAACTGAGTCAAATTCCCCTGTTGTGAATTTGAAGACAAGAGGTGTGGAGTGGAGTGGAGTGGACAAGGGGTTGGCTGCTGAGTCCCAATAATGGCAGAGCACAGGACAAAGCCCCACAAACCCACTGCCAAGGACCCAGGGCAGCCTGCAACCCAGGCCCACACTCAGCCCCATGACAACTGCTGTTCCGAAGTAATGTGGAACATCCTCACGTCCCTCACAGCAAAATCCTTTGCTTGAGCTGACTTGAAGGCGGGGGGGGGGGGGGGGGGGGGGCTCTGTTCCTTGACATGAAATAAGCGAAAATTAAAACACCCGGTCTCTTGCTGTATTTATAGTTGAGCATTTACAATTGTCTGACCAGCCGACCAGGAGCCCTGGAGAATGAGACTGGAGGTTCAGACTGGCTCTAATTCGTCAGTACACGTTCTAGTGCCTGACAGAGAGCTTGACACTGAACAACTGCTCAGTAAACACTGTTTACGATGAGTCTCAACACAGTCATGTAGAAGTGGACACCCACCACGGTGCTGCTCAATGGCTTTTGTGTGTGTGTGGTAAATATGCGACTGAACATTTGATAGTTCAACAATCTTCACATGTGACAGTGATTATGCTCATCATTTGTTCAATCATCGCCCTCATTCATTCCCAAATTCTACCGTCACTCTTAACAGAAGCTCAGTGGCCCCAAGCACTGAGTCCTCCTTTCTCTCTCCCTCCTGCCCACCTCTGGTCACCACTAATAAACTTTGGTCTCTATACTCATGTTTTTTGTTTTTGTTTTTTTTATATATAAATGTGTGGTTGTCTCCAGGGTCTGGAGCAGCCCTGAGTTTTCAGTGTTACAGGAATTGACACAAAACACCTATGAGGACACTCCCTGAGCCATACGGGGGTCTGCTCTGCCCAGGGAGGAAAAGGTACCAAGACATTCCACTTGGGTAGCTCAAAACATATCAAGGAGGCGAGATCGGAACATTTGAGGCACCAGGCCAACAGTAAATACACCTTAGTGCTAAAATGCAAAGGACAGACTAGGTACTGCTGGAATGTACAGAAAAGGCACAGCAAGAAGAGGGAAGTTAGGAAGGCTGAGCTCCAATAGCCTGACTCTTCCCACTGCATGGCCCCTAACCTCCGATCAGGAAGCAGGTCCTGTAAAGTCTTCCTTCAAAAATCTTTCTGGCCTACACGCTTCACATCTAAGAAGTTGTTCCTAATGGCTAAATCTCAAATCCCCAAAAACCAAACCCGTTGCCACTGAATGGATTCCAATTCATAGCAACTCTATAGGGTAGAGTAGAACTGCCCCAAGGGTTTCCAAGAAGCGACTGGTAGATTCAAACTGCCGACCTTTTGTTTAGCAGGTGAGCTCTTAACCGCTGAGCTACCAGGGCTCCAGCTAACCTCAATCCACATTCATATCAAGCTTATCTTTCTTTTCAGTTTGGACCCTATAAGATACGTTGATTCATTCATTCATTCGACAAATTTGCTCAGGGTCTCTGTGCCAGGCACTGTACTGGGCTTTGTGGGGAGGGGACAAGAGCAAATACAATATCACCTGCCACTGAACAACTCTTAAACTCTAGTGTTAGACACACTGAAGCTGCAAGAAAGTGGATAATACTAAGGAAAGATGCCTGACCAGCTGGGAGCAGGGAGGTCCCATAGGCAGGTTAAAGTAGCTGGTGCTGGGTCCGGGAGGAGGGAACCAGATGACACAATGCAGGGAACACATCCAGGCAGAGTGACAACACAGCACCACCTCAGAGAAGGGGAATGGTTTAGTGCCACTGGAAGGCAAAGTTAAGGTGGGCCAAGGGGGACAGGGAGGGAGAAAGGGCAAGCTGCCATGGGAGGGGAGGCTCCAGCACATGACCCCTGCCCTACAGCCACAATTAACACTCATTTGAGTGACCCAGGACAGCATAACAGCAGAGGAAGACACTGGAAAAATAAGCAGGGGTCATATGACAGAAGTCCCATATTAAGGAGCTTGGACTTCAAACAACAGGCGATGTCAGGGAAAACCCTTTGCACCATTCCTCAAGTTTTCAGGTGGAAAGGCTTTCCCAAAGCAATACCCTCAAGCCTCATGTCCCTGACTACACCCCTTCCCACTAAAGAAGAGAAGACTTACCTCATAGGGAGATGACAGCCATCACTCTTTCCTCAGTAGTTGTTGTTAGATGCCATCGAGTTGGTTCTGACTCACAGTGACACTATGTACAACAAAACAACACACTGCCTGGTCCTGTACCATGCTCAAAACCGTTGTTATGCTTGAGCCCACTGTTGTAGCCACTGGGTCAATCCACCTCTTTGAGGGTCTTCCTCTTTTTTGATATTCCTCTACTTTACCAAGCATGATATCCTTTTCCAGGGGCTGATCCCTCCTGATAACATGTCCAAAGTATATGAGACATAGTCTCACCATCCTTGCTTCTAAGAAGCATTCTGGCTGTACTTCTTCCAACACAGATTTGTTCTTTCTTCTGGCAGTCCATGGTATATTCAATATTCTTTACCAACACCATAATTCAAAGGCATCAATTCTTCTTCAGTCTTCCTTATTCATTGTCCAGATTTCGCAGAGGCCTGGTGGTACAATGGTTAAGAGCTCTGGTTCTCCAGCTCCGCAGGAGAAAAGGCCTGGCTATGTGGTCCTGTAAAGATTCTAAAACTCATTGCCATTGAGTCAATTCTGATTCATAGTGACCCTACAGGACACAGCAGAACTGCTCCATAGGGTTTCTAAGGCTGTACTAGAATCTTTACGGAAGCAGATTGCCACATCTTCCTGTCTAGAGTGGCTGGTGGGTTCAAACCACCAACCTTTCAGTTAGCAGCCAAGCACTTTAACCACTGTACCATCAGGGCTCCTCCATAAAGATTAACCAAAATCAAACCTGTTGCCATCAAATCTACTCTGATTCACAGCAACCCAGAGTAGAACTGCCCCACAGGGTTTCCAAGGCTGTAATCTTCACAGAAACAGACTGCTGTATCTTTCTCCCATGGAGCAGCTAGTGGGTTTGAACCACCAATCTTCCGGTAGCAGCAGAGCACCTAACCACTGCGCCACCAGGGTGCCTCCATAAAGATTACAGCCTTGGAAACCCTGTGGGACAGTTCTACTCTGTCCTATAGGGTCGCTATAAGTTGAAATTGACACAACAACTCAGTAAAAGCACTGTCGATTTTGTCTCTTTCCCCTTCCTGGTAAGAGGCAGCATTCCTGGGTAACATCTGTGTGAAACTTTCCCTTGGAGACTGCCCCAGGGTCCAGGCTGTGGGGCGGGAGTCGGGAATGGGGGCAGGGAATATGTGCAAGCCCATTTGGTCTTCACACCTTAACCATACTGACCAACAGCCTTAGCAGTAGTAAAGGTGAGGTTCTGGTCTCCATCTGCCTGATTCCTACATCAACTGCAGCTAGAAATTGTATAGGGAGAAAAGGAAAGTTACTTATTAATCTTTTCAAGCCCCAGCAGGAAACCACAGCGGAGTATTTTAAGCAGATGAGTGACATGACCAGAAAGAAAACACCGATAGGCACTGTCTCTCCAGTGACCTGCTAGTCCAAGGAGGAGATGACAAGGACCTGTGACACACCAGTCATAGTGAAAGAGAGAAGAGATGCACCCATGCATGCACGCACACACAAACACACACACACAAAGGTTTATTTAGCAGGGAGATCTATAGCATTTGGTAATTACCTGGTTGAGGAGACAAAGGAAGGAATGATTCCAGGTTCCTAGTTTGGGTGACAAGGTGGATGGAGCAAAGAATTCAGGAGAAACTGGAGTAGGGAGGAGATAATGGGCTCATTTGGTGACGCGAAGAGTTTGGGGAGACCCCCAGCAGACAGCTGAACATATGAGTCTGATGATGGGATGTGAGACAGGCGTTATTCCTGTCGTTCACGTAACATCCACTATGTCCCGCACGATAGGCCATCTCCAGATTTCCATTTTAAATGCCCAGATTATGGATACGCCAAGCCAGTTTGAAAATAAAACACTGAGCTCTCCTAGGGTTTTTCTTTGGCTGTGTTCTAAAGCATGCCAATGGGACCTCCATCCTGTGTGGCTAAATCTGTCTCCCTACACATCTCCACAGGGGCCTCTCAATCACAAAGCCTTGAGAAGGTGAATGACTTCACTCTGCCCCTCAGGAGTCTGAAATGTTTCACAAAACCCTAGTAGGTTGAATCAAGCAGAGTGTCAGAGGATTTAGCCTCCGCTCTCAGATAAATGTGCTGTTACCTCCTGTTCCCAAAGGAGGGAATGATGAATGATCACCCTGGCCACGGAACATCTGCTCTATCCTTTCAGGCAGCATTCCTCTCAGCAAGGCACAGGAGGGGACGGGGATGTGGCCACCTTGAAGCCGCCAGGTCAGAGCCCCCTGCCCTCTCCTCCACACACGGGCTCCTATTGAGAGCCTCACATCTCAAAGGGCTTCCAACTGAGGAATGAGCCAGATGGTGCCAGGGAAAACCAGAGAGGCCACCAGGCGACAGAAACTGGGTCAGAGAGTGAGAGAGGTTGCCTGGTGCATATCTGCATCATTTAAGGTTAAAAAACAATCGAATTTCTTCTTGGAGAGTAGTAGGCTTGGAGACAATAATGTCTTCATTCATTACCCCTACACTTACCATATTGTCCTCTCATGACCCCAGGACTCAACTCTTCAAGAGCACGGTCTGCATCCGATTCGAACTCTGCTACCTCAGCACTGGCCATAACACCTGGCACATTGTACTGTTGGAAGAATGACTGAGCGAGTGAGCAATGGATGGATGGACAGATGAATTCAACAAATAGCTCCTTTGTGGCCACTAGGTCCCAAGCACAGTGCTAGGCCCTGGATGGCACCTGCTCTCAACTTCTGAGGAACTAACAATCTAATGGGACAAAATACCACATTAGTAAATCAGTACATGATGAGTGCTGTAACAAAGGGGAAAGAGCAATGGGCTCAGCATAGAGAGACAATGTGCAGACTGAGTTATGAAAAATGTACATGTGTTTCCGGGTCACTAGATTCAGTACGTGATTTCCCAAGCTATCAGTGACATTCCTTTGGCCCAACCACAATCTCTAAAAGATTTAATTCCAGTTCTTTTCCTTCAATGAGCCCTCTACAATCAAAGCTCCTCCCTTTTGCCTTGACAAGTATTTCTCTGGGCTAACCACCCCCTCAAAAAGAAAAAGCAGTTGAAAAGCACAAACCGAAGACACAACACTAACATTTGATAATAGAAATATGGATGTGATATGATAATGGAGGTTAGCAAAGGGGTGCATGGGAAGGGTGTAGGATTTGGAGTCAAAGAGTCTCCAACTGGTGAACTCCAAGTTCAACAATGCAGAAGCTAACTTGGGAAATAACACATTTTCTCTGACCCTCAGTTTTCCCACGTGTAAAATAGGTTACATGGTATTACCCACACAACAGGTTGCTTTAAAGATTAAATGAGAACATACATAAACAAGCCTAGCACAGTATCCGGCACACAGACATTTGTCCCTCAATGTTAATCACTTATCTCCTGCTCCCTGGGATTTGAGGTCACCATTTATTTCCCATTGCCTTTTGTTCTATAGATTCAACTCTATACCATCTGGTCCAGTTCCCCAGTCATAAATATCCCTTTCTCCACCTATTCCTTGCCTGTGTTCCTACATAAGTTATACTTCCCCTTCCACACTGATCCGGCTCTTAGTCTGTTGGAAAAAGTAGGAGATTCATCTTCCTCTCTCTCGGCTGTGAGCTCCTAGGGCAGAGACCAAGCCTATTCAGCTCTATAGCCCCTGGCCCACCTCAGTGCCTGGCACAGGCTATTACTCAGATACTGTGGGCTGAATGAAACCACAAACCATGCTGCTGCCACCAGCACTACAGCCCACGTGACTGTAGCTGGAAATAACAAGCTGGGATGCCCAGTCAACATGTGAACATCAATAACGAGAAAGACCAGGTCTGGCAACATACTTCATAAACACTGAATTATAAATAAATATGAATTATTAAAAGGAAACTTTTTTCCTTTTAGGTTTTTTAACTTTTTTTTAATTTGGCTTTAGGTGAAAGTTTACAGAGCAAATTAGTTTCTCACTAAACAATTAAGACACAAATTATTTTGTGACATTGGTTGCCAACCTCATGATGTATCAACACTCTTCCCTTCTCCGCCCCAGGTTCCCTGTTTCCATTTGTCCAGTCTTCCTGTCCCTTCCTGTCTTCTCAACTTTGCTTTTGGGCTGGTATGCCCATTTAGTGTCATATACATGCACGTTCCTCATGTGTGTTACAGTTGGTCCTATAAAACCAAACCAAACCCACTGGCGTTGAGTGAGTTCTTACTCACAGTGACCCTACAGGACGGAGTAGAACTGCCCCATAGAGTTTCCAAGGAGCAGCTGGTGGATTCGAACTGCTCTTTGGAAACTCTATGAGGCAGTTAACTACTGTGCCACAGGGGCTCCCTATAAACCTGTCTAATCTTTGGCTGAAGGGTGAACAAACCTTGGAAGTAACTTTAGTACTGAGTTAAAAGGGTGTCTGGGGGCGCCATACTCTTGGGGTTTCTTCAGTCTCTGACAGACCAGCAAGTGTGGTCTTTTTTTTTATGAATTTGAATTTTGTTCAACATTTTTCTCCCACTCTGTCCATGACCCTCTATTGTGATCCCTGTCAGAGCTGTCGGTGGTGGGAGCCAGCCACCATCTAGTTGTTCTGGGCTCAGTCTGGTGGAAGCTGTGGTAGTTGTGGCCCATTAGCCCTTTGGACTAATCTTTCCTTGTATCTTTGGTTTTCTTCATTCTCCTTTCCTCTAGCCTGGATGGGACCAGTAGATGTATCTTAGATATTTTTTTTAAGCAAGACTGAGAACCCTCAATTAACTAGAATAATCAGGAAATAGGATGTTTCTGTGAATTTAAGTTTCTGATGAGTCAGAATAAATCTCCAGCCCTAGGGCTACAAAAGTTCAGAGAAGGGAGAAAAGTCTATCTCTAAGGAGATCAGGGAAGGCTTCTTGGAGGAACTGGGCCTTGAAAGATGACTAAGTGGTGCCCTACGAGCCCAGTCCCATGTTAGAGACTAACAAAGTCCAATTTGTAGAAAAGATATTGAATGTTCCTCCTGTCCAGATTAATTGCAATGGCCCCAAGATGCTTAAAGGTTCTTTCCCTGAGAAACCCATCCTTCTCCTCTCCAACAAGCACCTGTGAGGACTGAAATCCCTCAAGCATGACCCAGAGGTCCTTACTCTTCCCCCTCCTGCATCAGGTTGGAGCTGCCCAGCCCCCACAATCAGCAAAAGCATGAGCTGTGGGTGTCTAACAGGCCACCAGGAGAGTTGAAAAATGTCCTTTCCTGGGAAAGTAAAGAGGGTAGATTTAATCTGCAGGGCTTTCATGGAACTATGTCCTACCCATTTATCACTTATTAATAATAAACAGAAAAACAATCAGAGTCAATTAAGCATACTGTTCTTTAAGCTTTCTGTTTCAGCTCAAGGACAGAAGAGCTCCATCTTTACCCAATTCTCCACTCCCAGTCAGCCTGCATGAGGAAATACCCCTCAGTGCCTGAGCTCCTTTGCTCGCACTGCTCCAGCATGAAGGACAGTCACTTCGACACAGTCATCTTTGTCTATAAATCTTAAACCACATTCATTGAAGCAAAGCACAAAATTAGCTAAGCTGGGTAAAATGTCTCTTGGCTTGGTGGGAATGGGTATTTCATTCATTCCTAAGAGGATTCTTCGGATCCAACTAAGGGTCAGGGAGCACCGACCGTGAGCTGGGCACAAGTTTTATTTCTTACAAGCCTTCCAATAACCTTTGAGATAAAGCGGCATTATCTAGCAACCTTGGAAGATAAAAGGTACAGTCTCATGGGGCAAGAGGGTCAGAGCACCATGCTCCCATAATTGCTGATGAAGCAGACATCCCAATCCCGTCTACTGAGCCCAGTCTCACTGCACCCTCTACCAAAACAGGGTAACAACCCTCTATAATCCTCAGTCACAATTGTTCAAGATTATTTTCAGGAAGCATGCAAAACTTCCCTCGCCCTCGACCATGGTCTCGGGGAACATCTAGCTCAATTGGCGTAACATAATATGTGAAGAAAATGTCCTATATTCTACTTCGGTGAGTAGCATCTTGGGTCTTACAAGCTTCTGAGTGGCCACTCTACTGATCCGAATGCATCTGGAGCAAGGGAGAATGAAGAAAATCAAAGACACAAGGGAAAGATTAGTCCAAAGGACTAATGGACACAACTACCACAGCCTCCACCAGACTGAGTCCAGCACAACTAGATGGTGCCCGGCTATCACCACTGGCTGCTCTGACAGGGATCATAATAGAGGGTCCTGGACAGAGCTGGAGAAAGATGTAGACCAAAAGTCTAACTCACAAAAAAAGACCAGACTTACTAGTCTGACAGAAACTAGAGAAACCCTGAGAGTATGGCCCCTGAACACCCTTTTAACTCAGAACTGAAGTCACTCCTAAGGCTCACCCTTCAGCCAAAGATTAGACAGGCCCATAAAACAAAACGAGACTAAATGGGCACACCAGCCCAGGGGTAAGGACAAGAACCGCAGGATGGGACAGTAAAGTTGGTAATGGAGAATCCAAGGTCCAGAAGGGGAGAGTGTTGACGAGTCATAGGGTTGGCAACCAATGTCACAAAGCAATATGTGTATTCATTGTTTAATGAGAAACTAACTAGCTCTGTAAACTTTCATCTAAAGTACTATAAAAAAAAAAAAAAAAACGCTTCCCTTGCCCTAACATTGCCAAGGAAATCCTGGCAAGAATCACATCTGTTTAGTTCATTACTAAATACCAGGGCATAGCACATAGTAAGCACTTAACAAAAACTTGTTGAGTGGATTAATTCTTATTTACAGGAAAAGAGCTGCTCCCTTGATTTTTTTTTCTACTTCAGCCCCATAAAAATGGTAATTTCTTTGAGTATTTTACTAAATTAAAGAGTGGTCCCCAAGAAGTGAGTTCTTCTACAGGAGCCAGTGGCCGACAGAGAGGCTTCGGGGGCGGGGGGGGGGGCGGCAGCGGTAGCCTCAAAGCCTTGAAATATGACCAGAATGTTATTTGTCTCAGCGACTGCAAAGCAGGGAGCAGCTAGCCATCTTTGGGGGGAAAAAAAAAAGATGGAGAACAAATACAAAACAGACAGCTGCTACTTTTAAATTCTAATCCACAGGCATTTAGTACTTGTGTCCCTCCAAAACTTTTTTAAGTGAAAATAAAGAATTTTAGAACAGCTTTGCATTTCTGGCACTGTTTCTGTTATCTAACTCCATTGCCTTGTGCCATGGAAAGTCCATCTGGGCCAACTAGAAATCACCTGAGAAAAGAAACCAAGTGAGACCGAACCAAGATTTTTTTTTTTTTTTTGTAGAGACACAAACAGCAGGGTGGCAGGCAGGGAGAAAGATCTCACTGGCAGTCATAACAGCCACATCTGCGGAGGTACTCACTATGGACCAAGCACTGGGCCACCCATTTGAGGTGTATTATCTCATTTAGGAAACCCTGGTGGCGTAGTGGTTAAGCGCTACAGCTGCTAACCAAAAGGCTGGCAGTTCGAATCCACCAGGCACTCCTTGCAAACTCTATGGGGCAGTTCTACTCTGTCCTATAGGGTCGCTATGACTTGGAATCGACTCAACGGCAATGGGTTTGGTTTTTTTGGTTTGGCATCTCATTTAATATACTAGCCGAAAGGTTGGCACCCAGAGGAACCTCAGAAGAGGGTCCTGGCGATCTGCTTCTGCAAGGTCACAGCAATGAAAACCCAATGGAGCAGTTCCACTCTGCACACACAGGCCACCATACGTGCAGAATAGACAGAGACTATTATTATCCCCCATGGGTCGGAATCTACTCGATGGCAACGGTTTGGTTTTTTCTTTTTTTTTTTTTAATTATCCCCAACTTAGAGTTGAGAATACTTATCCAGGAAACTCAGTGCATATACGCTGAGTGTCAGTTTTATGACAGATGCCAGCCCACTGTTTAATTAGGACGGGTCCCTGTTCTTAAGAAGCACAGAATCTCATGGTGGAAGGAAATAGACAAGTGAATGACTAAGGATAATGAAGCACCACAGAGGAGGAGTATAAGGAACATGGGTAGACTGAGAAGCTAGTGCTACTCACCTATATGAAACCCTTCATCCGCCACTCACCTTCCCCACATAGCCCACCTTCAGATTTCATGTTTGATTTCTTGCCATGATGGCACTCAGGTTCTCCAAGATCTAGTTCCTGTCGCCTCCTCCCCTAGGGAACCAGCTTTTCTCTGAATTCACACTCTTGTCCTATCTCCAGGAGCCCTGGTGGCATAGTGGTTAAGGGCTCAGCTGCTAACCAAAAAAGGTCAGCGGTTGGAATCCACCAGCCACTCCCTGGAAACGGGGCTGTTCTACTCTGTCCTATAGGATTCCTATGAGTCGGAATCGACACGACAGAAACAGGTTTGGTTTTTTGGTTAATCCTGTCTCCAAGCCTTTGCCTAAGCTCTTCCTTCCAACAGGAATGTCATCCCTGCCCTCTTCTCACTCCTTCATTGATTCTCAGGGATGTGGAGCTGAAGCGCCTGGGTCTGATTCCCAGTTCTCTTTTTATGGCCTATGTACTCATGAGCAAAACTTAACCTCCCTGAGCCTTGGCTCTCCGTCCATAAAATGGAGATGACTGTGAAACAGAAAAAGCTACGACTCCCCTGGAAAAATGTTTGATGGGAAATGGAGACAGTGACCTTCTGCTGCCCTTTGGTCAAATTCTGGCTCCCCAAGGCCATTCACCAGGGGGAAGCTTTGTTCTCATAGAGACTGGTGGGAGGGGCAGAGCCCTGGTACCCTGAGCCCATCTCGCTAAGACTGCGTCTGCAGGAGACGACTTGAAAGGGCTCCCACTGGCAAAAGGCAGGGCAGTTTGAACACCAAAAAGAGTAATTACCTCACTTATTGAGCACAATGAATATGTTTAAAATTCATGCATTCACAATGATGCTTAAAAAATAACTCATCAGCTTTGGTGGATGCTAGGGAACCATCTCATTATTCTAAAACCTAGCAAATAAAGAAAAAGAGCCAAGCATTTATCCTGCCTTTCCTTTATGAGCTGCATTCCGGGGTAACAAAATATTGATGATGAAAAGTCCTTCTTTAGAGGAAAACTTTAGCAAATAAACGAAGAAAGAATTACAAATTAGGATATCGCCATTTTGCAACCCGATGACATCATGGCTCTTGGCAGGGACTGTCAACTGCTGCTAAATCCAATGGGTGAAGACTGATGGGGAACTTTATAATGGATAGATTAGGTTGACAGTACCCGAACCCACTGACCCATCCTAACATCACAAAAGAGACAAGCAGACATTATGCACCTCACGATGTCATGCAATATACTCATCATCACTACAACATTTTCTTGCCAAACAGTGAACCTAAATCTGAGTAAGCCTTTAAACCTAATCACTAATTTACTGAATATACAAGGGACAACGGTATATATTAAACAGTCCAGGGATATAATCAGCAAAATCCAGGAAGTGGGAAAATCCAAGGGGCCAATAATCTGTATTTTCAACAAACAAATAGCGGGGGGGGGGGGGGGCGCGAGAAACTTTACGTAGAACAAGAAAGACCTAAGAGACTTATCAAGAAAATACAATGTGTAAACCTTGTTTGGCTCCAGATTCCAACAAACTAACTGTAAAAACACACTAATGAGACAATCAGGGAAAACTGAACAGTAACTGGATATCTGGGATAATAAGGAATTGCTGTTTTTATTTGGGTGTAATAAGGATATTGTGGACACTTTTTTTTTTTTTTTAAGGAGAGTACCTTTTAGAGATGAGACAAAATAATTTTTGAATGAAATGATGTATGTGGAATTTGCTTTAAAATAACCTACCAGAGAAAAGAAAAATGTTTTGGGGTATAGATACCAGGATTGCCCATGTGTGGCTAATTTTTAAGCGGCAAATGCATATAAGGGCTCATTTTAAATAGTCTCTTTTCTTTTGTGTGTGTTTAAAATTTCCCATGATAAAAGTTAACAGTGAAAACAAAAAGAGGATTTGGCCCTGAAACTTTAGGCCATGGGAGGAAACGCTAATTTCTGGCAAATCGAGGCTAAGAGGAGATTTATGTTCACCTCTAGGGCAGAGATTCTCAGAGCTCTGGAAGACAGAGCTGGACACTCGGTATGCGTCAGTAACAGTGAAGACTCTACGGTGACACACAATTAAGTGAAATAATGTGGATCCAGAAGAAAACCATCTTCAATGTGGCTGAAGCCAGATCTCTATAGTTTATATTGGCTTTAAAAGGATGTTTTGTTTTACTTTCTTTTTTCTTTCATCCTAAATATGGGTTTAGACTGCACTGTCCTTGAAAATCACTGTTTGTTCTTGCAAGAACTGTGTATGTTCTTGTTCAAGCATAAACGTAGGATTGGAAACCCAACGATGGCAGGAAGGAGGCAAAAAAAAGGGAGGAGGCCAGACTCAGGCTGCCAAAGTCCCTTCTGTGGAAGTGCCACACAGGGTGCTAGTCTTCGCAGGAAAATGGAGACTCTGGGAAATACACCAACGCCAGATTCTGTGTCTTGGACAGAGGGGGTGGTGAAGGGAGTGGGGGGGCTCTAGGGCAAGGCCAACCCCTGGTTGTCAGGAGTGCGTTTTTGCCTGGAGGAAATAGAAACTCCAACTGCTAAGAATGCCTGGAGAAGGATGATCAAGGAATGGAAAGTGGACTAGGAAAGCAGGGACATGGAATTGGGGCCACAGTCGGGAGAGACCTGACGGATATCTCTCTTTCTTATTCTCTCTTTCTCTCTCCCTCTGGAAGAATACAGACCTCCATTATAGTGGAAATGGGCTAGAAGGTGGGCTTGAAGCCTCTAAAAACACTCATATCTAACTCATGGTTTTACGCTTTGGGAGGCTATAATTTCTTCCCGGAATCATTTCTTCAATAAATGATTGTAAAGCAATACAGCCCCCAGGTTAGGCAAGCTGGAGTCCTTGGGTGGTGCAAATGGCTACCTGCTAACCAAGAGGCACCTTGGAAGAAAGACCTGGCAATCTACTTCCCAAAAAACCAGCCACTGAAAACCCTATGAAACACAGTTCTACCATGACACACACGGGGTCACCATGAGTCAGAATCACCTCAGTGGCAACTGGTGGTTAGATAAGTTAATAGAAAAAATTAAGAGAAGGCCCAGAATCCCCACTTTGAAAAATTCAAGAAAGCCGAAAATGGCCTTTTTCCCATCTACTCCAAGGCCAGTGAAGTGACAGCAGCAAGAGCTCAAGAGTTCAGTGGTCTCAGGACTGTACAAGACAAGCAGGGGGTACCTACAGCAGAGAGGAGGCAACAGAAGGACAGACTCAGTGCAGACCCATGCTGATGCAGGACAGTGGGACGGCCAGCTCCACTCAGATACCCAAAGGGCAGACTAGTGCCTGTATAGGTGGGGACTCCAGGCCAGAAGACACCTTAATTAGTTATACATGATCCGTTATAATAAAACCCATTTCACAGAACTACAAGTTCACAGCAAGTTCTCTGAAATAGTAAAACATGGTATGCACATTCATTATTATTTATTGACACCAACTATAAAGCACTTGATCTAGCACCTGGAACAGAGTAGGCAGTCACCAAAGGGTCACTTCTGTTGATACTGTAATTTTGTTATTGTTCTTGTTACTAAGTCTCATCATGAAGACATGCCAACACTTGTTATATCACCTATTCAGCAAAACTGGCATATAGACAAGGATTATGTCTCTCTTCCTGGTAAAATGAGTTATTTAGTCACAGTGTAATTTTTTTTCAAAGCCAGCATACCCTTTCACTGACTCATGTGGAACATATAAAGTGACACAAATACTCTGCATTTCAGAGGACGTCTACTGTGGGTGAATTCTTGGTTCTAGGAGTTCTGAGAAATAAAGCAACATATCCCCAGTATAGCCCGTCACGGCACCCTGCAATGTGCCTGGAATATTTGGGTAAGGGTTGGTGGGGGGTGATTCCACACTTGGGGAATGGAAGCAAAGGGACTGGATGGGGAGTTAGGAGCCCTGGGTTCGAAACTGCTGTTACACATACTTTGTGTTCTTGAGCCAGTTACTTAACTTCCTCGAGCTTCCATTATTGCATCCATAAAATGGAGCTAATGAAGTCCCTGTTGGAAGGTTTCGGTGAGGATTAAAAACAATCAATACAACATGCTTAACCCTCTGTTTGGAACATAACAAGATCCAAATACCCAGTAGCTGGAAGCAGCGGTGGCAGCAGCGGTAGTGCTGGTCTCCTCTTCCTCATTCTAGCTGCTCTGTGTCAATCTGTGTGTCAATTTCCTCATCTAGAGCAGTATAAATACAACCTGCCTTGACATGACATCTTAGCAATCACCTAGACCAGCCCTCATTAGCAGATGGCAAAACAGAGACCCAAGAGGGATTCATCACTGTTAACCCTATCAACAAGGTAAAACTGATGATGTTAACACATAATTTTAACAAAAACATTTTCACCTTTAAATTTCTGCTGATACAAAAATGAGAACGTCTTTCTTCTTCATGTGTCCCAGTACAAACATCCCTCGGTATACAAAGGGGATGGATCCCAGGACCCCTGCGAATACCAAAATCACAGATGACCAAGTTCCTTAAGTAAAACAGCATAGTATTTGCATATAACCTACACACATCCTCCCATGTATCTTAAATCATCTCTAGGTTATTTATAATGCCTAATGCAATGCGCATGCTATATAAATAGTTGTTACATGGTATTGTTTAGGAAACGACAAGAAAAAAAAGTCTGTACATGTTCCCTACAAATGCAACCACCATAGGCCTAACTACATGGTATACGTCAGGAACAACATAACATTTTCTTTCTTCAAATATTTTCCATCTGTGGTTGATTGAATCCGCAGATACAGAACCCGCATGTAATCATTCAGGTTGTGTGTCAACTTGGCTGAGTGATGATTCTCAGTGGTTTGGCAGTTATGATGTAGTCTGACAGCCGTATGATGATCTGATCACTTCCATGATGAGATCTGATATAATGTGATCACCTCTACGATGGGATCTGCTGTGAGTAGCCAATCAGTTGAAATAGAGTTTCCTTGGGGGTGTGGCCTGTATCAAATATACGTGGACTTTTCTTGCAAGGCTCATGGGCTTTTGGTCAACTCTGGATCCTGCAGTTGGCTCCTGTTCATCTGACCTCCAGTTCTTAGGGCTTGAGCTAGCCGCTTACCTGCCGTCTTGCCTGCCAATCATAGGATTTGTTGATCTTCACAACTGTGAGCAAGAGCCCTGCTCTCTGACCTGCCGATCTTGGGTTCCCTAGACCCTGAGGCTATCTGAATCAGGAGATGCCTCTATCCTGGGACATTCCCAAGACCCACGGACTTGGGACATTCCAGCCTCTACAATCATGTAAGCCTTTTCCTTGATATAAACCTCTTTTTATATAGATTTAGATGCTTTACTAGTTTTGCTTCTCTAGAGAACCCAGTCTAAGATATCGCAGATACAGCGGGCTGCCTGTATTGTTTCTCTCTGAAGTATTAGCTCAAATGGTCTGTCTTCATGAAGTTCTCCATGACATTTCCAATCCAGAGGGCTCCTTCTCTCCCTTCATTTCCATAATACCCTTATGATACTTTTATCCCCTTCTACTTTGCCTTTTACTTTTTTGTACATGTCTTTTTTTACCCTACCAACCAAATTACAAGCATCAGGCCATACTTTTTTTTCCCCCCTCCCCAGCAATTCTTACAATATTTTAATATAATAAACTTTCAAAAAATGAATGAAGGGAAGACTATATAATCATTTCTATCTACTTTGGGGAAGGCCATCTTCAATTCCTAACCAACTGCAAAGGCATCTAGTCTAATGGGAAAATAATAAATATATCAAATAAACTCCTAATTCCTCCATCTTCCACAGTAGGTTTTTTACTACTTAATTAATAATACACCACTGATCTGGGAAGGTAGAAATGCGTGTCCTGGAGATCCAATCATGGGAAAAGAAGCATTGATTTATGTGCCTGAGAGGCTGTCATCACCGGTCTTACTGATGAGAAAAAGGAGTGGTTGTTTCCCCTTTGGCTATTAACACAGGCTCAGGCCTAGATAAACCCTCTCCATGAACCAGACCCCATTATAGCACTGGCTCACCTGTATTCTAACTACCTGCTTATACATCCAAGCTTCCAAGCATTCAAACGAAGCTTCTTAAAGATAGGAAATCCTTGCACCTACACTTAACCACAGTGCCTTAGGTTGGGTTCTCTGGAGAAGCAAAATCAGTGAAGCATATAAATATAGGAATAAAGATTTATCTCAAGGAAACGGCTCACGTGGTTGTAGAGGCTGGCAAGTCCCAAGTCCATAGGTCAGGTGTCAGGCGGTGACTTCTCCTGACTCACATACTGCAAGGGCTGATAAACCCAAGATAGGCAGGTCAGGCACCAGACCGCTGGCTCACAGGCTGTGGAGGCTGACGAATCCAAGATCAGCAGGTATATAATATGGTAGGCTGCTGGCTCACAGGCTGCAGAAGCTGAGGAATTCCAAGATCAGGTAACACGGCCAGCCGCTGGCTCACAGACTATGGAAACTGATGGATCCCAAGATCGGCAGGCAGTACAGCAAGCCGTAGGCTCAAGTCCTGAGAACCAGAGGTCAGATGATGATGAGCCAGATGCAGGATCCAGAGCAAGCATTGCCAGAACATCCACATACATATATTGGATGCAGGCCACACCCCAAGGAAACTCCCCTTACAAGTGGCTGGCTGATTACATAAGATCACATCATGGAAGATGACTACATCGTTACATAACTGCCAAACCATTGAGAATCATGGCCCAGCCAAGTTGACATACAACCTTTACCATCATACACAGCTTGAGGAAGAATTCACTAGATGATTCACTGTGGCTAGAAAAACCACTCCTAGGCCACAGAGAACGTTAGAGATAAACATAGGTGATATTCATAAAACACAAATGATGTCCATAGAGAATGTTAGAGCTGAACATAGGTGATGGTCACAGAACATAGATGATGTTCACAGAGAACGTTAGAGCTGAACACAGGCAATGGTCATAGAACACAGATGATGTTCATAGAGAATGTGAGAGCTGAACACAGGCAATGGTCATAGAACACAGATGATGTTCACAGAGAATGTGAGAGCTTAAACACATATGAATATATTACCTAGTGTCATCTTCTCATTTGGTGGATTAGGGGATTTCTTTCCAAAGAAGTTCCCTGGAAAGCCCAAGGAAATCCTATTGAGGACCTTGGACTCCCAACTCCTGACACCACGGCCAACAGGCTTATGGAGAAAGTAGGGCCCTTACATGTGGACACATATGCTTCCCCTACTTGGCCTTTTCAATATTAAATGAGCTTAATCTACCAACTGACCCCAAGGGTGAGGACACAGACATAAAACATCTTCTTAATTATGCATCCACTTGACAGCCTAGAGAAAATGCCTGTGGCCAAAGATCACACCCTGTAACTCATCTGCAAACGTGTCTGAGTAAGTGAATGATGTAGAGCCCTTGTTTTATTCACCTCGACTAATGGAAGGGATACTCTATTGCTCTCTTTCAAGTACTCTACAAATGTCTACCTCTCGCTACCCCCACACACCAACAAAGGAAAGTAAAAAGTCAGGGAGGGGAAGGGGTTCTCTATCTTACACAATTAGGGGTGGTGAACTGGATGGGGAGTCAGAAAATACAAAGTTATTTCAGCATCTGTGAATATCAGACATTCTGATTTGGTTCCTTCATTCATCAAACAAGCTGGAGTCAGGAGTCCTGAATTTTAGGAAAATACGGAAGAAGCTGGTTTGGCTTCTCTCTAGCAGCCTAAGTATGTATAGCATTATCAACTGCTTGCTAGGTGCTCTGGTTCATGAAAGTATGCAAAGGATTTCTTTACCTGACAAGCCTGCTAGTTGGTTAGTGCATATTAGATTCTTCCTACTCTGCCATCAAAAACTTACGGCTTGCCTGTGTCAATGTTGTTACATTTAATACTGCCTTTCCCCCAAATTTTGTAGTGTAGACAGTAAGCTTCATATAGAGGAGAAGAGAGATCAGCGAACATTTGCAAACTTGGGGAAGGTCCCTCAGAAGACCTGGGACTCTACTGGACTTTCAAATGGGAAGAATGTGGATAAGCAAGAGTGGAGAAGTCGCCCTGTCGACTATCCTTAGCACCCCAAATTCTTACAGTGCTAAGAGCTTTGCATTAGAGGAGAGGCACCATGGAAACTACAACCACAGTCACTGCCTGGAAAAGCTCACAATTGACTCCCAACCCATGTGGAAAAATCTCCACCGGAGGTACCCAGGAAGACCACCTGACTGTCAGCTTCGAAAAGAGGGTAAGACACTGCGTTCTTGTTCAGCTACATCTGCTTTTGCATTTAGAGCCCTGGAAGAAAGCCTTCACAGAGAGCATCAAGTTTTCAGAGGCAGCCTGGGAAGGACACAGAATCTGAGGTCAGACCCATGGCTCCGACCACCTCACCCTACCCCACTTCCCTTTAAACTTCTGCAGCAGCTTCTCATTGCTCTGAAGTCAAATTCCCTAATCCTTAACTAACCCCAAAACGCCAGCCTGGGCAGGCTCCCACATGCCCCCTCCCCCGCCACCTCTACTACACTATTCCACCCTCCAGAGAGGGCCTTCCCTAAGGCACCTGCCCATGGGCTGTACTCCCCTCTGCCCCAAGGCCAATCAGCACGTAGCTCCCCACGTCAGAACACATCTCCCTGCCCCACAACCTCACACAGTAACCTCCAGCTAATCTCCAGGTCAAGTTCCACTCCAAGTCAAGTTTCTCAGCTCTCTGCTCTAAAGGACCTTCCATTCCATCAGAGGAGGTACCTCCTTGTCCATTCATACCGCGACTGCTTGATAAAGCCTGTCTCCTCCACTCAGCTGAATGCGCCACGAGCACAGGGGCCACCTGTGAATGGCTCACCAGTCTGTCCCAGTGCCTGACTACTGCAAGTGTTCAGTTAATATTTGTTACACAAATAAATGAACTCAAGGGGGTTGAGTTCTGTCACTTATTGTAGAAGCATAAGGGTATTCATCTGCCTCTCTGTACCTACTGCATCACCATGAAACTTTGCCAACACTGTTATCCTTTTTTCTGACTTGTTATTACAGAGTACCTTACTATTTGTTGCTTTACATTGAATATCTCTGTTTTCAAGTATGTTTGAATACTTTCATTGTTAAAATTTGTTTTTGGGTTCATTAACATTGAATTTCCTCAAGAAAATTACTGCCCATGATTTCAATCTATGTATACCTTTCTCTCACTCATATGATACAGAGATGTGGAAATGTTTTTGATTAACAATTGTAAAAATAATATTGTATGAAAATTAAAAGTTAAAAGACACATTATAATTCCATTAAGATATAGCAAGACTTAAAGGAAATTTTAAGATACTAAATGGTTGCTGCTGTAAGCCTGGCATTTCCTGGCTAGCTGACGATTCTCTGATTGTTTCTACTATATCGGGAAATACCAGGGTGAGAGAGCAGCTCTTGTGGTTGGTTTTCAGGAGCTCTCTTCCCAAAGCAGTCTGAGATATTACTACTTTTATCCTTTTTCCACAAAAGTTGGTCATTAGTAAACAAGTGCAAAGATTTCTGGAAAAATCCACTGACAGAGCAAATGACATCTTTCAGAAACCTTAAAACCACAAGGGTGGCTGAAGGGTCATCTCTAACTTAGTGCACAAGCCAACTGTCAGGAATGCATAAGCTGCTGCCTGTGAGGCCGTAAGGATGGCTCCTCTTTCCTTAAACCTGGAACAAACGCTCTGACTGGACTCGTCCACTCCTCCATTCTTGCCAAGTCTCTTGCCCCAGGGAAAGACATGAAATGTCACACTTCTTTTCCTGATTTACTTGGCAGCGAAGAGAAAACCGTGCTCTCCTGCTCTGCCTGGCTCCTGAGGACATGGCCATCAAGGTGTTCCCTGAGAGCTGGCAGGTATGGTGTGTGTGAGCAGCTCTTACTTTGGAGTCAGAGATTTCTCCTGGCTCTGTCACTTGCTAGCTGTGCAGACTGACACAAGTAACTTAACCTCTCTGAGCCTCAGGTTCCCCGTATGTCAGAGAGAAATCATACCTGCTCTCCTGAATTAAAATTCAGATTAATTTTCTAAAATTAATGTAAGGTTTATAAAGCACTTGGCATTTGGTAGGTTTTCAGTAAGAAGGTCTCTCGCCCTCCCTTTTCATTTAGGAAATACACTCCTTTCAACCACTGAGGCCTCTCTAAATACATAAAACAAGGAGGGGAAAATGAAATAAAATTCCAGCTTAGCAAACCCAAGAACAATATTTTCTTTTACTACCAACAGGATATATCCACCCAATTCTATCTTTTCTCCTTTTGTTAACGATTTATCAGAAACAAGAGGAACCAAGTTATCAAAATTAAGATTCAACAGTTGATGCTCCTCTGCCATGAGACCAGAAGAACTAGATGGTGCCCAGCTACCATTAATAAATGTTTTAATCAAAGAATCTATAGAAGGATCATGATCAAAAAGGGAGGAAATGTAGAACACAGTTTCAAATTCTCAAGGAATCCAGATTTTCTGGAGCCACAGAGGCTGGATGAACCCCTGAAACTACTGCCCTGAGATAATCTTTAAACCATAAACCAGAAATATTCCCTGAAATCTTCTTTAAACCAAACAATGTTGTTGTTGTGTGCCATCAAGTTGTTGTGTGCCATCAATTCTGACTCGTAGCAACCCCATAGGACACAGTTGAACTGCCCATAGTTTCCAAGGCTGTCCATTTTTTTTTAATTGTAATTTTGATGAAGGTTTACAGAAGAAACTAGTTTCTCATTAAACAGTTAGTACACATATTGTTCTATGACATTGGTTAATAACCCCACGACATGTCAACACTTTCCCTTCTCAATCTTAGGTTCCCTACTGCCAGCTTTCCTGTTCCCTCCTGCCTTCTAGTCCTTGCCCCAGGAATGGTGTACCCCTTCACTACTGTTTTGTTTTATGGGCCTGTCCAATCTTTGGCTGAAGGGTGAACCTCAGGAGTGACTTCATTACTGAACTGATAGGGTACCTGGGGGCCATACTCCCAGGGTTTCTCCAGTCTCTGTCAGGCCAGCAAGTCTGGTCTTTCTTTTCGAATTAGAATTTTGTTCTCTTTTTCTCCAGCTGTGTCCAGCACCCTCTATTGTGATCCCTGTCAGAGCAGTCACTGGTGGCAGCCAGGCACCATCTAGTTGTATTGGTCTAGGAAAGAAAAATACAGAGAAATTGAGAATAAAAACAAAGTAGCCCGACACAGACGAGCAGGGCAGAGATGGTGCCCCTGAGGATGTGAGATGAGCGCTCAGAAAGGGGTAGAGGAGAAGGGGGGGAGGCTCTGGGAAGATTGAGCTGCATGTGTAAAGGCTCCGGGCCCATCCGGTGTGACCAGAGGACAGAGCGAGGGCAAGCGGCTGGAGAAGGAGGGAGAGAGCAGCAGGCATTGCTGAGGATGCGCTCTCTACACCAAGGGCGATGGCAAGTTCTTACGACAGTTTTAAGTAAAGGCAAAGCGTGATCGAATTTGGATTTGGAGAATCCCTTAGTCTCTCTTAGCTTCAGTTTCCTTCCCTATAAATGTGGATAAGACCTATCTTGCAGGGTAGTTGTTGCTCAGAGCTAATAAAGAAGCATAAGCTGCTATGTCCGGCATAAGAAGGGCCTTCGTGAACAGTTAGGTGAGCAAAAATTAAAACATAATGCTGAAATATTATTAAAAACATTTTTAAAGTCAGAGTGTATAATGTGCAACAAACAGAAAGGTTACCTTGCCCTGCCAATACGAAGAAAACCAGAGATGTGAAACCTCACCAGAAATCAACCACTCCACACCTGTCAGAGTGGCAAAAATGAGCAAGTCTGACAATATTAAATGTTGGCAAAAATGTAGGGAAGGGGAAGCCCTCAGACACCACTAACGGGAATAAAAATTAGTATCACCATTTTAGTGAGGAATTGGGCAGAATCTAGTTAAAGGGAAAGTGCATATATAACATAACCCAGGAATCCCACCCCTCCCTGTGCACAGAGACATAAAAGAACGTTTAGAGCCATGTTTTCCTCAATATTATAAAACAGGAAACAATCTAAGTGTCTATCATTAGGGGAGATGGATAAAAAATAAAATATGATACACTCATACCACAGAATACTACCAAACGCCAGCTAAAATGAACTAGGGCTACCAATAATATGCATATATATGATACCATTTATGACAAAAAAAACTTTGGCACTCAAAACAATAAATACACATTTAGGTAGTAAATACGTAAAAATGTGGACAGAAAGGAGACATATCACACTCAAGACAGTGGTTCCTCTGCAGAAAGAAGGAGAAGGGGAAGTAGATGAAGGAGTACAAAGCAGACTTCTATGTCAGTAATATTTCTTTTACTTTCAGGGGCTGTAGAGTCAAGTGGGGGAGCTGAGATGAGGACGGCGGCATCTACTAGCCCCACGTGACTAGAACTTTGGCCTCTTCTTTCACCTTCAGAGCCTGTAGCCCTTAGTTTTCCTTTCTTTCCAGTACTGGCAATGAAGCTTGCCCACTGGACTCAGCATAGCCCAGGGGCACCAACACAGGCTTTGAAGCCAAATGGGTTTAGGTCTGAATTCCAGTTCTACCCCTTTACCACCTGTATAACCTTACTGTTTGGGCTTTCTAAGCCTTAGTTTCTCAACTATGAAATAAGAATATAAAACTTATCTCATAGGCTTGTTATTAATAAATTATCTATTCCATCAATCACGTGCCGTCACTATATTAGATACTACAGAGAAAATAATGTACAAAATAAGTGTAAATACATATAAAAACTGAAAACCAAACCCACTGCTGAAAAGTCAATTTCTATTCATAGCAACCATACAGGACAGAGTAGAACTGCCCCAAAGGGTTTCCAAGGAGTACCTGGTGGATTCGAACTGCTGACCTTTTGGTTGTCAGCTGCAGCTCTTAACCACCAAGCCACCAGGATTTCCAGATACATATAAAAAAAAAAAAAAATTTTTTTTTAAAAGTACCTGGTAAAATGTTTGCGATCAATAAATATTTTCATCATATTTATTATTATCTGTAACTGCTAACGAAGCAAATGCATACACTGAGGAAGGCCCAAATGGTATTGATTCTGTAAGCTGAGAAGGAAATGCAAACCCTATGAAGGAGAAAATCAACTCATTCCAAATTTTAAAAAAAAAAAAGAATACTAATTAAGAGACTGAAAAGACAAGTCACCGACTCAGAGAAAATATTCACACAACATATATCTGATGAAGGACTTATATCCAAAATATACAAAGAACTCTTGAAATATAACACTAAGAAAATAAACAACCCAATGAAAAAGCAGTTGAAAGGTCTGAACAAATACCTCACCAAAGATGACATACAGATGGCAAGGATGAAAAGATGCTCAACATCATATAGAGACTTGCATATTAAAACGAGATACCACTACACATCTATTAAAACCAAACCAAAGCCGTTGCCATCGAATCGATTTCAACTGATAGTGACCCTACAGAACTGAGTAGAACTGCCCCATAGGGTTTCCAAGGAGCAACTGGTAGATTTGAACTGCCAACTTTTGGTAAGTAGCCAAGCTCTTAACCACTGAACCACCAGGGCTCCATACCTATTAAACCAAAACCAAACTCGTTGCCATCGAGTCAATTTTGACTCATAGAAACCCTACAGGATAGAGCAGAACTGTCCCATAGAGCTTCCAAGGAGCACCTGGTAGATTCGAAATGCCGACCTTTTGGTTAGCAGCCATAGCTCTTAACCACTACACCACCAGGGTTTCCCCATACCTACGAGAATGGCTAAAATCGAAAACACTGACATCACCAAATGCCGGTGACGATGTGGAACTACAGGGACTCTCATTCACTGCAAAATGGTACAGCCACTTTGAAAATCAGTCTAGCAATTTCTTACAAAGCTCAACACAGGCCTGCCACAGGATCCAGTAATTGTGCTCCTAGGTATTTACCCAAATGAATTGAAAGCTATGTCTATATAAAAACCTGCACACAAATGTTTATTGTAGCCTTATTTATAATTGGCAAAAACTTGAAGCAACCAAGATACTCTTCAATAAGTACATGAATAAACAAACTGCAGTACATTCATACACCTGAGTATTACTCAGTGATAAAAAATTGAGCTATCAAGTCAAAAAAAGACATGGAGGAACTTTAAATGCATAGTGCTTAGTGAAAAAAGCCAGTCTGAAAAAGCTACATAATATGTAATTCCAACTGCATGACATTCTGGAAAAAGCCAAACTATACAGACAATAAGAGCAGTGGTTGCCAGGGATTCGAGATAGGAGGGTGACTAGGTGGAGCAAATGGCATATTTAGGGCAGCAAATTATTCTGTGATACTGTTTTTTGGGGGGTAATGGTGGACACATGGCAGTAGGCATTTGTCAAAACACACTGGACTGTACAACACAAAGAGTGAACCCTAATTTAACTCTTTCATTACTACTGGATTAATGGTACAACAAAAAAAACTCCAAACCCATTGCTGTCAATTCCAATTCACAGCAACCCTATATACCAGCCACTTTTTATGCCTCTGGCCCTCAGAGGTAAGGGTTATTCCAGTTCTAGCACATTTAGCATCAAGGTGAGGCCCTTCTGAAATGCATGAAGCTCAGCAGACCAGAGCTGGAGCCTCATTGTTGCGTAGGTTGAGCATTCTATTAGATGATGCTTCCTGGATGTGTTCGTTTTATAAACTTTTGCCTTTTCTTTCTTTACTGCTATGAGATAAGGCTTGCAGGCATAATTATGGCTTTCCTGTGTGATAGCTGGGAACCCCTGACAGATTTGCTTTGGTTTTTCTGTGTCGTATCTGGAAAACCAGAGGTTCCCCACGTAACCTAATGGGAAGATGCCCACAATAAATTACTTATCTGGCTTTTATTGTTATACTGTCATACCACAGATCAGTGGTGCTACGGTGCCACCTGTCTCATTGGTGGCTTCTATTACCAGATGATATTTCTCTCAAATTTAAGCACAATTAATAAGCATGCATTCCAATACTGAAAACATATGCTATCAAAAACAAAAAAATTACAAGAAAAATGGAGTAACGAAAGGGATAAACTATGGACTTTAATTAATAATGAAGTATCAATATTAGTTCATCAATTAAAGTAATGGTGCCACCTGAATGCAAGATGTTAATAACAGGAAAACTGTGGGAGGGAGGGTTATAGGAGGACTCTCTTACCTCTCTACTCAATTTGTCTGTATACCTAAAACTACTCTAAAAAATTAAGCTTATTAATTTTTTAAAAAATTGAGGGGAAAATAAAAACCTGACCATTAAGAGTATGATTCCTAAAAATAAACAAAAATGTAGCAAGGACCTGGCACAAAGTGGGCACTTCACATGTGTTTGTGATTAGACACATCCCAAAATTACTTTCCTAAAAACTAGATGATACCTGGCTACAACTGATAAGGAACACAACAGAGAATCCCTGATGGAGCAGGAGAACAGTGGGATGAAGGTCTCAAATTCTCATAAAAAGACCAGACTTAACGGTCTGACTGAGACTAGAAGGGCCACAGAGGTCATGGTCCCCAGGCCCTCTGTTAGCCCAAGACTGGAACCATTCCCAAAGCCAACTCTTCCGACAGGGGTTGGACTGGACTATAAGACAGAAAATGATACTGGTGTGGAGTGAGCTTCTTGGCTCAAGCAGACACATGAGACTATGTGGGCAGCTCCTGCCTGGAGAGGAGATGAGAAAGCAGAGGGGGACAGGAGCTGGCTGAATGGACATGGGAAATACAGGGTGGAGAGGAGGAGTGTGCTCAGGGGGAAGGCAGCTAGGACTGGCTTGATTTGTAAACTTTCACTTAAAGCACAATTAAAAAAAAATACCTTTCTAAAAAGTTCAATACAAAATAGAACATAATGGCGCCTCATGTCTTTAACAAACTGGGTCCTAGTAACTCAGTGGTAAACAAGAATCACATCTAAAACACTTCACAATCAAGAATCCCACCGTGAAAACAGGTTATCCTCCTCTCAGTCACGTCCTTTTGCCTCTAAACTCCACTGCTGTAAATTACTCAAAAGAGCTTACAACATAAATGAATAAATGCAAATAATTTTTTTTTAATAAATCAATAAGGGATACAACTGAAGTAAATAATGTTCATGAAAAACTGAAACGCGTACATTGGCCAATTCCAGGAGGATACAGTACTGCGTTCAGGTCCCATGAGGCCCAGATGATGACATCCTGGTTTCTGCCACCAAAGTACATGGCAAACAGTGGAAAGAACACACAGGTAAACATGCAGTGATAAAGCAACACGGTCTGTACAAAGACAGAGGTTGCCACTGGGTGATCTAAGACCCTGAGACGGGCCCCTCAAAACTGGGCCCTGACTCACAAACAAGTCACGTCACAGCTGAAAATGCGGAGTAAAACAGCATCTCATAAACCAGCCAATTTTATTTCTTATATCACATGTTAACTGTCTTGGTCACCTAGTGTTGCTATAACAGAAATACCACAGGTAGATGGCTTTACCAAAGAGAAATTTATCCTCTCACAGTCCAGAAGGCTAGAAGTCCGAATTCAGGGTGTCAGCGCCAGGGGAAGGCTTTCTCTCTCTTGTTGGCTCTGGGAGAAGGTCCTTGTCATCAATCTTCCCCTGGTCGAGGAGCTTCTCAGCACAGGGACCCCGGCCCCTAGGCACTATGCTCCTAGTGCCTCTTTCTTGGTGGACAATCACACAATACTGGCAATCACGGACTAGCCAAGTTGATACATGTTTTTGGGGAACACAATTCAATCCATGACATTAACATTTAAATCCAACTACAGATGCCCAATAGTCTGTCCACTTTCTCTCCTCTTTGTTTCTTAACCAAAAGTTGGCTTAATGGGGACCTATTAGCTGTTCCTCTTACCCAGACTTGCTCCTATAGAGGTGCCACAGTGCGGTAAGTCTTACAAATATTCATTTCCTGATGTAAAGATGTAAAGTACCCATTACTTGCTCATCACAGCTGAGTAAATCCCCAAGATTCCCCTTCCAGAACGGCTAGAACCATTTTTTATCTAATGACCTGTTAGGTGAAAGACACTTTGAATCGTTCGTGTAAGCTAAGCAAGTAATTCTATCTAAAATGTTCTAGTTGCTACACTAAGGAGCCCTGCTGGCACAACGCTTAAGCACTCAGCTGTTCACTGAAAGTGGTGATTTGAACCCATCGGCAGCTCCACAGGAGAAAGATGTGGCAGTCTGCTTCCATAAAGACCACGGCCTTGGAAACCTTATGGGGCAGTTCTCCCCTGTCATATAGGGTCACTACAAGTCAGAATCCACCCAAGAGTACAGAACGGTTACTATAATAAGGATACTTTTCTAATCAGAAAAAAAGCAAGAATCTCATTTAAATCTTTTTAAAGCAACAGCTTTATAATGCAAAGAAAATTGTTACAAGGATATAATACTCTGCAGATCTCAAATGTCATCTTGTAAAACAATATGACATGGATATAGTAATAGCATGGACATACGTTCCCAGGAGACCTATATGAAAACTGTACGTACAGTATGAGAGCATTTTTTATTAATAACTTTTATTAAGCTTCAAGTGAACGTTTACAAATCCAATCAGTCTGTCACATATAAGTTTACATACATCTCACTCCCTACTCCCACTTACTCTCCCCCTCTTGAGTCAGCCCTTTCAGTCTCTCCTTTCTTGACAATTTTGCCTGCTTCCCTCTCTCTCTATCCTCCCATCCCCCCTCCAGACAAGAGTTGCCAACACAATCTCAAGTGTCCACCTGATATAATTAGCTCACTCTTCATCAGCGTCTCTCTCCCACCCGCTGACCAGTCCCTTTCATTTCTGATGAGTTGTCTTCGGGGATAGTTCCTGTCCTGGGTCAACAGAAGGTCTGGGGAGCATGGCTGCCGGGATTCCTCCAGTCTCAGTCAGACCATTAAGTTTGGTCTTTTTATGAGAATTTGGGGTCTGCATCCCACTGATCTCCTACTCCCTCAGGGGTCCTCTGCTGTGCTCCCTGTCAGGGCAGTCATCGATTGTGACCGGGCACCAACTAGTTCTTCTGGTCTCAGGATGATGTAGGTCTCTGGTTCATGTGGCCCTTTCTGTCTCTTGGGCTCTTAGTTGTCGTGTGGCCTTGGTATTCTTCATTTTCCTTTGCTCCAGGTGGGTTGAGACCAATTGCTGCATCTTAGATGGCTGCTTGTTAGCATTTAAGACCCCAGACGCCACATTTCAAAGTGGGATGCAGAATGATTTCATAATAGAATTATTTTGCCAATTGACTTAGAAGTCCCCGCAAACCATGTTCCCCAGACCCCCGCGCTTGCTCCGCTGACCTCTGAAGCATTCATTTTATCCCGGAAACTTCTTTGCTTTTGGTCCAGTCCAATTGAGCTGACCTTCCATGTATTGAGTGTTGTCTTTCCCTTCACCTAAAGCAGTTCTTATCTACTGATTAATCAATAAAAAACCCTCTCCCACCCTCCCTCCCTCCCCGCCTCGTAACCACAAAAGTATGTGTTCTTCTCAGGTTTACTATTTCTCAAGATCTTATAATAGTGGTCTTATACAATATTTGTCCTTTTGCCTCTGACTAATTTCGCTCAGCATAATGCCTTTCAGGTTCCTCCATGTTATGAAATGTTTCAGAGATTCGTCACTGTTCTTTGTCGATGCGTAGTATTCCATTGTGTGAATATACCACAATTTATTTACCCATTCATCCGCTGATGGACACCTTGGTTGCTTCCAACTTTTTGCTATTGTAAACAGAGCTGCAATAAACATGGGTGTGCATATATCTGTTTGTATGAAGGCTCTTGTATCTCTAGGGTATATTCCTAGGAGTGGGATTTCTGGGTTGTATGGTAGTTCTATTTCTAACTGTTTAAGATAACGCCAGATAGATTTCCAAAGTGGTTGTACCATTTTACATTCCCACCAGCAGTGTATGAGAGTTCCAATCTCTCCACAGCCTCTCCAACATTTATTATTTTGTGTTTTTTGGATTAATGCCAGCCTTGCTGGTGTGAGATGGAATCTCATCGTAGTTTTAATTTGCATTATGAGAGCATTTTTTGCAAAACTTATCTTCTATATGGACATTAAAAAGACAAGAACCCTCCCAAAAATGCTAACAATGATTATTTCTAGGTGCAAGAGTTAGGTTTTTGTTTTTCCGTTTTATGTTTTCTGCTATTGGCACATACAACTTTTGAAATTGGAAGGAAATGCTTCTTAATCAAACAGGTAAATAAATAAATATTCCCCCAGAACGAAACACAGTGTGTGACTTAAATGGCTAAGGCAAACGTTATTGATCAGCTCTTGTTCAGACTGAACAGCTCGAATGCAGGGACTGCAGCTCAGAGCTCTGCTCTCCCAGGGTTCCCAGTGGGGAGACCCTTTACACAGTCGGGGCAAAGGACAGGGACAGATAACAGTGTTTCCATAGGTCTTTGATGTCCTCAGCCACCATCCTGGACAGCCAACCACAGGAAACAAAAGATCATTCTGGCAGGACTGGCCACAGCCGGCCATTATGCTCTCCACCTTTTGATATCCCTGTGTTTCTCAGCCCCGACCTCTGCACCCCCGCACAAAGGCCTCATTTGCAGGATGCTCAGCATGTCAAAAATTCTCTCCCGATTCAGCCAACAAAGGACGGATTTCTTTCTTTCCCCCTACCCCGCAAACCAGTTTTGAGTCTTCATGGACCTACTGGAGTGAGAAGGAAGGTTTTTGAAACAAACGAACAAAAAAGACAACCTCCCTTCTAAAATAACTTTATGTTCCCTGGGATTGCCCCAGGATATGGGGATGACAGGTGAATTTTGCTTAACTTTGCTTTCTGTTTTTCCTCCAATGAACACATTATGTGATAAAACATTTTTAAATGATAACAATATATATATGTATATATGTATATATATATATATATATTTTGAACCCACACTTCAAAAATAATACTTCAGGTCCATGTATTCTAAACATGGCTTTTAAATAGTCACCTGCTGGAAGCTAGCTGGGGGGCACCTCACTGAAGCTGACAGCTAAAGTCAGTCAACAACGTGTCTGCGGCCGACAGAGGAGACGAAGTGGGACTCTAGACCAGCCATGCCCATGTCTACCACAAGGTCAACATGCCCCAGCTTGGCTCCAGGACACCAAGCGTCACCACCTGTCTCTGGAGAGGCAGCTACCCAGCTCAACAGCAGTAAAACTGCATAGGAACTTAGATGCACGCCACACACCCAGATTCCCCACGCCCTGACTCACATCTCCACTTAACCACATCTAGTCCGAACCCACAGTGTCCCTAAGCTGCACTGCCTTTATTGATAACCTGAAGCCTAGAATTAGCTATATGAACACCTCGAATTTATCATGCAAACTTTAGCTACTTTCACAGGCCAAACCAAAACGTGTTACGGATAACTGAATTTTGACTCATGGCGGCCCCCTATCTTACAAAGTAGAACTGCTCCAAAGAGTTTTCTTGGCAGTAACCTTCACAGAAGCAGATCTCCAAACTTTTCTTCCACAGTGCTGCTGGAGGGTTCGAACCACCAACCTTTAGGTTAAGCGGTCAAGCGCGATCTGTTTGCGTTCCCCAGGGACCTCTTTCATGCCCCAGTTTATTTGAATTGTTAATAAAGTCATCGGTTTTTAAAATCTTGCATCAATGCAAAAGCATTTCAGTGGAGAAAGAGAGACTTTTGAACAAACGGTGCTGGATCTGTTGGACATCCCTAAGCAAAAAAAAAAAAAAAACACCTGAGCTAAGCCTTTACACTTTGTACAAAAATTAACGCAAAATGGATCGTGGACTGACATATAAAATGTAAAACTTCTGGAAAAAAATCACAGGAGGAAACCTTTAGGATCTAGGGCTAGGCAAAGAGTTCTTAGAATTGATATCACAAGCACAATCCACAAAATGAAAAAATGACAAATTGACAAATTTGGACTTCATCAAAACGTTAAGCTTTGCTCTGCAAAGACCCCATTAAGAGAACAAAAAGATAAGAGCTACGAGACGGGAGAAAATATTTGCAAACCACACTATCGAGCAAAGAGCGAGTCTGTAGAATATATAAAAGAACTCTCGAAACTCAACAATAACAAAAAAAGATTTTAAGACACATTTCACCAAAGAGGATATACAAAAAGCAAGCAAACCCTATGAAAAAATGCTCAGCATCACTGGTCAATAAAAAATGCAAATTAAAACCACAATGAGCTACCACTACTCACCTATCGGAATCTCTAAAATTAAAAATAATGGTAACATGAAATTCTGAAGAGGATGCAGAGAAATTAGATTTTCATACACTGCTGGTGGGAATATAAAATATAAAATGGTACAGCCATCCTGGAAAACAGGTTGGCATATGAGCACATACGGAACGAAACATGTACCTGCCATTAGATCCAGCAATTGCACTCTTGGGCATTTATTCCAGAGAAATTCAAGTTTAGGTTTACACCAAAACCTGTACACAAGTGTGCACACCAGCTTTATTCATAATTAAGCCCAAAACTGGAAACAACTCAGATGTCCTTCAATGGGTGAATGGTTAAACAAACCGTGGTGATCCGTACCATGGACTACGACTCAGCAATAAAAAGGAATAAACCATTGATAAGTGAAACGACTTGAAAGAAATCTCTAAGGAATTATGCTATGTGAAAAAAGCCAATCAGAAAAGGTCACATACTAAATAATTCCACTTATATAACATTCTTGAAGAGACAAAATTATAGAAAAATACAGAACAGGTTAGTGGTTGTCAGGGGTCAGGGATAGGAAGATGGAGGGAGGGCAGGGGCCAGAGGGAAGTAGCTACGGCTATAAAAGAGCAACACAGGGATCCTTGTAGTGATGGAACTATTTGTATATTGACTACATCAATGTTGTGATATTATACTATAGTTTTTCAAACTGTTGCCATTGGAGAAACTGGGTAAAGGGGACATGAAATCTCTGCATTATTTCTTACGACTGTAGGTGAATCTATAATTGTCTCAAAATAAAAATTTTAATCAAGAATAAATTAAGTAGATGAACTTTTTCTGCAGTATTCCTTTTGCTAGCAGCTTTCCGTAACGCTACGCTTCCTGAACAGCAGAGAATCCTTTCATCCAGGCTCCTTGCTTTGTTAAACCAGAAACTCAAGTGTGGTAGCAGGGGGTGGGGAAGATAAGTTGCTGCTCCTTGCCATTGTCTCTGTGTGAGGAATCGCTGGGAATTTGCAGCCTTTATGCAATATTAATGGGGATTAGAGGAGAGCATCCAAGGGCCAAGTCGGAGCCAGCTCCTTTTAACCCATGTAAATAACCTCAGATAAATATAAATTGAGGGACTTAAGAACTCAACAAGGCATTTTTGTTCCCTTCCATGGTGATCAAATAATTGAAGGAAGACCTTGTTGGCAACCCCAGCCCCAGTCTGAAAGGTATTTGCATCCCTGTTAGTTGGGACCAGTGCATGGTGGCCAATGCGGCTTCTCAACCGAGCAAGAGTAGGAGGTTGAGAGGTTCTGGGAGGAACAAACAGAGGCTGGCGGGTCTGTCAGACTCCTGAAAACTATCACAGCAGCAACTCCACCATACGGTGAATAAAAGGAAAGAGCACAGACTCCAGCATAAGGATAAGTAAAGACATAGCTTTGCAGTCAAATCACAGAGGCTTGAGACCAAGATGTGCCACTTTCCAGAGCTGTAACCTCTCTGAGCCTACTTTTCCTCCTCTGAAAAATTTCCTCCTTTGCTATCATTGCCCACATCACAGGAATGCTACGAAAACTAGACGACAGGGATACACCAAGGATCTAGCACAGGATCACGGATATGGTCAGCAACAGTGCCCTTCCTTTCCCCCATTCATCCAAATTCCACAATACCAAAATCCTACTCACTCAAGAAAAAACACTTTATCCTGAGACTCAAGAGGCTAATGCAACAACAGGCTAAGAGCTCAGACTCTGAGCCCAGATTGCTGGCGTCCAAATTGTTTCTGCCACTTACTAGGTATGTGGCCTTGGACAAGCTACTCAACCTCTCTGTGCCTCAGTTTCCTCTTATGTAAAATGGGGATGATAACAATAGCACCCACTACTGTGAGGACTGAGTTAAAATATGTGAAGTGCTGAAACAATGTATTATATTTTTTAATGTGTCTTTCTGAGTAATATTTGATTAGAAGAAATAAGAGTATTTTCTTGGGACCTTTTTTTTAACCCTGTAAAAAAAACCAAATAGACATTAGCCTAAACCATATAAAATTGTCAATATGTTACCATTTTTGACATTTAAAAAATGGCAACTTCATATGATTCCAGTTAATTAATAAATATCTGAGCCTCAGTTTATGTCCCACTCCCTATATTGAGGTTGTGGCAAAGATAAGTGATACTGTAAAATGCTGACACAAAATAGGGACTTAGTAAATGACAGGAGCCAATTGTATTCACAGTAGGGATACAAGCACTGATCTGTTTTCCAGTTGTGATGCTCAAAGAAGATAATTTATGAGCAAAATCTTTAAGCAAAAGTATGTGGAGATAAGCACATATTATAGGCCCATTCCCAGTCTATGTCACATGGGGGCAGTGTACCTTCTTCCCAAAGTCATAGACAGAATGACACAGAGTCCTCAAACAGCAGATTACACAGAAACTAAGCAAGAGGTGTGGATGACGGTAAAAACTGGCACAGGCTACAGGAGGGAGTAGTGAGCTATGACTGAAGTCTATAACTGCCCTTGATTGGCTAGGTCTAAATGGTGCAACTGAAGGAGACAGATAACTCCTAAGAAGTGAAGCAGAACCCAGAGTGAGAGTTTTTTGCAGAAACTAGCACTTTTAAAAGCACTATGTACTAAGGCAAATCCAGAAAGCCACATGCTAAGATCTAACACTGGAATGTTCTAATGTCCTAGTTGCTATAAAAAAATCACAAGGCATACAAACAGTAAATGACAGCCTTCAAAGAACAAAACCAAGGGAGACAAAATGTCTCTATGGAAGTCCAGATAATGGACAGACTGGTGCTAGTGCCGTTGAGTTGGTTCTGACTGGACCCTGTGCTCAAGAGAATGAAGCACTGCCTGGTCCAGCGCCATCCTTACAATTGTTGCTATGCATGAGCCCACTGTTGCAGACACTGTGTCAAACTGTCTCATAGAGGGTCTTCCTCTTTTTTGCTGACCCTGTACTTACCAAGCATGATGTCCTTCTCCAGGGACTGGTCCCTCCTGATAATATGTCCAAAGTACATGAGACGAAGCCTCGTTATCATCGCTTCTAAGGAGCATTCTGGCTGTACCTCTTCCAAGACAGATTCATTGATTCTTTTGGCAGTTCAAGGTATAATCAATATTCTTCACCAACACTGTAATTCAAATGCATCCATTCTTCTTTGGCCTTCTTTATGCATTGTCTAGCTTTCACATGCATATGAGATGATTGAAAACACCATGGCTTGGGTCAGGCACACCTTAGTCCTCAAGTGACATCTTTGCTTTTTAATACTTTAAGGAGGTCTTTTGCAGCAAGTAATATATGTGATTCCCCAAATCCAGAACTACTTGCTTTCTGAAAGATCTAGCAATTTTTAGGTGCTGTTTTCAGCCAAAAACTACCAAACAACCTATAGGCAGGTACCTCACCATGGGAGGCTCTGTGCTGACAAGATGGTATATACACACTCAGTCCTGCCCCGGGCACAAAAAAATAACTAATATAGATGCTATCTTTGTGTGCTCCACGCTTAGCCATTATAGGTAGAAAGAATCCTCCAAACTAGTGCTTGGAGTGCCTGTGTGCTCCTGCAAATCAATCTCCTGATTGTAGGCTCCAAAATGGTGTGTATTCACTTCTGGGAGGTGCTTAAGACAATTTTGGGGGGTACAAGGCAATACTGGATCTTTGTTATATATCTTTTAAAAAATATTAAATAAATTAAGCCTTGGTAATGGATTGACCCTAGCACCTTCCTTGGGAGTATGACAGGTGTCACATATGGCAGGAAAGACAGCATAAGGAGACACTCGGCATTCCACAACTCAGAGTCGGCAGTGACATCCTCACCCGCTCACATGATATCCATGGATTGCAACATACCACAGCTTATATATGCCCAGGTTGTTGTCTTAAGTAATAGGATCATTGTCATTTTTTTCAAATAAGACAGGAATGATGATGAAAATCATTTGTAGCAGACAGAGGCTCACTGGTGATCTCACCCATAGAATGTAAGCTCCATGAAAACACGAATTTTTGTCTATTTTGTTCTCTGCTATAAATCCAGCATCTAAAATAGTGCTTTGCACATAGCAGGTACTCAGTAAATATTCATTTACTAAATAAATGATGTAATGTTGTTGCTAAAACAGCATGTGTCACCTTTATAAACCATCATATCTGCACGCTTCAAAAGTGTGGAAACAAAACTTTCTAAGTCTGTTTTTTTAATTTTTCCAAATGAAGATTTCAATGGGTTTTAAATCTATTTTGTTAAAAATGCAGATACAAAATTTTCTAATTAATATGCAACAAAAATTGTTATCAGGGAATAGATATTTACTAGCTCACTTTCAGCAAAATTTTTTTAAAACTACTGGATAGGAATGAAAGTAATCATAATTTAGTAAGTTTAGCCAATAATGTATTTTTTTTTATCGTGACCGAGGTATCATTATGAGGTATCCTCTCAACAATGACAGCACTAAAACCAGTATCAAAATACACAGAGCTTAGAATCAGATTTTTTTATTTCTGTACCATAAAACACTACCCAAGATTTTCAAAAATAATAAAGATATTCAATATAAATATTTTACCAGGAGAGAAAAGATTTTTGTACAGTTAATAAATGACAATTATTTCTAAAATATCATTTACTTCATCTTTACTTTATCCTCTTTTGAATTTCTATTTTATTTCGAATATAATTTTAGCATAGTAGCATGTTTCATTCTGTGCTACTTAGGGTCACTATGAGTCAGAACCAACTCAACAGCACCTAACAACAACAACAGCAAACGTTTATAATTCATAAATAAGTAGATGATATATTTGCAATACCTACTCAAGATGACTTTACTGACATGAATGATTTTCAGGGACAACTAGGCTACCACCAGGCATCAGTCTTTCTGGTGATTTTGGCTGTTTTTGGAGGTGATGTCTCCACTGCTCCAAGCCTAAACTCTCATTTTCCAAGACAGATGTTTGCTGATGTGTCTCACTCCTATCCATTCTCTGCTCCAGCTAAGCTACCCCTGTGGGCAAAGAACCATTTTCCCCCAGGGTGCATCATCTGAGAGAGGCTGCCCAGCAGGACTGCCTGGGAGAGATCCCTGCTAGGTTTTTTTCCTTGGAGTCGGCCTCTCACTCCAATTCCCTCTTCCCAGGTACCAGATGTGAGTCCCTTGGGGGCTAGCCTGGGAACAATCTAGACCATAGACTTCCTAATTCATTCAGAACTACTCCCCAACAGCCATTTGTCTCAAGCCAAACTTTTATCTTTTCTCTTCCCTTAGATCGATTCTTGCAAAATATATCCTGTAGAGCCAACCCACTGCCCCAACCCCACAACGCTCTCATGTATATCAGAGAGGGCACACTCTACTCAGAGTCTCACAGAAACCTACCCACTCCCCCAACCACTCGCAGCAGAAAATGAACTTCTCCAGTCTGAAGTCTGTCTCAGATCACAGGTCGTGATAACATATCACGGCTCACACTTTATCTTAATCCTGTTTTGGAATGTACTTAATTGTGCTTCACAGGGAACCTATACATAAACCCAGAGGCAGTCGTTCCAACAGAACAAGAGGATACTGTGTGGTTAAAAGTCAGGAAAGGTATGTATGCATCAGGGTTCTATTCTTTTACCATATTTAAAAAAAAAAAAATTTTTTTTTTTTTATTCAATCTGTATGCTGAGCAAATAATTCGAGAAGCTGGACTATATGAAGAATGTGGCTTCAGAACTGGAGGAGGAGGACTCATTAACAGCCTGTGATATGCAGATGACACAACCTTGCTTGCTCAAAGTGAAGAGGACTTGAAGCACTTACTGATGAAAATCAAAGACCACAGCCTTCACTATGGATTTACACCTCAACATAAAGAAAATAAAGATCCTCAAAACTGCACCAATAAGCAACATCATGATAAACGGAGAAAATACTGAAGTTATCAAGGACTTCATTTTACTTGCATTCACAATCAACGCCCATGGATGCAGCAGTCAAGAAATCAAATGACCTATTGCATTAGGCAAATCTACTGCAAAAGACCTCTTTAAAGTGCTGAAAAGCAAAAATGTCACTTTGAGGACTAAGGTGCACCCGACCCAGGCCACAGTATTCTCAATCACCTCATATGCATGCAAAAGCTGGATAATGAATATGGAAGACCAAAGAAAAGCTGATGCATTTGAGTTACAGTACTGGCAAAGAATCCTGAATGTATCATGGACTGCCAGAAGAACAAACAAATATGTCTTGGAAGACGTACAGCCTGAAGGCTCTTTAGAAGGGAAGATGACAAGATTTCATCTTACCTAACTTGGATGTATAATCAGGAGGGACCAGTCCCTGGAGAAGGACATCATGCTTGGTAAAGCAGTGGGTCAGCGAAAAAGAGGAAGACCCCTCAACAGATGGATTGACACAGTGGCTGCAACAATGGGCTCATACATAGCAATGATTGTGAGGAGGGCGCAGGACCGGGCAGTGTTTCATTCTGTTGTACAGAGGGTTGCTATGAGTTGGAACTGATTCCATCGGCCGTGAAATACAGCTGATGGGGTTTTCAATAGATGATCCCAAAGCAAATCAACCAACGAACATTTCTCGTATGGGCTTACTGGACCTTTAAAGAAGAAAGAATGAGAGATGTTTTAGTCCTAACTTAAGATCTGGCGAAATGTAGCACAGTTGCTTCCATCAAGTAAGGTGGGTACCATGGATTTACCAACTCTGAACCTGGACATGCCCATTATGATGCACCAGGGCTAGGATAAAAATCCCTGAGCAAAGCTCAACGCTCACTGAGAAGGAAACAATGCATGGTGACCAGAGACGGCGACAACCAGACGGCTGACAGAGCAACAGTGCATCCAAAGAGGGGGTACCATGAGATCAGGCAGGAAGTCCGAATCAAGGGGGTCTGTCCCAAATAGTGGGAACTAGCTGCCAAGTCAGGGTACAGATGCTAGAATGTAGTCACTGAAGGGGGAGGGGGGGTTGTTAGAAGATGCCCAAGCCTCTAATACATAACAGATTGGACTAGACTAGTTGGTAGAGGAGAATTAGTAGAACTGGGACAGAGTAACTAAACCTTGGAACAATGCAGAAACCATGCATCTAAATATGTCAATGAGATCTTGGTGGATGAATAGAAAGAGGAGGAAGCTGGCTGTGGAGTCCCAGAACTAGAGGATGAAGCTGCTGAGATCTTCCAGCCTCACTCCTAGGAACTGAGGGGAAGGTGCTAACATTTATTCAAAACATCCTGCAACCAAAGAACTACATTCAGTGCTTTTCATGTAAGACTCACTTACTCCTTATGAAAATTCTGAGAAGTTATTATTGCCGTTATCAGATGACTAAGCAGAAATGCAGGAATGGGAAAAACTTCTTCAAGGTCTCACAGATACTTCATAGACAAGATGTGCTTTCAAATCTCTTCTTCCTTAACTCTTTACCTTGCTGAGACCACAAACAGGGATCAAGTATGGCCTTACTCTCAGACTTATTTCTAAAAATCTACTGTAATTTTTAAGTGATCCAGGCCATTTCTGTAATTTTTATTCAGACTTCTAATAAGCCATTCTTCCTATAAATAACATTTGACAGGATTTGGAATTTTTACTCAAGAAGTTGTCAGGTTTAAAGGAAAGAACAAAAATTGAGCACACTAATATGCAGGCATTATTTTAAGATTTGTACTTTATGGGGGCAAAAAAACCCGTAGCCATCAAGTCGATTCTGACTCACAGCAACCCTATAGGACAGGGCAGAACAGCCCCATAGGGTTTCCAAGGCTGTAATCTTTATGGAAACAGACTGCCACATCTTTCTTCTGTGGAGCAGCTTGTGGGTTCAAACTGCCAACCTTTTGGTTATCAAAAAAAAAAACAAAAAACCAAACCCAGTGCTGTCGAGTCAATTCCGACTCATAGCAACCCTATAGGAAAGAGTAAAACTGCCCCATAGAGTTTCCAAGGAGCATCTGGCGGATTCGAACTGTGGACCCTTTGGTTAGCAGCCGTAGCACTTAACCACTGCGTCACCAGGGTTTCGTTTTGGTTATCAGGCAAGCACTTTAATCACTGTACCATCAGGGCTCTTTATGAAAAAAAGAGAAAAAAATTATATCATGCCATCGAAATTATTAAAACAGTCATATGCTGATCCATTTCTTCTAAACGCTTAGAATATAATGTAAGGAAAAGAAAAACTGCCAGTAGTATCTAAATCATATAAAAATGTACTGGGGCAAATCAAAACTACAAAGACATACATACAACTTTACACTCGCTGCCCAAACCAAACTCATTTTTTTTTATTATTATTATTGATTACGACCCAAACCAAACTCATTGCCACAGAGTCAATTCTGACTCACAGCAACCCTATAGGAGAGTAGAACTGCCCCATAGGGTTTCCAAGGCTGGAAACACTGGTGGCATAGTGGTTAAGTACTACAGCTGCTAACCAAAGGGTCGGCAGTTCAAATCCACCAGGCGCTCCTTGGAAACTCTATGGGGCAGTTCTACTCTGTCCTATAGGGTCGCTACGAGTTGGAATCGACTCGACGGCACTGGGCTTCGTTTTTTTTTTTTGGAATCTTTACAGAAGCGGACTGCCACATCTTTCTCCCATAAAGTGGCTGGTGGGTTTGAACTGCTGACCTTTCGGTTAGCAGCCCAAAGCTTAACCACTGTACCACCAGGGCTCTTTTCACACTTGTTTAAAAAAAAAAAAAAAAACCCAAACCCCTTGCCATCAGATCAATTCTGACTCATAGCAACCCTATAGGACAGAGCAGAACTGCCCCATAAGGTTTCCAAGGAGCTGCTGGTGGATTCGAACTGCCAACCTTTTGGTTAGCAGCCAAGCTCTCACCCACTATGCCATACTAGCTAGGATAGTTATAATCAAAAAGACAGTAACAAGTGAATGTGGGGACATTGGAACACTCATACATTACTAGTGGGAATATAAAATTGTACAGCAACTTCAGAAATCTGGTAATTCCTCAAAAGGTTAAATTTAGTATCACCATATGATCTAGCCAATTCTACTCCTCAATACATACCCAAAAAAAACATACCCAAGACACTTGAAAACACATATTATTATGGGTTGAATTACGTCTCTCAAAAAAAATATGCTGAAGTCCTAACCCTTTGTTCCTGTGAAGAAATAGGGTCTTTGAAGATGTAATCAGTTAACATGAGATCATACAGAAGTAAGGCAGATTCTAATCCCACCTGAGTGGTGAACTTATAAAAGAGAAGAAAACACAGAAGGACACAAGGGGGAGGCAGCCAAGTGAGGATGCATCTACGACCAAGGAACACTAAGAAATACCTGGGCTTACCATAAGCTAGAAAAGACAAGGAAGCATCTTCCCCTAGAACAGAGGGAGCATGGCACTGCTGATACCCTAAATTCGAACTCCTGGCCTCCAGAAATGTGAGACAATAAATTTCTGTTCTAAAGAACAAGCTACCCAACTTGTGATATTTTGTTACTGCAACCTAGGAAACTAACACACACGTCCACATACAAATTTGTATATTGTTGTTCATAGCACCGTTATTCATGATAGCGAAAAAGTAGAACTAACCTAAATGTCCACCAACTGATGAATGGGTGTCTTAGACTGGGTTCTCTAGAGAGGCAAAACCAGTGAGGTGTATGTGTGTGTACGTATATATAAAGAAAAAGAGAGATGTATCTCAAGGAAATGGCTCACACAGTTGTAGAGCCTGGCAAGTTCCAAGTCTGTAGGTCAGGCATCAGGCTGTAGGCTTCTCCTGACTCTTGTACCCGCAGAGGCTGTTGAACCCAAGATTGGCAGGTAAGACGGCAACCTGCTGGTTCAAATGCTGTGGAGGCCAACACATCCCAAGATCAGCAGGCAGTATGGCAGGCTGCTGGCTCACGTTCCAAGAACTGGAGGTCTGATGATGACAAGCTGATGCAGGATCCAGTGCAAGCAAAAGCCAGCGAGGTTTGTCAGAACGTCCATATATACTAGATGCAGTCCACACTCCTGAGCAAACTCCCCTTAAAACTGACTGGCTTGTCATATCAGAACACATCATGGATGTGATTACATATATCACAAAATGAAGAATAACTACATCATTATGTAACTGCCAAATAACATCATTACATAACTATCAAACTACATCATTATGTAAATCTTAAACCACTGAGAATCACGGCCCAGCCAAGTTGACACACAACCTTAACAATCACAATGGGTAAACAAAATGTGGTATATTCAGACAATGGAATATTATTCAGCCATAAAAAGGAATGAAGTACATGTTACAACATGGATGAACCTTGAAAACATTATGCTAAGTAAACGAGGCCAGACACAAAAGGCCATATATTGTATGATTCCACGTATATGAAATAAAAATAGGTAAATCCACAGAAACAGAAGACAGGTTACTGGTTGCCAGGAGCTGAGTGAAAGGGGAATGGTGAGTGACTGCTAATGGGTATGCAGTTTCTTTCTGTGCTAAGGAAAATGTTCTGGAATTAGTAGTGATGGCTGCACAACTTTGTGAATAAACTAAAACCACTGAATTGTACATTTTTAAAAGGATAGATTTTATGGTATGTAAACTGTATCATAATTTTTTTTTTAAATGCACTGGGAGGGAACAAAGACCAGAAGGATATACCCTGAAGTGGTAACATGTTAATACTAGTGGCATTTGAGCAGGTAATTCTCCTTGAAAGGTTCTGACATTTACACACTATTCAACTTTAACAAGTCACTTCTTGAACCTCTTTCCTCATCTATAAAATGGGAGCAATAATATTAACTTCACAGGTTGAAAAGAGAGTAGTGATGCACATAAAATACTTTTATAAGGCAGATGTCCAAGAATGGTAGCTATATTAGTATTATTATCCAGCTAGCTCTGGAGTGAGAAGGCAGCAGAATGAAAGGCAGTTATGAATCAGTGAATACTCCAAACCACAGGGCCTCCTTGTTTATACTTTTCTTGTATTGTCTGCCATACTCCTCTCCAGAGTCTAAGACATTGTTGGACACATAACGGATACTTTTATTTGACAAATAAGAAGCAAAATGGCCTTCTGGGTCAAACACTCCTACATTTAGAGGCAAGACCTAAAATAGAACTCTTAATTGTTCTCTAATTGTTTCTACTTGAGGCTGGCTACCCGGAGTTCAGTAAATTCTCTGAAGAACAAGAGCTCATTCTTTCAGCAAATCTTTATCAAACACCTACTGTGGGCAAGCCACTGTGCTGGGTGCTGGCATACAACAGTAAGCTTAAGAGACTTAGTTCTTTATAACACTACCATGCAACAGCTGGAAATAAGACATCAAACAAATAAATACACAATTATAAATGCGATATGTCACATGAAGTGGTTCCCAACCTTTTTTTTTTAATAAAAATTGCTTACACAGACCTCAGTCCATAAAGATTTTACCTAATAACTTTTTCCCCAAATCTTTATGAATCAAGACCATATAACTACCAATTAGAGTCCCTGATCAACAAAATATCCCATAGTCACTGCACGGCTTCTATCAATCTGCACAAGAGGAAGAAGTCTAACATTGGATTTACTTACAGAGCTGGGTGGCTGGTAAATGTACAATTTCCAGGAGTTTTTACTTCTGTGTTTCAAGAACTTACAGATTTCCATCCTATCATCAGGGACTAGTGGTTCTCAAACGTGACCCGTTCATCAGAATCACCGAGAGGGCTTGTTAAACCACAGACTGCTGGGCCCCTATCTCAGAATTTCTGAAGAGATCTAGATACGGGCCTGGAGCACCTGCATTTCTTACGAGCTCCCAGGGGATACTGATGCTGGTCTACAACTGAGAACCACCATTCTAGACTAAAAGGCAGGCCTCATGTTTGAACAAAATTAGAATTAGAAGGAAGCTTACAGATTAATTGAGCCTAGGTGGTAGATGAAAACCTGAGCTCAGAAAGGAGAACCAACTCTTTCAAGTTCAAGACTAACCAAGTTATACAGATTTCCTAACTCTCAGATCACTGGCCTTTCTGCAGCCTCCCAGCCAACCGACATCCTCCTGCTGAGCACACTGAAAATATTCCCTTCTCACTGGATTCTGACGTAAACTCATCATTAAAAACACCAGGGGTACGAAATGATATGTCTTCCATTTACTTCAAAATAATGTGGGGTGGGGGGAAGAGGGGAGACAGAAGAATCGAGATTCCCCAAACACTGACAATTATTGAAGCTCGATGATGAGCACAAAGGGAGTCATTATACCAGTCTTCCTACTTTTGAATGTATTTGAAATTTTCTATTATAAAAAACCTAACAAGGATCAGTTGCATCAAAATTTGTTACTGCACATCTCTAAGAGGGCTTGAGTTTTCCCTGAAATACGTTCCCCTGCAAAGGTACATTTTGAACATCTGTGACATCCCAAGTGCTAGGTGGACACTTGAGGGATCCATACAAAATTAAGACACAAATTTCTGTACCCCAAAAAGTCTATAATTTGGTGGGGTAAATAAAATTCAAATTATTGTATTATAGGGATGAATAAGTGGTATAAGAAATAATTAAGAGTAAACTAGATTATATCCTGGGAGCTCTGGTGGCATAATGGTTAAGCACTCAACTGCTAACCAAAATCGGCTGTTTGAACCCACCCAGTGGCTCCATGGAAGACAGACTTGTCATCTGCCCCCATAAAGGTTTCAGCCTAGGAAACCCTATGGGGCAGTTCTACTCTGTCATATAGGGTCGCTATGAGCCGAAATCAACTCAATGGCACCTAACAAGGACAGATTATATCCCACTGAGATTAAGAGGACTGGGGCAAGACTTCACCATTTTTCATTTCATGTCCCTGAAGTTAAAGTTTTATTCCCACTTCCTAAAACCAGTCAAATTTTAGACACGTGCCTTACAAGCAATCAGTGATATTTTATCAAAAGTACAAATGATAGAAAAAGCCCAAATATCTGGTAGAGAAATAGTTAAACAAATTCTAATGTATGCGTATCATGAGACACAAAACAGCTATTTAAAACAGCGTTATCAAAGAAATAACGATAGGCAATATTCATAATATAATTGCTATATGGAAAAACAAGATACACGATGACATAAATACTACGTCATATTATATATAATTTTGATCAATTTTAAAAAGCATATAAATTTAGTTTTTCTATCAGAAAAAAATACACCCAATTATTCACAGTAATTACATCTGGATCACGGACTTCTGAGCACTTAAAAAAAAAAAAAAAACTTTATGTATGTTCTTAAATCTTAGGTCACAAATATATATCACTTCTACAAAGCTCTCCCCGTCCTGTTTTGTTACTTTATCAGTACTTCAAGTCCTCGTTTGGAGTGCAGTTAGCTTTAAAGTACAATTTATCCGTGTATCCAGAAACCAAATCCAAAAACCAAGAGCACCCATTACACAGCCCATAAGCTGAGAAAAGATTAACTGCCTGGGACCTTCATGAAGAAACAAGAGTCCACAGAACTTCCAGAGCAGCCAGCCCAGAGATCCATGAGCTGCCCCTAGCCGGGCCTGATGGTCAGCTTCTCCCACATAAGCCCTAGAAACTTCATTTCCAAGTGCGGAACAGAACCACTAAAGCATGCTGGATGGACGGAGAATGGTAAGTTTACTAAAAGCAAGCCCCCTTCACCCAGTTACTGTGTGGTAAGCCCTTAACACGGTCTGCTTTAAATGTCATGGTCCCTCTCAACTCTTGTGATGATTACGCCCTGGTGCCCCCTGGCACCAAGTTCTCATTCCCTCAGGCCTGGGCAGGGGGCTTGCCCTCTCTCTTTTTGGTACGGTCTATCTTTTCCTTATCATTCTGATTTTCTAACTTTTTACGAGCTTTACTTTTAAACTGACTCTGAACACTCTTAGAACTTCTAAATAATTCAAATATTGAATCCTTAAACACAGTATTGTCAAAAACAAAGTTTTTAATGTCAAATAAAATAGCAGTACTAGAATGAACATCTACAATTACAAAGGAGTTCAGTAAATTGCTTACTAAATGAAAGAGCAATCAACTTCGTATTAAGCATAGAAACTTTTAGACAGGCTCTATGAGATTATAAACTCCCCTATTAAAAATACAGACATTTAAAGTGTAACTGCAAATTACCAAACCGGTAAGAGATTAGAGATATTGTTCATACTGGCTATTTTCATTCATTAAAAACATTTTAAACCACAAATAAATCGTGTGCAATAAAAAGAAAGGCACAATGGAATGTCTTCTTTCTCACTCCATATAGAATTCTTACTCCAGAAATAACAGTGGGGCACAACACTCGCTATGGTTGGGGATTAAAAATGTCACAGATTGCACTGCACACTTTAAGTGAACCAGATTTCAGCAATGAAAGGCTTGCAGAAACATCTCACCTATGTTCAACGTGTTTCCTAGTAATTTCAGCTTTCCTGAGCAAGCCCAAAAACAATGCTCTGGAAGCAAGGGATTGGTTATAAGGAAATTTTTCAAATCGGTCCAGAGATTTAAGAAACCCTTTAGGTGGAATTCTAATTGGCCTTTAAAATTCCCAACAGCATTTTCCTACATAGTGCCGCAAATTAGGTGACAGTGACACAGTATTTACATATGATGACATTTGGATTCCTTCCAAGTCTCCACCTCTCTTCATGTCTAACAATCAGTGTCAAATGCAGGAATTAAAATTCTCCGGGGGAAAAAGTTTTTATTCAAGTTAAATTCACAAGTTTATTGTTTGAGAGGGATAATAAAAAAAAAAGCTCTCAAGCCCCGAAGTAACACTTAACTGTGTAATAAAAGTTTATTAAAGAAATGCTTCAGTATACAAATTAAGCAGTCCGTCTTTTCTGCTGATCCTCTTGACCAAGGATCAAAAGGGGGTTGACAGCAAAATGGCCCAGCATCCTCCTCCATGAATGGCGGTCTCCCGAGCCTCCACACCCACCTCCCACTCCCCTCCGGCATCCTGGTGGCCACACACACACACCCCCACCCACCCACCCACCTACCTACCTTCTTGGACTCCAAGAAGCAGCCTTTATTCCCAGGACCCAAATATGGAACCCAGTTCCTAATCCTCCCCTAAACCAGCCTTTCCAAGTGGAGGAGCCCCTCAAAAACCGTCCCAGGGCGGTTCCAGAAGAAGCCCCGTTTTCTCCCGCGTCCCTAAGAGCTGCGAGATATGTGGCTCCCACCTCAGGCTAAACACAAGAACACACACACACACACCCTCGAAATAGTAAGTATCATTACCGTCATCGTCACTTTTAATAGGTCTCACTCCCTGAGCGCTTACCTTGTGCCAGGCACTGCGCTGAGCCCTTTGCGTGCGCGCGCTCTCACGCGCATCCTCTCGCGCTCTCTCACACACACTCACTCTCACACACTCGAGCGCACACACACACAAACACACGAGGCGGCAGCACCCAGGCCCCCCACACGCCTTTCAGGGCTGAACACGGAAACTTCCGAATCTCCTCGCCAGGACCAGGGCTCGGGAAGTTGCCACGTCCGGCCGCTGCGCGCCCTTCTGTTCCCCGCGGGGTCCACAGGCCCAGGCGCTGCTCTCGGGGCGCGGGGAAAAGTTCACGTCCCCAGGCCCTCCTCTCGGAGCCAGGTGGGCGTGGGCGGCCCGGGCCGGGGCCTCCCGGCGCAGCCCCGCCGCTGCCCGCCGAGCTGGAACCGGCAGCAGGAGCCCGCGCCCGGCCGCCCGGGTCAGCGAGCCCCGCCGCGACGCAGCCCGGGGCCCTGCGCCCCCCGCCGCGCGGCCAGTCCTCGGACCCAGTCCTACCTCGGGCGCTCTTTGTCCTCTCGCGGAGGCTGCCCCTCACCCGTGCGGCCGCCGCCGTCGGAAGCCCGGTCCGAGCCGCGAGTCACACCGACAACTCCCCAGGTTAGGGCCGGAGTCGGGGGCGCTCGGCAAAGCCCGGATTCTACGGAGTCTGGGTAGCAGAGGAGGACTCGACCCCTGACACAGGCCGCCCCCAGAGTCCACTTCTCCGGGTCTTCGGGGCGGCCGCGGAGGAGGGCCGGGCGCTAAGCTGAGCCGCCGGCGTGCTGCAGCTGGGGAAGGGTCCGGGTGCGCGCAGGCTTTGGGGCGGAGCGCGGGGCCGGGGCCCTGGAGGCTGCGAGGCTCCGCGGGGGCGGCCACCCTGGGCCTGGGGCGGCTTCGGGCGGGGGGAGAGGAGCAGGCAGGAGCGGAGCCGCCCGCCCTCAGCCCGAACTCCTGCTCTGGGAGCCGTCGACGGCCGCCACCGGCCTCGCGCCCTGTCCACCGAGGTTCGCCGCCAGCGTCCCAGACCCCTGTTTTACTCTGCCCGCCTTCGTCCTAGCCGAGGACGAGGACCCCGCCGGCCCCCAGACCCCGGGTCCCCGCCTCCCCAGTGAAGGTCGGTCAGCGGTTCAGCCGCCAGCCCTCTCGTCCTGCACTGGTGGGGTCCCTGCGCCCGCCTTGATAAAAGTCAGAAGGAATAAAGGAACCCCCCTCCACCACCACGAGGTGCCCGAGCTGGGCGCGCCAGTGTCCTCTGAGTAAATGTCGCGCTCTTCCCTTTTCTCTCCCAGGGATCCCTCCCAGCAGCAGCCGTCCACCCGCCCCGGTGCACACACACCCCGACATTCTTACGGGACCACAGTTTGAGACCTTCTCCAGCCACAGGCAACTTGGCGGGGAAGGCGGTCGGGACAGAAGTTGAAAGAGCTCTGGAGAATCAAGGTCATTTTACAGCTTGGGGCCCAGGCGCCCAGAGGGGGCATGGTAGGTCAGGCTTCGCGCGTCACTCTCCCACTCCCCACTGCCACCTCCTTCCCCCCATCCCCCTACTCCCCACTTTGCCACTTGGTGGAACCCTGCACGGGGCACCCAAAGCGTTGACCTGGTCAGAGGGTTGGATCCACGCCCTTCTCAACCCGCTATGGCCAGGTTCAAGCAGCATGCGGGGCAGGGGAAGGGGGGGAGGTGTTGCCGGACCCCCAACAGCTGAGGTCAGCGATCATCCCATCAGGGGACCTGCCTGAGGCCAGCTCAAGAGGAAGATTTTTGGAACGAAGGGCACCTGCTGGCGGTAGGGGCAACTTCCCTGGCCCCAGTGTTGGTCAGCAGTGAGTGAATGAAGAAGGAACCAACTAATAATCCCCTAATAAATCTTCGCGGGCCTCGCTGAGGACTGATGCAGAGGTGGCCCGGAGCAACGAGTACAGGGCCAAACTGGTTGCCCTTGGAGTCGAGAGACCCTATAAGACAGAGTAGAACTGCCCCCACGGGGTTTCCAAGGCTGTAAATTTTTACGGAAGCAGACTACTACCCCATCTTTCTTCATCAGGTGAGCGCTGGTGGGTTCCAACAGCCTACCTTTTGATTAGCAGCTGAGTGCTTTAACCACTGTGCTACCAGGGCTCCTAAGCACAGAGCAGGAGTAACACTTAAGGAAGCTTGAGACAAGAAAGAGAACTCCAGATTTCTTTCTCTTTTTAAACAAAAGATAGGCCCTGTGTTTTCTGGACCCAGTGCCAAACAACAGTGTACCCATCTGCCACTCACCCCCGTGACCCTGATTGAGACCTTGGGCCTGTCTAAACAGACAATGTCCTTGCAGACAGGGGAGAAAGTCACAGTTCACCAAACTGGGCAGTTATAAATAAGAAAATGAGGGTTTCCCCCCCTTCAAGTGTGAGCACACACAGTGGGTCCTAGTGTAAGTGCTGCCTGAATGAATCTCTACAGAACTCCTGTACTTTGACAGCACCATCATTTTCTTTTTTATTATTATGAAATAATTCAAATACACACTGTATTTGCCATTTCAACATTTTTTTACACGTACAATTCAATGATGTTAATTCCATTCATCATGTGCAACCATCACCATTATCTGTTTCCACAGTATTCCATCACTATTAACAGAAACGCAGTGCCCCCTAAGCAATGGTTCTCTCTTTCCCCCTCCCTCCTACCCCTGGTAACCACTAATAAACTAGTCTCTGTGCACTCACTGAGCCCTGGTGGAGCCTCGTAGTATAGTGGTTGAGAGCATGGCTACTAACCAAAAGATCAGCAGTTCAAATCCACCAGCTGCTGTTTGGAAACCCTATGGGGCAGTTCTACTCTGTCCTATAGGGTCACTTTGAGTTAAAATTGACTCAAGAGCGATGAGTCTGGTTTGGTTTTGTTTTGGTGCCCTGGTGGTGCAGTTGTTAAGTGCTTGGCTGCTAACCCTAAGGTCAGTGTTTCCACCAGCCATTTCACTGTGGCAATCTGCTTCCATAAAGATTACAGCCTTGGGAACTCTACGGGACAGTTCTACTCTGTCCTAAAGGGTTGCTTTGCGTGGAAATGAATTCCATGGTAATGAGTTTAGTTTGGTTTTGAATACACTTGCCTTATTCCAGATATTTCATGTAAGTGGTATATAATATTTGTCCTTTTGTGCTTGACTTACCGTTTTCAAGGTTCATGTTGTAACATGTATCAGAACTTCATTTCTCATTACTGCTGAGTAATATTCCATTGTATGTATATAGCATATCTTGTTTATCCTTTCATCTCTTGGACATTGAGGTTGTTTCCATCTTGTGAGTATTGCAGATAGTGCTGCAATGAACATTAGTATATGTGTTCCCACTTTCTATTCTTTTGACTATATATCTAAGAGTTGAATTGCTGAGTCGTAAGGTAGTTCTATGTTTACCTTTCTGAGGAACCTTCACGCTGTTTTCCACAGTGACTATGTATGAGTTCCCATTGCGCCTGCATTTTAAGTTGCCTCCTGCAATCCAAAAATTCTTCAAGAGGCGTAAGGGAACAGTGGAATTTGGCAGCCAGTGCAGGACAGCTGGGGAAGAGCTTTGGGGTAGGGATCTGTCAGGCAGCCTTTGACTGGCACCACCTACATCAGCAAAGGATTCCATTCATTGAACATGTCTTATGTGTAAGACACTGACTTAGGCAGATATACCCACGTTATCTCATTTTATTTAAGCCTCACCTGTGAGGTAGAAATTATCATCCAGGCTAGAACACACAGCTACTAAGTGGCAAGGCCAGGTTTTAACCCGAGATGTTTCTGACTCTAAAGTCCAAGCTCTTAACCACACATCTAACCTACACCGTACATGCAGACTCAGCCAGGCTTAGTGATATTTAGTATTATTTTAAATTCTGATTTTTAACATGATATAGAATACTTAAGTGACTATTTGAATAAATAGTTCAATATTTGTTGTTTAATACACCAACTTTATGGAGATTTATTCACTCAATAAATATTTATTGCTCACCTACTCATATGTGGGCAGCGTTGTAGGAGATACAAAAACCAATCACTGAGACCCAGCTTAACAACAAAAAGACAACCCAATCAAAAAATGGGCAAAGAACTTGAACAGACAGTTCACCAAAGAGGATACTCAAATGGCCAACAAGCACAAGAAAAGAGACTCAACTTCCTTACCATTAGAGATGCAGATCAAAACCTCAATGAGGTACCACTTCATCCCTATGAGAATGGCAGTCACCAAAAAAAAAGGAAAACAATAAGTGTTGGTGAGGTTGTGGAGGAACTGGAACCTTCATCCATTGCTGGTGGGAATGTAAAATGGTGCAACCATTCTGGAGAACAGTTTGGCACTTCCTCAAAACATTGAACAAAGAACCACCATATGGCCAGCAATCCCAGTCCTAGGTATATAACCAAAAGAAGCGAGGGTAGGAACACAAACAGAAACCTGTACACCAATGTTCATTGCGGCACTTTTCACAATAGCCAAAGGTGGATGCAACCAAAATGTCTGTCGATAGAGGAATGGATAAACAATGTAGTATATACACACAATGGAAATCTACTCAGCCATAAAGAGAAATGAAGTCCTGGGGCATACCACAACATGGATGAACCTTGAAAACATGCTGAGCAAAAAAAGACATCCACCAAAGGGCAAATACTGTATGATCTCGCTTATATGAAATAAGTATATAGAAACCAGAAAAGAGTAATGGTTACTGGGGTGGGAAGGAAGGGAAAAGGGGCAGTTTTTGTTTAGGGGGCGCTGAGTTTATGTTAATGGTGGTAGAATAATTTGGAAAAGGAGGGCGAGAAAGGTTGTACGTCTTTCAGAATGTCACTGAATTGTATGTAGAAATTGTTGAGTTGGTGAATGTATCGTTATGTATAGTTTCACCACTATTTAAGAACAGAAGTGAGACATGGTTTAGTGGGGAAAACAAATTGCACAAATAATACAAGCAGGATGTGTAGACGTGGCTCCTCCAAACTGGTTGAGAGTCCCTGCCTTGGTTCTCCACAGCAGCCTGCACTCACCTCTATCACAAAGCTTCTTACACAATTGTGTGATTTTCTATTTATTTGTCAATGCCCCATACTGGACCATGAGTTCCCTGAGGGCAGGGTCTGTGTCTCATCCGTCTTCCTGTCCTTAACACCTGGAAAAAAGGAGGTTCTCAATAAGTATTTCTTAAATGAATAAACATATGAATGAAAACGTGTGAAGGCCCTACAGTGAATATGTCTCAGATTTTTTTAAGGATAAACTTATTTCCATATACTTTTTATTACATGTATAGTGAAATGTGATTTGATTTTTAGATCTATGTAAAAAAAAATTCAGAGCCATAAATTCACAAATCAATAAAACTTCTTTGTCAGACCACGTATCACCTTTTAAAAAAATACATGTATATATATATATATATACAGTCAACATAGCTCTATTAGGGGGCTGCAGAAGGCTTCTTAGAAGAAGCAATGTTTAAGCTTTCTCTCCAAGGATGAATAAGACTGTCATAAAGAGGGAAGGTGAGTGGAGAGAAAGGGCCTTTCCAGATGAAGGGAGAAGTGTGAGCCCAGCTCAGAAGCAGAAGAGCGCATTTCAGAGACCTGCAAGATATCAACAGTGTAAGATCAGCCTGGAATAGAAAGTCAGGGCCAGAAGGTGCAAGGACAAGCCCAGAGTTCTGGCTGAAGAACAGAAGCTTCACTCACTGAGAAAGTATTTGAAAAGGGATGTGAGATGATCCATGATTATCACAAGAATACTTATATCCCAGAAATGATACTAAGGAGGATACTTTCCAAACATGTAGGCTGTCTGTGCTATTCATTTAATAAATATTTACTGAGCATCCATTATGTGCTGGTATATATTTGAGTATAAGTAGAAAAAAAAAATCCCTACCCTCAAAGGCTATAGCCAACATCTCATTTCAATGACTCCAGTAAAAACATGTACTGAATAACAATATCAAATTAACATTAATGGATACATTTGCTCTACAGCTTAGTTATAGAGCTCTGGTGGTGTGGTAGTTAAAGTGCTAAGCTGCTAACCTAAAGGTCCTGAAAGATCAGTGGTTCAAACCCACCAGCTGCTCCACAGGAGAAGCCTGTGGCAGTCTGTTTCCCTAAAGATTACAGACTTGGAAACCCTACGAGGCAGTTCTGCTCTGTCCTGTAGGGTCACTATGAGTTGGAATGGACTCCACAGCAGTGGGTTTGGTTTTGGCTTTTGGTAAGGTTTGGTTAGCTACTACAATTGTTAAACCAATAATCACTAAAAGAAATGCCCTTGCATTTTATCAAGCAAATAAAATTCTGTAGAATAGGGTCAGCAAACTTTTTCTTAAAAGGGCCAGAAGTAAATTGTTATGGTTTGGATTATGTCACCTCCCCCCTCAAAAAAAATATGTGCAGTAAATCCTAACCCCATTACCTGTGGTTATAATTCCATTTAGGAATAGATTTTCTTAATGAGGCAATATTAGTGTAGGATGTGTCTTAAATCAATCTCTTTTGAGATATAAGGGAGCAGATTAAGCAAGCAAGCACAGACAGAAGGGGAAGATACGTGCTACATGATTTCCAGGCAACCAAAGAATGGAAGCTAAAAAAGAGAAGGACCTTCCCAGAGAGTGGACAGAGAGAGAGCCTTCCCATAGAACTGGCACCCTGAATTTAAACTTCCAGCCTCCTAAATTTCTGTTCGTTAAAGCCACCACTTGCGGTATTTCTGTAACAGCAGCACTGTATAACTAAGACATAAATATTTTAGGCTTTGTGGGTCAAGAGGCAAAACTGAGGCTATTACATAAGTGCTTACATAATCATTTAAAATGTCACCTTTTTAAAAAACGTAAAAAGCTTAGCCTTTGGTGAAGGGTAAGACCGTACACAATACTGGGGGAGCCAGCACAGCTTGTACAAGGCAAGGTCATGGAAGCTCCATAAAATAAAAAAATTTTTTTAAATTTTTGTTTTTTTTATAGATACATCCAAACTCCCTGCGGGATAGAATTACTGGGCTGAGGGATGTGGGGGCCATGGTCTCGGGGAACATCTAGCTCAATTGGCATAACATAGTTTGAAAAAAAATGTTCTACATTCTACTTTGGTGAGTAGTGTCTGGAGTCTTAAAAGCTTGTGAGCAGCCATCTAAGATACTCCACTGGTCTCACCCCGTCAGGAGCAAGGAAGAATGACGAAAACTAAAGACACAAGGGAAAGATTAGTCCAAAAGATTAATGGACCACATCTACCACAGCCTCCACCAGACTGAGTCCAGTATAAGTAGATGGTGCCCAGCTACCACCACTGACTGCTCTGACAGGGATCACAATAGAGGGTCCCCAACAGAGCTGGAGAAAAATGTAGAACAAAATTCTAACTCACAAAAAAAAAAAGCTAGACTTGCTGGCCTGACAGAGACTGGAGAAACCCCAAGAGTATGGCACCGGAATACCCTTTTAGCTCAGTAATGAAGTCACTCCTGAGGTTCACCCTTCAGCCAAAGATTAGACAGGCTCATAAAACAAAACGAGACTAAAGAGGCACACTAGCCCAGGGGCAAGCACTAGAAGGTGGGATGGGACAGGAAAGCCGGTAATAGGGAACCCAAGGTCGAGAAGGAAGAGTGTTGACATGTCGTGGAGTTGTAAACCAATGTCACAAAACAATATGTGTACTAATTGTTTAATGGAAGCTAGTTCTGTAAACCTTCATCTAAAGTACAGTAAGAAAAAAAAAGTTAAAAAATGATTGCAAAAATAGAAAAAAAGCCTTCTTACCTCAAAAAAAAAAAAACACCCAGGCAACTGACCAAACATTTAAAAAGGCAATTACTTTCTATAAAGACAGATAAATATGATTTGGCTCATAAAAATGAACATTACGTTGCTGCTAAGAAAAAATTCTTAGGCAGATGTCCCATACCGTAGCTAGTTAACACAATGGCTTTTGGGGGGAGGCATTCAATCCTGCTTTCAAAGATCTATAATGAATTTCAGAAATCCAAGGACTCCTGATTAAGAATTAATTAGAAAAGAAATAAGATTCAATGAAACGGTTACATGTGATTTTCTTGCTTTCTAAATTACCTCCCAGCTCCTAGTTAATCTGTTTAAATACCAACACACAGATACAAATGATTAGATTCATTTTTCCTGGAACTGAGCCTGAGCCACTTATTTCATGTCTTTATGAAACTTGAACCAAAACTTGAAAAAGTAATTAAAGGAGCAGAATGAAACTGGTTTAAAAGGTTGTTGACAAGAATAGGGCCAAACTAAAAAACGTTGGTAGCCAACGTGGAACTTAAAAGTGAGCTGTCGGATTGCAGAAGAAAGCTCCCTAGGGGTAGAAAGAATTGCAGGGGAAGTAGAGGGAGCTCTTACCAGATGCCTCTTCTCAGAGGTAGAGGGCAGCTAATTTTTTGCCTCGAGGCAGAGACAGAGGATACAAGAAACTAGGCTCTGCCATCCATTTCTCTATTGAATATAATTCTGATTTTAAGTATGCCAAGACAAGTTTAAAAATGCCTCTGTTTAAAATACAAATGTCATTCAGCATTTAAAGTCACGTTATAAATAAATATGTATGATCTTGGAAAGGTATATCCAGTATATGGTTCAGTGTTAAGTCATAAAGCTGTACATACAGTATGAGCTTTTTTTTGTTTGTTTGTTTGAAAATGTATTTGTATGTTTGTAAGTAAAACGTCCAAAAGACGTTGTAGCAGAATATTGTTACCTACCGCAAATCTCTTCCCCTTTTCTTCTTTGCTCATTGAACCCCAAGTTTGTTCAGGTATTCACCTTTCAGGGAAGGGGTCTATATCCAGAGCCTAGCTAGAACTTAACTCCAAGTCAATTATGGTAATACCAGTGATTGGTTTAGTGGGAGCCATGTGATTTTGTTCTCGCCAGTAAAACATGAAGGGGAGTCTGCTGGGGAGCTTCTAGGAAAAGCTTCTTTGCTGATTAAAAAAAAAAAAATTACAGAGGAGGATGCAAGGAAATGGGAACCCTCATACATTGGTGATAGAAATGTAAAATGGTGCAACCACACTGGAAAACTGTCTGGCAGTTCCTCAAAAGGTGAAACATGGAGTTACCATATGACCCAGCAATTCCACTCCTAGGGAATATACCCAAGAGAAATGAAAGTATATGTCCACACAAACACTAATACATACACAGATGTTCATAGCAGCATTGTGTATAATAACCAAAGAGTGGAAACAACCCAAACGTGCATCAAGTGATAATGGGTAAAGAAAGTGTGGTATATCTACATAATGGAATATTATTCAGCAATATAAAACAAGGAAGTACTGATACATGTTACAACATGAATGAGCCTGGAAAATACTACACAATGCGAAAGAAGCCAGTCACAAAAGACCACATACTAGATGATTCCATTTATATGAAATGGCTAAAATAGGCAAATATATAGGGACAGAAAGTAGACTAGTGGTTGCTAGGGCTGGGGCGGCAGAGGGGATTGTTGGGGGAAAATGGGGAGTGACTACTAATGAATGCTAAGTTTCTAATTGAGGTGATAAAATGTTCAAAAATTGATTGTGATGATAGTTGTACAACTTTGTGAATATACTATATCAAAATACTGTATTTTAAAAGGGTGAACTGTATAATTGATGTATGTGAATTATATCTCAATAAAGATGTTGAGAGAAAGAGGGCCAGTCACAAAAAAAAAAAAATGAACCATTGGTCTCCAAGCCCATTCAGTCAAAGCAGAGGCATTCTCCAAGGGGCCATGAGGTCAGCAAGGCAATTAGACATGGCTTCTGGGCACATTGGTTTCTTTGCAAAGCATTATCCTAAAGAGTCACACACACATTTCTTCTCACACATCTACACGCCTGCACACACGTTCTGTCCTTCGCACACACATTCTGTCCTTCGCACACACACACACACACAATCTCCTTGCACACATTTTCCCCTTCCATATCTATACATGAACCACACATTTATGTCTTACACTCTTATCTACTTCCTTAAATACGTACAGAAACCCTGGTGGCGTTGTGGTTAAAAGCTACAGCTGCTAACCAAAAAGGTCGGCAGTTCAAATCCACCAACCATTCCTTGGAAACTATATGGGGCAGTTCTTGTCTGCCCTATAGGGTCGCTATGAGTTAGAATCGACTCCAAGGCAACGGGTTTGTTTTTTGGTTTTTAAATGCATACAGCACACATGCTTCAAGTGTGTACAGCACTTCTTTTCACATACATGCATGTCTCATACATGCATTTCTTTCCACAGACACCAAATGTTTCTCTCTTTCATACACACACACACACACGTGCTGTCTCACACAAACATTTTTTCCCTGACTATATACATTCTTCTTGCACCCACATTTCTATTTCTTACAGACCCAACTCTTCTTATACATTTTTCTACCATACACGTATTTTCTCACCACCACACCCAGATACAAATTCATTCTCTCGCCATTTCTATATCTGGCTATCTCTTCACAAATATATACTCGGTCTTATTCGTTTCTTGTCTTCACACAATACTGCTTCTCTTGTCCTCACGCTTGTCAAAATCGCCAAATTAAAATGCCATAGAGTGGAATCGAATAAAGCCTTTAGAAGGCCCCCGTTTGTGTACTTCAAATAGTTTGGCGTCATTTTTTACGGCACACCACTTGTTTCATGTAAAGGGCACTTCTACATAGCTTGAGGGCACTTAGAGATATCTATCTTAAAATAAATGTCACCATGTGAAACCTGGCTTATGTTGTTAACTATAATTTTTTGTGGAGAAAGCGTTTCTGTCAGCGTAGGAAAATACTGAAGCCCAGCTTGCTTAAATTATCCCAAAATGTGAATGGGTAGGATCTGACTTTTTTTTTTGCCCCTGGTTTCAACCACAGATACTAAATCCCACCCTGGTGACTAATCCTAGTACATTTGAGGCCTGGGTGTAGCCATTCCTCACTTGTAACCTTAAACTCAAATCCAACTGCACCCCCACTTCACCTAGACCTCACCAGGGAAATTGACCACCCTAAAATCATAGGCCTTGTTCAATGGGCCTCCCTAATGAGTGGGAATCCACTGGAGGGCAGCTAACCAACAACAACAACAAAGGTGAATCTAAGAGCCCCTGGGTGGCACAGATGGTTAAGAGCTTGACTAGTAACCAAAAGGTTGGAGGTTCAAACCCAGAGGCACCTTGGAAGTAAGGCCTGGTGATTTACTTCTGAAAGGTCACAGTCTTTAAAAACCTGTGAGGCACAGTTCTACTCTACAGCACATGGGGTCTCAATGAGTAGGAATCCCCTCTACAATACATGGGCCTCCATGAATCTGACTCTGCTGAGACTGGTTCGGTTTTTTGTTTTTTTTGTAAGGTGAACCTGCTGCCATCTAGTGGAAAATAGAGGAATTTAATGCACTTTGAATTCAGTACATTTCAACAAGTTACAGCTAGTCTATAAAAACACTACTTGAGTCATCTTAAAAAAACCAGAAAACCCAAACCCATTGCCCTCGAGTCGATTCAAACTATAGCGACCCTGTAGGACAGAGTAGAACTGCCCCATAATGTTTCCAAGGAACGCCTGGTGGATTCGAACTGCCGACGTTTTGGTTAAACGCTAGGCCACCAGGGTTTCCTGAGTCATCTTGGTTGGTATCAAATATTAGATAGATAAAACAAGGGAAGGACTCAGAAGGGCAAAATTAATTTGGTATTTCATGAGGTAGTGTGTGGAAGGTAATCATATGAATTAAAAAAATAACGTTGCCATCGAGACAATTCCGACTCATAGCAACCCTATAGGACAGAGTAGAACTGCCCCATAGGGAGCCCTGGTGGTGAAGTGGTTAAGAGCTCAGGCTGCTAATCAAAAGGTTGGTGGTTCAAATTTATCAGCCACCCTTTAAAAAACCCTATAGGAGCAGTTCTACTGTATCGTACAGGGTTGCTATGAGTTGGAATTGACTCAAGGGCACTCAACAATGACATAGGGTTTCCAAGGACTGGGTGGTGGATTTGAACTGCTGACCTTTTGCTTAGCATTTAAATAGAACACATATAATATCTTTAAGACATTATAAACAAATTAAATCGTACTTGCATAGAATTGAAATGAAATAGAATGTAGGAATCGAACTTTGATGGGACTTTCTTTAAAAATCTGGTTGCACAGAGAATCTCTCTGATGGTACAAGAGAAAAGTGGGAGGCAGACCTCAAATTCTAGTAAAAAGACCAGACTTAATGGTCTGACTGAGACTGGAGGAACCCCAGAGGTCATGCCCCCTAGACTCTCTGTTAGCCCAAAACTAAAACCATTTGCAAAGCCAACTTTTCAGACAAAGATTAGACTGGACTGTGAGACGTAAAATGATACTGGTGAGGAGTGTGCTTCTTAGCTCAAGTAGACACATGAGCAGCTGCTGTCTGAAGGCGAGATGAGAAGGCAGAGGGGCACAGGAGCTGGGTGAATGGAAACGGGAATACACGGTGGAGAGAAGGAGTGTGCTGTCACATTTTAGGGAGAGCAACTAGGGTCATATAACAATGTGTGTATAAGTTTTTCTTTGAGAAACTGGCTTGAATTGTAAACTTTCACTTAACACGCAATAACAAAAAAAAATCTGGCTGCAGCCTAGGTACATGTTAACAGTTTAGCACTGGACTTCCATAACAAGAAAAGGTGAAATTACACAAAGATTAAGTGAAACGGTGCTCTGTTCCAATAGTGTATACAGAAGTCAGTCATTGTGTCAGGTGTGCAGCAGCACTTAAGCACCACCCTCCTACTCTCCGATCACAGTTACAGAACAATATTACATAGGACTAGAGACAATGTCAAGGGCATAAACGATAGCATTTTAGGTGTCTGTACTCATCATACTTGAGCTCATCATTCTTTCTCTTTTTCTCTAAAAAATACATCTTGGGAGTTTATTCTCCCAGGGATCTATGCAACAGTGGATAGCATATCAGAATTATTATTATGTACAAAAAAACTTCCGTCTAGCTCACCGATATCAGACCTTTAGCCAAAATGACTGGAAGACCATTGACAACATAGCCAAGAGAAATTGCTGTTCCAGCAGGCAGGTAGCCTTTTCGTGTACAGCTTCTTTTTTTCAAAAGCATTAGGATTTTTGCTGGAGGCATGTATTAATACAGGGTAGACGATGCTGTTCCTTAAAGGCTAAGTGAAATTTTATTTGCTTTCTCATATTTCTCACACCCAAATCCTACCTTAGCCCTTTCTAGAGGGAAGACAGATTGGTACACCTCCTATGGGGGACAATATGATAATATCTACTGAAATCACCAGTGCCCCTAACCTCTGACCCAGTGATTCACTCCTAGTGATTTAGACAGGCTCACACATGAGTGAAATAATGTCTGCATGAGGTTGTTCTATGTTCAGTGTTTTTGTGGTGGGAAAATGTTAGAAATAACTTAAGTGTTCATCCTTAGGGAACTGCCTGGGTGATTTATGATAAAATACACAAAGTGCAATACTCTGTAGACATAAAGAAGAGCGAAGAAGATCCTTACTACACCATTAGGGAACAACCTTCAAGTTTGGATAATATTTTGGTGGGTTAAAAAAAAAAAAAGGCAAGAAATAGAATGATTTAGCGTGTAAAAAATGGAAGAATATTAGAAATGATTATTTGTGCATAGACTATTTCTGCAAAAATACACAGGAAGCCTCCAAATGGTAGCCTCCAAAGAGAGGACTTGGCTGATGAGGGATAGGAGCAGGAGGGAGATTTTTTATTTTATACTCTTTTATACCTTTTAAAAATTTTGAGCCATGTAAATACCTCCTCAAAAAAATTAATTAAAACTTTCTCTGTTTGGTTAATTTGCCTTAACCAAAATCTCTCAGTGGCCCAATGATACTAATTTTTTTTTTTTTTTTTGGTATCATAAACTTACGTGCTGAAAATCAGTATGATTATTCTCTAATATTCGGCCACATTTTTATGTGGTGAAAATATACACGGCAAAACATAAGACCATTTCTATGGATGCAATTCAGTGTCATTGCTTACATTCTTCAAGTTGTACAACCATCCTTGCTATCTTTTTCCAAATTATTCCACTGTCATTAACATAAGCTTACTGCCAACTAAGTTTCTTATCTAACCTTTCAAGTTGCTGTTGTCAATTCCACTGCCATTAACATAAACTCACTGCCAACTAAGCTGCTTATTTAACCTTTCAAGTTGCTGTTGTCAATTCCACTGTCATTAACATAAACTCACTGCCAACTAAGCTTCTTATCTAACCTTTCAAGTTGCTGTTGTCAATTCCACTATCATTAACACAAATTCACTGCCACCTAATCTTCTTATCTAACCTTTCAAGTTGCTGTTGTGAATTTGATCAGGTATAGATAATTCTTTAAAAGATCATGAGGCACAAACACAAACATCCTTTACTAATTAAGCTAAACTTTTGTTTAGTGTAATGATGACTTCAGGAGGTAGTTTCAATTTAAGACTGAAAGATTACCGCAGGGCAATAGTTTCAGGAGGGTCATCCAGCCTCAATAACTCCAGTCTGGATTCTATGAGAATTTGAGATTCTGTTCTACATTGCCCCTCCCCCTTTTTATCAGGATTCTTCTATAGAATTTCTGATCCGAACATTCAGTAATGGTAGTTAGGCACCATCCAGTTCTGGTTTCACAGCAAAGGTGTCCATTGTTCATGAAGGCAATTAGCCAGGCATTTCAGTTCCTCCTCTAATTCTTGACTCTCCTTCTTCCTCTCCTGCTCCAGGTGAATAAAAACCAATTGGTGTACCTTGGAAGGCAATTTTTTCCCCCTTTTGGGAGGAGGTACTATAGTTTATCTTTTTCCCTATGTAAATAGTTACCGAACAAAAGATTTTGAGTTTTTTGACTGTATTTCTTCCTTCAACAAAATTAACTCAAATGGATTTTTATCATACATATCCTCACAAATGAAAAATAAAACCAAAAACCAAACCTGCTGCCGTCGAGTCGATTCCGACTCATAGCGACCCTATAGGGCAGGGTAGAACTGCCCCATAGAGCTTCCAAGGAGCAGCTGGCGGATTCGAACTGCTGACCCTTTGGTTAGCAGCCATAGCACTTAACTACTACACCACCAAGGTTTCCATATGAAAAATATAGAGGAAAAATTCAAATGATTAATCTGAATGATTACCAGTGGAGTTATGCTTTGGTAAAATTTTTTAAAAAATTAAATTTGAACTATGCAAATTTATGCCAGATGAATTGCCAGAGATATTACAACATGGAGGGCAAATTTTCCTGTTCTTTATTAATTTAACTTCTGAGGATTCCCAATGCTGACTATACAGCATTCTTTCTCCAAATTAAAACCAATTTAAACCTGTAATATTTAAGAAATCCTAAGAAAGTTAGTGTTACTCAGCATTAAAATCAAGCAGGTAAAAAATAGAAGGTACCACTTACCAATAGTTGGATAACACTGAATCAAAATAAATTTCATTCTAAGATTTCCTTAAAAGATTTAAGACAAAATATTGTCTTTATATTTTTATTGTCATGCTCTGCTTTAGAATTTACATTTCAAATCAGCATAGTAAAGTTTTTTTTTTCCAAAATACTATTTTGTTATTTATAATGCAATGTACTTTGTCAATATAGAAGCATTATTAAAGGTACTGGTCCAAGGTGCAAGGTCATCAAACTACATATGGGGAGTGGGTCAGCTGCGCACCTCAGGGAAGGCTTCTCTGAGGGATGGTTTCTGTGTGGCACAGGCGGTTTGCCCCCTAAAGGTTGATGGGCCAAACCCACCCAGCAGTGCTGCAGAAGAAAGTCCTGGAGATCTGCTTCTGTAAAGATTACAGCCAAGAAAACCCTATGGGGCATAGTTCTACTCTGTAACACATGGAGTCGCCATGAGTTGGAATCAACTTAGCAGCAATGGGTTTGGTTTGGGTTTGCTCTCTTGAGGTAATGATGTCTAAGGATGAGGAGTTTGCTGGAGGAAATATCAATGGGATAATGTTCTAGGCCAAGAAAACAATAGGTGAGAAGACTCAGAGATGAGAATAAGCTTTTGAGGAATTGATAGTTCAGATGGCTGGACCACAGAGATCAGCACAGCCAATCAATGGCCCATGACAGCCCACGACAGATGGCAGAGGCAGTCTGACCGGGATAGACCTGTAGTCAAGTTACCAGTTTACAGAGGGAAATACTAAAACGGGATATGATACAAGGTGCAGTACACTGACAAATGTTAAGCAGAGGAGTGATGTGATCAGATCTGTGCTTTAGAAAAGTTTCCCAGGCCAGGTAAGTTCTCTAGTTGCGAGAAAGAAAAATTCAGTTGTTTCCTTTGAACAGTGATAGAGAGGGTGGGTCAGTTGTAGGTGGGGAGACCAAAGACAGGGAGATGAAGTAGGACACAGTTGTAATAGCCCAGGAACAATGACATGGGGACAGTCGTGGGGGCAATGAGAATCAGGAGGAGGAGGAGGAGGAGGAAAGAGAGTGAAAACCCTTTTTGGAGATTGGACTAATGAGAACCCACGCCTACCCTTTCTCTTCCCTTTGTCCCTTTCCTATTGATACTCACTAAGGCGTAAGGCAATAGTTCATCTTTCCCACATTTCTCTTCTGACAGGCTTTCATGGGGATTTGCCCTTGTGGGTGTATTTGACTGTAGGCTTGCCTTTGAGTTTCCTTTCAGAAGCAGGAGGCAGATACTGTTGCTGAGTGGGGAGACTGAATCAGTTTGCCTGCACCAATAAAAACTCTGGTGGGCGGGCATCTTCTTCGAGGTTCTCCGTAAATCCTGTCAAGTTCTGAACAAAACTCAGAACAAAGAGTTAACTGTGCCTCTCTTTGCTCCATTTAATGTAATTTTAGAACGCGTCTTAGTCACAGGTGAAGGGAGCTTTGAGATGATTAGAAACACCCCCTGTTAAACTGTGCAGCCTGTGCTACCACGGAAGACTATGAGCCAAGGACTTTATGTTTATTCTATCTCATACAACAGGGTTTGTATTACACAGGGACTCCTACCCTCAGTTTACAGTTAAAGAAACTGAGGTCCCTAAAGTTTAAGTCGCTTGCCAGCAAGGGCTGATAATGTGTCGACGCAGGGCTCCAACCCAGGCTTGTCTGTTCCCTTCCACCTGTGGCATAATGGTTAAGTGCTATGGCTGCTAACCAAAAGGTCAGCAGTTCAAATCCACCAGGTGCTCCTTGGAAACTCTATGGGGCAGTCCTACTCTGTCCTGTAGGGTCACTATGAGTCAGAATTGACTCGACGGCAGTGGGTTTGGTTTTTGTTTTGGCTTCCACCATGCCACCCCTCCTCTCCAGCCAAGCGTGTGCTCTGGATCTCTGTCACTTTCATCTCAACTTCCTAAAAAGTGGGCTGATCTGGAAAGTAAAAGACCAAGATTCCAGTCACAGCTCTGGTAAGAGACCATCTTCACGATCTTAGGCAAGCTACTTAACCTCTCTGTTCTCAATTTTCTCACCTGGAACCTAAAAGGATTTTACTAGTTACCTACTTAGTTACCTAGTGCTGCCATAACACAAATACCACAAGTGGGTTGTTTTGAAGAACAGTAGTAATTTATTTTCCCACAGTGCAGGAGACCATAAGTTCAATCAGGGTCTCAGCTGTATTGATTCTTTCCGTGAGCCTGGCTCCTAGCTTCTGGCATCTGCTGGCAACCCTTGGCATTTATTTGCTTATAGACAGTTCTTACATGTCATCTGTCTTCCCTTGTGTGTGTGTCTCTGTGTCTATTCTGGTCTCTTTATGACTCAGAAGTATTTAGGTTTAGGATCCACCCTGCACTGGTATGACCTCAACTGACTGATTACATTAGATTGTGTTATGGAGGGCCACTACATTACATTAAAACAAAAAAACCAAACCTATTGCTGTGGAGTTAATTCTGACTCATAGTAACCCTATAGGACAAGTAAAACTGCCCCAAAAGGTTTCCTAGGCTGAAATTTTTATGAAAGCAGACTGCTACATTTTTTTCCCATGGAGCGGCTGGTGGGTTCAAATGGCCCACATTTCAGTGAGCAGCCAAATGCTTTAGTCACTGTGTCACCAGGGCTCCTAAACTGCCATAAATGTTAGGTAATTACTAGAGAAAGAAATTAAAGTCATCAACAATATCATTCTACTTCGGTCAACAACGAATGTCCATGGAAGCAACCGTCAAGAAATCAAACAAAGTACTGCACTGGGCAAATCTGCTGCAAAAGACCTCTTTAAAGTATTAAAAAGCAAAGAAGTCACTCTGACAACTAAGGGGTCTTTGTAATTGCTTCACATGCATGTGAAAGCCAGACAACAAAAAAGGAAAACCAAAGAAGAATTGACACATTCAAATTGTGGTGTTGGCAGAGAATACTGAATATACCATGGACTGTTGGAAGATTGAACAAATCAGTGTGGGAGAAAGCACAGCCAGAATGCTCCTTAGAAGCAAGGATGGCGAGTTTAACTTGATTAATTTTAGACATGTCATCAGGAGGGCCCATCGCATTTGGTAAAGTAGAGGGTCAGCAAAAAAAGAGGGAGACCCTCCAGGAGGTGGACTGACACAGTGGCTGCAACAATGGGCTCAAGCACAGCAACAATCATGAAGATGGTGGCAGGAGCAGGCAATGTTCACTTCTGTTACACGTAAGGTTGCTGGGAGTCAGAGCTGAGTCTACAGCAACTAACAACAGCAATGACTCCTCCAGCCCTCACAGGACAATGTACATTAGAGACACCATGAGATAGCCATGGACATGGAGAAGATATCATTAGGGTGACCCCCAATCTTGATACCCGTAAAGCAGATTCGCCTTCTCTTTCCCTGGCTACTCCCTCTTAGTTACCTTTGTCATTGTTGTTGTTGTTTAGTTTGAAAACAAAAGCATAAAATATGCTTATTACAAACAATTGTAACAGCTTGAGCCAGTTTTTTAAATGTGGATGTTCCTCTGGGCTCCATCTCTGGCCTTGCCCCACCTTGCTCTGTTCATGCTCCCTGAATGATCCCATCCATTCCTGAGCCTCAACTACCCAAATTGCCATTTTAAGTCTTTCCTTAAGTCCAGTCAACCCCCAAGGTCTGCCTCTTCCACCTCTACCCTCTACATCTGGAATCTATTTCTCTCCATTTTCCCTAATACCTGCACAGTTCAGGCCATTGGAAGCTGTCTTTTCAGTTGCTACAACAGCCTCCTAAACATTCTCTGTGTCTCCAGCTTCACTCTCCTAATATATTTCTGAGGAGCCCTGGTGGAGCAGTGGTTAAGCACTTGGCTGCTAACCTAAAGCTCAGAGGTTCAAACCCACCAGCCCCTCCACTGGAGAAAGATGAGGCAGCCTGCTTTCGTAAAGATCACAGCCTTGGAAACCCTATGGGGCAGTTCAACTCCTTCCTATAGGATCGTTATGAGTCAAAATCAACTCGACAGCAGTGGGTTTTAATAATTCCCTATATCACCACCACTCACCTACCTTAACTACTAGAACAATTTTTAAGATCTAAGAATACATGTGCTGGGATGAGACGTATATGCAGGAAGTTATAACAGCTGGCAAATATTTAGCTTGATTGCAGTGACCATTGATGTTTGTTCTAAGCGTTCAATCTCAAAACACTGCATTAAAAAGTCAACCTTGACTTCAATCTAGCTAGGATATCAGGCACATAGAAGGGGCCAGGGATTGGTTACTCACATGGAAAATGAGGGGTTACACTGGGCCAGTGCCTCGAACAGTGCACCCAAGCCCACGGAATTTCTGATTCAGTAGGTTTAGAATAGGGCGAAGGAGCCCTGGTGGCACAATGATTAAGTGCTCGGCTACTAACCGAAAAGTTGACAGTTCAAACCCACCAGCCACTCTGCAGGAGAAAAGAGCTGGTGATCTGCTTCCGTCAAAATTTTAGCCTAGGAAACCCTGTGGGGCAGTTTCTGTGAGGCATTTCCTTACAGATCTCTGGGGAGGAAATTTTAAAGTAGGAAAAAAAAAAAATTCCGTTGAGTCGATTCTGACTCATAGCAACCCTATAGGACAGAGTAGAACTGCCCCATAGAGTTTCCAAGGTATGTCTGGTGGATTCAAACTGCTAACCTTTTGGTTAGCAGCCATAGCACCTAACCATTACCCCACCAGGGTTTCCTTAAAGTAGTAAGGGAGGTAAAATATGAGTTGGAATTGACTCGAGGGCACAACAACAGGGTACTGTCGAAGAATCTGTATTTCTACCAAGCTCGCAGGCAATGGCCATGCCGAGGTTCGCAGACCACACGTAGAATAACACTGGACCCGATGATACCCAGGAGTCCCTGGGTGGTGTAAATGGTTAAGGTGCTTGGCTGCTAACCAAAAGGCTGGCAGTATGAGTCCACCCAGAGATGTCTCATGAAGAGTCGGGCAACCTACTTCAGAAAAACCAGCCATTGAAAACCCTGTGAAGCAGAGCTGTGCACAAAAACTAACTCAAAATGGATCAAAGACCTAAATATAAAATCTAATATGATAAAGATCATGGAAGAAAAAATAGGGACAACGCTAGGACTCCTAATACATGGCATAAACAGTATACGAAACATTACTAACGATGCACAAACACCAGAAAAGAAACTAGATAGCTGGGACCGCCTAAAAATCAAACACTTATGCTCATCCAAAGACTTCACCAAAGGAGGAAAAAGGTTACCTACAGACTGGGAATAAGTCTTTGGCTAGGACAAATCCAATCAGTGTCGGATCTCTAAAATCTACATAATACTGCAAAAACTCAACAACAAAAAGACAGATAAACCAATTTAAAAATGGGCAAAGGATATGAACAGGCACTTCACCAAAGAAGACATTCAGGCAACTAACAGATACATGAGGAAATGCTCATGATCATTAGCCATTACAGAAATGCAAATCAAAAGTATAATGAGATACCATCTCACCCCAACAAGGCTGGCATTAATGCAAAAACACAAAATAATAAATCCTGGAGAGGTTTTGGAGAGACTGGAACACTTGTACACTGCTGGTGAGGATGTAAAATGGTATAACCACTTTGGAAATGGATTTGGCACTTCCTTAAAAAGCTAGAAATAGAACTACCATATGATCCAGCAATCCCACTCCTTGGAATATATCCTAGAGAAATAAGAGCCTTTACACGAACAGATATATGCACACCCATGTTCATTGCAGCACTGTTTACAATAGCAAAAAGATGGAAGTAACCAAGGTGCCCATCAACGGATGAGTGGATAAATAAGCTATGGAGCACAGTTCTACTCTGCACACATGGGTTCACAATGAGTTGGAATCAGCTCAACTGGTACTGGTAGATGACACCCATGTTCCCCTCTTTTCAGTCTTAGTTTTGTTACCTGTCCTGTCCAGACAGTAGCCACTAGCCACATGTGGCTATTTAAATTAAATATCAGTCCCTCAGTCACACTAACCACATTTCAAGTGCTCTACAGGCAAACATGGTAGCTAATGCCTTCCATATTGAACAGCACAGCACACAATATTTTCATTATCACAGAAAGTTCTATGGGACACAGCCATTTCCTCACGGGTCTCTGGGGAGGAAATTTTAAAGTAGGAAGGGAGATAAAATGTCCTTTGACAGGTAAGGCCTTTCAGCATTCCTCAAACACACTTGTGCTCTTAGTCTGTATTTTAGCCCTAATTTTAAAGTCCCAAAGCCCACACCCCATTCTTCCCTAGCTCCAGTTTGCCCCAGGAAGCATACATGAAAACAGAACTAGAAATGGGAATACCATCCCTTCTGTGCTGAGAACTGTGTCTACGTATCACTGAAGGGTCACGGTGGACAAAGCAAAGGATGTGGTAACTAAAGTCCTGTGTTTGCATTCCCAGTGGCCTTGAACAAACCATTCAACCTCTCTGAACCTCTGTATCTCCATCTATAAACCCAAAACCAAACCAATCCCATTGATGCTTCCTCTAGCAAACTCTTCCTCCTTCAGTCTGATTTTAAACATCATTACCTCAAGAGTGAAACCCTGGTGGCATAATGGCTAAGTGCTATGGCTGCTAACCAAAGGGTTAGCAGTTCAAATCCACCAAGCACTCCTTGGAAACTCTATGGGGCAGTTTTACTCTGTCCTATAGGGTCGCTATAAGTTGGAATCGACTTGACGGCAACGGGTTTCACGAGTACCTCAAAAGAGCAAACCTGAACCAAATCCATTGCTGTTGAGTTGATTCCAACTCATAGTGACTCCGTGTATTACACAGTAGAACTGTGCTCCATAGGATTTTCTTGGCTGTAACCTTGACTCCACGTCAACTAAAAGCAGCAGCAGCAGTGATCTTTAGGCAAGCAAATCGCCAGGCCTTTCCTCCATGGTGCCGCTGGGTGGGTTCAAACTGCCAACATTTAGGTTAGTTGTTGTGTTGTTATTAGGTGCTGTTGAGTTGCTTCTGACTCATAGCAACGCTTTGCACAACAGAACAAAACACTGCCCGGTCCTCTGCCACCCTGCTTGAGCCCATTGTTCAGCCACTGTGTCAATCCATCTCATTGAGGTCTTCCTCTTTTTCACTGACCCTCTACTCTACCAAGCATGGTGCTCTTCTCCAGGGACTGGTCCCTCCTGATAACATGTCTGAAGTATGTGAGACAAAGTTTCACCATCCTCACTTCTAAAGTGCATTCTGACAGTACTTTTTCCAAGACAGATTTGTTTGTTCTTCTGGCAGTCCATGGTGTATTCAACATCCTTCTCCAACACCATAATTCAAAGACATCAATTCTTCTTCTGTCTTCCTTATTCATTGCCCAACTTTCACATTCATATGAAGTGATTAAAAACACCATGGCTTGGGTCAGGCACGCTTTAGTCCTTAAAGTGACATCTTTGCTTTTTAACACTTTAAAGAGGTCTTTTGTAGCAGATTTGCCCAAATGGAACGCATCATTTGATTTCTTGACTGCTGCATCCATGGGCATTGATTGTGAATCCAAGTAAAATGAAATCCTTGACAACTTCAATATTTTCTCCATTTATCATGATGTTGCTTATTGGTCCAGTTGTGAGGATATTTGTTTTCTTTACGTTGAGGTATAATCCATACTGAAGGCTGTGGTCTTTGATCTTCATTACTAAGTGCTTCAAGTCCTCTTCACTTTCAGCAAGCAAGGTTGTGTCATCTGCATAACGCAGGTTGTTAATGAGCCTTCCTCCAATCCTGACACCACGTTCTTCTTCAAAATAGGCCATCTTTCAGATTATTTGCTCAGCATACAGATTGAATAGGTATGGTGAAAGAATACAGCCCTGACACACACCTTTCCTGACTCTAAACCCTGCAGTATCCCCTTGTTCTGTTCGAACAACTGCTTGTTGGTCTAAGTACAGGTTCCTTATGGGCAAAATTAAGTATTCTGGAATTCCCATTCTTTGCAATGTTATCCATAACTTGTTATGATCCACACAGTTGAATACCTTTGCATAGTCAATAAAACACAGGAAAGCATCTTTCTGGTATTCTCTGCTTCAGCCAGGGCCCATCTGACATCAGCAATGATGTCCCTCATTCCATGTCTTCTTCTGAATCCAGCCTGAATTTCAGGCAGCTCTTTGTCAACGTACTATAGGTTAGTAGTCAAGCAAAAATCTTCTGCACCACCCACGGATCTTTTATAAGAATATCTTCTTCACAGGCAGTTGTGTGAGAAGGCACTTGCAAGCTATACAAAATTCAATTTCATTTATTTCTTCTCTGTGCTCCCACAGCATGTTATGCGCGTTGTAATTTAGTTCTTACACTTCCAGGTTATGTGTCTCCACCAGGCTGGGTGCCCCTGGAACACAACATAAGGTCCCTGTCAGATTTAGTTGTACCCTCAACACCTAACCTACTGCCAGGCACATGACAGATGCTGTGGCAGTTAAGGTCGTGTGTCAGCTTGGCTGGGCCATGATTCTCAGTGGTTTGGCAGTTATGATGCAGTCTGGCAGTCATAGGATGATGGAGTCACTTCCATGATGAGATTTGATATAATAGGATCACCTCCATGATAGGATCTGCTGTGAGTAGCCAGTCAGTTGGAAGGGAGTTTCCTTGGGGGTGTGGCCTGCATCCAAAATAGGTGGATTTTCTGGCAAGGCCCACAGGCTTTTGCTCGCTCTGGATCTTGCTCCTGTTCATCTGACCTCTAGTTCTTGAGACGTGAGCTAGCAGTTTATCTGCTGTCTTGCCCACTGATCTTGAAATTCATCAGTCTTCGCAGCCTGTGAGCCAGAGCCAAGCTTGCCAATCTTGGGTTTGCCAGCCCCCGTGGCTATGTGACTCAGGAGAAGCCTCCAGCCTGACCCACGGACTTGGGATGTTCCAGCCTTTAAAACCGCATGAGCCCCACTTCCTTAATATAAATCTCTCTACATATATATTATATATTTATATGCTTTACTGGTTTTGCTTCTCTAGAGAACCCAGGCTAAGACAGATGCAAGTGTGTGACATGTGTGAGTGATTCTCAGGGTAAAGCCGATAGGTGCTGTCAGTGCCTGGAGGTGTGTCCCAAACAAGTCCCTGACTCTCCACAGCTGTTCTCATGCCATTTCTTCAGCCTGGAGTGCCTGCCACCCCAATCCGGACCCACACCCACCTCACTCACCTGACCCCATCTCTGACTGTAGAATCCCCCAACTAGTCAGAATCCTCTCAAGGATAAGCATACCAAATTAATTAATCAGCCGTGGAATTCAAATTCTGGCTCTACCGCTACCTAGCCAGGACTTGTTAATCCTCATTTTCCTGATCTACAAATTGGGCAGAAAGACACATATCTTTTAGTTGTGACACGAGAGTTTCATGAGAAAATGTGTGCAGAACATTTATCAGAATGCCAAACACGTAGTAGATGCTGGATAAATGTCTATTATCATTATCACTACTCCTCCTATCACTACTACTCTTCCTCCTCCTCCTCCTACTGATACTAATACTACTCATACTACTACTACTCTTACTCCTACTCCTCCTCGTCCTCCTAATACTACTCCTACTACCCCTACTCCTCCTACTGCTCCTACTTCTACTCCTCCTACTACTCCTACTCCTCCTACTACTCCTACTCCTCATACTCCTCCTACTCCTCATACTCCTAGTACTATTACTACCTCATTTCCACGTGCAGTCACATTGATAGATACATGGGTGGGGCTGCAACATATTTAGGGTTAGGGGATATAACTCAACCCATAACACTTCCTCTACCCATCAGGGACTGCAGGAAATGCTGAGATGGTCTCTGGGCATCTCATGCCCTGAGTACCACACTGCCATTGCTACTTCATCTACCGTGGTGTCTGCGCCATGGTCATACAGGACTTCCCAGTGAGACCTGCCACCTCCCTGGGCCTCACCTGAGCACGCTGTCTGCTCTGAGGTCCTCAAACTTACCTGCTCATGTCCCCCACCATCTTGGGACTGGGTACAAGGGAGCAGGTTCAGGGTCCTCATTCTCACATCTCTATTGTTTCCTTTTCCAACTTTCTTCTTGTCACCAGATAAGAAAACATTTATTCTGACTGGAGTAAAGGAAATTGATTCAGCCTAATCATGAAAGGTCTTCAATCTCTCATTGAATCTTATCCTTCGAGTTTAAAAGTTTGTGTGTGTGTGTGTGTGTGTGGGCATGTTCTCAGGCCTTATTCCGACAGTTCTCCATTGGAACAATGAGGCCGCAAGACTTGAAGTCCGAACAGTAGAGAAGACAACAATTACTGCCCCATCGTACAATTTCAAAATACTTTGATAAGAGCCAGGTTAGAAACATGCATGGAGTCCCTGGGTGGTGCAAATGGTTAAGTGCTTGCTGCTAATTGAAAGGTTGGAGAGGTTCGAGTCCACCCAGACGTCCTTGGAAGAAATACCTAATTCTGAAAAATCAGCCATTGAAAACCGCAGTTCTACTCTGACACACCTTAGGATTGTCATGAGTGGGAATTGACTAAACTGGCAACTGGTTAAAAAAAGAAATATGCGCAGGATACTAGTTGAGGGCTAGGAGAGGGGGAGAGGAACAAATATGGAAAATCAAACAAAGACTAGGGGAATGGGGAAAAAGAAGTAGTTTTCTGAAGAAAGTGATGGCTAAGTTGAGTCAGCTAGGACCAGTAAAAATGGGAAATTATTGATTCCAGGCAGAGAAAGTAAGATGTACAAAGATCCAAAAGTAAGAGAGTATCGTCCCTATTCTGAAACTGAAAAATCAGACCGGACCTCGGTGTGTAAGGGAGAGAGACACTCCAGGTGAGGCTTACTTAAGGGGTCCCTGGGAGCCACATTGTGAAGCCCTTGTGTGCTATGCTGAGGAATTTGTCATTGGGGGGTTAGAAGGGAAGTGACATGTGACCATAATATAAAAATGTATTTGTTTCTCTGATCTTGGATCAAGTCTATGCCAAACTCAAATGTGTATCTCCTGTGTCCAGCAAACACCTGACACAATAGGTAATCAACAATTACTCATAAGAGGAAAAGAGGAAGGAGAGACAGAAGCATCTAAGGAAACAATTGCACAGTGGTTTGGTTGCCAACATTTACTAAGCATCAGCTATGGGCAAGAGCCTGTGATGTGCAGAGGGAACTACAAGAATAAAGTAGCATCCCTGCGTGCTCAGGTTTACTTATTAATGTCAGTAATTCTGAGACCACAGTGGCGTTTTCCCGGGTGTCTCTTTTCTCTGGAGGAGTCCTGCTGGTGCAGTGGTTTAAGCTCTGGCTGCTAATTGAAAGGTCGGCAGTTCAAACCCACGGGCTGCTCTACGGGAGAAAGATATGGCAGTCGGCTTCCCTAAAAAATTACAGCCTTGGAAACCCTACGGGGCAGTTCTACTCTGTCCTGTGGGGTCGCTGTGAGTAGGAATCGACTGGACGGGCAACAGGTTTGCTTTCTTTTCTCTCATCCCGGTTCCCTACCTCTGGAGTTCCTGCCCCACCTCTTCCTTTCCTTCGCCACCCTCTCCGAAGGATCCGCCGTCCGGGGTTTCCCGCGCTCCGGCCAGCCCGCCGCTGGGAATAGATAAGTGCGTGGGAGCGCAGCGGCAGCGGCAGCGGCAGCGGCAGCGGCAGCGGCAGCGGCAGCGGCAGCGGCAGCGGCAGAGGCAGACATGCGCAAAGGGGGCGGCGCACCGCGCATGCGGGAACATGGCGGGCCTGACATCTTGAACAGTAGTGGGTCACCTTCCTTTCCTCCCTTCTGTGTTAGCGACGCTGAAGTTCGTGGGGGTAGTGACGCTCCTGTGTGTAGGGCGGCCTAGACAGGCGGCGCCTCGGAGGAGTCGCAGGATCTGGTTCGCGCTGAGCCCCCGGAAAGCCGTGTGTTGGAGGCGTAGCTCGATCAGAGCGGGAGAAGGCGGGAGAGTGCGCAGGGTGCGAGGGGCGAATGGCTGCTCGGCTCGGCAGCATGAGTCAGCAGCGGGCACCGAGGAAATTGCCCAGCCTCCTCGTGAACCCGGCGGAGGAGACCATTCGCCGCCGCTGCCGAGACCCGATTAACGTGGAGGGCCTTTTGGTAAGCCACGGGACCGTGGGGTGGAGGGTCTCGGGCACCGGGCCCTCTCTGGGAGGAGAGCCGGGCTGGCCGTCGTCTGTATTATGAGCTCCCCCAGGGCTGGGACCGCGGCTTCCCCTCCGTCTTCCCGGCTCTCCCACTGCCCATCACGGACTGTGAACCAGACTGGCTTATTTGCTCCTACATGTGTTGTCACCTTTTTTGGCTCTTCCCTCGGGGCTCCAGAGCACTTTTAGAGAAAACTGCTCAGCCTCGCACGGTAAATGCATGCTTGTCTACCTAAACTGGCCGTTCAGTACATCTCTGCAGATTTGTTTTTCTCTTCAGCGTCTTCTCGCATTCTCCCGCTTAAATGCAGAGGTTTAAATCCTTGTCCACATCTCACATTTCCCACCCTACAGCTCTCCATTCAGTAAATTAGCTTCTGTCCTGTTTCACAGAGAAAGCAGAAGGGAGATTTGGCTCCCTCTCTGCAGAAGCCTTATTTCGTCTATTCTTGTTCTAGACTGGAAATTCTATTCTCTGGGGTTCTCAGGGCACATTGATGGACCCGTCATTTTCTATTTCGGTCGATATTTTCAGTTTCTCTGCTGGCTTCTTTCTGTAACTTGTGATAGCTAAACAATTACTGAACAGTCAGATGCCCGGTTTTCATGTCAAATGGTTTATGAATATTATCTCATTTAATTGCTCACAGCAATCCTAAGAGATAGGCACTGTTACAGTATTATTCTTTTTTTTCTGTAGTGGTGTGTGCTGTGGAGTTCTTTCAGACTCACAGTGACCCGATAGGGCAGAGTAGAACTGCCCCATAGGGTTTCCCAAGCTGTAATCTTTACAGAAACAGATCGCCAGGTCTTTTCTCCCGTGGAGCCGATGGGTAGGTTCTAACAGCCAACCTTTTGCTTAGCAGCCGAGCACTTAAACGTGTGTGTTACCAGACCTACTGCGATATATCTAGTTGATTCCGACTTATAGCGGCTCTATGGGACAAAGTAGAACTGAAAAAAAAATTTTTTTTTTTCATGGGACAAAGTAGAACTGCCCCATAGGGTTTCCAAGGATCAGCTGGTGGATTCGGACTGCTAACCTTTTGGTTAGCAGCCAGCTATTGACCACAGCTTCACCAGGGTTCCTTATTCTTGTTTTATGGTTGCCGAAACAGATTTGGAGATGTTAGGTGATCTGCCCATGGTTAGATAGCTGGTAAGATAGCTAATGAGCCATGATTTAACCTCAGAATATCTGACTCCAGATGATAAATTCTTGACTACTTAACTGATCCTTGTCTTAAAAGACTGTCCCTTAATTTTATATCCCCTTCCATCTGCTGTATGTCTTCCCCTTCACAGACAAGCTTCTTAAAATAGTTGTTTGCACTCACTTTGTCCGCTTCCCCACCTCTCATTAACTCTTCAACCCACTGCTCTGGGACTTCTGCCCTGCCCACACCTCTGAAGGGTTGGAACCAAGTTCATCATCCATCTTGTTAACTCTGATTAGATGTTTCACTCGTCTCCTGTAACTTTCACACAATTAACTACTCTCTCTTGTTCCAAAGTCTCTCCACTGAGCTTCTCTGACACCGCATATTCTTGGTGCTCCATCTACCTGTCTGGCTTCCATTGTGCTCCTTTGCAAACTCATCTTCCCCTTCCCATTCATTAAATGTTGGTGTTTTTCAGGGCTTTTGCTTACCTTCTATCTTGGTAAATAGTACCACACCCACCGTATTGCCCAAGCCAGTATCTTAGGCATCATCCTTACCGTCTCCCATCTCCAAACTGACCCCCTTCATCCTCCCAATCCAATTAAAATTAACCAGCAATACTCACCACTTCTAACCATTACCTATTTTTTTAGATTATTGCAGTGTTTTCCTGTTTCCAGTCATGCCTCCCACTTTCTCATATGTTCTCCACGTAGTAACCATAATGATCTTTGTAAAGTATATTTCTGATCATGTCATTTTGTTTAAAGAATCTGTCATGATTGCGTAGTGCTCTCAGAATAGAATAGAATCTCCTTAATGAAATGTGGCTCCTGGGTTTATCTTTTCAGCCATCCTGAACTGCTTATAGTCACTAAAGTTTTCCATATCCTTTCTTAACCCCCAGGTCATCACATGTGCTGTTTTCTTTGTCTGAGATGATTATGTATACTGCTGAGTGTTTGGTGGAGCCCTGGTTTCACAGTGGTTAAGAGCTCGGCTGCTAACCAAAAGGTCAGCAGTTCGACTCCACCAGCCGCTCCTTGGAAACCCTATAGGGCAGTTCTGTTCTGTCCTGTAGGGTTTTTTAGTGTTTGGTGTTGCCTGAGTAAGTGAGGAGAGCGCAGTCACCTCAGAGAAAGGTGCGTTTCCAAAAAGCTCTCGAAGGAATGTTACCACCCAGAACAGAGAATTGGGAAAGAGGCATTTGTGAAGAGAAATGTATAACCAATTTGGAGGCATCACTTCATATTTTAGTCCCTGAGATTCATCTTTTATTCTCTTATTCTACCTTGGAAGAAGCGTCTGAGGTCATTTCAGGCTTCGGCCAGAAGTAATAGGGACAAGGGACAGGGTGCTAGCCTCTGAGATCTCAGAATAGAAGAATAAGGCCTTTAGATGTGTGATTTGGAGCAGTAGTGAAATCCCAGTTTGGAACTTGAGAGAATAAACCAATTCATCCATTAAGAGCCATTGGTTCCTAGGGAAGCACTGAGATCATACTTAGTGGTTTTCAACTTAGAGGCTTATGCCTTCTCCATTCATTTTCCACCTAACATACAAACAGGCTAGATAATAAACCTGAACAAATGAGGGACAGAAATAACTTGAGAATTAAAACGGAAAGTTTATTAGCCAATCCAGTCTTAAGGTTTAACTACTCTCCCATGGCAGCTCCTCAGGGAAGTTACTTGAGAGGGATCTCTCAGTAAGGAGTCTCTGGGTGGCGTAAACAGTTAAGTGCTCAGTTGCTAGCCAAAAGGTTGACAGTTTGAACCCACCCAGCAGACATCTGGAAAGACAGGCCTGATGTTCTGCTTCCAAAAGTTCATAGCCTTGAAAACACTGTGGGGCAGTTCTACTCTGCACACATGGTATCACCATGAGTTGTAATAACTTGATAGCAAGTAGCAACAAAAACAACTTCTAAGTAAAAGATTTCCTTAAAAAGACTGGAAACGTTGACAGTGCCCCCACAGTGGTGGGTTGCCAGAACTAGAAGCAGCAGCATCTATGCTGGCATCTGGGTGGGTTTACTCATAGAAATTTGAGGGAATGTTCCTCTGAGGATCACCATTTGGGAGATGCTGGAGAAAGTAGATAAGTGTCTTTCATGGGAGCTACTTGGAAAGGGTTTCCATTGGCCTAATCTGGGACAATTGGAGTATCAAAATAACAGAATTTAGCCCACAGGATAAAATAGGAATCCATGAGTCCACACTGAAGTGAATAAATAAATTAGAAGCGGAAAGTCTTCCTTACAGTAGGATGCCAATTAGTAAGTGTAAAAGGAATGGTGAAATAGAAAATAACCATTTGGCAACCACCATAGTAATTGTTTCAGTCAGGGTTTATCAGTGGAAGCCAGTATGAGTGGGCAGAACTATGAGAAACAGGATACTTGCGTATCTCCCCACAGATACTATTATGAAGGGGAAAATACTAACTTTACAGTGGAGAAATCTGACAGATCACCTAAGCTAAGTGATCAAAACTGACATCACTAGTAATGGGAGAAATAAGCAAAATGTCTCTACTGAGATGATGGACTGAGAAGGACACATCACTTTTGTGGTATTCCTGCCAAAAATACATAACTTGAATCTAATAAGGAAGAAACTTTAGACAAACCCAACGGTTTTTTTTTGTTTTGTTTTTTTTTAATGAGGGATAGTCTGTAAAATAAGCAGTCTGTACCCTTCAAAGATGTCAGTCATGAAAGCTAAAGATTAAGTAACTGCTCCACATTAAAGGAAACTCAAGAGAAATGACAGTCAAATGCAATGTTTGATCCTGGACTGGGCTTTTTTTTTTTTTTTTTTTGCCAGAAAGGACATTAACAAAACAATTGGCAAGTTTGAATAAAGTCTGAAGATTGGTGTATTGGTTATCTATTGCTATATAACGAATTACTCCGCAATTGTTGGCTTAAAACAACAAGCATTTATCACCTCACAGCTTCTGTGGGTCAGGAATTTAGCTGTATCTTAAGTGGGTGCTCAGGGTCTCTCAGGAGGTTGCCTTGAGGCTGTCAATCTCATCTGAAGGCAGGATTCAGTTCCTTGAGGGATGTCGAACAAGGGCTGACTGTTAGCCAAGGCCTTCCTCAGTTTCTTGCCACTAGTGCCTTTCTATAGGGGAGCTCACAATATGGCAGCTGGCTTCCTTCAGAGCAAGCAAGAGAGCACAAGCAACGTGGGAGCCAAACCTAATCTCAAGTGACATCCCATCACTTTTGGCGTGTCCTGTTCATTAAAAGTGAATCCCTAAATCCAGTCCACACCCAAGGAAGGGAGATTACACAAGACCATAAATACCAGGAGGCAGGGATCAGAGGCCATCTAAAAGGCTACCTACTACATTCCATTCCCTGATCCCGATGATTCATGTTACTCCCACATGTAAAATATACTCACTCCCTCTGAAGGTCCTAGAAAACATTCATTCCATTGCAGCATTGGCTTAAAGTCTAGAGTCTCATCTCAGTTAGGTCTAGGTGTGGTTGCGGCCCCTAGGTGTTTTTTAAGAAAAGCTTCCCAGGCATAGATCCTCTGAATCTTTAGACCTGTGAAACTAAGAAGGTAAGTTATCTGACCCTCACATACAGCATACAATGGTGGGATAGACTCAGAGTAACTGCAGTAGACATTCCTGTTTACAAAGGAGGAAAATGGGAGTCACAAAGGAGTAACTAGTCTATAATAGTTCTTAAGTCTAGCAAGACAAATGTTGGAAGTTTCTTAAGTCTCAAGGTCTGGGAATAATTTTCCGTGGCTCTTTGTTCTACCCTCTGGGCTCTTGGTTCCACACTGTGAGTCTTCCTTTCTTTTTCATGAAAAGTAGTACCTATTTGCAGCTGAGTAGTTTTTTCAGCCTGCTTTCTGCCAGCAGAATTTTGGTTGTTCAACAGCTTCTTTTTCCATTTGAATTGTCTCTGTCTCTTCCAGTCCAAGCTGTCAGTGTTTTTGCTGATGCAGTTCTCTAAAAACCACTGTAGGTCTCCGGTTATTCTCATTGTTGTTCACTCATTAGACAAAACTCCCACCTGCAAATTTCATCAAGATAAATCCTTCTCTACCTTGGGCTCCTGGTGGGACAGCTAAGGACAATGTCCTTAAGTCTATTCGAGGCCCTGTTGTTTGAGATGATCTGAGATGCCCGTTCTTAATCTGTTTAAAGGGATTTTTGTGTGACTGACTAGAACTCAGGGGCACAATCCTTGATCTAAGGTCTTGCTAAACACTCTGCCACTATATAACAAGGATCTCCCTTCTAGTTTCTGATAAAACATTCCTCCTTTCCTTTTGAACCATCACTGGCAGTGCCCTCAAAGTCTAGATTTTTACTACCAGTCTGTTGAAGGTTATTCAGGCTTGAACAGAGTTTGATTATTGTATTGTGGCTGTGTGAGAGAATGACCTTGAAATACACACTAAAGTATTTAAGAAATACACACTGCAGCTTATTCTCAAATGGTTCAGGAAGAGAAAAAAAAGTATGTGTAGAAGAAGAAATAATAAAGTAAACATAGTAAAATGTTAATAAAATTTGGAGGATTTGGGTGAAGGGTGTGTGGGAGTTTTTTTTAACTATTTTAGCAACTTTTTTTTAAGGCTAAAATTATTTCAAAATAAAAAGTTATAAAGAAAATGGGTGTTCCTGAAAAGAGCTCACATGGTCAGTCTCCCATTGGGAGGGACCTCAGTTCCTTAGCATTCAGTGCGACCCTCTTTCCATACCATTTCATGTCTCGGTTTCCTCATCTATGTAAGAGTGCAGAGCCTAGGCAGTCTCCCACCATGGGCAGAATAACTACTCTGATCTGAAGCGCCTGAATGACTTGAAGCCAAGTGCAGGATGGCATTTCATTTCCTTTTTTTTTAAGAGCTAACTTGTGGCTGAGGAAACATTCTATTTTTAAGGCCACTGCAAAAGGATAAGATAGACGCTTCTGTCTACTTCCAGAAAAGTGCCTAGCCTACCTGTTTAATGCACAGCTCATCAAAGTTAGAGTAGATGTGAAGGCTTGCCAGAATTGAGTGTCAGGTTGAACCCATCCAGATAATACTGTATTAGGAAGCAGAAAATGAGGACTCGTATTCTTTTCAGTGATTGTTACTAATTGTGTACCCAAGAGGAAGTCTTTGCTCTCTGTTCTTATGTCTGTAAAATACTCATTGTTTCATAATTTCTAGGTCGTTTATCAGTTGAAGCCACCTATGACAAGGCACTATTTCAGTCTCTATACATTATTTTAACATACGTTTACCAGGTGCCCCGTGTGTGCTGGGCACTGTTCTGCTTCAAAAAGGAAAACAATACTGATAGCCTCTTGTGTTTGCATAGTATTTCAGAATTTATAAAATTTTTCATTTAATCTTCACGTTAGCTTAGAAATGAGCAGGAAAGTGCTATCGCTATGTTAGGTTACAGATAAAGATGGGGTGTCCCAGCAACTAAGATGTCATGTAGTTGGTAGTCCTGGACCCAGCCTTAAGCCAAGAACCGTTTTGAAAATAACGGAGATGACTGTGTCAGTGCTATGGGAGTTTTGGAAGACTCCGGAATTGGGGACCTGTGTTATTTATATATATTGGGATGCCTGGCCCTAAGAGGTGACGGCGATACTGTTGTGATTCCTCCAAGATAAAGTGATACTGCTTCATATTCAAAGAAAAAACAATGAATGAATGTTTTTGGGGTTTGGTTTCCACACAGTTATCAGTATACCCAGTGTGTGATTCAGGTATTAGCCCTGTGCCAACCTGTGAATGACAGTAGTTTAGATAAGGAGGTAAGAGTCAGGGGTAGTATGTAGAGCAGAAAAGTACTCTTCTAGAATGTTTGGGTAGCAGATAGAGGTGTTGGATTTGGAAACGGTTACATTGTACGGAGTCCCTGAGTGGTGCAAATGGTTAACGCACTTGGCTGCTAACTGAAAGGCTGGGGGTTTGAGTCCACCTAGAGGCACCACAGAAGAAAGGCCTGGCGATCTACTTTTGAAAAATCAGCCATTGAAAACCCTGTGGAGCACAGTTCTACTCTGACACACATGGGGTCACTATGAGTTGAAATGAACTCAGCAGCAACAGGTTGGTTGTATTGTACATGTAGGGCCTGGCCCTGCCACTGTAAGAACAGAAGCTTCTCTGCAGCAAGGCACCTGTGAACTGTGCTGTGTTAACCACTTCTGCCTACAATTTCAGGACTGCGCTAACAACTGTCATAAAATTTATTCTAATGCTACAGTAATTAAAGCAGTATGCTACGTATGCATAAGCAACACATCAATGGGCTGAACGGAATACTTCTAAAACAGGCCTTAATATATTTGCAGAGTGCTGGTGGCACAGTGGTTAAGAGCTTGCCTGCTAGCCAAAAGATCGGCAGTTGGAATCCATCAGCCGCATCCTGGAAACCCTATGGGGCAGTATTGCTCTGTTCTATAGGGTCGCTATAAGTCAGAATCGACTCAACAGCAGCGAATTTTGTTTTGTTTTGATATATTTAGCAACTTAGGGTATAGTAAGAGATGTTTCAGATGTTATGAGGATAGAACTTTTTTTCATTTAAGAATCTAGCTACAATAGATTCGTTATGTGGGAAGATTTTAGTTAGACTCTGTCTCACAGAAGAGTTAAATGTAAAAATGGCATGGACAGCAGCCATACTTTGCGTTTGACTTAGAAGGAATGCTTCACATGTTTTGCTGTTGAATATCGTGTTGCAACTCAACTGTTGTAAGCACTGCTGGCGAGAGTTAGCCAGACATAGTCTCATCCGCCTAAACAGGCATTCCCAGCTCTAGTTTTCATACCCTAGCGGGTCTGCTTTTAAATTTAAATTCTAAAAGCTAAATTGGTTTTACAGTAGAATTCTGTTTCGGTGGAGTTACTCCAGATCAAGTTAACTTGCCAGTAGATGCTGTCATCTTGTCATACTCGATAAGGAAATCATTGTACCAAGAATTTACAACACTGATAAACAAAGAGCTTGTTTATCAGTTTGCCTTCAGGCTTCCCCATGCCCCCAGTCCTTTTGCTACATTGTTACCATACTGAGTTCTAAACCATGAACTTGAGTCTGTCATGTTCTTGTTCAGAAATCTTTGGTGATTCTCCACTGGTTTTTAAGGAAATAAAGTCCAGACTCCTTAACCTGACTTTTGTGGTCCTCCATGTTGAGTGCAGTGTTAGCATACCCTTCCAGCTTCAGAAGAGGTCACGTCACACGGGACACACAGGTGTGTTCCCAAATGTGCCCGGCAACTTATATCTCCATGCCTTTTGTTCATTCATTTCCCGTGCCAGGAAAACCTATTTTTCTCTTCCCTCCCCACACATTATCCAGGCACAGTCTAGGTTCTCCTTCAAGGCTCAAATAGGGGTCACCTTCCCTGTGAATCCTTCTGTGATTGTCCTCTCTGAGCACACCTCTAGTACTCTTGTTGGTTCTTATTCTTCTCTGATCGTACCTGTGGAATTCACTTATCCCAGCTTTGCCGTATGGGCTAATGTTTTTCCCTTAGACAAGAGTTGAACCTGATCATAGCCTGTCTGGAGGCATGTGACATCAGGCTCTCCCATTATATACTCTTCATTCTAAGCATGACATTAACATGGGTTTCTGTTTACACTGTTTCATCTTAAGGTTTTATATTACGTATTATTTTGTAAAAAATGATTTCTAAGTGTACTACAAGTGTTACCTCCAGTTTATGCAAACTTTCATAGCCTCTAAATAGCCAGGAAAATGGTGAACCTTGATAATGGAGCTACTACAAATGTCCTGGTTGTTTTAAGAATTTGGGAAACTTTTTTGTTAGTTTAATATCAAAGTTTCTAGTTATCCAAAATATGCATTATTTTCCATTATTAGAAATGCTGTTGTGTTTTACATTAATTAGAATGGGAACGTATGGCTGCATATAAAAGCTTATGAGAAGAAAATTTTGGAGCCATTTATGCTGAAACAGCAAGAAATGAGCATTTGTTATTTCAGACGTATCTTTCACCTCCATCGAGCTTTCCAGTGTCAGTGTCTTAATCATTTTGTATTCCTTTTTATCCTCAGTGCCTGATGGTGGACAAACAGTAATAAATTCTCGTGTTCGTATTTTCTCTTCACTCTCTTTCTCTCCTTCAGCTACTACTTCTATATTTATGGAAGCCCGTGCTTTATTTTGGAGATGTTCCGATTGTCTATTCTTTAGCCATTTGGGAAATTTAAATCTATGAGCATTGTCAGATGTGATTACCGTTAGAGTAGACACAGTTTGGAAGAATGACTGCTTCTCTCACACCCAAGTTACTACCAGAGAGTGGGAGAAAAACAAAAGCAAAAACCCGTTTATCCTCTCCAGTAGAATGGTATCCGTTTGATTGTTGTTTTTAGATTGCTAAGTTAAATTTTTGTCTGTTTTTTTTTTTCAGCCGTCAAAAATAAGGATTAATTTAGAAGATAACGTACAATATGTGTCCATGAGAAGTAAGTTTACTTCTGAGTAGATTTTAAGTTTTGTAGCTTGAACTTTATGTGATTAAAATGATTCGTTCTAAATGTATGTGAGCTGCTGAGAAATTTAAATAAAGTATATCATTCTTGCACTGAAATGCAAAGTTTGACATTTTAGCTAAAACTACTGAGGTTATGGTCTGGATAATGCGTACAAATGCTAGTTTATGCCCCCATTGCTTTGGAAGTATGTCATTTTAAAATAGAACAGTCTATGGTTTAAGAATATTTCCCAAAATTCCTCTGAGAGAAATTACATGTTATCAGCAGAACTGAAAGCAGTTTGGCAAGAAGCGTGAGAACAGTCTTATGCGCTGCCCCGGGTTTCCTTTAACTCCCTTTACTCTTTCTTTCTTGGCCTCTGCCATGGATCAATGTTGAGGGTGTCACTTAAAGGAGATAGAGTATCAGTTGCTATAGTTTCCTATCTCTCTGGGAATCTTTACAGTAAGTTATTCCACCCCTAATATCCTCCTTATGTGATCCTAATCTCAGTGGACATCAATACCATCTATACAGATGCCCAAATACAAATTCTAATGCTAACGATTCATTTTTCCTCAGTCACTTCCACAGCCTCACCCACAGCTGGTCACCAGGTTTGGTCATCTTTACCTTTGAAGCGTTTGCTTCATCTCTCCTATCCTCCTGACTTATAATATGTAACTTTTATTGAGCTCCTGCAGTGCCTGGCACTGTATTATGCACTTTGCATGGATTATCTCAACATCCCTTTAATATATTGGTATGGATTAATATATTTTATAAAGAACCCTGGTGGTACAATGGTTAAGCACTCGGCTGCTGACCAAAAGGTTGGCAGTTCAAACCCACCCAGAGGCTCCATGGGAGAAAGACCTGGAGATCTGCTCCTGTAAAGATTACAGCAGTTCTCCTCTGTCATGTGGGGTTGCTGTGAGTCGAAAATCAACTTGACGGCACCCAACAACAATCTTCATATTTTTTAGACCAATCAACTGAGGGCAGAGAGGTTATATATAACTTGCTCAGAGTTAGGATTCATCCCTAGACCTGTCTGACTCGAGCCCAGAGTCCCAACCACTGTGTCAGACTGCTTCTTTTAGTTCAGGTTCCCCCTCTCTCCCAGACTGAAGTAGTGGGGTAGCCTCCTAAGTAGGAGATTGGCTTTCAGGTTCTTCCTGCCCCCTTCCATTTCTGCTGCCAATGTGATTTTTCTTACACAGAAATGGGATTATGGTATCATTCAGCCCTGTCACCTGTAGAGAAAGCCACGACTCTTCATATATTTGATTTTACTTATTTGTATAAAATTTATAAGCCACTTCATACTTCAGAGGGAAGAAGGCGGTGGAGAATGGATCAGTGGGACAAGGCCTTCAAGGTTGTTTCCTGCTTACCTTTGCAGCCCAATCTGCGTGCAATCCTCTCCTCATCCGTTGCTAAAGCTGTGCTACGTGGGGATTCCCTGAACACACCGTGTTCTCAAATGCTGCTTTGTGTTTTGACATGTTTCCTGTGTCTCACTGTAGTCTCTTCCTTTCCCTCAGTGAGAGAAAAAACACCTTCCTATTTAGCTTTCTATACTCTGTTCCCAGCATGCTCGCATTAGGAGGCCTTCCTGATTTCTCATTCCAGTTAGGTTTTATTTCATGTTCTCAAGTAACTTCAGATGCCTCTCTTAGCACTTATTTCATTGCTCCTTACTAGACCATGGAACTCCTTTAATTTGAAGACCTTTTTAATTGTCTTTATATCCTCTTGAGCAGTTGTTATGTTACAGGTGTTTAATTAATATGTTTTTTGTAAAATGACTAACATAATAGGAATGTACTTATTTTGAGCTTCTAAGACCTTGTTTTGTTAGTAATTTAGTATAACTAAATATATACTTTATAAGTTAGAATTTCTCATTTTGTAATCTTCCAAGGTTTGTTGTAGAATTGTGACTTTCTTCTACTTCCAATTTAAAACTTTTTTTAAATTTCCTTATTTATTCTTGTTTAACCTTGAATATGCTAACCAAAGGGTGGGCAGTTCAAATCCGCCAGGCGCTCCTTGGAAACTCTATGGGGCAGTTCTACTCAGTCCTATAGGAACGCTGTGAGTCGGGAATGGGCTCAAGGGCACTGGGGTTTTGGGAACCTTGAATATGGGAGTGGTCTCCACAGGGAAGACATTTGTATTATAAAAAAATGTGCTTTTGTTCTTGGAGTAACTGCCAGAGGTCTTTAAATTAAATGTCACATTGCAGAAGTTCTGGGTAAGGGCATTTCTAACTGAAGATAGGAAGAGGTTTTGTTTTGAAGCACACTGACTTTTTTCTAGAAAAAAAGAAAAATCGTATACCCTACACTGGAATGACGACTAAGTTATTTTTAAAAAGTATTTCCTCTGCAAACCAAAACACTAAGAACATAAAAAAACATAGTGGTTTAAAAATCTTAGAACAGATTTTTTAAAAATTATAATGTTGACTTTTGGCGAGGAGCTGAAGAGACCCTCGTACACCGCACAAAGTGGATAGAACCCACAACATGGATGGCAGTTTAGCCGTATATATCAAAATTCCTTTAAAATACCCTTGACTCAGCAGTTGTACGTCTCATAGTTCATCTAAAGGAAGCAAGCATGCTTACAAAAATTGAGCTACACAGACGTTTGTTACAGTATTGTGCAAAATGGTAAAAGGTTAAAGAAAGTATGAATTTCCAGCATTGGGGTTAGTTTAGCAAGTATTCCATTTGGTTGAATATTATGTGGCCATTAAGAATAATGTTGAAATACATTTGTTGTCATGTCAGGATGTTCACAGTATGGAATGAAAAGAACATGTTACAAAATGGCATGATCTGTTTTTATTTAAAAGACTATATACATTTATACACACGTTTACATATGTGACCCTGTAGGGCAGAATAGAACTGCCTCATAGGGTTTCTAAGGAGCAGATGGTGGATTCGAACTGTCACCCTCTTGGTTAGCAATCATAGCTCTTAACCACTGCACCGCCAGGGCTCCAATGTATGTTTATAAAGACAAAGTCTTCATAGTAGATGAGTTGGGGCATTAAAGGTTTTTTTTTCCTTTTTTTTATCTGTCAGCTTACCATAGGGTAACACATATTTAAAAAACAGATATGCCACTTTTCCTCAAGGTTTGTGTCATAATTGTTCTTACAGAAGAATAGGTGTTTTCAGAAACTTTATCAGACAGAGTTGTACTGTGACGTGTAAAGAAACTTTTTTTTTTTAAGCCAAGTCTCTGCCTTTGCTTTAAGAATTCCTGAACTGGAAGACCAAATGAGAAATTTAACTTAATGAGAAATGGGACTGGTGCCTATTTCAAATACTTCATTCAAATCAAAAGCCTTTGTTTAGATCTAAGATAGACTAATAAATTTTTTTTACCCTATTTGAGAAATCGGTTTTATAGGAGCGACAGCACTGGGTCGGTGTGTAAGAATTTCTTTATGTGTTTATGTGTACTGATCAAGAGGAAGTAAATGATTTTTTAAACTAAGTTGAAAAAGGAGTGTTATTTAATATTTGACAAATGTGTTTGTTTTGCAGAAGCTCTAAAAGTGAAGCGGCCTCGTTTTGATGTGTCCCTGGTTTACTTAACTCGAAAATTTATGGATCTGGTCCGATCTGCTCCTGGGGGTATTCTCGACTTAAACAAAGTTGCGACCAAGCTGGGAGTAAGAAAACGGAGAGTGTATGACATCACCAACGTCTTAGATGGAATTGACCTAGTTGAAAAGAAATCTAAGAACCATATTCGGTGGATGTGAGTTGGTTTCTAGCTTTTCATTGCCTTTTTTCTTTAAAGCAAGCTAGATAACGGCAATGTTTTGATAGTATAAAGTAACATATGACTTCTTGTTAGAAAAGGATTCTATAAAATTTTCTTGCAGAAAATCATAAGAAGGGGACATCTGGTTATATAGATTTTTATTTTTTATTGTGCTTTTAGTGAAAGTTTACAGTTAAGTTGGGCTCATACAAAACTTTATAAACACCTTGCTGCATACTCCTAATTGCTCTCCCCATAATGAGACAGCACACTCCTTCCTTCCACTTTCTCTTTTAGTGTCCATTTGGCCAGCTTCTGACCCCCTCTACCCTCTCATCTCCCCTTCACACAGGAGATGCCAACATAGTCTCATGTGTCTACTTGATCCAAGAAGCTCACTCCTCACCAGGATCATCGTCTGTCCCATTTGTCCAGCCCAATCCCTGTCTGAAGAGTTTATATAGGAGATTTTAAAAGACTATTTCCTCTCTTGCAGTGATTATTGATATCAGGAGAAAATCACTCCAGGAGCCAAAATAGTGATTCTTAAATCTTAGTGTAAAAAGCACCTCGAGACCTCCCACCCTAGGAGTTCTAATTCAGTAGTTCTGGGAGATAGCAGGAATCTGCATTCCTGACATCTACCCCAGATGGTTCATAGTGCAGGCCGGCTGTCAATCACACTTGGAGACACATTGCCATGAATGTAAAGTATACTTTAAGGAAGATGGGGAATTTTATGATTTGGAGAGCAGAAAAAATCAGTAGACTTAGACATGATTAGGAAGAACTCCATGGAAAAAAGACCTTAGAAGATTTTTTTAAACGTGGGCACATACACATATACGTACATACATAGATTCATATACACACAGAACAAGAAAGCTTGTTATACTTAAAACCAAAAAACCAAACCCAGTGCTGTCGAGTCGATTGCTACTCACAGCGACCCTATAGGACAGAGTAGAACTGCCCCATAGGGTTTGCAAGGAGCGCCTGGTGGATTCCAACTTCTGACCCTTTGGTTAGCAGCCTTAGCACTTAACCACTACGCCACCAGGGTTTCCCTTGTTATACTTACAGTAGTCAAATAGAACCTTTTAGGCAGATGAAAAATCAACAAAGATCATAAATTGATTCTAAGTAATTAATGTAGTTATTAGAGAAATCTTCATAACATTCTTAAGGAAGGTTATTTTAAAATTCTTTTTTCAGTATACAGAAATACAGATTAAATTCTAATTAGAACATGTTTACTGAATGACAGAGGAACTCTGTGGCGCAGTGGTTTAAGTGCTGGGCCCGCTCACTGCAAGGTTGGTGGTTCAAACCCACCAGCTGCTCCACGGGGAAGAATACCAGGCCATCTGCTCTCATAAAGATTTACAGCCTAGGAAACCATATGGGGCAGCTCTCCTCTGTCCTGTAGGGTCACTATGAGATGGAATCAACTCTGTGGCACACAGGAACAACTGAATGACATTACAAAGCACGTTAGAGGTTTATATCAGATTGTATTCTGAATCTAGTCGAAATCAAATTTGAAAGCTAGCAAGCAAAAGGTAAAATGTTAACACCTTTTCCTCTTTTAATTTTCCACAAATATTGAAGAAAAAAATGATTATCGGTTGTTGCTCTGGTCGTTTCATATTGGAGTAGAAAGAAAGAACTGAAGAGAGTGTATCTTTTAAGATTAATGTATAGCCATTATATTCCAGTAAAACCAGGTGGTGTATGCACGGCACGGAGAAATAGACTCGTGGACTTTTAGCAGAGGAACTCTCATTTAGCCAGCACATGCCTGTTTTTCATATGTGAGAACTAAGGCACTAAAAGAGAGCTTGTCAGAAGTCATGCAGTAAATGGTAGGGCTGGAGCTTGGACAGGTATCACTGACACTTAGCTCAATGCCCTTTCTACTTCATTAGCTTCCTCTACTGTTACAGTTTCATCAGGGTTATAATGTAGTTTTGAAAGTATTGAAATCTCTGCCTAAGGCTAGAAACTGTAAATGGGGACAAAACCCAGTTTATATCCAGGAAGGTTAGTGGCTGTCTAGGCTAAAGAGAGAGCAGGAGTTAGGTTGAAGTATCTGGTTCCTGTCATGGTGGAAAACACCTAATATGAACATTTGGAGAAGTGCCAGTAACCTTAACTTACCTTTTTTTTTAAATGTCTTAGATGTTATTTATGGCGGTTCTTAAAATAACGTTTTTCTTTTAAAGAGGATCTGATCTTAGTGATTTTGGAGCAATACCCCAGCAAAAGAAGCTGCAGGAGGAACTTTCTGACTTATCAGCAATGGAAGATGCTTTGGATGAATTAATCAAGGATTGTGCTCAGCAGTTGTTTGAATTAACAGACGACAAAGAAAATGAAAGATATCCTTTAACTCTATTTCTATATTTTATTGCTGTTTCCAAAACAGTTTAGTAGTGTCAGCTTGGGGTTTTAATTTATATATTTAAGATACAAAACTAGACCAAGTAAAAGTAGTATAGCCTCAGGTGTACACAAATAGTATACCATTGCCTTTAGCATCTTCGTGTGAAGATTACTTGGGTTAAATTCTGCATTGATGACCTGCACAGTACAGTGACGTAACAAGGTTAATGTTTCTGTTTAAAATTAAAGTAGTGGAGCTTTCTTTTTCTGTCTTTATAGTCTGATTAATATAAAGACAGTAAGAAATTTGTTGGCTTGTGTGAAGTTCATGTGTTTCCTAATTTGTGAACTAAAGTTTCTGAAACAGAATGGATTGCCATCAAAACGCACTTAAACTGCCATTGTAGTCCACAGGAGCCTAATGTCGCTGAGTGTCAATACTGCTGTTAAGCTCAGTGTCTTTGTGGGACAAGATGGGGAAGACTTTTCTTTGGTACTTGACCTTCTAGGCTATGCTGCTCTGGTCCCCGTGTGGCACCCTCTGTGAGGGTACCATTAATTCTGAGCCATTCCATTCTTCACATTTACTGAACCGCTGTACGTCAGTCAAAATTCCTGTTCCCGCAATAATTATTAGAAGAAAATAAATGCTAACATCCCCATAGCTTCTCAAAAGTCTTTGTAGTAAAAAAAGAAGAGAATACTAGAGAAATCCAGTAAATCACTTAATTAGGAGAATTTGAGGCAACACAGTGAAATCAGATGAAAAGCATTCAGGTAATGAGGTGGAAAATAATTTGGCATGAGGGAAATCCCATGAATACAGTATAGTCCTGAGAAACTTGTTTTCTAGATGTTTCTGCTTTTTACAGATTTTCCCCCTCTTCCAGTTTTGGGGATTCTCATCAAAACTGAATGTTTTTTTCCCAAAGGTGCTCATAGCAAGATGGAGCAATGAATAGGGAATAGGGTAGGGATTTGAGTCCAGTGGACTAAGATTCCCCTAATCCTTTTCTCCAGAAATTCTCATCGTAATCACAACAATACAGTTTAAAGAAGTTCTGTGAGACATAATTATTGTAAAACAATTTATAAAACGTCAAGAATTGTTTTTAGGAAATACAAGAATTGTGTATGAAATCGTTTTTTACTGACTGCTTTCCTCCCTTAATTTTGAGGTTTTTATCTCAAAGAAACTAAAGGTATTCTAACATCATACTTACGTTCATGTGTTGTAAGAGATAAATGACTCCCAAGTAAGGACCACTCTGCTTGCAGATCCTTGACTGATTTCTACACTAGCATACGTGACGTATCAAGATATTCATAGCATTCAAGCCTTCCACGAACAGATCGTTATTGCAGTTAAAGCTCCCGCAGAAACCAGACTGGATGTTCCAGCTCCCAGAGAAGTAGGTAGCAAAGCATTTAAACAAGTGTTTTAAAGCAGGAGCCAGCCAGTTGCCTAGGCTGTGCTTTAAGCGATCACAGTAACTTAACCGTTACATCTACATACTGGCTATGTACCTGGTACTGTTGAAGGCACTTCACACATTTTAGCCTGTTTTGATTAACATAACAAATGAAGTAGTCATTATGTCTTCTTAAAGATGAAACTGACACACAGAAGATTAATTTTGCCAGGATTACACAGTAAGTGGTAGAACCAGGACTCAAACTCGGATAGGTTGGTTTCGTAGATTGTGTTCTTAACCATTGTGTTAAAATGTCTCTTAGAGGAATCACCAAGAATTGACCTAAGACTTGAGGTTCCAAAAGTAAGATCTGGTATCAGCCAAGGCCCTAGATAATTAACCGACTAACCAAACTCATAAAAGACTAATGAATAACCTAGAAAACTAAGTTTTAAAATTAAAATAAAATTGCTGTGTAAATGAAAATATTCTTATCAGCTGCCAGCTGCTTAGCACATTCTTTCCCTTACAGGAAAGTTTCTATTGAAAGATAATTGTCATCAGAAGGTTGCTTGGTAAGGATGGAATCAGAACGAAGGGATGTGGCCAGTCTTGGGACAAGTCATCAACTTCTGGCAGCCTGATAGACCCACCGGAGCTTGTAGTGATGTCCCCTTCATTGCTATAGGGTTATGCTTGCCTCATATTGAATGATACTTCTTTGTCCACCTTTCCTTTTATTCCAAGCAGACCATTGTCCAAGTGAAACCCCATGTTGTTACTTGACAGTTTATTATAAATTGATTAGATACCAGCTTTCTTTTATTTCAGTCATATCCTAGTTGTGACTTCTTGGTGATGTTTCCTGGTTTTTTATTTGGATTTATATATATTCCACATTTCCTAAGCAAAACTTATGTTTAATATGAGTCATTTCACAGGTATTTAAACTCCATTTTTAAGATAAGTAACCAGTAATCTTTCAACACACCCTTATTTGAGGGCATGATAGTTCATTTTATAGTGATTGATGAGCTTTTATTTTTTCCCCTGCTTTGAGCTTCCTCAGACTGTAATGGCCAAATCTTTCTGAGCCTTCGATGGCCCCCATGGCTTGAGCCCCATTTAAAAGTCGGTGAACATGCGTCCTCTCGGCCAGCTGTTCTCTGCACTAGGAGAAGTAAGCGAGAGGAGTAGATGGGAGTACACTGTTCAGTGGAGTCTGACTACAGAAGACGTGGGGAGAGAGCTGGGCAGCAGTCTGGATCTAGTGCAGGGCTTGGCAAACCAAGGCCCTTGGGTCAAATCTGGCCAACTTGTTGTTATAAACAAAATTTTACTGGAACTGAGTTGCATGCTCATCTGTTTAGATATTGCCTGTGGCTGCTTTCATGCTACAGTGGCAAAGTTGAATAGTTAAGACAGAGACAGTGTGGCCCACAAAGCCAGAAATAATGTACTCTGTAACCTTTTACTCAAGCTCGTCAACCCCAGATTTAGTGGAACGTAAAGTCCTCAGCCAAGTCCTCAGTCTGCCGGTTCTGAGCGACACGTCGATTTATTTTGTAAAGTACGCTATTCCAACCAGACCTGAACTGGCATCCTCGAAGCTGAGCACACGTGTTCTCTAGTCTACTTCTCTGGTACCAGGAAGCTATAGAAAGGCTAGCAAATGGGGTTCCAAGACCCTCTGCTAGCTGTGTCTCTGGAGGTGAGGGGCAGTGGTGTCTGCAGTATCTAGCCCCGGCATCACAGCATGAAAGGAAAAGCAGGTTTTAGGCTACAGTTGAACCAGCTCACAATTAAAAAAGAAAAGGATCATTTATAGCAGTGCCTGGCAGAGGATCATTTATAGCAGGGATCATTCCTTAAGAATTTAACATAATTCTCAGAGCAGAACGGCCAATTTCCTGCTGAGATCTCATGGGAAAAGTATTTTAATTAACCCTGAGTAAATAGAAGTAATCTGAAGGCAAAGGATGTGAATAATCATAATTAGTTAATAATAGTCCTTTATGTAACTATCTTAACTCTGAATTTTTCTCAGTGTTTTAAATGACATGAGGTGTATTTTAACTTGATCTCTTCCTCTTAGAGTTATTTAAAGTGGACAAGGAATGGTCCATTCAGTTAGCTCAGGCCCTCTGCGGTGGTCTGAAGTCTAAGCACCCTCTTACAATTTGAGAATGTAGAATGCTCTGGAGTTCAGTGTCATCAGAACACTGACTTTCCGACTCTCAAGTATGGACTCTTAAAGGAGTTAAGTCCTTGAAGAGAGAAAGGCTTTTCACATTATGACTCTGAAAATGTTACTATCTGATGAATATCTGTTTTAACTGTGTGAATTGACCAGTGGATCAATGTGACTAAAGCCAAATACGTGATTTTCTCAAATATATGGTAGAAAGAAAATACCTGAATTTAAATTGTCAGAAAGTTCTCTCAAAACTTCTCTAGTTCTAGTAAGTGAAAAAATACGACTAATGAAAATTCTCTTATTCATCTTTGTGTTTTGCGTGTCTTTTGCTAGGACTCTATCACAGTACACATAAGGAGCACCAAAGGGCCTATTGATGTTTATTTATGTGAAGTAGAACAGGAAAATACAAGTAACAAAGTGTCTGAAGACGTAGGGACCTCTTCCTCTAAAAGCAAGCCTCCAGAACACCCTGAGAAAGGTAAACATAACAGTGTTGTTACTGGACAATGTGAGATGCTAATAGGTTTTGAAATATATATGATTTTATGGGTGTGTTTATAGCCTTATAAATGATTTTACTCTTCCTGTTTATAAAAACATTACAAATGTTTTTTAAATACTACAAAGTCATTCCTAACTGTAGGTAAGAATATTTCTAAAAAATTTAACAATATAGTTAAATTTTATTTAGTTTTGGTCTCAGTTAAAACTTAGAATTAAAGTTAGTACCGTGGTGGTGCCAGCTGGTGGTGGTCTCTGTTTTGGGAAGGCTGTCCACATTCTCTGTTAGATGCCCTCAAGTACATGTTTCAGATCATTTATTCATGTGATGTTTTGTTTTAATTAGCCATGAGAATATGGATTTGTAACCACGGATCTTTTTTTGTTTTTGTTTTTAGCGGTTGATTTGTGTGTTCTGTTACTCGTCTGCCTTTCAGACTTTCACTTAGGATTTCTCTCTTGTATGCTCTTTAGCAGAAGAAAATCCTCCTCAGCAGTGAAGAGCTGCTTGAAGTAAGCAACTGACTACCTATAGCATTTGAGAATTCGTGTACTAAGTTCTTTTGGAAGATCCGGTGTGGAAGAATGGCGCATCAGATTTGATTCTCAGCAATAATCATCTGTGAACTTCTCGTGCCCAGTTAGGAGCAGCACTGCGGCCAGTAGGATCTTCTTCCTCATCAGTAGCATTAAGGCCAGTAATCTCTTTAAGCAGTTCACTGCTTGAATTTCTGGATAATTATGGTTTAAGCATTTGAAAATAACTCTTATTATAATTATGCACTGCTTTTTGCCCGTGAGACAGACACCTTGCCTACTGAAATAACTTCATCACAAAGGGTGTCACTGAGACAGATGATCAGGACTGAAATGTACGGTTCGTCGCGGATGCTCCCCTTTCCTTCAAAGATCGTGTGTCATAAATCACAAAAGAAATTGCCTTACACAGGTTCACATTTGCATTTAAATGTTGTAAATTGGATAAGTATAGACAAATGAATCTGAATGTGATGTCTTTGTATATATCTGTATAATGTTAGATTACTTATCAGAAATGTCTAAGTGAAGCTTTTCACCATTGTACAGCCAAAACAATGTATATATGGAAAGTAACTGACAAAGCCTCTAATTTCTGTGGTGTTTATAACTTATTAGAATCCTCTGAATGAGGGTTAGAAGATTTTTTTTTTCAAACTTCTATATGTAGAAGTATCAAAAATGTGCTATACATTTAAAATTCATGGATTTAATTAAAGTATTTTAATATGGTTTCCAGTGCCAAAATTGGAGCCTGATACTTCTTAATATCAACCTACCTACAGGATTATTGTATCCCATTAGACTGATGGCACACTCTAAGGCTCAGTGACCAAGTATAGGCTGTTAGGTGATGGCTTAACTCATTGCGAGATATCAATTCAACGGTGGTGAAAATTGGAACCTATTTTAAAGCTCTTTGTAAGCAGATTTTGTAATATGTTTCTGTAAGTCTGCAACCTTGCTCTTCAGTCAGTGGTTTTACTTATAATAAGTTGTACCCTGCCCTGTCTCCACTACAGCCCCACATTTCCAAGTACCTAGCCATTTCTACCTCACTGGGTAATCATTTACCTCTCTCTGTGCCTCAATTAACTCAGTAGTTTGCCATTAGACTGTGAGCTCCTTGAGTGACTTTGTCTTATTCTTTGTTATATTCCAGCACCTTGTACCATGCCTGGCACATTAATGCTGCCAAATAAATGTTTGAACAAATCAGTGAGTGAGTGAGTGAATTATAAAATTAGACTGATAATATACTTGGCTTGTCTGTCATACACGATTCTTGTGAGCATCAATCAAATTCACATTTTAAACCTTTTATGCTTTCAAAGAAAGATTTGATTCAATTTGAGATCAAGACTGTATAATAAGACTTAAGAATCAAAAACCGAAGTACTGAAAAATAACACTGCTGATAAAATCTGGGTTCTTGGAATTTCCTTAAGCTTGCTTTTTCTAAGTTGTGATGTGATTAAGTTAGCTATCCATTAAACCCATTGCCATCGAGTCAATTCCGACTCATAGCGACCCTATATGACAGAGTAGAACTGCCCCATAGGGTTTCCACAGAGCACCTGGTGGATTCAGACTGTTGACCTTTTGGTTAGCAGGCGTAGCACTTAACCACTACACCACCACGGCTTCCTCAATTAGCTAAGATGTGTATATATCGAGAGTTTAGGACTCACATACCTCTGAGCTGCAGCGGCTTTTGCCAGCCTTATCCCACAGCTCAGCACCAACCTCCTCTCTCCCAACAGTCTCTGCTGGCTCATTGCTCCATCCTAGGACTGCGGATTTTGCTCCTCCCTCTCAGTGGTTGCCCTCAAGCCTTTTTCCCCCCATTCTTTGTTTTATACCAAAAAAAAAAAATTTTTTTTTTTTTTTTTGGTTTTATACAAGCAAAAAATTATTTGAACTGAGCCAAAGAGAAGCTACGGGGACCACTATTTGATCACTGTTGGACTGACTACATGGTGGTATGGTTTAACAAAATAGCGGATACAGGAGAAACGGCAAGGTTTGGGTAAAAATTGTTTGGACATGTTTGATGAGTGAGAGTTTAGGCAAGCGGTATGTATGAGTAGGTCAGCCGTTCAATGCAGAGATCTGAGCTCTGCACAGTAGATTTGGCCGTCAGTTAAAATGTTATGATTAAAACCGTGAGAGTGGATGAGACCACCTAATAAGAGGGTGGAGCAGGACAAAAGGAGAGAACTTCTCTATTTAACAAGGAACACAGAGGAAAAAAACCTTTAGCCCCAAGAAGGAGTAATGAGAGGAGAACGTAGTGTCCCAGAAACCAATAAAGAAGCATTTCCAAAGATGAAAGTGTCATTTCTGAGCCACAGTTTCTTACTTGTGAGATGTGACAATTGTTCTGGGAGTCAAATGGGATGATGTAAGCAAAAGTCCTTTGTAGCCTGTAGATGTGTTGGACAAATTAAGTCTTTCTCCGCCCTTGTCACTCCACATTCAGGTGTTTGGTCTCTGCTTTTTAGAACTGCTAAAGTAAGCACCTCCTGAACCATCTTCCAGGCTCATCCTCCCCACCCTATCCTGAACATCATTGTGCTATCTGTCTGTATATACACTACCACTTTCTTCCATGTCACAAAGCCCTGTTGAGAAAATTTGAATATTTCTATATTTCCTTTAGGCTGAAGTCCAAACTGTGATATGAGGCCTCCAGGCTAGCCCCAACCTAACTTTCCAAACTGTCTTGCTACTTGCTTTGCAAGCCGTCAGCCCAGAGCAGATTCGCCCATGCCTGAGGCACATGTTGTACTTTGCCTTCTCTGTGCCTCTGCTGTTACCATTCTTCTGCCTGGAATTGTCGCCCTCTTCCCTGTTTTTCGAAATCATACCTCCATTCTGGACCTGGCTTAACCAGGCCTGGCCTATACCCTTCCCTTCACTTTACCCCCATCAGGTATACAATCTAAAACCTGTTGCCATCAAGTCAGTTCCAACTCACAGTGACCCTACAGGACACAGTAGAACTGCCCCACAGAGTTTCCAAGGAATGCCTAGTGGATTCAAACAGCCAACCTTTTGGTTAGCAGCTATAGCTCTTAACCACTACGTCACCAGGATTTCCAAATAGGGTCTATACGGGGCATTGGTGCTCATCTTCCTCTTATTTTGCCATTGTTTTTCCCAGCTGCCATTCCATGCTGTCAGAGAGTAGAGATCATAAGTAACATGTTTCTATCTCCTACGTTTAGATAGTGTTCAAAAAACTGGTTTTCCAAAACACAAACCAACCAACAAAATTAAGCTGAATTTACACTGGAAGAAAAAAATTATTACTCTGTACCAATTTTGCATTTTGTTAAAAAGTTACAGCACATCTGACTTAATTGTCCCTTATCTCAGCAGAAGATGAACATCATCGCGCCCTGAGTATGCCGTTGTAAAGAAGGGGGCTTTAAACTTGAGGCAAGGTGACCCCTTTTGTCTCTTTCTTTTGACCCCTCTTAGGTAGCAGGTATCAGCTTAGCAGATGCATGTATTGATTTGCATCAAGTTGGATACCCGGCATTGCACAAGTGATCAATAGTACTGCTGCAGCCTTGGAGGGCCTTAAGGCGGAGCCAGCGTTTCTCTTTTGTACAGGAGTGATAAAGAAGCTGTGTCTCAAAACCTCAGGACTCTGCCACTTATCCATCATAATTAAAAATGAATATAAGAAGAAAACCACCTAAGTGATTAAAAGCAATTCATTCTACCACAGTATTTCCGAGTTGGTGCTTTAATTCTGCTATTAACTATTGGGTTATCCAGCTCACAGTGGCCAGGCTCAGCCATGCCAGGTGTTGCTGAGAATTAAGGCAGTGCCTTCTCCTGGGTTCTATCTTTGGCTCCTGTAGCTTTTCTGACCACTAAAGGCAGATTTGGCAGCCTGCTTGGCCTTGGGCCTCACTGTCACTCTGGTCAGGTGGGGGGCTGGAGCGATGTTCAGGGCTTTTAGCCTGGCTGGCCTTTAAAGGACAGTAGGTGGGGGCTAAGAGGAGGAAGACAAATCCCCTCAGAGAAGGGAGAGAAAGGAGCAGAAAATGAAAGGGAAGAAGGAGCCAGGGTGAAAGAAGAAAGAGGGAAGGATGTGAAGGAGGGGTGGAAAGAGAAGAGAGGAAGAGAGTGATGATGTGGGCTGGGGGATGGGAGTAAGAGGGGTAGCCTGCAGCCAGAGAAGAGGGCCAACTCGGTGTGTCCACTCCCCCAGACCAGAGGCCCCCAAAGCATCACTAGCGTCAGTGTGGAGGCTGGCTGTGAGATGCCTAGTGGTGAAGGGTTGCAATTAATTTTAAGAAACTTCTTTTAAAGCCTTGGTGTAGTATCAAGGAAGAATATCCTCAAGTATCTGGAGAGGCTGTTAAAAATACTTTCTGTTTCCAACTACTTAATTGTGTGGGGTTAGATTTTTCTCCTGTACTTCAACCAAAACAACGTATCAACAGAATGAATGCAGAAGCAGATAGAAGAATCTGTCTTCTATGAGGCCAGACATTAAAGAGATTTGCAAAAACGTAAAATAATGCCACTCCTGATGTAATTGTTTTTGTTTTAGAAAATAGAGTATTTTTCATAAAAATATGTTGATACATAATGCACTTACTATTGCTGAATCAATAAATGATTTTTTAATTTTCTGTTTGAATTTCCTGTTCTATAACTATCACTTGCTACAGTCTGTAGATGGACAAACGCTCTTTGGGGTCCTCAGTAACTTTTAGAGTATAAAGAAGTCCAGAGACAAAAGAGTTTGAGAACTGCTACCCTAGCTTATTCTACTCAAGGGCTGGGAACTTTGGGGCATCCCTCATTTTCTTGAGAGCTGAAGTGTTTGTAGGTCTTGACCCCAAGAGATATTTTGCTGTGTATATTCTCCACAACACCACCACCAACAACAAAAAATACAAGAGGGCTTCTAGAACCCCAGCCATTATGCCTACATACTTGCCAGCCAGAAGGAAGAAGAAAGAGAAGAAGGGTACACTCTGCCCTGCAAGGTGTACACTTCACTGGGACATCCACTGGCCACATCTTACCCACTTGGACTTGGAAATGTAATTTGGGGTGGGAGGGGCAGCCATGTGCCCAGATAACATTCAGGAGTTCTGTTACTATTGGAGAAGGAAAGGATACAGGGTGGGGTAGACATTCCTAGTGTTCACCAATATCTGATTCTCCCCTTGTGGGCACCTTAGTGAAACCATGTGACTAGTTCTAGCCAGTCGGCTATAATGGGAAGTGATGCATGGGGAAAAGACCATGGCATTTCTCCATCCCCTCCTTCCTGCCTCAGCCACCAAAAAAGCCACAGGTTTCAGATGGTGAAGCTACAAGATACTGGAGCCCTCATCAACCTGAATCCCTGGAGACCATGGAAGAGAGGCTCTGCCAATTTGCATGCAATATATGATATGTGTCGAATCGTTGAGATTGTGGAGTTGATTTGTTAAACTACAGAATAACCAATACGTTTGGGGACAACTAGCAATCTCAGCCATAGGTCAATAGGTGAAAGAATGATACAATCAAAATAGTCACACACCAAACCAGTGTCATAAATAGCTTTGGCACACTCTAAATTGCTGTCAGTTGCTATGACCAGAAAGTTGAAATATTGATCACTTGATAAAAATTGACTCCTTGTGAATCCATTTGTTGACTACTAGTGGAATGAGGAAGTCTCTGGGTGGTGCAAATAGTTAACATGCTCACCTGCTAAACAAAAGGTTGAAGGTTCAAGTCCACCCAGAGGCACCTTGAAGGAAAGGCCTGGAGATGTCCTTATGTAAATCAGCAATTGAAAACCCTGTGGAGTACAGTTCTACGCTGATACACATGGAGTCGCCATGAGCTGGACTCAATGATAACTGGTTTATTGTAAGGGGAGTCTAATACAAATTTATGTAATGATTGCCATCTAGTGGAGAATTTACAGATATTATTCAGATTTATTTACTTGCTTTTAATTAAGCAAGATACTGCTGGCAAATGGCATTGACTTTATAAAACAGTGTCCAGATCTCATTCTTGTTGATAAAGTGAATTTATGCTAACTTTAACATACAAGATCTAAATGGCACAACTTGGGAATTAAAAAGTTATAGCCGATAAGAATTCAGCAAAAATGGAATATTCCTCAGTAGAGAAATGAAATCTCGATACATGCTACAGTATGGATGGAGCTTGAAGACATTATGCTGAGTGAAATGAGCCAATCACAACACGACAAATACTGTAAGACCTCACTTATATAAAAAGAGAAGAAAAAGGAAATGTAGAGACTGAAGTTTTTTAGTGGTTACCAGGGGCAGGAGGGAGGGGGAAAAGGGGGGTTAACGATGATGGAAAAGTTTCATCAATTAAAAGTAGTGACACACAGCTGATTATTATAACTGCTGTCAATAAATTGCACACCTGTAAAAGGGTGAATTGGCAAAAGTGTAATAAATATACTTACAACAAATAAAAAAAAAAAGCTGCTGAGGCTGTGTATGTACAAACATCTCAAGATATTTAGTTCCTTGGTTTGGAGGTTTAGGGTCATGAGGACGTCCCAGTTAATTGGCCTAATAACATGTTTAGTGCTTCTATTCTACCTCCTAGTTTGCTGCATGGTGCCTGGGGTCTTAAAAGCTTGCAAGCAGCCATCCAAGGCCCAACAATTGGTCTCTGCATGGAGCAATAGAGGAAGGAGAGTCAGGAATAGGAGGAGGATATGGAAGGTGTGGCTACTTGCCTTCACGAACAACTGCCTCCTTTGCCATGACTCCAGAAGAACTAGATGGTGCCCAGCTACCATTACTGAACATTTTGATCAAAGATTCTGTAGAAGAACCCTGATCAAAAGGGGAAAAATGCAGAACAGACTTTCAAATTCTCATGGACTCCACACTTGCTGGAGCCATGAAGGATGGATCAACCCCTGAAACTATTGCCCTGAAATAATCTTTAAACCAAAAATATCTCCTGAAATCATCTTCAAACTGAACAATAGTTTAGAACTAGTAAAGAATGTCTGCCTAGAGTATTATGTTGTTTTAAGAACTATTTATGTGGGATCAAATTGACAACAACTGGAAAGATCAGATAGGAACCTGGGGAGGGAGTGAGTTTATGTTAATGAGGGAGGAACAACCCTGAAAAGGAGGGTGAGAATGGAACTGGAAGGATGTAATCAATGTCACTAAATTGTACATGATATATGTTTTCCTGTGTATATTCTCAACAATAACAAAATAAAATTTAGGCTTAAGAAAAAGAAATCACTAAAAGGGAAAACAGGAGACCTGGGTTCTAGTCCTTGCGCTGCCGTTGGGGCTATTTGAACTTGAACAAGTCAGTTCACCTCTCTAGGCCCCCTATCCTCCTCTGGAACATGAACTATTGGAATCTCAAAAGCCACAGGTCTGACATTTTCTGCCCCTATGGGCAACTCCAACCTTCAGTGCTCAGAACCTCAGCTATAGCCTGGTTCTTCCAGGACTAATCTGATATGAAGGGTTCTGTGGCCTCACGGGCAGGTACCAGTATAGCTGAAGCCCCCAACCCTCCCAAACTGAACATCAGATTTGCGGCTGGGATTAATGAGGCTATATAAATCTGCTGCGACAGGGCTACAACTCAAGAGATTTCTCTCGCCCCAGATACAACCTCCATTATTCAGGGACTAGCTGGACAGTTTGTAGACTGTGAAACTTACCTTTCTTCTCGTGCTTGGCCAGCCCCCTACCTTTCGGCACCTTCTGTGTTCTTGGATTGCTACAACAGAAAAAGGAAAGGAATAAAATGAGTTTGCTTTGTTGTTTGTTTAGGTACCTCTGAAAAGGTTGCAGGTTCAAAACAAAACAAAAAATCAAACCCATTGCCGTTGAGTCAATTCTGACTCATAGTGACCCTACAGGACAGAGTAGAACTGCCCCATAGTTTCCAAGGAGCGCCTGGTGGATTCAAACTGCCAACTTTTTGGTTAGCAGCCATTGCACTTAACCATTACACCACCAGGGTCACAGGTTAGGAGAGGGGAAAATATAGCTTGGTTAAAATAAGGCTTTGGGGTCCTCAGCTGACTGCCATTGCTCAGGTTAACTAAGAATTGGTTCTGTTGTTATAGTGCAGGTGGTGGTATTGACAGTAGGAGGAGGAGAATAATTACATATCTTACATTTTTTAGTGCTAACTTCGTACTGGCCACTGTTCTGCGTGTTTAATACGCATCATTTTATTTATTCTTCATGAAGACTCTATAATAGCTTATCATTCCTATCTTATAGACGAAGAAACTGAAGCACAGAGAGATTAAGTAATTTGTGAGGTCATGCAGCTAATAAGTGAATGCAAGCAGTTAACCTGGCTCCAGAGTTCTACTCAGCTTTCCGTATCTTGTCTCTGAGAACTGTGTTTACTCCTTCGTTTCAAAAATACTTATTTAGTACCTACAATTTGTAAGGTACTGTTCTAGGTATTTGAGAAACATTAAAAATAAATAAATAAGTAAACCCGTTGCCATAGAGTTGATTCTGACTCTTAGTGACCCTATAGGACAGAGTAGGACTGCCTCATAGAGTTTCCAAGGAGCAGCTGGTGGATTTGAACTGCTGACGTTTTGGTTAGCAGGTGAGCTCTTAACCACTACACCACCAGAGTTCCTGGGATACATTAGTGAAGCAAAAAGACAAAAATTCTGGCTCTCATGGATTTTACATTCTAGTGCAGGGAAAAAGACAATAAACATTAAAAAAAAGTAAACAAAACAGCCTCTTAGAATGTCATAATAGCTACCGGGAAAAACAGCAGAGTCAGGGGCTAAGAGTACTGGGGTTGGCAGAGAACCCCTGAAGGAGCAGGAGAGCAGTGGGATGCAGACCCCAAATTCTCATAAGACCAGACTTAATGGTCTGACTGAGACTGGAAGGACCCCAGTGGTCATGGCCCCTGGATCTTCTGTTGGCCCAGGACAGGAACCATTCCCGAAGCCAACTTTTCAGACGGGGATTGGACTGGACAATGGGTTGGAGAGGGATGCTGGTGAGGAGTGAGCTTCTTGGATCAGGTGGACACTTGAGACTATGTTGGCATCTCCTGCATGGAGGGGAGTTGAGGGTGGAGGGGGTTAGAAGCTGGTGAAAAGGACACGAAAAGAGAGAGTGAAGGGAGAAAGCAGGCTGTCTTATTTGGGGGAGAGTAATTGGGAGTGTGTAGCAAGGTGTATATAGGTTTGTGTCCGAGAGACTGACTTGATTTGTAAACTTTCACTTAAAGCACAATAAAAATCATTTAAAAAAAAAAGTATACAGCCAAAGATTGTAGAGAAAAAATATTATAGAGTTATGTCTTGCAGTTAATTAATAAAAATATTTTTGTTAGTTTTCTAAAAGTTATAATTTCTTTTCTTACTATAAATAAAAATTTACTGTTAGATCTAAAAAAGGAGTACTGGGGTTGAGTTGAGGGAAGTTGGAATTTTAAAAAGGGCAGTCCAGTTAGGGCTCCCTGACACTTTGACACTTACTGCGCGCTGATTTCTGGGGGAGAGCATTCCTGACAGAGGAGCAGCCAGTGCAGAGGCCCGAGAGGGAACGTGCCTGACAGGTTCCGGAAACAGCAAGGAGATCAGTGTGGCTCCAGCGGTGTGAACAAGGGTGAGAGCAGCAGGGGATGAGGTCCGGCCATGTGAGGCTTTATAGGCCATGGGGAGGATTTTGGCTTTTACTCTTGAGTAAAGTAGTCCATTGGAAGGTTTGGAGCAGAGAAGCGGCCTCATCTAATGCATGCTTTAAAGGTTTCCTGTGGCTGCTGGATTCAGAACAGACTGCAGAGGTGGGTAGGGAAGCAGGCAGACCAGGTTGGAGGCCACTTCAGTAACCAGAGAAGTGATGACCAGGGCCAGTCAGTAGCAATGCGGATGATGAGAAGTGATAAGTCTGGATATATTTTAAAGATAGAACTGACAGAAGTTCCCGATGAATTAGATATTAAGTGTGAGTGGTGGGCAGGAGAGGAAGAGTCAAGGATGATTATGTGTGGAGTAGAGTTCCCATTATTAGGAAATACCTTCCTCCAGGATAAAGCGTTGATTTAGATGTTGGCTCTAAACCCCTTCCTGGTCCTACCTTGTTAATAGAAGCGCCTCCTCTTTTCCTGTCTGTGATTAGGCATCCTTTGCCCTCAGTGGTGCAGTGGTTAAGAGCTCGGCTGCTAACATAGGTCGGCAGTTGGACTGTACCAGCTGCTCCTTGGAAACCCTATAGGGCAGTTCTACTCTGTCCTATGGGGTGGCGATGAGTTGGAATCGACTCGACAGCAACAGTTTGATAATTTTTGGTTCACTTAAAGACCCTGCAATAACTTTACTTGAGGCATTGCCTTGTGAGAATTCTGTCTTTTCTCCTCTTATCCCACTCCCTCCCACCCTTCACGGCCTTTAGATAGATCTGCCCCTAGAGTTAGACCCCAGCAGGGCTCAGGCACCAAGGACAGACAGAGTCTGACCTGGAAGGAGAAGGTTTCTACCCACAAAGGAATAACAAGATTTTGCTAATTTATATCAGCAGAAACCCGGGGGATATGTATAAAAGTAATTCTAGAGATATTAGACCAAGGAGGATGGAAAATAACCTTGAATTAGGCTGTAGTTAGAAGAGATTCTAGATTTAATGAGCTATCACAAGCATCTTACAATGGTTCTCACAGTTTGCTTCGTTGGTTGACTGAAACAGCTCACCAGATGGTCTACAACTATATTCAGTGAGGGTTAGATGAGAGCACTGCCTTGGGGTAATAAACGAAATAAACCAAAGGCTTAGAGAGATAGGGATGTTGGAATAGATTTATCATGTGCCATGACCCCGTGCACACACACGCACACACACACTCCTATCTCCCCCAGGAGGGCCCAGATGACACCCCTTCTCTAACCCACTAAATATATATATATTAGTAAAGGGAATGTCGACACGTTGTGATAAATGTAACCAATGTCACTGAACAATTTGTGTGGAAATTCTCAAATGGGAACCTACCTTGCTGTCCTCTGTAGGTCAGGACTAATGGTAGCGGCAGCAGCCTTTGAAATGGGCTCCCTGGTCTCACTGGGAATGATGGAATTCCTGAGTGGCAGATGTCAAGTGGCATTGCTTCACTTCAGATATAAGCAGCAGCAGAGACAATGTGAAAATCGGAATGGTTTGACCTACAAAGATCTTTGGTGGTGGTAAAGTCATCATGGTGTTCCTAGGAATGAAATAGATGGGCAGCCTACTAAACTATCACTTGATCTGTATACAGTGAAACCTGTGAGAGCCGGAGGCCTGAAACTCAACGGTCTCGCAATTTTTCTGCCTTTGACAGGGTGCAGTCTTAAAACTTTTCTATTGCTCATTTTAGTGGAAAATATTTTAATGTTCCTTTTCTGATAGATACAAGAGTGGTATCTACAAATGAGGCAATTTCAACTGTTTATACTGCACTGCAGTTCCATTGCCAAGAATGCAAGCCCACTGGTCTTTAAACTGAGCATGTTTCAACATAGAGCCACTATGTTCATAAATGAAGTGATTGCGTGGTTGAGGCTAGGAAGCATTCCGGAGCATTTTTGTAGCATTTCAGCAATGAAGTACCTATGGTGCTATGTGGGTGAAAGGCAAACCAAAAAAAAAAATCCAGCCTCTATCCGATTAGTAACTGAGTTACTTTGAAAGCACATTTCCTCTAGGGTTATACATATAGGTGTTGCAAAGATAGCTGGCATAATGGAAAACTATAGAACATAGCAAAGCTGATGGGGGGGAAGTTATTTTTTAGATTTAACTAGATCTGTAAGGGGCTTATTACCTTTAAGTGCCCATTGTTGCCTGTAATCCATTTTTTTATAAAAAGAGAAATTTAATTTGAATCCAAAATTTTCAGTTTTACTAACCACTTTGTTCTGTTTTATACCTCCAGCCCCCAGAAGAGAAAAAGCCTGGTTTGGATGCATCACTTAAAAAAAAAAAACAAAAACTTTTTGTTTATGGACCTTCTGAAATCTGTTTCTGATGGCATTCTTAATTTAAATGATATTGCATCAATATTGGGAGTATAATCAAAAAACACCAAACCTGTTGCCATCGAGTCAATTCTGACTCATAGCAATCCTATAGGACAGAGGAGAACTGCCTCATAGAGATTCCAAGTAGTGCCTGGTGGATTTGAACTGCTGACCTTTTGGTTAGCACCCATAGCACTTAACCACTACACCACCAGAGTTTCCGTTGGGAGTGTATGACATCATAAGCATGTTGCAGGGTGTTCATCTCATTCAAAGCAGATCCAAGAATCACATTCAATGGATGTGAGTTGTCTTCAAACTTTTTATTATTTTTTTAAGTTTTAATAATATAGAAAATTTTAAAACCCATTATGTGGGTTTTAAAAAGCTGAATATGACAAAAATTGAAAAGCATATGGATTAATATACATTAAGTAGTAAGAAAAAGGTATTAAGTAATACATTTATGCTAGATAAAGATTAACTGCAGAGTCTGTAAAATACTGAACATTTCAGAGTCCCTTCTGTAACTAAGGAGCCCTGGTGGTGCAGTGGTTAAGAACTTGGCTGCTAACCAAAAGGTCAGCAGTTCGAATCTACTGGCTGCTTCTTGGAAACCCTATGGGGCAGTTCTACTCGGTCCTATGGGGTCTCTATGAGTCAGAATTGACTTGTCAGTGACAGGTTTTTTTAGTTTTCTGTAACTAGGCTCTGTTACAGGCATTTGAAAGACAAATATAAGTGTGACCTATTCCCTGCCTTTAACCATAACATTAAAGGAGACCAACCAGCAAATATCTGCCACATAGTGGGATCAAATGCCCCAAAGAGGAAGGTATAAAGTATTAAATGAGCGAGAACAGAATGGCTACCAGCAATGCATTTAAATTAGGACTTGAAGGATAAACAGAGGTTCCCGAGGCAGAGAAAGGGGAAGAACATTCCAGATGAAGAAACAAAAATATGAAAAGGTAAAGAAAAGGGCACTCACTACACTAAAGCAGTGGCTTTCAAACCTTTGACCACAACCTACACTGAGAAAGACATTTTCCATGGTTAGCCACTGACCACATAAGTATTTCTCAAAACAATACTTACCTCACTAGCCGCAATGCGCTCTTCTACTCCCCTTTTTTTTTTTTTAAATGGTGAAGACCTACTGGGTCACAAGCTGCAGCCTGAAACACATGGTGATAGAGCTTCTAGAATTCTCCATTTGCTGTAAGATAAAGGGCTGTTGTCGCTGCTGCTGCTGCTGCGGTTGTTGTTATTTCTGCTGCTGTTGCCGTTGTTGTTATCAGGTCAGTGATATGGTCAGGTGTGTATTTTAGAAAGATGGCTGCAGTGAACTTAGAGTCAGGACGACTGGAATCTGTTCATTCATTCCTTCATTTATTCAACAAATGAGCACTGCTGCACATTATTCCAAGTGCCACATATGCAAAGATAAATAAGGGCCTCACCCTCAGAGAGGCCAGGGGTTAGTAGAGCTTGAATCCTGGCTCTTCCACCTATTAGCATTCAGACTGTAAATCCTTTGCTTGAACTCTGTGAGCCTTGGTTTATTACGCATTGAAGTCTTCAGTGTGGAAGAAAACAACAACAACAACACAGCGTCTGGCTTAAAATAAGCGTTCGTGAAATGTCAGTTTTCCCCCACCTAGTGTGGAGGATGGCTCACAGAGAGAAATAGCTAGGGGTGGGGAGAAAATATTATTTTTAATTTCTGATTCAGCTGTTTTAAAAAAATGTATAGATTATCCTGAAGTTGTTGACTAGGATATTTTGCTTTTTAAGAACTTCAATTAAATTTTTAGAAATGGCTTATGGTGGCTTTGGAACATGAATGTGGTTTGTTCTGATTTGGGTTCATAGTTTGGCTCTAGTGTCTGACAGGAACTGAGCTGATAAACTAAAAAGGAGGTATATCTACCATGTGTCTAAAAAATAGTCAGATACACAAGGTTGTTATACAAGGATTAAATGAGTTTTTTATATATATACATATAATTTTATTGTGATTTTAGGTGAAAGTTTACAGCTCACTTTAGTTTTTCATTCAAAAATTTATGTACATACTGTTTTGTGACATTGGTTGCAATCCCCACAATGTGACAGCACTCTCCCCCTCTCCATCCTGGGTTTCCCATGTTCATTCATCCAGTTTTCCTGTCCCTTCCTGCCTTCTCTTCTTGCTTTTGGGCAGGAGTTGCCCATTTGGTCTCGTATATTTGATTGAACTAAGAAGCATGTTCCTCATGTGTGTTATTTGTTTTATAGGCCTGTCTAATCTTTGTTTGAGAAATGGGCTTCAGTGGTGGCTTCAGTTTTGAGTTAGCAGGGTGTAGCAGGATCTCGGGGGTTCCTCTGGTCTTTGTCAGACCAGTAAGTCTGGCCTTTTTTCATGAACTTGAATTTTGTTCTACATTTTTTCTCCCACTCTGTCTAGGACTCTCTGTTGTGATTCCTGTTAGAGCAGTTGGTGGTGTTAGCTGGGCACCATCTAGTTCTTCTGGGCTCAGGCTTGTGGGGGCTGTGGTTCATATGGTCCTTTAGTTCTTTGGGCTAATATTTTCCTTGTGTCTTCTCTTTTCTTCATTCTCCTTTGCACTGGACAGGATGGGACCTATAGGTGTATATTAGATGGCTGCTTGAAAATTTTTAATACCCCAAATGCTACTCCCCAAAGTAGGATGTAGAACATTTTCTTTATGAACTATGTTAAGCCAATTGACCTAGATGTCCCCTGAGACTATGGTCCCCAGCCCTTAGTCCCAGCAACTCTGTCTCTCAAGTTGTTTGGATGTGTCTAGGAAAATTCTATGCCTTTTCAAGGTCATGGAAGCTCCATAGACACATCCAAACTCCCTGAGGGATCGAATTACTGGGCTGAGGGCTGTGGGAACCATGGTCTCAGGTAACATCTAGCTCAACTGGCATAACATAGTTTATAAATAAAATATTCTAAAGTCTACTTGGTGAGTAGCATCTGGGGTCTTATACACTGGTCTCACTCCTTCATGAGCAATGGAGAATGAAGAAAACCAAAGATACAAGGGAAAGATTAGTCCAAAGAACTAATGGACCACAACTACCACAACCTCCACCAGAATGAGTCCCGCAAAAGATGGTGCCTGGCTACCACCACTGACTGCTCTGACAGTGATCACAAAAGAAGGTCCTAGACAGAGCCGGAGGAAAATGTAGAACAAAATTCTAACTCACACACACAAAAAAAGAACAGACTTACTGGCCTAACAGAGACTGGAGAAACCCTGAGAGTATGGCACCCAGACACCATTTTAGCTCAGTAATGAAGTCACTCCTGAGGTTCACCCTTCAGCCGAAGATTAGACAGTCCCATAAAACAAAACAAGTCTAAAAGGGCACAGCAGCCCAGGGGCAAGGACTAGAAGACAGGAGGGGACAGGAAAGCTGGTAATAGGGAACCCAAGGTTGAGAAGGGAGAGGGTTGACATGTCGTGGGGTTGTTAACCAATATCATAAAACAGTATGTATACTAACTGTTTAATGAGAAGCTAGTTTGTTCTGTAAACCTGCACCTAAAGTATAAAAAATAAAAAAAATTCTATGCCTTTGCTTTGGTCAAGATGTGCTGACTTCCCCTATATTGTGTGTTGTCTTTCCCTTCACCAAAGTTGACAGTTGTCTGCTATCTAGTTAGTGATTTCCCCTCTTTCTCCCTCCCCACTCTCATAAGCATTGGAGAATATTTTTTTCTGTGTGTAAACTTTTTCTTGGGTTCTTATAATAGTGGTTTTATGAGTTAATATTTTTAAAGTATTTATAAAGTACAGGGCCTGGCATGTAGTAAACATCATATAAGTATTTGATAAGTAAAAAAATCTAATAGAGCCAAGGCTAATCTGAATCCTGCTTTAGTTGAAGCTTTAGTTGGATGGATATTTATACTTTGAATTTTTCATCGATCCATTGCAGTGTCTTTTTAGATGGTAGAGGGCACGCTGATTCTTTTAAAGGGTCCTTCACAGATCCGTATGCTAGCATATGTGACATATCAAGCTATCCATAGAATTCAGGCCTTCCATAAGCAAATTACTGATCAATGAAAGCTCCAGCAGAAACAGAATTAATTGTTCCAACTCCCAGAGAAGTAGATGGCGATTCACATGTTTTATGTTCCTGGGAAGAAAGTGAAAACTTTTAGCATATTTGCTGTTAATTTTTTAAGGTGGCCATAAGAACTATTGTCTTTAGGAATAAGTTTGCAAAAAAGTTTGCCAAAGAGCCCAATAAAGCTGTCCTTATCTGGGTATCAATTCTGTTAAGCCCATTGGTTACTTATAATCACTATGCCTGAGGTGGGAACTGTTGGAGCTGGTTTTGTGGTTAATCAGAACACTTTGCTGTGTCCTGGATAGTGTGTCTTTACTCTGTTGAGCCTCTTTTGCAGTCTTGCCAGGGAGAAGAAGCAGCTAAACTGTGTTGAGGCTTCTGAATATGCCCAAGGCTTCTGTCAGTCCATTCAAATGTGTGTGCGCAGGGGCCCTCTTGGCCAGTCATTCTCAGTAACAGGAAAAACAAGGGAAAATGGTTAACAAGAGCACACTGGGGTCAGCTGTCTCAATCCACAAGGATCTGGGGATGCAGCCAAAGACCAGAATGTGGTGGACCTAGACGGATGTGAAGTCTTCAGATGGCTGCCTTTAGAGACTTCCGGAAAAATGTGGCCCTCTGGGGAAGGAGAACCAATCCAAGCAGACTTAGACCTGGAGCGGAGCTGCTGAGCTGAACGCAGATGTTCTTTGGGCTGTGTGTCTAAAGGGGGAATTCGTATGTGGGGTGATAAAAGTGGGATTGACACTCTGATATTTCACATCTCACTGCCAGTTACTCTGTTAAAAGATGGCAGTGAGGCACGGAGCAGGGAGGAGAGATGGTGTCCATGGGGTCTAACCCAGGCCCAAAAGCCTGAAAACAAAGCAGTCCAGGTGGGGAGCGGGGTGTCTTCATTTCCAAGTGTCAAACTGCTCCTTATAGTTATATAACATTGTCGTCATCATAATGACAATAGCTGGCTTTCCCCAAAAGCTGTTTCCATGTCTAGAATGGAGAATGCGACAGACAATGTGGTAAGGAGTGATCAGATTGCGTGAAGAAAGTGATGAAAGTAGCCCTCATGCGTGGGGTGGATGGCGCAAGTTTAGGATCAGCATAATTTTCTGAAGGAAAATGTTCCTTTCTCCACAGTGTAAGGAGAAGTCATATTTGAAGTTTTAAAAATATTTAAAAGGAAATGAAAGTCTGACAACAAAATACATGAATACTCATCATTAGTTTTGATTTTGCAGGCCATTTTAGACTAATAACATATTAATTATATGGGAGTTAAGGCAATATGAGTTGTACTGAGTTAATCTCTTCTTTTTGCATCAGAAAAGGAATGCGTTCTTAGTTGGCTTAACATTCTCTTAAATCACACAAAGATGAAAACGAGTATCATTTTAGTATTTTGGTCTCAACAGGACTCTTGTTTCTCACAAGTTTATGAATTTCAGTAATTCTTAGAGGCTGAATTTCCAATTCACGCAGGACCCCCTGCCCCCCCCCCCAAAAAAAAACCTTTGTATGTAGTGGAAGCTGGTTTTTAAACCTTATTCCAGAAACATTTACCATTCGATATAGTAGCCACTAGCCATATCTGGCTGTTTAAGTTTAAATTAATTAAAAAGTTTAAAACTCAGTTCCTGAGTTCAGTAGTTACATTTCAAGTGCTCTGTAGCCACATGTGGCTAATGGCTACAAGGCTGGGCAGTACAGCCGAAGAGCATTTCCATCCGTCATGATAGAGAATTCTATTAAACAATTCTCCTAGGAACTTTCATTATGGAACCCCCACTGAAAAGGCTACTATGCTATAACTAAACCTTCCCAATTATATCTCATTATTTGAAAATTTTAATCAAGAAATATTTCAATATTGAAGATTAATTATGGTGATTCTAGTCAGAAGTTCAACTATTAAAGTGGTGATTAAGCTGATGAAATTAGTAGCACAGTCATCAAAAAGCAGGTTAACAATTCAGCATATAATATTGACAAACACGGAATGCATGCAAATGAACTAGGTGCTCAAAAATTAGCCTGCTGTTTAATTTAAATAAGCTTAATTAACAGCATCGAGGAGTAAGAATTTTGTGTATTCAGGTCTTGGTTCTGTGTGTCCAGCTACCTATGTCTGTCATATCCCTGTGCCGTGACTTTTTCACTAAACTGACAGTATTTTTTTTTAAACTTTACTCATTTTTCCTCAAAAAAGAAAAAAAATTATAGAAATGAAAAGGATCTAAATTAAACCTTTGAGAAACAAATTGCCTATTCTTCATGGTTAATAATTTATCTTATCTATAATTATTTCTTATATATCTTTTCCCAGATTGTGTCACGGTCCATATAAAAAGCACAAAGGAACCAATTAGTGTTTACTTGTGGGAAAAGAAACAGGACAAGTGGTACCACAGAGCTTGAAGACCATGGGGTTTCTTCATTGAAAATATATCTTTAAGATACTTCGATTAAGGTAAACGTAAAGGGATTTAGCATAATTACATAAAAATACTTTTTTGCAAGGATATTATTGCTTTATTTTGATTATAAGAGCAATATTAGGCATTGCAGAAAATTTGGAAAATGCAGGGAAAAATTAAGAATCATCTGTATTTCTTCCTACTTTTATGTCCTTACATATACAGTTGAAAACATTGAAAATAAAATTTTACATCAGAATAAAGAGCTCTAGAACCCATAAAGTTCAAAACAGACACAATTATATCACTTTAATTATATTCTCTCAAGAAAACATTTTTAAAATTCCATTAACTAATAAATATGTTTAACGAGGCCACAAATACATTAATTGATATTAATATCTTATTCTCCCAACATAAGTTGTTGCAGACAATTTCCATTATGTGAGACAGTATATTCTAAGGTGATGTAAAATTCCGTGCATTAAAAAATTTAACCTAGCAGAAATCAAATTATGGTTGTTGGGTGGGTGTGATCACAGATTAGAAGGAGGTACAAGGGGTGCTGGGAACTTTTTGAGGTGATGAGAATGTTCTATATTGTTTTAGATTGTGGTTATATGAGTGTATACAATTGTCAAAACTCATCAAACTACACATTTAAGATCTGTGCATTTTTCTTATTTTAATTTATAACTGTTGTTAAGCGCCGTCAAGTCAGTTCTAACTCATAGCTACCCAATGGAATGAAACACTGCCCGGTCCTGCACATGCTTATGATCGTTGTTATGCTTGAGCCCATCGCTGCAGCCACTGTGTCAATCCACTGCGTTGAGGGTCTTCCTCTTTTCCGCTGACTCTGTACTTTACCAAGCATGATGTCCTTCTCCAGGGACTGATCCCTCCTGACAACATGTCCAAAGTATGTCAGATGCAGTCTTGCCATCCTTGCTTCTAAGGAGCATTCTAGTACTTCTTCCAAGACAGATTTGTTTGTTCTTTTGGCAGTCCATAGTACATTCGATATTCTTCACCAACACCACAATCCAAAGGCATCAATTCTTCAGGTTTCCTTAGTCATTGTCCAGCTTTCGCATGCAGATGATGCGATTGAAAATACCATGGCTTGGATCAGGCGCACCTTAGTCTTCAACGTGACATCTTTGCTTTTCAACACTTCGGAGAGGTCCTTCGCAGATTTTTCCAATGCAATGCGTCTTTTAATTTCTTAACAGCTGCTTCCATGGGTGTTTATTGTGGATCCAAGTAAAATGAAATCCATGACAACTTCAATATTTTCATGATGTGGCTTATTGGTTCAGTTGTGAGGATTTTTGTTTTCTATACGTTGAGTTGGAATCCATACTGAAGGCTGTGGTCTTTGATCTTCATCAGTGAGTGCGTCAAGTCCTCTTCACTTTCAGCAAGCAAGTTTGTGTCATCTGCATAACGCAGGTTGTTAATGAGTCTTCCTCCAATCCTGATGCCGTGTTCTTCTTCATATAGTCCAGCTTCTTGGATTATTTGCTCAACATACAGATTGAATAAGTATGGTGAAAGGATACAACCCTGACTCACACATTTCCTGACTTTAAATCACTCAGTATCCCCTTGCTCTGTCCAAACAACTGCCTCTTGGTCTATGTGCAGGTTCCTCATGAGCACAATTAAGTGTTCTGGAATTCTCGTTCTTCAGAATGTTATCCATAATTTGTTATGATCCACACAGTCGAATGCCTTTGCATAGTTAATAAAACACAGGTAAACATCCTTCTGGTATTCTCCACTTTCAGCCAGGATCCACCTGACATCCGCAATGATGTCCCTGGTTCCGTGTCCTCTTCTAAATCCAGCCTGAATTTCTGGCAGTTCCCTGTTGATATAGTGTTGCAGCCACTTTTGAATGATACTTAGCAAAATTTTGCTGGTGTGTGATATTAATGATATTGTTCAATAATTTCCACATTTGGTTGGATCACCTTCCTAGTGAATAGGCATAAATATGAATCTCTTCCAGTTGGTTGGCCAGGTAGCTGTCTTCCAAGTTTCTTGGCATTTTATATATATATATATATATGTATGTATATGTATATGTATGTATATATATACACATATATATAATTTATAATTAGATTTTAAAAAATTCTTAACTTCAATACCATTTATAATTACTTCAAAGAAAATGAAATACTTAGGTATACGTTTAACAGAACCTGTATCTTGAAAATTACAAAATGCTGATGAAAGAAGTAAAAAAAAAAAATCTAAATAAATGAGGAGATATACCATGCTCATGGATTGGAAGACTCAACAGAGTGAAAGTGTTCATTTTCTCCCAAATTGATCTATAGGTTTAATACAGTCCCTATCAAAATCCTAGCAAATTTTTTGCCAGGTACATATTAAGTACCATCCAAAAAAAAAAAAAACCACTGCTGTTGAGTCGTTTCCAACTCATAGTGACCCTATAGGACAGAGTAGAACTGCCCCGTAGTGTTTCCAAGGAGAACCTGGTGGATTCAAGCTGCTGACCTTTTGGTTAGCAACCATAGGTGTTAACCACTACGCCATCAGAGTTTCCATACACAAGCTTACTCTAAAATTTATATAGAAGACCACATGCCCTAGAATAGTTAAAATTATCTTGAAAAAAATAATAAAGTTGGAGAAATCACCTACCCAATATTACCAAAATCAAAACCAAAGCCGTTGCTGTCAAGTTGATTCCAACTCATAGCGACCCTATAGGACAGAGTAGAACTGCCCCCATAGGGTTTCCAAGGAGCAACTGGTGGATTTGAACTGCTCACCTTTTGGTTAGCAGCTTAGCTCTTAACCACTGCACCACCAGGGCCACACCCAATATTAAGGCCTACTATATAGTTGCTGGAGCCCTGGTGGTATACTGGTTAAGAGCTTGGTTGCTAACCAAAAGATCAGCAGTTGGAATCCATCAGCCACTCTTTGGAAACGATATAGGGCAGTTCTACTGTGTCCTATAGGGTTGCTATGAATTGGAATCAACAGCAATAGGTTTGGTTTGTATAGTTACTAGGAGCCCTGGTGGTGCAGTGGTTAAGCACTCACCTGCTAAGTGCTCGGCTGCTAACCAAAAGGTTGGCAGTTTGAATCCAGGAGCTGCTCAGGATGAGAAAGATGTGGCATTTGGTTTCCATAAAGACTACAGTTGAACTCTGTCCTACAAGGTTGTTGTGAGCTGGAATTGACTCAGCGGCAGTGGGTTTGGTTTTATATAGTTGCGGGAATGAAGACTGTGTGCTGTTGGTGGGGTAATAGACACATAGGCCACTGGAACAGAATGGCGAATCCAGAAACCAACCCACACAACCATGCTCAACTGGTTTTTTTTTGTTTGTTTGTTTCTTTGTCTCCACAAAGGTGAAAAAGGGAATTCAATGGAGGGAGGATAGCCTTTTCAACACATGGTGCTGGAGCAATTGGACATCCACAAAGGGAAACAAAACAACAAACAAATCTCTACCTAAACCTCACACCTTATACAAAAATTTAGCTTAAAATGGATCATGAACTAAAATGCAAAGATGTCACTTTGAGAACTAAGGTGTGCCTGACCCAAGCCATGGTATTTTCAACCGCCTCCTATGCATGCAAAAGCTGGACGATGAATAAGGAAGACTGAAGGAGAAATTGACAGCTTTGAATTATGGTGTTGGCAAAGAATATTGAATATAGCATGGACTGCCAGAAGAATGAACAAATCCATCTTGGAAGAAGTACAGCCAGAATGCTCCTTAGAAGCAAGGATGGCAAGACTTCATCTCATGTACTTTAGACATGTTATTAGGAGGGACCAGATCCTGGAGAAGGACAGCATGCTTGGTGTCTTAGTTATCTAGTGCTGCTAAAACAGAAATACCACAAGTGGATGGCTTTAACAAAGAGAAATTTATTCTCTCAGTCTAGTAGGCTAGAGGAAACCCTGGTGGCATAGTGGTTAAGAGTTAGGCTGTTAACCAAAAAGGTCAACAGTTTGAATCCACCAGGTGCTTCTTGGAAATGCCATGGGGCAGTTCTACTGTATCCTGTAGGGTCACTGGGAGTTGGAATCAACTGGATGGCAATGGGTTAATAGGCTAGAAGTCCAAATTCAGGGTGTCAGTTCCAGGGGAAGACTTTCTCTGTCGGCTCTGGAGGAGGTCCTTCTCATCAGTCTTCCCATGGACTAGAAGCTTCTCTGGGCAGGAACCCCAGGTCCAAAGGATGTGCTGTGCTACTGGTCCTGCTTTCTTGGTGGTATGAGGGCCCCCTTGTCTCTCTGCTCACTTCTCAAAAGAAACTGCCTTAAGACACAATCCAATCTTGTAGCTTGAGCCCTGCCTCATTAGCATAACTGCTGCCTAGCCCACCTCTTTAACATCATAAAGGCAGGATTTACAACATACAGGAAAATCACATCAGATGACAAAATGGTGGACAGTCAGACAATACTCAGAATCATGGCTTAGCCAAATTGATACACATATTTTTGGGGGACACAATTCAATCCATGACACTTGGTAAAGTTGAAGGTCATCAAAAAAAGAGGAAGACCCTCAAGGAGATGGATTGACACAGTAGTTGCAAGGATAACAACATTGGGAGATGGTGCAAGATCAGACTGCGTTTTGTTCTATCGTACATAGGGTCACTATGAGTCAGAAATAACTCGATAGCACCTAACAACAACAACAAGCTATAAAACTTTAACAAAAAAAAAGGAGCAAATCTTTAGGATTTATGGCTATCAAACACACAATCCATAAAAGTAAATATTGATAGATTACCCAACCCAAACTAAAAAAAAAAAAAAAAAACTAGACCTCCCAAAATTTAAAGCTTTTGCTCTGAGAGAGCTTATGTGAAGAAGACGAAAAAGAGAAGCTACAGAATGGAGAAAGTATTTGCAAACCACCACCCACTAAAAAAACCCACTGCCGCCGAGTCGATTCTGACTCATAGTGACCCTATAGGACAGAGTAGAACTGCCCCGTAGAGTTTCCAAGGAGCTCCTGGAGGATTGCAAACCACATATCCAACAAAAGACCAGTATCCAGAATATATAAAGAACTGTTACAACTCAACAGTAAAACCCAGACACACAAAAAAAGCACAATCTAGTCAAAAACGAACAAAAGACATGAACAGATATTTCACGGAAGCGTATATACAAATTACAAATAATCACATGAAAAGGTATTCAACATCATTAGCCATTAGAGAAATACAAGTTAAAACCACGATGAGATATCACTACATACCTATCAGGATGGTTAAAGTTAATAATAAAGTGACAACACCAAATGCTGTCAAGGATGCAGAGAAACTGGATTATTCATACATTGCTGGTGGGAACGTAAAATGGTACAATCACTCTGGAAAACAGTTAAGCAGCTTCTAATAAAACTAAACATGCAGGTATCATACAAACCCAGTGATTGCACGTTTAGGCATTTATCCCAGAGAAATGAAAATTTATGTTCACACAAACACCTGTACACAGGTGGTCATTGCAACTCTATTTGTAATAGTCAAAAACTGGAAACAACCAGGTGTCCTTCAAAGGGTGAATGGTCAAGCCAACTCTGGTACATTCACACCAGGGGATACTACTCAGGAATAAGAAGGAGCAACTGTTGATAATTAAAAAAAAAACTTGGATGAATCTCCAGGGAATTATGATGAAAAAAAGTCAGCCCTAAAAGGTCACAGATAGTCTGATTCCTTTGGAATACCATTTTTAAAATGACAAAATTTGAGAAATGGAGAAGGGATCACTGGTTGCCAGAGGTCAGGGACAAGGCAGGAAGAAGTCAAGTAGGTGTGGCTACAAGAAAGCAACAGGAGGGATGAAACTGTTTTGTATCTTGTCTGTATCAGCGTCAATATCCTGGTCATGATATAGTATTACAGTTTTGCAATATGTTACCACTGAGGGAAACTGGGTAAAGGGTACAGGGATCTCTGTGTGTTATTTCTTACAACTAAACTGCATGTGAATCTACAATTATTTCGTATAAAAAATTTAATTAAAAACCAAAATTATTTCACATTATGAAGAGTCTTATTTGAAGGAGTAAATAAGTGGTAAATATTGCAAAAAATAATTAATTAAAAAAAAAATTTGGCCCCACCTCCTCTGCCCCCACCATCCTTCCTTCCCACAGACTCTCATTGTACCAATGCATTAAAATTGCTGTATTGAAAGGCCTTTTACCAGTTAAGAGAAAGCATCCATCATCATTTTCCTCGTATTTATTGGTGGCAGTATTCTATTTTTCCTTGTATTTGCTTACCTGTTTATAACTGAACAAGGTCACAGAAAATGATGGAGACATGAAGATGACCTTCGAGTCAATTCTGACTCGTGGTGACCCCATGTGTGCAGAGTAGAACTGCTCCACAGGGTTTTCAAGGTTATAATCTTTCAGAAGCAGATCACCAGGCTTTCCTCCAAGATGCCTCCGGTTGGGTTCAAACTGTCAACCTTTCGGCTAGTAGTTGAGTGCTTAACTGTTTGCTCTACCCAGGGACTCCTGACGTGAAGTTTAGAGACTGATTAATAAACCCTCAAAAAAAAAAAAAATCAAATACCCTTCCTAAATGACTGAGGATTTACAACTGGATTCTGACCGAGCACATACAAGATAAGCTTGCCAAAGACCAAATGGGTGGAAGGAAACCAACCTTGGGAGACAGGATAATGCTGAAATCCACAGCTTTGGAACCCATATATTGAAATGATTTTCCACTTGGTAAAGATATTTTGTACATTGGCTATCTCTTAAATTATCTCTGGTTGATCAGAAAGGTGGTAATATAAGGATAAATAAAAGTTTAGTGGTGAAAAAAATCAGGCTTAAAATACATATTGAAACGTTGCATATTTGAGAATCTTTTAAAAATGTTTTCACTTAACATATGGTTACTTACTCAGTTGTAAAATCTGGCGAATGAGAGAGAAGCTCATGACACTGACTTGCTATTTAAAATGAGGCAATATATTGCTTAGTACTTGTCAGCTTCCTGAAGACACTGAACGTCACGTCCAGTACTTCATAAAATTCTTTTGGATCCTCTAATCACAGCTTCAGTAAAAAATGTTACCACAAGCTAACTCAGTTGTCTGTAGACAGGCTCTCATTTTCATTTTAACTTTGAAAATGTATTTAAGATCCTTTCGAAGAGTTATTCTTTTCAGTTGCACTGTGGAATTTTCTTGGGCACAAAAAGGAAAATTGGGATGTAGGTAAACATTATATCATGTTTGGGCAGTTATCTGTAGCAATTTCAAGCTATGCCTAGATCTATTGGGCTTTGATTCATTGTATTATATATTTTTAATGTTATAATTATTATCTACTCATAACGACTACCCTTTATTGAGCCCTTATCACGTTCCAGCCACTGGAGCAGGCGGTATAAATAGTTTTGTCTTCACCATCACCTTGTTTTGGTAGGTGTCATTATCCTCGTTTTAGAAATGAGAAAGCTGAGGTGTCACAGAGTAAGTGACATACCTACCCAAGGCTGCAAAAATAGTAAATAGTGGTTGAAAATTTGGACCCAAAACAGTATGATTCTCAAGTCCACACTCACTTTAAAAACAAACTTGACCTCCTTTCCAGGCTATGTGATTTGAGATTCTAGAACTTCTTCAGTTTGTATTGTAGACACTAGAGAATGCTTCAATTTCCAGACAACTCCTCAGGAGTTGAAGCAAACACTTACTATCAAATTTGACCATACCAGAGAGACAGATGGATGGACGGATGAATAGATGGATGGATTGACAGCTGCTGTTGAGTCGACTCCTACTCATGGTGACCTATGTTGCCTGGTCCTTCGTCATCCTCACGATCTCTGACATATTCCATCGTTTGAACTACTGTGCCAATCCATCTCACCAAGGGTCTCCCTTACCCTTTCTGGCCCTCTACTTCACCAAACGTGATATCTTTTTCCAGCAATTGATCCCTGCTGATGACCTGTCCAAAGCAAATAATCGGACAATGTGCTGTTGTGATCCATAAGGTTTTCAATGGCTAATTTTCAGAAGTAGATCCCCAGGCTTTTCTTCTTATTCTGTTATAGTATGGAAGCGCCACTGAAACCTGTCTACCGTGGGTAACCGTGTTGATATTTGAAATACTGGTGACATAGCTTTCAGTATCACAGCAACATCCAAGCCACCACAGTATGCCAACCTACCAGACAGGTGGTGGGTGACCATCTTACCCAGTTCTGCTTCTTCTACCATTGATCACTTCTTTTTTCCTGTGGTCAGTATGTGTGACTGTGAATGAATACGGTGAAAAGATGCAGTCAGTAACTAACTCACTAGGACTGGTTCCTTAGTTTGGTTTTCTAATTCACCAGTAAGGCTGTTTTAGCTGGTGGGTGAACACCTGGAACTGTGTAGCTGGTACAGGTTGTACTATATGTCTCATGAGAGCTGCGTGTATATATACTGGGGTAACTTGATTTTGGAAATGTAGAATATTTATTTTTGTACTCCTTTAGGGAATTTGATTAGAGAAATTTTAAGCTGACTCACTACAAAAAATCTGTCACAGCAAATTTAGAAAGTTGCCATTAATGCTTGAAATATGTCATTTTTACTTACCCCTCACAATGTATCAAACAGGATTCTTATGAAAATATGCAAGATGGCATTAAAAAAAAAAGTTAAAATTGGGGCAAAGGGCAAATAAGGGTAGAAAAGCAACATGAAACCAGGAGAGGTTAGTACTCAGAATGGGTGCTATAAAGTATGTGTTCTTTCTTGCATCTCATTTTAAAAATAAAACAACACAGCCCATTTTACTAAAAATGTAGCTTCTTGATCAGGAGTCTCCGTCTATGTTTCAGTGATGGAACTTCTTCTCCTTTTTTATACTTGTTCTTTCTATCCCTTTCTTAGGAAATATTCCACTTGATTTTTTTCCTAATAGGCAACCTTCCACGGCAATCTGTGACAATGAAAAATCACTTGGGCTTTTTTAAACAAGTGATCTCCAGGAGCATTTGGGGATTCATTTGTCAACGTAGTTAGTTGGAAGTTCTTCTGTGGGCAAGCTCATGTTTCCAATTTGGGACTGAGAGCAAGCAATCAGCTGGGTAGCATTCCCATCTCCGCTTGACGTCAGCATTGAGACCTGCGATATCTTTAGTAGTTCACTGTGTACGGTGACACCAGCTGGATGAGTTGTCCTCGGGGAAAACAGCTCACTTGACATATGTTTATAAAGCTACAATTTGGCAATGGTATCAAGACCTTGCTTCTAGAAAATGCTATCACTGCTACACATAGTGGACAAATCTGAAAGGAGAGTGTAATTTTGCAGACTTTCTCCACTCCCTTTCCTGGGAAGATTATGTGGTACACCACGGAAAACCATGGCTTACAAAGTGAAAGCACTGATAGCATTCTTTACCTCGACATTTGAAACAGATGAGCCAAATATGGCAAAATTAAGTGTAAATGCCTCTCTATAGAACTGCCAGAGGCATTTACGCTTAATTTTGCCATATTTAGCTCATCTATAGAACTGCCAGGAAACCCTGGTGGTGTAGTGGTTAAAGGCTATGGCTGCTAACCAAAAGGTCAGCAGTTTGAATCTGCCAGGCACTCCTTGGAAACTCTATGGGGCAGTTTTACTCTGTTCTATGAGTTTACTCTGTTCTAGGGTTGCTATGAGTCGGAATCGACTTGACGGCATTGGGTTCATTGGTTTATAGAACTGCCAAATGGTTTAGATAAATGTGAATTGTGCATTATTCTCACTTTGTGATGCTGTAAATATGAGAAGAAATAGATATGGTAGGGAATTGTGGAGGAGGGGCTCTGAAATTCCAAAATAAATGTTCGTTGAACTTTTTATTATATCAGGAAGGAAAAAGAATTATTTCTAGTTCTGGAATGTCACAGTACTGGTAGGTACCTCCAAATCCAAAAAACCCACTGCTGTTGAGTCGGTTCCAATTCTTAGTGACCCTATAGAACAGAGTAGAACTGCCCCATAGGGTTTCCAAGGCTATAACCTTTGCGGAAACAGACTGCTATATCTTTCTTCTGCAGAGTGGCTGGTGGGTTGGGTTCAAACTGCCAACCTTTCGGTTAACAGCTGAGTGCTTAACCATTGCATCACCAGGGCTCCTGTGGGTACCCCCAGGACAGGTAATAATATGGAGGCCCACCTACCCTCTCCCTCTCCCACTTCTCCAACCTTGAATTTGCAGCTACCCCTGAGATAGTATATTAGTCAACTATTCCCATGAAATGCTATTTAACAAACTACCCCAAAGCTCAGTACCTGAAAACATCAACTACTTATGCACAAGGTCACAACAATTTATTCACAAGCGGATTGGCTGGACAGTCGGCTTCAGGCTGTGGGTCAGTTGGTTGGTTGGGGCTGCTGTTCTATGTCAGTCTGGGGCCCACGCTAGAGGGGTGGTGGCTACCTGGGGCAATTAGAAACCTGGGATGTGTGTTAAGGTGTAGGCTTGGAATTGGCACACTGTTCCTTCTGTCCATATTCTATTGGCCAAAGCAAGTCACATGGCCAAGCCCAATGTCAGTAGGACAGAAAAATATATTTTTCCCATAGAGATCAGGGGAGAGGGGTGAATATTGGTTGGACAACTGTATGAGAAACCACATAGTGAGTTGGACATTGAAAGTTTAATATAAAGAATTATTAACTATAATGGGATTGGAGTAACAAAGGATTGGATACCCATTGAAAAACCAAACCAGTTGCCATCAAGTTGATTCTGATTCACAGTGATCCTAGAGTAGAACTGCACCCATAGGGTTTCCAAGCATCGGCTGGTGGATTCAAACTGCCGAGCTTTTGGTTAGCAGTCAAGCTCTTAGTTACACCACCAGGGCTCCAAGGAATAATAGCTATAAGGAGCAGTCACTCTGCCTGGGACTCAGATAGAGCTCCCAAGGAAGAGACCCCACTCATCCCAGGCTGAGATTCAGATCTTAGTAGAGAGGTACAGCAGGCTGTGGGTCACTGGAGAGCAAGAAATTGCTGTGGTGCCACATCTTTGGAACTTACTGGAACTTGTCAGAAATTCACCCTCTTGGGCAGAGGAAAAAGCTATTCAGGAGGAGGTGTCTCAGCAGAGGCTTTCCTACAAAACCACCCAAGGGGGGTTGCTGGGGAAAGCTGCTAGGCACTGCTGGCTCCCGTGCACTGCAGGAGCCAGGCCCTGGAGAAGCCATGCACTCTGCAAGAGCTGTGTGCTTGAGAAACTGCCTGCGCTGCAGGTGGGCAGAAGCTGGCCCTACAGGAGCCTGCACACTGCAGGAATCTGCCCATCAAGCACACTGAAACCAGAAAGCAAAACCTCTTTCCTCCTGCAATGCTTTTCTAGCTTCTATTGAAAAGTATTGTGCCACCTGTCAAAGGAAAAGTACTTAACGGGCCCAGATCTATTTTCACAGAGCAGGCAAAAAGAGTGAATATGGAACTGAAAAGCAATAAATCACCTATTAGCACAACAATAATCTAATCTACCACAGACAGTAAGGATTCAAAAGAGGACAACCTAGGAAACTGAAAGTTAACTCCTTATGAAAGGCATCCAAGTTCACCCTCTGGACCAAACCACTTGTTCTGCTGGACCATTGGGTCTTGAAGTGCCCTCCTCAGATCTGTTATACCAGAATCATCTGAAGGGCTTCTAACAATGCAGATTCTTGGGCTTCGACTGGAACTAACGAACTGAATTAGAATAGGGGAAGGGGAACAAGCATAACCATTTTAAACTTCGACCCCAGCTTGTTCAATGTACACTAAAGTTTAAGATCCACAGAACTCCTTGAGGGTAGGGATCTTTTTTTATTCATTGTTATGTCCTTGACTTTTGGTCCAGTATATACCATTTTATTACGTATTGCTGTAGGTTGGTTCCTGGGTGGGTTGGTTGGTTGGCTGGCTGGCTGGCTGGCTCACTCAGAGATCTGATTCAAACCCGACCAGCTGAAATTGGCCGTAAGCTATATCCCCAACAGTACTTTAATGGTGTTTGAGTGGTGAACGTGCCCCTTCACTGTTCTTAGTAAAACCCAAAGGTGACATATCCTCACCGGAATGACAATATTTTCCAAAGATGGCTGCAACAATATATCCTATCCCACATGTTATCATACAGTATGACCTTGCTACCCCTTCCATCAAGAAACCAAAAACCAAATCATTTGCTGTCAAGTCAATTCTATGTTAGAGTAGAGCTGTGCTCCACAGGATCTTCAATGGCTGATTTTTCAGAAGTGTATCACCAGGCCTTTCTTCTGAGGCACCTATGAGTGAACTCAAACTGCCAGTCATCAAGAGATGAGATCTGTGTCCCCTATCCTTGAGCCTAGGTGCACTTGTGACTTGCCAGTAACAAATAGAATGTGTGAAATTTATGCTGCGTGACTTCCGAGGCTGATGTGGAAAGGCAATCCAACTCCTTCCTTGTTCCCTGATACACTTGCTATCATGAACTGACTTGTGTCCCCCCAAATATCTATCAATTTGCCTAGGCCATGCTTCTGTGTATTGTGCAATTGTCCACCATTTTGTCACCTGATGTGATTTTCCTATGTGTTGTAAATCGTTTTTGTCATGTTGATGAGATGGGATTAATGTCAGTTATGTTAATGAGGCAGGACTCAATCTACAAGATTAGATTGTGTCTTAAACCAATCTCTTTTGAGATATAAAAGAGAGACACGGGAACCTCATACCATCAAGAAAGCAGCACCAGGAGCAGAGTGCATCCTTTGGACCTGGGGTTCCTGCTCAGAGAAGCTCCTAGACAACGGGAAGATTGATGACATGGACCTTCCCCCAGAGCTGACAGAGAGAGAGAGGACCGTCCTCTGGAGCTGATACCCTGAATTTAGACTTATAACCTGCTATACTGTGAGAGAAGAAACTTCTGTTTTTTAAAGCCATCTACTTGTGGTATTTCTGTTATAGCAGCACTAGATAACTAAGACACTCGCTTTTCAAGTCTTGAGTGTCCATGTGAAGGAATTAAACTACCCTGATACCTCCGTGCTCTGAGAAAGCCCAGACCACATGGATAGGCCATGTGTAGATGCTCCAGTTGACAGCCCCAGCTGAGGTTCCAAGCTATAGCCAGCATTAGCCACCAGACATGAGTGAAGATGTCTCCTGTGATTTTAAGCCGTTGCATCACTTCCACCACTGTCTTCCCAGCTGAGGTCCCTGACTTCAGGAGCAAAATCAAGCCATCTCACCGTGCCTTGAGCAAATTCCTGACCACAGAATCTGTGAGAGTAGTAAAATGATTGATTTAGGCTCCTGAATTTGAGAATAATTTGTCATGCCACTTAGTAACTACAACATGTTCTATAGCAGTTCTCGATTCAAATCACCCGGCCATCGCATTCTGTATCTCATATACACTGAAATACATAAACTTATATTTTTAAATCTTCCCTCTACTGGTAATACTGCTGTATTCTTCTCTTCTGTCCAATATCATTCTAGAAGAGAAGCACAATGCTCATTCCTAATTTTGTTGCACTATTTAATGGGTTAAAAAAAAAAAAGTAATTCAGAAGTGTGACACAGGTTTCCTTTGCAATATAAGGAAGATTTAATAAAGCAACATGAAAAACTAAACCAAAATCATTTTCAATTGCATTCCAACTAAAATGAATGCACTAAAGAATCAATTGTGCCATAAGAGTGCCCAGAAATCTGGCCAAGTAATCTTTAGCAGGCCTCTCAGTTTAGCAGGTGGAATGGAAAAATGGTAAGAGGAAATAATTAGGGGACTTAAACCTGGGTTCATAACTAGGTTCAACCATGTATTTTCTGTGTGATCTTGAACAAGTTACTTAACCTCTCTGATCTTCAGTTTCTTCATCTCTAAAACAAAAGTATGTAATAATATTCCTAATTCCCATGACTGTTATGCTGATTAAATGAGGTGTTAGGAGCTGAGAAAGCACTTTGTAAAGCTGTAAGACCAAATAAATACAAAGAGTTGATCTATCTTTCTACTAAGGACTGCTTCAGAACAATTATTTTTGGGAGTGGGAGCCAGAAAAATTAGAAGGAAAATAAAATAGATAATTTTATCTAGGCAATTTAGGACAGAATCAAAAAAGGTAAAGCAAAAAACAAAACAAAAGGCCCTTTCTGGGCATTTTCTTCCTTAAATTGCAAGGTTCCAAGTAGACACAGGAAAAAGAAAAAAAATGCTGTTGTGTTCATTCAGACTCATAAAGACCCTATAAGACAGAGTAGAACTGTACCATAGGGTTTCCAAAGAGCAGTTGGTGGATTCGAACTGCTGACCTTTTGGTTAGCAGCCCAGCTCTTAACCACTGCGCCACCAGGGCCCCTCAAGTAGACACAAGTGTCCATATTTGTCTGTTATGGTGCTAAGAGGAACTGGGCTGTGAAGGTTGCACCACTTCACCGCTCTTCCTTACAAATCCTGTTTACACAGAATTTTATGCTGCTTTGCTCTTAGCTAGTTTCTCTTCTCCTGCTTAAGTGTTTCCTCCTCCGACACCCCCACCTTCCAAACAAGCAGTAGCTATGGTTGCTTTGCAACGACTCATTTCCAATTCAGATTCCTAAGGCAAGCTGCCAGTCTTATTTGGGTCTTACATCTCTTTTAGGTTTTAGGTCCAAACTGCAGGAGGCCTAGCCCGTCCGTTCCTGTTGCTCGGGGAATTTAAACGCTCATGTTCTATTTTATATTTGCATAGCTGAAATGACCCTTAGAATTTGGCCAACCCCATCATTTTACCAATGACAAAACCAAGACTCAGGAGAGGAGCAGGCTCACAACCAGGTGTCACATCACATTACAGAATGGAGCTCCCATTTCCATAAATAGGCCCCCTAGTTATTCCCGCATCAAGCACATGTTCCAGGCTCTTAGATCCAGCTGCCTGCTTGACATCTCCAGTTGGATGACTAATGAGTTTCTTAAACTTAACTTGTCTAAGCAGAACTCTTGATTCTACCCACCCACCCAAACTTCCTCCTCCAGTCTACCCAATCTCAGTTAATTGCCCAGCTGCCCAGGCCAAAATCTCAGGAGTCATACTTGATTTATCTTTTCCTCTCACTTTCCACATCCAATTCACCAGCAGATCCTATGGCTCTACCCTGAAAATATATCCAGAATTTGTCTACTTTTACAACTTTGATGAATACTAACCACCAAGCTACCATCGTCTCTCCCTTGGGCCACACAGCTGGCTCCATACTTTCCTTCCTTGAGTCTTTTCATAAATCAGATCACATTGCCGCCTTACCCAATGCCCTCCTTACCATATTTGATAACATCTACATAATTGGCCCTGCCTGTTTCTTGGCCGCATCTCCTGTTACAGTCCCCTTGACTCTCTCTATTCCAGCCACACTGACCATTTGCAGTTCTTGGACCACATCAAGCTCATATCTGCCTCAGGGTATTTGCACTTGCTGTTTCCTCTCCTGCAATGATTTTCACCCACATCTTGGCATGGGTCGTTGCCTCACTTTATCCAGATTTCTGACTGAACCTACCTTGTTCACTCTATCGAAGCATACATCTATTCATATACTTGTTTAGTGTGTATCTTCCGGTCTTGGTCCCTGCTTTATCCAGGGTGCCTTAAACAATATCTTTCACATAGCTGGCACTCATCAATGTTTATTGAATAAATGAAAACTAGCAGAAAATATGGGGCAATCCAAAACTTTCTGAGAAACAACTTTTAGACTTAACACATCATGTGCGTTATGTGTCGTTTTCTTAGCACATGATTCATGTAGAGGCAATTTAACCGATGATGAATTTGCCAGAGAACCACAGAGCTAATAAAGGAGCTAGGTGATAGAATATTTAATAATGCACTGAGCGCAGGGAAAGCACTAACTGGGCACTGTAATTTCCGGTTGGCTTTTTGTTTTCCTGTGGTGTATTTATGTACTTGTAGATTCAGACCTAGCTGCCTTCCCAGGACGTGCAGCTCCCAGGAGAAAGGTGGTCAATTCCAAGCCATTAGAGTGATCCACCTGAGAGCCGATGGGAGAGTCTCCCCAGAAACCATTTTCACAGTAGACTTCCGGGAATTTCCTGGCAAAAAGGAATCAGACCTGCAGGGGGAGCTGATGGCACACGTCCATTTTGGAAAGTCTGGGGTCCAGAAATTTAGGTATTCCAAGTGGAACAGATTTAAAAAATTATTAAGTTTTATAAACACCCAAGATATCTTATTACTCCTGCGAGGATCTAAGAAATTGAAAGATATCTTAAGATTGGGAATCTCAAGTGGTTAAATTGCATTTATACGGCCTGAACGATCCAGGATATTATCTGGACTCTGGGACCACTTCCTCCTGAGGTACAGTTTTGGATATCCCTTACCACCTTGCCTCACACGTGACCGTGGCGGTGGCTCCTCATGATGGTTATGAATGCCCAGAAAACATTATATTGAAACTTCTGGTTGAAAAGTACAAAAAAGTTCTCATCATCATATAGCAGCCCTTTTGGGTTTTTTGAGAGAACCCCAGGACTCTGCTCCATGGAACCAAGAGCAAAACAATGTGACCTTTGTGCTGGGCAGTCAGAAATTACTAAACAAAAGGGAAATCATTCTCTTCAGAGTTTACTTATGACACTATTGCCAGGTCACCATTAATTCTCAAATCTTGCTGCAGATTTTGCAAGGACAATCCCGTTTGCATTTAGTCAGTCATTTGTGTAGGTTACAATGGCTGTGCTCACTCTCAGGTTTCAGTATTCAAGGCAACCTTTGAAAATGAAAATTTTCCCCACCCTAACAAGGATCATTAAGGTCAGGAAGAAAAGGGGGGCGGGTTGTCTTGACCTGGTATTCTCTATAAGGTCTGGAAAATGGTGCTATCTCTCCCTGCACCTGAAAGGGTGGGAGGAGAGATTTGCAAAAGAGTGATGGGATTTCATAACCTTCCTAAGGCAAGCAGTGTGACTTCATCATTTCCTCTTAAATTTTGTGAATTCTTGGACTCCCCTCTCCAGGTTTTAAAACCAAAAACACAGCCCAAAGAAAGATATATTTTTAAAGGTTACTCACTCCTCGTCACCCCCACAAGATGTGTGGAAATGTATCTGATATCCCCACGAATCTTGCCAACCCATGATCACAAAATAAGGGCGTGTCTAAATTATAGTGACTCTGAGCCCTCCTCTGTCCCCCAAAAGCAGGAAATTCAGGCTTCCTCCCTCGACTCCCTTCCCCAAGTTCTATATTAACCTAGTATTTTCTGATGTTGTTAACGGCTCTGAAAGATTACATCTTATAATTAACCTCAAAAGTTAAACGCTTTGAGTACTTCCAGGCAGAGGTGTTGGTTGTTACTTAGTTGTCTGATGGTCCTCACCTGCCCACATGCAGAATTAGTCCTTCACGAATCTGTCCACTCCTCCAATTATTGGTTTGCACTCAACTACTAACCTAAAGGCTGATGGCCTCAATCCACCCAGTGGTGCTATGGAAGAAGGTCCTGGCAATCTGCTTTCATAGAAATTGCAGCCATAGAATTGCTATTAAGCAATTCTACTTTGTAACACATGGTGTTGCCATGAGTTGGAATCGACCTGACAGCAATGGCTTTTTTTTGTATGTGTGTGTGCCATCACACATTGCTGAATTTTAACTTAAATTTGGAATCCTAATTGTCATTTCAAATGTTTTTGTAATGCTATACTGTACCACAGCATTGAAACAGAAAGTTATTTCTATGCCAAAATCTGCCGATACAATAAAATGCAATAGAAACTGCCAAACTTCTTGGAATATATCTTAGATTTTTCTAAGTTAGGCAAGATTAGCATAGTCCATTCTTGCCTACCAAATGACTTTTCCTTGCGTTCCAGTACAACCATCTATCAAAAGCTCCTGGCTGGTTTTTAAGAAAATTGATTTGACTTCAGTGATAGGAAATTCAGTTGAGGAAAAAAAAAAATGAAACTAGGAGTTTAACCAAATAGAAAATGCAGATAACTAATCCCAGTCTGCCAGGTCATTCTGGAAGTGCTCAAGAGATTAAGACCATAAATTCACGCTATGAAATTTCTGTCACCTTGATGCTGTGCGGTATTGTCACTAGGGGGCGCGGGGGTGAGGATCATACCAGGTGATGCTGTCAGAAGGAGTGACACTGAAGTTACTGTCTATAAAATTCTTGTGCAGTGTTTCAGCAGAAATTCATTATTTTATATAAAAAATCCTGTAGTTAGTTATAACAACAGAAATATTTTTCAAAAGCCCAATTTACATGTATCAATATACCTCCAAGGCTAAAACTCTATGCTAATTTACTTTTTGAACCTTCTAATGTGCTCTGGTCAGAGCTGTCATTATTACCCAGTTCTGATTACGCTTTGAATCACATGGCTTCGTCTGCACGCTACAAAGATGCACTGTTGTTTTCATTGCTGCCAGTGTTTTTATAGTTGCTGATTTTGTCAAATTTTCTGGTATTTAAAAAAAAAATTTTTTTTATTTTTATTGTGGTAGTTAGCATGGGGGGCTGACATCATGAGTTACCACACTGGGTGACACCAACCCTAGTGACGCCACTGATGCTATGTGTTCCTTCTGATGGCAGAAATTAATTCAAAGACTCTTCAGAGTCTGGATATGAAGAATGTGTAAATAAAAGTTTAACTGTACACTAAATAAACTGATGTAATTAATTGTACAGATTAATGTATGCTATTATTTGTTAATGACCCAGGTCATGGTATTTTCTGCTGCCTCCTATGCATACAAAAGCTGGAAAATGAGTAAGGAAGTCTCAAGAAGAATTGACGCCTTTGAATTATGGTGATGGTGAAGAATACTGAGCACACCTTGGACTGCCGGAAGAACAAACAAATCTACCTTTGAAGAAGTACAGCCAGAATGCTCCTTAGAAGTGGGGATGCTGAGACTTCCTCTCATGTACTTTGGACATGGTATCAGAAGTGACCAGTCCCTGGTGAAGGACATCATGCTTGGTAAAGCAGAGAGTGAGCGAAAAAGAGGAAGACCCTCAGCAAGATAGATTGACACAGTGGCTGCAATGACGGTCTCAAATATAGCAACAATTACGAGGAGGGCGCAGGACCGGACGGTGTTTCATTCTGTTGTACAGAGGGTCACTACGAGTTGGAACTGACTTGACAACACCTAACAACAACAACGTCTTAGAAAGGAGCTCTGGTGGTGCAATGGTTAAGTGTTCATCTGCTGACCTGAAGGTTGGCAGGTCCAACTCACCAGTGGCTCTGGGGGCGAAACGATCTGGTCATCTGTTCCGTAAAGATTTCAGCGTAGGAAACCCTACAGGGCAATTCCACTCTGTCATATGGGGTTGCTGTGAGCCTGAATAGATTCGACGACACACAACAATAATAACAACATCTTAGAAGAGGCACCGATGGTTCTGTGACAGAATTCTTGCCTTCCATGTGGGAGACCCAGGTTTGATTCCTGGCCAGTTCTTCTCATGTGCAGCATTACCCGTCTGTCAGTGGAGGCTTGTGCATTGCTATGATGCTGAACAGATTTCGGCGGAGCTTTCAGACTAAGACAGACTAGAAAGAAAGGCCTGGCAATCTACTCCCCAAAATCAGCCAGTGAAAACCCTGTGGATCACAACAATCTGACCCACAACCAGTCAGAGGAATGGAGCTTGGCTAGGCAGTGTTTTGTTCAGTTGTGCAAAGGGTCACCATGAGTCAGGAGCCAACTTGATAGTAGCTAACAACATTTTAGAATGGAAGAGATGTGTTTTCCAGGCCCCTCATAGTTGCTTTCACTGGTTCACCTCCTCACTGAGGCTCCACTGCTTCCCCCTGACAGGTGAGCAGGAAAACTCAGATGCTGATGATGAAGGGTGCTGCCAAAACAATGCCCCACCCATCACTGTGAATGGGTGCTTTCTGGCCACTGCCCAGCCAAGTGCCCCCATGCGTATAGCAACCCAATAAGCTCCCATCTTAACCGTTTAAATATTGGGGCACCTCTAAGAATTCATTTCAAGAAAGGGACCCAGAGCTAAAATTTTTTAAGTCAGTGGACAAATTCAACTCTAATATCATATTGGTTCTAATCTTCTGTGATTGACTGGACATGAGCTGCGTTAAAAAAAAATTGAAATAAAGTAGTTATGATTATCTTTACTTCACATTAAGTGGCAAAATCAGAGCAAACGTAAATGACTCAGCTAGGATTAGGATGACTCCAGGTCAAGTTCAGTGGTTCTCAATCCCAGCTTTAAAAAAAAAAAAAAAAATATGTTAGCGATTCATTGCAGGCTAGCTAAATCAGAATCTCTGGTGGAAAGGCCAGACATCAGTATTTTTTAAAAGGTTGTCTAGGCAATACTGGAATACATGTCCAATTGCCTCCATGAACAACCACCTCCTTTGCCATGAGACAAGAAGAACTGGATGACGCTTGGCTACCGTTACTAACTAAACAATTTGGTCAAATATTCTATAGAAGAATCCTGATCAAAAGGGGGGCCAATGTAAAACAGAACTTCAAATTAGCATGAAATTCAGACTTTCTGGGGCCGTTGGGGCTAAATGAATCCCTGAAATTATTGCTCTGAGGAAATCTTTAAACCTTAAGCCAAAACTATCTCCTCTCAAGTCACCTTTAAATCAAACAATAATTTAGCTTAATTAGAAAAGAATATTCTGTCTTCAGCATTGTGTTCTTTGAAGGAATTATTTATATGAGATCAAATTGACAACAGTAACTCAAAAGGTTAGATGAGAAGCTTAGGGGGCAGTGAGTTTATGCTCATTATGGTGAAACAATTTGGAAAACGATATCAAGAATGGTTGCACAGCTTAAAAAGCGTAACCAATGTCACTGATGGTACATGTAGAAATTGTTGAATTGATACATGTTTTGCTGTGTGTATCTTCACCAAAAATTAAAAATAAAAAATTCTCCAGTGATTCTAATGTGGAAGCCAGATTGAGACTACTGGTTTGGAAGGAAAATATTTGACTCTGTGGGACTTGGGGACACCTAGATTCTAGGCTCTGCTCTGTCACGTGGGCAAGTTACTTAGTTCTTTGGGCCCTGTTCCCATATCCGTAAAATAGAAAGCATGACAGGGAGGATCACTAGATCCTTTCATATCTGACACTCATGCTAAAGGCATCACTATCACTGTGTACATGGCTGTTTCAGTACAGTGTCGATTAGAATTACATTTTGGACTAAAACCACCAATGCGGAGGTCTTAGTTATCCAGTGCTGCCATAACAGAAATACCTCAAGTGGGTGGCTTTAAAAAACAGAAATTTATTTGCACAGTTTTTGAGACTAAAAGTCCAAGTCAGGGTCTCAGCCATGTCAATTCCTTCTGTGAGCCTCTCTCTTAGTTTCTGGTGTTCGCCAGTGATCCTTTACATTCCTTGGAGTTCCTTGGAATCTGTCTTCCTTCTTTATGTGCCTCTGTGTCTCTTCTCTCTTTATGACTCAGAGGTGATTAGGTTTAGGACTCATACTACTCTGGTATGCCTTCATTAACATAACAAAAGAAAATTTCTGTTTCTAAACATGGTCATACTTACAGGTATAAAAAAACGTGGTCATACAGGTATAGAGGTTAGGATTTCAACACTTTTTTGGGGGGAGCACAGTTCAATTCATAATAGTGGGTTACAACCAAAAAATGTTATCTTTAGTCTCAGAGGCTATCAGTGTCCCCCTAGTGCCAAATATGACAAAGCTTTCCAGACCTCATTCTTCTCCCTAGCTTTGCAGTCCCATCTTCTTAAACCCTTCATCCATAAAGACATCTGTGGTACTGCATTTAATTAAAAAGTTCTAAGTAAAAGATAAAAGGAACCCCGAACAGAGGTAATGAGCAAAACAGGAAGAGGTAGAGGAATTATTGTAGGGGAGCATCTCTTTGGAATAACTGGGAATAGAAAGAAGGCAATTGTAGATTCCTAGTGTCTCCAAGATTTTCTGCAGAGTTCTTGGATGTATTGTCAGTCTATGAAATGGGCTGCTTTGGCTGTGAATGTGATAAGTTTAGTACTTTGGACCTGTTGAGCTTGAGGAGCCGAAGTTTCCATAACTGCATCTTAAAAGGCATGGCCTGGAGGACCTCTGAGATTCTTCTAGCTCTTTCACTTATGCTAAAAGCAAGCCGTATGATGGCGTATATGGACTTTGGGAAAGGTCTATCGAATGTACTCTGGCGTTCTCCCCTTGTCCTTTCGACCTTCCAGTTAATTCATTCACTCATGACACACTCATTCATTTATCATGTATTCATCCCCCTCTGAATTCTCAGAACACTGTATCTGGAACTCTTTCTTGGCATTTATTTTCTGTTTTGTAATTTGTCACAAACAGATGTTAAATGAATTAAGGGGGCAGGAAGAGGTCTGGTGGCAAGGAAGAAACCAAACCATCCCCCTCTCAAAAAAATGTAAAAAACATAAAACTCAGTGCCCTTATAATGAAAACAACAGTCCTAGAGTAATTAGCTTAGGGGCAATAATAATAGCTAATTTTTTTCTGTTGTTGATAATAACAATGATATTGAGTGCATTCTATTTGTCAGGTATGCTACTAAAAGCTTTATATGAATTATGTATATTATTTATGTACATGTTCTCATTTAATCCCCATAACATCCTAGGAGGTAAAAATTACTATCCCCATTTTATATATAAGGAGACCAAGGCTGAGAATTTAGGTCACTTCTACAAGGTCGCATAACTGGGAGACAGCACAACTGTAGTTCAAAGCTGAGTCTTCTTGACTCCAAAGTCCAGACCCTGTCCACTGTGTTGTCTGGCCACTGGCAGCATGGCTGCACACAGTCCAGTGTGATAAATGATGTTTCAACCTCAGTGATGTGACCCTGCACCATTATTCCACCTCCTAGTCTGTTTCAGAAGGCACAAAGAGGTCCCTCCTCCAGAATGGACAAAATTCAAATGCTTTAGTTCTCAATTGGTTAATCTTTAATTACCTGGAAAATTCACTTATATGGCAGTCTTGACCCCATCAGTGAATTGAGTGAGGAATTGCAGTAGTTCTCTTGAGATTGTTGTTGTTGTGTGTCATCGAGTTGATTCTGACTCAGGGAAACCCCAGATGACAGAGTAGAGCTAAGGGTTCCGAAATTGTCTTAACAAGGCAATGATCTCAAGACCAAAAATGCACACAAAATGCCAGACACAATTGCAGCATGATTTTTTGCACGGAGCAAAGTTAATATTTTCTGATTTGTTTCTAAAATCCTAATAAATCATGCCCCAGATTGGCTTGATCTTTTGGGCCATAAAACCACATTGGCAGGTTGGTTTCAGAGAACACTTTATTGGAAAATCTACAGGGACTCAATTCAAAGTCCCTCTCCTGGGTCCCTGTCAAAAGCTGAGTCACTACTTTTTTTTTACACTTATAAAAGGAAGATTTCCCCCTAAAAGACTTTATCTTTTCAATTGTCCTTCACCGCTGTCAGGCCATTGCTCAGCCCAGAAACAAAACGTCCTGAAGGAATCAGATTGATCTCCTTTTGGTTTACTCTTTCCCAACACTATGCACTTAAAGGTACTTGAAAATAAAAATTGTACGTTTAGAGGTGGAGTTCAGGGCTTTGAACACATTACACAGCAAATTTCTCTTTTTCTCCCTTGCCCCCACCATCTGGATAGTCAGGGGTCAAGGCAATTCATTAGGCTTTCCTGACTTTTATTTTTGTCCTTCCGTGCCCAGAAAGGGAGCCCTGGTTGTGCAGTAGTTAAGAGCTCGGCTGCTCACCAAAAGGTCGGCAGTTGGAATCCACCGGCCTCTCCTTGGAAACTCTATGAGGCAGTTCCACTCTGTCCTATAGGGTCGCTCTGAGTCGTAATCGACTAGATGTGATGAGTTTTTTGGCGCCAAAAAAGTAGTAAGAGAGAGGCTAGGAACACAAGTGTTGAAGTCAGAAAGAGTGCCCTTCCATCCCAGCCCTGTCACAGCCCACCTGAGTAAGTCACTTCACTTTTTGGAGCTGTCTGTAAAGTGGGGCTATAATGTCTCCCTTCCCCATCTCTCTCCTCTTGTTATTATCCTTGAAGCTGCTGCCAAGGCTTCCCCTGCTCGGCCGCAGTTCCCCCTTCCTCGCAGCCTGCCAAACCTCCATTTCTAACTGCGGATTGGGTTTGAATTTGGCGCTGAACTCCTGCGCATGTGCAAACTGGGATCGCCAGTGCCTGTGCAGGACCTGAGGAGTCGTGGCCCCAAACTTGACCCCGACCTGAACTTCTCCGGAGAGGAAGATGTTCTCTGGCACGCAGCTGCATCCCAGGCCATTTGCAAAGCGGAAGTTCTCTTCCTTTGCAAATTACTCAGCTCCTGGATCTCCAAATATGGACATGGGAGGGACCGGGTGTCGGATTCTGGGCGCCAGTTCCGCCCACTGGGGACTGGAGGGCATAAAAGCTCCAAGCTCCCCTGGGGCTGGGAGTGGGTGGTCTTTCGGCTTCTGGGCTGCATGTTGCTCCTTGTTTCTGCAAACAATAAATTTCCACTTTGTTTCCCTTGCGATTTGTGATGTGGCCTCTGTCATATTTCCATCGGGTAATAAGACAGGACAAGAACTCTCCTTGGGTTACAACCTCACTTGAAGAATCTTGCCATGTCAGAAGCCAAGAGAGGAGTGCCTAAGCTAAAGGAGGAAGCTTTCAGCACAGTACTTCTTACATAGTTAGTTCTCAGGAGTTATTCTAATTATGAAGGAAGGGCAGGAGAATTGACGGTTCAGCGATGTCCACCCAAGTCCTCAGCATAGCCTTCAGTAGGAGGACCCCGTGGTTTAACGGACATAAATTATGGAGCATAAGTTGGGTTTGGTCATTAGTCTGTGTAGAGGGTTGAATAGTGTCCCCCCAAAATTTATGTCCACCTGGAACCTCAGAGAGTGACCTTATTTGGAGATAGGGTTGATACAAATGTGATTAGTTAACGATCTTGAGATGAAATAATACTGGATTTAGGGTGAGCCCTAAGTCAAATGACTGGTATCCTGATAAGACAGAGGACACAGAAGAAGGCCATGTAAAGAAAGGTCAGAGGCTGGAGTTATGCTGCCTCAAGCCAAGGAAGGATCTTCCCCTAGAGCTTTCAGAGGGTTCGCGGCCCTGCTGAATTCCAACTGCTAGCCTCCAGAACTGTGAAAGAGTAAATTTCTGTGTTAAGCCACTCAGTGTGTGGTAATTTGCTAAGACAGCCATAGGAAACTAAGACAGTCTCTGCTTTTTCACCTGAACATTCTGGCTTTGTCTTACATTTGCTATAAATTTTAACTCAATCCTCTGAACAGCAAATGTTAAGGAAATGAATGAGTGCCTGGTACCTGGTGAGGGATTTGAGGAAGAAGGGACCAATCTCCAATCATACCCATACAAACACTGCCTGCAAGAGTAGGAACAAATTCCTTAGTGTGGCCTTCAAAGTTGACCATGATCAACCATCCATGATCAGGGTTGGCCAGCACAATCTTTCCAGTGTCAGCTTAGGTGGAATAGGCTCATTCCACATTCAAATTCTTGTAACTATTCAGCCACCAGGAATGTGCCTTGTGATCTCCCATTTGCACCAGTTCACACCCTGTCTATCTTCAAGTTTTAGGTTATATGCCACCTCCTCCAGGAAGTACCCCCAATTCATCCTGTATCAGGATGCTTTTTGTTGGAAGTTCCAAAAACCCAACTCAAACTGACAAAACAGTGAGGGGAATTTCTTGGCTCCTGTGACTAAAAAATAAAGAATAAGAATGGTATTACGTAAGGAGTGTTCTGATGGTCCAGGGTCTTGGTTTATTTCTGTCTCTTCGTTTACCTTCTGCAATGTCAGCCTCATCCTAAGGCTGACTCACCTCATAGTTACAAGATAGCTTTCAGCAGCTCCTGGAGCTGCAGGATTCTTCTTCACATCCAACATAAAGCGTTTGTCTTTGTCTCAGCATTCCCAGCTAAAGTCTTGGTCTTCACTCAGATTGGTCCATCTTAGAATGCTCAGTCACCCCTGAGCCAATTACTGTATACCCAAGGGGATGGAATGCCCTGAGTGGCCAAGTCAGGTCATGTGTTCAGCATCTGAAGCTAGGAGGTGGAATCTGCTTCCCAGGAACCTCATGGCTCGCCAAAGAGAAACAGGGGTTTTTGAAAAAGGGGATGGAGGACTGGATGCTGAGAGAAAACAATCAAATATCTCTTACATTCACACCCTGGTTTGTGTGCCTAATACATTTTGTCAGCAGTTCTACTGAGGCACAGATCCTCCTTTTCATGGATTTTATTCTAGTATCAGTATCTCTCCCAGAAAACTGCAAGCTCCTAAAGGACCAGGGGCTATATCTTGTCCATATTTCGGTCCCAAAAGAGACTTTCACGGGGTTAGTGCTCAATAATGTTTTGTTGCAGTGAACTAAATTTTAAAAAGTTGTTTTCATACTTTCAAATTCCCAAAAAGGTCCTGTTACGGTTGTTTTCCAGCATCAATTAATCTCTTCTCCAGGAAGTAAGGCTAATTGCAGGCGGCATTAAAGGCTCTCAAGTGCTGTAACCTGATACATTTTAGAGCATTTTAGTCATTTAAAAATGAAGTTGAATGTCCCCTGCATTTTTTGTGTGTGAATGTGTGGATAGTTATAAATAGAGACGGAAAAACACTAAGGCTGTGTGAACTTGGTTGGCAGGGCCCCTGCGCTTGGACCCCCAAATATAGCCTGCTGACAGTTTGCCACAGACATTTTTTTTTTAAAACTCTTCATCATTTCATACATTCTGAGCAACCATGTTGAATATTTGTTCAGCAGTACATTTTTTTCCACTTTGTCTTTTGGCCCAATGTGTGGCTTTTTTTTTTTAAATAAGAGATGAAAATCTCAAACCTAGATAAATATATACCCTGGTGCTTGGCTGTGATACAATTCTCTATAGGCAATTCTGTCTCATGTCCGTGGGATTGATTTAAATTTGGAAGCCTTCGAAAGGCCTTGGTCTCATTCTCCCATGACTTGAACCAATCGTCGGGACCCTGAGAAGATGTTTCAAGGAGTGGAACAGGAACATTGCTTTCCTTTAAATAGAACCAGACAGAAAAGGGAAGGTCAGTGAGGAGTTTCTCGATAGAGACAGAGCTCTGGGAAGCCTTCACTTTGGACGTGCCTGATAACTACCGGAGAATATGACCATATGTGCTACAGTTCTCGAACTTTCCTCAAAGTTGTCACACTGCTGTTCCATTTACATTTCTCTCCTCTCCATTTTGCTCCACTTTTCTAGACTTTACCCAGCCCCTTTGCCAGACTTGACACATCTGATGCTAGTTGATACAAGCATTTCCCATGGTTGGTCCATGTCCAGTAGGAAAACTGTATCTCCAAGTTTGAAATGAGAACAGAATTTCCCACAGGTACTATGTCATTAATGAGGGCTGAGATTCCGAGGCTAGACTATAGAAGCCCATGTCACCCAGAAGTGGTGGTGACATCCGGGATGAGGCTTTTGGGTTAGATTTGAAAGGTGATAGACCTGACTGCATCTTCATTTAGCCCTTCCCTCTTCTTCCTGGCTCAAACACAGATGAAATGGATGCTTGGAAGTGAGCCACCACCATCTTAACACCATAAGAGCAAAAGCTACACCTTCTTGACTCCAAAGCTGCCTACCTTCTTCACAGTGGAAAAATTAAAAAAGAAAAAATAACCTGTTCAAATAATATAACTGTGGGTAGGTTTCTGTTGAATGTAGAAGAACAAAGCCCTAAATTGATTCACAATTGTTCTTTCTGTAACTCCAGGGATGATTGATGCCTGCTTTTAAACAACTGGGGACAGAGATATCTTGATCACATGGAGGCCACTGATTAGCCTTGTTAATCATGGTGCCCCTTCTTTATCAGGCCTGGTTGGGGGGCATGGGCTCTTGAGAAGGGACAATGGAAACACCTAATGGATTAAGGGGATTGAAGGGAGAGCAGGAGAAGCCCTCAGGGGACTTACTTCTTCTTTGAAATGGGCACGGGACACAAAACCTTCCCCAGAAGGGCTGGTGTCCTCTTTCTCAGCTTTGGGGCAGTCCCAGCCCACCTGGCCATGCATGCTCAACCAGCAGTGTTCCTTCTGCCAGAAGCTCGGAGCAGCCTGAGTTCATACCAGCTCTCACTGAACCAGGCCTCTCCCATCCTCTGCTCAGATGAGAGGGACCCCGGTGCCCATGGATTTCATCAGCTCCATTCTCAGCAGGCCTCTGTGGGCAGCAAACAGCCCAGAGGCTGCAAGGACGGAGCTGGGTTTGCTCCTGGGGGCTGCAGCACAGCCTTGGACTCACTGTAGTCATTTGTCAAAATGTGGTGGCCGCAGCACTGAGAATTGTGTGTTGTATCTGATCACAAAGTTCCGCCTTTCAGCCACACAGGATTTTGCAGCCAAGGACAATGGCTTTGCTAAAGACCAATGACTGAATCATTGTTCCTGTGCTGGAGCAAAGAGAGAGGGATCAGAGGAGATCTAAGGGCAGGAACAGCCTCATTACTATTTTTAATAATTATAATTATAGAATTGCTATCATTTCTTACAGTATATTGCAGTTTTTATTTCACCTATATGGACTTATATAGTTTTCACAATATCCCTCTGAAGTAGGAAAGACTGGGGTACATTCTCATTTAACAGATGAAGGAACTGAGGCTCAGGACGGATTGCTGGTTCCATAGGATCACACAGCAAACCAGGCATGATGGTCAAACTGAAAGTGCTAATCACAGTTCTACCAGTCAGGGTCCCAGCAAGAAACAGATGGTACTGTCCAAAGAGGTAATTCATGCAAGTATAATGAAGGGACTATTTACAGTGGCATCTACAGGGTTAAGGCAAATCGAGAAGGGATAGGGATGCATCCAGGGACAGCAATACCAATAGCCCCTGCCATTCACAGGCTTGAAAGAGCAAAGAGAGGAAGCAGTTACTGGAACCTCGGTGAGAGCTGTGCCTATAGGAGAAGGCCATCAGACAGGAACTGTGAGAAATAGAGCCATGGCCAAGCAGAAGAAATAAATACCCCATCTCTCTTTCCTTCCATCCATCCCACTTCCTGTTGGTGCCTCCCATTGGCCAAACCCTACTGGAAGCCAGAGGGCAAATAGGTCCAGTTTATGCAATGCATAAGGTCAGCTTCCCACAGCTAATAGCAGAGCTGAAAGGAAATGGAAAATATCTAGCTATGATGATCTGTTGTACACTTATTTCGTGGCAGAAACTATACATAGTCTCTTACGTGGTGGTCGCATGTCATCTCAGATTGCCAACACATGTGTGCAAGAAATGAACATTTATTTTTCTGTAATTTAATTTCTACATGAATCCTCCCTTCTGACAGGGGACAGAAACTTAATCTCAGTCAATTAATGGTTTCTTCAGCCAAGTTTGGGTCCTAGCACAACTTAGCCCCCCAAAAAAACTTTCCTCAAGGGCTGCATGTACATCCAAGTGGCTTCCAGAGTGCCAAGTCAACGGTTACTTCTGTCCTCACTTCCACATCGGCATCTCTCAAGACATCGTCATCATCATTTGGTCTCCTGTGATCGGACCAAATTCATGCGTGCCTGTCCCCCCTGTCAGATCTCTTTAGGTCCTATTCTCTTTCAACCCTCCAGGGAGCACGAGGAAATCCTGGTAGGGTAGTGGTTAAGAGCTATGACTACTAACCAAAGGGCCAGCAGTTGGAATCCACCAGGAGCTCCTTGGAAACTTCATGCGGCAATTCTACTCTGTCCTTTAGGGTCACTATGAGTCGGAATCTACCCAACTACACTAGGTGGGCAGGGAGCTCAGGAAGCGTGGCTGCTGCCCATAATGTGGTGGCACTGAGGAGCGCTAGGGGCTGTCTCAGTCTGGCTGCATGCAGGCTTCTCTAGTCTACCTCTCTTATTTTGACTGGGTCTGGAGAAATCCTAAGAGACTTGCTGCTTCAGGGCTCCACTCAAGTCCTCTTAGGAACTAAATCCTCAAATGGATCTGGAGTTTCTGTTATGCCCCATTCTCCTAGAGGCTTGGCCCAGGACCCCTTTCTCAGGGTTACATTGTCAGCACCTATCTAATCCTCTTGCTTGCCCTTCTTCTCTCCTCTCTTCGGCTGTTCCCCACCCCCTCCACCAACTCCAGCCTGTGGAATCCTTATGCAATAGTTTGGGATGTCAGTAAACTGGCTCTGAGTAATCACGTATGTTTCTGTTTTCAACTCTACTGTTTGTACGTAAACTTTATCCCCTGAAACTTTCAAGAAGTAGGATCTTGAAGCTCAAAAGCGTAAAGCTTCTGCAACCCAAAAGTCTTTTCTTTTAAAGAAAAAAAAAAGTTTTTTTTTTTTTAATTGGGAGATTACCATGATTATCTGAGTGGGCCCAATATAATCATAAGGATTTGTAAAATCGGAAACAGGAGGCAGAACAGTCAGGGACAGAGTGGATGTGATATGAGAAAGGCTTGACCGGCCGGCCATTGCTGGCTTTGAAGATGGAAGGGAACTACATGCTGAGGAGTGGAGGCAGCTGATAAAAAAAAAAAAAAAAATTTTTTTCGTGGAGTCGATTCCAACTCATAGTAACCCTAAAGGACAGAGTAGAACTGCCCCATAGGGTTTCCAAGGAGCACCCAGTAGATTGAAACTGCCAACCTCTTGGTTAGTAGCCATAACTCTTAACCACTGTGCCACCAGGTTTCCAGGCAGTTGGTAAGCCCACTCCACTGCTGTCTGACCTCCAGAATTGTAAGAGAACAAACTGGTATTAAAAAAAAATTTTTTTAGTCTCTGCCACAAGAAAATTAGAAACTCAAAAATCAAGACTTGTCATCTTGGCAAGAACTGCCTTCTCCCATGAGATCCTTTTCCTGGGGGTACTAAGTTCAGAATGCCTTAGCTGCTATCTAAAAAAGAAGGATCTCAAGGTTATCAGAATTACTCAGAAAGAAAATTACAATAGTTAACGCAGAGACGGATTTACCACGAAGCTAACGGAGCTTAGATTTCAGGGCTGCTCCCTTGCCAAGTCTCCTTCCAAAGCCTCGGAAGGGACTTACGCAGCGGATTCATATGTTTTTATACAATATGCAAAAATTGAGGTATTTTAACCATAGTCAGTTAAGACGACTGTCTCCTTCCACTTGGACTTTCTTTCCCTCCCACTTCTATTCATGTTGGGTGGTGTTTGAGTGGTGGTGTACATTTTTGGGATTTGGCCAAGGGGAAGTTGAGTTAGGTCTACACAGTAGCACCCTTAGACCAGGGCAAGAGAGGAGTATACCCTGCACTTCAGAGGGTTCCACTTTTGCCCTCCTCTGGCTGCATTCTTACCCTGAGGGCAAGGAGTCTATGGGGTCAAAGGGTCATGTGCACACAGAGCTTCCATTCGCTCCTTCTAGACCACATTCTTTGTGTGGTAACCGTGGAAGTCTGCCTCTCAGACCTCCCTTCAAGGAGAGCCTTCCAGCCATAATGTCTTCAAGATCTGCAAGGCCAAGGCCATGCTCTTCATAGACTGCCTCCAGCTAATAAATGAGCATGGCAGGGGTCCTAGAGACTGGCCATTTCTGCCCAAAGTGGGATTCTTCTAATGGGTAATCTTTGCACTATAGCGCCCTATTGGGTTGGACAAGACCGTCAGATTTGCATTTCAGTCTGCGCCTCCACCTGCCTATTCTACTGCTGCCCTATTTCCTTTCACAGGTTTCAGATTTGCATTGTGGTCTGAAGGCTGTTCCTGTGTATTCCCACTTCCTCTGCCTATGACTTAATGGGAGTTACCCCCCACCCCCACAAACCTCTAGCACTCCTAACTCTGACTCAGCGTCTGCTTACCAGAGGACCTAAACCAACACCACTGATGCGGGAGTGGTCTAAGAAAGTAGGCCAATAAGATATGGTTTAGGGCGAGGGAAAGACTGAATTTTCTTTATATTCTCTCTATAGAAAATGCTATTACAAAATCTTTGTCATATGAAGAGATTATTAAAGTGTACACAGCCCCCCAAAAGTAGGGAAAAATAAATTCCAACAACATTTTTCGATGAGATGGAGAAACAAATTACCAGCTTCATATGGAAGGGAAAGAGGCCCCAGATAGGTAAAGCATTACTGAAAAAGAAGAACAAAGTGGGAGGCCTCACTCTACCTAATTCTAGAACCTATTATGCCAGCACAGTAGTCAAAACAGCCTGGTACTGGTACAACAACAGATACATAGACCAATGGAACAGAATTGAGAATCCAGACATAAATCACCATCTACATATGAGCAGCTGACATTTGACAAAGGCCCAAAATCAGTTAAATGGGGAAAAGACAGTTTGTTTAACAAATGGTGCTGCCATAACTGGATATCCATCTGCCAGAAAATGAAACAAGACCCATACCTCACACCATGCACAAAAACGAACTCAAAATGGATCAAAGACCTAAATATAAAATCTAAAACGGTAAAGATCATGGAAGAAAAAATAGGGACAACTCTAGGAGCCCTAATACATGGCATAAACAGTGTACAAAACATTACTAGCAATGCAGAAGAGAAACTAGATAACTGGGAGCTCCTAAAAATCAAACACCTATGCTCATCCAAAACTTCACCAAAAGAGTAAAAAGATTACCTACAGACTGGGAAAAAGTTTTTAGCTATGACATTTCCGATCAGCATCTGATCTCTAAAATCTACATGATACTGCAAAAGCTCAACTACAAGAAGACAAATAACCCAGTTAAAAAATGGGCAAAGGATATGAACAGACGCTTCCTTAAAGAAGTCCCCATTCAGGTATCTATCAGATGCATGGGGAAATACTCATGATCATTAGCCATTAGAGAAATGCAAATCAAAACTACAATGAGATGCCATCTCACTCCAACAAGGCTGGCATTAATGCAAAAAACACAAAATAATAAATGTTGGAGAGGCTGTGGAGAGACTGGAGCACTTACACACTGCTGGTTGGAATGTGAAATGGTATAACCACTTTGGAAATCGATTTGGTGCTTCCTTAAAAAGCTAGAAATAGAACTACCATATGATCTAGCAATCCCACTCCCTGGAATATACCCTAGAGAAACAAGAGCCTTCACACAAACAGATATATGCACGCCCACGTTCATTGCAGCACTGCTTACAATAGCAAAAAGATGGAAGCAACCAAGGTTCCCATCAACAGACGAGTGGATAAATAAATTACGGTATATTCACACAACGGAATATTATGCATTGGAAAAGAACAATGATGAATCCTTGACACAATTCATAACATGGAGGAATCTGGAAGACATTATGCTGAGTGAAATTAGTCAGTTGCAAAAGGACAAATATTGTATGAGACCACTATTATAAGAACTCAAAAAATAGTTTAAACAGAAGAAAATATTCTTTGATGGTTACGAGAGGAGGGAGGGAGAGAGGTTTTCACTAATCAGATGGTAGACAAGAGCTATTTTAGGTGAAGGGAAAGACAACACACAATATAGGAGAGGTCAGCACAACTGGACTAAGCCAAAGCAGTTTCCTGAATAAACTGAACACTTCAAAGACCAGAGTAGCAGGGGCGGGGGTTTGGGGACCATAGTTTCAGGGGACATCTAAGTCAATTGGCATAATAAAATTTATTAAGAAAACATTCTGCATCCCACTTTGAAGAAAGGCATCTGGGGTCTTAAACGCTAGCAAGCAGCCATCTAAGATGCATCAATTGGTCTCAACCCACCTGGATCAAAGGAGCATGAAGAACACTAAAGACACAAGGTAATTATGAGCCCGGGAGATGGAGAGGGCCACATAAACCAGAGACTACATCATCCTGAGACCAGAAGAACTAGATGGTGCCTGGCTACAACTGATGACTGCCCTGACAGGGAACACAACAGACAATCCTGAAGCAGCAGGAGAGCAGTAGGATGGAGACCTCAAATTCTCATAAAAAGCCCGGACTTAATGGTCTGACTGAGACTAGAAGGAGCCTGGAGGTCATGGTTCCCAGACCTTCTGTTAGCCCAAGACATGAATCATTACCAAAGTCAACTCTTCAGACAGGGATTGGACTGGACAATGAGATAGAAAATGATACTGGTGAAGAGAGAGCTTCTTGGGTCAAGTAGACACATGAGACTATGTGGGCAGCTCCTGTCTAGAGAGGAGATGGGAGGGCAGAGGGGGTCAGAAGCTGGCTGAATGGGCACGAAAATAGAGAGTAGAGGGAAGGAGTGTGCTGTCTCATTAGAGGGAGGGCAACTAGGAGTATATAGCAAGGTGAGTATAAATTTTTGTGTGGGGCACTGACTTGATTTGTAAACTTTCACTTAAAGCACAATAAAAAATTTAAAAAGTAGGAAAAAATATTATAGATGCGTATAAAACCGAGAAAAAAACCCTAATGAGTTGCTGTTGAGTTGATTCTGACTGCATAGCGACCCTATAGGACAGGGTAGAACTGCCCCATAGGGCTTCCAAGGAGCGGCTGGTGGATTTGAACTGCTGACCTTTTGATTAACAGCTCAGCTCTTAACCATTATGCCACCAGGGCTCCCTAGAAGCATATAAGATAGTTAACAAATAAAATATACTATTTTCCTGGATTTTGTGGTGTTTGCAGTATTTGTTCAGTTTTTTTTGTTGTTGTTCAGTAAATATTCACTTTCGTATTTAGCTTTGTATTTGTAAATTTCTTTCTTAAAAAGGACCTCTAAACTGATCAAACTTTGTTGTTGTGCTGTTAGGTGTCATCGAGTCAGTTCTGACTCATAGTGACCCCACATACAGCAGAATAAAACACTGCCCGGTCCTGCACCATCCTCACAATTGTTGCTATGTCTGAGCCCATTGCTGCAGCCACTGTGTCAATCCATCTCACTGAGGGTCTTCTTCTTTTTCACTGGCCCTATACTTAACCAAGCATGATGTCCTTCTCCAGGGACATCATGATAACATATCCAAAGAAATCTTGCCATCCTTACTTCTAAGGAGTGTTCTGACTGAACTTCTTCCAAGACAGATTTGTTTGTCTTTCTGGCAGTCCACAGTACATTCAATACTCTTAGCCAACACCACAATTCGAAGACATCAACTCTTTTTTGGTCTTCCTTATTCATTGTCCAGCTTTTGCATGCGTATGAGGCAACTGAAAGTACCATGGCTTGGGTCAGGTGCACTTTAGTCTTCAAAGTGACATCTTTGCTTTTTGACACTTTAAAGAGGTCTTTTGCAGCAGAATTACTCAATGCAATGTGTTGTTTGATTTCTTTTTTTTTTTTAATAATTTTTATTGTGCTTTAAGTGAAAGTTTACAAATCAAGTCTGTCTCTCACGCAAAAACCCATATACACCTTGCTACACACTCCCAATTACTCTCCCCCTTTATGAGACAGCCTGCTCTCTTACTCCACTCTCTTTTCGTGTCTTTTTTGCCAGCTTCTGACCCCCTCCACCCTCTCATCTCCCTTCCAGGCAGGAGATGCCAACTGATTTCTTGACTGGTGCTTACATGGGCTATGATTGAAGATCCAAGTAAAATGAAATAAACTTCAGGTTCCAGAAAACCTGGTTCCACTCCTGAGTTAATACTATTATTACTAGTCAAAGTATTATTTCACCACATCAAGGTGGATAAGATTGCCCTCATTTGGGGCCAGTGGAAAGAGGAAGTGGGGGTATTGCTTAAAGGGTACAGAGTTCTGTTCGGGGTGATGAAAATATTTGGAAATGGATAGTGGTGTTGATTGCACAATGTGGTGAATGTAAATAATGTCATTGAATTGTACACAAAAAATGGTTGAAATGGCAAATGTTTTATTATATATATTTCACCGGAATAAAAATTAAAAAGAAAAAAAGATCGCCCCTGTTTTACAGAAAAGGCAATTGAAGGCCCAGGGAGATGACGTTGCTCACTCATTCTGATCCTGAGTACTTTTCCCTCTAGAGTCTGATATCTGCAGGCTTCTTGGCTCTCAGTGCTGCTCCTTCTACCACCCAAATGCCAAAAGAAGAAGCCAGAGGGAAACTAAATATAAGAAGCCCTGTGGTGGTTAAGGTTGTGTGTCGACTTGACTGGGCCATGATTCTCAGTGGTTTGGCAGTTATGTAATGAAGTAGTTGTCCTCTGTAATGTGATCTAATGTAATCAGCCAATCATTTGCAAGGGGAGTTTCCTCAGGGGTGTTGCCTGCATCCAGTATATATGTGAATGTTCTTGCAAAGCTCGCTCGCTTGCTCTGGATCCTGCATCTGGCTCATCAACATCTGACCTCTGGTTCTTGGGACTTGAGCCAGCGGCCTGCCATATTGCCTACCAATCTTGGATTCTTTGGCCTCTGCAGCCTGTGAGCCAGCAGCCTACCATCTGACCTGCCCATATTGGGTTCATCCTCCTCTGCAGCTACTTGATTCAGCAGAAGCCTCTAGCTTGAAGCGTGACCGATGGATTTGGGATTTGTCAACTTCTACAACCACGTGAATAATTTCATCAAGATAAATCTCTCTCTCTCTATATATACATATGCATATATATGCTTCACTGGTTTTGGGTCTCTAGAGATCCCAGCCTAAGTCAAGCCTCTCCAAATAAGCCTGTGCTTAGAGGATTCTTGATGAGTGGCTCTGCAGCAGCCAAAGGCTGGAATATAGGGTGGGGGTGGCAGTGGAAGCACAGAGGCCAGGAGCCAAGGGCGTCAAATAACAGGGACAGTGGGAGCCCCTGGGTTCCAGGCCAGGACCCCGGGACTCACTTACCTGCCCGTGTGGCTTCACCCTCATGTCTCAAACCGGGACAGGGAGGAGCGTAGTGAGGGGTTTGATTTCTGTACCAGTCCAGCCCTGCACAGAGAGGTGTTTGCTGTGGGCAGCCAGGGCCTAATGGTCAGGGCGCCTTGGGCACCAGCACTGGCCTTGAGAGGCACCTGATTTGTCACTTCCTTTGGCCATGGGTCCAAGGACACTCAGAACTTTCGATAATCAAGACTGTTACAAATCACAAAAGCAATGCCTATTAGAGCAGAAAGAAAAATATCTCAGAATCCAGTGATTCTCAGGTTCTTCCTGGTGAAACAGAGAATCGAGGAGGACAATATAGTGATGTTTTCAAAAAGCTAAATGTGTCCAACTGAAAGACCGTCCTCCCTGCTGAGATTGGACCCCCCCTTTTTTATTAATTTTTTATTTGTTATTAAAATCTCCTTCTTTTATGAAATGATCGTGATAATAATAATGTTGTTTGCTAGCATGTACTGAGTGTGCTGGGCATTGCGCTAAAAGGTTTGCAGAGTTTATCTCATTTAATCACCCCAAGGACCTTAAGAGATAGGTACTATCACTAACCCAAATTTACTTATGAAGGAACAAAGAATTAGATTAAGTTGACAGATGTCATATGAATAGCGTATCGTAGAGTCAGGATTTAAGCTGCAGAATAGAGTCATTGCCTGCCCTTTTAACCATAGCATCATACTGCCTCTGTGGATTAAACACTGCTTTTCAATTTTTATGTTCTTATCTCACAAAATAAGAGTCTAGCAGCCCTTTGGTGGGACCTCATGGCTTTTTTTAATTCATTTTTTTATTGTGGTAAAATATACGTAACAAAGCATTTGCCGTTTCAACCATTTTTATACATAAGTTCAACGACATTAGTTACATTTAACCGCTTTCCCCCAAGTTTTCTCAAAACCGAATAGTAGTTTAGCTTAACTAGTAAAGAATGTCTGCCTTGGGCATTGTGCTCTTTTAAGATCTGTCTCTAAACCAAGCCAAACCCATTGCCGTCGAGTTAATTCCAACTCATAGCGACCCTAAAGGACAGAGTAGAACTACCCCATAGAGTTTTCAAGGAGCACCTGGTGGATTCGAACTGCCGACCTTTTGGTTAGCAGCCGTGGCACTTAACCACTACACCACCAGAACTTCCAAGACTGTCTAGATGGGATCAAATTGACAACACCAACTCAAAAGATTAGATAGGAAACTTGGGGACAATGAGTTTACATTAATGGGTGAGGAATAGCTCAGAAAAGGAGGGTGAGAATGGTTGTACAACTCAAAGATTGTAGTCAATGTCACTGAATTGTATGTGTAGAAACTGCTGAACTGGTGTATGTTCTGCTGTATATATTCTCAAAAACAAAATAAATAAAATAAATTACAAAAAAAATTACATGTGCCATATTGCACAACCATAGCTATTTCCAAGTTTTTTCATCACCCCTAACAGAAACTCAGTGGTTAAGAGCCCGGCTGCCAACCAAAAGGAAAGCAGTTCGAATCCACCAGCTGCTTCTTGGAAATTCTGTGGGGCAATTCTACTCTGTCCTATAGGCTTGCTAGGAGTAGGAATTGACTCGATAGAACGGGTTTGGTTTTTTTTTGATTAACAGAAACTCAGTGCCCCTTAAGTAATACCCCTCATCTCCCTCTCAGCCACCCCTGGTAAGCACAAATAAACTCTGGTCTCTAGGCATTTGCTTATTTTAGATATTTCATGTAAGTGGGATTATACAATACTTGTCCTTTTGGAGACCTCATGTTTTTTAAAAGAACTTGTATTGGTCTAAAAATCTGTAAGCCTGACAGCTGCTGGTGTGGTCCATTCAATTCATACAGTAGTTGCCCAGGGAGAGAGGTAGAGTTACCACAAAATTACCCACAGTAAATTGGAAGTAAAATTAGACAAAGAGAAGACCTGGCCTGGCAGATTTTCAGCATCTATGAGACATGAAAATTTGGGAGTTTCCTCTGGATTGGACAGTGACTTTCTAAAGGAAAGGCAGCCTCCAGAAATCAATTCAGAAAACAATTCTTCTGACCTCCAGGTCCCCAGGGGCATCTGGTTTTGACAACGTACTTCTGTGCAGCCCCACGAAGGCCTTCACATTCTGTAACAGAGTGGGAATTTCCAGGCTGCAGTTCCCACTGGATGGCTGCTGCCCCTTGGGCAACAAATGAGTGTCTAGATGCACGTTCTCACCTCTGCCTGTGTGTGTACCTTCTCCCACTCAAGGATCTTCTTGCCAGTTGGCTGTCTCCATGGTGAAGGTGAGAGGAAGAGAGAGAGTTGAGACGGATTCCATGGTAACAGCAAGTGAGAGGCTGTTTCCTGGGTGATGGTGAGGAAGGTAGAAGCGGCTGAGCTTGTGGGATTCCCTCCTCCCCAGCTCCTCCTCTGCATAGATCACACCCTGGGTTTCCTGGATTGGGGTCTCTCAGGGCAGTAATGACAAAGTCATACAGATAATAGGCTTTATTCAGGGCAGTAGAGCAGTGCTCTGTTAGGACTCTGCATCCAGGCAGACTTGGCTTGGGACACGTTATTTCACCCTTCGGGTTTTCAGTTGCCTCATCTATAAAATGGGGCTAATAATAGGATCAACATCTTAGAGTTGTGAGGAAAGTACATGTAAAGTGCTTAGCTCATGGTAATTCCCAGGACACTTTAATCATTATTATTACATGAGCTTGTTTCATCTTCACAATGCAGAGAGGGAGGCAAGGTAGGACTTAATGTGGTCACTTTAGGGTTGAGGAAGCCAAAGATCGGGGATGACAAGGGACTCTGCCTGAGGTTCCACCATTGTTAAGAGGTAATGCTGGGGCTGGAAACCAAGTATTTGGACTCAGAGTCCAGGACTGTTTCCACTACATCATCATTCCCATCTTGTGTAGTACACACCCTGTCTGCTGCCTGGGCCTGATTTTAATTTCCTGCCTCAATCAGAGACCCTGGAAGCAGAGTGTCTAAGCCCTACTCTTTCCTCATATCGCTCATGGTTTACATGGTAAGCCTGAGCCTTGTGGTCAACACAAGCATTTGGATGATTGTCAAAGCAATTAATAAGCACCAGAGAGGAATAGTGAATTAATTTTATGAAGGCTCCCTAGCCCACAAATTAAGGAGAGTCAGCCTAGTCTAAAATCTGGGTTGCAGATGATTGATAGAATGCTTCATTGAATGGTTTTGTCATCATGTAGCCACTAATGGCATTCCTGAATCCTAATTTATGAATTACTATTACTAGTGTGATCTATTAGTCATTTAGAGGGTGATATAGCATTCTGGGAACCCTGGTGGCTCAGTGGTTAAGAGCTCAGCTGCCAACCAAAAGGTTGGCAATTTGAATCCACCGGCAGCTCCTTGGAAACCCTATGGGACAGTTCTACTCTGTCCTATAGGATCACTATGAGTTAGAATGGACTCTATGGCAACAGGTTTTGATTTATAGCATCCCGGGAAGGCTACTGACTTTAGAACTAACCAGACTTGGCTTCTAATCCCCAATTTCACTACATGCTAGCAATGTGACTTTGGATGAGCAAATTAATTTCCTTGAGCACAAGTTTTCTGATGACAGATTTGTGGTGAAGTTTATAGATAATATATATGTGTGTGTGTGTGTGTATGTATGTGTAGATAAATAGATACATAGATAGATATAGATAATATATATAAAACACGTGGTACATAGAAGTCATTCAACAACCCATAGCCTTTCTCATTAAATACAAATAGACTCATCACATTTCCAAGTTTGTTGTATTTTCACCTCTCTCGTTGGTCCCCCATCAGGCTGTAAGCTCCATTAGGGCAGGGTGGAGCCTTTCAAGGTTTTGCACACAGGTGGGCTCAGCACAGGTTTGCTAATGTCAGCATAGTCTCTTGATTGCCTCCTATGCAATGTAGGGGAACCCTGGGGCTTGACAATTTTAGCCTGCAGCTGAACCATCATCTCCAGGTCAGATACAGAAGTGAGCTTCCTGGATAGGCTGGCTGGGGGATCCCTTTCCTCCCTCAAGTGCCCACCTGTTGAGCTGTTGATCACATCCACAGGGTTGAGTCTCTGGCAGCATGTTTGGACCACATGCCAGACTGTAACAGAAGTTAGTGTCTGATTAAATCTGCCAATAAAATTCTATCTCCCAGGAATTTGGGATTGGGTCTAAGACAGGCTTCAGTTAGTATCTTGACATGGTTAAAATTGTTATATATAAAGCCTGGAATTGAGAACTGGCCATTTGCCACCAAGAGGCAATATTGTTGTTGTTGTTAGGTGCCACTGAGTCAGTTCTGACGGTCCTGAACTGTCCTCACAATCATCATTATGGTTGAGCCCATTGTTGCAGCCACTGTGTCAATACTTCTAGTTGAGGGTCTTCCTCTTTTTCGCTGACCCTCTACTTTACCAAGCATGATGTCCTTTTCCAGTGACTGATCCCTCCTGATAACATCCAAAGTATGTGAGGCACTAGATCTAGAGAAAGGCATACATACACACACACACACATATACACACACACGTGTATATATATGTATACCAATGCACAGATGGAAATAGAATTTAGGGACAAAGTTCTCAGATCATGTGTCTGGTCCCTTTCTGGGTCTTGTCAGCATTTGTGGCCTAAAAAAAAAAAAAAGGTTTAGTGAAACACCTTAAAAGAAATTCCTCATTCTGAATTTGTTGTTGTTGTTCAACTAGGTCAAGTTTACTTCTGTTACTTGCAACCAAGAAATTCCAACCGATGTCCTTTTCAGCAGGGAGGCGGGATATGGAGGGGAGAGTGAATGCTGTGAGCTTCAGGAAGGATACCTGGAAGGAGTTTAGTTAACAAAGATTCTGCATTACAAACAGACTTTAAATAATCAAAAGGAACTCACACATGCTGAGCAAATTTTATTTACTGAGTTATTTATAGGGTCGCTATGAGTTGGAAGGAAACCTTGGTGGAGTAGTGGTTAAGTGCTATGGCTGCTAACCAAAAGGTTGGCAGTTTGAATCTAGCAGGTGCTCCTTGAAAACTCTATGGGGCAGTTCTACCCTGTCCTATAGGGTTGCTATGAATTGAAATCAACTCAACAGCAATGGGTTTGGGTTTTATGAGTTGGAATCACTCCATGGTAATGGATTTCAGTGGGTTTTACTGGTGGTGCAGTGGTTCAGAGCTCAGGCTGCTAAACAAGATGTCTACAGCTTGAATCCACCAGCCACTTCTTGGAAATCCTATGGGGCAGTTCTGTTCTGTCCTGTAGGGTCGCTATGAGTTGGAAATGACTTGGGGGCAACAGATTTGTTTGTTTGTTTTTTGTCTTTCTTATATACCTGATAAGCTCATTCCCCTCTGGGTGCAGAAAAGACTTGGGGAAAGAACAAAGATGAAGTGCAGCCTTGCACTGCCTCACTTGGTTAAGCTTCTTGACTAAATCAGCTCCTGTGAAAGTAGCAAGCAAGGCTTCCCATCAGCACCAATGAGAAGGCCCAGGGCCTTGGAATTACCCTAGAAAACCAGCCATCCCCACCAGGCTCCAGGATTGTCAGCTCTGAACCACCTACAAGAATGTTCAAGATGGCCGTGGCGCCCAGAAATTGGTGCCGTACCAAAGGTTGTTCAGCTTGGAGAAGAAGAGACACGGGTGCAGAACCACTCTTCCAATCGCTGAAGGACTATCCTGAGGAAGAAGTGATAGATGAGTGCCCATACAAGGTGGGCTCCCCAGGAAGCAGGCTCGGAGGAGTGTGCAGGCAGAATTTTTTAAGGAATGTCCTTGGAATCATCCTCTGGGGAGAAAGATGTAGGAAGCAGGATTGGGCAGAGAGAGAAGGTGAGCAGCAATGCAGACTCAGCACCAGTCTTGGCCAATCCCACGGGGAACACAGGAGCTAGGATGCATACAGTGGATTCCCTTCAGCCAGAGCTGACCAAGCCTCACATCTTTCCCCACTGGATGTGGGCCACCCTAGAAAGGGCATGACCTCAGACAAACCAGCTCTCTGCAAACTCTGAAAGGGCTGACAGCTGACGTCTGTTCTCAGCATTCTCAGCAGCTAGGGAAAACAAGTCTTTCAGTGAATATCTGGGGGGTACATCACAGGGTCCACCAAAGGTACCCTCCACACGCAGAAGGCAGAAGAGAAACCACTCAGTGGAAGCTCCAGGAAGCCATATTCTGTCTTCGTATACTATGCTGTGGGCTCAGTTGCTCACCCTCTGAACCCATGTTTAAGACGCTCCTCTGTATGCCAGCTCTTTGCTGAGCCACTTTGTGAATGCTATTCCTGTCCTCGCAGGGGATCCAAAAAAAAAAACCAAACCCAGTGCTGTTGAGTCGATTCCTACTCATAGCAACCCTATAGGATAGAGTAAAACTGCCCCCCAGAGTTTCCAAGGAGAGCCTGGTGGATTTGAACTGCCGACCCTTTGGTTCGCAGCCGTAGCACTTAACCACTATGCCACCAGGGTTTCCTCGCAGGGGATATAATCTAGCAATTTGTACACAGAAACAGTATTTTACTCAGCGCATGTGTTGGGGTCTAGCCTGTAGAGGCATAGCAGCTCAGGGCTTAACTGAACTAACAAATAAAACTCTAACAAGTGAACTGTCACTAAAATTGACGAGGCAACGTTGAAGAGAGAGGGGGAAAAATGCTGATCTAGAAATCAGAAAACCTGGATTTCAGTCCAGGCTCTGCTAGCTGTGTAAACTTGGTCAAGTCTCTAAGCCTCTCTGAGCCAAAGCTGAAAATGGCAGTCAAAGTACCCACCTTAGAGGATTGATGTGAGATGAAATAGCTAACACGTGTGGCTTAGCACAGTTCACGACAAATAGCAAGGATGTAGAGAATGTTAGTTCCTCTGATAACCACTCAGCCACTGTGAATATTATAAAAGTTATTGTTCCAGCCAGAAGGGCCATAAACTCCATTTTTTATGACCTAACGAAGGCCAGATGGCAGGCAAAGAACCATAAAACCAACGCTCAGTCCTGAAACCTTTGGAACACATCAATTGCTCAGTGTCTGATGATTTCCATTACCCTAGGTCTCAGGATAGGGGAGATTTAAATCTGTTATTTTTGGGCTCTGGTTCAAATCTAGCCAAGATCTGTCTGGACTCAGTCATCCTGAGTGACGCTGGCCAGGCAGGATCCTTGTGAAATAAGGTATGCAGTTACTATAAGCAATCCCAACACACATGCACACCCATATGCACACACGCATGCACACACAATATCTGTCATATAATAGTCAGCTTCACAGATAACCATCTGCAAAATGGGAAGAGGCTCAAAAAAAGTTTTTTTTTTTTTAAATCATCTTGAGGATGAGACAGCAATTTATGGCTCAGATAATTAGGGGAATTGAAGTCATCTTTGCCACCCAAGTTTGCTGAAGTGGGAGGCAGCAGAATATTTTTATTCCTGGTGACCTAAAAATGCTTCATTATAACAGAAAAGTTAGAAGATCCCAATCTAAAGCCTAACAACCTTATTTTATAGTTGAAACTAAAGCCCAGAGAGGGGGGCTTGTCAAAGATGCATAGATCATCCTTGGCAGGCTGAGGACTCCATCAGAGCCTTGGAGTCCCAGGTCCACTGGATTGATCTGCACTTTTCCTTAGTGATGGCACTAGAAGTACAGGGTGTAGTTGGCAATGCTCCTGAGCAATGCCAGTCCTTCCTACAGGCTCATGTCCTAATCCCCCATTCTATGCTATTTCTGGCTTTCCAAGCAGTGAAGAGAGACGGGAAAGGATGATTTAAAGTGGGAAAAACAGAATGGAGACCTCTTTTTTGAATTGGTCCAAAAAGACAAAAAGACATACAGACGGGTGAGCCCAGACATAGACCCCACGTATTATGGCAACTTGACACATGACACTGTGGAACAATAAGAAAAGAACGGTCTAGTCAATAAATAACCCAACAATTCCACTCCTAGGCACACACTTGCAACTCTAGTTAGTAATATGATGAAGAATTTCGTATGAGAATATTCATTGCAGCATTGTTTTATAACAGTAAAAAAATCTGTCCACACGAGGATGAGTGTATAGGCGGTGGAAGTATAAAAACATGTATGGGAATGATAAGTACCAAATTCAAGACAGAAAGAAGCTACCTCTTTGGAGATGCAAGTGGGATGCTACCAGGGAGGTTTGAACTATATTTGAAATATTTTTTAAGTAGGGCATTGGTTACCCTGACGTTTGTTACGTTATTCTCTCTCTTTTTTATCGCAAACCTGTAAGAATAGGTCACAGTGGCTGCAACGATGAGCTCAAGCATAACAATGATGGTAAGGATGTCACAGGACCGGGCAGTGTTTCGTTCTGTTGCGCATGGGGTCACTCTGAGTCAGAACCGACTCGACGGCACCTAACAACAACAACATAAGAATAGGTGAGTATGACTACTGTCTGAGTAATTCCTCATTTCAAGGCAGCCTACGCATAGGGAAGGCTCCAACTACAGTTCACTGTGTGACCCTGGACTAGTCATTTCCCCTCTTTTTCTCTAACTAAAATTAGAAGAATGAATTAATTAAATGTTTCCTAAAGTGTGTTCCACATAGCACTAATTCTGTGAGATTTTAATGTATGTTCTACAAAAAAAAAAAAAAAATTTTACCTAGTCAAGTAATTGTAGAATGCACTGGATTACCAAAGACACAATCCCGTTGTTTTACTGCAGGAATCTTCAAAGCTTTTTAATCATGAATAGCCAAGAGGGGGATTATAGCATGCATACAACAGGGTCCTCTTTTCAAGAAATAGTTAACACCTTCTTTCTTTGCTTCACTCAAATAAGAGCTTATGTCCTCGATGGTTTTGAAGGAACATCAATAATTTAGTGCAGGGGCTACTTTGTGTAAATGAATATTTTTTTCTGTTTGTTTGTTTGTTGTAAGTTCAAATGTCAGGAAGACAAGGCAGCAGCTGCCTTGTGTGCAGCTGTCCTAACTGAGTGCAGGATGGAGCCGCCCACGATGCAAGAGGAAAGGCTTTATTGAAAATTGTTTTGTTGCAATGACTAGAAAAATGCATTTATTTTTAAAATATTAAGCTAAAAAAATAAATTAAGCAAAAACTAAACTGTCCTTAACTCTGGGGTAAAACAGTGCATGTTTTAAAATCCACTGAAAAATTTTTTTTTTAACTTTTTACCGTGAAGTGTAATATACATACAGAAAAGAGCACTAAGTAAATGTATTGCTTAGTCAATCTCCATGTAACCATGGCTCATGTCAAGAAATAGAATGTTGCCAGAATGCTAGATGTCTTCTGTCTCTTCCCAATCACGCCTCCTTTCCTTCTGCCCAAAGTAATCACTTATCCTCATTCTAATATTACCCCTTAGTTTTGCCTGTTTTCTTTTTTAACTCTTTAAATCTAAAGAGTGTATTCTTTGGCATCTGCTTTCTTTTGTCCCACATTATACTTGTGAGAATTCATGTTTTTGAATTAGCTGCAGTTCTTTCCTTTTCCTTGTTGCATAGTATTCCATTGCATGAGTAAGTCATGATTGTTTTTATCCATTAAAAAAAAAAACTCTTTTTTTTTTACTCTTGGTGGAATTTTGGGTTGCTCTTTTTTTTTTCTACTGGATTGGGAGTGCTTATGAATAACACTGTTACAATTATTCTCACATGTCTCTTGGTCTGGACAAATTTCTGGACAAATACTTAGGAGTAAAATTGCTGGTTGTGGGGTATACGTATCTTCAAATTTTGTAGAGTAAGCCGAACTGTTTTCCAGAGTAATTGTATCTATTCTTCCTCCCACCAAGAGTGCTGCTCTACATCCTTGTCAATGCTTGGTATTTTCAGATTTAAAAATTTTATTCATTTTGGTGAGCGTGGTATTAATTTGCATTTCTTTAATGACTACTGAGGTTGAGCATCTTTTCATATGCTTAATGGCCAATTGTGTATCCTTACATAAAGGGTATTTCCAGGTCTTTTACTCATGTTGCTAATGATTTGTCTGTCTTTTCTTATTGATTTGTGAGAGTTCTTTACATATTCTGCATACTCTGGTATATCAGTTTCCTATTGCTGCTGTAAGAAATTACCACAGACTTAGTGGCTCAACACAACACAAATTTGTTCTCTGACAGCTGGAAGTCAGAAGTCCAAAATCAGTATCCCTGGGCTCAAGTCAAGGTGTTGGTGTGGTTGGTTCCTTCTGGAAGCTTTAAGGGGGGAATTCATTTCCTTGCCTTTTCCATCTTCTAGAAGTCGCCCGCATTCTTTGGCTCATGGCCCCATCTTCACATCACTCCAACCTTTTGCTTCAGTTGTCACATCTGCTACTGACTCTGGCTCTGATCCTCTCGTAAGCACCTTTGTGAGTACACTGGCCCACCTGGATAAGCCAGGATAAACTTCTCATCTCAAGATCCTTACTTAATCACATCTGCAAAGTCCCTTTACCATGCAAGGTAACATATTTGGAGGTTCTGGGAATTAGGATGTAGACATCTTTGGGGGTCATTATTCCGTCCAGCACACCTGATAAACAAAACAAGCCATAATAAGATTTTTAAAATCAAGATAGATTTTTCACCTTTCAAATTGAGAAAGATTTTTAAAAATACTAATACCTAGTGCTGTGTAAGTATGCAGCCATTAAAAATCATACATTTAAAGAACTGGCCTACACGGTTGCTATGAGTAGGAATTGGCTTGATGACACACAACAACACGTTTATATATATATGGATTTGCGTGTGTATGTTTCTTAAAATAAAATGTCAGCCACCCACAAGGCCATTAACGAAGATGTAAGATCCTTGCAATGAAACTGCCATAAGGGCTCTGCTGTGTCTCTGAGATACAGGTGAGGCAATGTTCTCATTTGGATCTTCCTGTACTTGTCCTAAGAGTTCAGGGACATCAAAGGCAGAAATGCCTTCCTTGAGTTATGATGTTATTGGTGGCCTCTGCCTTTTTGTGAAATGCCATACAAGCATCAGCTGTTTAGTAGCATCTGTGGGTCTTTTGCAATACTGTGGTGGAAGCCACAGTCCGTCCCATTACCCAGTGTCTCTTTTATAGGGACACTTTGGGGAAGCTTTGCCAGGAATCTCATTCCAGGAAAATGCTGGGCTCTCACAAATCAATTTGTATGCATTCTTTTGTCAGAAAATGAAAACTATGTAACCCAATATGTTTCTCCCTTTGTTTTAGTTGCCAGGAAATTTAGACTCAAACTCTGGGCCCTTTTGTAGTAATCAGCTTTTAGGATTGCCTGACTACAACATGTCAAAGCCAGGCCTCTTAGAGAGCATGTGACCCCATGTATACATATAGGAAAATGGAGAGCCTCAGTAAGTCACTGGGCTTCCTCTCGGGTAACTGCTCCCCTGTGGCTGCTAACCAAAAAGTTGGCAGTTCGAATCTACCAGTCACTCCTTGGAAACCCTATGGGGCAGTTCTACTCTGTCCCATAGGGTCACTATGAGTCAGAATCAACTCGATGGCAATGGGTTTTTGGGGGCTATCCTCGCTTACTCCTAAGTACCTCATTTTACATCGTTGACACTGCGAATCTCCTTTAAATCCTGCTGGAAGTACAGTGTTAACCACTAGCCAGAGCTGAAGGGAAGGAAAGCACAGAGGGGGTCTTCTAACCTACCATGCTGTGGCTGAGCCTTAGCAAGAATAGGCTTTTTGGACAGGTTTGGAGAGATGAGCCTTGATTTGGTGAGGGAGCTAACGGATGAAAAGGAAGGATATCACTTTTCCTCTTGACCCTTTGAAGCATGCTGTATTTGGCCCAGAAAGATAATTTGACAGAGAAACAAGGGTGTATATAAACAAGTTAGTTTAGTTCCTAGGGTTTCAGTTTTGTGTTGCCTCTGAAACTTATAAGCCGTTATCTGGCTCTCTAATGCAGTGGTTCCCAAATCCTGCTCCAGGGGCTGGAGCCAAGGCATAAAATACAATTTTGGCCTGGAGCAAGATAAGAAAATTAAGGATGATGTAAGAGGTTTTTTTTTTTTTTCTTTTAACTTAACTGAAGAGTTCAGCTGCTAATCAAAAGGTTGGCAGTTCAAATCCACCAGACAGTCCTTGGAAACCCTGTGGGGCAGTTCTACTCTGCCCTACAGGGTCACTAGGAGTTGGAATCGACTTGACAGCAATGAGTTTAGTTTTGAAACTCACTCACATTTTTGATTAAAAAAAAATGCCCTTTCTTTGTTGAAATGATGGTACTAGAAGTTGTTTCATTGCCCCCTCATGGCAAATCAAAAAGTTGTTTCCAGTCATATGAAATACCTAAACCAAGAAAAAACAAAAACAAAAAAACCAAACCCATGGCCATCGAGTCAATTCCAACTCCTAGTGACCCTATAGAACAGAGTAGAACTGCTCTGTAGGGCTTTCAAGGAGTGACTGGTGGATTCGAACTGCCAGCCTTTTTGGTTCACAGCCAAGCTCTTAACCGCTGTGCCACCAGGGCTCCAGGAAATATCTAGAACAGGCAAATGTATAGAGATGAAAGTTTATTAGCAGTTGAGGGCAAGAGGGAGGAGGAAATGGGTAGTCTTTGCTTCGAGGACACTGAGCTTCTGTTGAGTGATGGAATAATTTGGGAACAGATAGTGGTGGTAGTTGTACAACATAATGACTGTAATTAACGTCACTGAATTGTACGTGTTAAACGTTGAACTGGCAAATGTTTTGTATTATATATACACTTACCACAATTTTTTAAAACATTAAAAAGTTGTCAGTGCTATGGCAATCACCCCGATTTTTTATTTTTGACAAGTTTTGGTCATGTGTGAAATTCAGAACTCTGTGAGCCCCTGTTCTAATGGCCCCTGACCATGGTCCACAGCCAACATGTATCTGGTGAGGAAAGCCAGGAGCCCTAGAAACCCCATAGTTAAGCTGCAAGCGAACCATGGTTCCGAAGCCAAGCCATGGTTCAGAAGCGTTGCCTTCAAGGCCCTTTGCAAACCATGCTTTACCACTTTATTGGCTGTTTTTCCCACTAAAAGCCAAACCTGTTGCCATTAAGTGGATTCTGACTCATAGTGACCCTATAGGACAGAGTAGAACTGCCCCAGAAGGTTTCCAAGGAGCAGCTGGTGGGTTCGAACTGCCGACCTTTTGCTTAGCAGCCAAGCTCTTAACCACTACACTACCAGGGGCTCTTCCCACTACACACCTTGTATTACTCTTGCTGTATCAGATTCCTCATTTTTCTCTAAACGCTCATCGATTTTGGACCCCTCCATGCCTTTGAGATGGATGTCTCCCTCCCTAGAATGTCATTTTTCTCTTCTCTGTCTGGGGCCCAGCTTTCCAAAGGCCCTTGGCAGGTTAAATGGGCTATGAATGTTTGCCACCTGGCTGTAAGCATGGTAACTGCCCAGCTTCCGGGAAACTTCACAGGTAGGTTTTCCTCACATGGAGCCCATCCAAAAGCCTCAGGTTGATGTCAGACCTCCCCTTCATCCCGTGTGTTCATAGATTTGTTAGGATCACTCATGTCTTGTAGAGATCTGTGTGTTTGAGGGCAGAGACCATATCTCATTTATCTTTACATTCCCCATGGCCTAGTGTAGCCTCTGGGGCACAGTGTATACCTAATTAATGTTTACTGAACAAAGGTATGAGTGAGTGAGTGAGTGAGTGAGTGAGTGAGTGAGTGAGTGAGTAAGCGAGTGCGTGACTCAGTGAGCCTAAGTCAGGAAGTAGGCAGAAGGCAGGACATGGGATGGATGACCTACCTCTCTGAACTTTCTTCCCAGAACTCAGAGGCAAGACCATGGCAGGATGCACCTGTGGATGAAAGGGAACAGGCTGCAAGAGCAGTAGGAACCACAGATTTCCCCACCTGGGCAAGGAGGCTAATAATAGAGTTACTGTTTGTTAAAGGTCTGCTCTATTATCTCATTATTCCTCACCTCAACCAGTAAGGTTAGAAAACTGAGGCCCTGAGAGGTAAAATAACTTGCCCCACCCAGCAGTAAGTACCAAGGAAGATGAGCCTGGAGTTATACTTAAGATGACTCATTGCCGTGGAGTTGATTCCAACTCATAGTGACCCTATAGGACAGAGTGGAACAGCCTCGTAGGGTTTCCAAGGAGCTGCTCGTGGATTTGAACTGCTGACCTTTTGGTTAGCAGCCAAGCTCTTAACCACTATGCCACCAGGGCTCCCCACTAACATTACAACCAAGAAAATCCTGGGGAGAAGTTTTACTCTGCACACAAGTTGTCTCCATGAATTCAAATCCACTGGACCGTCTGGCAACTAACAACGACAACAAAAAAGTTTGTATAGTTAGTAAGTGGCTTAATAGGGGCTCAGTCTTACTGTAAAATCCACCCTTATTCCACTTTTAAGGAGAAGGAGCCAGCCTGGGGCCAGGCAGACCCTGGCCAGTAACCACAGGCCTACTCCTTTTCTTCATCAGAGGACTGAGAAGAAAGTTTCCGGAAGGCGCAGCAGCCATTTCGGAAGAAGGGCCCATTTATCATGGCAGACAATGCTACCACGTGCTGCTACAACAAACACAGCTATTTCAGACACCACAAGGCTTGAAAAAGCCAAGAGAGGAAGGGGAGCTTAGTTTAGCCTGGGTTTATTTTTGTGAATACGAGAGTGACAGCCACAGAAATATTACGGAGGGTTGAAAGAGTCTTGGAAAGGGAAATATTTGTGCGTTATCACTGGACCCAGAAACTCCAGCAAAGCTCTAATCTTTAATGCATTCTGTCTGCTTAATAGCCAAAATAATAATAAAAATGACGGGGTGGGGAATATTTCGACACATGACACATCAAAACACCCCATCCCTGGGATGACCATCAAGCCAAGATAGCTGTTTCTGGGTGGCTTCGAACTCTGAGCGAGGTTAAATGGGTCATAAATGTTTGTAACCTGGCAGAAGATGAGGAGGAATGCATAGTTCTTCAGGGGGAAAAAAAAAAACCAGACCTGTTGCTGTGGAGCTGAATCTGACTCACAGTGACCCTATAGGACAGAGTAGAACCGCCCCATTGAGTTTCCAAGGAGCAGCTGGTAGATACTTCAAACTGCCTACCTTTTGGTTAGCAGTTGAGTTCTTAACCACTGTGCCACCAGGGCTCCAGCTGGTTGCCAGGGTTCTCCTAATCAGAAAATGAGTTTGGTTTTCAACAAGCCAAGTTTTCATACCTTATTTCCTTAAATGTTCTCATGTCCTTAAATGTTCTTTTTCTAATAATTCTAAGCCTGGGCAACAATTGTTCATTCAATAAATATTACTGAGCATCTCCATGGGAACATGGGAGCAGAAGTCGGCCTGGAAGGTCAGAGAAGGTTCCTGGACCAGGAGAAGTCTGAACTGGGATTGAAAATACTAGGAATTCCCCAGGTTGATGCTGCCAGGTATTGATATCTGGTGACTCAGTGACTAGAACGTCATTTTTCTAAAAAGCCTACAAAATCCATCCAGCTACAGTTGGCACTGTGAAAAAATGCAAGATTTATCTGCTTCTCTCAAAATGTTCTGACTGCCTGAGGAGGTTATTTGGGGGTCAGGGATTAGGTAGGCTGAGAGGCGGTCCAAGAGGCAGGGGACTTCCTCCAGGAGGAGACATTTAGGATGGCTTCTAAGAGCTCGGCTGCTAACTGAAAGGTTGGCAGTTCAAATCCACCGGCCGCTCCTTGGAAACCCTGTGGGGCAGTTTTATTCTGTCCTTTTAGAGGGTCACTATGAACCTGAATTACCTTGACAGCAACTGGTTTGTTTTTTGTTTTTCTTGGTTTTGGTCTGTGAGGGGTGGCTTTTTACAGATGTCGCCATCTTTTCAAGTCTCACTTATTCCTTTGCAAATCACTTCCTACCCATTGCTCCATCTGAGCTTCCTGACGAAGAAAGACCGTGAGATACAGGCCAAGGACCAGGACGCGTGGGCAGGAATGAGTGACATCCTGTAGAGAAGCCGTAAATCTTTGAGATAAAAGTGAACCTGATTTTACTGAGATTTATTGATTCTCTTCCTCAACTTCTATACCATCTTAAAAAAAAAAAAAACAACTTCATTGAGATATAATTCACATAACGTAAAATTTGTTCTGTTAAAGTGCATGGTTCAGTGGTTTTTAGAATAGTCTCAGTGTTGCATAACCATCAGCACTCTCTAATTCCAGAATATTTTCCTCACCCCTGAAAGAAACCCCGTGCCTCTGAGCAGTTACTCGCCACTCCTCCCCGCTCCTGTATCGTCTTTTTGAAAAGAACAGCTAATCCCGCCACAGATCAGAACTGGAAGGTCCCCTGACATTACAAGCCCAAGCCCTTTGTTTTATAAAGAAGTAAACAGGAGCCCAGGGAGGTTAAGCACTTGGGCTGAGGTCCTATAGGGAGCTAGTGGCAGAGTCAAGAAAAGCTCCCTTTCTGAGGTCCACAGCTGTGCACTGCAGGGGTGTGTAGGGCGGTGAGTCTGGCCCAGTGCTTCCTAAACGTACCAGGGGTCTCGTTAAAATGCAGGTTCTGAATCAATAGGTCTAAGGTGGAGTGCAGGATTCTTTATTTCTATCAAACTTCCAGGGGATGCTGATGCCGTGTCCCTTTGAATTACAAGGGGCTAGAGTCTCTAACAGTTTGAATCCACCAGCCACTCCCTGGAAGCACTATGGGGCACTTCTCTGTCCTATAGGGTCACTATGAGTTGGAATCGACTTGGTGGCAATGGGTTTTAGAGGCCCCAGGAGGGGGTCCCTGAGTGGTAGAGATATGCTCGGCTGCTAACCTAAAGGGCAGAGGTTCGAGTTCACCCCGAGGTGCCTCAGAAGAAAGTCCTGGTGATTTTTCTAAAAAATTAGCCATTGAAAACCCTTGGGAGCACAGTTCTACTCTGACACTCATGGGGTCACCGTGAGTCAAAATCCACTCAACAGTCGCTGGCTGGTCACTGGTTTAGAGCCATGTAGCCACGCAAAAGGTTGTTTTGCTGAGGGGTGCTCAGCAGAACAGAAGGCAGTCAGAGAGGAGGAGGAGGGAGGTGGGAAGACCTCTGAACTAAAGTCAGTCAGACTTTGAGTCTGACAAACCTGGGTCTGGATCCTGCATCCCACCTCCCCAACCCCACCGCTTTTGTCTCGAACAAGGTTATTTTGGTCACAGGGGACAAAGTCTCATTCGTGCTAATGTAAGCAAGTTATTGGTATTGTAACCAGAGTGTTTTACTTTAGTTTGAAGCCAGTATCAGATGACCATGTTTACCTGAAGCACAGTGGTTTCCTTTTCCTTGTCTAGAAACCCTGTGTGCCAGCTAGCATGGGGCTGGGGTGGGTTAGAGGGAATGGGAGGGGTCATTACCTTAACCTGGAGAGAGAGACAGGACGCCCAGAGGCTTCTGAGGTGTTCTTAGGGCTGCTTTCACAAGCCATGAGTGAGGCACCATAGCTAACTCTGGCCCTGTCTCTTTATTACAGACATAATAACTATTTCAGTGCCTCAGTGGTCTCCTCTAACATTGGCTTTGGCTAGGACACCCTAGTTTACCTCAATAAACCAGTAAACCGGTTGCCATCAAGTTGATTCCGACTCATGCCAACCTTGTGAGTGTCAGAGTAGAACTGTGCTCCACAGGGTTTTCAGTGGCTGAGTTTCAGAAGTAGATTGCCAGGCCTTCCTTCTGAGGTACCTCTGGGTAGACTTGAACCTCTAACCTTTTGGTTAGCAGCCAAGTGCATTAACCATTTGCAACACTGTGGACTCCTGCCCCAACTCCAAATATCAGGGAGAAGTGCTGGGGCAGGGTCCTTGCAGAAGATTCCTGGGTCCCCTTGTGAATTGACCTACGCCCTTCCCAGAGCTCTGCAGACCACTTGAAGGGGCTGGATTTGTGAAGTCAAAGCTTGTCTGTTGTTCATTGTATAAGTAAGTGTGGCCACTCAGGATCTGCCCCGCAGTGACCTTTTGTCTTTGTCTCTGCAGATAGCAGCTGGTAGATTTTCCATTTAAAAACATTAAAAAAAAAAATTCCAATAAGGCATGTGTTACATAAACGTAAGCCCTAATAGAACATTCTGTTACAAAAAGATATAGGGGTATTTCAGGGAACCAAAGGGCCTCACATGTGACTAGAACCAGAATCAGGAACGCAGTCAGATCTCTCTCTCTGGGTTTCTGGGGGTCACTGTGTGACAATTTGACCCTTTGCTCTGCAGACAAGCTTCTATTGCTTCTGTTTGCATATGGCAAACACGGCTGTCCCAACCCGGGCTTTACTGGGCCTTCCCATTCAAGTGTCTAGCAGAGACTGAGGTGTGTTCCTGAGTTGCAAAGCAAAACTTCAAGAGAGATTACCATGGCTTGGCTCAGCTTGGATCATTTGTCCATCCCTAGTCCAATTATATGGAGTTTCTGGGTGGCACAAAGAGTTAAACACTGGGCTAATAACCAGGAGGTTGGTGTTTTGAATCCACTCAGAGGTACTTTGGAAGAAAGACCTGGCAACCTACTTCCAAAAAAATTAGCTCTCTAAAACTCTCTGGAGCACAGTTCTACTCTGACACACATGAGGTAGCCGTGAGTCGGAACTGACTCCATGGCAACTGTTTTTTTTTTTTTTTTTTGGTAGTCCAATTATCTAAAGCTGGGAAGAGGCAATGTCACATGTATAAGCATGGCTGTGGATAAGACTAGTTCTCAAAAATAAGGTTATCTAGAATAATCTGTTGCCTTATGCAAACAGATGCATTGGAGCTATTTCTCTGCCTTAAAATACAGATGGTAACATCCATCTCTCTGAGTTTTTGTGAGAAGAAAGCAAATTCTTGCATAAAACAGCAGTTGGTCAACTCTAAGAAGCTCTTTGAAAGTGGCCATTTCCAGCATGGCGCGGACCCAACTAAAGCCAGTCCGTGAGTTCCTGAGTCCTGAGTGCAGTAGGAGGAAAAGCAGCCCGCTCAGCAGCCTGGAGACACGGGAGGCAACCAGCCCAGAGGCAGTTCCACACCACCCTAGCTGGGAGGCAGCACCCAGTCCCGAGTCAAGCGCGAGGTGGTGCCAACTCCATACTCCACACCCTTGGAGACGTGACAGGCAATTCACAGGTCATCTCTGAAACACTAACAGTCTTAAATACTCAGCAGTGAGATGTACTACGCGTCAGCCCAGACCAGTATAAATAGGCCTCTTTATTTCCCTCCCTTCATGCTAAGGAGGAAGAACGGCAGCGCTGGGGAAGAAGACATTCCAGAAATGCCACAGAGAGACCTCAAAGAGCCCTGCTCTGTGTCTGGTAAAGGAAGCACTTCATGAGAGAGAAATGAACTGCAGGAAGAGACTGTGGGGATCAACGGCCAGCCCAGATAAGGGAAGTGACTTGTTCAAGCTCACGGAGGGAGCCCTGAAAGCCAGGGCAGGAGGCCAGGCCGGCTGCTCCCAGGCCCGTTTGCTTTCCACTGTCACGTTTTCTCTCATTTAAAACTAGGTTTTGCTGTACTGTGTCAATCTGAGTGAACTCCAAAGATATCGGATTGCCCAAAAATCTGTGTGTGGTGGGGGGCGGGGGCGGGGGGAGGTAGTGGCAGTATGGGGGAAGTGGCTGGTATTAGTTTTAAACAGAATCATTTTCAATTGACTGGAGTCTTCATCCAAGGATATCAAGAATGAAGTTCCGCTTCTAACTGTAGACTTGTTTACTCCATGGGAGAAACACGTAGCTTTTTCGGCTCTGCAGCTTTTGAGGTACGCAATGGGGATACCAAGTTGTAAAAGAGAAAAGTCTCCTTCTAGAATCTCACCATCAAGGGGGAGTGTCGTGAAGTTCTCCCGACAGATGGGTAGGTGATTTCTTTTGGTTTGAGGAAGTAAAGGTGAGACCTCTGCAGATATATATATATTTTTAATCAATTTGAACAAACTAACGTGCACCCACACACCCTTCCACTTGCTAAGTCTTAACGAGTTGTATTTTTTTCAGCTCTTTTCTCACTAATCTTCATGTCGATTTGTGGCTGCTGACATATAACATGAGCACCAGGTTTAAGTCTGCAACAGCTGTTGCCAGTGACACTGCTTCGCTTCTTTTCAGTTGCAGAAGCCTGGGTCGGAAGTTTGGGTTCATTGTTAGGTCAAAGAAAGGGGCCACAGCTTGTGTGGGCCTGTGTTTCCTATTTTGGGAATGGGACTTCTGAGTCACCACCTAAATTAAACACAGGTCTTCTAAGCAGCCCAGCATCCTGAGAGACATTGCTAAGGGCCCCATCCTACCACTCTTTTGCCTGAGGGCCCTAGAAAGAGAACACGAGACAGTCATAACAGGGAGAAAAAGCAGATGGACGCTCTGAAGATTAGGCCCCTAAAATGGCAGTCTTAGTAAGGAGTGAGTTATGGTTATTCCTTGGTAAGGTTGAGTTTCAAATCTTGCTCCATGACTGATATATAGTGCAGTTCACTCAGCTATATTTATTTTAGCCTATAAAATGGTATTAATTCACAACTTGCAAGGTCATTATGCAAATGAAAGGTATTAAGTCCCACACAGAGTAGGTGCTTAACAGAAGGTACACGGTATTATTGGCATTCTCTCTTGTATTATCCTTGTGTTAGTTCAGTCTCCCACCCCTATCTCCCCAAGCTAACCTCTTGGAGACAAGGACTGATTTATTCACCCTTGAAATTCTCAAAGTACAGGAAGGCACGCAGATAGTCCTCAGCAAATCCTTGTGGGTTAGCCCACCAGCACTTGGAAGAAACTCCCTCTCCCAGCCTCACCCTCTCTTGACAAACACACTTTATGGGACTGTATTTCCAGCCACCTTCTTAACCACGTCACAGTGGTAATCAGCCGGGTAAGAGACAGATGGGAATCAAGAAGTGGAAACCTTAGAAACGCACAGCATACTTCAGTGTGTCAAAGGCGTCAATGAGGAGCACAGCCCAGGGAGGGGTCAGAGATGAGTCATGCACCTGCTCTAGTCCCATAGTCTCCAACGCAAGGCCAGCAGGGGCAGCGGAGGTCTGGGTGCAAGGATGTCTGAGGGAGTAGAAGGATGAGATCGCTTCTATTCACTAAGTAAGCACTGAGTACCTACTATGCATCAAGCATTGATTGGACAAGGTGCTGCAGACACAGTGAAGAACTAGGCATAGTTAATGGTGATTAAAAAAAAAAAACCCCACTGCTGTCTTGTCAATTCCAACTTGTGGTGACCCTATAGGACAGAGTAGAACTGCCCCACAGAGTTTCCAAGGAGCACCTGGTGGATTTGAACTGCCGACATTTTGGTTAGCAGTAGTAGCATGTAACCATTATGCTATCAGGGTTTCCAATGGTGATACAAGGAAGAGCTAATTACAAAAGCTGTGTTGCATTAGGAGTCAATGCAAAAATTCTATAAGAGTTCATAGGCAGTCAGGGAAAGGGGTCCTGGGATATCCAAGCTAGTATCTGAAGGTTGAGTAGGAGTTAACCTGGCCACGGGAGGAACAGCACTCCAAACAAAGGGAACAGCCATTGAAAAGGCTCAGAGACACTTGGGAGTCAAGGCTTTCAAAAGCCTGTGGCTATAGAGGCTGGTATTGAGACAGACATGCCGACTCCAGCAGTGGCTGTCCTAAGGGGAGGCTCCTGGGCAAGATGCTGGGCGTTTTTTGGGAGGTTACAGACAGTTAGCCAGGAGGAGGCAAGTGAGAAATGCCCCAAGGATGGAAGCAGGAAAACCTGAAGTAATGGCTTTACCCACCACAGGTTCTACTCCACAACAGTCCTGCTTCTGCCCCTTGCTCTGGAACTTTGAGCTAATGAAGGAGGAAGTTGAGCCTTGCATTTGGCTGTCCCTTTGCAGATTGCAACCTAGACACCACCAGGAAGGGATAGGTCACATTACGTTTCAAAGGTTAATTGCATTACTACCGGGCTGGCGCTCTGTTCAGACCAGGGCATGCTCAGGTTCAGGGTCAGTCTCCAGCAATTTTTAGAAATACCCAGATTCCTCAATGACAGCTCTTCTCCATTTGAGGCCTTGAAACATCAACATCAAAGAGGCTGCCGTTGGCCATCTAGGATATTCCTCTGGTCTCACCCCTTTGGGAGCAAGGGAGAGTGAAGAAAACTAAAGACATAAGGGAAAGATTAGTCCAAAGGACTAATGGACCACATCTACCAAGGCCTCTACCAGATTGAGTCCAGTACAACTAGATGGTGCCCAGCTCCCACCACTGACGGCTCTGACCCAACTCTGACAGGGATCACAATAGAGAGTCCCAGGGACAGAGCTGGAGAAAAATGTAGAACAAAATTCTAACTCTCAAAGACCAGACTTACTGGCCTGACAGAAACTGGAGAAACTCTGAGAGTATGGCCCCACTGGACACTCTTCTAGCTCAGTAATTAAGTCACTCCTGAGGTTTGCACTTTAGCCAGATTAGACAGGCCCATAAAACAAAACAAGACTAAAGGGTCACAAAAGCCCAGGGGCAAGGACTAGAAGGCAGGAGGGGACAGGAAAGCTGATAATAGGGAACCCAAGATTGAGAAGGGAGCGGCTGACATGTGGTGGGGTTGTTAACCAATGTCATAAGGCAATAAGTGTACTAACTGTTTAATGAGAAACTAGTTTGTTCTGTAAACCTTCATCTGAAGTACAAAAAAAAAAAAAAAGAGGCGTCTACCTCCACAGGGCCTAGCACAGTGCCTGGCAAAGGACAACACTCAATAAAAGTTTGTGAAAGTGAAAGAAAAGCCATGATATAAGTACACACCTCTTTGTCCCGTGTCCTCTCCCCAGTGCATACTCTAAATTTGACAACATCATGTGCTATGGTGGAAAGAGAACTGGAGTCAGTCAGGAAATCCAGGTCTGAACCACTGATTATCTGTGTGACCTTCAGCAAGTCATTTTCCCGCCTGGAGTCTCAGTTTCATCATCTGTGAAATAGCATTGTTCGGTACTTGCTTATCAGGCCTACAAATTTACATGTGATGGTAAAGCTATATGCAATGTAATTTGCAAGTGTAAAGTGTAATGAAGAGACCATTTGTTCTATTTAAGGATTCCCAAATATCTACCGTCTCTTTTTCAGGACTTCTATTATTGTTACCAAAAACCCTGGTGGTGTAGTGGTTAAGTGCTATGGCTGCTAATCAAAGGGTCGGCAGTTCAAATCCACCAGGCGCTCCTTGGAAACTCTATGGGGCAGTTCTACTCTGTCCTATAGGGTCACTATGAGTTGGAATCGACTCAACGCCAATCGGTTTTTTGTTGTTGTTGTTATTGTTATTATTGTCACGGAGACCTGGTAGCACAGTGGTTAAGAAGTATAGCTGCTAACCAAGAGGTCACGAGTTTGAAACCACCAGCCACTCCTTGGGGACCCTATGGGGCAGTCTTACTTTGTCCTGTAGGATCGCTATGAGTTAGAATTGACTTGACAGCGATGGATTTGCTTTGGTGGATTAATGTCATTAATGTCTATGAGTGGAAAAGAGCTGACAACATTCTTCCCTAAAAGAAGCAAAGTATGTACTCACTTTGCTGACTGAGGAAGCTTCAGATTCCAGGCACCAAGGGAGTATCGTGGGGAGCTCAGAGTAATGGGTCCATAAAGGGGCCCTGTTCCAACTCTCCTCTGTTTGGACAGGTAGCCAGAGAGGCCGTGTCAGCCTGTTAGGTCTCAGGCACTTGACAGCAAGGGTGAGGTTCCATGGGGTCAAAGTCAGAGAGAAACTTGGAATCCTAGAATGCTAGGGCTGGGAGGGACCTGTAGATCAGATTTAGCAAACACTTGTTCAGCGCATCCAGTGTGGACCAGGCATGGGGCCAGGTGACTTCAATCATTTAATCTCCATGACAACCCTGGGGCTCAGACATCATTGTTATCTCCATTTCATAAGTTCAGATGGGTTACATGGCCAGGCCTAGAACACATACCCTTTCCTATTTGGCTACTTGCTCTTTGCCTGTTTGATTCCTCTCATTCCTTAGGCCCCATCTTAAATGTCACCTCCTCAGAGAGGCCTTCTATGAATTTTTCTCACGTTGCACCTTTTTATTTCATGCAATGACTTTGTAATCATATACTTATCTGAGTGTTGTCTTGTTCAATGCCTACAAATTCAACTAGACTGTAAACACAAAGAACCAGATCTATTTTGTTTACCACTGCTTTCCTAGTCCTTAGAAGGCATTCAAGAAAGCACTTGCTGAAGGTCACGGAAGCTCCACAGACAAATCTAAATTCTCTGAAGGACTGAATGACTGGGCTGAGGGCTCTGGGGACCAGAGTCTCAGGGAACATCTAGCTCAATTAGCGTAACATAGTTTATAAAGAAATGTTCTACATTCTACTTTGGCGAGTAGCGTCTGGGGTCTTAAAAGCTTGTGAGCGGCCATCTAAGATACTCCACTGGTCCCACCCCGTCTGGAGCAAGGAGAATGAAGAAAACCAAAGACACAAGGGAAAGATTAGTCCAAAGGCCTAATGGACCACGACTACCACAGCCTCCACCAGACAGAGTCCAGCACAACTCCTCTGATAGGAATCAAAATAGAGGGTCCCGGACAGAGCTGCAAAAAAATGTAGAACAAAATTCAAACTCAAAAATAAAGACCAGACTTGCTGGTCTGACAGAGACTGGAGAAACCCTGAGAATATGGCCCCCGGACACCTTTTCAGCTCAGTAATGAAGTCGCTTCTGAGGTTCACCCTCCAGCCAAAGATTAGACAGGCCCATAAAACAAAATGAGACTAAAAGGGCACACTAGCTCAGGGGCAAAGACTGGAAGGCAGGAGGGGACAGGAAAGCTGGTAATGGGGAATCTAAGTTCGAAAAGAGGAGAGTGATGACATGTTGTGGGGCTGGCAACCAATGTCACAAAGCAATATGTGTATTAATTTTTTAATAAGAGGCTAGTTTGCTCTATAAAGCTTCATCTAAAGTAAAATAACAGAAAGAAAACACTTGCTGAACAAACTATATAGATAAATACAAGATAAATACAGATATTAAGGACTTAAACATACTGTATGTTATCTGATTTTTTTTTTAATTCTCTATTGTCATTTTTCATCTCTTTTCTACCTAGATATGAGGTAAGAAAGGATGTTTTGGATGACATTTTCTAATCAGGCCATAAAAATTCCCATAATCTTTCTCAGCTTGACACCATTCACCATCTTGCTATGTAGTGAGCCTAAGGCCCTGAGTAAACCTCTGGATCCACAGTTATCTCTTCCCACCTTTTATAATTTACACAGCACCCAAGGCATTGCAGTTGCTCAAAGAATTAGTTGTCATTGTAGACTAAGGCAGTCAAACAGGCTCCTCGGCTATTTCATACATGTAGACCATTGCTGCTTCAACCCTGGCAGGGAAGTACGTTTTGTCTATATCAGCATCCAACTTGAACAGACTCAGCCAGAACTCAGGCCACGCTCTCAATACTTGAATTGCACCATTTCTCAGCTTGAAATGCCCTTTTCCTTCCTTTCTTCCAATCTCAGTCCTAGGAATTACCAGAAATAGCAAGTTCAAGCTCTGACACTAACAGGCTGGGCCCTGATACCTCTTCCTCACCTCCTGACTCCCAGGTTTCTCCCCATCCTCTGAACACCTACATCATTCACTTCTTTCCCCTTCCATCGGCTGCTGAGATGTTTCACCTCTAGGCATGTGAGTCTCTAAAACCAGACTGTGAGCTCTGTGCAGACAGGAACTCAGACTAATATTTCATTGCTTCTCCATTCTTATCCCACAGCAACTTTAATTTCAGATCAGTCTTTCACATAGAAGTGCTCCTTAAATAAGGACCAGAATGTAGAACCTTTTGAAGACCAAGGCATAATGGATGTACAGCAGGCTAGGAAAGACAGTTGGCATTTAAATGCCAATCAGGTTTTCCTCTTTTTGCTTCTGAATTGGGTTCTGTCTAAGCCTCTATCTTGCAGATGGAGCCCTTGAACTATAAAATCTAAATCCCCCTTCCAAGGGGACAAGCTAGCCCTGGGAGGGTGGATGGAGTTTTAGGACTGGAATTTGATCAGAATGGGAAAATCCAGAGCACACAAAAAGCTAAATTAGAGGGTGATGAGGGTCAAATGAGCCCTGGTGGCACAGTGGTAAAGAGCTGGGCTGCTAACCAAAATGTCGGCGGTTCGAGTCCAACTTGGAAGTCCAACTAAGGGGTAGCTCTACTCTGACCTATAGTGTTGCTATGCGTCGGAATTGACTTGACGGCAACTTGTTTGGTTTTTTGGAGGGTCAGACAGGGTCCCTGGGTGGTGCAAACAGTTTATGCTTGACTACTAACCCAAAAGTTGGCGATTCAAACCCAACCAGTGGCATCACAGAAGAGAGACCTGGCAATCTGCTTCCATAAAGGTTGCAGGCAAGAAAATCCCATGGAGCAGTTCTACTCTGTAACATGTGGGTTGTCATGAGTCTAAATCAACAAGCTCGAGTTAGGGGTTTTGAGGGTCAGACCAAGAATGCAGAATTCTGCCCAAGAGATCATCACAGGGCCAAAAATAGGCGTTACAGCCAGAGGGTCAGAAGCCAGGTACTCCCTGAAAGGCATACCAGACAGAGACCAGGAGAGCAGGAAGAGCTGAGACAACTGCCGAGAAAGAGACTGGCGAGCCTGGAGCTCATGCTTACTGGGGCGGACAGAGTGCGTGGGAGGCCCGGCCCATTGTGATGGCTCAGAATTGGGAGGATACTCACACAGGCTTCCCCAGCTTCCCTTAGTTCACAGGTATCAGAGGAAAAGAGAACAAAGCAGCCAGACAAGCAGAGGTTCCTATTTCCCCTATCATTAAAATGGTGTGTATGCCTTTTCACTCCCAGAATCTCTTACATTTAGGGCTCAAGGCTGCATCCAAGGCCCAGCACTGGCCCTCCACCAACTTGTGAGATTCCATTTCAGCTGGAATTTTGAACATAGAAATTCTTTGACCTTCTGGCCAAATGGCTCAGTTGCAGCACTCAAGTCCGGAATTTATCAAGTTTAAGATTTGCAAAACTGTGCACTCTCTTCTCGAGTCGTAGCTTCCATTTCCTTTGAGAGCAGTTGAATAGAACAACTAAAAAAATAGAACAACTAGAACCTGCAAATTAGGAATTGCCTGAGTTCTCCCCTCAAGCTTCTGCCCTGAGAGAGCAGATGTGGGGCTGCAGACACAAGAATTTACTCATGAATCTTGTTGAAAGACTACAAGTTAGTTCCTTATTGCTTTTCTACACTGGAGATGCTTGAATGGGCCCTCTTTTTGTTTTTCAAATTGGATTTACAAATAAACTGATAACAGTAAAGAAAACGAAGAAGAGCGACTGTTCAATTACGGGAGCAAAGCCTTTAGTATCTGAGTTCCTGCCTCACCGAGAAATTGGATTTGAAATGGCAAGGAGGAAATGAGGAAGCAAACTTTCATGTCTATTTTGGTTTTCCAGTGAAGTCCCATTTCCTTCTGACTTTGTATAAACAAGGAAAGGAGCGTTGTTAGTTCAGTTATTGCAGATAACCCACGTCTTTAAAGTAAACACAATTTCTCCAAATGAGGATGTAATAAGTGACTAAACTTTTTCAAAATATCCCCTGCTCATAATGAGAATAATAGCAGCTATTGTTTTATTGAACAATTATTATGTAATAAGTCCTTATTGAAGACTTTGCATGCATTAGACATATCATTGACTGACCACTTCTATTTCACCCAGAAATCCTACTCCTGAAAATTTATTGTGAAGAAATAAAACCATCAATACAACAAGAGTAAGTGCATGTCTATGTATGTATGTGTTTGTGTACGTGTTACAGCATTGTTCAAGTGGCAAAAAAAGTTGGAAACAAAGTAAATACTGACCAACATGCGACTAGCTGAATAAATTGTTATTTCCAAACTATGGAGTATTACGCACCGTTTGAATCAGAGCTTTACCAAATGTCTGGATGGATTTTCAAAAACTATTATTGAATGGGTGGAAACCCTGGTGGTGTAGTGGATAAGAGCTACAGCTGCTAACCAAAACGTCGGCAGTTCAAATCCACCAGGTGCTCCTTGGAAACCCTATGGGGCAGTTCTACTCTGTCCTCTAGGTTTGCTATGAGTAGGAACCGACTCAACAGCAATGGGTTTTTTTGGTTTTATTATTGAATGAGAAAAGTAGAATGCATAAAATTGCATATCATATGACCTCTTTTCTTAAAATGACCAAAAACCTTCTATATATTATGTATAATTGTGGAAGTGCATATAGTTACATGTTATTTTTGTATTATCGTGGGGAAAAGTATGGAAGGTACATTCTGGTTTGTCAACATGGCTATCTGGGGTGCTGGGTGGATCAGAGTTTGACAAGGAGCCAGGATGTGAGCAGAGCAGAGTGGCAGAGGCAGAGCGAGGAGCCAAAATAAACGGAAAGGAAAAAAGGACTACAATTTAAGAAAACCCATCGATACATGTAACGTAATCACGTTTATGTGTGTATGCTGAATTATTTATGTCGGTTACAGGTAATAAAGATATTAGAAAAAACAAATTAAAAATGGCATTGAAATTTTCCCAATAACCTCGTGAGTTGTTATTTTCTACATTTTGTAGATGAGGAAACTGGCAATGTGATTTGCCAAAGGTTGTCTGATAGGTCAAGACCATCTGATTCCAAAGCTGAAAGCCTTTTCCTGAAAGTATAATACATAACCACTGTTAAATAAATGCAAGTATTACACTAAAGTACAAAATGTATAAAAAATGACTGAAACTCAGGGTACTTCTGTTAATATTTGGGGTAACAGCCCCCCAGACATTTCTCTATGCATATATACCCATTTAACATACCTTGTAAAAGATACCAGTGTTGGTCTGCTGTTGAGGTTATGGGGGGAAATGTCACACCCATGAAGGAAATGGATGTTTCCACTGTCATTCATCCTGAAAAGTGGATAATCCTGGTCAGGAAATGAGGCCAGTGTTAGGGCTGAGGGAGGAGGGGCCTGGCCCAGGACCTGCACTGGGAGGCTTTGGAGGCTCAAAGTGATTCCTGTGGTGGGAATGAGCTGCCCTGACCACCTGGAAGCAGCCAGCCCACTAAAATATGGATGCTGGGTGAGTAGTATCTATTGGCCCTCTATCCTCTCCCAGGAATGGAGTCCCTGCGTGGTGCAAAAAGTTAATGCGCTTGGCTTCTAACCAAAAGGTTGGAGGTTCGAGTCCACCCAGGGGCGCTTCAGAAGAAAGGTTTGGTGATCTACTGAAAAATCAGACATCGAAAACCTTATGAAGCACAGTTCTACTCTGACACACTTGGGGTCACCATGAGTCAAAGTCCACTCAATGAGAACTGATTTTTATTCTCCAGAGGCTCTACCCCCACTGGACAACCATGAAAGGTCTACACCTTTGGACATGGGGAGAATTGTGTTGGCATTCTGAAGTCAGAGAGGGAAGCTATTTCTGGGCAAAGTGTGTAGCTGATGCTTCTCCTGGCGGCCACATAAGTGCCTGGGTCATGATTTTTGATCACAGGTAGTCTGCTGCTGGGCACAGAGGGAGCTGATCCGTGAGTTGTCACAATTACGGCCTCAGGTAGTTGCCATGAAAAGCCTCTTCTGAATGTAACACTGGCTGGAGGGTCCTCTCTTTTCTCTTGAGGAGATGCTGAGGTGAAACAGCAGGTCTTCGCCAGCCACCGCAAGGCAGCAAGTAGGGTCCTGAAAACAGCACACTATGGCCACCAAAGGGACTGGGATATTCCCTCCAGAGGTCCTAATGGGGGGAGAGACTTTGAGCTGTGGGGAGATATGAAGCCTCTGTTTTAGTGACTACAGTCAGGCCACCCTGGAGGCAGCCAGCAGAAGCCAGTCATCCACTGAGGGGCCAGCCTCAAAGGACACAGCTAAGTTCATGTTCTTTGGGAGGTGGCAGCAAGGATATGCCTGAGAAGGCTGGTTCACAGACTAGTCATTAGATATATTTGGAGAAGGGAACCCCAGACAGAATCTTTCTTCTAAATTGGATAGGTGGGGGCTCCAGGGAATTATGATTTGAGCATTAAGGATTTGAGCATTAAGGAAGGGTGACTTTATTTTGTACACCAAGCTGGTGAAATGGTATATGTCAATTATGACTGTTGTTAGTTGCCGTCAAGTCAATTCCAACTCATGGAGACTCCATGTGTGCAGAGCAGAACTGCCACATAGGGTTCTCAAGGCTGTGACCTTTCAGAAGCAGATCACCAGGCCTGCCTTCCAAGGTGCCTCTGGGTAGATTTTCAAACCAGCAACCTTCTTGCTAGGAGTTGAGCACTTAACCATGATATATCAATGATTAAGGGACTCCACAATATATCAATTACTTGAACATAAAAAAAATCCATTGCCGTCAAGTCATTTCCATCTTATAGTGACCCTATAGGACAGGGTAGAACTGTCCCTTAGGGTTTCCAAGGAGCACCTGGTAGATTCTAACTGCCAACCTTTTGGTGAGCAGCTGTAGTATTTATCCACTGTGCTACTATGTGGATATAGATATAAATGTACACAAAATGTAAATCTTATCACATCATCCCCCTGCTTAAAAGGTACCAGTGGCTTCCCTAGGGATAAAGCCCAAACTCTTGACCAAGTCTTTACTCAAAGCCCTGAGTACTCCACCACCTCTTTTCTTATGTACTATACCACAGCCGCACTAAAACCTTCCAGTTCCTTCCTCGAGTCTCCAGGCCTTCTCACATGTTTCTGCCTCTGCGTGGGATGCTTCCTGTTCAGTCACCTGAGAGTTCCTATTCATCCTCAGAGATTCTGCTTTAAGTGTTATGTCCTGGGTAAACCTCTTGTCCATACCTCTACCACATTAGATTAAGTCTTCCTGCTTGGTACTCCTTTATTACACTGCCCTGATATTTTTTGTTCAGACAAGGATTCGGTTCTATTGTTTATTGTATCCACAAAGTTTAGTATGGTTCCTGGTAGATAAAACCAAAACAAAAAATTAAAAACCCCCACGGCCATCAAGTCGATTCCGACTCATAGCAACCCTATAGGATAGAGTAGAAATGCCCCATATTGTTTCCAAGGAGCGCCTGGTGGATTTGAACTGCCGACGTTTTAGTTAGCAGTCATAGCTCTTAAACACTACACCACCAGGGTTTCCACTGGTATATAGGCACTTATTAAAAACTGTTGAATGTATGAGTGTGGAAGGAACATAATTTTATGCAAAGGGATCATATTCTATAATTTTTTTTTTTTTTTACATTCAACAATGCCCTAAGTCTATGCCCTTAACTACTAACTGCAGGTTCTTACAAAACAGAGTCCAGACTCCTGAGTACCACGTCCAAGGGCTTTGCACTCTACCCCTCATCAGCTCCATCCTATATTGTATTCTCTTCCCTGAGTATGCATTCCTTTTCGTCTGCAGTGCCCAGCAAGAAATAGGTGCACAGTATATGTTCATTAACTCGCCAAAGTGAAATGTTTCAAAGCCTTTGTATATTCTTCCCCTACTTTATTGCACGCCTTTCTCTCACCTCTGCCTGGCTTACTCCCACCTGTCCTCCAAAATGTCCCACTAAAAATTTACCTCTGTGCAAACCTTCTCTGTCTGTCCCAGACAGAAGGAGTCATGGCTTCATTTGTCAAGGTTCTTCTGTTGTTCCTATCTCCTTCACGGCTCCTAATTTGTACAATTACGTGTTTATAAATCTGAGTCTTTGACTCAAGTGTATCATTGAAGATACTGGGCCTGTGTCTTATCTGATGTGTTATCCCCAGTATCTAGGTTCAGTTAATATTTTATTGAGTGAATCAATGAATGAGGGAGGTCTTGCTCTTGGAGAACTACAGTTAAGCATTCAAGATCAGTTGGAACATATCCCAATTTCCTGCTACAGACTCCAGCTCTGTCAGTTGCAATCAGAGAAAGAGAAATGATCTCAGCATGTTGGAACTGGGTAGAATCCTTTTTTTGCACATGATGACACCGAAACCCTCAGTGTGAAGGTCACACAGCAAATTACGTAATAGTGAATACGGCCAAGAGATTGTTATCCATGCACCTCTTTCTGGAGGCACGGGATTCACTTTCTGTTTCTCTCTCAAGAAAATAATGCTGATTCCTTAAAGTTGTACAGCACTTTATAGTTTAGAGTCCTGAAAAAAGCCTGCGAACCAACTGTTTGTGTTAAGTATCTTGCCAAGATCATTCAGCTCTTCAATGGTGGATCCAGGGCTGGTGCTCAAGTTTTTTTGGCTCTAAGGCCATTGCGCTTTCCAGGATATAATATCTGCCTCCAACCTCACAATAAACAGTGGTTAAATATTGATGTTAGGTTCACTCAGGGGAAGACACAATCATTTCTAATTAATATCACTTCCTCCTTCTAAGAATACCTGAAGGAGACATTGACCAGACTTGTCAACCCTTTACATAAGAAAGCAGATAAGATCTAAACTACGCTATAAGGAAGAACTAGAATGTCTGTGTGTGTGTCAAGGTTGTCAATGACTATGCATGTGAATACTTGATGCTTTAGGGCACTCAAAAGTGTGCATGTGAACAAAATAAACAAACCTCCAGTCCATAGTTGCCTGCACAGAGTATGAACTTAATAAATATCTGCCAATGCATTAATGTACCAGTTAAAATATTCTCACATCATTTTTTCTCACTTTGCCAGTATTTCCATAGAATAATTTAAAAAAATTAAACACATTTTACAAATAACTAAATCTATTCATTCATGGTTTCATTCAATAAAGAATGAATGTCATCTAGGTACCTGCTGCATAGTTTGTCCATGACATGGCTGTGAAAAAACAGACAAAACCCCTACACTGATGCAGTTTACGTTTTAGGGGGTTGGGAGAGATGGACAACAACCCAAAGCTAAGTTATATCTTATCTTCTATGATAAGTTGGAGTCGACAGCAGTGGGATAAATTGGTAGGAAGGAAAATACGGTAAGACAAGTGGTGCCGGGAGTGGGATTGTAATTTATATCCAGGTGCTCAGGGAGATAACATTTGAGCAAAACCTGAAAAGAAGAGGAGTGAACTGTGAGGGTATCTTGGGAGAAATTTCAATCTTCTGAACAAAAAACTTATCATTTTAAAAGGAATATTTTCCCAAATGTCTTATATATACTCCTCTGCCTTCTAAGACACGGTATCAGATACTTTAACGTTTTCTCAATAATTCAGATATTGGTGTGAGCATCAATGCTGGACTGTAGTATATTACAGAGTTTGAGGCAACTGAAGTTCAGGGACTATTTGCCCCTCTAGTTGTCATCTGTTTTTTCTAATGTGTCATTGGCTTGTTAGGATTGAGTCCAGGAGAAAAAGAGTTGAGCAAAACCTTATAATCTAATATGTGGGCTTTATGACATCTATTCTGTTCATGCAGTGATTTTTGGTGCCAGTTCCCTTGCTCTCAATTTTCTTTCTGACCGCCTTTTTTTTTTTTTTTAATTGTGCTGTAAGTGAAAGTTTATAGCTCAAGTTAGTTTCTCATACAAAAATTTATACACACTTTGTTATGTGACCTTAGTTGCTCTCCCTATAATGTGACAGCACACTCCTCCCTTCCATCCTGGATTTCCCATGTCCATTAAACCAGCTCCTGTCCCCTTCTGCCTTCTCATCTCGCCTCCGGACAGAAGCTGCCCATTTAGTCTCATGTATCTACTTGAACTAAGAAGCACACTCTTCACAAGTATCATTCTATGTCTTATAGTTCAGTGTTTCTGACAGTCTTAATGCCAAATAATTGAAAACCTAACTTGGGCAGTACTGCTAATTAATGCCTTATTTTCTTTCCTTTTAGGGGTCAGAACCATTCTCTTTCTGATTTCAGTAGATTGTCTTAATAGGAGGCAAGTCAATGCCTGAGTTCCTCCTATGGGGCTGAGACAGACATAGGATGGAGCAGGATCTAAAGAAGGCTTCCAGAATGTGATCCAAGAGTCCCCCAGGAAATGGTGAGGAGATCCAGAGCATAGAAGGCAGGAGCTGTCTTTATGTTGTTTTAAACCAGAATGCCTCTTGTATACAACCCAGTACCAACACCAACCCAAAAAACCAAACCCGTTGCCATCAAGTCGATTCTGACTCAAAGAGACCCTATAAGACAGAATAGAAAACCCAGGGTTTCCAAGGAGCACCTGGTGGATTTGAACTGCTGACCTTTTGGTTAGCAGTCACAGCTGTTAACCGCTGAGCCATCAGGTTTTCCAATACCAACACAAGAAGGTAAATAAATGATAGCTATTATTATTATTATTATTATAAGGAGCTGTGGTGGCTCAGTGGCTAAGCACTCGGCTGCTAACTGAAAGTTCAGTGGTTCAAGTCTACTAGCTGCTTCGCGGGAGAAAGATGTGGCCATCTGGTTCCATAAAGATTACCAAAAAAAAAAAACTGAACCCGTTGTCCTTGAGTTGATTCAGACTCAAAGCGACCCTATAGGACAGAGCAGAGCTGTCCCGTAGAGTTTCCAAGGAGAGGCTGGTGGATTCGAACAGCTGACCTTTTGGTAGCAGCTGAGCTCTTAACAACTGCACCACTACCACAGCCTTGGAAATCCTATGGGGCAGCTCTACTCTGTCCTATAGGATCTCTGGGAGTTGCAATCAACTGGATGACAATGGGTATTTATTATTAGAGCTCAACTGCTAACCAAGAGGTTGGCAGTTCGAATCCACCAGCCACTCCTTGGAAACACTATGTCCTTTAGAACCTGTCTCTATAGTTGGTATTGACTCAACAGCAATGGGTTTGGTTTTCTCAGAAAAAGCAGAATGAGCGATACTTCAAAAGAAGGGCATGAAAAGTACTATGAGAACACAGAGTAATGAGTAACAAATTCTTGGCTTGGAATTTGGGGAGGGCCTACAGAAGTGGTAGCATTTGAGTACAGCTTTGAAGAATGAATAGGCTTTTCATAGGTAAAGAAACGTGGAAGATTTTCCAGAAAAAAATCTGAGAGAATGGCATGAGCAAAAGCCTGGTGAGGGGAAAATACATAGAACAGTGATTTTTAAAGTGAGAAAACAAGTAGCATAATTCAGCTTTTCAAGTGGTTTTTGGTTTGAAACCTAGAATCTTTTAAGGTCATCTTCTTGCTTAAGACCCTGTTTCGTTTTTGTTTTTTCTTTCTTTGTGAAGATTTATATCTCCACAGCAAAAAAAAACAAAACAAAATAGCCCATCAACTATCAACTAGTAACTCATTGGGGCTGGAATTTAGGGTGTGCAGAGCTGCAGTGGGAACTAAGGCCAGAGAGGTACCGGGGGTCAGACTGAGGTGAGCCTTTGCCAAATACTAGGAAGTTTGGATTTAATCTCTAGAACAATGTTTCCCAAAGTGTACTGTTTGGAATTGTAGTTCTGAGGGACATGACTTGGAATTACTAAACAAAAAAGTCTTTGGCCAAATGTATTTTTTAAATATTCAGGTTTCCGTGAAGCTCAACAGGTTTCTTTCCTGCAAGACTGGAGCATTGGGACTCTGCAAGAGGGCGACAGAGCTGGCAGCACTTCCCAAGTTCAAGTAACTGTAGCTCCTGGTTTCTGAGGAGACTCTCCCGGGACAGGGGCCTCTTAGAAAGCTCTTGGGGACATACAACCAAGGGGGTGCCACCAACATTTCTGAGGTGGTAAATAACACAAACAACAAACGAGCATTTGGAATGACTGCTTTGCAGGCTGAGTGGAACGTAGGCTGGAGAGGAAGGCTGCAGGCCAGGCAGGTGGTTGGAGGTCCATCCTGGTGGTGAGCATCCGCGACAGGGGATGAGTCTGTCTCCAACAGTGGCAGTGAAGCAGGCCCATGTCTAGATGACCTCTTCACAGAGACTCCACTCTGTTGCAGGATTGTGCTGAGTCCTTTTCATCTTTGGCCAAAGCCAGACAAAGTGCCAGAGCCAAGCAGCTGGCCCAGTTCTCCAGCTCCTGTGCTCTAAGAGGCCATGCAGGGGACAGAGATCAGACAAGCTGAAACTAGAGTGATGTCAGTTCTCTTGTGTCCTCCCAGGAATGCAGTTCTCAACAGATGGGAAAGAGAACAGTGAAATGGAGCAGCAGGCCCTGTGAAGGTAGGAAAGGTTTCTAGAATTCACTATCAGGTCTGACCCCTTCATTTGACGTGTGGCGAAACTGAGACCTGGGAAGGGAAGGGGCATGCCTAAACTCACACAGCAAGCCACGTTTGCCAAATAACTCCATGTACCTTAACAATAGTTTTGCATTATTGTTCCTGTTGTTTATTCTTGCAATATGTCTCAAGGACTTTTGATGCTTAGGAACCTTCAGGGTAATGTTCCTGCTCAAGGCCTGTATTTTTATTTTCCAGGTTTATATTTTTGCAATAATGTAAAAATCACTTCCTTTTGATTATCTTGCCCTCCTACTTTGCTGTACACAAATAGATTTTAAAATGCAAGTAGGATAATGACAGGGACAAGTCCTTTGCCAAGATTTGAACTGTGCCGAAAATAACCCTTACCAGATGGTTTCTCACCCAATAAATTTTCCCCAATCTCTCATTTGACAAGTGACCTCCTAAGAAAAGAATCACAAAAGGGAGAAGGCAGTTGTCATTAGGAGATGAAAAAAGAGACCCTGAAGACAATTCTGGGGGTTGAGCAGAGGAAACTAGAATCCTGGTTCTCTACTGGTTTCTGGGGCCTTCAGGAATTAGTCCATCCTGTACAGTATTAAAAACAAAAAAAATTTATTATTTTTTTTTGTACGGTATTGGTTCCTCAGCCTGGTGTTTAAGGCCTTTCAAAATATGCTCCAGCCTATATCCCCAGCATTTGTCCCTTACGTCCCCATGTGCAACCTCTGTTCCAGCCAGGTGTCTATTGTTGATCACCAGAACTGAGAGATATTTCCCTCTTCCCAAACCCCACCCCCCGGCCCCCCGGCCCCCCGTCTTTGCTCACTTGGAATACCCCTCTGCTGTCCTTTTTTTTTTTTTTAACTATATTCTTGAGGTCCCTGCTCCTTTCTTGAGGCCTTCCCTAACTCCCCCAATTCAAATTGTCAGACATTTCTCTTGGATGCTTAGTGTTTTACAGGCTGTCCAAGATGAATGAGCCCTGAGGGGTTGTGAACTTCAACTCTTGTTTTATTGGGAGAAAGCAGAGGCACGGAATGAGAAAATAATTTGCCTGAGATCATACAATTCACAAATGGAAAAATTGAGACTCAGATTTCCTGATTCTTGACCTGGGGACCCTGGTGGTGCAGTGGTTAAGTGCTCCAATGCTAGCCGAAATGTCGGTGGTTTGAACCCACCAGCTGTTCTGTGGGAGAAGGTTGTGGCAGTCTGCTTCCATAAAGATTACAGCCTTGGAAAAGCTATGGAGCAGTTCTACTCTGACCTATAGGGTCACTATGAGTCTGAATTGACTCAATGGCAGTGGGTTTTGTTTGGGCCCATTTTATGATATAAAGTTAGTTAATGCGAAATGTACATTGACTTGTCACTTACTAAGAATCATAATGCACCAACAGGTTGGCAGTTCGAATCCACCAGGTGCTCCTTGGAAACACTATGGGGCAGTTCTACTCCGTTTTATAGGGTCTCTATGAGTTGGAGTTGACTCAGTGGCAATGGGTTTGGGTTTTTTATGTTTAAAGTAGAGCCCTGGTGGTACAGTGGTTAAGAACTCACTTGCTAACCAAAAGTTCAAATCCACCAGGCACTCCTTGGAAACCCTATGAGACAGTTCTACTCTGTCCTATAAGGTCACTATGAGTCAGATTCGACTCAACAGCAACAGGTTTTTTTTTTTTTTTTTTTTTTAAGAATCAGGATAACCAACATTTTCATACCTAAAGCCTTAACACCTTGTGATTAATCTTCATAGGCACTCATTCAGTTATTCAAGTAGCCAATATTGATTGAGGGCCAGTGTTTGAGGTGCTGTACTGTGTACTAAGTATTACTATTATTTCCATCTCATAGTTGAGAAACCTAACACTTTGAGAAGTTTCATGACTTGTTCTAATTTACAGAAGTTAGTTGGGTCTCAATAAGAAATGGAATTGACTCAAGTGATTTCCACGAGGGAACTTTTTTCAGAGGTATAGACACAATTAAAGGAAGACAAGGAAAGTTGAGGCACCCAGACGTAAGCAACAGCTTTTAACCACTTCTAGAGCCAAAAGAGGAGCCTTGGTGGCACGGTGGTTAAGGGCTTGGCTGCTAACCAAATGGTTGAACCCCCTGCTCCACAGGAGAAAGATGTGGCAATCTACTTCCGCAAAGATTTACAGCCTTAGAAACCCTATGGGGCAGTTCTGCACTATCATATAGGGTCACTATGAGTCAGAATCAACTTGATGGCAATGGGTTTGATTTTAGGGCCAAAAGGGCAAGAGGAGGACATGGTGTGTTACTGGAGCCCAGTGAGAACTGGAAGGCATCCTGCTGGGAGCTACAGGTGTGGAGCTGGCAGGGACAGAGGGGAAAGACGCCCTGTCTTCTCTCCTCAGGAACTCTGTGGACTGAAAGGGAGGTCCATAGAGGTCAGCCCGTAGAGGTCAGTCCATAGAGGTCAGCCCCTGGGGCCCAGAGAAAGGTGGAGAAAGGATCTGGATGCAAACAGAGACTATGTAGTCTAACATCCAGCTTGAAAGTTGTTGGGAGCTGGGATGTCAACTCTGCCTCTGACTCCAAAGCCTGTTCTCTTTCTCCTATATGATGCAGCTTCTTGTATTTTTGTCATTTTGTTCATTTGTTCAGTCAACCCTTTGTTCAGGCAACAAATAAGCTGAGTGCTTACTCTTTGCCAGGCCTGGTTTATATGCCTCCTTTTTTCTCCCCAAATCATGAGGTCAATGACTTTACTTTACTTATCTCTGAGTTCCCCTCAATGCCAGTCACAGTCCTTGATGCAGAGTAGGCATTCAGTCAATTTCGCTGATTAATAAATAGCTCCACTAAATGCCACGATGAATCATACTAAAGGATGCTGCCACTGGGTTAGCCATTAGAGCCTGCTCTTATTGTTTGAGGCATTGGAAGTGTTGATGCACTAATCTCTAAGTCACTTTAATGCTGTTTTGGAATGAAAGCATGGATTATATTTGAGTGCTGATGCCTCTGAAGTTCTGGGAATTCATAGCTCTTCCAACAATATAATGCAAACATCAAGTCTGATGCAGGTGTCGCGCTTCTGGAGTGTTTCCACTCTGCTACGTTCCTCCTAGCACTCAGCTCTCAACTCTGGGCTGGAAAGTTCCAGCGCTACTTCTTTGAAGGTTGTGATGAACCCAACAAAAGCAGAATTTACCCGTTTGCCTCCAATTTGTGGTTCACACCCTCCCTGTATCATTATTCAGGGTGATAAGTGTTGAGGTTTGAATGACCTCTTCTTGTAGGCCGAGCTGGGCCACAGCAAACAATGATTGCGTGTATCAAAGCCCAGCCCCTGTTTAAATACTGTCAGGGAGAGTGTCAATAAGATACTGAAAGATTTGAAGACCATGGGTCATTGACTCTCAGCTTCTGCGTAGTTGCCATAATATATTTCATTCTATTTATTTTCTGGAAAAGGGCAAAAGAATCACAAAGGGTTATCCTACCATTTGTTTCTTGTTTTTAAACTTGTTCACTTTTATTTATCTTAAAATAAATTTATAGCATTTAGATACAATAGTCTTTTATTCATTTACTTATTTTACGTCACTAATGAAGCTCAGGGAAAGCTGGAGGTCATTCTTGACACCTCTGTTCCTCTTCTCTTGCACGTCCAGAACTCATGCCGGGGACTAGAGTGGTATATAAAAGACTTTGGATGTGTGTCAGAAATGTTATATGCATATAGTCTCTTCACATCCATTTTCTCATTTTAATACTGGAATCACCTCTGAGGTGTAGCTTTGGCAGATGATGAAGAAGAATTCAGCAAGATTGAGTGACTTGCCCAGTGTCACATAGCACATAAATGGTGGACCCAAAGCCTGAACCCAAGTCTCATGTGTCCACCCCCCCCCATTGTGCTCTGCTGCTTCAGATCAATGAGAAATGTGGGTCCCCTTACCCACAGTGATCTGAGCAGGTGCCTTTAGATTAACTTGCTTCAAGAATTACTATAAAAAACACTTAGACCGCTCTGACAGAGATCACAATAGAGGGCTCTGGGCAGAGCAGGAGAAAAATGTAGAACAAAATGCAAATTCACAAAAAAGATCAGACTTGGTGGCCTGACAGAGACTGGAGGAACCCCTGAGACTATGGTTCCCTGACACCCTGCTAACCTCAGAACTGAAGCCACTCCTAAAGTCCACCTTCAACCAAAGACTAGACAGGCCTAGAAAACAAACAATAACACACGTGAGGAACGTGCTTCTTAGTTCAATCAAGTATACGAGACCAAATGGGCAATACAGGCCCAAAGGCAAAGATGAGAAGGCAGGAAGGGACAGGAAATTGGATGAACGGATACAGGGAACCCGGGGTGGAAAGGGAAAGGCGGAGAGTGCTAACACATTGTGGGAATTGCAACCAATGTCACAAAACAATTTGTGTATAAATTTTTGAATGAGAAACTAATTTGCACTGTAAAATTTCACTTAAAACACAAAATTCAGAAAATAATAATAAAGTACAAAAAAAATACTTAGAAAAATGGCCACAAAAATCCCTACAAATATGAAGTGCTGTGGAAAACCGTGAGACTTGACTAGGCTACGTTGCAGCGCTCTGGAAAGACAACGTTTCCTCTCTACCAGTCGTGGACCTGTAGGTTTTACTGGTGTGGTCTCACTCTTAACAAGTCATAGTGAGGTGGCTTAAAGATGAGCCTATCTGCTGTGAAACACCAGTATTTGGGGACAAAACTCTTCCCATCGACTTCTGCCTGGGTTCCTCCCTTCTCCTCAGTCCCCATTTTGTCCAACTCTTCTTTATCCTTTCAAATCTGGTCAGAATTGTTACTTTTTCATGAACTTTTCCTGGTCCTCAGAGTAGACTAGCCACCTCCCCCCGTTATAATTTTCTTACACCTGATATTTTTCCTTTATTGTGCTTACCACGACTGTAATTATTTATTTGTTTGTATGCTTATTTGTTTAGTATCTGTCTCCTCCAATGGTTCATAAACTTAATAAGGGTGCATGGGAATTAGTTCTCTTTTGTTCAACACTGTATTACCAGTTGCTATCGAGTTAATTCCAACTCATGGCAACCTCATGTGTGTCAGAGTAAAACTGTGCCTCAAAGGGTTTTCCATGGCTGATTTTTCGGTAGTAGATCTCCAGCCCTTTCTTCCAAGGCATCTCTGGATAGATTCCAACCTCGAATCTCTTGATTAGTAGCTGAGCCAATTAACCATTTGGACCACCCAGGGACTGAAACTATATTGTTGTTCTTGTCAGCTACCATAGAGTAATGTCCAACTTACAGTGACCCCATGCACAGTGGGATCAAAACGTTGTAATCCAGAGGGTTTTCACTGCCTAATTTTTAAAAGTAGATCACCAGACCTTTCTTCTTAGTCTGTCTTAGTCTGGAAGCTCTGCTGAAATCTGTTTGAAATTACAGCAAGTCTCCACTGACAGACGGGTGGTGGGTGTGCTTGAGATGCTTCGGCCAGGAATCGAACCTGGGTCTCTTGCATGCAAGGTGAGAATTCTACCACAGAACCACCACTGTACCCTTCACCACTGTCTTATCAGCACATAAATATCTTTATTGAATAGATAGACAAATGAAATAAACAATGACCTGAGTCCTGTCAGCTTCTGACAAGGTGAGAAGGAAACTAGCCTTATGGAACACTTGTTTAATATGCCACATACCATGTTCCTCACAAAAACCCTAACAGAGAAATTGAAGCTCAGAGAAGTGAATTAATTTGCCTGAAGTGATATAGTTGGAACAGCAATGAGGTTTCTCTGACTGTAATGCAGGTGCTTTACCATCACCTCTCACTGCTTGGCCACAGAGCCAGGCCTTGACGAGCACCGGCAGCACAGCTCTGACTGTGGCTGGCCTCCTCTGTGTTCACTCCATCAGCCCAGGCTTGGTATGGAGGCTAAAGGAACAAACGGAATATTACAAGGGCAACCATAGCAATTAAAATACCACCCTAAAGGCCAGGACATTTAAAGTGGCTCCTCATTTCACAATAAGGCAGGCTTTTATGGGAATTTTAACAAGTGTTATGCCTGTATTCCTTATGACTGAACACTTTAACTACAGTTTTCTTCTTTGTCTGCTTTGTAGGTTTTTATACAATCATGATAAAAAACCACTTAATTACTAATGGTGATTTGTGGAGTATTAAAATATCCCCCAAACCGGCTTCTTTCCGCTTTGTCACACTCCTGCTGATGACTTTTCCAAGTCTCAATCCCATCATGCCAAAGTCTACTGAGAGATTCCCTACTGTCTACCAAGTAGGGCTACAGGATCAGAGGATGGCACAGCTGGAAAGAGCTGGATGGTGCCCTAGGCCAATCTCTTCAATTACAGTGAGTACTAGAGGATAGCTGGAACCCTGGTGGTACAATGGTTAAAATGCTCGACTGCTAACCAGAAGGCTCACGGTTCGAACCCACCAGCCTCTGTGAGAGAAAAGACCTGGTGACCTGCTCCCGTAAAGATTACAGCCTGGGGAACTCTATGAGGCACTTCTACTCTGTCATATAGGGTCCTATAGGGTTGGCTATGAGTCAGAATCGACTCGCCAGCATACAACAACTAGATGATAGTAGTGGCATGTGTGCCATCAGACATATCAGTGCAAACTCAAGGCCTTCCCTGATCTGGCTTCAACTTAACCTTTTAGCCACTCATGTACTCTATTCTCTAGTCGTTATTTATTTTTCCTTTTATTACCACATACTTTCCCACTTCTGTCTTTGCTTTGGAGGACTAACCTCTCTTTCCATTTCTAAGCCCTACTGAATCCTAAGGACCTAGCTCAAATGCCATCTCCTTCCCTGATCCCTTTGCTAGAAGCATCTCTTGCTCCAGGATCCTCTAAGCTCTCATAGCATTTTATCTGTGAATTACTTTGGGTGTTTATAATGTTTGTGTTTTCCATTCATTCATTCAGTCATTAAACAAGCAATGAGTATCTATTCCATTAACAACTCTTGACTGCAAACTCTGTGTAGGAAGAATCCATACTCAGTCCCTCTTTGTGTCTAACAAAGACTAGGACAATTCTCAAATTTAATCTAGAAGGAAAGCAGGACATAGTAATCTGGACCAGGAGAGTGCCTTCCAGGGTGGGGTAGTGAGAGGAGGACTGGGAGGGAGAGGATAGGAGAGGCGGAATGGCACCAGCAAAGGCCGGATGTGCGAATGGCGTGATCTCCTATATAAATAATGCATCCATTGTTTTATTGTATTGTTCAATTGTGTAGTTTTGCTGGGCTAAAATGTCTGGAGAGGGATGGATTGTAGGGAAGTACTCTTCATATGCCAAAACCAAAACCGAACCTGTTGCCATCAAGTTGATTCCAACTCATGGTGACCTCATGTGTTACAGAGTAGAACTGTGCTTCCTAGTGTTTTCTTGGCTGTAATCTTTGTGGAAGCAGATTGCCAGGCCTTTCTCCCACAGTGCTGCTGGGTGGGTTTGAACTACCAACCTTTAGGTTAGTAGTCAAGCGCAAACCATTTGTGCCATCAAGGGACCTTACTCTTCAATGTTGGACCATATATAACAGGAAATCACTAGTTTACTATGGACACATACAGACCCAACTTTCTGGATGTCAAAAACAATGGAGGAAAATAAAGATATTGTTTCATATATGTAAGGCAAACACTGTGCCTCACTAAAAGCTACAGGGAATAAAGAACCCATTAAGACTCAAGCCTTTCGTTCAAGGAACAGAAAGTCTGAATGAAGAATGGGTAGGAGCTTGGCACATGGAAAAGGGAAGGAGGGATGGCATTCCACATAGGTGGAAATGGGCCAAGAATGTTCAGTCTGAGAAAATGAGAAGAGGAGAGTAGAAGACAAGTCTGGAAAAGGACGCTATGGACATATTGTAGAAAGGTTTATATTCCAGGCTGAAGATTTCACGCTTAATCATGGAGGACCCAAGAAGGGTTTTTAAGCAGGAAAACTACACGAAGCATTCTAAGGCCATTTCTACTTCACTAGTGGGGAGAATGAGGTTGCCAGGTATGACATCACGGTCTCCTGCCAAACAGGCAGGACCAGAAATGAAGCTCAGCTTTCCAGGATCCCACACAATTTTTGGGACCACTCTTCATATATATACATATATATATATATTTCTCATTCACTTCTAAGTACACTTCTGATCCATGACTGGATCTTTTTCCTCTGAGAATCTTTCATAACATACTGGTGAATAATCTGTCTTTGACGTATACGGTGTCTTTCATCTGGCGATCTTCAATAGACTTAATAACAGCCAAGCTTCATTATTTCTGTTTTGTATATGAGGAAACTGACTCACAGAGGGGTTCACTGATTTTCTCATTCACACTGGGAGTTATTACCAGAACCATGAATGAAACTTAGGATGAAGCTCTATTTTATAAATCATTAAACCCTGAAATCTTTGTAGTAGTGGGTTTACAAAAATAATGACACCTTTGCACTGAGAATCCATTCCTTTATTCTGTAATTAAATCATAGCTTATATGGGGCAGAAGCATCTCACTGAAGCCCCAGTTTGAGTTGCTCTGCCATGTAAAACAGGATGGGAGAAGTTGTTATGTGTTTTACTGGTGATTCCCAGATCATCGTTCATCGTTTCCATCCACCAATCCATTTATTCATTCCATTAACATATTCTTGAGTCCCTCTTACATCATCTGGAGCCCTGGTTACACAGTGGTTAAGAGCTTGGCTGCTAACCAAAAGGCCAGCAGTTCAAATCCACCAGCTGCTGTTTGGAAACCCTATGGGGCGATCCTACTCCATCCTATAGGGTCACTATGAGTTGGAACTGACTCGACGGAAAATTTCTATAAAGCACACTGCCCAGCATATAGTAAACCAGTAAATAAATAGTGATTATTATCATTAAAAAAGAAATTACAAGGAAGTGCCACATGTAAAGACAAAAAATGGATCCTTTTATAGCCTAACCTTGATGGTGTAGTGGTCAAAGTTACAGCTGCTAACCAAAAAGGTTGGCAGTTCGAATCTACCAGGTGCTCCTTGGAAACCCTATGGGGCAGTTCTGCTCTGTCCTATAGGGTCACTATGAGTTGGAATCGACTCAATGGCAATAGGTTTTTTGAGTTTTATGGGTGAAGAGGGTGAGATTGCACTTGAAAGGTGAATTAATTTCCAGGGAAGAGGCAGTTTCCTCAAATTAAAAACTGTAACTGAGGAGATGGGCTTCAGCTGGCAAGAGAGGGATCCTGTTCCTTCAGTTTGGACTATGAAGTACGTGGAGAACTAGGAAGGTATTGTTGGATGGCACATGTTAAATTGTCACCGGCCATTTGAAAGAGGGCTGGGAATGAAGAGACAGAAAAGAAACACACAACGTCCATATGAAAGGGGGTGGAGCTTTTAAGTCCCACAGAGCAAGCGAGATATAGTAGAATCAAAGCTTTATACACCGATAGGCCAGCTTGTTCAAATGCCCCATGTGTTTATTTCCCCATTGTTTCCTCTTAGTATTAAACACAACTCTTGTCCAAGCTCTCTCCTGTCTTATCTGTGCTCAGGACACATCAGGGACAGGGTTAAAAAGGAAGCAGCCAAGCTGAAGACAGAATCAGGGAGCAGCAGGAATCAGCAGGAGACACCTGGAAGAAGAGCCAGCTCAGGGAGACCCTTCTTCTATAGCTAACTTGGGATGAACTAGGTTTGATATTTTTAGGAAGCTGCCATTTACTTATAGACTGTTGCAACTGCAGTCGTTACTGTAACCTAAAAATTGCGTTTAAAATCTTTCCCAAGCCAGACATAAAACTCAGAAGCTGTAAAGGAAAACATTGACAGATTTTACTTCATAAAAGGTAAAAACTTCTGTGTGACTCATGTATAGACGTACGTACACCCATGTTCATTGCAGCATTGTTCACAATAGCAAAAAGATGGAAACAACCTACATGCCCATCAACAGATGAATGGATAAACAAACTATGGTACATACATACAATGGAGTACTATGGAAAGATAAAGAACAATGATGAGTCTGTGAAAGCATCTCATAACAAGGGTGAATCTGGAAGGCATTATGCTGAGTGAAATAAGTCAATCACGAAAGGACAAACATTGTATGAGACCACTACTATAAAATCTCATGGAAAGGTTTATACACAAAAAGAAACAATCTTTGATGGTTACGAGGGAGAGGAGGGGTGGGGATGGAAAACACTAAATAGACAATAGATATGTTGTAACTTTGGTGAAGGGTAAGACAGTATATGATACTATGGAAGCCAGCACAACTTGTACAAGGCAAGGTCATGGAAGCTCCAAACTCCCTGAGGGACCCAATTGCTGGGCTGAGGGACCATGATCTCAGGGAACATCTAGCTCATCCGGCATAACATAGTTTAAAAGAAAATGTTCTATGTTCTACTTTGGTATCATCTGGGGTCTTAAAAGCCTGTGAGTGGCCATCTAAGATACTCCACTGGTTTCACCCTTTGGGAGCAAGAAGAATGAAGAAAACTAAAGACACAAGGGAAAGAACAGTTCAAAGAACTAATGGACTACAACTACCATGGCCTCCACCAGACTGAGTCCAGTAGAACTAGATGGTGCCTGGCTACCACCACCGACTGCTCTGACAGGGATCATGATAAAGGGTCTAGACAGAGCTGGAGAAAAATGTAGAACAAAATTCTAATTCACAAAAAAAGACCAGACTTGCTGGCCTGACAGAGAGTGGAGAAACTCTGAGATTATGGCCCCTGGACACCCTTTTAGCTCAGTAATGAAGTTACTCCTGAGGTTTACCCTTTAGCCAAAGATTAGACAGGCCTATAAAACAAAAAGAGACTAAATGGACATACTTGCCCAGGGCCAAGGAGTAGAAGGCAAGAGGGGACAGGAAAGCTGGTAGTAGGAAACCCAATGTTGAGAAGGGAGAGTGTTGACATGTCGTGGGATTGTTAACCAATGTCATAAAATGATATGTGTACTAACTTTAATGAGAAACTAGTTTGTTCTGTAAATCTTCATCTAAAGTACAATAAAAAAATAAATTAAAAAAAAAAACCAAAACACCTTCTGTGTGACAAAAGATACCATAAACAAAACTAAAGGCAAGCAACAGACTGGAAGAAAATATTTACAAACTATAACACATATTTTAACATTATAACAAGGACGAATATCCATAATGCATAAAGAAAAAAAACCCACTGCCGTTGAGTCAATTCTGATTCATAGTGACCCTATAGGACAGAGTAGAACTGCCCCATAGGGTTTCCAAGGAGCGTCTGGCAGATTTGAACTGCCAACCTTTTGGTTAGCAGCTGTAGCTCTTAACCACTACACCACCAGGGTTTCCAGTGCATAAAGAGCTACTATAAATCAGTAAGAAAAAGGCAAATCCAATGGTTACAAGATTTCAACAGGTAATTTCAGAAACATATACATACAAAATTACATCTTCAGTAGTAACTTAGGGAATATAAATGTAAGCAAGATCCTCTTTTGTTTGCCCAGCAAATTGGCAAAAATTTAAAACATTTATAATATTTAATAATGGCAAAGACGAAGGGAAATAGGCATTCTCTTTTACTGATGGTGAGAATGTAAACTGGTACAGTCTTTTTGAAGCAGAAGTGTGTCTACCCTTTGATACAATTCCACTTTTGGGAATCTACACTATTTGAATATGTCCACATGAAGACAAAGATACAAGGGTGCCAGCTGCATCACTGTTTGTGACAGTGAGTAAATAAAAAAATACTATGGGTAGTGGGTTAATAATGTCTAACATAGATTGAGAGGCATTACGGTGTTGGTGAAGAATATTACATGTACCATGGACTGCCAGAAGAATGAACAAATCTGACTTGGAAGAAGTATAGCCAGAATACTCCTTAGAAGCAAGGTTGGTGAGACTTTGTCTCATATACTTTGGACTTGTTATTGGGAGGGACCAGTCCCTGGAGAAGGGCTTCATCTTGGTAAACAGTGAGCGAAAAGAAAAAGACCCTCAATGAGATGGATTGACACAGTGGCTGCAACAGTGGGCTCAAATATAACTACAATTGTGAGGGTGGTAAAGGACTGGGTGGTGTTTCATTCTGTTGTACATAGGGTTGCTCTAAGTTGGAACTGACCTGGTGACACCTAACAACAACATTGAGTGCCAGCTCTGTTCTAAGCACTTCAGAACAAACATTGTAAGGAAATTGAGACAGAGAAATTAGGAAACTTGCTCAAGGTCTCACAACTAGAGTGTGGTAGAGGCAGTTTGCCAGTTTGTGTCCAGAGTCTGTTCTTAACCACCATGCTAGGGTTAGATATTATGGTACATCCATACTATGGGATACAGTGGCAGCTGCTGTAGAATCAATTCCAACTCATGGCAACCTCATGTGTGTCAGAGAGCTGTGCTCCATAGGATTTTCAGTGGCTGAATTTTCAGACGTAAGATCATCAGGACTTTCTTCTGAGGTGCCTCTGGGTGAACTCAAACCTCTAACCTTTCGGTTAGCAGCCAGGCGCGTTAACTGCATCACCCAGGGACTCCTATGGGATACAGTAAAGCAGTTTAAAAAGAATGAAGTAGAACTCTGTGTAAAGACACAGACACATCTCCAAGACATATTACTAATCTACGGGAAAAAAATCAAGCTGGTTAATACAGTATAATTCCTCATATGTGGGAAAAAGATACATGCATGTATATATACAAATACATAGGTATGAAAATGGATATAGGCCTTGAATGATAAGAGAATGTGGGTGTAGGGAGAGATGGAAGAGTAAGTTTTCAGGTTATGTTCTATATATTTCTAGTTTGTTTGGATTTTTACAGGAATGAATTCGTGCAATACTATTTTAAAACAATACATATTATATGGACCCCCCTTAAAAAGGGGGGGGTTTAACTCATATCAAGAGATTAGTTTTCTCTCCTTCCCCCCCCCCCCCGCGCCAAGCTCCATAAAAGTATACAGCCAGTCATTGCACAATTAATTTGGAACCTGAGAACCACATGGTGTTTGTTCCCTTTGCTTTGCATATTATATTGCTGCCAGGAAAAAAGAATCTTCAATCATGGATAATCTTGTTATTTTGCTCCAATGCATAAGCAAGACAAGTATCTAGCTCACTCTGTTCTCTGTAGAGGTATGAATGAATCACTCAAGACATACACACAGACTTAAAGGACTCACCTTTTGGCTAGAAGTCAGTGTTATTATCTGGGATGAAAAAGGTGTATTGGATCACCCAGACCTCTTCCTAAGTCCAGGTGAGGGTGGCTTTAACACAAAGTCAAAAGAAGGGCTCCTGGAATACTTACTGATTAAAATGCTACTTTTGTCAGGCCGTGGTTTTAGGACTAAATTACATTATCTGTGGGTTTATCTCTGACACGCCAGTGGGAAAAGTTCTTAAGATTCTCATCATTTAATGGATATCAGGTTGTAGCTTTTTTGAAACGACTTATCTAAGTACAATCTTCTTAATTTTTGAGCTTTTGATGTACTCTTAAGCATCTTTACGGAAAAAAATAGCCCATGAATTGAAAACAATTGTATTCTTTCTGTATTCTCCTCCCATTGGGCACTCATTTCACATTGCAATTAGTGTGTACGAACTATTTTGGATTTTTTGTTTCATGTAACCTTATTTCCAAGACGTCTTTTCATATAGTTGCCAAAATTTCATGCGCTCTACAGTCCGCATACCTGCCAGGATTCTTTTGTATTTATGTGACAGAACTTGTTTGGATTATTCCCCAATTGTTGGACAACTGGGTTCATTCCCAGGTTTTAAACATTATGAACGTTCTGAATAGCCCTGCTATAAACATCTTTATGCAAGTTTTCCTCCCCCTTTGGATCATTTCCTTTAGAAATGTACTTCCTTAAATGGATTTACTGGGTCAAAGGGGCTTTATGAACAGTTTTATACGTCTCGGTACATATTTTTCAGATTGCACCCTGGGCGGATCTAACAAACGGTATGGGCCACGATGGGAGAGGAATGTGGAATATCAGCCCTCTAACTGTCCCCCAAAAGGCAAGGACCGCGTGAAGGGCTGGAGATGGAAAGCATTTTTCTACCGTTTTCCAATTTCCTTCATGGTTAATGTTAAACCCATGCTGAGAGACACTGTCACGGACAGGCAGAAAGATTTCCGAGATCCCAGGACTTCCGCCCTGGGGGCAGAAGTAACTCTTCTCGGACTAGGATTCCGACCTCATGTCTTCTTTCAGAATTCCCAACTCCCAAAGCGCACGGTGCACACCCCTGCCAGCCTTTCCACTGCAATCTTTTGTGGCCCAGGCAGGCTCTTCGCTAGCGAAGAGCTCTGCAGACGACGGCAACGATTCGCGGTCGCTTGTGATGCAAGGCCCGCATAGCTGCGCGCTGAGTCAGCTGGGGCCGGGGCCGGGGGCGCAGACGGGCCCGTCCTCCCACCCGGGCGCCGCGGTCGCCGAGTCCTGCCCCGGCACCCCCCCACCCGGCGGCATCAGGACCCGGCAGCCGGAGGGTTAGGGGACACGGCCTCAGGACCCACGGGGTCGTCAGGCGGGAGGGGAGACGAGCCGCGGACAGACCTCCGACCCCGGCGCGCTTTCCCCTCCCCCAGCTGGAGCACAGCGGGTCAAGAGGCGGTGACAGCGCCCCCAGTCATGTAGTCTTTTTACAGCTCAAAAGAGGGGGAGGAGGAGGAAGCACGGAGAAGGCGGCGTAAAAAGGAGAAAAACGAAGCAAAGCAGAAAGGAGGCGAAGGGGAGAACGAGAACAGGACAGGGGAGAGGACCAAAGACGAGGGCGCGCAGAGGCCGCGGCGGCCGGCAGCGCAGGCGGGGGCGGAGCGCGGCGCACGGGGGGGCGGTGCGTGGCTCGGGGGGCGGGGCCCGACGGGGGGCGGGGCGCGCGCCGGCGGCCGCGGGCGGAGGGGCTTGTGGGTAGCGGCTGCGCGCGGCCGAAGTCGGGCCGCCGCGCGGGGCTGTGTGAGGGAAGCGGGGCTTGTGGAAGTAGAGGCTGCGGGCGGCGATCATGAGACCGGGTTGGCGGCGGCCGTAGTGGCGCGAGCCTGGGTTTCCGCCCGCGGAGCCCCAGACGGCCGTCCCGGCTGAGGCCGTGGCGGCGCCGCCTCCCCGCTCCCGCCCTCGGGGTCCTGAGGGAGCTCGCCGAGAACGAGCGGACCGGGCGGCGCGAATCTGACTGAGGGGCGGAGACGTCCTCCCGCACCGCTCCCGGCCGGACCGGGCCGGGCCGGCCCAGCCCCTCGGAGTAGCCGCAGGCCCCGGACCGGCGCGGAGCCTCGCAGCCGAAGCCGGAGGCAGGCAGTGGGCCCGGGCGGAGCCCCGCCCGGAGCCGGTGGTTCGAGGGGGGCGCTAGGCCCCGAGGCGGCTGGACCCCGGCGCGAGGAAGCGGGAGTGCGGGCCGGGTGGCGGCGGCATGAGCCGGCCCCTGCTGACGGGGAAAATGCCCGGCGCCCCCGAGGCCGTGCCCGGGGACGGGGCTGGCGCGAGCCGCCAGAGGAAGCTGGAGGCGCTGATCCGAGACCCTCGCTCCCCCATCAACGTGGAGAGCTTGCTGGTACGTGGCCGGGGCCTGGGATCCCTCCCGCCTCTTGTTCAGACCCTAAACTCCGTTCGCCCACCCCTCCGGGCTGACCCCTCCGTGTGGCGGAGATCTTGCCCCACCCCGCCCAGCTTCCGGCCGCCGGGGCCGGACACCAGACACTTTTGCCACTAAGTTCGAACTGGAGAGATCCACTTGGTTCTGCCCTTCTGCATCCCAGAGCTGGTGTCATCCCTGGCTGGCCCTATCGGGGAGCACTGGGCGGAAACACTCCTCTTTGCTGCATACCCACTGGGTTTGGGGGGGATAGAGTGGAGGATTTGCTCTCCTTCGTACGCCAGACTAGCGACTTTCAAAGTGACATGTTGCGTGGGGACTTGGGTCCAGGCAGGGGAGGGACCTTATGCTCTCCCTGTTGAGAGTACACACCTGGGGGGCATGACAAGACAGCTGACCTCACTCTCCTTTTAGTCTGAAATGTTGAAGCGCATCGCTGGCTTTGTTTTCAGTCGTCTTTAAGCATTCCATAGTTGCCATTGAGTGCATCTTAATTTCTGTAAATTTCCTTCGATTATTGCACCAGAGTTAACGTTAAGACGCGATCTGAATTGTAGAGTGAGTCTCTCGCCATTGTATCCCTTTCTTGAGAAGGAATGACCGACCACATAGAGGCTGCTAGTTGGTTTCTTGATTAAGAAAGGAGCATGTTTTGCAGGTTAGAAATGCACTGTAAAATCCTTGCTTATTTCTCACTTTTGTTAGATTTCCCAGACAGTGTGCAGCGGAGATGCATTTATGGGAAAAACGGGCGCTTTACCCTGGGGAGAAGAAAATGAAAAAGATATTCTGGATATTAGATTAATTCTAGAGGATCAGAATTAGGGTGTGCGATCCTTGGATTCTTTAGACATTTTGCCCCAGAACTTAAATGTTCAGTTCTACCCCCAGCTTAGTAGATTAGTGACTATGTGACTGTATGATGAGAAGAAACGGTGTCTCCTCCCTTCCCAGTGACTGTCTCCATAGGCAGTTGGTTCTCCTTTGAGGTTTCTAGAATTATTTGCAGAGTGACTCAGTCCTGTTTGGCCAAAGTGCGAGAGCTAGCTCAAGAGAGTGTGTCTTTCTGTACAATGTGCAGAATGTCATGCACTGTGTTGTGTCAGAGGTGTGTGACATTTCTTTTACTGATCTCCACGGTGGTGTTTGTGTGTTCTCACGGGAGCGTGACATCATGACATTCTTTAGAAGTTTTCAGTCGGAGGTAGGATGTGATTACATGGAGGGCATAGCTTTTCCTAGGCCAAAGCAGAGCCTCTGGGCTTCACTCCCAGCATTTTGTCTTTGGTATTTTGCTGGCAAAACTTTGACCTAAGGCCAGAAAGTTCAGTTAAAAATAGTACAGCAGATTTCAAGTATTCATCACATTCATACTCAATCCTGGATAGAAATTTTGTGTACTTTCATCTCTTGGGTCTTTAGAGATGTTAATCATGCTTATTAGGGTTATCCTGAGCTTGAGCCTAAGCTGTTTATACATGTAATATGATCATGCATTCTGCTTTATTATTTTGTAAATCGTTAAAATAAAGGCTTTTTATTTTGAATGAAACACTACACATACTGAGTAAACAACTTAGTCCATTCATTTATTGACTGCCTAATACAGCCAAAAAGGAGCCCTGGTGGCACAATGGTGAAGCACTTGGCTGCTAACCAAAGGGTTGACAGCTCGAACCCACCTAGCGGCTCCACAGGAGAAAAACCCAGTGACCTGCTCCCTTAAAAGATTACAGTTTAGAAAATCCCGTGGGGCAGTTCTGCTCTGTCACATGGGATATCTAGGAGATGAAATTGACTTGAGGGCACCCAGCAGCAGCAATACAGCCCAAACGCTTTACACTTTGGTTAAGGTGACGTTTACTCTGGTATGTGAATCGACATCAGCTGCTGCTGACTTGACAGAATATGTTATTGCTTTTAGTTGGTTATCATGATTCTGAGATGCAGTAAATCTCACCTAGCCAAAAATTGTCCCTTATTTCTTTATTTGGCCTGAGATTCCTGGTGTTTCTGTTGCAAATTGATGAGCTAAACGTTATTTATTTTTTTTTGAAAGCATGTCATAATAAAAAACCAGAAACTCACTGCCGTCGAATCGATTCCGACTCATAGCGACCCTATAGGACAGAGTAGAACTGCCCCATAGAGTTTTCAAGGAGCGCCTGGTGGATTCGAACTGCCGACCTTTTGGTTAGCAGCCATAGCTCCTACCCACTAGCCACCAGGGTTTCTTTTAAATTATGTGCATTGCATGGTATGAAATAATAGAATATTTCCCAAAATACCGATGAAATAATGGCTGGTATCATTTTAAAGATTTGAAACCTTATCACTTAGGCTACATTTTGCTATTGATCATTGTTTCGGTTTTACTGTGGAAAATAAATATTTTGTCTTTAACAGAAGAAACAAGCAGTATAGCCTAATAAAAACACAGCCATAAAACTCAGTTACTTCACTCAGGGGCTCAAAAACTACTGTTGAAAACTGTATCCTGCCTAAGATGACAAAAGTAAGACCAGGATGTGTACTGTTATACTCCACAGAAGTTACTGTGTAACTCATGGTTTCAGCAGGCCAGCCTTAGAAGATAAAATTCTTATTTATAGGAAAAGATGTTGTGCGAGATAACCTATGTAAAGTGCTTAGCTCGGTACATTTTCATTGTAGTGCTCATTAAATTTAGTTCACTTGTCCTGTGTGCATTTAATATATTTTTAGTTAATGCCTTCCTTAAAAGAAAGATTGTTTTGGCAACTATTTCTTGATACATAATTTTGAATGAGTGGCATTATCAGACTTTGCATCAGGAAAGTGCTTGTAATCATGGAGCATAGATAAACTGGATCCTGAAGAGTTCCAAAGCTGTATCATTGCAGATTCTGAATTGTTTTGTTTCCCCAGGGAGGCTACTTGCTTTATGTGGCTCCTTAAATTAGTTTGAAGAGAATATATTCCTTTTATTGTTTTTAGAGTGTATACTGCTTGGTATTATTTAAAAATGGAATTTGGGAGAAGTTTGCTTCTGTAATAATTTTTGGGATGAGTTTTCAATCATGTGCTTTGCAGTGTTTGAAAATTTGGGTAAATACCTATGTTTTGTTGTCAAGACTCAACTCCTCATACTGCTTACTCAAATATTATGGTAAAAAGAATTGTATTTTAGGGTTACACTAGAGAGATGTCTTTCTAAAGATCTGTACTTTTGGGCTTTGACTTATATTACTATTTCAAAGATAATAATTTTCCCCTCATTGAGTGGTCATTATAACCTGTGCGATTTGGGCTTGGGTAAACTGTTAACTTTAGCCTGGAGTTGATGGGGAAAGGTAATTAAATTTCATTTATAGCTTTTAGTGGTTTAGAATACAAAACACTTTGATTTTATTACACCTGTAAATTATTGGAAAATATTTTTTATTACAGTGCTTAGACTTTCATATTGCTGCTGGTTATTTGTTTAATTGAAATTGTGTGTGTATTTTTTCATACGTATAATAAATGTGAATATTATAAAGATATAAAAATTAAAAAATAGAATAAAAATTGAAAAACAACTATATAATTTGATGTTTTGTGCATATTTTTCTTTTGTGAAATAAGATACTGGGTTGGGTGTTTATAGCATAAATGACATTAGCTTACTTTAAAACTTGCATTTTTTTCTTCCAATTTTATTTATTTTGTTATTGTTGAGAATATACACAGCAAAACATACACCACGTCAGCAGTTTCTACATGTACAATTTAGGGACATTGGTTACATTCTTCAAGTTGTACAACCATTCTCACCCTCCTTTTCTCAGTTGTCCCTCCCTCATTAACATAAACTCACTGCCCCCTAAGGTTCCTATCTAATCTTTCCAGTTGCTGTTGTGCATTTGATCCTATATAGATAGTTCTTAAAAGAAGGTAATGCTCATAGCAGAGCTTTTTTACTAGTTAAGCTAAACTGTTGTTCGGTTTTCAGATGACTTCAGGGGATACTTTTGGTTTAAGGTTCAAAGATTATCTCAGGGCAGTAGTTTCACCCGCCTTGGCTCTAGCAAGTCTAGAGTTTGAAATTCTGTTCTACATTTTCCGTTTTTGATCACATTCACCTGTGGAGTCTTTGATCTAAATGTTCACTAATGGTAGCTGGACGCCATCCAGTTCTTCTAGTCTCGTGACAAAGCAGGCAGTTCATGGAGGCAAGTAGCCATGCAGTTCATGGAGGCAAGTAGCCATGCATTCCATATCCTTCTGTTTCTGACTCTCGTTCTTCCTTTGCTGCTCCATGTGAATAGAGACAAATTGTTATGCCTTGGATGGCCGTTTGCAAGCTTTTAAGACCCCAGGCACTACACAGTGAACTAGAAGGTAGAACAGAAGCACTAAACAGGTTATTAGGCCAATTAACTGGGATGTCCCATGAAAGCATGATCCTAAACCTCCAAACCAGGAACCAAATCCCATGAGGTGTTTGGTTGTACATAAGCAGCCTCAGCAGCTGTTTTTGTTGTTGTAAATACGTCTGTCACACAACTGTTGCCGATTCAATTTTATCAGGGATACACCTTATTGACAGCAATTACAGTAATTGGCTGTGCAACCCTACCCTTAATCAATATAATTTTCCTATGACTGTTGACCCCCTTTTTTCCCTCTCCCTCCCACCGCTGATAACCACTTGCATTTTAATAGTCAGCAAATCTTGAAAGAAAGTGAGTTAGCTAAAGAGGTTAAAAGTGAGGTATGGAATTTACTATTTACTAATAGGCAAAGTTGAACCTCTTTCCAAGTACATGTCCGCTATCCCTCATTCACAATTCTGATATATAAAAAGCTCTAAAACCAAGTTTTTTGGTAAAACCTATTTGATGGTAACATCTGACTTGATAGGATGTTAGAACATTTGTAGTCTGTATATCCCATCCCTCTTGGTATAGGGTCACTATAAGTTGAAATCGACTCAACAGCAGAGGGCATTTTTGTTTTTCAGTGCAGATGTTTGATTTCAGGGTGCTGTCCTAGACCCCCAAGAGGAATTGAAGGAGTATACAGTATATGCATTATATTCCATTCTGAAATCCCCCCCAAAATCTCTGGATTCTGAAACATCTGGCCCCAAAGTAAGGCCAGTATAGACTAGGTAAAGGAATGTAGACTTATATACACCTGAGTAGTAGTAAAGAAACGTGGGTCATTATCTTGTAGCCTAAGGTTTTTTTTTTTTGGCTGAGTCTTGATCGCATAGCCCTCTTTTCCCTTTTTGAAGTGTGAAATATTTTAAAGATTAAAAGAATATAGCATGCAAATAAGTTATGTGTTCTGCTGCTGCTTGATTCAGTCTGTCTGCATCTTCTCCCATCTGTTCCCCCTGAAAATTTTTTATTATTCTCCTGCTTAATTTAATTTCATAGATCACCACATTTGCATATATCTCTAAACAATACATTGTTTAGTTTTACTTGTTTTTTAATTTCTTTATATATTTTTCATAATTTGCTTTTTTTGCTCAGAATTCTGCTTCCAAGATTTACCCATATTGTGGCTTATTCATTGTTACTGCTACCATAAACCACAATATATTATTCCAATCTACTTGATGGATATTTAGGTTGTTTGTCACATTTTTGCTATTATGGAAAGTATTGCTGTGAGCGTTAGCCTTTTTTTAAGTTTTATTGTGCTTTAGGTGAAAGTTGACAATGCAAATTAGTTTCTCATTAAGAAATTTTTACACGAATAGTTTTGTGACATTGGTTGCAGTCCCCACATTGTGTCAGCATTCTCCCCTTATTCCCTTTCCACACCAGGTTCCCCATGTTCGTTCCTCCAGTTTTCCTGTCCCTTCCTGCCTTCTTGTCTTTGCTTGTGGGTAGGAATTGCCCAATTGGGCTCATATACTTGATTGAACTAAGAAGCACATACCTCAGGTGTGTTATTGTTTGTTTTCTAGGCCTGTCTTATCTTTGGCTGAAAGGTGGACTTTGGAAGTGGCTTCAGTTCTGAGTTAGCAGGTGTCCAGGGACCATAATCTTGGGAGTTCCTCCAGCCTTTCTCAGACCAGTAAGTTCTATTGTGATCTCTGTCATACTGGTAGCCAGGCACCATCTAGTTCTTCTGGACTTAGGCTGGTGGAGGTTGTGATTCATGTGGTCCTTTAGTCCTTTGGACTAATATTTTTCTTGGGTCTTCGGTTTTCTTCATTCTCCTTTGCTCTGGACAGGATGGGACCAATAGATATATCTTAGATGGCCACTTACCAGCTTTTAAGACCCCAGACGCTACTCACAAAAGTAAGATGCAGAACATTTTCTTTATGAACTATGCTATGCCAGTTGACCTAGATGTCCCCCGAGACTATGGTCCCCAGTTCTCAGCCCCTGTAACTTCGTCCCTCCAGGCATTTGGATGTGTTTGGGAAATTTCTATGACTTCCCCTTGGTCAAGTTGTGCTGACCTCTCCTTTATTGTGTGTTGTCTTTTCCTTTACCAAAGATAACAGTTGTCTGCTTTCTAATTAGTGATTTTCCCTCACCTTCCCATAACCATCAAAGAATGTTTTTCTCTGTGTGTAAACCTTCTACTTTTTTTTTTTTTTGTAGTAGTGGTCTCATACAATATTTTTCCTTTCGTGATTGACTTATTTCATTCAGCATAATGCTCTCCAGGAAACCCTGGTGGCATAGTGGTTAAGTGCTACTGCTGCTAACCAAAAGGTTGGCAGTTTGAATCTACCAGGCATTCCTTGGAAGCGCTATAGGGCAGTTCTTCTCTGTCCTATAGGGTTGCTATGAGTTGGAATCAACTCAACAGCAACAGGGTTTTAATGCCCTCCAGATTCATCCGTGTTGTGAGATGTTTCTCGGGTTCATCATCGTTCTTTATTGATGTGTATTATTCCGTTGTGTGTACCTGCTATAATTTGTTTATCCATTCATCTGTTGATGGGCATTTAGGTTGTTTCCATCTTCTTGCTGTTGTAAATGATGCAGCAGCAGTAGACAATGCTGCGTATGTCTGTGATGTCTCTTATTTGTCTAGGATTTATTCCTAGTAATGGGATTGCTGGATCCTATGGTATTTCTATTTCTAGCTTTCTAAGCAGGCGCCATATTTTCCATAGTGGTCATACCGTTTCATACTCCCACCAACAGTGTATAAGAGTTCCAATCTCCCTGCAACCTCTCCAAACTTTTTTTTGACTAGTTTTTGATTAATGTTGTGAGATAGTATCTCATGGTAGTTTTGATTTGCATATTGCTAATGGCTAGTGATTGCAAGCATTTACTCATGTGCGTGTTAGCTGCCTGGATATCTTCTTTGGTGAAGTGTCTGTTCATATCCTTTGCCCATATTTTAATTGGATTATTTGTCTTTTTGTTGCTGAGGATTTAAAATATTTTACAGATTTTAGAGATGCGACCCAGTCTGTAGGTTCTTTTTTTACTCTTTTTGGTGAAGTCTTTTGATGAGCATAAGTGTTTAATTTTTAGGAGTCCCAGTTATCTAGTTTATCTTCTGGTGTTTGTGCACTGTTAGTTATAGTCTGTATTATATTTATGCCCCTAGCATTGTCCTTGTTTTTTCCTCCATGATCTCTATCATTTTAGGTTTTATATTTAGGTCTTTGCTCCATTTTGAGTTACTTTTTGTGTATGGTGTGAGATGCCTTAGTCATGTAGTGCTGCCATACAGAAATACCACAAGCGGGTGGCTTTAACAAAGAGAAATTTATTTCCTTACCGTAAAGTGGGCTGAAAGTCCGAATTCAAGGCGTAAGCTCCAGGGGAAGGCTTTCTCTCTCTGTCAGCTCTGGAAGAAGGCCCTTGTCCTCAATCTTCCCCAGGTCGAGGAGCTTCTCAGGTCCAAAGGATGCGCTCTGTTCCTGGTGCTGCTTTCTTGGTGGTATGAGGTCCCCAACTCTGCTTGCTTTCTTTACTTTTTATCTCTTGAGAGAGAAGAGGTGGTGCAGGCCACACCCCAGGGAAACTCCCTTTACCTTGGATCAGGGAGGTGATCCGGTAAGGGTGGTGTTACAGTCCCACCCTAATCCTCTCAATATAAAATTACAATCACACAATGGAGGACAACCACACAATACTGGGTGGGAATCATGGCCTAACCAAGTTGACACATATTTTTTGGGGCATGCAATTCAATCCATGACATCCCACCCTTTGGCCCCCCCCAAAATCACATCCTCGTAACATGCAAAACATATTCACCCTGTCACATCATAGCAAAAGTCTTAACTTCAAGTCCAAAATCCAAAAATTCCTCTTCATCCGTGAAATCTAGAATACAAGCTATGTGCTTCCAAAGGTATGATGGCAGAACAGGCACAAGCTAGACATTTCCAATACAAACGGGAGAAACTGAGGCAAAGAAGGCATAACAGGCACCAAGCAAGTCAGCAGAACACATTACATTAGCCCTCAAAGCTTTGAAAATAATCCTTTGTTCTCTGAGACAGTTTACACAATAGCCCTGCCCTCTAGACTCAAGGTATTGGCCACACCCTCCAGACTCTGAGTGGAGCCCCCTCCGCCCTGGACTTCAGCTCCAGCTTCCAGGCCCACTGGGACAGCAACTCTGTTCCCTCGACTTAAAGTGCACAATTCTCCTAGTCCATCTGAGTGGCATCTCCACCCTTAGAAACACCAGAGGCCATGGCTCCACCCTTTGAAACCCCTGAGGTCATGGCCATATGTTTTGAGAATGAGGCAGCTCGGCTTCTTGTGTTCTTTGTTTCTTTAGCTCCTGCTTCCTGGTTTCTTGGCTCCTCACACCTGCATTTGCCCTGCTGGGGCAAGTGTTCCAAAGTTCTGTAGCTCTACCAATAAGTGCCCAGAGGCACCCTATTCTGCCAGGAAACCTCCTGTGCACAGACACTCAGCTCTCTCGCTCCAGTGCTATCAGGCGCTGGTCTTCTAGTTCTGCTGCTGCTAGTTCTCTGTCACTGCTGCCTCTCTGCCACTGTGGAATTCTCTGCTGCTGGCCCTCTGTCCCTGCTGCTGCTTTATCCATTCATGGTTTCAAAACCGCTTCCACATTTTAGATATCCAAATTCTGTCTTAGTCATCTAGTGCTGCCATAACAGAAATGTGACAAGTGGATGGCTTTAACAGAGAGAAGTTTATTCCCTCACAGTAAAGTAGGCAGAAAGTCCAAATTCTAGGTGTCAGCTCCAGGGGAAGGCTTTCTCTTTCTCTCAGCTCTGGAGGAAGGTCCTTGTCTTCAGTCTTCCCCTGGTTGAGGAGCTTCTCAGGCACACGGACCCCGGGTCCAAAGGATGCTCTCTCCTCCTGGTGCTGCTTTCTTGGTGGTATGAAGTTCCTAACTCTGCTTGCTTCCCTTTCCTTTTATCTCTTGACAGAGAAAAAGGTGGTGCAGGCCACACCCCAGGGAAACGCCCTTTACCTTGGATCAGGGCCTGAGTAAGGGTGGTGCTACAATCCCACCCTAATTCTCTCAACATAAAATTACAATCATAAAATGGAGGACAACCACATAATACTGGGAATCATGGCCTAACCAAGTTGACAGATATTTTTGGGGGGACACAATTCAATCCATGACATGAGGTATGGGTCTTAATTCATTTTTTTACAGATGGACATCCAGTTTGCCAGTGCCTTTTATTAAAAAGACTGTGTTTTCCCCATTTAATGGACTTTGGGCCTTTGTCAAAGATCAGCTGACCATAGGTAGGTGGATGAATTTATGTCTGAGTTCTTAATCCTGTTCCATTGGTCTGTGTGTCTGTGATTGTACCAGTAGCAGGCTGTTTTGGCTCCCATGGCTTATAGTAAGTTCTGAGATCAGGTAGTGTGAGGCCTCCTGATTTGTTCTTCTTTGTCAGTATTATGCGTGCTTATCTGGGACCTCTTTCCTTCCCATGTAAAGTTAGTGATTAGTTTTTCCATCTTGTTAAAGAATGTTGCGGGTATTTGGATCAGAATTGCATTATGCCTGTAAATATCTTTGGGTAGAATCAACATTTTCACAATGTTGAGTCTTCCTAGTCATGAACATGGTGTGTTCTTCCATTTACGTAGGTCGCTTTTAAGGAACCGCTAGACTGTTTTCCAGAGTGGCTGTACCATTTCACATTTCTACCAGCAATGTATGAGGATTCCAGTTTCTGCTTATCCTTGACAGCACTTGGTATTGTTGACTTGATGCCAACCAGTTTGGTCTTTTTTTGGTTTTAGCCTAGCGAGGTTGACACATAAAACTAATCCCTATGTTAATTTTGCTAGTCCTTTTGATTTTTACCAATGTGTAATGAATGCAGTCTAGTCTGAATCAACATATTTAAATTGTTTTTGTGTAAGGAGACAGTAATCAGCTGATGAAGGAGTTTCATTTGTATGTTGTTGTTAGATGCCTTTGAATAGATTTCGACTCATAGGTTAGAACTGCCCCGAAGCATTTTCTAGGCTGTAATCTTTATGGGAGTAGATTGCTAGGTTTTTCTCTTTCTACTGGGTGGGTTCGAATTGCCAAACTTTTTGTTAGCAGCCAAGTGCTTAACCGTTGCACCACCAGGGTTTGTTAGTAGTCGATTAGTTGGGTAACGTTCCAAACTACAGATGTTGAAGTTGTGCTGTTGTTGTGTGCTGTCGAGTCAATTCCGACTCATAATGATTCTATAGGGCAGGAGTTCCTAGGCTGTAATCTTTACAGGGTCAGATCGCCAACTCTTTTTTCCAGCAGAACTACTGGGTAGATTCAAACCACCTAGCTTTTGGTTAGCAGCTGAGTACTTAACCATTGGTCCACGAGGGCTCCTTAGATGTTGGAATATTTCTAGTTTATGCTTTGAGGTACCCAACTGAATTTAACATACAGATGGAAGTGTTGCATCTTGTTCACAGGTCATATTCGATATTGACTTGTGGAATTGTATAATGGGTACATTTTTAGATCTTATCCAAGGTAATATGTTCTGTTCAGATGTAAAAGTAGCTGCTTCATTTGTGGCTTCTGTACCAGGGTGGGACCCTATTATTTTTTTCCTTGTATTTAATTATGATTTTTATAGAAGTCATACTCAAAATGGTCACTTTTTTGAGCAGTGAGGAAAACTTTAGGAAAGAATTCTTTTAGTATTTAAGATGCTTCTCTAAAACATTAGAGATGATTCAAAACAAATTTTTGATTATAGTGATATTTGTTTTTCTAAAATGAAAGTGCATTAATATAGTTGTCAGAAACATTGAGGCCTGCTGAATTTAGGTTAAATGTGCTCCTGTATGCTGAAACTGTAACCTAACATGGGTTCTTGTCCTGCCCTATTAGCCAATTGAAATAAGACAGATGCCACACCACCAGTTCCAAGGGAAACGGGAAGTGGAAATTTATTGTTTGCGCAAACAAGGAGCAACTTAGGGCCTAGCAGCCGAAAGTCCACAAGCTCCCTGCCCTAGGGGAGCTTGGAGCTTTTATGTCTTCCAGTCCCCAGGGGACAGGTATTGGCACCCAAAATCTAACACCCCAATCCCTCCCGTGTCCATATTTGGAGACCCAGGTGCTAAGTCATGCTGCAAAGGAAGGGACCCTTTGCTTTTCAGATGGGCTTGATCACAGCTGTGTGCCAGAGAACATCTTCCTCTTCAGTGAAGTTGGGGCCTGGGATCACTTTTGGAACATGGCTCTTCAGATCCTGAGAATGCACCAAGATACCGGTTTGTGCATGTGCGCAGGACTTCGGTGCCAAAATCAAACACTGATTAGGGCTACAGCACGGTCGGGGTAAGCCACAGTTAGAAACCACTGCTTGGTGGGCCGTGAGGCGGGGGGACTGTGGCAGAGCAGGGGAAGCCTCGGTGGCGGCTTCAGAACTGCTGCAAAAGTATTTAAAATATTAAATATGTAAGTATAGTATGACTTTGAAAAATGTTTCACCGAGATTATTATTATCATCATATTTTAGTTTCTGGTACTTTCACACATTTAACCAGGTATGACCATATTTTATTATATCGCATAGTGAATAAAGTTGAAGTTGAAATGGTGTGTTATACTTGACTAGTTTGTCTTGGTGGTAGAAATTAAAATTTTTTCCTTTGTGAGTCATTAGATTTTAGAAAGCGGTGCTAACAAGCAATACCATCAGCACCGATGTGAATTAGTAAATTACGATTTTCTTTCAGAGAAATAAAATAGCAAGTCAAAAATTGAGGGATGAGATAATGTAAAAAGTTAATGCTGATAACGGTGTTGCTGCTGTTTTACATTTAGAATAAAATTAATTTTGTGTTAACAGTATTTGGAGTTGCTTTTGTTTTTCTTTTCTTTTTTATTGTATTTTGATGAAAGTTTACACAACAAATTAAGTTATAATTTAACAATTTGTATACATATTGTTGGAGCCCTGGTGGCGCAGTGGTTAAGAGCTCTGCTGCATACCAAAAAGTTAACAGTTGGAATCCAGCAGCTACTCTTTGGAAACCCTATAGGGCAGTTCTGCTTTGTCCTATAGGGTTGCTATGAGTCAGAATCTACTTGAAAGCAGTGGGTTTGGTTTTTTATACATATTATTCAGTAACATTGGTTACATTTTTTACAACGTGTCAGCATTCTCCTTATTTCCATTCCGGTTGTTCTGTTTCCATTAATCTAGCTTCCCTGCCAGCCCCCCCGCCACCTTCTCATCTTTGCTTTAGGGTAAATATTGATCGTTTGATCTCATACAGATGATTATTTAAAGGAACACAGTATTCACTGGTGATATTGTTTATTTTATGAGCAAATCTGTTATTTGGCTGAAAGGTGATCTCCAGGTGGACTGTTTTCTAAAGAACTTTCAACATTAGAAATTCTGTAATGTTTCAGATCCATTGGAGACTAAACAAAACACCAAGGACCACATTATTCTGTGGTTCCTTCCAGCTCTTAAATTCTGCATGAATGGTGAATATCAAGCATATGGTGACTATCAGATGAGTGTGACTACCCAGTGTACATTTTCATATATTGAGTTTTGATAAAAGTGAAACATGCTCATGGATGCCCAAGTTTTGAATGGCAGACCCTTTAAAGAGAGTCACAAAAATAAGAGATACAGTGAGTCTGGGGTTTTGACATGTCTACTTTTAAGTAATAGTAATAGTCGCAACAGTGAACTCAAACATACTGATGATCATGAAAATGGCACAAGACCAGGCAACATTTTATTCTGTTATATGTAAGGTTGCCATGAGTTGGAGCCTACTTGATGACAGCTAACAACTTTTAAGTAGAAATATTTGAAGAGTGGGAAAATATTGACATATACCTAGTTTAGTGAAAAGAAATAAATTCTGACGTTGAGACCTTATTTCTAAAGAAAGAATAATAATAGGTAATATTTCTTGAGCACTTAGTATGTACTGTGTACTATGTGAAGAAACCCTGGTGGCGTAGTGGTTAAGTGCTACGATTGCTAACCAAAGGGCTGGCAGTTTGAATCTGCCAGGCACTCCTTGGAAACTCTATGGGACAGTTCTTCCCTGTCCTGTGGGGTCACTATGAGTCGGAATCAACTCGATGGCACTGGGTTTGGTTTTGGTTTTTGGATGTACTATGTGTAATGTTTCACATAATTCCTGTTGAATATTCAGTATTATCTCAAGCTCAAAGGAAGTGGCTGGCCCTTGGCTGCTTTCCTCAGTATTGTAAGATTTTTTCATGGAGAATCTGAGTGAACAAACCATGTGCCTGTCTTCTTTCAGAAACTACACCTTTGTTATCCTGCACCTTGTCTTGCAAGGGATGGTTTATACTGAATACACCTAGGAAATATTTGGCTACTGTCAAGACCTGGAGTTCTCCTTGTATTACCTTCTTTTGCTCTATCTGCTGCTTTTTGTAAACCTGTTCTTTTTCACCCTAAATTGTGTAACCAACCCTGGTAATTCGAGGTTCTTTTTTTTTTGTATATAGACTAGTGACAGCCCATCTGTCAGTCTTACTGATGGTGCTGCGAACAGGTGGTAATGGGACAGTTAGATCACTCCCTCTAAGTTCTCTGCAAAAGATTTGATAGGTAGTGTTTTCATTATCTATCACTTCTGAATATTTTCTTTTCAATTTTATTGTGCTTTAGGTGAAAGTTTATAGCTCAAGTTAGTTTCTCATTCAAAAATTTAAACACATACTGTTTTGTGACATCTGTTGCAATCCCCTCAATGTGATAGCACTTTCCCCCTTTCTACCCTAGGATCCCGGTGTGCATTCATCCAGTTTTACTGTCTCTTTCTGCCTTCTTATTTGCTTTTGGGCATGAGTTGCCCATTTGGTCTCGTATATTTGATTTTTCTTCACATGTGTTATTGTTTGTTTTCTAGGCCTATCTAATCTTTGTCTAAAAAGTGGGCTTCAGGAGTGGCTTCAGTTTGTGTCCGGGGGCCATAGTCTTAGGGGTTCCGCCAGTCTCTGTCAGACCAGTAAGTCTGGTCTGTCTTTCCTTTTTTGGTGAATTTGAGTTTTGTTCTACATTTTCTCCTGCTCTGTCTGGAACACTCTATTGTGATCCTTGTGAGAGCGGTTGGTGGTGGTTGCCAGCCATCATTTAGTTCTTCTGGGCTCAGGCTGGTGGAGGCTGTGGTTCGTGTGGTCCTTTAATCCTTGGGGTTAATATTTTCCTTGTGTATTTGGTTTTGTTCATTTTCCTTTGCTCCAGACAGGGTGGGACCAGTAGATGTATCTTCAGTGGCCGCTCACCAGGCGCTATTCACCAAAGTAGAATGTAAAACATTTTCTTTGTGAACAATGTTATGCCGGTCGACCTAGAATGTCCCTTGGGACTCTGGTCCCCAGTCCTCAGCCACAGCCAGCATGTTGGTCCCTCAAAGTGTTTGGATGTGTCTGGGAAATTTCTATGACTTTGCACTGGTCAAGTGCTGACTTCCTCTGTATTGTGTTCTATCTTTCTGTTCACCAAAGTTGACACTTGTCCACTATCTAGTGATTGGTTAGTAATTTCCCCTTCCTACCCCTGTAACCATCAAAGAATGTTTTTTCTGTGTGTAAACCTTTTCTTAAATTTTTATAACGGTGATTCCATACAATATTTTTCCTTTTGTGATTGACTTACTTCCGTCAGCATAATTCCCTACAGATTCATCCATGTTGTGAGATGTTTCGAGGCTCCGTCATTGTTAGAGTTGCTTTTAAAACATGAACTTTGAATTTTTGTATTGGCTTGTTGATGATTTCTGAAAACATAGTAATGAATGTGCAAATGAAATAATGATGAACCTTTCTCTGAACTTCGGATACGCAGTGTGATTCTATATTATATTCAGCTTAAAACAGTTTTCTTTAGAGTTATACTCCGGCTTTCAAAAAGGTAATCCTTTAAGACACTGTTTTAATAAATGCATTGAAAAAAATTCCTAGGAATAGATTTTTAAAAAGGGAAATACTTTATATATGTCTGGAACTTTCAAAACTTAATTTAATACCAATATAGTTTATATTTCTTGGCTTTTACAGATCATTTTAGGTTAAGATTTTTCTAATCTGTATCTACTAAAGCCAGTAACTAAGGCAATGGTCTCCAAACTTTCTTATACAAAGAAGTCACCTGAGGATCTTGAGAAATACTGATTCTTGTCTTCCAACCCCAGACATTGTAATATAAATGGTATGTGGTGTGACCCAGGCATCTATCTGGATTTTTAAAAGTTCCAGGTGATTCTAATGTACATAAAAGTGTTGGAACCACTGAACTAACAGGTATAGTGTCATAACTTAAAGATAGGCACCTCCTTTGAAGGCAGAGGTGGCCATCAGGTCTTAAAGATAGATATCTGAGGAGAGAATTCCGACTTATGGGGACTGTATGTTTTTTCTTCCTATAAACTTGTGGCTCACTGAGAAAGTCAGAATCATTACCTAGGATGTTGGATGGGAATGGTCTCCGATTCCAAAGGCCAAACCCAATTCAGATGTACTGGTGTTATGGGGACAGGAATTTGCATGTAAACAATTAGGTGATTCTGATACAAGTACTCTGCAGGTTTAAGTTGGAGAAATACTCCAGATGTTGCTGAAACAAGCCAAACCAAGCCAAGCCGAAGCTAGATATTGCCACTGTTAGGCACGTGTGGAATTGGGTATGTGGAAAGTGCTGGCATAGGGGGAGGTAACAGGTTTTCTGAAATACCAAGGCCCAGCACATTTTATGTCTTCTTTTAGGGCTCCGCAAGAATCACTGAAACTTTCCTTTTTCTTATTTTAGAAGGACACTTAATTTGCTGAGCTTTTCTAAAGGGAGAATCAGCCATGGCACATTAATGTAGAAGTTTTATCATTACCTCTTACTCTTCTTGAGAACTGTACTATCTGCAGAAACTTGAGGGTCTAGAAATATATAAGTTTGATGTTTCACATTTAATAAATGGTGACAGAAAGTGTTGTGATAGTCTTTTTAGTCACTAACAGTTGATTTAATTCGGGAAGAAGAATTTCACTAGAAATTTAAAATTGGAATGTGTGGTCCTTCAGAGCATAGTACCTGAAGCACAATGGTGTATGTAAACCCTATTTGAAAAACAGTACATTCATTAAAAAATTATTTTGTTGTCTCTTTATAAACTAGCATAAACTATAAAATATTTTTAAAACTCTTATTTTAAAACTTTAAAAAGCAGCCTTCAATTTATTGGTTTTGTTAGGTCTGTTAAGTAACAGTCATCTTATTAATATGTCACCATTTAGATTCTTAGCTGTGCACATTCTTTGCAATTATTTGTCTTCACTGGCAAGAAATCATTTAAAATTAAATAAAATCAGGTGATTCATAGGCAGTGGGTATGGTGTTCTTGTTTTTCATTCTCAAGGCACTTGCATATCAGATTTCCTGCTATTTGGCCATTTTATTTATGGTGCTTAAGGGGTATGTATGTGGTAAGTGCTACGGCTGCTAACCAAAGGGTCAGCAGTTTGAATCCTCCAGGCGCTCCTTGGAAACTCTATGGGACGGTTCTACTCCGTCCTATAGGGTTGTTATGAGTCGGAAACAACTCGACGGCACTGGATTTTTTTTTTTTTATGTACCCATGCCAGACATTTAAAAATTAAATTTTGCTTTTATTAATTCTTGAAATAATATAGCTCTTAGAGGCATAACAGTTGTGATTTCTGACAATTTTTAGTATTTGAAATTTTTAACAATTCAGTCTTTGTAGATTCTGTTTTGTCTTGTGGCAGATACAACTACACAAATTTGTGGCCATGGCACAATTCATTAATTCTTACGAGGCTCTAGAGTGATGCATGGTATAAGGAGCATTAAAGCCCTAAAGATTTATGACAGTTTATCTTTTAAAATGTATACATCCTTTCCAAAGTATTGCTGAGTAAAAAGATAACTAGATGTAAGAAACAAATCTGAAAGCGAGTGACCCTTCTTTCACTGAGCTTCTGTGATATCTTCTGAAATTTCTTATATGTGATTTGTAAACATTTTCATTGGAAATGTTTTCCAGTTTGAAGAACTTTACAACCTTGTGTTCAGAAGCCCTAATCCATAATACCTCAGTTTCACACAAGATGCTCTAGCATTCCGAAGTACTCGACAAAATACAATTTGAGAATATATGATTCAGTTTTGACATGTTCGTGCCAAAGTTATTTTTAAGATGCAATTTCTGAATATAGTTTAAACGAAATGTACAACCCGTGATTGTAACATTTAAAATTAGCGTATGGATATGTTTTGTTAATGTTGTGTTCAGGTGAAAGAAGAATAGTCATAAAAGCAAAGATGTTACATCATAAAAGGATGAGAAAACTTACCCAAAGGATTTTGCTGGTAGTTCTGAAAAACAGTTTCTGCTGCCAGCATACACTTTGGTTAGAAAAGGGGAGGCAGTAAAGTTATAAATTTTGAAGGCATTGCTGAAAACAAATTCGTTTTCCATATTTAAGACATTTCCACAATAGGAGAACAACGGATGATATAAATAAAACTAAATTTAGAACTAATAAAAGGAAACTCTAGTACCAAATTGACTAATGAAATTTCCTTCTGATGGAAGTCAGTGTAAAACACCGTGATTAAATTTTTATGAAGTTAGTTCCTGACTTTTGGAAGATGGGGAGAGGGGACTGTTAAAAGTTTTAGCCTAGAGGGTTTCGTCTTTTGAGATGGTAGAATATCAGTCCCTGTTTTAATGTGCTCCCCCCACTCCGAAACAGTTATTCAGTTTAATTCAAGTTAAAACAAATCTGTGAAATAAAAGTTTAAAAATCTTAACAATGACTTGGTTATTTGAGATAAATTTTTTATCAATAAAATTCTGTTCCACTGAAATAAGACCTTAAAAGGGGCAGTCCTTTGGAATGTATTATAGTGAGGTACATGTTCCTGGATCTCTGTCTATCCTGGATTAACAGGAAAATAAAAATTGATTTGTTCCCCCTAGACTTTTTTTTGTCTTGGGTATTAAAGATTATAAAAAATGAGGGCAAATGACTTGATTCTTTATCTTCAAATGCAATTTTGAAAGAGGCAGAGTAGTGTAGAGGAAAGAACACTGGATTTGAAGTTAGAAGAGCTAGGACTGGCGTTAGAGATCATTTACAGATTTTCTTCCTGGCTGTGAGTGAGTGAGTTAATTAACAGTAATTTATATGTTTACCTCAAGGAAAGGAGCTATTATGGATTTTGTGTCCCCCCCAGAATGTGTTGTAAATCCTAACCTAAACTCTATGCCTGTGGTCATAATCCCATTTGGGAATGGATTGTCTTTGTTATGTTAATGAGGCAGGATTAGTATAGGGCGTGTCTTCAATCGATCTCTTTTGAGATATAAAAGAGATTAAACAACTAAGCCAGCAAGCAGAGATGGGGGAAGAGAGATGCCAAGCCACATGAAGATTACCCAGAGGCATAAGCTCAAAAGAGACAAGGACCTTTGGCAGAGCTGGCAGAGAGAGAAAGCCTTCCCCTACAGCTAGCACCCGGAATTCGGATTTCTAGTTTCCTAAACTGTGAGATAAACTGTGAGAAAATAAATTTCTGTTTGTTAAAGGCATCGACTTGTGGTATTTCTGTTATAGCAGCACTGGATAACTAAGGCTGGTGGCGCAGTGGTTAAGCACTTGGCTGCTAGCTGAAAGGTCGGCAGTTTGAACCCACCAGCAGCTCCGTGGGAGAAGGATGTGGCAGCCTGCTTCTGTAAACATTACAGCCTTTGAAACCCCATGGGGCAGTTCTGCTCTGTCCTGTAGGGTCGCTGTGAGTCGGAATAGACTTACCTCAAGGAATTGTTTAGACTAAATCCACTGAGAAGCTAACTGTATGTGGCAGTATTCTGTAAACTGTGTAGAACTATAGCCTTTTTACAAACAGTTGAAGAATTTGGTGTAAGACAGCCTGTGTTGTATATATCCATAAATCTCTTCTAAAAGATACACGCATGCAAAACCAGTTTCCTGATTACAGCCTGCTTTTTCCCCTAAAGGGTAGCACGTTCATTGGAACATATTGTTGTTAGATACTATTCAGCTAGGCCCCTGACTCATGGTGACCCCATGCCTAATGGGATTGGACCTTTGTTATCCACAGGATAGTCATAGGATATTTTTAGAAGTAGATTGCCAGGCTTTTCATTTTAGTCTGTCTTAGTCTGGAAGCTTTGCTAAAATCTGTTCAGCATCATAGCAACACGCAAGCCTCCACTGACAGATGGGTGGTGGCAGCTCTTAAGGTGCATTGTCTGGGAATTGAACCCAGGTCCCTGCATGGAAAGTGAGAGAATCTACCACTGAACCACCACAGCCCCTACTTGGCACATACTAGGGTCTGTAAAGTATTAGATCAATGAATGAAAAAAAGTTGTCATTTTGTTTTTTAATTCACTAAGCATAAATAGTTGCACTGGGTGAATATTAGCTTACATTTCCTTTTTTTTTGAATTGTTTTATTGGACTCCAAGTGTCACTTTTCCCACCTATGAGAATAAGCTAAGTTTTACTCTTTTTGAGTAGAAATATTATTGAACTGGTTTTCCTATATAGTGTGAAATTTTAGAAACTCTGATACATAAACATGAGGAAAAGTTATGACTGAGAACTTTGCTTTATTCACTTAAGAAACTTAATTACGCTTTGTCTGACGTTTATTTAAGAGCAATTGGGTTACACCAACATTTCTTCCCTGTGGCTTGAGTTTAGCAACTTTTGTAACAAAGCAGGTTTAGAAACAACTATGAAGAATAGTTTGGAAGATGCAAACTGCAGCTGTATCACCTCTGTTAAACAGATTGTGGTCATTAGGCATCCTGGGGGAATTTTAATTTTATTATGTTAACAAAAATACAATTAGCACAACAGTATAGGATATTATCATTCTTCATTTATAGCCACTGTTTGATTAGTAACTTTAATTTTCTTGGATTGTATCAAAATAAGACGTCATATTACAAGATGATTTGGGGCTTAAGTAGGGAAAAATAAACCTGATTTTTTTAATTGCTTTAATATAATCATTTTTTCATTGATGGTTTGGGCATGAGAAGGCAACCTTGAGCCAACAATTACAACTTGAGTTTGTTTTCTGTGTTGAAAGTTGCTTGAAAGTTGATATGTTAATATATATTGTTAGCCTTAGTTTTATTTTGTAGATTCTGTATAGTTGCCTTAGAAATTTAAGATATACTAGTTATTCTAAAGAATTTTGTTCATTTAAAGGATTGTAAAAAATGTACAGTTTACTGTACTATTTTATATATACATTCAGTGTCTTATATGGAATATATATATAAAGTTTGTGCGATGCATTTTGTTGCATGCTTTTACATATATTACTTAATTTTTCAACCTTTTGTAGTTCTGGTTGTATCTTAATTTTTACTGATAAGGAAACAGGCTCAGAGAGATTAAATGACTTTCCTAGGGTCACACAGGTCCTAAGATGGAGAGCTGCTGTTTCATTCTAGGCCTATTCTATCTTTGGATTTACCTACTTTCAGCCTGTAAAAAGTCAATCAGATTTCTATCATATCTTTGTACAGCGATTTAAGTTTTTATTCACATGTAAGTGTTCTATAGAATTTCTCTTGACTTGTATTTTCACTGACTCCACCCACATTGTTTTTACCTGGAAATGTCCCAGTTTCACCTTCGTATTTAAGAGACAGTTTTGCTGGATACATGATTCTTGGTTGGCAATTTTTTTCCTTCAGTACTTCACATAAGTCATCCCATTGCCTTCTTGCCTGTATGGTTTCTGCCGAGTAGTCCGAGCTTATTCTTATTGACTGTCCTTTGTAGGTGACTTTTTGTTTATCCCTAGCTGCTCTTAAAATTCTCTCTTTATCTTTGGTTTTGGCAGGTTTGATTATGTCTTGGTGACTTTCTTTTAAAATCTACTTTATGTGGAGTTTGATGAGCATCTTGGATAGATATCTTCTCATCTTTCATGATACCAGGGAAGTTTTCTGCCAACAAATCTTCAACAATTCTTTGTGTATTTTCTGTTATCCCTCCCTGTTCTGGTACTCCAGTCACTCGTAGGTTATTTCTCTTGGTAGAGTCCCACATGATTCTTAAGATTTCGTCATTTTTTAAAATTCTTTTATCTGATTTCTCTTCAAATATATTGGTGCCAAGTACTTTATCTTCAAGTTCACCAATTCTGCCTTCCACTTGCTCAATTCTGCTCCTCTGACTTGCTGTTGAGTTATCTACTTCTGTAATTTTATTGTTAATCTTCTGAATTTCTGATTGCTATCTCTCTGTGGATTCTTTCAGCTTATTAAATTTTTCATTATGTTCTTGAATAACCTTTTTAATTTCTACAACTGCTCTGTGTGTTCCTTGGCTTGTTCTGCATATTGTCTGATCTCCTTCCTGATGTCTTGAAGGGTTCTGTATATTAATCTTTTGTATTCTGCATCTGTTAATTCCAGGAAGGTGCTTTCATCTAGAAGATCCCTTGATTATTTGTTTTGAGAGCTTGTTGAAGCGATCATGGTCTGTTTCTTTATGTGATTTGATATTGACTGTTGTCTCCGAGCCATCTATAAGTTATTGTATTAGTTTATTTTATGTTTGCTTACTGTATTGTAGCTTCTTGCTTTGTTTTGTTTTGATATGCCCAAATGGGTAGCTTGAGTGAGCTAGCTTGATTATTTTCACCTTTGAAGCTCTGACGTCATGTCACCAGCTGGCGAGAGCTGTTATCAGGTATATTAGTCTAGGAGTCCATTCAGTTTTCTTGTATGGATTCAGCTCAGGTGTCCAGGTAGCTGCTCATCAAGTGTGTGGTACAAGCTCTGTCCTACAGTCTCAGAGGGGCAGGGGTGATTGGTGTAGGTACTGGTATCTGGTTGCAGCAGGGGGTCACGCTCTGAACAAGGCAGGGGCTGACAACCGTCCCTTGAGTGTCTCTGAGAAAAGCACATCCCTCTTCCCTAGAGCATACAGGTGGGTGGGCTCTCCAGATGGACCATGGGCACCCTAAGTTTTTGGTTGTAAGGACTGGGAGATACCAGTTATCCTTGGATCCCTGTTGTGGGTGGCTGGGTGACCTGAGTGGAGCCACCAGTCCTTAGGCCCCTGATGTGGGTAGGTGAAAAAAAAAAAATTGAGGACCCTGTTTAATAGGGAAAGCAGTGTTAAACATCAAATACCCAGCTTTCCACCACATAACTGAAACAGTTATAGTCTGCCAACAAGGGCCTATTCTCCTGAAATAGGCCCACACAGGTCCATGCAGGGGGGAAAGGTACTCAAAGTCCATGGACTGTGTGCCTGGACAGGAGCCGCTTCTGTCCTGAGCTCCCCAGGTTAATGGATCTGGCAAATTATCTTTTCCCACAATTGCAGATTTATTCCTTTTCCAAGGCCGAGAGGATGGCTCCAGGCGCTCAACAGAGCTTGTTTTTTTTTTTTTTTTTTTGTCCTAGGCCCAGGGAAATCAACAGCCACCGAAGCTGGCTTGGGGGCGGGAGGGGGGTGCGGTTAAATATACCCAAGTACTTAGCTTTTGCCAAGAGTGTGCGTTCTTCTCTGGTTCTGGAGGTGTGAGGAGGCTGTGTGGCTGGCAGCTTCTTCCTGAGGAAGCTGCAGCCGAACACTAGTACCAGCCCACCGCCGCCACTCCGGGAATGGTGCCTGAGGGATCCTGCAATTCAGGCCCGGCAGCTCTTCTCCTTTTCTAAACATCTCTCACTCTCTTCCTGGCACTCAGCTCGTTTTCTAACTTTGCCTTTGGTGTTTGGGGCTCCTAGCTTGTCATAAATATAGTCATTTCACTTGTTTTTTGAGTCTTTGTTGTAAGAGGGTTCGCAGGAAGCGTCTGGCTCTTCTGCCATCTTGGGCCCCCCTCTCACCCACATTGTTTTTAAGTGGTTAAAAAAAACCCATTAACATCCAGTCAATTCTGACTCATAGTGACACTATAGGACAGAGTAGAACTGCTCCATAGAGTTTCCAAGGAGCACCTGCTGGATTCGAACTGTCAACCTTTTGGTTAGCAGCTGTAGCCCTTAACCACTATGCTGCCATCAGGGTTTCCTTTAGTCAGGTAGTGTACTGTTAATTAGCAAGCACAGATTGAAAGTGGAGTTGACATTTCACAGCTGATTTTGGGGTTTAGGATCTGTAATAGAGCTGAGTCTTGTTATGTAAATCTGTTACCAACTAACAACCTTCTGGAATTAGAATTTATGTTTCCACTAACTAGGAAAAACTGAATTAGTGTCTAGATGTAATTGAAATGGATATATGGGAGAAGCCTGTTGGTAGCCATTATTATGGTGACACATTATACAGTATTTCCCTGTTGTGGCGTTCAGTGGTTTTTCTTAGAGAGACTTCATCATAGATTTTTCTTATCTTGTGGTTGGTCGCAATGCTTATATGTCTATCTCTTTGTTCCCTCCGCTAAAAGTAAAGGTTAGGGGTTTTGGATGGACCTTTACGGTCAGGAGAGAATATTAGGGAAAAGTCTTGTTGACATTTATGATTCAGAGATAATAAGCTTTGGGGAGAGGAGTTTTTTATCCTTAGAGATGTGAAAGGGAAGGGAGTGAGCAGGACCAGGGATAGAGGGAATTACCACTTTCCCTGATGCCTGAATATTCCATGTTCTTCTGTACTGTTTGCCTTTGCCTCCACCTGGAATGCCTTTCTTCTTCCCTGCTTTTGTCCACCTACAAAAACACCAGAATAATCACAACAGACTTCATTGTTATAATTACAAAAGTAACACATGCCTGTTTAAAAACTTAAAAATAACGGAAGTATTTATAAACTGCAAGTCTGTTTTGTATCCTTTTCTGCTTGATCTCATTCTCTTGAGGCAACCACTTTGTAATATATCTCAGTGTATCACTTCTCTTTTATATGCATATGAATACCATATTTTTACACAAATAACATGTGCGATCTGTATATTTTTTTGCCAACTGTGCCCTCACCCCCAAGGTATTTTTGTAAATACACTATGCTAATATTTTTTTACTTGTTAGCATAGCATGTTTATGAAAATACCTTGAGTGGGGGACGACGTGGTTGACAAAAAAACTTAAAACGCATGAGTTATTTGTGTAAAAATGTGGTAGTTTTGTTCTTTTTTTAAAAACAAAAAACAAAATGTAACTATACCGTATCCATTGTTCTGTATGTCCTTTTTTCGTTTATTCTGGAGATCTTTCCAGTCAGAACTTAATATTCATCTAATTCTCTTTCAAGGCTCTGGAATATTTCATTGTCTGGATGTGCCATAATTTATTTTACTATTCCAACATTGACAGGCATTTAGATTGTTTATTTTTTTCTGTTACAAACATTACTGCAGAGGACATCCTTGTAAATATTTCTGTGCACGTGTAAATATTTTTGTAGATTAGATTTTTGTAAATGGAATTGTTAAAGGGCATACACATTTAAAATTCCAAAAGAATCTCAATTATCTTTTTAAAAGACTATGTTGTTGTTAGTTGCTGTTGAGACTATAGCTTCCCCTAGTAGTGCCGAGAATACACATAATTCCATATCCTTGCTGGATTGAATATTATCAGCCTTTTTACATTATTTGCCAATCTGTTGGGTGGAAAAAAAGCCCCAGATATCTCCCTTTTGTTTTTGTTTCGATTTTAATATTTGGTTATAAATGAGATTGATCATCTGTTGAAATTCTTTTCTGGGTTTTAATTATTCTTTAAGTTCCACCTTAAATTTATTTTCTCTGTGAGGTCTTCTCTAATTCCCACTCACCCCCTTCTCCTGTCCCATGTAGTTATTTTCTTCGTTCTCATAGATTTTGTGTATACCCTGTTGTTACCAGAAAAACAAACCCACTGCTGTTGAGTCAATTCCAACTCATAGCGACTGTGTAGGGCAGAGTAGAACTGCCCCCATAGGGTTTCCAAGGCTGTAAATCTTTATGGAAGCAGACTGCCACATCTTTCTCCTGCAGAACAGCTGGTGGGTTCGACGTGCTGACCTTTTGGTTAGCAGCTGAGTGCCACCAGGGTCCCTCCCTTCGTTGTTAGTGATTACCATAGTATGATTTACCTATCTGTATTATATATCAGGAGCCCTGGTGGTTCAGTGGTTAAGAGCTATGGCTGCTAACCAAAAGGTTGGCAATTCAAATCCACCAGCCATTCCTTGGAAACCCTGTAGGGTAGTTCTGTTTTGTCCTAAAGGGTCGCCATGAGTCAGAATTGACGTGATGGCAATGGGAAGAATTTTATACCAGACCATGAGCTCTTCTAGGGTTGTGACCATTTGACATTCATCTTTATGTCTCTTCCAAGTATGTGTTTAGGATGCTTTATTGAATGGTTAGTCTGGATTACTAATTGGGAGTCTACATATAAGGTTTGTTGCCCCCAGTTCTTTTTGCCTGTTTACTGGTAATGGTTCTAGTTCAGCCCTTTCATTTTACAAATGAGGAAACTAGGTCTGGAGGAAGATGGGGGAATGTCTTGTTTGGTTAATGAAATGTTTTTATTTCTTTATCTCACCCTACTTCTTCTCCTTAGTTGCCGTCAGGTTGATTCTGACTCATGGTGACCCCATGTGTGTAGAGAGTAGAACTGCTGTACAGGGTCTTCAAGGTTGTGAACTTTTAGTAGCAGATTGCCGGGCCTGTCTTCTGCGGTGCTTGTGGTGGATTCTAACTCCTGGTAGTAGAGCGCTTAACCGTTAGTAGTTGAGCACTTAACCATTTTTGCCGCCTGGGAACTCCTTCACACCCTAAGTGTTATGATAAATAGCAAAGCTCCAAACTAGGAGTTCCCTGTGGTCAAGGACAAATGTTGATTTTTACAATTTGAGATACATGGTGACCTATTCTCAGCTCTTACAGATTAAGTCTAATCACTGGGGCTTTTGTCTGCAGGCTTTAAGCCAACACAATTCATCCAAATTTCATTTGGCTCCTTCCAAAGAGGTCTGAGTCTTCTCACACACAGACACAGACTCCTTCCTAATTGTAGCCATTCCAGGCACTGACTGACTCCTGAGAAGTCTGATGTCTTTCTCCTCTACCAGAGAACTCTTAGAATCTGTCGTCTTGGCCACCTTGACATGAAATAATCTCACCAAACCTCATTTCATTGTTGTTTTTTCCTATCTTGAAGGCATTTCTTTTCACTCTTATTGTCCTACCCATTCGTCCCCTTCTTTTCAAACATTTCTTTTAGCCTTTTGGAGCCTCTCTCTCTTGTTTTAAAGTTAATATATTCACTTGCATTTTCAAATTCTTTGGCTGCTAATCGAAGGTCAGTTTGAATCCACCAGCTGCTCCGCGGTAACCTTATGGGGCAGTTCTACTCTGTCCTGTAGGATCACTGTGAGTTGAAATCAATGGCAATGGGTTACTAAATATTACTTTTATCCTTGCTTTAACTAAAACTTATCTTTCCCTTGAGGACAGTGCCTCTCTTATAGCCCTCTGTAGTGTAGCTTGTATCTTCTTTTAATTCTTACATATCTCAGAGTAGGAAGGGGGAGGTTTATTCTCACTTTGCACTGCAGCTTCCTATAAATATAAAACCTTTCAGTTAAAAGTCCTGCTGTTAGGTCTCATGTAGTTGGAGTATACATTTTCTGCCTTTCCTCATGGCTATCATGTATTGACCTTTCTTGGTCATGTCCTTTTGTTCATTGAAGGCATGGGCATCTGGCTCATAATCTTCCTTTCCCTACAAGGTAGTGCCATCGTTCCAGGTATTTATGTGAACAATCTGCCCAGTACCCTAGCCTCACGCTTTCCTAATTGTTTCATCTCTAGTGCAGCAGGCTTTACCTCAGGGCTTGGAACCAGCTCATTCCAGTTTAACCCCTTGCTGAGCATTTGCATTTCTACCTGAAGTATACTGAATCAGAATCTACATTTTAACAAGGTCCCCAGGTGATAAATAAAAATGTAGATTCTGGTTCGATATATCTGAGGTGGAGGTACATATTCTAAGCAGGGGAGTTGGAAGGGAAAGAACCTGTTTGAAGCCCTTCTTTGCCTTCATTCATTCATTCACTCCTAGGAAGCTTCGTCAATATCTGAAATCAACTTCACCTTTGATATCATAAATTTAAACATTCTGTTCCTGACATTAATCTCTTATCCTTTATTGTTGTTGTTGGTAGGTGCCCTCAAGTCAGTTCTGTATCATATTGACCCTGTGTACAGCAGAACAAAATGCTACTGGTTCCTGTGCCATCCTCATAGTTGTTGCTATGTTTGAACCCATTGTTGCAGCCACTGTGTCAACCCATCTCATTAATGGTCTTCCTTTACTTTGTTTGGAGGACCCTCTGCCAAGCATGATGTCCTTCTCAAGGGACTGGCCCCGTCTGATTAACATGTCCAAAGTAGGCGAGACGAAGTCTTGCCACCCTCCCTTTTAAGGAGCATACTGGCTGTATTATGGATCCAAGTAAACTGAAATCCTTGAAAACTTCAATATTTTCTCTGTTTATCTTGATGTTGCGTATTGGTCCAGTTGTGAGGATTTTTGTTTTCTTTATGTTGAGGTGTAATCCATGCTCTGAAGGCTGTGGTCTTTGATCGTCATCAGTAGGTGCTTCAAGTCCTCTTCACTTTCAGCAGGCAAGGTTGTGTCATCTGCTTATTGCAGGTTATTAATGAGTCTTCCTGTAATCCTGATGCCCCATTCTTCTTCTCAGATTATTTGCTCAGCATACAGACTGAATAAGTATGGTGAGAGGATACAACCCTGATGCACAACTTTCTTGACTTAAAGCCATGCAGTATCCCCTTGTTTTGTTCGAATAACTGCCTCTTTGTCTATATACAGGTTCCACATGAGCACAATTAAGTGTTCCGGAATTTCCATTCTTCGTAAAGTTATCCGTAATTTGTTATGATCCATGCAGTTGAATGCCTTTGCGTAGTCAGTAAAACACAGGGAAATATCTTTCAGGTATTCTCTGCTTTCAGCCAAGATCCGTCTGATGTCAGCAGTGATATCGCATGTTTAGTTTCCTCTTACGAATCTGGCTTGATTTTCTAGCCATTCCCTGTCCATGTACTGCTGTAACCATTTTTGAATTATCTTTGGCAAAATTTTATTTACATGTGAGATTAATGATAATTGTTTGATAATTTCCGTATTCTCTTGGATCGCCTTTCTTTGGAATGGGCACAAATATAGATCTCTTCCAGTCATTTGGCCAGGTAGCTGCCTTCCCAGTTTCTTTCACTAGATCTTGTTCATGCATGTTTTTGAGATCTTTAGTTCCTTGATGCCTCCTGCACCATTGCTTTCTTCACAAGCAGGCGTTGTATCCATTAAGAATCCATTGTTAATCACTTCCAACCTCTTCCCAGAATTCTCAGTTTCTTTGCCCAGTTGAATTTCCATCATATGCATCTGGCCAAACCTAGGTTCTGGATGTTTCCTTCTCTGTCCTATACAAAGGCTGTTTGTTGAGCTGTGATGGAGAAAAAAATCGTACAACCACCCACGGTAGTGTTAACTGTGAATGTCTGATCTCCAGTTCCTGCAAGAAGAGCTGCCAGGCTGCAGGGCAATTCTTTCATTCAGTACAGGGGCTATTTTAATCATTCTTTTTTCTTTCTTTAAATTTAAGAAACAAAGTATCCTGCACAGATGATCTTGCAACTTTATGAGAAAATAGAAACCATCAAAAGGAGATTGTTTAAATTTCCTATTACTTGACTCATCGGTTTACCTCATTTATACCATTTGTTTTGCCTCTGCTTCTGTTTGAGTAGATATGTCCATCATTCTGTCTGTCTGAAGCTGATTCTTCCCCTTTGGCCTGGATTTCCTTCTCTCCTTCGTGCCAGTTAACTCTCTCTGTCTTTAATTTCTCTTAATTCTGATTCTTTCTTGTTAAACATATTCAAATGTCTCACCTAAAACAAAACAAATTACAAAAATATACCTAGAAAGAAATTTCAGTTCTTTCTAGCATTTGCTCCTTCCCTCCTCAGCAAAACAAAAACAAACCCAAACCTGTCCTCTCTTTTACTGCCTCACTTTCTGTTCTCTCCGAAGTACACTATCATCTGCCTTCCCTACTCCCGTCATTAAAACAGCATGCTCCAAGATCATACTGACTTCCTTGCTGCCAAAACCATCAGCTTACTGAATGCTTAGAATTACTTGATACTTCTTAAAATGCCATCTTCTTCTGGCCTCTGTGCAGTACACCGAGTGCCCTGAGCATCTCTGGCTGGGTCTCCTCAGGATCCTTTGCTGTCTTCTCTTTGTCTGCTAGCACTTTAAATGGTAATGTTCCTTACTTTTTCTCTTTCTCTTTTTTAAAGCATTCTTTGCCCTCTTCTTGGGCTTGTATCTGGGTCCAGGACTTTTTCATTTTTATGTTGATGACTTCCATTTTTCCATCTGAAAGCTTGAACCTGAGCCTTAGGCCCACGTATCCAGCTACCTGTTCCGCATCTCCAGTTGGGTGTACCACAAACATCAGAAGATCAGCATGTCTAAAATGAAAATCTTTTTCTTCTTCTGCTCCCAAATCAACTTCATCTCCTGTGGTCTTATTCAGTGGTTGTTTCCGCTGTCCGTCTAGCTTGGATCAAGCCAGAGGTTTGGATATCTATCATCCTTTGGAAACCCTGGTGGCATAGTGTTAAGAGCTGCAGCTGCTAACCAAAAGGTCAGCAGTTCAGATCCACCAGACGCTTTTGGGAAACCCTATGGGGCAGTTCTTCTCTGTCGTATAGTGTTGCTGAGTCGGAATTGATTCAACAGCATTGGGTTTGGTTTTTTTGGTATCATCCTTTACCTCACATTCAGTTAGTCACCAGGTCCTTTGGAATATTACCTCCAAAAAATTACTCACTTTCTCCCATTCCACAGCTACTTTTTTACTTCAGGTGATCATCATCTCTTCAGTAGATTGTTATTCTCTTCCCTCATGTTCTTTGCCTTTAGCTTTTCTAGCTTCTTATCCATTTCCTACACTCCAGCCACACTACTTGTATAAAATGCAAATCTGATTGTGTTAGTCCTTAACTTAAAGTACTTAAATGACTGATTTCCCACTCATTCAGAAAAAAATTAAAAATGCTGCTTATTTCTCACATGATCTGACTTCTGCTGACTTCTTCATCCCTGTCTCTTGTCGCTTACTCCTGCTCTGCCCTCCACATTTCACCCATATTAAGTAACTTTCACTTGAAGCTGTACCATTTTTCTTCCCATCTCTAAGCTTTTTTTATATGCATATCCCACTGCTTAGAATAAACATTTCAACTCCCCAAATATTACTGATATGCTATATGTGGAAAAACTTCTACCTGGATGTATTTAGTTTCATTCTGAATGGGGAAGACAAAGGTATATTTACAGTGATATTTTCCAGAGACTGACCTAGTTATGTAATTATAATTGACAGTTGGTTAATAAAACTCAAAAGGGGATTTCCTTAAGTGTTCCAGTAGTGGTTGCTAATACAAACTCATAATTTTTGTTAGCATTTCTTTTGTGTAGATAAAATAGTTAATGGAAAGTGGTAATGTAAATGCTGGGCATAAAACTTATTTAAACCACAGAAAATAAATATTTTAAGTGATAAATACTTGAAACAAGCGTATTAAATAGAGGTTTTCATGTTATACTATTAAAGTTATAGGAGTCTTGGTGGCGCAGTGGTTAAGCCCCCAGCTGCTAACTGAAAGGTAAGAAACTCAAGCTCACCAGCTGCTCTGGCAGAGAAGGACGTGGCAGTCTGCTTGCATAAAGATTACAAACCCTGGAAACCCTGTAGGGCAGTCCTAGTCTGACCTGAAGGGCCGCTATGAGTTGGAATTGACTTGACGACAAGGGGTTTTAAAGGTATTGTCTATAAAAATCTTAGCAAGATACGTAGTTGTTACCAGGTACTATTCTGAAGTGCTTCTACTAATTTGTTTTATTTTCCCAGTGACATCAAAATAACACGTTCTTTAAAACTGTTCTGTACGTAGAAATATGTGTGAATTCAAATATGGTTTCAAACATTTCTAAAAATGAATGGCCTCTTCTGGTTAGAATAGAGTTTCCAACTTTCGCAAGCATAACCTGTTAAATGTGTCTGTATTAAAGTCATATTAAAGTGAAAAAGGGCATTGATGGTTCAGTGGTAGAATTCTTGCCTTTCGGGCAGGAGACCCAGGTTGGATTCCCAGCTAGTGTACCTCATGTGCAGCCACCACCTGTCTGTCAGTGGAGGCTTGTGTGTTGCTGTGATGCTGTACAGGTTTCAGTGGAGGGTCCAGATTAAGATAGACTAGGAGGAAAGGCCTGGCAATCTACTTCTGAAAATCAGCCGGTGAAAACCCTATGGATCAGAATAAAACCAAAAAGACCAAACCTGTTGCTGTCGAGTCAATTCTGATGCATAGTGGCCTGATAGGACAGTAGAACTGCCCCATAGGGTTTCCAAGGAGTACCTGGTGGATTCGAACTGCCCACCTTTTGGTTAGCAGCTGTAGCTCTTAACCACTATGCCACCAAGGGTTTCCATGGTCTGATCTTATTGAGCATTGGGTTGCCACGAGTTGGGCGCTGACTCAATGGTAGCTATCAACAACAGCAAAAAAGAAAGATGGGGGGAGGGAGGGAGGTAAAAAGGGAGGGAGGAGGGGAGAAATGAAGGAAGCTCCCTTTGTTAAGTCCTTCCCCAAGTTAAAAAAAAAAAAAAAATAACAGCAACCCCCCAGCCCCCCCCAAAAAAGCGATATTCCGTTGAAACAAATCAGAAGACCTAGTCATACTCTGATCTGTATGTATTTGTGTGTAAAAAATTGTAGAACCACCAGAAAGAGTGTTTTTTATATCCTGTTACAGTTGCTGTTGAGTTGATTCTGACTCATAGTGACCCTACAGGACAGGGTAGAACTGCTCCACCGGGTTTCCAAGGCTGTAAATCTTTACAGAAGCAGACTGCTACATCTTTCTTCTGCAAAGCAGCTGGTGGGCTCAAGCCTCTGACCTTTTGGTTAGCAGCTGAGCGCTTAACTAGTGCACCATCAGGGCTCTTGTTCTTTATATAGACAATTTAAAAATATTGTTGATCTGTATTATAGTGGTTCAAGTTATCAACTTATTGAAATATAGGTATTATTGAATAATCAACATACTGAAATACTTACTGTTTGGAATATAAACATGAAATTGTTCCTGTTGCATATGGAAACTTAAAATTTAAATTATCATGATGTATTATCAAAGCACGTAAACTACCTTAGTCGGAAACCTCCCCGGCTGGTATTTATTGTGAACATTTCTCATGGTAACACTTCATTCATAAAAGTAATTCCTGTTTAACAAAGGCAGTATAACATAGTGGTTAAGGGCTCAGGCTACAGAGTGGTGTTTGGGTTTGTGTGTAGCCTTTGCTGTATCGTCTTGTGAGTTACTTTAACCCTATTAGTTTCCTCTCATTAAAATGGGGAGGGTAATGGTTCTTCCTTTATGTAACCGTTAAGGTTAAATGAGGTAATCAAAAGCATGTAGTGATAGATACATAGAAAGTCTTCAAAAATACTGTTTTAATGCTAGCAAGCAGCTATCTAAGATGCATCAGTTGGTCTCAACCCACCTGGATCAAAGGAGAATGAAGAACACCAAGGACGCAAGGTGATTACGAGGCCAAGAGGCTGAAAGGGCCACATGAACCAGAGACTACATCATCCTGAGACCAGAAGAACTAGATGGTGCCCTGCCATAACCGATGACTGCCCTGACAGGGAACACAACAGAGAACTCCTGAGGGAGCAGGAGAGCAGTGGGATGCAGACCCCAAATTCTCATAAAAAGACCAGACTTAATGGTCTGACTGAGACTAGAAGGACCCCAGTGGTCATGGCCCCCAGACGTTCTGTTGGCCCAGGACAGGAACCATTCCCGAAGCCAACTCTTCAGACAGGGATTGGACTAGACAATGGGGTGGAGAGGGATGCTGGTAAGGAGTGAGCTTCTTGGATCTGGTGGACACTTGAGACTATGTTGGCATCTCCTGCCTGGAGGGGAGATGAGAGGGTGGAGAGGGTTAGAAGCTGGCGAAATGGACACGAAAAGAGAGAGTGGAGGGAGAGAGCAGGCCGTCTCATTAGAGGGAGAGTAACTGGGAGTGCGTAGCAAGGTGTATACAGGTTTTTGTGTGAGAGACTGACTTGATTTGTAAACTTTCACTTAAAAAAAAAAATTATTTTTAAAAAATGAAATAAAAATAAAGTAAAAAATTAAAAAATACTGTTTTAATAATAATTATTATCATTATTATAATATCTTCTTATACTAAAAAACAAAATGCCTGAAGTTATACAAATTTGTGAAATAGCTTGATGGGTGGTGTAAGTTTTGCCATTTGTAAAATGAGGACACATATAGCTGAGATTTGTTTCCCCTCTCATTCTGTAAACAGTTGTTCTTTTCATGATCTACCATGTTTTTTGCAATTTGGTGTTTCTTGTTGATGATTTTGCTGTTTAAAATGTCTCTCAAGTGTAGTGCTGACATGCTGTCTAGTGTTCCTAAGTACAGGAAGACTATGATGTGCTTTATAGAAAAAATAGGTATGTTAGATAAACTTTGTTCAGGCATGGGTTATTGTGCTTTTGCCCATGAGTCCAATGTTAATGAATCATATATATATGAAAAAAGATGTCTTCAAGCAGAAACACACATAAAATAAGCTTACGTATTGATCAGTTGATGAAAATATTGTGACCAGAGGCTCGCAGGAACCTAACCCTGTGTTTCCCCTAGGAGCAGTGGTTCAGTGTTTCAGAGTCTGTGGTGACTTTACAGAACATAACTACTATGAATAATGAGAATTGACTGGCAAAATCAGTGTTAAAACTTGGCTGTCTGAATTCTCAAGTGCAGTGCCTTCTCCAGCATGTTACAACTATCATTGCCTCTCCCCATTTGTTCACCTACCCAGCACATACATCTTTTCAAGTACCTGTGGAAAGACAACTTACTATTTGCATATTTTTAAAACATGGTCACAAATTATTTGACACTCTCTTCCAGTTTAGAGGTGGGAGGTCTGCATTCCCTCTCCTTATATCTAGGCCCATTTTTGTGACTGCTTTGACCAGCAGAGTATGGTGGAAGTGGTACTGTGTGGCTTTCAGGGTTAAGTCATAGAAGGGCACGCAGCTTGTGCCTTGTTCATATGAATACATGCTCCTGAGCCCTGAACTGCTGTTTTAAATTTAAGTTCCTATGAACAGAAGAAAAAAAATATTAGAACTATATTTGGACTGGGATTTGTGCCTTTTCCACTTAGGTTAAAATAAAGATAGTGACATTTCTATATGGCTTTGTAACTTTAATTTAGAGGTAATTAATGAAAAATAAACTGCAAAGGTCTCTAGGTGTGATTATTCTGTGTATTATTTAAATAAAGACTTACTAAATATATTTAACAGTAAGTTTAATAGTCAGACTTTTAAGCCATAGAATATTACTGAGCTTTATTATATACATCAATCTATATATATAAATTCAAAATTTTATTTCTTTCTGTTTATATTGTTTAACCCCAGAAGCTAATGCTTCTTTCCCTAGCTCTTTATACTGGAGAGGTAATTTTCTTAAAATAGAGGACATTTTTAGACATGTTTCAAATAATGTTTTAAAATGTTTATTAAATTATTTTTCTTTGTACATCATACATATTTTACTAAGTACCTCACTTAATCTTAATCTCTTCATATGGTGGCATGTCTTGAAGTTATTTTTAGGAAGTAGGGAAAAAAATCTCCAGATTGCAAAGCTATTAACACAGTTAAATTGAGTAACCCTCCTTTGGGTTATTTTTGGCTATATTAGAGTATTTGAAAATTATTTTGTTTCATCTCAGACTGCTCCTATTAAGTAAATGAGCCATTTATTAGTTGTATAGTACCTAGAATAATTTTGTAAAGTGCTTAATATATAGTAAATGTGCACTGAATCGTAGCTTTATTGAAATATAATTGACATAAAAATTGTACATATTTAAAATATGCAATTTGATAAATGCCGATATATGTGTACACATGTGAAAACATCACCATGATGAACGTAGTGAACAGATCCATTACACTCTTAAAGTTTCCTCTTGCACCTTTATATTCCCTTCCTCCCATCTCTTCCCAACCCCGTTTCCCCCAGTTTTGGGTCTTCAAGTGAGCATAGGTCTGTTTTCTGTCACTATAGATTAGATTGTATTTTATAGAGCATATGTAAATGGAAGTATACTGTATGTAGTTTTTTTCTTACATCTCTTAACATAATTATTTTATGCTACATCCATTTTTTGCATTATCAGTAATTCATTCCTTTTTATTATCAAGTTATATCCCATTGTAAGGAGATACTAGAATTTGTTTATCCATTGAGCTGTTGACTGACATTTATTTCCAGCTTTTAGCTATCACAAATCTGCTGTGAACATTCTTGTACAAGCCTTTGTATGGATGTTGCTTTCGTATCTTTTGGGTAAAGTAACGACTGAGTCTTATGGTAGGTATATGTTTAACTAAGAAACTGCCAAATGGTTTTTCAAAATAATTGTAACATTGTCTATTCCCACCAGCAGCGCATTCTGTTTCCAGTTACTACACAGGCGTGCCCATAGTTATAGTCAGTCTTTTCAGTTTTCGTCATTCTAAGAGGCACGTAAGGTCCTTGGGTGACACAAGTGGCTTGTGATCAGTATCAGCCTAAAGGCTGGCAGTTTGAATCTACCCAGCGGCTCCAGGGAAGAAAGGTTTGGCAAACTGGTTTCCTAAAGACTGTAGCCAAGAAAACCCTGTGGAGCAGTTTTACTCTGTAGTACACGGGTCTCCAAGAGTAGGAATTGACTTGATGACAATGGTTTGGGTTTAATAGGTATGTTTTTAATGATGTTTCATTGTGGTTTTAATTGCATTGCTCTAACAAAAAATAATGTTGAACATCTTTTCATGTGATATTTTGGCCATCCGTCTTTTTTGGTTAAATGTCTGTTCACATCTTTAGCTCATTTTTTAAAAATTGGATTTTTTTTTATTATTGAGTGTTGTTAACTTTATTCTGGATACAAGTTCTTTATCAGGTAAGTGATTTGCAAATATATTGTCCCCATCTGTGTCATTTGTCTTTCATTCTCTTAACCTCCTGTCATATTTCCCTACTCCCTGGGTTACTTAGTGGAGCCCTGGTGGCACAGTGGTTAAGCATTTGGCTGCTAGCCAAAAAAGGTTGGCAGTTTGAATTTACCAGCTGTTCCTTGGAAACCGTATCGGGCAGTTTTGCTCTGTCCTATATAGTGTCACTATGTGTCGGAATCGACTTGATGGCAATGGGGTTTTGGTTTGGGTTACTAGGTAATTTTTTATTGGTTTTCAGATGTTGCTAATTTTACCTTGTTGGTTGCTAGATATTTTTGTAATATTACAAATGGTCTTGAACTTTATTCTAGGATGTAGTTAAGTTCTTGAAATAGTTTGATCGTTTTGTGTCAATCTTTGTTAGGCAGGAAAAAAACAGCTAATTTTTCTGTGCTACTGAGGCCAGCTCATTTGAGTAGTGTACCTTAAGCCCCATGGATTATAACGTTTTCCACTCTGGCTAGTATTTATGGCAGGAACTATTCTTGACCCTCTGTCAGCTCCAGGGATTAGTCTCTCTGATCCTTTCCAGTGGTTTTTTTCCCCCCTGGCTTCAAGAAATCTCAGATACATGCTGTGGTCAGTACTCAGCTGAAGACTAAGGGGACCTTCTGCACATTTTCCAGGCTTCTCTCTGTGCAGCTCTTCCCTCTGGTACGCTGCCTTGTAACTGCCTAAGTCTCCCGGAGTTCCAGCTCTTGTCGTCTCAATCCAGTGAGACTGCTAGGCTCTGCCTAGATTTCCCCTCCAGGCTTGGTCACCTGGAAACTGTCTCCAGGTGGTAAGCTGCAACCATTTTAGGGCTTTGTTTCTTTTTCCGTTTAGGGATCACTGCCTTTTGTTGACTAATATCCAAAAAAATATCCAATGTCTTGAAAATCCTTGTTTCACCTTTTTTTCCTGTTTATTATTTGTTTCAGGTAGGGGTGTAGTAGGTGGTTAAATTCAGTTCCTCTTATACCATTTTGACTGAAAGTGGAAGTTGTAGATATTTTAATTGAAATAACTCATTAAAGCTGTCATTTATGTAAAGTGCTTATCACAGTGCTGGCACATGGCAGACAATATGTTTGTGTTGTTTCCATCTTTATTGCATTATCTTATCAAAGGACCTAATGTGGTGTCTTCCTTAAGTTCAAATGTTAATTTAATATAAGCTTTTTATATTATGAATTAATATAGTTCAGCTAATTGCAATTGCCCAGTGAAATAGTGTTATTGAAGGAACCTGGTAATGGTAAAGAATATCAGCGAAGTAGGTACCCACATTATAACAGAGAGTGCTTCCTAGTGGCGCAAATATCTAATATCATCTACTTCTGTACTAGGAGAACTCCAGTTTTTAGTTGGGTTTAGGCTGAATAGAATAAAAGCTACGTTTGTAAACATTTTTTTGTGGGTATGATTGGCCATGTGAGTAAGCTGTGGCCTAAAGAATATCAACGCAGGATTTGGTTGAACACCTTCAAGGAAGAGCTCTCACAGGGAGTGCATAGATCCTTTCCTTGCACAGGTGGTGCACATGGTTAATGTGCTTGGCTGCTATTCAAAGGTTGGAAGCTGGAGTCCACCCAGAGGTGACTCAGAAGAAAGTCTTGGCAATCTACTGAAAAATCAGCTGTTGAAAACCCTGTGGAGCGCATTTCCACTCTGACACCCATGGGGTCGCCATGAGTTGGACTTCCTGGCAACTGATTTTTTTTTTTTTTTATAATAACTTTTATTAAGCTTCAAGTGAACGTTTACAAATCCAATCAGTCTGTCACATATAAGTTTACATACATCTCACTCCCTACTCCCACTTGCTCTCCCCGTCTTGAGTCAGCCCTTTCAGTCTCTCCTTTCTTGACAATTTTGCCGGCTTCCCTCTCTCTCTATCCTCCCATCCCCCCTCCAGACAAGAGTTGCCAACACAATCTCAAGTGTCCACCTGATATAATTAGCTCACTCTTCATCAGCATCTCTCTCCCATCCGCTGACCAGTCCCTTTCATTTCTGATGAGTTGTCTTCAGGGATGGTTCCTGTCCTGTGTCAACTGAAGGTCTGGGGAGCATGGCCGCCGGGATTCCTCCAGTCTCAGTCAGACCATTAAGTTTGGTCTTCTTATGAGAATTTGGGGTCTGCATCCCACTGATCTCCTGCTCCCTCAGGGGTCCTCTGCTGAGCTCCCTGTCAGGGCAGTCATCAATTGTGGCCGGGCACCAACTAGTTCTTCTGGTCTCAGAATGATGTAGGTCTCTGGTTCATGCGGCCCTTTCTGTCTCTTGGGCTCTTAGTTGTCATGTGGGCTTGGTGTTCTTCATTTTTCTTTGCTCCAGGTGGGTTGAGACCAATTGCTGCATCTTAGATGGCTGCTTGTTAGCATTTAAGACCCCAGACGCCACATTTCAAAGTGGGATGCAGAATGATTTCATAATAGAATTATTTTGCCAATTGACTTAGAAGTCCCTGCAAACCATGCTCCCCAGACCCCCGCGCTTGCTCCGCTGACCTTTGAAGCATTCATTTTATCCCGGAAACTTCTTTGCTTTTGGTCCAGTCCAGTTGAGCTGACCTTCCATGTATTGAGTGTTGTCTTTCCCTTCACCTAAAGCAGTTCTTATCTACTGATTAATCAATAAAAAAACCCTCTCCCACCCTCCTTCCCTCCCCCCCTCGTAACCACAAAAGTATGTGTTCTTCTCAGGTTTACTGTTTCTCAAGATCTTATAATAGTGGTCTTATACAATATTTGTCCTTTTGCCTCTGACTAATTTCGCTCAGCATAATGCCTTCCAGGTTCCTCCATGTTATGAAATGTTTCAGAGATTCGTCACTGTTCTTTATCGATGCGTAGTATTCCATTGTGTGAATATACCACAATTTATTTACCCATTCATCCGTTGATGGACACCTTGGTTGCTTCCAACTTTTTGCTATTGTAAACAGAGCTGCAATAAACATGGGTGTGCATGTATCTGTTTGTATGAAGGCTCTTGTATCTCTAGGGTATATTCCTAGGAGTGGGATTTCTGGGTTGTATGGTAGTTCTATTTCTAACTGTTTAAGATAACGCCAGATAGATTTCCAAAGTGGTTGTACCATTTTACATTCCCACCAGCAGTGTATGAGAGTTCCAATCTCTCCGCAGCCTCTCCAACATTTATTATTTTGTGTTTTTTGGATTAATGCCAGCCTTGCTGGTGTGAGATGGAATCTCATCGTAGTTTTAATTTGCACTTCTCTAATGGCTAATGATCGAGAGCATTTTCTCATGTATCTGTTGGCTGCCTGAATATCTTCTTTAGAGAAATGTGTGTTCATATCCTTTGCCCACTTCTTGATTGGGTTGTTTGTCTTTTTGTGGTTGAGTTTTGACAGAATCATGTAGATTTTAGAGATCAGGCGCTGGTCGGAGATGTCATAGCTGAAAATTCTTTCCCAATCTGTAGGTGGTCTTTTTACTCTTTTGGTGAAGTCTTTAGATGAGCATAGGTGTTTGATTTTTAGGAGCTCCCAGTTATCGGGTTTCTCTTCATCATTTTTGGTAATGTTTTGTATTCTGTTTATACCTTGTATTAGGGCTCCTAGGGTTGTCCCAATTTTTTCTTCCATGATCTTTATCGTTTTAGTCTTTATGTTTAGGTCTTTGATCCACTTGGAGTTAGTTTTTGTGCATGGTGTGAGGTATGGGTCCTGTTTCATTTTTTTGCAAATGGATATCCAGTTATGCCAGCACCATTTGTTAAAAAGGCTGTCTTTTCCCCAGTTAATTGACACTGGTCCTTTGTGAAATATCAGCTGCTCATACGTGGATGGATCTATGTCTGGGTTCTCAATTCTGTTCCATTGGTCTATGTGTCTGTTGTTGTACCAATACCAGGCTGTTTTGACTACTGTGGCTGTATAATAGGTTCTGAAGTCAGGTAAGGTGAGGCCTCCCACTTTATTCTTCTTTTTCAGTAGTGCTTTGCTTCTCCGGGGCTTCTTTCCCTTCCATATGAAATTGGTGATTTGTTTCTCTATCCCCTTAAAATATGACATTGGAATTTGGATCGGAAGTGCGTTAAATGTATAGATGGCTTTTGGTAGAATAGACATTTTTCCTATGTTAAGTCTTCCTATCCATGAGCAAGGTATGTTTTTCCACTTAAGTATGTCCTTTTGAATTTCTTGTAGTAGAGCTTTGTAGTTTTCTTTGTATAGGTCTTTTACATCCTTGGTAAGATTTATTCCTAAGTATCTTATCTTCTTGGGGGCTACTGTGAATGGTATTGATTTGGTTATTTCCTCTTCGGTGTTCTTTTTGTTGATGTAGAGGAATCCAAGTGATTTTTGTATGTTTATTTTATAACCTGAGACTCTGCCAAACTCTTCTATTAGTTTCAGTAGTTTTCTGGAGGATTCCTTAGGGTTTTCTGCGTATATAATCATGTCATCTGCAAATAGTGATAACTTTACTTCTTCCTTGCCAATCCGGATACCTTTTATTTCTTTGTCTAGCCTGATTGCCCTGGCTAAGACTTCCAACACGATGTTGAATAAGAGTGGTGATAAAGGGTATCCTTGTCTGGTTCCCGTTCTCAAGGGAAATGCTTTCAGGTTCTCTCCATTTAGAGTGATATTGGCTGTTGGCTTTGCATAGATGCCCTTTATTATGTTGAGGAATTTTCCTTCAATTCCTATTTTGGTAAGAGTTTTTATCATGAATGGGTGTTGGACTTTGTCAAATGCCTTTTCTGCATCAATTGATAAGATCATGTGGTTTTTGTCTTTTGTTTTATTTATGTGATGGATTACATTAATGGTTTTTCTGATATTAAACCAGCCTTGCATACCTGGTATAAATCCCACTTGATCAGGGTGAATTATTTTTTTGATGTGTCGTTGGATTCTATTGGCTAGAATTTTGTTGAGGATTTTTGCATCAATGTTCATGAGGGATATAGGTCTATAATTTTCTTTTTTTGTAATGTCTTTACCTGGTTTTGGTATCAGGGAGATGGTGGCTTCATAGAATGAGTTGGGTAGTATTCCGTCATTTTCTATGCTTTGGAATACCTTTAGTAGTAGTGGTGTTAACTCTTCTCTGAAAATTTGGTAGAACTCTGCAGTGAAGCCGTCTGGGCCAGGACTTTTTTTTGTTGGGAGTTTTTTGATTACCGTTTCAATCTCTTTTTTTGTTATGGGTCTATTTAGTTGTTCTACTTCTGAATGTGTTAGTTTAGGTAGGTAGTGTTTTTCGAGGAATTCATCCATTTCTTCTAGGTTTTCAAATTTGTTAGAGTACAATTTTTCATAATAATCTGAAATGATTCTTTTAATTTCATTTGGTTCTGTTGTGATGTGGTCCTTCTCATTTCTTATTCGGGTTATTTGTTTCCTTTCCTGTATTTCTTTAGTCAGTCTAGCCAATGGTTTATCAATTTTGTTAATTTTTTCAAAGAACCAGCTTTTGGCTTTGTTAATTCTTTCGATTGTTTTTCTGTTCTCTAATTCATTTAGTTCAGCTCTAATTTTTATTATTTGTTTTCTTCTGGAGCCTGATGGATTCTTTTGTTGCTCACTTTCTATTTGTTCAAGTTGTAGGGACAGTTCTCTGATTTTGGCTCTTTCTTCTTTTTGTATGTGTGCATTTATTGATATAAATTGGCCTCTGAGCACTGCTTTTGCTGTGTCCCAGAGGTTTTGATAGGAAGTATTTTCATTCTCGTTGCTTTCTATGAATTTCCTTATTCCCTCCTTGATGTCTTCTATAACCCAGTCTTTTTTCAGGAGGGTATTGTTCATTTTCCAAGTATTTGATTTCTTTTCCCTAGTTTTTCTGTTATTGATCTCTAGTTTTATTGCCTTGTGGTCTGAGAAGATGCTCTGTAATATTTCGATGTTTTGGACTCTGCAAAGGTTTGTTTTATGACCTAATATGTGGTCTATTCTAGAGAATGTTCCATGTGCGCTGGAAAAAAAAGTATATTTTGCAGCAGTTGGGTGGAGAGTTCTGTATAAGTCAATGAGGTCAAGTTGGTTGATTGTTGTAATTAGATCTTCCGTGTCTCTGTTTAGCTTCTTACTGGATGTCCTGTCCTTCTCCGAAAGTGGTGTGTTGAAGTCTCCTACTATAATTGTGGAGGTATCTATCTCGCTTTTCAGTTCTGTTAAAATTTGATTTATGTATCTTGCAGCCCTGTCATTGGGTGCGTAAATATTTAATATGGTTATGTCTTCCTGATCAATTGTCCCTTTTATCATTATATAGTGTCCTTCTTTATCCTTTGTGGTGGATTTAAGTCTAAAGTCTATTTTGTCAGAAATTAATATTGCTACTCCTCTTTTTTTTTGCTTATTGTTTGCTTGATATACTTTTTTCCATCCTTTGAGTTTTAGTTTGTTTGTGTCTCTAAGTCTAAGGTGTGTCTCTTGTAGGCAGCATATAGATGGATCGTGTTTCTTTATCCAGTCTGTGACTCTCTGTCTCTTTATTGGTGCATTTAGTCCATTTACATTCAGGGTAATTATAGATAAATAAGTTTTTAGTGCTGTCATTTTGATGCCTTTTTATGTGTGTTGTTGACAATTTCATTTTTCCACACACTTTTTTGTGCTGAGGCGTTTTTCTTAGTAAATTGTGAGATCCTCATTTTCATAGTGTTTGACTTTATGTTAGTTGAGTCGTTACGTTTTTCTTGGTTTTTGTCTTGAGTTATAGAGTTGTTATGCCTTTTTGTGGTTACCTCATTATATACCCCTATTTTTCTAAGTAAAAACCTAACTTGTATTGTTCTATATCGCCTTGTATCACTCTCCACATGGCAGTTCAATGCCTCCTGTATTTAGTCCCTCTTTTTGATTATTGTGGTCTTTTACCTATTGACTTCCATAATTCCCTGTTATGTGTATTTTTTTTTTTTAATTAATCTTAATTTGTTTGTTTTTGTGATTTCCCTATTTGAGTTGATATCAGGACGTTCTGTTTTGTGACCTTGTGTTGTGCTGATATCTGATATTATTGGTTCTCTGACCAAACAATATCCTTTAGTATTTCTTGTAGCTTTGGTTTGGTTTTTGCAAATTCTCTAAACTTGTGTTTGTCTGTAAATATCTTAATTTCGCCTTCATATTTCAGAGAGAGTTTTGCTGGATATATGATCCTTGGTTGGCAGTTTTTCTCCTTCAGTGTTCTGTATATGTCGTCCCATTCCCTTCTTGCCTGCATGGTTTCTGCTGAGTAGTCAGAACATATTCTTATTGATTCTCCCTTGAAGGAAACCTTTCTTTTCTCCCTGGCTGCTTTTAAAATTTTCTGTTTATCTTTGGTTTTGGTGAGTTTGATGATAATATGTCTTGGTGTTTTTGTTTTTGGATCAATCTTAAATGGGGTTCGATGAGCATCTTGGATAGATATCCTTTCGTCTTTCATGATGTCAGGGAAGTTTTCTGTCAGAAGTTCTTCAACTATTTTCTCTGTGTTTTCTGTCCCCCCTCCCTGTTCTGGGACTCCAATCACCCGCAGGTTATCCTTCTTGATAGAGTCCCACATAATTCTTAGGGTTTCTTCATTTTTTTTAATTCTTTTATCTGATTTTTTTTCAGCTATGTTGGTGTTGATTCCCTGGTCCTCCAGATGTCCCAGTCTGCATTCTAATTGCTCGAGTCTGCTCCTCTGACTTCCTAGTGTGTTGTCTAATTCTGTTATTTTATTGTTAATCTTTTGGATTTCTACATGTTGTCTCTCTATGGATTCTTGCAACTTATTAATTTTTCCAGTATGTTCTTGAATAATCTTTTTGAGTTCTTCAACAGTTTTATCAGTGTGTTCCTTGGCTTTTTCTGCAGATATCCTAATTTCATTTGTGATATCATTAAGCATTCTGTAAATTAGTTTTTTATATTCTGTATCTGATAATTCCAAAATTGTATCTTCATTTGGGAAAGATTTTGATTCTTTTGTTTGGGGGGTTGGAGAAGCTGTCACGGTCTGCTTCTTTAAGTGGTTTGATATGGATTGTTGTCTCCGAGCCATCACTGGGAAACTAGTTTTTCCAGAAAATCCGCTAAAAAAAAACTGCAGTCAGATCCCTATCAGAGTTCTCCCTCTGGCTCAGGCTATTGAGATGTTAATGAAGCCGCCTGGGGAGGGTGGGGGAGGGAACAGACAGATAGGAGAGTAGCACCTCAGAATATAGCCAGAGTTGCTTGTCTTGCTTGGAATGACTGTTATATCTGAGATTCCCGCGGGCGCGTCGCCTATGTGTGCTGGCTGTGTGGAGATTGCCCCTGGGGGGTCTGGCCCGCTGGAGTCACGGTCAGATCCTCCGCTTCCAGCCACACGCCCAGCGTCAAGGCTCCCCTACTGGGACGGTGCACTCTCAACTCCAAAATCAGTCGCTGCCTCCCGGGGACTTCTCGTCCCTCCAGCCGCGTGGCCGTGCCGCCCCCGTGAACCAGGTGGGCCCCCTCCCGGGGTTAGTTCAGATGGGTGGAGTAGCTCCCCGTGCTTGTGCCGCGACCAAGTGTCCCGGCTGGAACGCTGTTCTCCCCACTCCAATACCAGTCGCTGCCTCCCGGGGACTTCTCCTACCGGCTGCGTCCCACGCCGCCCGCGCGACCCGGCTGGTCCCCTTCCCGGGGTTAGTTCAGGGGGTGGAGCAACTCTCCGTGTTTATGGCGTACCTGCGAGCAGTCCAAATCCCTGCGGGACGGTTCCCCAGCTCGGATGCTGCTCTTTCTGCTCCAAGATCAGTCACTGCCTCCCGGGGACTTCTCCTACCGGCTGCGTCCCACGCCGCCCGTGGAACCGGCTGGTCCCCCTCCCGGGGTTAGTTCAGGGGGGTGGAGCAGGTCTCTGTCCTTGTGCCGTACCTGACTGGTACGCTGGCTCCAGGCTCTGGAAACTATCGCTGCTTCCCCGTATTAGTTCGTTCTCCGTCTCTAAATCCGTGTTTGTTGTTCAGAGTTCGTAGATTGTTATGTATGTGATCGATTCACTTGTTTTTCCGTGTCTTTGTTGTAAGAGGGATCCGAGGTAACGTCTGCCTAGTCCGCCATCTTGGCTCCGCCCCCGCAACTGATTTTTTGCGTGTTACTTTTTAGTGTTGAGTTAAATGCAGATGTAATGGCTGTGTTGGTGCTTGGTATCCTGTATCATGAGTTGAAAGCAGTGTATTCAGGTTGACAGTAACACAGCGGAGAGGCCTGGGTCCCTGATGATCATTGTAGCTTCTACATCGACTGCTAGCTGTTGTGGTTGTCTATCACTTGCAGCTGAACCTAATTCAAACTGATAAGATACTTAAAAGCTACCATCATTTCTTTTGTATTGCCAAGGAAATAAGGTGTTCAGAGTTTTTTAAATAGCTTTTTAAAATCAATATTTATTGTTACCCTGAATAGAGTTCTTTTTATGTATGTGCCTGGTGTTTTATAGACATCGTTTCTTTTTTTTTTTACGTAACAGTCCTGCACAGTTGTATTAACTCTTGTTTTACTGATGTGGTTGAGGCTTAGAAAAGTTACGTAACTTGGTAATAGTGGCAGAGTTGATACTCTATTTCAAGTCTGTCTGACTCCAAAGCACATTTTTTTTTTTTAACTAAGCTGTGCCTTTTTGTTGCTGTTGTTAGGTGCTGTCAAGTTGATTTTCCACTTATAGTGACCCCGTGTGACAGAATGGAACTGCCAGGTCTTTGTCCTGTGGAGCCACTAGGTGGATTCAAACCACCAACCTTTCGGTTAATAGCCAAGCACTTAACCTTTGCACCATAAGGGATTCTTTGTTTTAAATCTTTATTTCCAAGAGATTTCTTTAGTAAATGAATTGCTTTATTTAGGCTGTGCCCTGTACAAGTAACTAAATTCATTCTTGCAGGCCACTTCTTTTCTTTATTAATTTATAAGTTATATCTTTTATGAATTTGGTTAGTGCATGTTATTTCTCTGGTTCCTTATGAGAAGTTAGAAAATTTTTCTGAATTTGCAAACTTGAAAACCACCATTAACCCTAGACTAGGTGGTAATTGAGCCTTAAAGTACACACCATTGATGAGGGTTAGTCTGAAGAAGCCCTCAAACTGGCCTTTGCTTTAAGTCTTTTAACTCTTCTGCTGTCCCTCATCAGTTAAATGTTTCGCTTTTCATCTGGTTAGCTTTAAATTACTGCACTTAGAATCTGAGAAAAACAGCTTTACTCTTCCAGCCTATTCTAAATCTCTTAATTCATTGAGAAATTTTGATGCAGTTTTGGTTTTCATTCTTACTATTTTGTTTTAACTCACGCCATTTATTGTTCTGGAATGATATATTAGCAACATCCTAGGAGCCCAAGAGTGCCAAGAGTTACTTAAAATACATGGTCATATAAAACGTTTACTTAAAGAAATTTAATTTTTTAAATCTATTATGGCAAAATATTTTTAAAGCCTGAGTATTCCAGAACCTGTTTTACCTGTTAAGTGAGATGTGAGGACTGATTACATACCTGAAAGAGAAATTCACTAGTAGAAGAGACAGATGCCAGAACTATAGAGAATAAGTCCTTGTTTGTGTAACCTTTTGCTTTGTTGAGTCTTTCCTTCTTTGGAGTACAGGAAATTAAATACTATGGAAGAATATTTCATTCTCAGCTGTTCACATGTTCCTTATGCTATAGAATTTAACACTGCCATTATTATTACTTCCTAAATGTGTCATGTTTTTTTCTATTTAGAAAATGACAAAGGCTGGATGTAAATTTAGCATGGAAAAAAGTTTAATTTTGATAATATTTTATATAAAAATGTTACACAAATTCTGAATTTTCTTGGGCTCTAACACCTATCCATTCTATGTTTAACTTTTTGTGGAACCACCAAACTGTTCTCCACAGTGCCTGCACCATTTTACATTCCCACCAGCAGTTTATGAGGGTTCCACTTTTTCTACATCCTTGCCAACACATTTTGTTTTTCTTTTCTTCTTCTTTTTTTTAAATACCTATTCCATTAGCTGTGAAGTGGTATCTTATGTTGAACATCTTCTCACGTGCTTATTGGCCATTTATATATCTTCTATAAAGAAACGTCTGTTCAAGTCCCTTGTCCATTTTTTTTCCTTTTCTTAAAATTGTGCTTTAGATGAAGTTTTACAGAGCAAATTATTTTCTCATTAAACAATTAATACACATATTGTTTTATGACATTGGTTGCCAACCCCACCACCTTGCCCATTTTTAAATTGGATTATTTGTGTTTTTATTGTTGTGCTGTAGGAGTTCTTTATATATCCTGGCGGTTGAGCCCTTATCAGATATATGATTTGCAGAGCTTTTCTGCCATTTTGTGTCTTTTCACTTTCTTGATAATATTCTTCGATGCACAAAAGCTTTTAATTTTGATGAAGTTCAATTTATTTATTTATTTTTTATTGCTTGTGTTTTTGGTGTCTTATCTAAGAATCCTTTGCAAAATCCAAGGTTATGAAGATTTGAGTTAATATTTGTATGTGGTGTGAGGTAGACATCCAAATTTAGTTTTTGACTGTGGAAATCTAGTTGTCCCAGCATTACATGTTGAAGAAGCTATTTTTTTCCTCATTGGATGGACTTGATACCCTACCAGTCTGTATTTTAATGAAAGTTTTCTCGCTATATGATGAGGAAAAGTTCAAAATTCTTTACATAGTATTGCCTGGTTAGCAGACAAACAGGACCTTGCTCTTTGTGAAATAGTTTGCCAGAAAAAATTATGACTGTCTTTTTGAGAGTTTACTAGATTCAGGATTATAAGAGTAATAGACGGTTATTATAGAAAACTGGAAAATGTAAAAAGAATTAAAAAAAAAAAACAAACTTATTTTATGACCACTCAGAGATACTCTTAGTGTTTTGGGGTGTGTGTGTGTGTATGTATATATATATATATTTATTGCTGTTTTTCTTCATAATTTAATTTTTTAAATCTCTGAGAATGTATCTCGTGTTCAATTTTGTCTCCATTTTGTTTCCTTTAACATTGTAGCATAAACATTTCCCTATGATATTGTTCATTAAAAATTAAAAAAAAGCACAATATTGAATTAAGTGTTTATGTTTATTTATATTTACATATAATACATATATATGTATATAATTTTCTTAACTGTTACCCTGTAATTGAACATTGTGTTTTGTGTAATGATGCTTTTCACTTTGTAACATTGATTACAAGGGTAATTTTTTAAGTTGACTGCAGTTCTGGTGACAAAATTTTTGCCTTTATTAGACTTATTTGTTTTAAGTGTATATCTCCTACTAAATAAGGTAAAAGCCACTTGAGTGCAAGGATCAGGTTTTAATTATCAGTCTTAGATCCTTTTTTTTGACAAAGAGAACAGAATATAAATAAAGTTATTTTAGTTGTATTTATATTTCTAATGTACACCACCGTGCCTAGCATATACATAATCATTAAATTCAACAGACCGAGTTTAGATTGTCAGATTACCCATTATTATAGGTTTCTCCCTGCGGATGAAAATATACATGAAATATAAATAGAGGAATATTTCCGTTTTTTAATATGTTCCGTCCCTTTAAGGAATGTAGGCTTATTTGCAATGTATGTCCCCTCTCCCTTTTTTTGTAGCTGTTTTCGTGGGAGAATGTTTTTGGATATGTCAGTGAAGGATATGAATAATTTTTCAAGGACATCCATATTTAAGCAGCATATTTGCCTGGTTTATCACATGCCACAATATGGTTTAGCTATTTGAAGAATATCTTTAGTGGCAAACACACAACAGTGAATCATGTGTGCTGGGATGCTGGCCAAATTTAATTATGATACGGCTTTGTAGCTTTTATAGGTATATTTCAACAGCGTTCAAATATAAGGAAATATGAAAAACAAAATTCATGCTATGTATAGTTTGTCTTTTGTTTTCTAAACTTACTGGATTTGATGGTGTGTAAAATGGTGAGAATATTCATGTGAATATAGCATACTGTATATTAGAAATTGTAATACATTGGTACCAGCAAATGTGCTTGCAGATGAAGCTCTAAACCATTCATATGGTATTTTAAGTGCATTTAACAGGACTGTGTTTTAGTGAATTTTAGTAACTAAAAAGCCTGTATATGAAAAGTCTGATTCAGTTCCTTTGTAGAACACGTAGACCAAGCATATATATTAATGAAAACTGATATAAAGGGAACAGGAAACTGAAAAACATTTGTAGTAATATTTTATTTGCTACATGGGTCTCTGAGTAGAGCCTTGTTATTGTGAAATGCAAATGAATAATTTTTTCTGGTCAATCTTCAGATCCTAATATACTTTATTCATTCAGCAATATACACGGTTCATATTTCTATATTAGTACATTTAAATCTAATTCTTTTTAATAGCTCTAGCGTATTTCATTGCTTGCATGTATTATAAATCATCATTCCCCTACTAAAGGACTTCTCAGTCATTTTTATTATTAACATCTGGATAGCAAAGATATCCTTATATATGTATATTTATATATTTATGTGGGTTGTAGGAAAAATACTACAATTTATTTTAAGCTGTTTCCCACATTTTTTCAATTAGTGTTACATATTTTGTACAGTAAGAAAAAAATAAAAGTATACACTTACAAAGAAAAACCATGCATAGTTACTTAAGTATTTGAGGGAAAAATTGAAGTCATTTTCTTACTTTATGACCTACACTGAAATAAACTCCAAATAGCTAAATGTTATAAAGGTAAAATTAGAAATCATGAACAAAAAATCCATAGGAATTCTATCCTGGTATGAAAGCGGTCATAAGAAAAAATGGTAGTTTTATTTGCTGAACGTGACATAAGACTAAAAGAGAAAGAAAGTTAAAAGGAAGAAAACAAAATCAGAAAAACCATATGACCCAACAGGTAGACAATCCGTTAATGTCTTATTAATATAAAGAGTTTGTACAAATTCACTATGAAGTCTCAAATATCATTAGAAAAAGTGGTTAAGGTATATAGATGATTCACCAAAGGAATGCAAATGAAAAAGATACAAAAATAATTCCCAGTTTTTAATTACAATGAGATACTTTCTCTTATAAACAAAAAAATGTTTAAAATATGACAGTGTCCACTATCGAAGAGAATAAATTTAGCACATTCGTTCACTGCCGGTCAGAGTGTTTCTTGCTACCTTTTCTTCTAATAAATAGATTATTTATTAGAGCAGATTCAGGTTTTCAGAAAATTAAGCAGATAGTACAGAGTTCCCATGCCCCCCTTACTTTTCACTGTTTTTGATATCTTGCCTTAACCCCGTAACCCGTTGCCGTCGAGTCGATTACGACTCATAGCGACCCTATAGGACAGAGTAGAACTGCCCCATAGAGTTTCCAGGGAGCGCCTGGCCAATTTGAGCTGCCGACCTTTAGGTTAGCAGTCAAAAATGATATATTTAACAATACTGCTGTTGATGTCACCTTGAAAACTAAGGTGTGCCTGACCCAAGCCATGATGTTTTCAATTGTCTCTTATGAATGTGAAAGCTGGACGATGAATAAAGAAGACTGAAGAAGAATTGACACCTTCGAATTGTATTGTTGGAGAAGAATATTGAATATACCATGGACTGCCAAGAGAGCGAACAGTTCTGTCTTGGAAAAGGTGCAGGCAGAATGCTCTTTAGAAGCAAGGAGGGTGAGACTGCATCTCATGTACTTTGGACATGTTGTCAGGAGGGATCAGTCCCTGGAGAAGGACATCCTGCTTGGCAAGGTAGAGGGTCAGTGGAGGAGAGTAAGACCCTCAATGAGATGGATTGACACAGTGGCTGGGCTTAAGCATGACGGCAACTGTGAGGATGGCGCAGGACCGGGCAGTTTTCGTTCTCTTGCACATAGGGTTGCTTTGAGTCAGAACCGACTCGATGGCGCCGACCAACAACAACACTGTTAGTGTACCATTGATAAACAAGTAGTGATACATTATTATTAATTGTAGCCCATAGCTTACATTAGGCTTCACTCCTTGTGTTGTACTGTTCTGTGGGTTTTGACAAATGTAGAGTGTTATTTATCCATCCTTAAAGCACCATACAGAATACTTTCACTGCCTCAGAAATCCTCCATACTCCGCCTATTCATTCCTTGCCTGGCAAACACTGAACTTTTTACTCTCTGTAGTTTTGCCTTTTCTTGAATTGTCGTATAGTTGGGAGTCATAGTATGTAATCTTTTCATGCTGGCTTCTTTCACTTAGCAATATGCTTTTAAGGTTCCTCCATGGTGTTTTGTGTCTTGATAGTTCATGTCTTTTTATTCCATTACGTGGATATACTCGTATCCATTTAGCTATTGAAGGATATCTTGGTTGCTTCCAGTTTTGGGCAATTATGAATAAAATTACTACAAACATTTATGGAGCCTTTTGGTAGACATATGTTTTTGATTCATTTGGGTAATACCTGGGAGCACAATTACTGGATCCTGTGGTAGGACTATGTTTAGCTTTGTAAGAAACTGCAAAGTGGCTAGTTAGTTAGTAAGTTAGTTAGCCTGTTACTGTTTCATGAATGTTGGCAGAAGACTTGAGACTTTGGAGTCTGAGACAAAGGACTTTATTATTCATGGCAAAAGCAGTAGCCAGAGCTGCACGTTTACATCAGTTCCCCACATCTCCAAAGCCCCACAGGACATCATAGAGCCCGTGATGATGCTCTACACATGCAGTGTTATTGGAGAGGAACACTGAGCTTGAGAAATCTAGTGTTTTTTTTTATAGTAAGTAGAAGCAGGTTTGCTTTTATCATTTTCGAGCTTAACTTATTTAATTCTGGTGAGGTAGCAAAGTCCAATTTCAGCTCTTTAAAAATCGAGACTTATTTTATGGCTCAGCATATGGTCAGTTTGGGTAGATAGGTATTCTGTGTAGTCTTGGAAAAAAATGATGTATTTTGCATGATATAAATGACTATATTCAACACTGTTAAATGCAGTGTTATGCATGTCAGTTAGATATGTTGTTCACACCCTTTGTGTTTACTGATTTTTTTTTTCTGCTTGTTAAATCTGGTACTGAGAGAGGTATGTTAAAATTTGCCCACTATGTTTATGGCTTTTTCTGTTTCTCCTTTTAGTTCTATCAGTTTCACTTTATATATTTTGAAGCTGTTATTAAGTACATCCAAATACAGAATCGTTGTATCATCATGAAATATTCTCTTAACTGTTGTTGTTAGTTGCCATTCAGTTGGCTCTGACTCATGGTGATCCATGCACAACAGAATGAAACATTGCCTAGTCCTGTGCCATCTTCATGATTGTTGGTATGCTTGAGTGCATTATCACAGCCACTGTGTATTTTGAATGCTCTAGATGAGTCAGAATTGACTCTTGGCAGCGGGTTCTAACCGAGGGAGCTTGTGTTCCAGTGCTATATCAGATAATACTCTGTTGCGATCCATAGGGTTTTCCATGGCTAATTTTTGAAAGTAGATCACCAAGCCTTTCTTCCTAGTCTGTTTTAGTCTGGAAGCTTCAATGAAACAGGTGATCCAGCTGGTATTTGAAATATTGCTGGCACAGTTTATAGCATCATAGCAACACTCAAGCCACCACAGTACCATGAACTGAGAGATTGGTGGTAGTCTTTTACCTGTAGCAATGCATATTTCCTTAAGGTCTGCTTTGTTTGATGTTGGTTCTTTTTTTAATTGGTTATTTAATCCATTTATAATTAATATAATTAGTGATATGTTTAAGTTTAAATTTGTTGTCTTATTTACTTTTTTTGCTTGTCCTACCTGTGGTATGTTCCTGTTTTTCTCCTTGTTTTATTTTGATTAGTTAATATATATATATATATTAAAATTTCACCCTTTCCCCTGTTGCTTATCTTATACCCCTTTTCCTCTTATTTTGGAGTTTCATAGAGGTTTTACCATGCATCCTTGGCTTATTAGAGTTGAATATTTAAAAAACCAACCAACCAACCAACCAACCAAAAAAACAAACCTGTTGCTGCTGAGTCAATTTGACTCATAGTGACCCTATAGAATATATAAAAAAAAGTGGTCCTTAATTCTTATACTCTTAAATTAACCATTTACACTTCAAAAATTATTGAAGACACTAAAGAGCTTTTGTGGGTTATATCTATAAATATTTATTGTATAGATGATAAACACATTAAAAGATGGCCAACATCTTTAGTGATTAGTGAAATGAAAATTAAAACCACAGTGTGACCTATTAGAATATCTAAAATTAAAAAGACTGGTGATCATGACAGGTGTTGGTGAAAATGTAGAGGAATTGCAGGTGAGAATGTACAATGGTTCAGCTGCTTTGAAAAGTGTTTTGACAGTTCTTAAAAGGTTAAAAATGACCCAGTTATTCTACTCTTAGGTATTTATTCAAGAGAAATAAAAGTATATGTCCATAAAAAGTTTGAACATGAAAGTATATAGAGCTTTATTTGTAATAGTAACTGGAAACAACTCAAATGCTCCTCAGTAGGTGAGCAGATAAACAAATGGTGATCTATCCATATGGTGGAATACTATCTGGCAATGAAAAGAATGAATACATGTAGAACATGGATGTATCTTAAAATTATTATTTTAAGTGAAAGAAGCCAGTCAAAAAGAGTACATACTATATGATTTCATTTATATAAAATTATTGACATTTCAAACTAATCCGTAGTGGCAGAAAGTGTTGGTACCTGTGGACAGTGGATTGATGTTCTGAGGAGCAAGAGGGAGATTATAAAGGGCATGAAGAAAATTTTTGGGATTGATGTATATTCTCCTTGAATCAATTGTGGATTTTTTTCATGAATGTATATATATATATATATGTCAAAACTTATTAAGTTGTACTTTTTTACACTTTAAAAGTGTGCTATTTATTATAGGCCAATTTTACCTCAATAAAGCTGTTTAAAAAAAAAAACCATGGAAGTTAAAAAATGTGTTATTTAAAAATGTGAACTAAAACTGAGAAATTTTCAAACTAGGCATTTGCTAATTTATAAATAACATATTTGTTTAAAAAAGGGCATTTTCCAAAACAAAAAATTTTAGTGTGAAGAGTGGTATAGTTCTGCATTTTTGCAAATCTTTTTAATGTTTGACTGTAAAAAGAGACAGCTAGATTCTCATATCTGCTTTTTTATGCATTCTGTTGTGATACATTGTTTTAGGTGAAGTAAATGAAGAAAAATCAGTGCTATACATATATGTAGTTGGAAAAGGAGAGGGAATTAGTTTAACCTCTCACTTAATTGAGGATATTCTTACTTGATACTGCACTAAACTTGAGAACTGGTAGGTTTTTTTAAAGGCTAGTTGCAATGTAGAGTCTAAAACCATATCAATCAATTTTTTTTTGTTACATTTAAATCTGTTGGTGTATCTTGCACTTTGAATGGATATTTAATATATGATTTTGTAACATGCATTGGTCATTTGGAATATATTGATTGGTTCACTGAGTTATGCAGATCTTCCATATTGACGTATTTCATTGTATAATATCCCAAAATCGCCTTTATTAATATCACCAATTAGGGAGTATTGGGAAGTTTTCAACCTCACAGTGGCAAATACATGTTTCCATAATTTTAATTTTTGCATGAAAGCTTGACTTTTATTGTTGGCAACAAAAATACCATCAGCTGTTTTTCTCGAAGTGACAGATTCATTTTCATTTTTGAGAACATGTCTGCCAGTACCCAGGTTTGAATAACCATAGTTTTTTTTTTTTTTTAATTGTGTTTTTGGTGAAAGTGTACATAGCAAAACAGGTTCCCATTCAGCAATTTCTACACATATTGTTCAGTGACATTGGTTACATTCTTCACATTGAGTCAACATTCTTGTTATTTCCACTCTAGTTGTTCTGTTCCCAATCATCTAGTCTCATTGCCCCCCGACCTTCTCATCTATGTGTTAGAGTAATTGTTGGCCATTTGGTCTCACATATGATTTTTCAGAGGTGCGCAGTACTCAAGGGTGATATTCTTTACTTTGTGAGCTAACCTGCTATTTAGCTAAAACGTGACTTCAGAGGGTAGTTTTGATTCAGGGTTTAGAGAGTATCTGAAGGCAGTGGTCTCAGGGATTCCTCCAGTCTCAATTGGGTCAGTAAGTCTAAATTTTTGAGAATTTGAAGTTCTGTTCCATGTTTTTCTCCCTATCAGTGTTATCAGACTTTTTAGAAAAAATTTTATTTTGTTGTCGTTCAGAACATAATACAGCAAAACATACACCAATTCAACAGTTTCTACATGTACCGTTTAGTGATTACAGTCTTCAAGTTGTGTAACCATTCTCACCCTCCTTTTCTGAGTTGTTCCTTCCCCATTAACATAAATTCACTGCTCTGTAAGATTCCTATCTTACCTTTCAAGTTGCTATTGTCAGTTTGATCCCATATAGATCTTAAAAGAGCATAATGCTCAAGGCAGACCTTTTTTACTAAACTATTTTTTTGTTTTAAGAAGACTTCAGGGGATATTTTTGGTTTAAGGTTTAAAAATTATCTCAGGGCAATAGTTTCAGGGGTTCATCCAACCTTCATGGCTCCAGGAGTTCTGGAATCCATGGGAATTCGAAATACTGCTGTGCATTTTCCGCCTTTTGACAAAGATTCTCCTATAGAATCTTTAATCGAAATGTTCAGTAATGGTAGCCGGGCACCATCCAGTTTTTCTGGTCTCATGGCCAACGAGGCAGTTATTTATGGAGGCAATTAGCCATACATCCCATGTCCCCCTTCTGTTCCTGATTCTCCTTCTTCCCCTGTTGCTCCAGGCGAATAGAGACCAATTGTTGTGCTTGGATTGAATAAACCGTAGTCTATTGAATAAACAAGAGGTTATTGCAAGTCTTGTCTTTGAGTTTTAGCAGTTTGAATGTGTACCTGGAAGTTGTTTTCTTTGTAATTATTCTGCTTTAGGTTATAGAACTTTTTGAATCTGTGCTTTGATGTCTTTTGGTAGTTTTAGGAATTTCTTGGCCATTATTTCTTTACTTATTGCTTCTTTCCAATTCTTCTCGTTTCCTGAATCTCTCAAATATACATATGGTAGACATTTTCACTGTGCACCATTTGTGTCTTAGACTTTTTTCTATTTTTCCCCATCCTCCCCTACCCCGTGCTTCATTCTGAGTGTTTTCTTCTGTTCTGCCTTTCAGTTCATCAGTTTTCCCTTTAGTTGTGTCTTTTCTGTCTATTGAATTCTTAATTTCACTTATTTTTTTAGTTTCAGGATTTTCGTTTGATATAATTTAAAGTTTTCTACTGACATGTTGTCATCTTGAACATATTAATAGCAGTGATTTTAAAGTTTATGTTCACTTTGTGGCTCTCCTTTGGGCCTTTTAATAGTCTTCTCTTTATTTTTTCTCTTGGTTTTATGATATTTTAGTTTTGTCTTCTTATATGGCTAGTGGTGTTTGACTGACTGCTAGACAGCCATTGCTTATGAAAAATTGTTTAGATAATTAGATGTCATCTTTCTTCAGAGGTTCTAGATTATCTTTTGGCAGTCAATTAGGGTTGAGGCAGATCACCTAATATGTTAGATAATGGAACTGACTTTAGACAGATTTTCAGTCTTTATGGGGACTGGTGTATTTCTGTTTTTTCCTTATTACTCCTAGGGTATAACCCTTCAATAAACTCAACTAAAAACTCGAGCTTTTCTTCGTGAATTTAAAACTCCAGTTTTTGTGTTCTCAGTCCCATGAAGTGCTGGAGCGCTTCAGCTTATCAATATCTGAATTATAACTTTCTAGTTAGCTTCCTTGGGAACTTGACATTGCCGATTATCAGGTCCATCTCCTTGAGTTTTCTTAGGGTTTTGGTCCCTTGAGCTCTCATTGCTTTGCTGACTCTCTACTGCTTTTAAGTAGATTTAAAAAAATGGTTTGCTTAGCTTCTTTAGCTTTTCCTCCATGGTAGGATTGGCTTGCAACAAATGAACCTGTCGTTGGTGAAGGTAAAAATATCTGTTATATTGTCGACAAATTACTTGTTTTTTCCCCAAGAGTTTTAGGGGTTTGGCACATAACATTTATTCTCATGCTGAATTCAGAAACAGGTGAAAGTTGGAGGAGTGAATTTCAGATCAAACTGTCATCTGTATTATTCATAAAATCTAGGATGTAGGCTGTGGATGCAGGCATAGGACAAAATGGGCTCATTGTCCTGAATGGAATTTGAGACTTCCCGTAGGTAAGTCTCTCTCACAGAGGTGGAGTCTTCCTTGCTGTGGTTGTCATAAGAATGAGAGTAGTTTAGAATTTGTGAGCATCATTTATATGGTTCAAGCTTTTATAAAATTAAATAATACAAAGTAATTTTAAGTTGCTGTTGTCATCAATAATCTGTTACATACAACATAGGAACCCTGGTGGTGCAGTGGTAAGAGCTCGGTTGCTAACCAAAAAGATCAGCAGTTCAAATCCACCAGCTGCTCCCTGGAAGCCCTGTGGGGCAGTTCTACTCCGTCCTACAGGGCCACTGTAAGTCAGAGTCAACTCAACAGCAACAGGTGTTTTTTTAGTATGCAACATATGATTGATTCTTCCTTAACTAGACCTTTTTAAAAAAATAAATTTTGTCCATAGAGCATAGATTTATAATGAGTTGTAATGTCAAGCATGCCAGAAAATAAAACATTGTTTTTTGTTTTCAGAAATAATTACAAAATGGAATGTTTTGTGATAATCATGTTTGTAATATGGTAACCTTTATATAATCTGGCTATTTGTGTTTTTATATTTGAAATTTATCTAAGAGTCAGTGTCTTGTGTGTCCTGAGTTCACTCGATACTGCATATGCCACAAGACTGTTGGTGGCATCTTTTATGAGGTCTCAGCTGCATGACTGGGTGTACCACATATTTGATTCTGCCACTTAAAACTGCTTGACCTTTGATCCCCAACTCCAGCTTCAACCTTTTTTTTTTTTTAAATAGTAAATAAGACTTAACAGTAGTGGCCCAAACTTGTTTAGGACTTTCTAAGGATTGCAATTAATGGTAACACTGACAAAAATCAAACCGGTTGCCGTCCAGTCAAACGATAACACTGGGTAAACACAAATACATTTAAGCTACTCCCCCTTAAAAAAATTTGCCAAATATTGTGATAACGGAAACTTGGACTAAATTAGAAGGAGAAATGAAATATGCAGGTATTTACTACAGAAAGATTACCAGGAAAAGAAATTATTTTTAGACCATCTTAGTTTAACTTTGTTCAGCATTTCCTGATAATTAGACCTAGAAAATGCATTTTTGGCTGGAGTGTCACAAAAGTGATGCTGTGTTCTTAATGTATACTATTGGGTGGCATGGGGTACTTGGGTGATAAAAATGATTAGTGTACTTGACTGCTAACTGCAAGGTTGGAGGTTTGAATCCACAGGCCTTGGAAAAAAGGCCTGGTGATCTACTTCTAAAAAATCAAAAACCCTTCGGAGGACAGTTCTACTCTGATACACATGGCGTCATCATAAGCTAGAACTGACTCTGTGGCAACTGGTTTTTATTGGGTGGCACAATATATCCTATTACTGATAGTGTTAAGTAATCAGCGATTACAGGTGATGTCTGCCAGGTTTCTAGGTACTCCTGTCCCCTCCTTTGTAATTAATAAGCATTTTGTGGGAGGGTTCTTTGAAACTATGTAGAATCATGTTCCTCATTCCACTTACACCCACTAGTTCTAGCATCCCTTGATATTTCTCATGTAAATTTTTACCATGATGCTTGCCAAATGGTGATATTCTAATTCCTTTATTCCTTCTACGTTTATTAGTTCTGCCTGTCTTCTATCTGTCTGTCTATACTAGTGTGGATTCAGAAATTTCTGTTTTATTCAGTGGATTATACTCGTTGTCTATCATTGTCTATTTTAATGTTCAAATTCTTCCAGATTTTCCAGTGTAGCCCCTTAAACTGGCTCCTGTGTCCTTTTTACCTATTTCCGTCAGTCTCTATGCACTTGTTTACTTAAAAAAATTTTTTTGAAATAAGTATAAATTCACAGGAACTTGCAAAAATAGTACTGAATAGTCCTGTGTACCCTTCACAATTTGCCCCAGTGTTTATACCTTACATGACTGTAGTACAATATAAAAAGTAGGAAATTGATATCGATACAATGTTTGTATATAGTTCTGTGCCATTTTATCACCCATGCACTTGCTTACTTTTTGGCAGAATGCTACAGGCTCATCTTATAATTTTCCTACCTCAGCCCTGGAATCAGCCATTTCTCCAAGGAGCTCTGATTCTTTGTAGAGAAGAGTAGTATTTCAGAATTGGAGTGCTAGATGCTCATTGCTATTGGCTGTGTCCAGGCCATCTCTGTGGGTAGATCTAGGAAGCCCATGTGTGTGCATATGTGTGTGTGTACCCGTGCATGTACACATCCACACATTATCTGTGTATATTTAAAACCTTGAGTTCATACTGATAACTGCAATTTCAGTCCATTGCCATGTGTTCATTCTAGCTTTCCTTTTTCCATATGTGTACCTTTTCTCCCGGTAGTGAGAGCTGATTCTGCTGATCATATACTTACTAATTCACTCAGCTCCTTTCTGTGTAGTGTCTCCCAACTCTATAGGGCTGCAGTCCTGCTCAGATGACCCTTTTTGTGAAAACTCTGGCTGCCACTGAGCTATCTTCCTATCCCATTCCTACTTACTCCTTGTGTAGGGTCTCCATTATGATTTTGAAATGTCCAGAAGGCCAGTGTGAGAAGTGAGAAGGGAAGTACTAGCAGATAAGTTGTAAGAATTAACAGATTGGGTGAGTGAGGACTAATCACAGAGAGCCTCACAGGTCACAGCTAGGAATTTGGGCTTCACTCTCAATGAAATGGGAAGCCGTTGAGGGTTTTGAACAGGAGAGTGGCAGTTCATTCTCAGTGTTCATTGAAAATAACCTGAAGGAGAGGGGAAGGTCAAGGCTGGAAACGAGGAGTCCTGATGGTAGCTCTCACAGTGATTTCAGCAAAATGATGGTACTTGAACTAGGGTGGTGGTAGTGAGGGTGGTGAAAACTGTTGGAATTCTGGATTTATTTTGAAGGCAATGTTGACTGATGTAGGTTGGATTTGGACTATTGAGAGAAGAAGTCAAACTTGATACCAAAGTTGTTAGCCTGAGTATTTGGAAGGATGAATTGCCATTAAATAAGATGTGGAACACTGTGGTTACAGTGGGAAGGGATAGGACTCAGTTTTGGATATTGTCCTTTGAGATTCTGATTAAATACCCAGATGAAATTGTCCAGTAGGCAGGTAGATATGTGGACCTAAAATGCAGAATTTTAGGTGTGTGAGATGGAGGTAATTAATTTGGAGGTTATCAGCATACAGATACTATTGAATGAGACAATATTAAATCTTTCAGGGAGTGAGTAGATTTAAAAGAGACCCAAAAAGTGAGGAGAAAACCACCAGAGGAGACTGAAAGGGATAGCCAGAAAGATGAGTGGAAAACCATGTGAATGCATTTTCATCAAAGCCAAGTGAAGAAAGTTTTTCAAGAAGTAATAAAGGACTATCAGAAATGCTCATAGGTCCAGTAAGTTGTGGACTGAGAAATAAGAGTTGGATTAACAATGTGGAGGCCATTGATAATTTTCAGAAGGATCTATTTAGATAGAATGGTGGTAGGGGAACTGATTGAAGTGAGTTCAAAAGAGAATGGGAGTAGAAAAACTAAAGGCAGCTGGTATGTCTTTTAAGGAATTTTCCTATAAAGGGAAAGGGAGAAATTGAATAGTAGCTTTATCAGAAGTGGGGTCAAGGAACTTTATTTTTTTTAATGTGACAGAAATAATATATTTTATGCCAATGGTTGTTATCAAGGAGAGAGAAAAAAAGATGAAGAGATGATAGGATGGCAGGGGTATGGAGAATTGCCAGAATGTTGTCCTTTAGTGGGCAAAAAGGGTTGGAAGATTTATTGCATAGCTGGAAGGACTATAAATTAATGATGTTGACAAAGAATACTGAATACGCCGTGGACTGGTAGAAGAACGAACAAATCTGTCTTGGAAGAAGTATAGCCAGGGAGGATGGCGAGACTTCGTCTCATGTACTTTGAACATGTTATTGGGGGGACCAGTCCCTGGAGAAGGACATCATCCTTGGTAAAGTTGAGAGAGGGCCAGCGAAAAAGAGGAAGACCCCCAATGAGATGGATTGACACAGTGGCTGCAATGATGGGCTCAAACATAGCAATGACTGTGAGAATGGCACAGGACTGGGCAGGGTTTCATTCTGTTGAACATGGGGTCACACTATGAGTCAGAACCGACTTGATGGCATCCAACAACAACAGGAGCATGCACTATACATCAATAATAGCAGGAAAGAAAATAGAATGTGTGGGCAGAGACACAGGAAAATAAATAGATTTGGTGATGAGAGTTTGTGTAAGTTCTCAGTGAGGTACTAATCCAGGGACCTTAGCTGAGAATGAAGTTGGAGGAGATTTTAGACGGTTGAGGAGAAAGGAGAAAGTGTGAAATAGTCATCCAGGAGAGTGAGAGAAAGAGTGGATCAAGGAAATTGTCCAGCAGCCAAGGGCCCCTTGAGCATATTTGTGTGTTTTTTCTTAAGTCAGGTTTAGCTCTGGAGGTGCTAGTACTGAGTAGACAACTGGATTTAACAAAGGATGTAATTTTTCTAGCAGAGCATGACTAAGTGAAAGGAGAGGAGTTAAATGCCAGTGACTAAGGTGGTTGACTGTGTCATTTAAGGTACATGAGGCGGGAACAAAAAGTATTGGGGGCTGAGAGGTTAGGAATGAAGGACAATAGAAAATGATAGGATCTGGATTGAAGGTCCCTGTTGAGTCAAAAGATTGTTAGAGTTGAGATATTAGCGAGAGTGAGATAGGAAAGATGGGAGGTAGTGGAAAACAAACAAAAATCAGTTGCCATAAAGATGATTCTGACTCATGGCAACCCCCCATGTGTCAGAGTAGAACTGTGCTCTGTAAGGTTTTTAATGGCAAACTGGTAGTTGTACTAGAGGTGCTCAATAAATATTAATTTCCTAATGTGATCTGTGGTCACATGTTTTTGCCCTTTGATTTTCATGTGGACTTAATTTGTAAAGTACTCGGCTATACCCTCAGAAGTTCATTGGTTAAATTTGGTTAGTATTTAACTGGAAAAACGAGGATCATGTCTATGGGTATAATGATGTGAAAGGAGCCCTGGTTGCACAATGGTTTAACTCTTGGCTGCTAATCAAAAGGTCAGTGGTTTGAACCTGCGGGAGAAAAGACCTGGCAGTCTGCTCCTATAAAGATTACAGCCTAGGAAATTCTGTGGGGCAGTTCTACTCTGTCTTCTGTGATCGCTGTGAGTCAGAATCACCTAGATGGCACACAGCAACAACATAATGATGTGATGTTGTAATTTTTTTTTGTAATTTTTATTGTGCTTTAAGTGAAAGTTTACAAATCAAGTCAGTCTCTTTCACAAAAACCCGTATACACCTTGCTACGCACTCCCAGTTACTCTCCCTCTAATGAGACGGCCTGCTCTCTCCCTCCACTCTCTCTTTTCGTGTCCATTTCGCCAGCTTCTAACCCTCTCCACCCTCTCATCTCCCCTCCAGGCAGGAGATGCCAACATAGTCTCAAGTGTCCACCAGATCCAAGAAGCTCACTCCTTACCAGCATCCCTCACCACCCCATTGTCTAGTCCAATCCCTATCTGAAGAGTTGGCTTCGGGAATGGTTCCTGTCCTGGGCCAACAGAACGTCTGGGGGCCATGACCACCAGGGTCCTTCCAGTCTCAGTCAGACCATTAAGTCTGGTCTTTTTATGAGAATTTGGGGTCTGCATCCCACTGCTCTCCTGCTCCCTCAGGGGTTCTCTGTTGTGTTCCCTGTCAGGGCAGTCATCGGTTGTAGCCAGGCACCATCTAGTTCTTCTGGTCTCAGGATGATGTAGTCTCTGGTTCATGTGGCCCTTTCAGTCTCTTGGGCTCATAATCGCCCTGTGTCCTTGTTGTTCTTCCTTCTCCTTTGATCCAGGTGGGTTGAGACCAATTGATGCATCTTAGATGGCTGCTTGCTAGTGTTTACGACCCCAGACGCCACTCTTTGAAGTGGGATGCAGAATGTTTTCTTAATAGATTTTATTATGTCAGTTGACTTAGATGTCCCCTGAAACTATGGTCCCCAGACCCCTGCCCCTGCTACGCTGGCCTTCGAAGCATTCAGTTTATTCAGGAGGCTTCTTTGCTTTTGGTCGATGTTGTAATTTTTCTAGTGATTGTTTTCATGTGGAATATAAAATGAAAGATTTAGATCTCTGTGGTTTTAAAAATATTAATAACTTCAGTGATATATCAAATTCTAATAATAGGGAGGGATAGTTTTAGGGATAGTTTTGTGTTTGAAATTCCTTTAATTCCGTCTCAGATTCATCCAGTAGTAGTGCAGTTATCCGCTTCTCATTCACAGTTGCTAAATTGGTTTTAAGAAAAATTTTTTTTTTTTTAACCTGGAAGATGGAGTTCAGGGCATAAGATTATATGACTTCACATTACCCCCTCTTTCGCAGCACTTTGAACACAAATAAGGATTTAAAAGTGCTTGTAGGATAAGTCTCTATAATAGAAAAACTTCACTGATATTTAGCAAACCTGAAGAAGAGTTTATCATTATTATCTAGTAGTTCATTTCTGATTAAGGAGACAGTATGTTAAATATGTGACAATGCCTCAGCACAATGATGGCATACAGGATTTACAGTTTATTTGCTTGCGTGATGTTTTTATATTGTCAGTCAGTTCATTGTTATCCAATGTGTTTGCTTTTTTAAAAACATTTTTATTGATGTATAATATACCTGTCTGTATAGCTATCTATACATACAGAGAAAAGTATACATATTATAAGTGTACAGCTTGATGAATTTTCACAATCTGAACACTCATCTAATCACTACCCAGATCAAGATACAGAACTTTACCTGTACCCCAGAAACCACCCCCAACCCAACTTATCTTGACCTTCTAGTTACCACCCCTATTCCTACCCATCCAAGGGGCACCTGTTTTTCAAAAGTTTATATTACAAGTTTTTAAGAGAGTTTTCTGTAAAAGTTTTTAAGAGGTTTAAGGAAATCAGCTTTGCCTTTACTTAACTCTGAGCTATGTTTGAACATCGTTGTTGTTGTGTGCCGATGAGTCGATTCCTACTCGTAGCGACCCCATGTGACAGAGTAGAACTGCCTCATATTTTTTTCTTGGTGGTTATTGGAAGCAGATTAGCGGATCTTCTCTCACAGAGTGGCATCATTAATTAGTAAGAAATGAAATGTATCAAACATGTTTCTGTCGAGAATTTTAATTAAAATTTTGTTCTTAAAGGAGCTTGCAAAGCTCTGTGTCCTCCATGTGACCAAGCCACTTAATGTGATAATAGTCACAAAAATGTGAAATATGTAGCAATTCACTTAACAAGACATATATAGACTATTTATGAATTACACTTTACTGAGGGAAGTAAAAATTTAAATAAATGGAGAGACATACTTTGTAGAAGAAATGATGTTATAAAAAGTAAATTCTCCCCAAATTAATCTATTAATCCCTGCAAAGATCTCAATTCAGGTTTTGGGCAGAAACAACATTTATTGAATTCCAGAGAAGGGAGAAAAAACATATGACTTGTAGGAGGTAGAGAACAGTGAAATTTTGGGATTTAAAATAGGATATAGAGAGCTATTTTTTTTTTATAGAGAGCTATAGAGAATGAATAGCTTTTTCGGAAGTCTGGACTTAAATATTTTAGATCATGTTAAAAGCGAAGACAAAAACCAGATGCAACTGAGTAGATTGCAACTCATGGCGACCCTATGTGTGTTCAGTTGCTGACTTTTCCGAAGTAGGTTGCAAGACCTTTTGTCTCAGCTGCCTCTGGTTAGACTCCAACCTCGAACCTTTGGGTTAGCAGTGTGTTCACTCTTTGCACCACCAAGGGGCTCAGATCTTGTTTATTTAGATTTTTATTATGAGTTACAAAATCGTACCACAAAAAATGCTAGAAAATAAGAAAACCAAGTAATTCCATAAAGCTATCACAGTTGCTGTATTCATTTTGCTGTTTCCATCCAAATATTTTCAGAGACATATTTTCCTTAATTGGAGTTTTCATGTATTCAATTTTATGTCCTGACTTATTTTAACATTATAACTAATATTTTTCTGATCCTTTTCATACTCTTTTAACAGTCATTTTTAATGAGTGCTCTAGCAAAATTTACAGTTTTTCAGTTTCAGATTTCTAGGTTATTTAAATTTCTTGCTATTATAAATAATGTTACTCCAAACACAATTAAAACATGGATTTTAATTGCTTGAAATAAAATTGCAAGCTGTATAAGATTAAAATAAGTAGAAAATTCTTAGGAGTTAAAAAGTTATTTACAGTGATTAAAATACAAGCACATTCATGACAAAAACGTAGTTACAGTGATAAGCACTTTTTAGATTTACCTTTGTTTCACTTTGCTTCACAAACGATACTTGATTATTTGTCAGATTAGTCCTGTGATTTGGGTGTTGTCTTACGGTAGATGCTGAAAATGAAATTTAAAAAAGTGGAATAGTTACCTTATGAGCTCATTAAAGTAGTGGTGGATCTTTTTTGGTTCTATCCATTAGTCTCAAAGATGAGCTAATAGGTTTCATGTTAAATTCAAATTTAAAACACCTTTAAACTCTTAAGTCTCTTGAATTACGTGTATATTGAAATCTGTGAGAAATGAAACTGGATGGGACTGCCTGTTTTCCCTGGTCCGGTAAGTTTTCTGCCTTTGACAGGTGCACTCTTACCACTTATCGCTCTCTGTTAGTGGAAAATATTTTGAGTTTTCCTTCTCTGACAGGTTTCTACCTTACACAGGTTCCAACTTTCACAGTTTTACTATATCTTTAAATGCAAAGAATGTATTTAAGTAATATTGAAAATAACAGTAATAGCTAACATTTATTGAATGATCTTATGTACAGGACCTGTTTGTAGATGAAGCTGAATTTAGCTTGACAATTTAGGAAAAATAATTTTCTATATTTAGGTTCTTGGGAGTTAGAAACCATATGGGCAAACTACATGTTATAAAATGAAAGAGAAGGTCCTGCTGATTTAATGAACTGAACAATTGACCAGAAATGGATATTTTGAGGACTCTTCTTTGCCATTAAGTTTAAATGTGATCAGAGTGTTTTACCTTCTAATAAACAGAACACTAATAAACAAAACTTTTTAAAATCTGTTTTACCTTCAACATTTAAAAAATGCTGGAACAGCTCTATTGGCAAGGACTTAAATAGATGTCTGCATCTCTCTCTCTCTCTCTCTCTCTGTGTATCCACAAGGATATAATAAACAAATGCTACTTTTTGTTGCCCATTATCATCTTCAGCAATTCTGGTTATTAGAATTTTCATGAAACTCTTCCTCCCCCATTTCAACTCCAAAATGTCCAGAAAGCTTAGGTTACTGTGCTTTTAGGTGCCTTTAGGTAGTCCAGTCTTTCCTGATATGTCTCTCTATCCTACCACCAGAGTACTTATGGTATTACTGTTAAGCACATGGCTTAAGAAAAAGATGCTGCTGAACTATATTGTGATAATAAAATATCTAGGCCAAATATAAATTTTATTAATTTGCTTCTGTTGTGTACCATGAGCATAGAAAAGGAAAATTAATAAAACCAGCAGGTTTTTTTCCTAGTGTATTATATTCTGAATGAGCAGCTTTTTTTTTTAACCCCAAAGTCTATGTATGATAGTTAATTTTAAGTTACAAATATGAAAAACATTAAAAACAAAAACAAAAAACAAAGATTTGTCTACAATCAGGATTGGAACAAACCCAAACCAAACCTATTGCCATCGAGTTGATTCTGACTCATAGTGACCCTACAGGACAGAATAGAACTGTCCCATAGGGTTTCCAAGGAGTGCCTGGTAGATTTGAACTGCTGACCTTTTGGTTAGCAGCCGTAGCACTTAACCACTGCACTACCAGGGTTTCCAGGATTGGAATAACAATTCTAATTTTTTCTGACCAGTGGTTTCTCAGTTGAATGCTGATATTAAATTGATAGGAATTCAGATAGATGTATTAATTTTTCTGATATTTTATAATGGGGAAATGTTTGATTCTGTTTTATTTATAGGGAGTTTTAGATAAAATGGTATATATTCCTTGAGGAAGAAAACTTTTTTTGTTTATAGAGAAAAGTACAAGTTTTTTTATAAACCAAGGAAGTCCAGTAATAAAATACAGTTTGATCTTAATTTTATTCATGTGTTTCTGAACCTTATACTACAATATGAATAGTACTTTGGTTATTGTCTTCTCATTGACATCATAGTTTGAGGAAAAAATTTTTGTAGAACCCAATTAAATATTAAAAATACTACTACATGTAGCTGCGTTAGGCCTAATCCCAACCCTGCTACTTCCTAGCTGTGCAGTCAGTACCGGGAAATGGTTTAATATCGCCACACTTAATTTCCTCAATTGAAAAATAATAACACCTACATCCATAGTTGTCTGCTAGCAAAATTAAATGAGGTGGTGATATTATATAAAGTGTTTGGCATCCAAGGACTCTGTAAATAGCAGTTGCTTTATTTTTTATCATCTTCATAGCATCGCTACCTCCATTGGTACTATTACTAACTTTTTGTTTAATTCTCCTTCTAAAATTTTGATCAAATGGATAATGTGATTCTTTGCACAGTTAATGACTGTCTTATTGGAGAGGTTTCAGTCACTTAGAATCAAGACAGGGACTAGGGTGAGGCAAGTGAGGTACTTGCCTGGGACACAAAATTTAAGAGGGATCAGAAACCTGAATAATGAAGATAAAGAATGTTTTATGAAATGTTTAGGAAAAAATATGAAATGAATGCAAACATCTATGATGAACAAAATGTTAAAGAATTTAAATAAAGTCAACATAAGGAATAGTGCTGTGCCAAGCCATATTGGAGCCGGAGGCAAAAGGAAAAGTCAGTAATACCACTCCTGACTTGAGTGCCTCCCTTGCTTTACTTGCCTCACCCTAGCTAGTCCTGACCTTGCTTACCTATTTGAACACCCAAACCAAACCAAACCCACTGCCGTCGAGTCGATTCCGACTCATAGCGACCCTGTAGGACGTTGACTCCGACTCATAGCGACCCTATAGGACAGAGTAGAACTGCCCCGGAGAGTTTCCAAGGAGCGCCTGGCAGATTCAAACTGCCAACCTTTTGGTTAGCAGCCGTAGCACTTAACCACTATGCCACCAGGGTTTCTACCTATTTGAATAGTCAGTTTTAAAAGAGAGGGCAGATCACCTGAATGATATTATAGGCTATTATCTATTTTACAAACAAGGACATTAAACATTAGGTGAAATTACTTGTCTAGGGTCACATAGCCAAGTAAATGGCAGAGCCAACATGATAACCCAGGTTTCCTGATTAATACACATCTTTTACTTTATTATTACTATACAGAATGCATCTATTTTATTTATTTGTTTTACATTAATTTGACTTTTAATACCTACCATGTGCTAGGCAGTGTCTAAAATGCAAGGATGCAGTGAGACAGCTCAGAAAAAAGACATTTAATCTAAAGTGGGGAGAAAAAAGGAGGCTCTCTAAAAGGTTATGTAAGAATGAGAAATAATTAGCCAGGCAAAGAAGAAGGTGAAGAGTGTTCTATGTCGAAGAGTATGTTCATACACACAGAGGCTTTTGAAAGGCTTGATTAAGATCAGGGGAAACTGTATTCTTTTAAGACGATCTCTCATCCTCCACAATTTAGAGTGTAGGCTTTAAGCAAGTTCTTGATTCAGTTATCCTTCTACGTGTTTGTAAAAATGGTGTGGCTGCAGTGACCTCCTCTAACTTTACAAGGGGGAAGGAGAATCAAGATTAACAGCCCAAGGCTGATTCCTGTGAGGCGGAGGTCAGACGTGCTTCCTCTCTCCGCCATCTTTACCAATTCTGACACCAACTGTCCTTCCCATGGCACTCTCGACTTCTCTGCTGAATTAGGTAATTCATTGCAATGACCACACAGAACGCACAGACGATACGCACGATTACGGAGTTTCTTAGTGAAGTGATATGGGTCAGAATCGACTCCATGGCAACAGATGTGGTTTTTAGCAGGTTACCATTCAGGCTCAGGAACACTTGGTATACAGTTCTTCCATCAGGACAGCCTCTTCTCAGCCATGCCCAAAGTCAGGGCTGGCTCTGGCCCCTTGGGTTCAGCCCTGCTCAGGCAAGCATTACAAAGCTCTTTTACCTTTGCTGATAAATGCCCAGAGATACCCCACTCTGCCAGTACTGGCGTGAAGGTGCTCAGATCAGGTCTAGCTCCATGGGTTGGCAAACCTAGCTCCACCAAGTGCCCAGAGGCACCCTACTCTGCCAGTAAGCTTCCTGCCCAAAGGCACTCAGCTTTCTCCCTCCATTGTGCAGGAAGCCCACCATGCCATCTCCTGCCGGTCTCTCCTGCCGCCGTGTCTCTCTGCCACAGCTTCTTACTGTCTTCACCTCTTTCTTGGTCTCCTGGTTCCAGGAGCTTCTTGGTGCAGGGATCCCAGGTCCAAAGGATGTAGTCTGCTCTTGGTCTTTTTCCTTGGTGGTGGTGGTATCCTTCTCTTACCTGTGGGATGGCTCATTTTAAGTCTAGCAGGATGGCAAAAGTGACACAATCCCCTCATTAGGGTTCCATTTACGTTATTATCATAGTCCCACCAAATAATTTGGCAGGAGTTAAAAAGACTGTGGCTAGAAGGGCCATATTAAACAGTTCATTACACTGCAGTGTTATTCTAAATACAAATGCTACTGTGTTAGAAGGAGCCTGGGTGGCACAAGTAGTTTGCAGTTGGCCGTTAACCAGAAGGTTGGCGGTTCAAAACCACCCAGCGGCTCCACTGAAGAAAAGGCCTGGTGATCTGCTCTTGTAAAGATTACAGCCAAGAAAACTCTACTTTCTAACACATGGGGTAGCCATGAGTCGGGGCCAACTTAATGGCAATTAACAACAACTCTATTAGATGCTTTTGTTTGTGATTTAATTTGGCTGACAAATCTTAGACTAATGTACTTACAAAGCTATATTGTAAAATAAGCAGTGAATATTTTATTTAACTGATATTGATAACTGGTAAGAGATTAGTTAATACGGCTTAGATTTTTTTCTACCTGGAATGTTGTTATTGTTAGGTGCCATTGGGTCGATTCCAATTCATAGCAACGTTACGTACAACAGAACAAAACACTAGTCCTTCACCATCCTCACATAGTGACCTTACGTACAACAGAACAAAACACTAACTAGTCCTTCACCATCCTCACAGTCGGTGTTATGCTTGAGCCCATTGTTGCAGCCACTGAGTCAATCCATCTCATTGAGGGTCGTCTTCTTTTTTGCTGACCTTCTACTTTACCAAGTGTTTTGGATTGAATTGTGTCCCCCAAAAATGTATCAATTTGGCTAGGCCATGATTCCCAGTATTGTCCCAGTGATTGTCCACCATTTTGTCATCTGATGTGATTTTCCAAACTGTTATAAATCCTACTATGATGTTAATGAGGCAGGATTAGAGGCAGTTATGTTAATGAGGCAGGACTCAGTCTACAAGATTAGGTTGTATCTTGAGTTAATCTCTTGAGATATAAAAGAGAAGAGAGCAGAGAGGTGGGGGCAACCTCATATCACCAAGGAAGTAGTGCTATGAGCAGAGCTCATCCTTTGGACCTGGGGTCCCTGCAATGAGAAGCTCCTAGACCAGGGGAAGATTGATGACAAGGACCTTCCTCCAGAGCTGACAGAGAAAAAGCCTCCCCCTGGAGCTGACGCCCTGAATTCGCACTTCTAGTGTACTAGACTGTGAGAGAATAAACTTCTGTTTGTTAAAGCCATCCACTTGTGGTATGTCTGTTACAGCAGCACTAGATAACTAAGACATCAAGCATGATGCCCTTCTTTAGGGACTGGTCCCTCCTGATTACGTGTCCAGAGTGCGTGAGACGAAGTCTTACCATCCTTGCTTCTAAGGAGTGACCTGACTGTACTTCTTCCAAGATAGGTGTATGGTATATTCATAGTCCATGGAATGTGAATATACCATGTTGTATGGCAGTCCATGCCATATTCAATATTCTTTGCCAACACAATAATTCAAAGACATCAGTTGTTCTTTGGTCTTCTTATTCATTGCCCAGCTTTTGGGTGCATATGGGGTGATTGAAAGTACCATATGAAAAAAATACTATGGAATATTCTTAAAATTCAGAAGTTTGTGTGTGTGTGTGTGTGTGCATATCTGTGGTAGCTTAAGAATTCATATTGTATTCGTTAGTGATGGATTTGTTTTGTCCCACTATTTTTAGTTTTGTATGGTTAGTATTTGGAGTGGTAATAACAGGAGGAGGAAGTGTATTACAAATTCATTTAAATAACATTTCCTGGCCACTTATCTGTATAGCAGATACACAGAAATATGTTTCCTATGCCCTATAGCCAACTATGTGTTTTCTTAACTTTTGATCCTGGATGTTGTTTAGTATTCTATTAGAGGAATAACTTTATTAAACTTTAAGTTCAGTAATGTTTAAAGTATGAAAGCATCATTGAATTCTAGTTCTGCCATTTATAAACTGTGTTGGTTTGGGCAAGTGTTTTAAACTCTCTAAGGTTCAGTTTCTGTGACTGCAGATATGGTTATAATATAGTACCTTGTTTATGTGATGCTGTGAGGATTAAAGTGTTTAGTGCATATAAAGTGCTTTGTGCAGTATGTGAAAAGCTCAAGCAGTCAAGAAATGTTCCTGTTATTACTGATAAATGCTGTATTGAGCTGTATAATTTAGTTGTAGCTTTTGGTAGATCGACCATGAAGTACAAGATTCATAATTTACATAATTTTTGGTAGGTATTATTTAAGGTCTATAAATGTGAATTTAGGAATACCTTAAATGAAAGTAGGTTTTTTTTTTTTTTTTAATTGCAGCAATTAAGACAGAAGTACTAAGATGATGGTGAATGGTGATTTGGAAATTAAAAATTTGTAATCTCAACAGCCCTTATAAAAGTCACTGATGACCTCCAAGGTGCTAAATTTTCAGCCCTCATTTTACGACTAACCAGTCATATATGATAGAGTTGATCCCTCTCTCCCTCTTGCCACCGTTCTTCACTTGGCTTTCAGGATACCATAACAGCCTTGATTTTCCTCTTTCTTTATCAGTCATTCCTTCTTAGTCTCATGTTCTTCCCAGTGTCTTAATATTGGTGTGTTCCAGGGCTCCGTCTTGGCACTTTTCTGTTTGTCTACACTCACTCATTTGGCGATCTTATCCAGTTTTATGGCTTTTAGTACCATCCATATACTGGCAACTCATGCATTTATAAAATTTTCAGTTAAGGGACAATTTGTGTCACATTTAATAAAAATTCCTAGTAGGGTGTCTCTACCATTTTCCTTGTCTTGTTAGACATTCCAGGTTGGTAAAGTGTTTTCAACTTTTTTTCAAGCTCACTCCTTGTTTTTTTTTTTTTTTTTTTTTGAGGTATTTTATTTGGATATTTAAAAATAATTAGGTATTTAGATGCAGTATATAGTGAAAGTTAAATCAAATCCAGTACTTCATTCCTTCTTGACAACTAGAGTATAAAAGACTTCTGTGTTTAGGAATAGTTAGAAAAATAGTCCATTATGTATTTTTTTTCCTCCATAATAATTGTAATAGAAGTTAGGTGTTGGCTTGTACATGTTTATTCAAAAAGGTGCAAGAATTACACACTTCTCCTTGCCTTCTGGTACTCACTTTTCACAAATAGACAACTTACATTGGTTCTAGCATTGGAGCTTATTCACATTTCCCATATTTGCCTTGTGTAGAGAGTAATTCCAGACATCTTTTGTTTTTCACCACTTGTTTTAGTTTGTGTATTGTCTAGTATTTGTGGTGTATTAGCTTGCTGCACAGGCCTAAACTTTTGGGTGTGAACATTAGATGAAATCTTAATTTTTCTCAATTATTTCCTCTATTTTTACCGTTGCCAGGTCTCCACCATCTTTGTTGTTATTGTTAGTTGCTGTTCAGTGAATTCTGACTCATGGCAACCCCGTGTGTGCAGAGTAGAACTGCTCCATAGAGTTTTTTTCCAAGGCTGTGACCTTTTGGAGCCCTGGTGGCACAGTGGTTAAAAGCTTGGCTGCTAACTGAAAGGTCAGCAGTTTGAACCCACCAGAGCTGCTCCTTAGAATCCCTATGAGGCAGTTCTACTCTGTTCCGTACGGTCGCTATGAGTTGGAATCGACGCTTCAGCAGTGGTTTTACAGGTTAACTGTTTGGAAGCAGATTATCAGGCCTGTCTCCCAAGGAACATCTAGGTGGGTTTGACCTATCAGCCTTGTGGCTGGTAGTCAAGCATTTAACCACTTTCGCCACCCAGGGACTCTAGGAAACACCATTTCCAAAGGCCCTATTTATTATTTTTCTTTTTTTTAGCCATTTGTTTGCCATCGTCACATTGTTTTATTTTTGAGATTCCTGTCATCCAGTTCTCTATTGACAATAAACCTCACACAAGGAGTAGGTCCATAAGTGTAAAGTAAAGCATGTGTGTTCTCACTTCACTTTACTGTTTATTACAACCATCTTTCAAAAGTTGAAAGCTTTTGCATACTGCTAAACAACCTATTAACACTTGGAGGCACTACTTTTGTCAAGATAGCTTAATCCCAGAAGTGGAAAGTTTTATTGTCTTCTAAACGAATTGTATATCTTCCCTACACTATATAACTTTCTCTAATAGCAGTAGTGTGATCACAGTTTTCTTTAGGTTCCGATTTAGGTTTTTTCAGGTTTTTGTTTTTATTCCTCAAAAAGCTGTTATCCTAGGGAACTCAACTCCACCCTGTTAACAATGTGTTAACAAACAGAGACCCATTTCATAGCCTGGGACAGCAACTCTAGCTTCTCTAGCTGCCCTAACAGTGTTTTAATTTTACCTGAGACAAGCATCTTTATGACCCCAAAATGCCCCCATTCTATTGCAGTCTCCTATATATACCTATTGTACAAGCTCTGATTAAGACATAACCATAAAGGTTATTGCCACCTATGGTCAGTTTACAGGGGGAACACTTGAAGGCAAAGCAGGTGAGCTGTCTGGCTCATTGCCATACTGGTGAGAGTTGAGTGGTCATTGCTCACTCTGCCTTTCTCAGCTGAGGTACCCTGGAGATATTGTTGTATGCCATTGAGTTGATTTCAATTCATAGCAACCCCGTGTGACAGAGTAGAACTGCCTTATAGGGTTTTCTTGGTATAATCTTTATGGGAGTAGATCTATAGGGTTTTCTCCGATGGAGCCACTGGGTGAGTTTGAACCTCCAACTTTTCGGTTAGTAGCCAAGTGCTTAACCATTGTACCACTAGGGCTCCTGCTGGAAGAATTAGTCTAGTGCTAATTTCCTTTATTGCTTTGGGTTTTTGGCTCTAGGCTTTTCTTGAATGTAAAGTTTATTGTTTTTAACATGTCATTCTGTATCTTAGCTCATGGCTCTTTGTGATTTTGTGCTTGCCTTCTTGGGGGACTCATAGGGTCTTCTAGTCCATGATCAATTCCTGATGTATCCAGCTCAAGGTTGCCAGCCAGTAATATTAGCCATGTGGGAAATCCAGTCACTGGGCAAGCTGGGGCCTTAGCTCAAGATTTTATTGAAAGCTATCTGTGACTTTCCTAGTTATGCAGTTTCATATAAAACTTGGGCAGTAATATTGTTTATAGCATCTTTTTTATAGGAAACGGGGTTGTCGTCCTAGCTACTGGGTTCTTAGCAATCAGTCTGATTTTAATTCCTTACTTTGTCTAACAAAAAAAAAAAGAACAAAAACAAACTGTAGAGTTCGTTCTGACTCATGGTGACCCTATGTGTGTGTCAGAGTAGAGCTTGTGCTCCAGAGGGTTTTCAGTGACTGAGTTTTTGGAAGTAGATTGCCAGGCCTTTCTTCTGAAGTACCTCTGGGTAGATCTGAACCTCCAGCCTTTGAGTTAGCAGCTGACCACTTTAACCATTTGCACCACCCATGGAATCCTCATCTCATTTAGGCCCTTTAAATTCTCAGTGGTAGTTCAGTGGTAGAATTCTTGTTTTCCATGCAGGAGGCCCGGGTTTGATTCCCAGCCAGTGCATCTCAAGTGCAGTCACCACCATCTGTCAGTAGAGGCTTGCGGATTGCTATTATGTTGAATAGGTTTCAGCAGAACTTCCAGACTAAGATGGGCTAGGAAGAAAGGCCTGGTGACCTATGTCTGAAAATCAGTCAGTGAAAACCCTGTGGATTACAACGCTCCAGTCTGCAGCTGACCATGGCAATGGCATAGGACTCTGCAGCATTTTGTTCAGGGGGTGACCCTGAGCTGTGGGATGTGGGGGATTGACTTGACAACATCTAACAGTTCTCATTTATTAGTCTTACTGCTTTCCAGCCTGTGATTTAGTAGATCTTTGTGACTTCAGCTCTTCCTCATTGCCTAGCATTTGTCTTTCTGGTCCTTGAATATTTTGTCGTAGTGGTGTTTTGTTTTAGTAGGATGGTGACTTTTAAATATTCTGTCATTTCTATACAGTTGGAAATGGGGAAAGGGACAAATAGTGTGAGTTTTCGTCGTTGCTTTGGATTTTGATTGTAGGCTTGTCTTGAATTTTGTTCTTTTAAAAATTTCTTCATCTATATTTTAGAATCACTTTTTCAGAAAATAATCACAGCTGAAAACACAGACATTGGGGAAAAATCGCTAAGGTTTATGTGAAAGTGCGTAAGTAGCAAGGCCACAGACATAGGCTTTCAATCAAGTCCTGAGCTAACTCAACTTGCTCAGTGATTGGATCTCAGTATTAACTGAAATACTGGTGTCTTCAAAAAATTCAGGATTTATTTCTCAAAAAGTGGTATTAACTAGAGTAAATTTCAAATATAAACATTTATAAACATATAACCTGAAGTAAAATGTAAGTTTGTAAATGTGTATTAACCAAACCAAACCAGTTGCCATCGAGTTGACGATGACTCAGAGTGACCTTATAGGACAGAGCAGAACTGCCACATAGGGTTTCCAAGGCTGTGATCTTTCCGGACTGTGTGTGTCAGAGGTGAACAAGTCCTGAGCGTTTGGATTCTGAGGTGGAAAGCCCATGATTTTAAAGGTGTCAAGATCCAATAACAGCTGCATATGATTGAAGGAACTATTTTATTTACTGTTCTTTTGCTTGTTCATTTATCGAGTAAAGATTTATTGAATCACTTATTTGCAAAGCACTGAACTGTTTTACTGTAAGTGAGCTTGACAACAACAAAATCTGTACTTTTTGCGATTATTCACAGTTAATGTAATATTCAGGAGTCCTGCTTACCAAAAGGTCAGCAGTTGGAACCCACCGGCTGCTCCGTGGGAGAAAGATGTGACAATCTGCTTCTATAGAGATTACAGCCTTGGAAACCCCATGGGGCAGCTCTCTGTCCCGTAGGATTGCCGGGTCAGAATCGACTCGACAGCAGCAAGTTTGGGTTTTTGGGTTTGAATATAGCGTGCTAACTGAAAATTGAACTGTGTTGTTGGGAGACAGGTGTTCCTTATGTAAATAGTGGTAACTGTGAAATTCCTGCATATGGAAACTGCAAAGGGAGAACTGCCTGTATATTCATAATGATGGGAATGGCCCAGTGGATATGGACAGCTTTTTGCTGGAGAGAAAGAAAAGAATTGATTCACTTAGCAAATACTGATTGAGAACCTAGAATGTGTTTGACAGTCTTCTGGGTTCTAGAGAGAAATCAGTGAACAATAATCAAGCTTACATGAGTTTATAGAATAAGCAAACTATATATAGAATGGAGCCCTGGTAGCACAGTGGCTAAGAGCTATGGCTGCTACCCAAAAGATCAGCAGTTCAAATCCACCAGCCACTCCGTGGAAATCCTGTGGGGCAGTTCTGCTATGTCCTGTAGGGCTGCTAAGAGTTGGAATCAACTTGACAGCAATGGTTTTTTTTTTTAATATATAGAATAATCATATAATTTAATCATTTGAATGGGGATACTTTATTGGGGTATAATCACTTGTTCAAAGTATACAATTCAGTGTTTTTTATACATTCACAGAGGTGTGTAACCATCACTATAATCTAATTTTACATCATTTTTACCACCCCAAGAAGAAACCTTGTACCCATTAGCAGTCACTCCTGGACCCCCCACTCCCACCCACACCCTCAGGCAACCGCTAATCTACATTCTGTCTTTATGCGTTTGCCTGTTGTACATATTTGAAATTAGTGGGATTGTGTAATATTTGTCCTTTTGTGTTTGGCTTATTTCATTTAGCATAATGTTTTCAAGGATCATCCATGTTGTAGCATATATCAATACTTCATTCCTTTTTTATGGCTGAATAATATTCCGTGATATCGATATTATACCACGTTTAGCCTAGGGATACTTTCTGGAGGTTATGAATATTGCTGCTGTGAACATTTGTGTGCACGTTTTTATGTGGATGGATGGTGAACTGGGACACTTTTGAAAGTCAGAGGAGACGCTATTGATAATTACATCAGGACAGCAGGTGTGTAAGCTGGGACTGTCCCAGGCAAACCGGAAAGTGTGGTCATCCTGATTGTATAGTATGTTAAAAGGTAAAAGAGGAAAAAGGGGGAATGAAAGGCTTTGGAGAGCATGGTGGTGGTTGCAATTAAAAAAAGCATGGCCAATGAAGGCTCACAGAGCATGTGACCATTGAGCAGAGACTTGGTGGAAGTGAAGGAACAACCCCTTAGGAGGCATTGTGCCTGGTTGTTTGAGGAACAGCAAGGAAAAGAGGCTGGTTTAGCTGCAGCTGAATGAGTAAGGGAGAAAAAAGTCAGAAGTTGAGGTCAGAGAGGTACTGAGATTTGGATCATGTAGAAACTTTCTTGGCTTTTAAGGATTTTAATATTACCTTCCTAGTTGGTTACTGAGAAGAATGAATAAACTACTTTAACATTTTTTGGAAAAGGCCCTGACTATTCCTGGAGGCTTAAACATTCGTAAGGATGGATATATATATATATATATAAAAACCAAAAAAACCAAACCTGTTGCTGTCGAGTCGATTCTGACAAGCGACCTTATAGGACAGAGTAGAGCTGCCCCATAGGGTTTCAAGATTGTAAGTTTTTTGCAGAAACCGACTGCCACATCTTTCTCCCCAGGAGTGGCTGGTGAATTCAAACTGCCAACCTTCCGGTTAGCAGCCCAGTGCTTAACCTCCATGCCACCAGGGCTCCATATGTATGGTAACCAAAAGACTGGCAGTTCGAATCCACCATCCGCTCCTTGAAAACCCTATGGGGGCAGTTCTACTCTGTTCTATAGGGTTGCTATGAGTCAGAATTGACGTGATGGCAATGGGTTTATATATCCCTGGTGGTGCAGTGATTAAGAGCTACGGTGTGCTACAGCTGCTAACCTTAAAGGTCGGTGGTTGGAGTCTACCAGCTGCTCCTTGGAAACCCTATGGGGCAGTTCTACTCTGTCCCATAAGATTGCCGTGAGTCGGAATCAACTCGACGGCAACAGGTTTGGTTTGGTTTTATATATGTATGCGTGTGTGTATATATATATATATATATATATGTATATATATATGTATATATATGTATATATATATGTATATATATGTATATATATATGTATATATATATGTATATATATATGTATATCCCAACTTTACAAAAAAAGGGAAATTATGGCACAGAAAGGTTAAATAACTTGCCCAAATCACACATGAATGGAGTCAGAATTTCAACCCAGGTAACTTGGCTCCAGACCACATTCTTTTAACCACTATCTTAGTCTCTGCCCAAGGAGTGATGGTTGAAGTAATAGTAGTAGGAAACAAAGTCATCACGAAGTGGCAGAGGAGTGATTAGGGGTTCAGTAGTTAGTAGCAACAGAGAGGGCTGTGAGTGTTAAAGTTTGGAGGTCTGAACTTCAAAGAAAGTTTTTGAAGAAGGAGGGAGGGGAAATTATATAGAAGTAGAATTGGGAGACAAGGAGGAGGGCATTAGTTACCTTTGATATCTGAAATATGTGAGTTTGGGAGGAGAAAAAAAAAGTCTGACAAATCCTACATTCAAGAGAGTTACAGGAGAAAACAATGCCATCAGGAAGCAGTCAGCCAGGTTTCAGTTAAGGAAAGATGGAGAATGGAAGTCCTCAGCATGGGATCACCTTTGAGTTCCTCATGTAGAGAGAAAGGCTTGGGAGGATTCAGGATGGCAAATATTATGGGGACGCTCATTCTGATGATGGCTTCTCGTAGTGCCTGAGGTGTGCAAGGACATGATAGGGTCAGTTCTAATATTCTCCGGCAGTGGTTGGAAAACCAGTTTTAAAGCTGCTGAATATGGAGCCACTGGGCAGTATATCAAAGTGGCTTGGCATTTATTCAGTGAGAACAGCATATAAAATTTAAAGACTTTTTTTTTTGAATGCTTGGAAATGGTAACAAATTTTTTCTTTTTATTTTTTGTGAAACAGGATGGCTTGAATTCCTTGGTCCTTGATTTGGATTTTCCTGCTTTGAGGAAAAACAAGAATATAGATAATTTCTTAAATAGATGTAAGTTGTGTTTAAACTTCATATCTGATCACATAGGTATACTTTTGACAAGACATTATTGCTTGATGAATATTATACAGTCAATAAAATATTAAAGTATTTTTTAGTTTACCACTTGATTTATTTAAAAACTCACATCTTTTCTTTTCAAAGTAAAACTGCAGAACCAAATTGTAGGATGATATAAGTAGGTAAAGTTCAAAATTTTGTATAAATTATTAAGTCTATTCAGCTATTTCAGGACAGGTTCTTTATAGCATTTGCAAGAGAAGTTTTAAATGAACATTGACAACTCTGAGGCTTTGCTTTACATTACCAAGAAGACCTCATGAGTTCATGTTTGTGTAAATGTGGACATTTTAGTGCAATTAATGAAAAATAATGTGATGACAGTTACTGCCATATATGTGGTAACTCTTAAATATTTGTCACTGTTGATGACACAATGAAGAAGTAAATGAATTTCAATTTTAAGAGTAAGAAATTCTCAAAGCCAGTATGGTATTCTTTATATCATCACAATAAACTCTGATTTGGAATTGTCTAAGATTGGGATATTATCCTAAATTAAACAATCTTTTCTGTAGTTGCCGTATATATAGTTACCATTTTTCATTAAAAAAATTTTTTTTCATAGCAGTGGGTTATTAAAATTCACTACCAGGGTTAACCTTGGAAGTAATTTAAAATTTCTGTCATGATTCAGAATGTGCACCAGGATTGCTTGGGTCGTCACTCTGTCAACTGTCACCTAACTTGCCAAGCAAAAGAGTCAGAAACAGAGTAGCTTTAACTGCTATCTTTTGATGATCAGTAGTGTTTGTTTATGTATGTTAATAAACCATAGAGATTTTTGGTACATTGATATCATGTTAGTTGGCCCTGGTGGTGGTGCAGTGGTTAAGAGCTATGGCAGCTACCCAAAAGGTTGGCAGTTTGAATCCACCAGCTCCTCCTTGGAAACCCTATGAGACAGCCCTACCCTGTCCTATAGGGTCGCTATGAGTCCGAATTGACTCCATGGCAATAGTTTTTTGTTTTTGTTTTTTTCTTAAGATTTTTAAATGGCAGTCTTTAAAACTAACAGATTTAACTGAAAACTAACTCTAGTTTCTTGAAATAAAAAATTGTAAATATGGTGATTATTAAAAATATTGTTTATAAATAAGATGTTTGATATTACAGATATGGTGATCTTTTTATTGTAGATGAGAAAATTGTGAAAAAAATCAGAGGCCTGCAGATGAAGGCAGAAGACTATGATGTTGTAAAAGTCATTGGAAGAGGTGCTTTTGGTGAAGTCCAGTTGGTAAGAAAGTTTTTTGTTTGTTGTTCTTCTTCTTATTTTTTTCTGTTGCTTTATTTTGACATCATACTTTTGTGAAACATTAATAGCAGCTAAGTAGATCTAATTTCTGTGCCCAGGCATGCCAGAAGTTAGTTTTATGACTTTGGTCAGCCACGCTATCTCTGAGAACCTCTGTGTCCTCAGCTATAAAATGAGGGAATAGTGTTGTAAACACCACCAGGTCTCTTTCAGTTCTGAATCACTGTGATTTAGGATAAGAACCCAGTTGGCTTCATATGTTGATATTCAGTCAGAACTATTGTGTTTTTATGTAGCAGGTTCAGTTTAATAACATGTATGCTTAATTAACAGAGATTTATTTAGATACATCAGAAGTCCAACTAAGGTTTTTTAATAACTGAAAATAAATCAAGCTTATCTTTGTAGGCCAAAGTGGTACCAACTTAAAATGCTATAAATTTTTTTGCAATAAATGCTATGTTTTTATTATTAAATGAGCTATAATAATATTTTCTTTTTTTATCCCTTCAGTATATGAGACTCCTATCTTTTTTTCCTTATAGTTAAATTACAGAGAGTCAAATTCTCTGTTTTACACAACTATGGTACTCCTTTTGATGGTACACTTAGAAAAGCAATGATCAGTATAAGGAAGCGTGGGTTTCTCTAAGAACACGTCATGACAGACTGACTTTTTCTTCTCTTCAGTCCTTCTTTTTTTGGTTCTTAGACTTGCACTAGGTGTAATACATGTGTGCATTAGGGTATTGCAGTAAGTGTAATATATATATAATATATTGGACAAAGTCCAATGTGAGGACAGTATGGAGAAATCTCAACTGAATAATTGTATGGTTAGGTAGCTTTCTGCTTTAATAGTTGTGTTCAAAGAAGACTGATGAAGATGTTAGTGGTACATTGGACAAAGATCCCCAGGAATAGATTTCAGGGCTCTCTCCTCTGCTCTTAAACATTTTATTAATAATTTTTATGGGAGCAATGGTGACATGTTGAATAATTTTGTAAATTATTTAAAACTGAAGTATAACAGATGGTTTTGAATAATGAGCACAAATCCTAAAAGCTATCAACTGGGAAGTTAACTGGCAAGATAAGAGAAGTGAAATTTAACCTTAATAAATGACTTGCACTTGGATCTGAAGAACTCAAGGACTTGATTACTTAACAGTAATGTGTGAGTTAGACAACAGTTTTCCTTGAATGTAAACCAAGCAAGATTCATTAGGGATGTGGCTGCCTAAAATAATAAAGAAATTCGGGGTTTGTTTGTGTAATTTCTAAGATCATGGAGTTAGGTCTTCTCTATTTTGAGATGATTGGGCCATGTCTAGAATATTTCATTAATTCTAGATGTCCTCTTGCCCTGTTTTAAAAGCAACACTGATAAAGTATAATCAATGGACGGAGTGCTCAGGTCACTTGAAAGGATGCCATCTGAGGAATGGCTGAAGGAATTAAGAGGTTAATTTGAGGCTGACTGAGGAATGGGCTGCCTTGGAATGTAAAGAGAATTTGTTTTTGTTTTGTTTCACTTTTTTGTTTGTTTTAGTAAAAATCATACTTCAGCTGGTAGATGAAGTATTATGATGCTCTAGTGGAGAGGGTAAGAGATCAGACCACATGACAGATGAATTATGAAAGATCCTATAAGAGAGAGAAAATAAGTAGTTGAATCCTAGTTCTGCCATTTTCTAACTGAAATATCATGGTGACCACAGGTACACTTTTCATTCTGTCTGAGTTCTAGCCTGTAGAATAGAGATGATAACACCTATCTAATGGGGATAGTTGTAAGGGGATTAAGTGAAGTAACAAAATAAATTACCTTGGTTATAGTGCTAATTGTTAACTGTTATGATTGCCTATTTGCGATATGGACTCATACTACATGTATTTGGAACAGATACATTGTTTCTGCATATTATGAGTCATTGTAGTTAAGGAAGAGAGACTAGAATTTGGACTTGTATTTTTGGAAGGAAATATGATAGACCTTGACTTGTCTTGTGTTCGTGGTAGTCATTGTTCTGTATTAATTTGATTGTTAAAATTCAATATGCTAAAGGAAAGAAAAGAAAAGAAAGAAAAATGCATAGTTGCAGAAAGCTTTTATTGTTGTTCATTTTCCTTCCCAAAATTTATTTTGACCACAAAGTATGCAGAAACAAAGTCATATGTTTTGAAAAATGAAAAGTATTGTAACATCCCATTAATCTGTTGACCTGGTCCAAGAGCTTCCAGCATGTTTGTTTTGGCTTTAGTTCTTGGTTCTGTAGCTTTAGAAAGGGACTCCTTAAAAGAAGGATAATTGAAATGGATAGGCCCAAGTGTGTCTTTCCACAGCATTTTAAAATTGATCTTTATGTGGTAGAAAAGTTAATATGGTGGATATGTAGAGAATATTTCACATTTAGCACATCTATATGATTTTTGGAAACCCTGGTGGTATAGTGGTTAAGTGCTATGGCTGCTAACCAAAATGTCAGCGGTTTAAATCCACCAGGCGCTCCTTGGAAGCTCTGTGGGGCAGTTCTGTTCTGTCCTATAGGATCGATATGAATCAAAATCGACTCGATGGGAGCGGGTTTGGTTTTTCTTTTTTTTAACTTTTATTGTGCTTTAAATGAAAGTTTACAAATCAAGTCAGTCTCTCATACAGGTATTTATATACACCTTGCTATATACTCCTAGATGCTCTACCCCTAATTGAGACAGCACACCCTTTCCCTTCACTCTGTCTTTTCGTGTCCATTTGGCCACCTTCTGACCCCCTCTGCCCTCTCACCTCCTATCCAGACAGGACATGCCCACGTAGTCTCATGTGTCTACTTGATCCAAGAAGCTCACTCTTCACTAGTATCATTTTCTATCCCATTGTGCAGTCCAATCCCTATCTGAAAAGTTGTCTTTGGGAATGGTTCCTGTCCTGGGTTAACAGAAGGTCTGGGGCCTCTGACCTCCAGGTCCTTCTGGCCTCAGTCAGACCATTAAGTCTGGGCTTTTTACGAGAATTTGGGGTCTGCATCCCACTGCTCTCCTGTTCCCTCAGGGGTTTTCTGTGGTGTTCGCTGTCGGGGCAGTCATCGGTTGTAGCCAGGCACCATCTAGCTCTTCTGGTCTCAGGATGATGTTGTCTCTGATATATGTGGCCCTTTCTATCTCTTGGGCTCATAATTACCTTGTGTCTTTGATGTTCTTAACTCTCCTTTGCTCCAGGTGGGTTGAGACCAATTGATGCATCTTAGATGGCTGCTTGCTAGCATTTCAGACCCCAGATGCTACTCTCCAAAGTGGGATGCGGAATGTTTTCTTAATAAATTTTATTATGCCAATTGACTTAGATGTCCCCTGAAACCATGGTCCCCAAACCTCTGCCCCTGCTATGCTGGCCTTTGAAGTGTTCAGTTTATTCAGGAAACTTCTTTGCTTTTGACTTAGTCCAGTTGTACTGACCTCTCCTGTATTGTGTGTTGTCTTTCCCTTCACCTAGAATAGTTATCTACTATCTAATTAGCAAAAACCCTTCTCCCTCCTTCCCTCCCCCCTCTTGTAACCATCAAAGAATATTTTCTTCTCTGTTTAAACTGTGTCTTACGTTCTTATAATAGTGGTCTTATACAATATTTGTCCTTTTGCAACTGACTAATTTCACTCAGCATAATGCCTTCCGGATTCCTCCATGTTATGAAGTGTTTCACTGATTCATCGTTGTTCTTTATTGATGTGTCATAATTACGGATAGGTATGAGTTTAGTGCCATCATTTTGATGTCTTTTTTTTGTGTTGTTGTCAGTTTCTTTTTCCCACTTAATTTTTTGTACTGAGTAGTTTATGTATTGTCTTTTCCTCTTATTTGTTGTTGATTTTCTTTCTGCTGAGTCTGTATTTTTTCCTTGTATTTTATTTTGATGAGTAGGATTGTTATTCTCCTTTGTGGTTACCTTAATATTGACCCCTATTTTTCTAAGTTTAAAACTAACTTTTATTTCTTTATATTGCCTTGTCTTCCTCTCTGTGACTACATTTCTTAGTCCCTCTTTATTGTTTTAATGTTGTCTTCTTTTACGTAATAACATTGCTGTTTCCCTGTTTTGAGCGTTTTTTTTTTTTTTTTTCTTAATTTATTTTTGTGATTCCCTATCTGGGTTGACATGTGATTGCTCTGTCCAGTGTTCTAGTCTTGGGTTGATGCCTGGTATTGTTGATTTTCTAACCAGAGAACTCCCTTTAGTATTTCTTGTAGTTTTGGTTTGGTTTTATGGATTCCCTAAACTTCTGTTTATCTGCAAATGTCCTAATTTCACCTTCATATTTGAGAGACAGTTTTGCTGGATACGTGATTCTTGGCCAGGAATTTTTTTCCTTCAATGCTTTACGTAAGTCATCCCATTGCCTTCTTGCCTGCATGGTTTCTGCCGAGTAGTCCGAGCTTATTCTTATTGACTGTCCTTTGTAGGTGACTTTTCGTTTATCCCTAGCTGCTCTTAAAAGTCTCTGTCTTTGGTTTTGGCAAGTTTGTTTATGCCTTGGTGACTTTCTTTTAAGATCTGCCTTATGTGGAGTACAATGAGCATCTTGGGTAGATATCTTCTCATCTTTCACAATATCAGGGAAGTTTTCTGCCAACAAATCTTCAACAATTCTCTCTGTATTCTCTGTTATCCTTCCCTGTTCCCTCCAGTCACTTGTAGGTTATTTCTCTTGGTAGAGCCCCACATGATTCTTAAGGTTTCTTCATTTTTAAAAATTCTTTTATCTGATTTTTCTTCAAATATATTGGTGCCAACTGCTTTATCTCCAGTCTCACCAATTCTGCCTTCCACTTGCTCAATTCTGCTCCTCTGACTTTATGTTGATTGTCTAATTTGGTAATTTTATTGTTAATCTTCTGAACTTCTGATTGCTGTCTCTCTATGGATTCTTGCAGCTTATTAAATTTTTCATTATGTTCTTGAATAACCTTTGTAATTTCTTCGACTGCTTTACCTGTGTGTTCCTTGGCTTGTTCTGCGTATTGCCTGATCTCCTTCCTAATCTCTTCCCTGATGTCTTGAAGAGTTCTGTATATTAATCTTCTGTATTCTGCATCCAGTAATTCCAGGAAAGTACCTTCATCCAGAAGATCTGTAGATTCTTTGTTTTGAGAGCTTGTTGAAGTGATCACGGTCTGCTTCTTTATGTGATTTGATACTGACTGTTGTCTCCGAGCCATCTGTAAGTTATCGTATTAGTTTCTTTTATGTTTGCTTACTGTATTGTAGCTTCTTGCTTTGTTTTGCTTTGATATGCCCAAATGGGTAGCTTGAGTGAGCTGGCTTGATTATTTTCGACTTTGAAGCTCTGACATTCTGTCACCAGCTGGCGAGAGCTGTTATCAGGTATATTAGTCTAGGAGTCTATTCAGTTTTCTTGTATGGGTTCAGCTCAGGTGTCCTGGTAACTGGTCATCAAGGGTGTGGTACAGGCTGTGTCCTACAGCCTTAGAGGGGCAGGGGAGATTGGTGTAGGTACCAGTATCTGATTGCAGCAGGGGGTCACGCTCTGAACAAGGCAGGGGCTGACATCATCCCTCAAGTATCTGTGAGGAAAGCACATCCCTGTTCCCTAGAGTGTACAGGTGGGTGGGTTCTGCAGATGGACCATGGGCATCCAGTGTTTTTGGTTGTAAGGACTGGGAGATGCCAATTATCCTTGGATTCTTGTTGCGGGTGGCTGGGTGACCTGAGTGGAGCCACCAGTCCTTAGGCCCCTGATATGGGTAGGTGAGGACCCTGTTTAATAGGCAAAGTGGTGTCAAACATCAAATACCCACCTCTCCACCACAGAGCTGAAACAGTAGTCTGCCAACAAGGGCCTATTCTCCTGAAATAGGCCCACACAGGTCCATGCAGGGGGGAAAGGTATTCAAAGTCCACGGACCATTCATGCCTGGACAGGAGCTGCTTCTGTCCTGTGCTCCCCCGGTTAGTGGAGCTGCCAAATTATCTTTCCCTGCAATTGTGAATTTATTCCTTTTCCAAGGCTGGGAGAATGGGTCAGGGCGCTCAACAGGGCCTCTCTCCAACCCAGGGAAATCAACAGCCACTGAAGCTGGCTTCAGGGCTGGGGGTATGGTAAAATACATACAAGTACTTTTGCCGAGAGTGTGCGTTCTTCTCTGGTTCTGGAGGTGTGAGGAGGCTGTGTGGCTGGCTGTTTCTCCCTGAGGAAACTGCGGCCGAATGCTACCACCAGCCCGCTGCAGTTGCTCCTGGGAATGGTGCCTGAGGGATCCCAACGATTCAGGTCTGGTAACTCATTTCCGCTTCTGAACCATCTCTCCTTCCCCCTGCCACTTAGTCCGTTTTCTGTCTTTGCCTTTGATGTTCAGGGCTCCTAGCTTGTCAGAAATATAATCATTCCACTTTTTTGGGGGGGGGGTCTTTGTTTTAAGAGAGCTCGCCAGAAGCATCTGGCTATTCCGCCATCTTGGCTCCCTGGTTTGGATTTATATGATTTTTATGTTATATAGTCATCTGAAGGAAGTTTATGGTAGTAGGTATTTTGTTTGTGAAATACTTTGTCAGATTAAGTTCAAAATACATTACTACAGCGGGCCCTCCAATCAGTTTCTACAAATAAAATTCTTATTGTAGTATTGGTATATTGTAGCACCTATGCCATAGAATTTGAGATAGGCTTTAGATTCAGGCTTCTTGGAATTAAATCCTGACTCTACCACTAACTAGCTGTGTGACTTCAGACAAGTTATTTAATTTGTCTGTGCCTCAGGTTCTTGTTAAATGAAGATGATAGTAGCATTTATACCTCACAGGATTACTGTGAGAATTAAATGTGAAAGTTTATATAAAGCACTTGGAGCACCTGAAACATAGTAAGTGTTCAGTAGATGTTAGCAGTTAATTGTCAGACTTAACAATAGTTTATCCGCCCATCTACCCATGAAATACTTAATCAGGGTCTGTTATGTTCTAGGAGTTGTGCTAACCTCTAATGATACAATAGCACAGTCTCTTTTTGAAAGTGATAATCTTATGGAGGAGTCAAATATTAAATAAGTGAAGTTATAGTTTCATGTTACGATAAGTAGTATGAAGGAAAAGATCCAGATGCTGTGAGAGGGACTAATGGAGGGATATACCTGATTCACAAGCCCTGGTGGTGCAGTGGTAAAGAGCTAGGCTGCTAACCAAAAGTTTGACAGTTCAAATCCACCAGCTGCTCCTCAGAAACCCTATGGGGCAATTCTGCTCTGTCCTACAGAGTCCCTGTGAGTCGGAATCAACTTGATGGCAATGGGTATGGCTTTGAGTTTGGTACCTGATTTGGGAGCCTTTGGGTGGCGAGAGGATTAAACGCTTGACTAACTGAAAACTGGTGGTTATAACTACCCAGAGGTGCCTTGGAAGAAAGGCCTGGCAATGTGCTTCCAAAACGTCACAACCACAAGAACCCTATAGAATGCAGTTCTACTCTGCACACGTGGAGTCACCATGAGTTGGAATCGACTTGATGGCAACCTTTTTTTTTAAATGCCTGATTCAGGTTAGGGAGTTATGAAAAGCCTTGCTGTGACAGAATGACATTTGAGTTAAGATGTAAAGGAGTTAGCTACATGAAGAGCCCAGGTTGAAGTGAGAGTGGAAACGTAGAGGGAATAAACCAAAAAAACCAAACCCACTGCCGTCGAGTCGATTCTAACTCATACCGACCCTATAGAGAGAGGGATTAGCATGTGAAAATATCGTGAATCAGGAAAATGCCAAGTTATTTAACTTATTTGGGAATAGATTTCCTCATCTGAAAAAAAAAAAAGGCACTTCTTAAAGATTGAAAAGTTCTGTAATTCCAGAGTGGTAAAATTTGCTTCGACTTTGTTTTTGTATTTACTGTGGAGGTATACATTTAATTTTATATTTTTATATCATGAAAGGTCTGTGACATAGATGATTTTATTTTACATTAGTATTGTTATTGGATTACCCATAAAAAACCAAACCCATTGCCGTTGAGTAGATTCTGACTTATAGTGACTGTATAGGACAGAGTAGAACTGCACCAGAGGGCTTCTAAGGAACAGCTAGCGGATTCGAACTGCTGACCTTTTGGTTAGCAGCCAAGATCTTAACCACTATGCTGCCAGGGCTCTATTAATGGATTAGATAGACCTTAAAAGAGAACCATACTCAACACAGACATTCTTTACTAGTTAACCTAAACTATTGTTTGGTTTTAAGCAGATTTGAGGGGTTATTTTTGGTTTAAAGAATACCTCAGGGCAATAGTTTGGGGAATTCATCTAGCCTCCAGGGTTCCAGAAAGTCTGAATTCCATGAGAATTTGAAATTCTGTTCTTCATTTTACCTCGTTTGATCAGGATTCTTCTATAGAATCTTGGATCAAAATGTTTCGTATTGGTAGCTGGGCACCATCTAATTCTTCTGGTCTCATGGCAAAGAAGGCAGTTGTTCATGGAAGCAATTAGCCACACCTTCCATTTCCTCCTCCTCTTCCTGACTCTCCTTCTTCCTTAAGGTTGTATAACTTTTTGTTAGTTTGAATGAGTAGTTTTTCTCTTCTAGGATTTTGTTTTTCTCTCCCCCATTTGTTTAGTTGTATGTAAAAAAATGCCAGTTGCTTATATTTAGATATTTTCTACCAAAGGACAGATATCTTTTAGTTCTGTTTATAGCTGTGCTTTTAGCAGATTTCTTAAAGCTGTTGTGTCATGGTCCTGATTCAAGCATAAATAATATTATGGTATAATTAATTGACTGGCTGTTAATGTTGTATGGAGAGCTTTCTCTAATGAAGTTAGAAAACATTCAGAATTTGATTTGTGTTTGTAAGCGCAGGTTTGAAGAGTGGCATAAATACAGAAGAGGAAGTACCATAGCAGCTTCTTTTTAACAGCACTGATAGAGAGTGTTCACATTGAGATCATATGCTAATCTGACACAACCTGCTAATCCAACACAAGTCAGTTAAAAATCTGGTCTGTCTGCTGTGGAAGGGATTTCTACATTGAAGACCAGGATCCTTCATCCTTCTTGTCCCATTTGTGTTTTCATATTGCTTTCCCATGTATTTATTTTCAGCATTCTGTAAATGTCATAATCAAAGGAATTGTTTTACCACTTGAGCAATTTAATATAGAAGATGTAATCTGTGACCCCTCATCATCACTTATTTGGCTTTTTGCATATAAGATTGTTTTCATATAAAGTCATAGTGTATCAAAATACTTGAAATGTCAAACATTAAAATCAGAAGTGATGTCACCTATGAATATAATTATTTTTGTAATTTGGGTAGGTGCCGGCATTCTGAGCTATATTTTCTTTATATCCATACTTGTTCAGTTAGCTACTGAGAGAGAGGTGTTAAAATTAATAACTGAAATGGTGGATTTGTCTGTTTTTTTTCTTAAGTTCCATTAGTTTTTGCTTATTTTTACAAAATGTCCTCTTTATTTCTTGTAATCCTCTTTGTCTTGAAGTCTACTTTGTCTGTTATTAGTATTGCTATGTCGACTTTCTTGTCCCTGCTATTTGCGTGGTGTACTTTTCCATCCTTTTGTTTTCAGCCTGTTTGTGTCTTATATTTAAACTGTATAAAGTTGCATCTTCCTTTTTAATCCATTCTTATAGTTTCTGTCTGTTAATAAGAGTGCTCAGCACATTTATATTTAATGTGATTGTTGATAGAATTGGGTTTAAGTCTATAGTTTTGCTTTTTGTGCACCTCTTGTTTCTTTCCTGCCTTATTTTAGAATAATTATTTTTTAGTATTGCATTTTATTTCATCTTTTGGCTGTTAGCAATATCTTTTTTAAGTCAATATTGTACCACTTCCCACTGCTTACTTTACATTACACTTACCTCTGCACAATAGTAATAATCTTACACTTGTATACTTTCTTTTACAGCCCCCCTCCCATTTTTTGTGTCATTGTTGTCACAGCTTATACTTCTTCATAAGCTTTTAACTCTGTCTTTCAGAGTTTTTATTTTTGCTTTGGACAGACAGTTGTCCTTTAAGCAAACTCTGAGAAGAAATAAAAACATGTTGTTGTTAGGTGCCGTTGAGTTAGTTACAACTCATAGCGACCCTGTGTACAACAGAAGGAAACCCTGCCCGGTCCTGCACTATCCTCATAATCGTTGTTATGCTTGACCTGCTACTTTACCAAACATGCTGTCGTTTCTCTCTGACCTGCTACTTTACCAAACATGATGTCATTCTCCAGAGACTGATGCCTATTGATAACATGTACAAAGTATGTGAAACGAAGTCTTGGCATCCTTGCTTCTAATGAACATTCTGGCTGTACTTCTTCCAAGACAGGTTTGTTCCTTCTTCTGGCAGTCCTTGGTATATTCAGTATTCTTTGCCAACACCGTAATTCAAACACATCAGTTCTTCTTGGGTCTTCTTTATTTGTTGTCCGGCTTTCACATGCATATGAGGTGATTGAAAGCACTATGGCTTGAGTTAGTCCTTAAAGTGTCATCTTTGCTTTTTAACACTTTAAAGAGATCTTTTGCAATAGATTTACCCAATGCAATGTGATTTCTTGACTGTTGCTTCCATGGGTGTTGATTGTGGATCCAGGTAAAATGAGATTCTTTATAGCTTCAATATTTTCTCTGTTTGTCATGATGTTCCTTATTGGTCTATTTGTGAAGCTTTTTTTTTTTTTTCTTTATGTTGAGGTGTAATCCATACTGAAGGCTGTGGACTTTGATCTTCATCAATAAGTGCTTCCAGTCCTCTTCAATTTCAGCAAGCAAGGTTGTGTCATCTGCATATCTCAGGTTGTTAATCTGTCTTCCCCCAATCCTGATGCTGTGTTCTTCTTCATATAGTCCAGCTTCTTGGATTATTTGCTCAGCATACAGATTGAATAGGTATGGTGAGAAGATACATCCCTGATGCACACCTTTCTTGACTTTAAACCATGTGATATCCCCTTGTTCTGTTTGAACAGCTGCCTCTTGGTCTAAGCACAGGTTCCTCATGAGTACAAATAAGTGTTCTGGAATTCCCGTTCTTCACAATGTTATATATAATTTGTTACGATTTACACTGTCAAATGCTTTTGGATAGTCAGTGAAACACCTTTCTGGTATTCCCTGTTTTCAGCCATGATCCATGTGACATCAGCAGTGATATCCCTTGTTTCACGTTCTCTTCTGAATCCAGCTTGAACTTCTGGCAGTTCCTTGTTGATGTACTACTGTAACCACTTTTGAATGATCTTCAGCAAAATTTTACTTGTGTGTGATATTAATAATATTGTTTGATAATTTCCACAATCTGTTGAATGACCTTTCTTTGGAATGGGTACAAATACGGATCTCTTCCTGTTAGTTGGCCAGGATAGCTGCCTTCCAATTTTCTTCGCGTAGATGAGTGAGAGCTTTCAGGACTGCATCCGTTTGTTGAAACATCTCAGTTGGGTTCTGTCAATTCCTGGAGCCTTGTTTTTCACCAGTGCCTTCAGTGCAGCTTGGACCCCTTCCTTTAGTACCATCAGTTCTTAATCATATGCTTCTTCCAGAAATGGTTGAATGTTGACCAATTCTTATCTTCTTTTGATGCTTCCTGCATCTTTTGATACTTTCTGTGTAGAATCCTTCAGTATTGGAACTCAAGGCTTGAATTTTTTCTTCAGGTCTTTCAGCTTGAGAAATGCCAAGTATGTTCTTCCCTTTTGGCTATCTCCAAATCTTTGCACATTTTATTATAATAGTTTGTCTTCTCGAGTTGCCCTTTGATATTTTCTGTTCTGCTGTTTTACTTCATCATTTCTTCTTTTACTTTAGCTACTCTACGTTTAAGGGCAAGTTTCGGAGTCTCTTCTGGCATCCATTTGGCCTTTCTTTGCTGTCTTTTTAATGACCTTCTACTTTCTTCATGTTTGATGGTCTTGATGTCATCCCACAACTTGCCTGGTCTTCAGTCATTGTTGTTCAGTGTGTCAAATCTCTTCTTGAGATGGTCTCTAAATTCAGGTGGGTTACTCAAGGCCCTACTTTGCCTCTAGTGGACTTGTTCTAATATTTTTCAACTTCAGCTTGCCTGTGAGCAATTGATGGTCCATTTTGCAGTTAGCCCCTGGCCTTGTTCTGATTCATGGTATTGAGCTTTTCCATTGTCTTTTTCCACAGGTGTATTCAATTTGATTCCTGTATATTCCATCCGGTGAGGTCCATGTGTATAGTCGTCATTTACATTGTTGAAAAAAGATATTTACCATGAAGAAGTTGTTAGTCATATAAAATTCTATCATGCAACCTCTGACATTGTTTCTGTCATCAAGGCCGTATTTTCGAACTACTGATCCTTCTTTGTTTCCGACTTTTGCATTCCAGTCACCAGTAATTATCAATGCATCTTAATTTCATATTTGATTAATTTCAGACTGCAGAAGTTGGTAACAATCTTCACTTTCTTCGTCTTTGGCATTAGTGGTTGGTGAGTAAATTTGAATAATAGTCATATTAACTGGTCTTCCTTGTAGCTGTATGTAGGTGTACACTGACTGTTGCACTTCAGGATAGATCTTGAAATATTCTTTTTGATGATGGACATGATGCCATTCCTCTTCAGTTTGTCATTCCTGGTATAGTAGTCCATATGTTTGTCTGATTCAGAACGGCCAATACCAGCCCTTTTCAGCTCATTAATGCCCAGGATATCGATGTTTATGCATTCCATCTCATTTTTGGCGACTTCTGATTTTCCTAGATTCATACTTTGTACATTCTACATCCTATTATTAATGGATGTTTCTTCTCATTTTGAGTCATGCCACATCAGCAAATGAAGATCCCCAAAGCTTGATTCCATCCACGTCATTAAGGTCAACTCTACTTTGAGGAGGCAGCTCATCTTCTGTGGCTACCGGACAATATTCCATTCCTATTCATAAGGTTTTCACTGGCTAATTCTTTTCAGAAGTAGACTGCAGGCCCTTCTTCCTAGTCTGGCTTAATCTGGAAGTCCACAGAAACTTGTCCACCAAGGGTGACCCTGCTGGTATTTAAAATACCGGGGCAAAGCTTCCAGTCTTACAGCAACACACAAGCCACCACAGTATGACAAAATGACAGTTTGTTTTGAGTGTACTCATTCCTTCCTCTAAATATGAGTTTCCACCTGGTGCCATTTTCCTTCTGCCTGAAGAATATCCTTTGTTTTTGTTATATTTTTTAATGCAGGCTTTCAGGTGGCAAAATCTTTCAGCTTTCATTTAACTGAGAATGTCTTTATTTCCTGCTTGTTTTTGAAGAATTACTTTGTTGGATACGGGTTGCTCAGCTGACTTTTTTTTTTTTTTTAACACTTTATAGATTTAATTCCGTTGTCTTTTGGCCTACACTGTTTGGATAAGAATTTTATTGAAATTCTTATTTTTGGTCCTCTGTGTACAGCATTTAAAATTTTTTTATTTTCATTTTTCTAGGGAGTTTGGCTCCTAACTAAAAGGTTGGCTATTCAAATCTAGCAGCCACTCCGTGGGAGAAAGATGTGGTAGCCTGCTTCTGTAAAGATTATAATTTTTGAAACCCTATGGGGACTTGACGGCACACAACAGCAGCTGCTTTCAAGATTTTTTCTGTCTTCATTTTTTAGCACTTTTGACTGTGATCTTTTAGGCTTTTTTTTTTTTTTAATCTGTTTGATGTTCATTGGATTTTGTGGAGTTGATGTCTTTCATCAAATTAGGAAAATTTTAGCCATTAATTCTTCAAATCTTTTTGCCCCTGTCTTATTCTCTTCTCTTTTTGGAACTCTGTTTACACACATTTTAGACTGTTGTCATGCAGGTCCCTGAGTCTGTTTATTTTCATGTATTCATTTTTCTCCTTTTTCTTAAGATTGATGTATGTTCAAGTTCACTGCCTCTCCTTTTATCTAGAATCTGCTGTTAAGTCCTTCTAGTGCATTTTTAATTCAAGTTATTGTACTTTTCAGTTCTAGAATTTCCAATTTTTTAAAAATAATTTCCATTTTTGTTGATATTTCCTATCTGTTCCCTCATTAAAATCATATTATCTTTTATTTTTTCAACATGTTTTCATTTAGTTCAATAAGCATATGTATAAGAGTTATTTTAAAGTTTTTGTTGACTAAATCCACCATCTCTTTGCATACCTGTCTAATAATTTTGAAATTACACACTAGACCTTCTGGATGTGTGGTAGAGACTTTGGATTTTGTTGTTTTCTTCTGAAGCGTGTTGATTTTTGTCGTAAAAGGCTGTTCAGTTACTTGCTGATCACCATCAACTTTTGCAAGCTTCATTTTATAGTTGGTTAGGGTAGATATGTGAAAAGATCAAGGTGTTTCCCAAGTCCTTCTAATTTGGCAGAACTCAACCCCAAACTGCTTCCCTTTGGATCTTATTAGTGCTTGATATTAGGCCTTGTTAGGGTGGAGCTAGAGTAGGTCTTCTTTAGAGCATGATTCTTTTTCCGAGGAGGTTTCATCTGAATGCTGAGAAAATTAACAAGACTTTTCCATTCTTGCTGGGCTGGAAATACAGTGTTTACCAGTGCTTCTTAATGTGTCCTTGTTCCGCGAGTAATCCCATAGCTGCTGCTGTCTGGTAAATCTTGGGCACTTTCTTCCTGGACAGCCCAGCCCTTAGCCAGGGACTCTCATGGAACTTCTGAGGATCTTCCTCTGCACAGCTCCCTACTTTTCAGGATCCTGGCACAATGGTTAAGAGCTTGGCTGCTTACCAAAAAGTTGGCTGTTCGAATCCACCACCTGTTCCTTGGAAGCCTTATGGGGCAGTTCTACTCTGTCCAGTAGGGTCACTATAAGTGAGAATTGACTTGACGGCAATCAGTTTTGGGTTTTTTGGCCCAGCAACTTGTCATGAACTCTTATCTCTGCCTCCTCAACTCAGTTGGACTCTTGTGCTTTGGTTAGATGCTCATCTGTTGTACACTTGTTGGGATATTGCCTTTAAGCAGAGTATCTGTGCAATCATGGGATTCGCCTCATGGGTTTCTTTTCTTTTAGTGATTTTAATTTTGTACTGCCTACTTTTCAGAATTGACTCAAGGGCACTGGGTTGGGTTTTGGGTTACTTTTATAAAAGCTGAAAACTGTTGCTTCATATATTTTGTCATTTCGATTGTTGTTTATAGCAGGTGGATTAATCTGGTACCAGTTATTCTATCATAGCCAGACGTGTATGATTGATTCTTAGCTATATATTTTTGTATTATTTGTATCATGATAAGACTTGTCTGCCTTTATATTAGTGATTTGTTCAATTGCACCAACACAAATACAGTTCCTTACCTGGGTTTCACGAGGGGAAAATAATTTATTATTAGAGAGGAGCTATATTGTATGATTTTCTGAAATTTTATTACATTTTATACATCTGATCTGTAAAGTATGATGGTTCTTCCATGTTTTTTCAGAGGAGGACATGAGCGTTCCCTAGTTTACCTTATTTTCGTCAATATATGTATTGGTCCTAGGTATGTAAAGTATTTGATGAAAAATAATTAGAAAATTACTTGTTGAATTTTTTTTATAGCTCGAAATTTCAGAGTTTGTCCAGCTATTGAGTAAAGAATATTTTTTCTCAGATATTAATTCATTCAATGAATAAATACTAATGACTGTTTCATTGCCAGTGCTGGCCATTACATTTGCATGAATGTTGAGTTTACATTTTAATGTGGGAGACAAACAATAAAAACAAACAACATCAAAAAATTACAAATTCCGGTATCCAACAGTAGGAACATAAACAGGGCTCTGAGGCTCTGAAGTAGAGAACAGTGAGCCCCTACTTTGGATAGGTTGGTCAAAGAAAGCCTCTTTGAGGAGTTTATATTTCCGCTGAGTGGATAAGGATGTGGAGTCAGGGACTGTGATGCATTTTCTAATACCTATTTCAGGAACCTTTAAAGATCCCAGTGAAGGAGTTGATGCATTAGAGAAACTGAAAGAAGACAATTTGGAGTATAAACAAGGGAAAGAATATGACAAGATTTAAACTGAGGAGGTGCTTAATCTTTTAGGAACCCGTAGGTTCTGGGCAGGAGGTTGGATTTCCTCTCATCCTCTTTCTTCCAACTCTCAGTAACGTGAGCATATAATTTGTTGTTCAAAATTGGCATTCTTTTGAATGAAAAGGAGCACTAACTTGGATGGGACCCTGAGCTAACAGATGTAACCTGGCACTGTCCTGGGCCCACATCATAACTGTAGACATACATATGTAGAAATAGAGTAGATAAATGGTTAATAGAAGGATTCTGGATGCAGACTACCCTTAAATATTGTTTCTGTTTACTATCTCTAGAGCACTGAGGCAAATTACTTAATTTCTCTGTATACTCACACCATATTAATGGGCAGTCATTAATATTACTCAAATTTCTCATTTGTAACATGGGGAAATAATACCTGATTAGGGCTGTTGTGAAGATTAAGTAAGTTAATACATGTATGAAAACACAGTACCTAGTATATAGTAAGCACTGAGTAAATTCATTCTTTCAGCAAATATTTTTTGAAAGGCTATTTTGTGACAAGCATTATACTAGGCACTGAGGATAAAGTGGTAAAGAAAGTTTAGAGAGACAGGTAATAAAGTAAAAATAGAGTATAAGTTGGTAATAAATGCAATGGAGCCAACAGCAAGGAAGAGAGAATAAGATGGTGTGAGGGGAGTAGTGATACTACTGGGGGACATTGATTTGAAAGTTTAAGTAGCTTGGGCTAGGTAGGCCTCACTGAGAAGGCAACTTTGGAGCAAATATCTGAAGGAAGTGAGGAATGGAACCCTCTAAAAACCTTTGCCATCGAGTCAATTCCAACTCATAGTGACCCTGTAGGGCAGAGTAGAACTGCCCCGTAGGGTTTCCGAGGCGCGCAGGTGAATTCGAACTGCCGATCTTTTGGTTAGCAGCTGAGCTGTTAACCACCGCGTGCACCAAGAGCCCTCTAGAAGAAGTAATTTCAGACATAGGGAATAGCACTGTGCAATGAAGAGATGGGAAGCCATTAACCAAAAAAAAAAAAAAAAAACCTGTTGCCATCGAGTCGATTCCGACTTACAGTGACCCTATAAGACAAAGTAGAACTGCCCCATAGGTTTCCAAGGAACAGCTGGTAGATTTGAACTGCTGACCTTTTGATTAGCAGCCGAGCTCTTAACCATTGCACCACCAGGGCCATTAGGGGTTTTAAACAGAGGAGTGACGGAAAATGGTTTATATGTTAGAAGGATCACCAGTTTGTGGGTAGATGAGAGTGAAAGCAGGGAAACTAGTTGAAGCTATTGCAGGTCATTTAAATAAATGCTGTTGGTGGCTTGGACAGGATGGTATCAGTGGAGTTAGAAATAGTTGGATTCTGAAACTAATTGGAGGTAGAACTGACATGATTTTCTGATGAGTTTGATGTGTGATATATAGGAGTTAAAAGTTTTTATACAGAGCAACTGGAAGGATGATGCTGTCATTTACTAAAATGCAGGAAGAATAAATTTGAGAGTAAAGATTAGAAGTTCAGTTTTGGATGTGTCTCAGAGCCTATTAGACATTATAGTATAAATGCTAGCTATTATTATTTATTATTCTACCTACTCCTCACTTATTGACTATTTTGTTATCTGACATTTTGCATTTACAATAGTAAAAAATCTATTATCCAACTATTTCACACATTAACAATGTATGTCTGGCAGTAATGAATGCTGAGGTGTGAGGCAAGAGTAACGTTATCTGTGATGGTTAAGGTTATTGTCAACTTAGCTGGGCCATGATTGTCAGTGGTTTGGCAGTTATTTAATGATGTAGTCATCTTCCATTTTGTGATCTGATGAGGTTATCCTCTGTTTTCACATAATGCCGATTTTTGCATAATGATCTGGTCTTTGGAACCTAGCCATGTTGATAAGTGAGGAGGGGATGTAATTATCTAGTAAGTGTTAACTATTAATCATTCTTGAAAAAATATTTATTGGCTTTGTGGTAAAGAACTTGCTCAGTATTGGCAGCAAAAATGGTGGTAAACAGTAGATACCATTCTTGCCCTTATGAAATTTATAATCTAATGGGGAAGTTAGGCATTGATCAAATAACCATAGTATTGATATTTAATATTTTCCTTAAAAAAAAAAAAAAGACTCCTGGAAAGAAATAAAGACGACTTAACAAAAATCACAAGTATCCCTTGATATCTAAATTTATTAGGTTATTGAGTTCAGATAATGAGGGATAGAGTACATTGATGTTTCAGACTACTCAAATATATGTTTTCCCCCAGTAGGCATATCTTCCTAAGTCTTATTCTTAAAATTGATTTAACTAAATAAACATGAGGGAGTGAAACTTTATGACTTCAGTTTGAATGAAATAAAACAGTTGTATATTGAACTTAATGTTTTAAAGTATTGTTTATTTTATGAAATATTTAGGCTGTTGGAAAATTCCGTGTTTCTTAAGAACGTTATGCTTTTACCTTTTATTAGTTAGCTAAGTATCATTTGATAATAGCATCATAATATGATCAGTTATTCACCTTTTGCTCATAAAATTAAAGTATTAATAATAATTTTTGCCTTTTAAAAATTAACAGGTTCGTCATAAGGCATCACAGAAAGTTTATGCTATGAAGCTTCTTAGTAAGTTTGAAATGATAAAAAGATCAGATTCTGCATTTTTCTGGGAAGAAAGAGATATTATGGCCTTTGCCAACAGTCCCTGGGTGGTTCAGGTAAGCCTACAGACTTTCATGAATTTATTTTTAGGTAGTTATTCCTAAGAGTTGATTTTATGTGCTAAAAGTTTTATGCCTTGTTTACATAATAACAACGCAGTAACGTTTAATCATGACGTGGTAATGACTTAGATTGTTGTATGGAAGCAACTATTAAAATCTTTTCTTTATAAAGAATTGAATTGGTCACCAGTATGCAATTACTCCCTGCCCATCCCCTCTTGTGATTTGCGTAGTGGGGATTAGTAATTTATTGCATCATTTGGAAGGTTATGTAAATATCAACATTTGTTAGAAGTTTATGTTGCATTAATCAGACTCCTTCTAAAAGGAAAAAAAAAATTCCAACAATACAAATTTTGAAAATTCTCCTACAATCTTTTATATGTTATCTCTAAGGGAAGACAGTATTGGGGCTCTTAATTCAGCTTCTTGACCGTGGAATACCGAATGTTTTATTCTGTTTTGCCTTCTTTTCCTTTATATCCCTTACCAGCTTAGCTTCTCTAAAGAATTTTTTTTATAGTAATATGTAATTCTGCAAACATTTTTGAGCAAGTGTCATGAGTAAGACTAGGCATATACCAACCTACATTTAGAATGCCTAGATGATTGCTTGTAGAAGGTAATTTGGGGGTAAAAAATTTGCCACATCGATGACTATATAATTTAAAAGCTCCTAACTACTGCTTTTTCCTGAAGTTGAGCCTCATATTGCCCCCACTCCCACTTGTTTATTGTAGCTAGTAAATAGAAATTCTGATGTGCAGGTAAAACATTTTGTACCAAATTACACCTACTTCTCACTTACTGACTGTTGCGTTATCTGCCATTTCACAATTATGACAATAGGAAAAACAAAAATATTGTCCAACTCTTTTATACATCAGTGACGTGTGTCTGAAGGTAAAGAACTCCAAGGCGTGGTGTAGTGGTAATTTAACTAAAATTTTGCAGTTCTATGGTACACGACATGTGAAACACTGTCGAGTTATAACTGTGTCAGTAGGATTTATTAGTATACCGAGCAGCAGTACAAAGTTGCGTAAGGACCACATATGGTCTTTGTTGCAACTACTCAACTCTGCTATCGTACCTTGAAAGCAGCTATAGACATACATAAAGAAATGAGTGAGGCTGTGTTGCAATAAACTTTTATGTGCTTTTCTCATGTCACGAAATATTATTTGATTTTTTCCTCAATTATTTAAAAATGTGAAATCATTGTGGGCTGCACAAAAACAAAAATAGGATTTGGTCCATGGGTTATAGTTTGCCAACCCCTGGTACACACTAATCTCCTCTACTTGTCTTTTCTGCCCCCCATGCCCCGTGTTATGTTGATGTAAATCCCAGATACATTATTTCATTCACTGATATTTCAAAATGTGTATCTAAAAAGGAAAACCTCATTAAAAAATTTAATCCCAATATCATTATCAAACTGGAGATATTAAGAGTTAATTCCTTTATATCAAGTAAATCAGTGTTTACTTTTCCTCTATTGTCTCATAATTTTTTTACAGTTTCATTTGTTCAAGTAATGACATATTTTTAGATCTGTGGAAAAGCAGAGAGTTATGTAGTGAACATGCATGGGTCTGTCACAGGTTTAGTAAATTCTAACATTTTATCATATTTGATTTTAATATTTTTATTTTAAATAGTAAAACATCACAAAACCCTTGAAATACTCCTTTGTTATCTTACCCAGTCTTTTTTCTCTCCCTCCCTCTTAAAAGATAGCTGCTATCTTGAAATTTGTAAATGTCCTTCTTGTACCTGGTGTCTTTATTTATTTATTTGTAGTGGTACAGATTTCTATCTTTTTAATTTCTTGTGTGGTTGTCGACTATTCAGATTTTCATTTACTTCTTAAGTCAGTTTATACTTTCCATGACTATATGTGTTTTCTCTTTTATATGGAATGTTGTTGGATACAGTTGAGTTAGATACCAAAGAATACCAGAAAAATATTTACCTGTGTTTTATTGACTATGCAAAGGCATTCAACTGTGTGGATCATAACAAAGTATGGATAACATTGCGAAGAATGGGAATTCCAGAACACTTAATTGTGCTTATGAGGAACCTGTACATAGAATAAGAGGCAGTCGTTTGAACAAAACAAGGGAATACCATGTGGTTTAAAGTTAGGAAATGTGTGCATCAGAGTTGTATCCTCTCACCATACTTATTCAGTCTTTATGCTGAGCAAATAATCTGAGAAGCTGGACTATATAAAGAAGAATGGGATGTCAGAATTAGAGGAAAACTCATTAACAACCTGTGTTATGCAGATGACAACCTTGCTTGCTGAAAGTGAAGAGGACCCGAAGCACTTACCGATGAAGATCAAAGACCACAGCTTTCGGCATAGATTACACCTTAACATAAAGAAAACAAAAATCTTCACAACTGGACCAATAAGCAACATCATCATAAATGGAGAAAAGATTGATGTTGTCAAGGATTTCATTGTACTTGGATCCACAATCAACACCCATGGAAGCAGTAGTCAAGAAATCAACTGACACATTGCACTGGGCAAATCTGCTGCAAAAGACCTCTTTAAAGTGTTAAAAAGCAAAGATGTCACTTTGAAGACTAAGGTGCGCCTGACCTAAGCCATGGTGTTTTCATTCGCCTCATATGCATGCAAACGCTGGACAGTGAATGAGGAAGACGGAAGAAGAATCGATGTCTTGGAATTATGGTGTTGGTGAAGAATATTGAATATACCATGGATTACCAAAAGACCAAACAAATCTGTTTCGGAAAAAGTATGGCCAGAATATTCCTTAGCAGCAAGTATGGTGAGACTACGTCTAACAAGCTTTGGGCATGTTATCAGGAGGGAACAGCCCCTGGAGAAAGACATTATGCTTCGTAAAGTAGAGGGTCATCGAAAAAGAGGAAGACCCTCAGTGAGATGGATTGATACAGTGGCTGCAACGGTGGCTCAAGCATAATGATTGTGAGGATGGCACAGGAACAATCAGTGTTTCGTTCTGTTGTGCATAGCATTGCTATGAGTTGAAGCTGACTCGATGGCACCTAACAACAAACTACAGACCCATTTACGCTGTTGACCTGGTGTTCCCATCACTCTCCAATATTGCAGTGTGTATTTCCTATATACAAGGACAGTCTCCTTTATAACCATAATTACTGATTAATCCTCAGACCCCATTCAAGTTTCACCAGTTTCCTAATAGTGTCTTATATCAGGAGGATCTACTTCCAAGTCACATTGCATTTGTCATATCTCTTTAGTCTCTTTTAGTTTTGAATTGTTTCTGGTCTTCTCTTGACTTTCATGACCATAACGTTTTTGGAGATTGCACGCTAGTTATTTCACGTTTTTTGTGGTTTATCCTTCAATTGAGTTTGTCACATGTTTCTTAATGATTAGATTTAAGTTATACATACCTGTTAGGACTGTTTTAGAAGCGAGAGAGGCTGTGTTGTACTCATTGAATTCTCTTAGGTGGTGCTTGATTATAATGTGTGACGTTACTGATAATGTTCACGCTGATCACTTGTCAAGGCAGGAAGTTCCTCTTCTACCCTGTTGTAATTTTGTGGGGAGGTATCTTGAAACTATGTAAATATCCTGTTCCTCATTAAATTTTTTCTTCCTTCCCTCCCCCTTCTTTTTCCCTCTCTCTCTTCCTTCCTTTTCTACCTCTCTATCAATCAACTCATGCTTTCCTATTTTATACAGTGGGTATGATTTATTATTATCATTATTTATGTGAATGCTCAAATTGCCCATGATTTGGTCAGTGGGAACTCATTCAAGTTGGCTTCTATGACTTTTCAACTTGTTGCCATCATTCTTTGAGCATTCTGGCATAACAGAATGTTCTAAGGTTATCTTTTACTTACCTTGCCTTTGTTTTAGATTCAGCCATTTCTGTAAGAAGCCCTGGTTCCTTTTGGTTAAAAATAGTATTTAGAAGCCAAGGTCTTGGTGTTAGTGTGCTCATGGCTATTGTGTCATTAGTCCCAGACCTTCTCAGTGGATTGATACATACACATAAGACACATTTACAGATTTTTTTTTCTGTATCTACTATACATATTGAAAGCCATGCGTTCACTCCAGTGCTTCCAATTTCAGTCTTACTCCACAAGGTTCATTCTAGGTTTCCCCTTTTTTTGTATTTGTGATTTTCTTCTCCAACTGTGGGTAACCAATCTTCCATCTTTGCTGCTCAATCCGCTTCCTCTATATGTACCCTTCCTTTTTCAACTTGGGCTCCAATTACCCATTCTTGGATATTTATCCTCTTCTTATCCCTTTTGGCCTTTGACGTTCCATACCAGGCTGTCCCTCTGCGTGGATGTTCTCCTCACCCTGGTTGGCCTTGATAGGCCATGGCAACCATCCTCGTGAATAAACACTCCTCCTTACTCTTTGGAGCACTGACACCCCATGTGTGGCTTGCATTTTTGACTCCCTTAATGGTATGTTTCAATGAATGCAAATTTGTAATTCTGATGCAGTACAGTTTAATCATACTTTTATGTTTAATGCTTTTTGTGTTCATTTGAGAAAACATGAAGATAAATTCTGTTATATTCTTGATTTTTGTAATTTTGTGCCTATGATGAAACCAGAATTGAAATTTTTTACAGGTGTGATACAAGGATTCAGTTTTTTGTTTTGTTTTTCGACAATTCAGCTTTTTACAGTGGTATAACATTGGTAGCAATTAAATTAATCAGCTCTGCAACCCTGCATGAAGATTAAGTTTTATTCATTTCCATGTGGATATCCAGTGGATTTCCATATATAAAAAAAACTTCCATTCCCCATTGGTTTACAGTCGGGGTGGATTACCCAGTAAGCTTATGCTTACTTGCTAATATGTAGTGCACAATTTCATGTGGGTTTCACCATATCTTTGATGTGGTAAAAATCAGGTGAAATTGTGCACTACAGGTTAGTACGTAAGCACAAGAGCACCTGTGCACACCTTGCTTGATTGGGTAGTTCGTCCTTATCTACATTGCCATCTTTGCTATCGTTCAATTGCCCGTATGCTCATGAGTCTATTTTAGAGTTTTCCATTCAGTTGTCTGTCCTTGCCACTAATACCACAATGTTTTTCAATTAGCTCTTTTTAACTGGTTTTGTGGTAATTGAACTTCTTAGAACCATAGATTTATAGATTTCATCAAATTGGGAAATTTTATGGCAATTATTTCTTCAGGTATTTTTTCTGTCTCACCTCCTTCGCTGTCACTCCCAGCCCCTTTCTTGGATTACAGTTACACATATATTATCTGCTTAATGTTGTCCTACAGGTTACTGGTCACTCTTCTTCCCCTGACCCCCAGTCTATTTTTCTTCCATGCTTTGTTTTGTATAGTTTTTATTGTTATGCCTTTAAATTCATTGATTTTTTTTCTTCTACAATGTATAGTCTTACTTAGCTCCCATCCCATATGGCTTCTTTCACTCAGCAAAGTTGTTTGAGATTTATCCATGATGTAAGGTATATTGATCGTTCATTCCTTTTTATTGCTGAGTAGTATTCCAATGCATGGATATGTGACAATTTGTTTATTCATCTGTTAATGGATATTTGGGTTGTTTTGTCTCTTACGAATAAAGCTACATTGCTAAATTATTTGTGGATCAAATTGATTCTTAGATGGCTTATTTATAAGCTATGTTTAAATTGTCTTTACTGTGATTGAAACTATGTCTCTTTTCCAGTAGCTACACTTAAAATTTTAAGACATTTAAAATTTAAATTATGCACATTTAAATTTTTCATGACTTTATTGAGGTATAATTTCCATACCATACAGTTCACCTGTTTTAAATATATAATTCAGTAAATGTTTTGGAGATTTGCAGAGTTGTGCAACCATTACCGCAATCCAATTTTAGAACATTTTCACCATCTCAGAATGATCTCTCATACCCATTTACAGTCATTCCTCGTTCTTCTCCCAGCCCCACATGACCACTAATCTATTTTCTGCCTCCGTAGATTTCATATAAATAGAATCATACGATATGGTGTCTTGTGCATCTGGCCTCTTTCTCGTAGCATACTGTTTTTGAAGTTCATTTTTATTGTAGTATGTATCATACTTTATCCCTTTTTACTGTTGAATAGTATTCCATTGTATGGATATTTTTGTTTATCATTTACCAGTCGGTGGACATTTGAATTATTTGCATTTTTTGGCTGTTATGAATAATGCTGTTCTGAACAATTGCATACAAGTTTTTGTGGACATATTTCTCTTGGGTAGGAGTATAGTGTTGCTGAATTGTATGGTACGTTTATGTTTAACTTTTTAAGAAATTGCTTAACACTTTTTCTAAAGTGACTGTCCATTTTGCATTCTTACTAGCATATGTGAGGTTCTAGTTTCTTCACATTCTAGTCAACAATTGACATTTTCTGTCTTTTTCATTATGGCCATTCTGGTAGGTGTAAAGTGGCATCTCATTGGAGTTTTAAACTGCATTTCCCTCATGACTAATGATACTGAAAAATTTGTTATGTACTCATTGACCATTCCTCTATTGTCTTTGGTGAAATGCCTGTTAAAATCTTTTGCTTTTTTGAAAATTGGATTGTTTGTCTTATTATTGAGTTGTAGGAGTTCTGTATATATTTTATTTATTATTTATTGTTGTGCTTCAGGTGGAAGTTTACAGCTCAAGTTAGTTTCTCACTCAAAAATTTATACACATACTGTTTTGTGACATTAGTCGCAATCCCCACAATGTGACAGCACACTCCCGTTTCCACCCCAGGTTCCCTGTGTCCATTTGACCAGTTCCTATTCCTTTCTGCCTTCTCATCCTCCTTTTGGACAGGAGCTGCCCATTTGGTGTTATATATCTAATTGAACTATGAAGTACATTCTAATCTTTGTCTAAAGAATAGGCTTTGGGGATGATTTCAGTTCTGGGTTAACAGTATGTCCGGGGGCCATCATTTCAGGGGTTCTGTCAGTCTCTGTCAGACCGTTAAGTCTGGGCTTTTTACATGAGTTTGAGTTCTGTTCTACATTTTTCTCCTGCTCTGTCCAGAATTCTCTGTTGTGTTCCCTGTCAGGGCAGTCATTGGTAGTAGCCGGGCACCATCTAGTTCTTTTGGTCTCAGGCTGGTGGAGTCTCTGGTTCATTTGGTCATTTAGTCCTTTGGGCTCGTATTTTCCTTGTGTTTTTGGTTTTCTTCATTCTCCTTTGTACTAAGTGGGATGGGAGCAATTGATGTATCTTAGATGGCTACTTGCAAGCTCTTAAAACCTCAGACACCACTCACCAAGGTGAGATGTAGAACATTTTCTTAATAAACTGTGTTATGCCAGTTGACTGAGATATCCCCTGAAACTATGGTCCCCAGGCCCCAGCCCCAGCTACTCTGTCCTTCAAAGTGTTTGGATGTGTCCAGGAAACTTCTTTGCTTTTGCTTTGGTCCGGTTGTGCTCACTTCCCCTTCTTTATATATTTTAGGTGCAAGTTCTTTATCGGATATATTATTTGCAAATATTTCCTCCAGTCAGTGGCTTATCTTTTCATTTTGTCTGTGATGTCTTTTGAAGCCCCCAAAATTTAATTTTAGTTAAATCCTAGGAATCAGTTTTTCATTTTACCAATTGTGTTTTTGGTATGTTGTATCTAAGAAATCTTGCCTAACCCAGAGTCATGAAACTTTTTCCCTTTGTGTTTTTCTGAAAGTTTATAAGTTAACTCTTAAATTTAAGTCTGTGATACATTTTGAGTTAATTTTTTAGTATAGAGGTAAGGTCTAAGTTTATTTTAGATGAACAAATGGTGTTCAAGCACCATGTGTTAAAAAGGCTTTTCTTTCCCCAATAAGTTACCTTGGCATCTTTGTTTAAAAAAAAAAAAAAAATTGATTAACTGTAAATGTAAAAGTTTATTTCTGGATTCTTCTTTTTGATTGGTCTATACATCTGTCCTTATGCCAGTACCTATACTCTTGATTATTGTAACCTTGTAGTTAAGTTTTGAAATTGGGAAATAGAGGTCCTCCTAGGAAACCCTGGTGGTGTAATGGTTAAGAGCTATGGCTGCTAACCAAAATAAAAGGTTGACAGTTTGAATCCACCGGGTGCTCCTTGGAAACACTATGGAACAGTTCTACTCTGCCCAGTAGGGTTGCTATGCGTTGGAATTAAGGGCAACGTATTTGTTTTTTTCGTTTGTTTGTTTTCTACTTTGTTCTGTATCAGGGTTGTTTTGGTTCTTCTTAGTCCTTTCCGTTTCCATATAAATTTTAAGATCAGCTTGTTGATTTCTGGAAAAAACCTGCTGGGATTTAAATGGGGATTACATTGAATCTGTTGATCAATTTGGGGAGATTTGCTGCCTTGATAATATTGAGCCTTCTGATCCATGAACATAGACTGTCTCTCCATTTATTTAGAGTGTTCCTTTTGTCATTCAAAGTTAAACAGGATTTTCAATGTAGGAACCAACTTTATAATGCGTTTCTATTCCTGTGGCTTATCTTAAGCAAGATGATGGGGAAGAGGAGAGAGGAAAAAGCCCCATTACAAATGTGGCTACCAATTATTCATCCAGTGGTATGGAGCTTTTCCCGCTTCTTGTGTCTGTTAACTCTGGTGCCTTTTAGGTTTCTCTAAGCTGCTCCCACCTCCTCAGTTCTCTTCTATATGAGTTAGGTGCTATAGCTTTATTATATTTTGTTTTCAGAAGTCTTTTTTTTACTATTATGCATTTTGTCATTTTTCACCTTTTATGTCCCTCATTCCTATTCTTTTTTTCTTTCAAAATGCTTCTATTTAAATAGTTTCCTATATTGTATTCTTTAAGAGGGAAAATGATTCGCTTACACATATTTTGACAGTACTTGGAAGAAAAGGTGCACATATAAATGTTTTGTCTGATAAATGTTTCCCATTAAACATGTCCAAATCTAAAATAGAAGATTTTGTGAATTTTTGCCTTTTTGGTTTTGAAATAATTATCCTTTTTCATTAGTAATTAATGATTTTTTATTTCTGTTCTGTTTGTGTGTTTTTGTTTTTATAATTTTTCTTTTCCCTTTTGTTTTCTAGCTCTTTTGTGCCTTTCAAGATGATAGGTATCTGTACATGGTAATGGAGTACATGCCTGGTGGAGACCTTGTAAACCTTATGAGTAACTATGATGTACCTGAAAAATGGGCCAAATTTTATACTGCTGAAGTTGTTCTTGCTCTGGATGCAATACACTCCATGGGTTTAATACACAGAGATGTGAAGCCTGACAACATGCTCTTGGATAAACATGGACATCTAAAATTAGCAGATTTTGGCACGTGTATGAAAATGGATGAAGTAAGTAAGCAAGTTGAAAAAAAAAAGGAATAGCAAGGTTTTTTTTTTTTTTTTTTTCCCCGAGCAACAAAAATTAAAGAAACACCTGAAATCAGAACATCAAAACTGTATAACAACCCAAAGGAGATTAAAAACCAACAAACAAATTAAAACATTTGCTTTAGTAATGATTCAGCTAGCTTTGGTGTACATTACTAGTAGCTTTGGAGACTCCAAGAGAAACAAGAACATGGATAACATAAATCATTAGTTCCCTTATAGAGTGTTGACAAGCATTTGCTACCAGTTGACACTAGTCCAAGTGCCTAATGACCTAGATAAAGAAGTACGATACAAAATATAAACTAAGGTACATCGGCATTTCCACGTATTTTTCCTTTAAAAACAGAGGTGAGGTAAGAAATCTGTGTTTCCACCTCCCACCCACCCCATTTGCATCAACCACATAGAATAATTTTGGGGACATCTTTTGGGGACATCATCTATTGTGATACTTTACTCATCGAGACAATTCATATTGTGTTTAATAGGTAGTAGTATTAACCTTATAGCTAAGTATGATGTTGATTTATTTTTGTTGCAGGATTTATGTTTCTTGTCTTTTCTCTCAGATCATAATTCCAGATAGGCAGGGAACATGTTATATTTCTTTTGTATTCTTCTATTGAATCTAGGAAGTGATTTGCATATGTTATATTTTCTAAATGTTAATGTGTATCAGTAGCAAGTGAACTGAATGTTATTCTTTATATAGTCTTCATAACCTTCCAGTATACTTATATAGCTAACCTCATTTTTTGCTAATCTAGCCAAGACCTTTATTTTTTAGTGAAGCTTATTTTATTTTCTCTTTACCTCTTAATTTATTCATGCCACTTGTGTAGTATTCACTTTTATTGATTTCTCTGCTGTCATCAGCAGTCCCTTCTTCCAAGCTCAGCTCAGATTTAACCTCATCTAGAAAATTCTCCCTGATAATCCTTACTGACTAATCACTGTGATAATGCCATCATGTCCTGTTGCTTATCCAAAATTTGTGCTATACTCTGTGAGCTATTTTTGTCTGTCTTTGGTTTGTATGCCCTGTTTACTCTACTAAAACTTAACACCCCCTTACCTCTTTGGTCTTCATAGTGCCGTTAGTATGTTCTGCATACATTAATCAGTGCTTAGGAGGTGGAGTTTTTGATTGTACCCATAGCTCCCTCTTGTGGTGTATAGCATAATATAGTATGAAATTAACAGTGAGAGTGAAGTATTAGATAATTTTCTAATAGACTCTATACTCTTTTATTTCCTGGTATACATTTGCTCAATTACTTCTACAGAATTTATTAATTTATGTTTAAACTAAAATAGCTTTTATTCTCTAATTGCTCTGTACTTGGAAAAATAAAATCAATGAGTTATTTCTGCTAATTTGAGGAATGAAAAGGTTTTTTTTTAATTAATTTTCCATATTTAACACAAGTTTTACCCTTTAGGTAAAGTTTTACCCTTAGGTAAAGACATTTACATGAATTATGTTTATAAAATATATTGAACTTCCTTTCCCAAGGTGGTCATAATACTTAGGTAGTATTTTGATAGTTTTTATACCCTTGGAAATCCTGGTGGCATAGTGGTTAAGAGCTATGGCTGCTAACCAACAGGCTGGCAGTTCGAATCCAGCAGGCGTTCCTTGGAAGCCCTATGAGACAGTTCTACTTTGTCCTATAGGGTCGCTGTGAGTTGGAATCGACTCGATGGCAACGGGTTTTTTTTTTTTTTTAATGAAAAATGGAAGTAACAGTGTCTTTACTGTGCAGGTAAGGAAAATGAAGGGCATTTAATCTATAAAATCTCTACAGGTTTGGACACAGCTAGAGGTGAAGGAATATTATTTAGCACTATACTACTCTTGTGATTTGATTTTGGAGCACGCACACACACACACACACGCAACTAATTATAATGGTTCTTATCCTTGTCAAAAAAAATCAGGTAGGGATTGTTTTATTGCCCACTGAAACGAAACATGGATACAACCTGTTGCTGTCGAGTCAGTTCCAAATCGTGACAACCCATGTGTTCCATAGGGTTTTCTTGGCTATAATCTTTGCAGAAGCAGATTCCCATGCCTTTCGTCTGTGGTGCCACTGGGTGGGTTCAAACCACCAACCTTTAGTAGTCAAGTGCAAACCTTTTGTACCGCTCAGGGACCTTCAAACACAGATAAAGATGTTTTTAACATCTTACCAAATATATTGATGCCACAGCTCCATATTTCTAAATATGTAACTTGATGTAATTTTCTAACTGGTAAGATCTTTTAATTTAAACATCTCTTTATTAGCCCTGTTTTTCTTTGACAGAATAAGAAGGATAAAGAACCAAGTTCCCTATCCAGGCCCTAATCTAGGGCTCTGTGTAATCTTAATTGCTTCATTTTCTTTTGGAAATATCAGACCTTCCTTTCTCTAGTAATTTCCTTAGAATCAGGTGCCTTAGACCACATTGTGTACTTTAGAGAGGAGTCTCAGATAATGACAATGCTGGTTTCTACTCAACAGTTACATTAAACCATTGTAAACACACAAGCCTCCACAGAGACGTGGGGAATAGTTTTGTCTCGTTGATTTTACCCTTTCCATTTGACAATCATTCCTTGAAATTCAGGTTCAGAATCTGTCTAAAATGCAGCATATTATTAGTTTTTTAACTGCGATATAATAAAAATGTGCTTTAAGTAAAAATGTATAACTAAGCAGATATGGTATATCCCTATGGAATTTAGGAAGTAATTTTAAAATTACAAAGACCACTGGCCCAAAATTAAAACAACCAACGTCCCAGGAAATTTTACATATAAAATGCAAATGATCGGGCTGCTGACATCAAAGGCAGAAAATGTCAGGTGCAGTAAGTAAATGAAGAGAAAAGACTGCTTCATGGTATTAGCCCCATCGGTGAAATACTTTGCAGAGAAATAAAGGCTTAGCCCCATCGGTGAAATACTTGCAGAGAAATAAAGGCAGGCAAACAGCTACATGAATGACTATTAACAGCGACAAAAAGCTAAACTGCTGTTCTGTTTTAGACTTCCTGATTTGTACTTGTAACTACTTCATAGTATAAGATTAAGAAAATATATTGATTTATATGGAATTCCCATGGAGTTTACCACCTTTTCCTTCTTTTTTTGATGAAGCCTGCTGGATTTTACAGTTGGGAATTTGCCCCTAATCTCATAATTCAGACATTTTTCTGTATTTCATAATACATTTGTTACCTGTCCTCCCAAAGCCATGTTAGCAGTGAAGTTCTTTTGGTAGCAACATGTAGTCACTATATGTCTAATAGTAAATGACTTAGGTGTGTGTGTATGTTTACACTGATCTATTTTGCTTTCTCTCTCCTATTTACCCAGACAGGCATGGTGCATTGTGATACAGCAGTCGGAACACCTGATTATATATCACCTGAGGTTCTGAAGTCACAAGGGGGTGATGGTTACTATGGACGAGAATGTGATTGGTGGTCTGTAGGTGTTTTCCTTTTTGAGATGCTGGTGGGTAAGTAAATATTTTAACTTGCTATTTTGTAAAAACCCATCTCATAGCATTTTAATTCTAAGTCAAGAATTTGAGAATATGAAGAAATTAATTGCCTGTGTTCTAGGAGACGTGGAATTTCTGGAAACTTTCAATTAGTAGTTTCTGATAGGATAGATTGTAATTTGAAACTAATATCAGGCCTTATACTTTGACAGTGATTAAGTAGAATGTAAAAGGAATTCAAAGTATACTGCTAGGAAATATTCCTCCAGTAGACCTTCTTACGGTAAGAAAATATTAGAACAAGAAGCAAGTTTACAGCTGCACTGGACCTCCATTCAAAGATTTTCTTGATCTATAGTATTCGCTGTAATACTTTACATGTAAGGCTGTTAGTATTTGTTTCAGTAGTAATAAAGAAGTACTCTTTAGTTCTCTTACGTAATTACGGTATCGCTGGTATGAACAGTTAAGCACTTGACTACTAACCTAAAGGTTGGTGGCCCTGGACCATCCACAGGTGCCTTGGAAGACAGGCCTCATGATCTGCTTCTGAAAGGAAACAGCCTTGAAAACCCTATGGACTAGTTCTCCTCTGCACATAAAGGGTCGCCATGAGTTGGAATTGACTTGATGGCAACTAACAACAAAAACAAATAGAATTTTTAAACTGTATTTCTTCTGCTTACTTCTCATATAAATATTTGGTTTGTAATTCCACTGAAATGAGTCATAAATAGACTTATGGAGCATTTGACTACCAAGATAAATATGTTTTATAGTAATTCAGTTTTTAGAAAACTCAGGCAAATGTAATAATAAGATCTTCTATTTTGACCAAATCACAATTTGGAAAGGTCAGGTGTTTCAAAATTATTCTTTACATCATATATTTCATTCCTAAGATTTCCTATTCCAAGAACTAGGGTCACAAAGATACCTTCTGGCTGAGAAGCCAGTGACTGAATTACATGACTTGGGAATGAGCAAAGAAGGTGTAGCTAAATCTACTTTTTGAGGCAAGAATGGTAAGGTTAATGATGTTGTATGGATGACTTTAGTTGAGAAAATATTTTTTAAAAAATTGGAAAATTTATTTTCCGGATAGTCCTAAAATTGATAAATCTATAGTATGATAATAGAATATGTTTATTGGTTAAAACAAGCCCAGAAATTTTTGGCACATCCCAAATTTAAATAATAGTCATGGAACTTTTTGTGTGGCATAAAACGTCAATCGCTCTTTTGTAAATGTAGATCTTGTTATGCTTACTCTCATGTCAATAGTATGTTCTCTTTTGTTTTGGACCTTTGTAATGGGTCTCTTTGTACATATACATCATGTGTTCCCAGGTTGCTGTCTATTCTCCTCACCTCTGGCCTAATCTAATGATGCCTTAGATTCTATCTTGTAAACTTTTCGAAAATACAATATAATCTCTTATTTGCCTAGACTCTACTTCTAGAGATTCAGAGAATAATGTACTTTGGAGTAAATAATTTGGCTCATTTGAAGAGGCCATTTAAATTCCTGCTACTGTTTTCTACTCTCAGAACTGAATTTAGTAAATTTGAATGGCAATAATTTGCAGTATTAACTACCTGAATACACCATTTGAAGTTTTGAATCATTGGCTGAATTGGGGAAGCCTGGCTTGTGCTGAAACTGCTTGCAGTTGAGGCATACCAGCAGGGTCTTTAAACCTTTGTGGTTTTAAATGACTACTGGCCATAATACTGCCTTCAACTTTTTTTGTCTTTGTACTTGCTTTAGTGCCTCTTTGTCACCCATTAGTCAGCAGTGTTGAGAAACAAAGGAGCCCTGGTGGCACAGTGGTTAAGTGCTTAGCTTCTAGCTGAAAGATTGGTGGTTTGAACCCGCCAGCTGTTCTGTGGAAGAAAGATGTGGCAGTCTGCTTCCATAAAGACTACAACCCTGGAAACACAGTGGGGCAGTTCTGTTCTGTCCTAAAGGGTCACTATGAGTTGGAACTGACTTAACAGCAATGGGTTTATTGAGAAACAAATTTTTGCCCTTTTCGACTCTAGTTATGTGTCATCTTAGGCAAGTCATATGTCATGTCTGGACCGAGCTTTCTCATAAGTAAAATGATAGACTGGCTAACTCTTAGAGTGGCACTGTCTAGGCTATGATGAATGATAATGATTTATATCTGTGATGCTCAGTACAGTAGCTGCTAAGTACATCGAGCACTTTGAGTGTGGCTAGTGTGATTAATGAACTGAACTTTTCATTTTAATGAGTTTAATTTCAGTTACTACATGTGGCTAGTGGCTCCTGCTCTAGAGAGTAGTGTCAGTAGGCTGGCCCAGCTCAGGCATTCTAGGACTCCACTTAGTAATCTTTCTCTTGAATTTTTCAGTAAATTGTTCCCTTAAAAAAAAAAAAAAAAACTAGAGTTAGCATTGCTGTTATTTTGCTTTTAATGATTGATGGGTCAATAGTGTGGTTAAAATAATATAATCTTGGTGTGTGTGTGTTTTGACTTGAACTCCTTGTCTACAGACCGTTCATTCATTTTTATCCTTGAGACAAATTTAAAGAATATATTTAACTACTAGGTGAAAAGTTCCTAATTTGAATTTTCTTACACTTGATATCTTCCCTCTTGGAATTTTAGGGGATACTCCATTTTATGCAGATTCACTTGTGGGAACATATAGCAAAATTATGGATCATAAAAACTCACTGTGTTTCCCTGAAGATGCAGAAATTTCTAAACATGCGAAGAATCTCATCTGTGCCTTCTTAACAGATAGGTAATGCATGTTCATTTTCTTTGTAGAGAAGCCCTTTTCCTTACAAATTGTAGAAATGAAAGCATGCTTAACTCTTATTTACCTATGAAATGAATCAGTTTCTTTCTTTCATTATTCAAGTTGTAGTTAACTCTGGGTTAACTTTTTCCTACTGCTATGCCTGGTCTTGGGTTATGCTCGTCATTTTGTGTGTGTAGCCCAACTGTAATGTAACTGTAACCTTAACCCTCATGTCTAAAAGAGAAAAGCAGAACTTGATAAAGTAATGCACTTGAGAGAAATACATTTGTATTATTCACTTTTTACCATTTGAAGTGGTCAATCCATATTACTCTTGATTAACTTTTGATGGGATAAAGAACCCAGTGCCGTAGTACAGATAAATACTCAATAGATTTTAATCTTTTTTTTTTTTTTTTTAAATATTTTACTGTGTTTTCAGCGATTCAAATTCCTCTTCAACAATTTCTACACATACTGTTCCGTGACGTTGATTACATTAGATTTTAATCCTAAAAATTATTTGGGTTTGACTTGGGGATGCTTCTTTCCCAACCCTTTTTTATTTACATTTGAATATTAGTGAGTCTGATCTGGAAATTTTACATTTTTTTAAAACAAAGTAGAGAACAAGATTGTGAAAACCTACCTCCAAAAGAAAAACTTGAAAGCTATTCAGTTTTTATTCCATGGCCTTTCTATTCAGTTCTTTTCCAGTTTCCCATTTTATGTTTGTGATAGGAGTTATTATATCAGAGGACTTTTGGAAAATTGTTTAATCTTCTGGGAACAGATTTTAATCACCCATAAAACGATGGAATCAGATTAGAGAACTGAGGGCATTTCTAGTTCTGAAATACCATAGTTCTTAGTGCACCATATTGTTTGTCAGCCAGTTGTTGTAAACAGTACTGTAGTGGATATTGCCATATATTCATCTTTGTACAATTTTTATAAGGTTAAATCTTTAAGATGGAATTCTGGGATGCACTTTTTAAAATTGATTGATGTTGCATAATTGACCCCCAGAGAAGTTACACCAGTGTATGTTTCTATTAACAGTTAATCGTTTTCCTCACTCTAATCAAATTGAATATTACAAGTTTTTTTTTTCCCCTCTGAGGAAAGAAAAGTTACTTTATCTTTCTTCTTTAGAAAAGCTAACCATTTTTATATGTTTATCAATAATTTGTAGACTAAATGAACAATATATGCCGTTAAACTCAAAACAAAACTTGTATAATGTTTGCTTTTGGAGAAAAGATGGAAGGGTGGTACTATAAAATCAAAATTTGTGCTGAATGGCAGATTATAAAACAGGTTGTTGTGTCCGTTAGTGAAAGGGCTATTATTCATTAAAGGTTTGCTTTAACAATTTTTTAGGAGGGAAACAGCCTTAGGAATGATTGTAGGTGGAGAACCGATGTTTTGAAAGTAATGTAATGCCATAAATGTGGCCAGGAGCACTTCCCTCTAACATCTACAGGTTTTCCTGTTTATATTAAACATAGCCCCAGGGGTATATATAAAACAGATGGTCTCTATTTCTGTACAATCTTCATAGAAGACTCACAAGGTCAAAATGTGGAATTCTTAGTAATGTTTTTCTTGTATTCAGAATGACCATTTTAATATACAGATACATAGATATAATTTATCAGAGTAAATATGGAAAGTTTCAAACATAATGAGTTTTTTCTTTTTAAAGAACAAGAGAGATTTTTAGAATTTTTTATTAGAGAGGTTTTAAATAACTCTTCTGTGCCAAAAGTTAGACTTCTAATCGTTTATGCCCTAAAGTTGGTCATGTGGTTATGGCACATATAGATAATTTTTTATTTAAAGTCTTTTATGTGTACTTTTTTTGGACACAAACTGTGGGTGGAAATAGATTTCACTTTCCATGGTAATTACCTGTACATCACAGTCTTCTTAATCTAACTAATGATATCACATACTGTGAAATTGGGACTGCTTATTTTTGAGAAACATTTAAGCTGAAGCTTTTTATAAAAATATCCCAGGTTTGTTTGCGATCCTTATTTTTATTTAATTGTTAAGGTGAGAGTTATATGTATTTTTTCATAATCTTATTTTTTATAATACAACCTTTAACTGCATTTGTTTAGGGAGGTACGACTTGGGAGAAATGGGGTAGAAGAAATCAAGCAACATCATTTCTTTAAGAATGATCAATGGAATTGGGATAACATAAGAGAAAGTAAGTCAGTAAATTTAAACATTTCTGTTCCATCACATTTTAAATCTCATAAATTGACTCCTCTTTTGAATTAGCAAGAATATTTGGTATACTTAATGCTAACTCATTGTTGGAAACCCTGGTAGCATAGTGGTTAAGAACTACGGCCGCTAACCAAAAGGTCAGCAGTTCTAATCCACCCTGCACTCCTTGGAAACCGTATGGGGCAGTTCTACTCTGTCCTATAGGGTCGCTATGAGTTGGAATCGACTCGATGGCAACGAATTTGGTTTTTTTGGTAACTCATTTTTAAATTGAGAGATTTCATTTCACATTTCTGTGGCAATATTTATAACTAATATTTCCTTAAATTTTAACAAAGTAATATATATATATTAGCAGTATTTCTCAATATTTCCATAATAGGCATTAAACATTTTTTAATTTGTTAAGTTTTGTGGATCTTGATAATTTTCAGAATGAGAAATAATTCTGATTAATCAACAGTTAATTATTTATGGTGACCGTACTCTGTGGTGAACATTAGAGTTACATGGTAATTCATATTTACTTTATGTGTATTTGACACTGATTTATATTAAGGGTAAGAAATATTTCCACTTAAAGAATGTAGAAAACTGAAGGTTCTAAGTAATGTATGTGTAAGGTATTGCTGCTTGTAATTTTAACACCTACAATATTATATTGCTACCTTGTTTAATTGATTTATCTATGTTTAAAACTGGTCTAATGCAATAAAATACTTAAAAACTTTATTCTTTGAAATGATATTTTCTTTGAAAATATGTCAGCTGTTATTGTATGTAGAATTGCTGTATCATGGGAAATGGAATGGGTGGTTTATATCTTGTATTTCGATTATGAATGAAATAATTCATTTCTTTTATTTCAATAGCTGCAGCTCCTGTAGTACCTGAACTCAGCAGTGACATAGACAGCAGCAATTTTGATGACATCGAAGATGATAAAGGAGATGTAGAAACCTTTCCAATTCCTAAAGCTTTTGTGGGAAATCAGCTGCCTTTTATAGGATTTACCTACTATAGAGAAAATTTGTATGTGATTCATTTGTTAAATTTTTATTATTTTCAGAATCTAGTTATAAAGAGATGCTTTATTTCTAGATTCTAGGTTATAGAAGATGAAGTGTTAATTTGTTTTAAATTTTGAGATTTTTCAAAAGGACTGTTAGGAGAGTTATTTTTCATTTTATTTCATTATTTTCTTAATGTTCTATAAATTTGCCAAATGAATGCAAGGCGCTGTTGCATATTCTTTGGGGGATATAGAGTAAGACCAAATACCTGCCTTTGAAGGGTCTTATCGTTTAATGAAGGATATAAAATAATTATATAGTCATAAAGAAGAGTAGAATAATTCTTGTCATAACAAAAGTACCAAAAGATATCTGAGATGTTTCAAAAGAAATAAAAGTCACATCTCTTTTGGGTAAGGATAAGGAAACGTCAGGTAAGACCTCGGGGAGGAGATAGCATTTAGCTGAATCCAAAGATAAAGGATTTTGACTGGTGGAGAGGTGGGGAAACTAGGGGAGAGTTGTGGAGAGAGAAAGTAGTGGAAACAAAACTTTGGGATAAAGGCAGAATAGTGCAGTCCAGTAGGGCTCAAGCATAGGATATGTGCTACTGTATTGTGACCATTTGGAGGATTTGATTAAGACTACGATTATCTTGCCTGTAATCCTTGCTTCTAGCACAGGACTTGGCACATGGTCATTGAATAAATATTGGTCAGATGAAGTGAGTATTGGACGTAAAATTAAAACATAGTTTGGAGTTGGAGTTCAAGGGAAGAAAAATGCAATGTAGTTTTTATATGTAATGCTAGAGGACTTTTGACTTTATTTGACAGGCAGTAAGGAGCCACTGACAGCTGTTAAATAGTTGAATGAAGCATTAAAGACATTTGAAAAACATATATTTGGGAAACTTTTGGTATATTTATATATATAATGATTAGGGTGACTACCCATCACAGTTTGCCAAGGACCGAGGGGTTTCCTGGGACATGGGACTTCAGGTGCTAAAACGGAAAAATCCCAGGCAAATTGGAATGAGTTGGTCATCCTAATAATGATAGTGTTCTAAAAACTATAGTAATGCTGGCCAAAATGAAAAGATCAGGACCAGGAGAAATCAAGCAAGTTCTAGGCAGTGAGGAAAGATTCAGTTGAGAGAGAAAAACTGATACTAAGTAGAAGCATTAAGAGATCAAGAGATAGTATCCTTGGAAAGGAGAAGCAAGATGTCTCTAGAAGGGGAAGAAGAATAGTTACAGAAACTCAAAACGAGTTGAAGACTTATTTTAGTGATTCCAGTGTTAACAAAGTTAAAGACTAGATCAGCTGAAAAGAGTGAGAGGCAAGAAAGACAACATTTCAGATTATTGAAAATGGCATAAATGTCTATAGGAAAAGTATTGTGTTCTTTAAAATACATTGAAATGTAAAGAAAGACAAATCTCCATGGTTGAACTTTAATTCTGAGAATAACTTGGTTGAATGAGACTGAGAAAAATTGATTAAAATGGCATGATGCAAAATAATTTACTTCCTCCTGTTTCTTTTAGGTTGTTAAGTGATTCTCCATCTTGTAGAGAAAATGATTCAGTGCAGTCAAGGAAAAATGAAGTATGTATAAATGAAGTATGTATAAATAACTACTTTAGTTATTTTAGTCACGTGTTCAAATATTTTAGTAATACCCATGTAGAAGAACATGTTCATTTGATGTTACTTTTTGAATTATTAGGTGACGTTGCTGGTTGCAATTCGGTTTCGCATAATGTTGAAAAAATTCATTTATTTGATAACTGTTGTTTTGCAAGACACAATGACTAGTGAAAAGATGAATTACACATGGCTTTAAGCTTTTTTCTTAGTTTAATAGCACAAGTGATAGAATAGTTTCATAAACAGGTACAATACCAGTCAGAAATTTTTATAATCTTAGTGCTATAAAAGAATACAGATACTAAGCTGTAAGGGTACATGGATTAGAGATTCAAATTCTTTATGAAGTAATACAAAGGATAATTTTATCGAACTGTCATGTTATTTTGTGACTCTTATAGTTTATAATTACTGGTGCTTGGAATGCGAAAATTGCAAAGAAAGAGACATCAGTAATTGGAAAATATAGCCTTGGTGATAGAAACGACACCAAGATCGCATGATAGAATTTTGCAAGACCAACGACATCTTCATTACAAATACTTTTTCAACAACATGAACAGCGTCTATAAACATGGACTTCGATGGATGGAATGCACAGGAATCAAATTGAATATATCTGTGCAGAGAGGTGATGAAAAAGCTCAAAATCATCAGTCAGAACAAGGCCAGGGCTGGCTGTGGAACAGACCATCAGTTGCTCATATGTAAGTTCAAGTTGAAGCTAAAGAAAATTAAAACAAGTCCACAAAGAGCCAAAATACAACCTTGCGTGTATCCCACCTGAATTTATTTATTTATTTATTTATTTTAAAGTAAAAAGAAAGTTTTATTTGGCATATGTTCAAAAAGGCAAAAGTTGAAAACTGGACAGGCATGCTGCCAGAGCTAATGTCTGCCCGAATTCAGAGAAGATTACAGAATAGGCAAGAATGGGAAAATGGACAAGCGTACTGCCACAGCCATGTCTGCCTGAGTCCAAGGAATGGTACAGAATAAACAAGAATGGGAAAACGGACAAGCGCGCTGCCCCAACCATGTCTGCTCGAGTCAGAAGGACATTACAGAGTCATCAGTTTATATTAATGCTACAAAATGGGCAAAACCGTTGAAAGCTTCACCTTTTCACAGACTGGCCAGAAACTGTGACCCTACATTTTGAATTGTCCCTCTTAACAATCACTGGTACAGGTTTCAGTAACTTTCAGTAAGGGCAGTCAGGAGCGTCTTCTTGGCCCAACAAATTTGCCATTCACTAAATGCTAATAGAAAAAGATAAAAGTGAAAAGTCTTTTGTGTTCTGTTAGATTGGCTTAAGTGAAAGGTTCCCTAAAAGATACTTTCCAAGATAATTTTAGCTATTGTCTTTATACCTAGGGCCTAGTTGATGTGTCCTTGTGAGTCCTTGTGAGCCCAGCCCCAGCTGGGTCACACTGTCTATGCTCAAGGACAGGGAATAATGACTCCAATATTATTTCCTAAATCATTTCTTCCTTTTGATCAGAGATTGGAGATAACACATCGATGATCAATACCTGGACTTAGTTAAGCTCCTAGATGGTGACCATGACAGATTCTTTAAACTCATGGTGCTGATTTTCCACCAGATACCATCTGGTTCTTCACTAGAATCTTAAGCAAGGACATTCTCATCAGCCGCATTGCCAGGAGTGAGCAGACTCTGCGTGCATCAACATTTTAGCCTAAGGCCTTCTTTTGCCTAATATTATTAGGATGCAGACTAAGAATATTACTATACCTTGCAGTAATGATCTATCCCATGTACTTATGCCTGATAATGACAAACGAAATAAATCTGGTGTTTATAAGGGTGTTACAGCATGTAACGGAGTAGCTTGCTGTCCAATTTTATGTATATCTTCTCACCTTGGCTAATAAGGTCAGAGATCGCTGTTGTGTTTCCATCCCACTAGCAACTTTATCTGCTGTTTGTCCCATAGTGATTAATAAATATTTAAAAGATTTCTACAGTTCAACTCTACCATAAATAGGAATTGAAGCTACCAACCACGCCCTGAGTGTTGGACCAACGGGCTCTCTTCTGACTCTCATTTTACAGTGGGTAACAATGTAACATTACCTTTCTAATATTTACTAGCAGCATTAGTATGAATATCTAAAGGTAATCCTTAGGCTCTCAAAGTGCACACTGCCTGTGCATTCACCAGGAGTCTAAACAAGAGATTGCCCACATAAATACACTGTCAGTTGGAAAAGGATCATCTAAACTGGTTTAGTTGAATCTACCGCATAAAAACATACATCCACAAAGCACACAAAGTTTATCTGGAGAAAATAGAAGGTATAGAAAAATTTACATATGACAAACCATTTTCCATTAAAGAATACATGATTAGCATGGTAATACAGGATGGACTTCTCCTGTAGAAGGTCTTCAGTTAATCTCTTTAAGACATACTAAGTGTTCTTCTCTAGGGCAAGCTGCTGCTCCTTGGTTTACCTATTGACAGTCATGGGTCACTTTCTCACCAGCAGAAATGGAGTCTAAGACAAAGTGGAGGCTAAGCCAGGAGGTCGATCTCTTCTGAGAACTTATTTTCTTTAAGACACATAATTTTCTGTATAGCAAGAGGGTGAGAGTTTGATTACAGACAATAGACAGGTATTTCAAGACATTGCCTTGAAGACTAATTAAACCAATTACTGATTTAGACTAAGCATAACTCCCAGTCTGATCTTTGAAGTCATTTTCACAAAACAGACTGAATGCTTTAAGAAAAGCACAATGCCCAGCACAAAAGGGTCTTACTAGTTTATCTGAACTATTGTTTGACTCAAAGTGGCTTCAGGAATCAGTTTTTTTCCTCAAAGCTCGAAGCCCTTGTGGGTTGCCCCAACCTCCATGAAAGCCAGAAATCTGGATTCCAGGAGAATTACATACAGCTTTCTCATGGTTGCCTCCTTTGGATCTTGATCTTGTTAGAGAATCTTTGATCAGAAATGCTCAATAAATGGTAATTAGGTACCATCTGGTTTTTCAGATACCAAGCATCCTATAGTGAACTATGAAATAGAATAGGAACACTAACAATAATATTAGGCCAGTTGTCGGACATTGAAACCATGACTCTAAGGTCTTTGAACCAGGAAACATCTCATGAGGTGTTTGTCTATACATAAGCAGCATCAGTTATGGCTTTTCATGTGCCTCAGCAGCGACCACATTCTCTAAAACCTCAGATTGAGTGTTAATATAAACACAGCAACATTTATCTATTAAGACATAAAACTGTTCCTTGAGAGAACTAATAGGAAATCTAATGATGTTCTGTTTTGTAAAATCATATCTCAAATTTCAGACACTTCTCTGGTTATGATATTTACAGCTTTGCTAAGTTTATCAACAGGAACTCCTAATTCGAGAGTTACAATATCTTACTAACCCATTAGTTAGATAATTTAGAAGAGGAAAATGGTTTCTTATATCCAGAAAGGAGAACATTAAAACATTTCTTATTTCCAGAAAGAAAGACCTTAAACATCAGCAGTATTCCCACAGAAAACACATAGTATCCTTTCGTTTACTCAGTCTTATATATAGTTAATTTCTGCTCCATGTGATTCTGGATCAGCTATAGTCTGCGGACCCATCAGCTTCTGCATAGGAGTTTTGGAAATCTTGATTGAGTCTAGTCATAGTTCTTTTTCCAAGTTCAATATAGTGCATCTTTTTTGTTGAGGTATTCTGGTCAAGCATTTTCAGGAAATCAGCAAAGTAAAAACTTATCTGGACTTAGTCGAACTCCTAGATGGCGACCATGGTAGGTTCTTTAAACTCACAGTACTGGTTTTCCACCGGATACCATCTGGTTCTTCACCAGGTTATTAAGACATTCTCATCAATCACATTGCTGGGAGTGAGCAGACTTAATGTACATGAGCATCTTAGCCCAAGGCCTTCTTTCGCTCAGTCTTATGTAGTTAATTTCTGTTCCACTTGATTCTGGATCAGCCACGGTTTGTGAACCCATCAGCTTCTGCGTATGAGTTCTGGAAATCTTGACTGAGTTTAGTCACAGTTCTTTTCACAAGTCCAATATAGTTCATCTTTTTGTTGAGATATTTAACTTGCAGAGCTTCAGATAGGGGAATATTAGACCTTTTGACAAAACCTGAGCATCAAGCAAATTTCCCTCTAATGTTTTAAATGTTTGAATCCAGACCTAAACTGCAGTTTACCTAAAGAGTTACCAAATGTCACTCTTAGCCAAATGATCAAACAAAAATCTGGGAAAGATTCTCCTTAATCAACCCCCAGGTTTTTCAAACAAATATGCCAAACAAAGCTTAAGAAAACATGAGAAAGAGAACAAAAAGAATAAGCAAAGGGTCATTTTCTAAGAGCACTCACCCAGTCAGTGTCAAAGGGACATGGAATGGGAACACGTGGGTCTAGAAGATAGGACTTCATTTTGCCGGCTTCTGGTCCACAGTCCAGCTCTCCTTGAGTTCGACTGGATTCATAGCTTCAGAAATCCTTGACGACTATGCCATTAACTGTTGTAAGATAAAAAACATCACAAAGTTTAGTAAAGCAAAAAGCAAGTTTTGTTCAGCATATATTCAAAAAAGACTAAAGTTGAAAAGTGGACAAGGATGCTACCAGAGCTAATGTCTGCCCAAACCCAGAGAATATTACAGAATAGGAAGAACAGGAAAACAGACAAACATGCTGCCACAGCCATGTCTGCCCGAGTCCCTCCCACCTGAATTTAGAGACCATCTCAAGAATAGATTTGACACATTGAACACTAATGACTGAAGACCAGATGAGTTGTGGGGTGATATCAAGGACATCAGACATGAAGAAAGCAAATGGTCATTAAAAAGGAGAGAAAGAAAAGACCAAAATGAATGTCAGAAGAGACCCTGAAACTTGCTGTTGAATGTCCCGTAGCTAAAATGAATGGAAGAGATGATGAACTAAAAAGCCAAACAGAAGATTTCAAAGGGCAGCTCGAGAAGACGAGGTAAAGTATAATAATGGAATGTGCAAAGTCCTGGAGTTAGAAAACCAAAAGGGAAGAACATGCTCAGCATTTTTCAAGCTGAAAGAACTGAAGAAATAATTCAAGCCTTGAGTTGCAATATTGAAGGATTCTGTGGTCAAAATATTGAACGGTGCAGGAAGCATCAAAAGGAGATGGAGTACACAGTCATTGTACCAAAAAGAATTGATTGATGTTCCACCATTTTAGGAGGTAGCGTATGATAAACAACCAGTGGTATTGAAGGAAGAAATTTAAGCTGCACTGAAGGCATCAGTGAAAAACAAGGCTTCGGGAATTGAAGAAATACCAGTTGAGATGTTTCAACAAATTGATGAAATATTGGAAGTGCTCACTTGTCTATGCCGAGAAATTTGGAAGACAGCTACCTGGCCAACTGACTGGAAGAGATCCATATTTTTGTCCATTCCAGAGAAAGGTGATCCAACTAAATGTGGAAATTATCGAACAATGTCATTACTATAACATGCAAATAAAATTTTGCTGAAGATAATTCAGAAATGGTTCCAGCAGTACATCGACAGGGAACTGCCAGAAATTCAAGCCAGATTCAAAAGAGGGCACGGAATGAGGGATATCATTGCTGATGTCACATGGACCTTAGCTGAAAGCAGAGAATACCAGAAAGATGTTTACCTGTGTTTTGTGCCTGTGCAAAAGCATTTGACTGTGTAGATCATAACAAATTATGGATAACACTGCAAAGCATGGGAATTCCAGAACACTTAATTGTGCTCATGAGCAACCTGTACATATATCAGGAAGCAGTTGATCAAAATGAACAAGGGCATACTGCATGGTTTAAAATCAGGAAAGGTGTGTTTCAGGGTTGAATCCTTTCACCATACTTATTCAGCCTGTATGCTGAGCAGATAATCCAAGAAGTTGGACTGTATTAAGAAGAATGGGGCATCAGAATTGAAGGAAGACACGTTATCAACCTGTGATATGCAGATGACTCAACCCTGCTTGCTGAAAGTGAAGAGGACTAGAAGCACTTGCTAAACCCAAAAAACCCGCTGCCGTCGAGTCGATTCCAACTCACAGCAACCCTATAGGACACAGTAGAACTGCCCCATAGGGTTTCCAGGGAGTGCCTGGTGGATTCAAACTGCCACCCGTTAGTTAGCAGCCATAGCTCTTAACTACTACACCACCAGCGTTTATGAAGTACTTACTGATGAAGGTCGAAGACTACAGCCTTCAGTAGGGATTGTACCTCAACATAAAGAAAACAAAAATTCTCACAACTGGACCAATAAGTAATATCATGATAAACATCAAATAAACAATTATGATAAAAATTGAAGTTGTCAAGGATTTCATTTTACTTGAATCCAGAATCAATGCCCATGGAAGCAGCAGTCAAGAAATTAAATGATGTATTCCTTTGGGCAAATCTGCTGCAAAAAGCCCTCTTCAAAGTGTTAAAAAAAAAAAAAAAAAGGCACTTTGAGGACTAAGGTGCGCCTGACCCAAGTCATGATTTTTTCAGTCACCTCATATGCATGCAAAACTGGACAATGAATAAGGAAGACTGAAGAAGAATTGATGCCTTTTAATAATGGTGTTGGCGAAGAATATTGACTGTACCATGGACTGCCAGAAAAATGAACACTTCTGTCTTAGAAGAAGTACAGCCAGAATGCTCCTTAGAGTGACAATGGTGAGACTTCTTCTCATGTACTTTGGACATGTTATCAGGAGGGCCCAGTCTCTGAAGAAGGATATCATGCTTGATAAAGTAGAGTATCAGCAAAAAAGAAGACCCTCAATGAGATGAATTGACACAGTGGCTGCAACAGTGGGCTCAAGCATAGGAAAGATTGTGATCATGGTGCAGGGCTGAGCGGTGTGTTTTTCTGTTATATGTAGGGTCGCTATGAGTTGGAACTGACTCGATGGCACCTAACAACAACAACCACAAAAACAACAACAATAATTCATAGTTACATATAAAGCTAAATCATAGATAAAGGAGAATGCTAAATGTTTTTCCCTTCAATGTTTGGAAAACTAAAAACATAGGTTGGAAAATTGGTATAATTTGTGTTTTAGAAATTTTAAGAAACAGCAAGCATTTTAATTTTTTTTGTTTTTGTTTTTTTAACAGGAAAGTCAAGAGGTATGCTGATGTTTTCAAATGTGTTGAAAAACTGAGAAATACTCATCACTCTAGCAGTGCTTAAAATATAGTCATATTCCATCTAGCATTTGGAGTACTACATCTACCAAGCAAGACGTTCCCAACCATTTTTCTACCAAGTATCCCTTTTATTATTACTCCTGTGGATCTGTTGTTTAAAATATGTATTATATAATTCTCTTGTGTTTTTTAATCTGAGGATGTATAACTGTCAGCAAGAGCTTCTGATTGGCATGTGATAGCTAATACGATCACATTACTAATGCAATATCAAGCAAAAGCAATTAAACTTGACTAGCTCATTAACTAAGGAGCCGTGGTGGTGCAAATAATTAGGTGCTTGACTCCTAACTGAAAGGTTGGCGGTTGAACCCAGCGGCCTCTGGGGAGAAAGACTTGAGAGAGCTCCTGGAAAGATCACAGCCTAGGAAACCCTGTGAGGCAGTTCTGCTCTATCACATGGGGTTGCTAGGAGTCAGAATCACCTTGATAGCACATAACAACGACAACTCATTAACTTGTCTATTCTTATTATGGAAAGATACAGTTTTACTTAAGATATACGAAATATTTAAAAACTGTGGTGAACTTAATCACTAGAAAGAGTAGTGGAAACAGCACTGGTGTTGGAGTCTGATAGAATTGGGTTGATTTTGGCACTGACATTTTTTAGATCTGCTGTGTTGGCCCAGTTAGTCATCCTTTTTGGAATTTCAGTATCTTTGTCTAGTAGATACAGTGCTATCATTTTCTTATGGTTTTTGTTAGAATTCATGAGACAACATTTGTAAAGTGCTTAATACTGTACCTTACATACAACTTGAAATCATAAAATTTAAATCCTTTATAAAGGTAATAATGTTCCAAGAAAAGATTATTTAAGTTTCTGTAATTTTAGTTTGTTTAAACACCTACATAGCTAGGCAAAGTTACTAAGGAGGTATTTGTAGTTAATTAGCTATAATTTATTCAAAAGAGTTTTTGATTACAACTCTCTTCAAAGTATTACGCCAGGAAGTATTGTGTTGTTGTTAGTTACCGTTGAGTTGGCCCCTACTCATGGTGACTTTATGATAGAAGAAGAGTTTAGCTTCTTATTTTTAAGAAGAGTAAAATAATTTTGAGTGTGTACAGCCACATATTCTGTATATTTGCTTCAGATGTTGAGTTTTTTATCTTCATCTTGTAAGTACAAATAGTGGCAGTATTTTCAAATAGTCTATTGAAAAGCACAGTGAAAGATACCAGAGATTGTATCCTTTATAAAGAATTTAAAACTCAGTGTCATTGAAAAATTCTCATTCATAAATTCGCCTAAATGTGTTCATATATACATGTGTGATGTGATAGGGAAAAAGCAAGAGATGGAGTGTTTGTTTCCCCTTCTGTCAAGAAAAGTATTAAAAAGGTCGAGATGCTATCGTTGTAGAGGAAATTATATTAAGTTAAAAGACAAAAGAAGCTTATCATGGTTTTCTTCAAGTATCAAAATTTATGATTATAGTTTCTTGTTTTCTGACAGATTCAGAAAAAACTCTACACATTAGAAGAACACCTTAGCAATGAAATTCAAGCCAAAGAGGAACTAGAGCACAAGTGCAAGTATGTTTTAAAGACAATTAAATATTATATTTAAAATTTAAAAATCATAAGTTTGATAACTAAAAAGGGAGAGTTACAAAGTAATTAAACAATTATTTAAAAATTGATATTTTAAATTATTTAAAATCTGTATTGTAAATTAGGAGTTATTTACTGTTTCTTTTGAAATTCTTTAGATCTGTTAATACTCGTCTAGAGAAAATAACAAAGGAGCTAGAAGAAGAGGTAAAGCTGCTCCATGATTTCATTAACAATTTTGTTAATAAAAATTTCTGATGTCTCATTTACCCACAGAGTTCTCTTAGTCCCATGGTAATTCATGTCTCAATACATAGTAAAACCTGTCTTATAGCATTGGTGGACAGCATTAAAATTGTAAGATAACAATGTTATAATAGGCTTCATTCTGTTATGTTTTCATAAAACTTAATTTAGTATGTGTAGGAATTTCATATCTATTTCATAATATGGAAACCCTGGGGGCATAATGGTTAAGTTCTACAGCTCTTAAGCAAGAGGTTGGCAGTTCGAATCCACCAGGCGCTCCCTGGAAACTCTACAGGGCAGTTCTACTCTGTCCTATAGGGTCACTCTGAGTCGGAATCGACTTGACAGCAGTGGGTTTGGTTTTGGATTATTTCATAATATAATGATGGTTTAAAAACAGAAAGTTACCATTGTTTCTTTTTTTTTAAATACTAGTCATAACATTTTAGACCTGTAATTAGTATTAAATAATGATTGTTCAGTGGTGATGGAAAATTATAGAAAGTTTGACTTTTATGATCTTGATTATTTGAGTAGTCTGCTATTTTAAAAACGTGGAGAAAATTATTGTAATTTTAACAGGAAAACAATTTGTTTTTTTTTTTAAGGTCTTTTGCATGTTTGAAATAACTCAGATTTTTTAATTTGCTTTTTATACATACTTTCTTTTGATCATAACCTTAAGTATTATTTTAGGTTACCTTAAGGAAAAATGTGGAATCATCATTAAGACAATTAGAAAGAGAAAAGGCACTTCTTCAGCACAAAAATGCAGAATATCAGCGGAAAGCTGACTATGAAGCAGAGAAGAAACGAAATCTGGAAAATGATGGTTTGTGATGTAGAATATTAAATGCTTATGAAGAAAAAAATTAACTGGTGTGTGTGTGTGTATGTATGTTGCAGCCTGCCACTGAAATGCTTTTTATCATAGTTAACAGCTTAAAAGATCAACTTGAAGAACTGAAAAAAAGAAATCAAAACTCTCAAATATCCACTGAGAAAGTGAATCAACTCCAGAAACAAGTAGGTTGATCTCAAATCATAAAAAGGATATTGGATTTTATTTAGGACTGCCTGTTTTAATGGAAACCCTGGTGGCGTAGTGGTTAAGTGCCACAGCTGCTAACCAAGAGGTCAGCAGTTCAGATCCTCCAGGCGCCCCTTGGAAACTCTGTGGGGCAGTTCTACTCTGTCCTATAGGGTTGTTATGAGTCGGAATTGACTCGTCGGCAGTGAATTTGGTTGGGGTTTTTTTGGTTAGTTCTAATTGGCAGTGTTATAAAAGGTCTTTGTAATTTTAGAGAAAAATCCTTAGAAAGATATTTAAAATTTTTTGTTTATTTTAGATTGTTTGTAATGTGCTAATAAGTTGAAGTATTTACATATACCTGTGTTTGTTTGATTTTTAATGGAATAACAGCTGGATGAAACCAATGCTTTGCTGCGAACAGAATCTGATACTGCAGCTCGGTTAAGGAAAACCCAGGCCGAAAGTTCAAAACAGATTCAGCAGCTCGAATCTAATAATAGAGATCTACAGGATAAAAACTGCATGCTGGAGACTGCCAAATTAAAACTTGAAAAGGAATTTATCAATCTTCAATCAGCCCTAGAATCTGAAAGGAGAGACCGAACCCATGGATCAGAGATAATTAGTGATTTACAAGGTAGTAAAGTAGAGATTGCACTTGAATTAATCTTGAAAACTCCTATTTTTAGAATAACTTTAGATAATGGAGAATGAACTACAGTAGCACTTACTCACATGTACTACGCTTACGTAAAGTTGGAAACCCTGGTGGTGTAGTACTTAAGTGCTACGGCTCCTAACCAAAGGGTTGGCAGTTCAAATCTGCCAGGCGCTCCTTAGAAACTCTATGGGGCAATTCTCCTCTGTCTTATAGGGTCACTGTGAGTCGGAATCGACTCGATGGCGCTGGATTTGTTTTTTTTTGGTTGGTATGTAAAGTTTTATATAAAGTTAGAATATTCGCAATATATTGATACAAAATTTTGTGAACAAATGATTTACTTTCAAACAGTATAAAATATTTTAAGTATCAAACACCTCTGTGGTAGAGTGTAAGTCCCAGTTGAATTAACTGAGAAGCATTGTACTAACAGTTATAAAACTCTCAAACTCTTGCTTGTAAATAACAGCTCCAAGGTATGAGGTGGCTTCCAAATTTTTACTCTTAATTGAATGCATATACCTTGTGGATTCATTGTTTTTTAAAAAATGTTATGATTTTTAGGTAGAATATCTGGCCTAGAAGAAGACTTAAAGAATGGCAAAATCTTATTAGCAAAAGTAGAGATGGAGAAGAGACAACTACAAGAAAGATTCACTGATTTGGAAAAGGTAAAACATATTACATTTTATATTTTTGTGTAAGAAAATGACAGTAGAGTTTCAGATTGTGGAAAAATTATTCTAAAATAAAGGAAATCAGTGACTGGAATATTTCCACATAATCATGAATTCTTTCATATTTATGCTTGGTTGTGTCGTCTAGCAACCATTACTATACTTAGATGCTTGTTCGGGAAAGGACTGTTTTGGAGTGTGTATTATGAGAATGCTTTTCTGTGTGGGTCCAAGTAAAACTCAAATTTTGACCCACATCATGTCTTAGAAGTGGTGTAACATAAAGTTATCATGACTTTTAGCATTTAGAAGTGTTCTCTTAAAATACTATAAACCAAGGATAACTTCTAGGATCTGTGTATTGAATAATCTTATTACGCCTATTTAAAATCTACTTAAAAATTTTTGAAATTGTGAGCCACTCTTCATTGATAGCTACCATTTTAAATCTTTAATAGGAAAAGAGCAACATGGAAATAGATATGACATACCAGCTGAAAGTTACACAGCAGACCTTAGAACAAGAAGAAGCTGAACACAAGGCTACAAAAGCCCGGCTAGCAGATAAAAATAAGATCTATGAATCCATCGAAGAAGCTACATCAGAAGCCATGAAAGGTATGCAGGTTGTAAACATGGTCTGCCAGCAACATTTTACCAAGAATTGATTCTCTCTTTAACTCTGGTTTTGGAAAACATTTCTTTTTCAACAACAGCAAAAAAAAAAAAAAAAAGCTACATTAGAGAAGCTTTACATACATATTATTTTTCCTTTGTAGCAAGAATCATTTCTAAGATAGTAAGGGCCAAAGATAAAATCATTCAACCAGATTTTTAGATCAGAGAAAATGTATATTTCAGTGGCATCCATAGTGACAGGCATACAGAGTGTGACAATCTAGACGTATCTACTCAAATTTTGGAGATACGATCTTTTTATAATACTTAATATTTTTTGGCATCTTTTCATCTTGTATTACAAAATTCTTACGTCTTGCAGGTTTATGAAAGATAAAGATTTAAAAATAATAGCTGGCCTAACTAGAATATCAGTTCACTGAATATTTTTTGACCTCTGGCATGATGAAGATTCTGGCCAGATTTATTCAAAGCCATGCAGTACTAATGAGTGTAGGATAAGAGAACAAAATTAACTTTTGCACGAACCAGCCTGTATGTGGGAAATGTCTGAGAATAATTTCTTTTGTTCCAAACGGATCATTTATAATTATAATGGATTTGAAATTTCAAAGGAAGTCAATGCTTTAAAGTATACTTATGAAAAATTCATAAAGCTCTTGAGAAAATTTATCTCATATTGAAGCATAGCATTTATGAATAAGTTAGTAAAAATTTGCCTTTTAATTACTGCGTGTAGTTTTTAGAAAAATCTAATTGGCAAAGAGAAAGTTAATTGACCATGTTTCCTTGTCCTCAGCCTGATAGGGTTGGATTTTGTTGTTGTAGAGGAATAATTTATGTGCAGTAAAATGCAAAACTTTTTGACATTTGTAACATGCTTGTGTAACTACCACCCAAAACAAGATATAGAATATTTTCATCACCTCAGTAAGTTCCCTTGTACTTTTTTTCATTCTCTGTGCGCATTTTAATGAGCACATTTGTTGATAGGGTTTTCCCTGAACTGATGAAAATGAGCCAATTTTAGTATAACAACTACCATTTTTTCAAACTATTTCCTACAACAATAATGTAAGATGTATAATAGTCTCTGTGTTTTACACATGAGTATATAAAACTGTTATAAATTGTATTTAAATTTAGGTCTGAAGCTTTTATTCTTTCTGCTGTATCCATTGTTGCCTTCTTGGATTAAGAATAGTTTACCAGTTACTAGCTATGTGGCTTTGTGTACTTACTTGGCCTTTCTGAGCCTCGTTTCCTGTGAAGGAGGAATGATGGCATTGTAAGGTTGTTAGGAGAGTCGTGAGGCCGTAGTGAAAACTAAGTGCAATAATGTATGTCGAGTGTTTAGAAATGCTAGCTAGAGATAAATTATTAGTGATACGCTTAATAGTATACTTGTGAAGGCCATGCATTAAAATCTGAAAATTCGTAGGTTTAATTTTTACCTAATATAACTTTGTAATAAGTGATAATTAGATACCCAGCATTAGGTATGAAGGAGCAGAGGAACTCTAATTAGATTTGAACAGAATTGGTAATCAGTGTATCCAAAGTTAATCTTTTAACTGTAAGAACTTACGTTTAATAATGAAATCACTTGATTAGAAATGAACTTTGTCTGCTGTTCACTTCAAATTTGAAAAAGGCTTGTAAAAGCCTTTCTTGATTAATAAAACAAATTAAAAGTTTATCACAAAGCATTTAGAAAATACAGATCAATATAAAGAAGAAATGGAGCCCTGGTGGCACAGGTGTTAAGAACTTGGTTGCTAACCAAAAGGTCAGCAGTTTGAATCTACCAGCTGCTCCTTGGAAATCCTGTGGGCCAGTTCTTACTCTGCCCTATAGGCTCACTATGAGTTGAAATCGGCTTGACGGCAATGGTTTTTTTTTTTTAAATAAAAAAGAAAGTAAAGATTACCTATAATCCTACTTACCAAGATAATACTCTGTAAATGTCCTCCATTTTTTATACTGCTCTGCTTTTTTTCTTTTTGTAAACATTTTTTTTGGTCATTAAACATTTTTAAATAATGAGCATTTATCAAGAGCTTGCCACGTGCATTGAAGTGCTACACATAAATTAACTCAAAATCTTCATAACATCCTCATGAGAGTAGGTACTATTATCTCCATTCTGCAGATGAAAAAAACTGAGGCCCAGAGAGGTTAGTAAACTTGCTCAAGGTCAAATAAATAGTAAGCAGTATCAGAGCCAGGATTTAAACTCAGGCAGTTTGATTCCAGCATCCTATTCTTTATACATAATTTCCAGTATCTGCATAATAATCTTTTATTTTAGAAAGAACCACGAAGGTCATAGAATCTACCTAGAAAAAGTTTTAAGGTGATAACATTGAGAGGCACACAGGGTAGCAGGAAAATAAATCTTTACTTAAAAGATACAAACATAAAAAAAAGGCAGAAGTATCTTGCTTCCATTAAAATGGATGTAATATTGCAGAGTGTGATAGATTTTTTATACCTTGGAAATGAAACTCCTAGTTTTCACATATGAAATTCTTGACACTTCATATGCAAATATTTTAAGGCAACATCATTTACTATCATTTTTATTAGCACGTGTTATATGTTTGATACGCTTTTGTTTGTAAATACATGGTTGTATTCATTTTCGTTGCAATAGAAATGGAGAAGACGCTTCTAGAGGAAAGGACTTTAAAACAGAAAGTGGAGAATCTGTTGCTGGAAGCTGAGAAAAGATGCTCTATATTCGACTGTGACCTCAAACAGTCACAGCAGAAAATAAATGAGCTCCTTAAACAGAAAGATGTGTTAAATGAGGATGTAAGTAAGAAGTCTGCTAATAAATAATAATAAAGGATGTAATGAATTAATAAACTAGGTTTATTTGTTTAGGTCCAATGATAGTTTCATAAATTTAAAAAGTTTTCTTATAAAATAGCATTTTGTAATCTGTTAGTTTTACTGAATTTGAATGATGTACTAAATGAATCATTGTTTTGATTTTAAAGTTTTCACTTCAAAAACTATGTTTATTTTAAACATATATTCATAACATTCTGAGAGAAAAAAACAACAAAACTGTGAAATATATATTTATTAACTGCCTAAGGGCAAAAAAAAAATTTTTTTTTTTAAGGGCAAAAATCTTTTACTTCACCATGTTTACTGCCAGCTTCATTGATAAGAAAAATCAAAATAATTTACTTACATACCAAGTATACAATTTATTTTTTAGGTTAGAAACTTGACATTAAAAATAGAGCAGGAAACCCAGAAGCGTTGCCTTACGCAAAATGATTTGAAGATGCAAACACAGCAAGTTAACACACTAAAAATGTCAGAAAAGCAGTTAAAACAAGAGAATAATCATCTCATGGAAATAAAAACGAGCTTGGAAAAGCAAAATGCTGAACTTCGAAAGTAAGTTAATTTGTTGAGACAAAGTTTTACTGATATGCACAGTTACCCAAATGTAAATGGTCTTAATTTTGGTTTACCTGGACTTTTTCAATGACCATTTTACTTTCTTAACTACCTGTACAAATATATATAATGGTGGGTTTTTGGTAGGTTTTTATTGTTTTTTAATTGTATCACACAGTTTGTGTTGTTCCAACTTGATTTTTTCCCTTAGCTTTGATTTGGAGTAAGTATAATTTTAATTTTTTTTAATAAGCCTGGAATTTATCATTTCAACCCAACTTCTTAAATAAGTTGTTAGCTTTGCTTCTGTTTACCTATTTTTTATTGAAGAATAACATACAGACAGGAAAAAAGTCTAAAAATTCTTAAGTGTAGAGATCAATTAATTTTTATAAAGTGAATAAATCCAGTTTTATATATAATCACCACTCTAGGTGTTCCCTCATGCCCCTTCTTAGCCTTTACTTTGCCCACCCTAAGATTATCGCTTTTCAGGTACTCTTCTAATTCTACTGATGGGTTGGCATAAATGGCTGATCACACTGCATGTATGAGAATGTATATTTCAAAATTCTTGGTTTAATATAGCACTTTTTGATTTCAGCAACCCTTTACATTCTTAAAAATTATCAAGGGCCCTAAAGAGTTTTTATTTATGAGTCCTATCTATTGATATTTGTTTTGTTAGAAATTAAAACAGAAATTTTTAAAACACAAGAACACATAAGCACACATTTCATTAGTCACTGATGACATCATTATATGTCATGTAACCTCACGAAAATCCATATACACTAGTGAGAATGACAGTGAAAAAGATCAAATGATGTGTTAGTATTATTATGAAAATAATTTGATCTCATGAATTCTCTGTGAGGGTCTCAGGGGTTCCCCAGACCACGCCTTGAGAGTTGCTGGTTTAATATGTATACAAGTTATTTAAACCTTTTTATTCAATGTCCCCACAGAGAACGTCAAGATGCAGATGGGCAAATGAAAGAGCTCCAAGATCAGCTTGAAGCTGAGCAGTATTTCTCAGTAAGTTCCAGGCACATTAATTTGAAAAATTGCTGTTTATTTTATAGAATTTTTTTTTTTTTTTTATTCTTGCTGCAGAACCAGGAGAATTACTCTTAGCCGGTCTTATATATCAGAGTTAAGGAATGAGAGGAGGGGGACGTGTTTTTAAAAAAATCCATATTCTGATGTACTGACTGGTTCACTCCTGTGAACCACTGAACTAGAGGCCAGGAGGCTTTCTAAAGGGATTTCCAAGCACCCTCTGCACAGAAGACTACCAACCCACAAAATAGTATTTTCAAACCTTTCATTTCTTCCATACTAAAAGCCACAGGTAAATAGCTGTCTAGCCCCACTCCCCAGAACATTTCTTATTGTTTAGTTATTAAAAACAAACTGGGGGAAGATGTTGAGTCATATTTACTCTCGTCCTTAACAATAGAATAGCAAACACCAGAGTTTTGGATGAGATGTCTTGTACCACACAACTCATAAAAGAGCAACTGGACAAAAGAATGTAGGTAGTTTAACAGAAATCCATTATCATTGCTAGAAAAATAGTTTTAAGCACATACCCATGCTCGATGAAGCTAATTAAAAGCACTGCTTATTGAGGAAGAATATATTTTCTTAGTGCAGTAAATAAAATTGTCATTTTAACATTTATGCTTAAAATTAGTTTTAAAATATGAAGTAGACACTGTCACCTCTTTCCCATTGATTTAAAGAAACAGAAATTTCTCATCTAAATTAGTAATATTTTTCTGTGCCTCTGTGTCATTCAGTCAGAAACCTCACTGTTATCTTTAGTTGAAAGTTACTCTTCTAAATTATTAACTGAACTTTTATTCTTTTATTAGTCAGTTGACTACTGGAAAAAAGAAAAGCTCTTTAAAAAGGAATAATTTACGCAGGAGCTCAACATTAAGGAAATATTTATATGTGTTCACAACTTGAATTTTTATCTGGACAGGTTTTGAATGTAGAAATAATATTTCTGGTGATGATAATACTGTACATTTCTGTTATATTTTGCCATTTAGACGCTCTATAAAACACAGGTTAGGGAATTTAAAGAAGAATGTGAAGAAAAGACCAAACTTTGTAAAGAATTACAACAGAAGAAACAAGAATTACAGGATGAAAGGTAAGGATGATATCTTGTTTCCTTTATTATAGCTACTGTATATACCCTGCTCCTAGAACAGTGCCTGGACACATCAAGTAAAAATTTACTGGTGAAGTGAATTAGATTAAAACTCTGGCTTCATAGTGAAAATTAAAATGATGTATATCTCTAAAATGTAGGGACTCTTTGGCTGCCCAGCTGGAGATCACCTTGACCAAAGCAGATTCTGAGCAGCTGGCTCGTTCAATTGCTGAAGAACAATATTCCGATTTGGAAAAAGAGAAAATCATGAAAGAGCTGGAGATCAAAGAGATGATGGCCAGACACAAACAAGAGCTTACAGAAAAAGATGCTACAATTGCATCTGTAAGTAAAATCCTTTGTACTTTTTTGATTATAATTAAATAACTACACTGAAACCTGTGAGAGCTAGAACTCAACGGGACTGTCTTGTTTTTCTGGGTCTCGCAGTTTTTTTGCTTTTGATAGGGTGAGCCTTACCACTTTTCTGTTGCTCTGTCTTAAGAATCTTACCTCGTGTTAGTTTTGAGTTTTCTTTCTCTGACAGGTTTCCACCATACACGGGTTCCGGCTTACACAGGTTTTACTATATATCATAAATCTTCTTTACAAATACTAGGAAAGTATGTTGTTGTTGTTAGGTGCCGTCGAGTCGGCTCCAGCTCATAGCAACCCTGTGCACAATAGAACGAAACACTGCCTGGTTCTGCGCCATCCTTACAATTGTTGTTATGCTTGAGCTCGTTGTTGCAGCCACTGTGTCAATCCACCTCGTTGAGGGTCTTGCTCTTTTTCGCTGACCCTGTACTTTGCCAAGCATGATGTCCTTCTCCAGGGACTGATCCCTTCTGACAACATGTCCAAAGTATGTAAGACGCAGTCTCGCCATCCTTGCTTCTAAGAAGCATTCTGGTTGTACTTTTTCCAAGACAGATTTATTCGTTCTTCTAGCAGTCCATGGTATATTCAATATTCTTCGCCAACACCACAATTCAAAGGCATCAATTCTTCTTCGGTCTTCCTTATTCATAGTCCAGCTTTCACATGCATATGACACGATTGAAAATACCATGGCTTGGATCAGGTACACCTTAGTCTTCAAGGTGACATCTTTGCTCTTCAACACTTTAAAGAGGTCTTTTGCAGCATATTTACCCAATCTGCAATTGAGGAAAGTATAATAGATCTAAATGAAAAATTGTATATACTGGCTACAACATTTTTAATCCAGTTAACCATAAGCTTCCCAGTGTTGTTTGGCAGAGGAAAAGCCAAAAAAGAACTACTTCCTGTGGTTATGTCTGTTGGTAAATTCAGCTTTAAAGAACTGAAGTCATAGGGAGAATTCAAAAGTAGGAAACAATTTGCCTTTTTTTTTTTTTTTTTTAACCTGTTTACAGTGCTTAGTTCAAAAGAATCCTCAAGCTATTGTGAAGACAGTTATATACAGGTTGAAGAAAGTTGTAGTAAAAATTTCAAAGAGAAGTAAAATATCAGGTAGCGAACTGAGTATTTTTAGTACCTATTAATTTTTATTTTTGCCTGAAACTTTGATTCTCAGAAGAATTTCATACGGGTTGATTCTTTCTTTAGGCCTCTAATGTTATAGTCATTCTGTTGTTTTATTGAAATAGTGTAATCATTTTTGTTATCATTCCGTTAAAGCTAGAATCCTGGTAGAATAAGAGCATCTACTAATTTACTGAGATTATTCTGAACATGTTTTGTTACCAACTATATGTTTTTCATGGTGATCTCATAGACCTGTACCATCAGAGTTCTCTCTTTGCATTATTTATGTATTGTCAATACTTAGTTACATAGCATGTGCTGTAGGTTCTTTAATTCAGAAATTTAAAAAAAAAGTGATGCGTGGCTAAGCAGTAACAGAGAAGGAAAATAGGTTTTACAGTTTAAAAGGTTAAGCTAATCTAAAAATACTTGGAGTGGGGTTATATAATACACGATTATCTAGAGCAGTATAGACCTCATAAGATGAAAGCAAGAAGTAATTTTTTTTTTTAATTATTTATTTTGTTTATTAACAAATTGAATGGTGTTCCTCTAAGATTTAATTGCCAAGTGAACTCAGGAATTATAGATAAAACAAACAAACAAATTAGTAATGATATAGAAGACTTGAACAAGCTAACAAGCTAGGTCTAATAGATATGGAGCCCTGCATCCAGAGAATCTTCATTCTTTCAAGCACACATGGAACATTTATACCAAGTGACCACATACACAGGCCACAGAGGAAGTCTCAACACTTTCCAAAGAATTAGTATCATACAGGCCATGCTTAGATGCTAAAGAGACAAACATCTGATTAAAGAAGAAATCATAATGGAAATAGTTTAAGTATTTAGAACTAAATGCAGTAACAGTAGTATAAAATCAGCTGCTGTTGAGTTGGGTCTAATTCATGGTGACCCCATGGTTTCAGAGCAGAATTGCCCTCCCTAGCATTTTCAGTGGCTAGAATCTTTTGGAAGCTAATTATCAGGCTTTTCTTCCAAGGCACTGTGAGGTGGATTCAAACTCCCAACCCTTTAGTTAGTAGTTGAGCAGTTAACCGTTTATGCCACCCAGGGCTCCAGTGTATATTAAAACTTTTGGGAGGAAGCTATGAAGCTGTACTTAAAGACTAACTTAAGGCCTACCTACTGATAGTTTGAGAAGTTAGAAAAAAAATAAAAATAAGTCCGAACAGAAGGAAATAATAAAAATAATAAAGAAATAAAACATACCCAGAAAAATAGAGATGATTGTCAGAGTTAAAAGGAGATTCTTTGACAAGATGAAACAGGAAAGAAAAAACTGGCAAACTGATCAAGGAAGAAAAAGAGATGACACAAATAACAGTAGGAATAGAAATAGAGGTATAAATATGATGAAATACTATGAAAACTTCAATATTTTAAAAATTAAAATAAATGAGAAGTTAATAAGTAAAGCATAAATTGCCAATATTAACCCAAGAAGAAATAGAACACCTGAAAAGAACAAGAATCATTGAAGACATTAATTTGGCAGTAGAAAGGTGCTTCCTAACCAGGACACCAAGTCTAGGTGGTTTTACCAAATCTTCAAGGAAAGGATGATCCTGGCTTATAAAACTATTCCACAGATCAGTAAAGGCGAAAATATAATCCAGCTAGATGCCTGAAGGAAACCCTGGTGGCATAGTGGTGGTTAAGTGCTACGGCTGCCAACCAAAAGATCACAGTTAGAGTCTGCCAGGTGCTCCTTGGAAACCCTGTGGGGCAGTTCTACTCTGTCCCGTAGGGTCGCTATGAGTCAGAATCAACTCGACAGCAACGGGGTTTTTTTTTTAGATGCCTGAAATTTGTACAGGTGCAGTGTAAAGAAGGAAGTAGTTATAGGTCATTCTTACATAAAATATAATATTTTCAGTACATCATGACATCAAGTAGAACTTATCTCAGGGTGATTGAACATGAGAAAATGTGTCATGTATAATTTATACAGGAGAAATGTTTGGTATTCTTAATAAATACAGAAATGTTTGACGAAATGCAACATTCATTCCTGTTAAAATCTTTTAGCAAGCTAGAAATAGAAGGGAACATCCTTAACGTGGTACAATGTACATACCGATACCAATAGTAAAAGCCATATTTAATGGAGAATTACAATCATAGGAACAAAACAAGAATGCCCAGTGTCACCCCTGATATCTCCGTGTTATATTACAGGTTACAGATGAACTATTACTATTTTATCTATAAGCTCTTATTGAGAGTTCAGTAATGTTGCTGAACATAAAACATGAAAATTGATACATTCCTGTGTAAAAGGAACCAACTAAAAATGTTAAACACCCTACTCACAATAGCGGTAGAAAAGATTGGAGAAAACTTTAAAATTGAAATAGAAGAACATAAAAAGAACAACAACAACAGAAACAGCAACAACCAAAAAAAACCCAACAGCAACCAAAAATTTTTTTTATGGATTGAAAGCCTATCAAAGAGATCAAAGAGATTTTGGTTCATCCTAAATTTATCTAAAAATTAATGGAATTCACTAAAAAAAAAAGGCAAGAGTAATTTTAATAGAACTAAACCAACTTATTTTAAAATTCGGATGGGAAAGTAAAAGACTCAAAACAGTTATATAAAAAAAAGCAACAGAGAAAGGATTTACTCTATTAGGTATTCAGATCTTTTAATATGCTGCAAAAATTGAAATAGTGGGCCATCCAAGACACAGCAAATGGCCTCTCCTCACCTGGAGCCTCAGAGGAAGAAGGAAGCCCAAGAATCAGAGAAGCTACTGAACTACACAACTAATAGCCCCATGAACCTCTGCGTCCTCTAAAATGGGAGCAGAACTGGATGGTGCCCGGCTACCATTACCAAATATTTTGCTCAGGGACACAATAGATGAGTTAGATAGAAAGGGAGAAAATGTGAAACAGAACTTCAAATTCTTGAAGAATCTAGACTTACTGGATTCACTGAGGCTGGAGGAACTTCTGAGACTATTGCCCTGGGATCCACTTCAAACCTTCAAATGAAATTATCCTAAGATAATTATTCTTAGAAGTCATCTTTAGACAGAAAAACAGTTTAGCTCAAAAACTAAATAATGTCATCCTTAAATATTGCGCTTAAACAAAAATTATATGAGACCAAAGTGACAACTTTTTTAAAGTAACAACCCACCAACCCAGTCCCATCAAGTCGATTCTAACTCATAGCGACCCTATAGGGCAGAGAACTGCCCTGTAGAGTTTCCGAGGAGCCCTTGGTGGATTCGAACTGCTGACCTTTTGGTTATTAGCCATAGCTCTTAACCACTAAGCCACCAGGGTTTCCAAAGTGACAATAGTAACTCTACAACATAGGTGAGAAGTTTAGGGGGCAGTGAGTCTAAATTAATGGGGGTAAAACAGTGACAATGTACCCAGTGTCACTGAACAATATGTGCAATGTGTGTAGAAATTATTAAATGGGAGCATGTTTTGATGTGTATATTTTCACTAAAAATAAAATTAAAGAAGAATTAAAGTAGTGTGTTATTCTAACAGGGACATTTGGCTCTTTCTGTTTAGTGGAAATAAATAGGGAGGCCAGAAATAGATTCATGCATGTACAGGAACTTAGTATATGATAAAGTGGCAATATACAAATCAGTGGGAAAGAACATAGGTTCAATAAATGGTTTTGAAATAATTTAATTTTTTTGTTTTATTGTGGTTAGTATATATATACACACACATACATATATGTAGCATATATAAAAAAAATTGCCAATTCCGCATTTTTTATGTGCACAATTCAGTGACATTGATTATGTTTATTAGGTTATGCAGCTCTGTTTCTAAATCATTCTACCACTCTTCACGGAAACTCAGTGCCCCCTAAGCAAAGACTCCTCCTTCCCCCCTCTCCCCGACCCTAGACAGCCACTAATAAACTTTGGTCTGTTTACATTTGCCTGTTGCATGTAAGTGGGATCATACAGTGTTTGTTCTTTTGTGACTGACTTATTTCAGCATGTTTTCGAGACTCATCTGTGTTGTAGCATGTATCAGAACTTCATTTTTCTTTAAGACTGAATAATATTTCAATGTATGTATCAGCAAGTATAATTCATGACATAATCTAAGGGTAAAAAAAATTGTTAGGTGCCATCGAGTACAACAGAACGAAACACTGCTGGGTCCTGTGCCATCCTCACAATTGCTGGCTATGCTTGATCCCATTGTTGTAGCCACTGTGTCAGCCCATCTTGTTGAGGGTCTTCCTCTTTTTCACTCACCCTCTACCATACCAACCATAATGTCCTTTTCCAGGGACTGATCCCTCCTGACAACATGTCCAAAGTATGTGAGACACAGCCTTGCCATCCTTGCTTCCAAGGAACATTCTGGTTGTACTTCTTCCAACACAGATCTGTTCATTCTTTTGGCAGTCCATGGTATATTCAATATTCTTTTCCAGCACCACAGTTCAAAGGCATCAATTCTTCTTTGATCTTCCTTATTCATTGTCCAGCTTTTGCATGCATATGAGGCAATTGAAAACACTGTGGCTTGGGTCAGGCGCACCTTAGTCCTCAGGATGACATGTTTGCCCTTTAACACCTTAAGAGATCTCTTGCAGCTGATTTGCCCAATGCAATGCGTCTTTTGACTTCTTGACTGCTGCTTTCGTGGGCATTGATTGTAGATCCAAGTAAAATGAAATCCTTGACAACCTCAGTCTTTTCTCTGTTTATCGTGATGTTGTTTATTGGTCCAGTTGTGAGGATTTTTATTTTATGTTGAGGTGTAACCCATACTGAAGGCTGTGGTCTTTGATCTTCACCAGTAAGTGCTTCAAGTCCTCTTCACTTTCAGCAAGCAAGGTTGTGTCGTCTGCATAACGCAGGTTGTTAATGAGTCTTCCTCCAATCCTGATACCCCGTTCTTCTTCATATAGTCCAGCTTCTCAGATTGTTTGCTCAGCATACAGATTGAATAGGTATGGTGAAAGGATTACAACCCTGTGAGATGCTATTTATGGAAAATTTTAAATCACATAAAACCCCACTGTATATTGATTATGGTTTCGTGTGAGTATAATAAAAGTATCAAATCGTGGTTAGAAAGGATAAACATAATTCATGGTAAAACTTCCTTCAAGAAGGAAGAATAGGAATAGGATTTGAATGGAATACAAAGGGATGTTAACTTCATCAGTAAAATTCTATTTTTCATTTTAAAACAGTGTTTTGAAAGAAATATGACAGTGTTAAAATGTGTTTATTCTGCAGGATGGAATGCAGGATTTTATTACAGTGTTTGCTTCTTGTAGGTTTTTTTTTTCCCCATTGAAAAAACTAATAACTTATGAGAGAAGGGCAGTTTTTTATCTTCTTGGGGTACATATGCAGCCTGTTATTGCTAACATAATTTTCATCAAGAGTGAAGTTTGGCAAGGTAGCACAAAGGAAAGAAGTATAGCGCTGGGTGTTGTCTTGGCTGTCTAGTGCTGCTGTAACAGAAATGCCACAAGTGGATGGCTTTAACAAAGAGGAATTTATTCTCTCACAGGTTAGGAGGCTAGATGTTCAAATTCAGGGCACCAGCTCTTGGGGAAGGCTTTCTCTCTTTGTCGGCTTTGGGGGAAGGTACTTGTCATCAGTCTTCTCCTAGTCTAGGAGCTTCTTAGCGCAGGCACTCTGAGTCCAAAGGACACACTTTGCTCCCGATTCTTCTTTCTTGGTAGTAGGAGATCCTTCTCCTCTCTGCTCCATTCTCTTATTTCTCAAAAGAGATTGACTCAAGATACAATCTAATCCTGCAAATTGAGTCCTACCTTATTAACATAACTGCTTCTAATCTGCATCATAGAGGTTAGGATTTACAACCCATAGGTAATTACATCAGATCACAAAATGGAGAACAACCACACAATACTGGGCATCATGGTGTAGCCAAGTTGACACACATTTTTGCGGACACAATTCAATCCATAACGGATGTGTTTATAGAAACAAGAGTATTAAAAACATTCTAGGATATTTTCATTTTGAATTATTGCTTTTAATCGTAACTTAAATTTTGCAAATTGGGTTGTGATTTTTTTTCCCCCTCTTTTCTTAGCTTGAAGAAACTAATAGGACTCTAACCAGTGATGTTGCCAATCTTGCGAATGAGAAAGAAGAATTAAACAACAAACTGAAAGATGCTCAAGATCGTATGTATTAACAAAGAATAAGGTTTATTTTTAATATACCTAGTATTTTGTCAGCTGCTGTATTTATCAATGTAATTTTTACATCTTGCCATGTTTCAGAGCTATCAAGGTTGAAAGATGAAGAGATAAGTGCAGCAGCTATTAAAGCACAGTTTGAGAAACAGCTGTTAACAGAGAGAACACTCAAAACTCAAGTATGTGTAATAGAATCTAAACAAGATTTTGAATGTTTATTTGTTTCTCTTTCACTAAATAATAAAAAATAATATTTTATTTCTAACATTACAATTTGCCAGCAGTAGTCATGGAATGTTTTCATATTTGTGAACAGTCACAGTTACCTGATTTTTACCAGATTGGGAGAAACTAGACTCAATTAAACATTGTTCAATTCAATGTTTATTAATGTTTTTCTTATTTTTTTATATGAAATGATATTCCCTCCTAATTTTTTATTATAAGTCAATGGTTTTTCCTCCTGCTTTTAAGAAACTAGCTAGTGACCATTTGCTAACAGCCTGGGAAAAGTTAGTCTCAAAAGGCACCTGTGGCTTTTGACCACCCTTCTGCCAATTCAGATGATTGTATGCCCAAATGCTTGTGGTTCCTAGATAGTCTTCTCTATTGTTGGAAAGGTTGTATTTTATTAACATGATGCCAATGCAGAATTCTTTTCCTCAGGGATAAAAAAGATCTGCCTAGTAAGTCTTTTTTTGGAACTAAGAAGTTAAAATGATAGGAAATTCATCAGATCAAACCTGTAAATATTTTTAATTACAGTTCTCAGAAAACTGAGGGTGAAAAACTAGTAAGAGTGTGGGCTGGAGGACAGTTGGAGAAGGTCATGAGTAATGAAGGAGATGCGTTATTTAAATAATACAGAATGTGTTTTTGTGGCCCTGTTTATAGGGAAGGAGATTATTCGTAGTTGTATAACTTGGTATTGGTGAGCTATTAAGAAACCATTGACATAATTCATTTTATTTACTTGTTTTTTTTTTGTTTTGTTATATATATATATATAACAAAACATTTGCCATTTCATCCATTTTTATATGTACAATTTTATGTGTACAATTTAGTAACCATGTTGTACAACCATGACCACTATCTGTTCCCAGTGTTTTTTTAATCACCATTATCAAAACCTAAGTATCCCTTAAGCAATACTTATTTTTGTGTTTCCAAGGCTGTGAATAAGTTGGCTGAGATCATGAATCGAAAAGAACCTGTCAAGCGTGGTAATGACACAGATGTACGGAGAAAAGAGAAGGAGAATAGAAAGCTACATATGGAACTTAAATCTGAACGTGAAAAACTGACCCAGCAGATGATCAAGTATCAGAAAGAACTGAATGAAATGCAAGCTGTAAGAATACTTTTTGGACTCTTGATTGAAGACTGCTTTTGTTAACAAGTAGAACTGTTTACTTATCTGTATATATTTCATTGATTATAGAACATTTCATAAAATATTCCTTAATTATTAATATTATTGTTGAACCAAGGAGCAAAATTGTGAGATATGTTGCATCTAATTTAATTTCTTGTAGCAAATAGCTGAAGAGAGCCAGTTTCGGATTGAACTGCAGATGACACTGGACAGTAAAGACAGTGACATTGAGCAGCTACGGTCACAGCTCCAGGCCCTGCACATTGGTCTAGATAGTTCCAGTATAGGCAGTGGACCAGGCGAAGCTGAGGCAGATGATGGATTTCCAGGTACAGATTTGTTTTTAGCCCTTATGTTTATTTTTATTAAAAGCCCTGTGCTGACTACTATTGAAGAAAAATGTTTGTCATTTCTTATTTCTTAGAGTGCGTATTGGGATAACAGTAAAAACTTATTTATTGATTGATTTTGACAAAAATTTTTATTTAAGAAAAACCTACAAAGAAAATTACACACTTAGTTTTTAAATTAGCTTGTTATATGTGGAAATAGCTCTCTTTTTACGCTTTCACTTTATTTTCTCTTCTTTGTGCATTCTTACTTCCTTTTATGTTGGGTGTTCAGTTCATATCACTCAATCACACACTATGGAATCCATGTCTTTCACCTACCAACGTTCCTCTACTTCTCTCAATATTGCCACTAAGCCTTCCAGTTCTCACATGCTTGTGGACTCTGATTCTGACTCAGAAGAAGAATCCTTGCCTTACTTACCCATTTCGTCGGAGCCTAATGGTACAGGTGATATCCTGAAAAGCTTTTCGCCTTTGAGTTTTTTCCCATTCCCTCTAATTTCAGTTGTTTTGAAGAATTTCGGTAACGCTAATATTCACTAACTCTTAACAACTTGTTTTATGTTCAGTTAAAAAGAAACAACTGCATGAACAAAGAATTTGCTTTTAAGGTATTTCACACTGCATTGCTGTTATAATTCTTAACTTATTTTGCAAACTTAGAAGAAATGTAGCAGTACAGACATATTATATAGCTTAAGAGATTACGATTTCACTACCTGTTTCATCCTTTTTCAACCAAGAAGAAATTCTTACTGAAATTTCGTAGCAAGAGTGACAATACAGGAAAAGCACGTAGACTGTTTAAGAGGATGTGTTTAAGGTTTTCATCCAGTCACATCAATGTTGTGCTGGTCCTTAAAAGGCGGTACAAAACCATTTGACCTGATTCTTTCCCTCAGAGGGAAATGCAGAAGTTAAAATAAAGAAACCAGATAGAAAGCATGTGAAATTGTAACATTTAACACAAAGTTGGTACAAAAAAAAAAAAAGACAATTAATATAAATACCATAGCAAGACAGTGTCTGAGCAATTGAATGCAAAATAAAATTTAGCCTCTTATTAATTGAATTCAGGTAAAATAGCTATAGTTTTTTACATTTGTTGTCACATTTTTCAGGAACATATTTCATGTATTTCTTGCATTTCAGGATAATCAAGATGCAGCATTAAGTCATAAAGTGATTAAAATTGAAGTTGTTTTAGATTTTAGCAATGAAATTGTTTTAATCTTATTCATATCATTAGAGGTCATCTGATTTAGTCCCTTGAATTGATGTAGGACCATATTTGATGGTGCCAGACAGATGAGCATCTTGACTGTTAATTTCTGTTAGTAACCACAGGCAGGACCTCATGTGTCATGGAGTCTGGAGAGTATAGGCTCTGGAGTCAGAGAGGCATTACTATGCCATCTTTTTAGACTTTGGTTTCCTCATCTCAATTAGGAACACAGTTCCTGTTCTTTGGAGTCATGTGAGGATTAAAGAGAATTTACCTAAAAACATCTAGCACAGTTCAGACACGCAGTAGATCACGCAGTAGATGTTAAATAAGTAGTCTTAGAATAACCTCCCCACATGCTTATTTTATATACTTATTTCATTAAAAGATACTGACCAGATGCCATTAGAACAAATTCCAAGGTTTCAGTCTGATCCCATTGTTGAATTAGAATTTTTTTTTTTTAAATATTGTTCTTTAGGTGGAAGTTTGCAGCTCAAGTTAGTTTCTCATTCAAAAATTTATACACATTCTATTTTGTGACATTGATTGCAATCCCCACAATGTGACAGCACTCTCCCCCTTTCAACCCTGGGTTTCCCATATCCATTCGTCCAGTTTTCCTGTCCCTCCCTGCCTTCTCTTCTTGCTTTTGGGCAGGAGTTGCCCATTTGGTCTCATATATTTGATTGAACTAAGAAGCACGTTTCTTAGCTATTGTTTGTATTATTATTATTGTTTGTTTTATAGGCCTGTCTAATATGTGTCTGATAGGTAAGCTTCAGGATTGGTTTCAGTTCTGAGTTAGCAGTGTCCAGGTGCCATAGTCTTAGTGGTTCCTGCAGTCTCTGTCAGACCAGTAAGTCTGGTCTTTTTTCGTGAATTTGAATTTTGTTCTACATTTTTCTTCCGCTCTGTCCAGGACTCTGTTGTGACCCCTGTGAGAGCGGTCAGTGGTGATAGCTGGACATCATCTAGTTCTTCTGGTAGAGGCTGTGTTTCATGTGGTCCTTTAGTCCTTTGGGCTAATATTTTCCTTGTGCCTTTAGTTTTTTTCGTTCCCCTTTGTTCTGGACAGGATGGGACCAAGAGATGTATCTTAGATGGCCATTCACAAGCTTTTAAGATCCCAGATGCTACTCACCAAAGCACAATGTAGAACATTTTCTTTATGAACTGTGTAATGCCAACTGGCCTAGATGTCTCCCAAGACTGTGGTCCCCAGCCCTTAGCCCTAGCAACTTGGTCCCTTAACATGTTTGGGTGTATCTAGGAAACTTCCATGCCTTTGCCTTGGTCAAGTTGTGCTGACTTCCTCTATATGAACTAGAATTTTAGTGATTTTGATATTTTGGAGTTTAAAAATGTTTTTCTTATATGTTACCCATTAACTAAATTTCATCTTGAAATAACTTTATTTAATTTTAAAAGTCTGTTTTCTGTGCATAACTAATTACTCATTTAAAATGTTTTCTCCTCAAAGATGCACACTGTATGTGTAGTTAGTCCTTATCCCAAAGGAATAAATTAAGGATTCCAATGCAGATGTAGCAATGAGAATAGAGAGCTGCTGCTTTTTTTTTTTTTTGCAGTTTTTTCTGCTGAACTTTGCAAAGGCTTGAATTTGATCAACAGGACATTTGACTTCATAAAACCATAGGATATGTGTTTATCTTGTAATATAACCCAAATCGTGTTTTGCATTGCATAACTTTCTTATACTGATCCTGCTTTATTATTGCATCTTAGATGATGTGATGTATAGTGATAAATTTTGAAGGACTTACTTACTTGTTTTCTGACTTTTATATTACAGTTTTATTAAATTCCGCATTATCTAAGGAGTATTCTTATATTTATCCTCATTTCTTGTTCCTGCCTATAGAATCAAGATTAGAAGGATGGCTTTCGTTGCCTGTGCGAAACAACACTAAGAAATTTGGATGGGTTAAAAAGGTAATTGGTGCTTTTGGATATGGTCTTTTTTTCCCTTATGGTTTAGCTCCAGCCATTTCACTTTTGTAGGATATACATAATGAGAACTTTTAGACATAATACTTGTTTAAAGTTTCTGACTTGGGCTGATGTGATTTTATTTACCCTTGTAAAAGTTTTAAATAGTTGGTATATTGTTAGTAATAAAACAGGTTTTGGTATTAGGAAAATATAAGCCTATAGACCTTGGCATTTTTACTGTTTCAGTAGGAAAACAGCTATGGATATTATAGAAAGACCTATTTATTCCATTTCCTCTGTTACTGTGATGATTGATGTTGTTATGTTCATTTTTGATAAGGTTACTAATGCTATAGGACTTCAAAGGTAAATCAGTCCGAAAAATGCTAGACTTCATTTTCCCTTAGTTTGCTTATTTATTGCTTAGATATTAAACAAGATATCTAATGCTTAGGTATTAAAATATCTATAAATAAAATGTATTATTTTAAGGAAGATTTTTCTTAGGATATTTTAAGTACTTAGTTATTTAACTTAGGTATTTTATGTTTCTTTATTGTTAATATAGAACTTATTTTTGAAGATAACACATAAGGTATATAATAACTGTAATCATTGTTTGATTTCTTCCCTCCCTCTTTTTAATAGTATGTGATTGTAAGCAGTAAGAAGATTCTTTTCTATGACAGTGAACAGGATAAAGAACAATCGAATCCTTACATGGTTTTAGATATAGAGTAAGTGCTTTTATTAGAATATTGAGAAACTATTTTTCCTCATTTTTTAAAGTATGATGAGAGTAATGTAACTTTTTTGTCAAATTAGTGTAATTTATTTGTCATATGAGAACTCATAGCATAGTTACAACTGTACTGTTGACATTTTCTTACTATTTGCTTCATATAGATGAAAGTCTGGGTTGTAGAGTTAGCTGAAACATCATTACTTCATGGATCTTTAATGTGTTGTTTTCTGAAACTAATTAGAAAATGTCTAACTTATTGGGAATTTCTCAAAATCTCAAGGAATGATTGAATTCCTGTTTTCTATGAGTCTCAAAGGGGTCAGAGTAAACTTCTGACATAAGTATGAGATAACTAATGTAATTTGATCCTTTGGTAATGTTTTACCCCTTTATTAAACATCTTTTATAGCAAGTTATTTCATGTCCGACCAGTTACACAGACAGATGTGTATAGAGCAGATGCAAAAGAAATTCCAAGGATATTCCAGGTAAACATAGTTGTTTTTTTTGGTTTTTCTTTTTCATCTTTAGAGATCCTGATACGACAGAGATCAATTTCTTTATTCTTGGCCCTTTTTCTGTTTTCCTTTCTGTTTCAGTCACGTTTAAAGATGGCTCTTTGTGTGTGTGTGTGACATACATGCTTATTCTGTTTGAGTGTATCTTCATTCCACTCTCCATTTTACGTGTTAAAATAAAGTTTTATAGTTTGTTTATACCATGTTTCTGGTCTTTGCTATCTTTTTGTTCTGGCATGTTGTAACTTTTTATTTTATTTTATTTTTGGGTGATCATGGCTGTCATGGTGAAATATTTCTGCTGTAGGAGTTTTTTGTTTTTTTTTTAAATTGTACTTTAGATGAGGGTTTACAGAGCAAACTAGCTTCTCATTAGTTAATACACATATTGTTTTGTGACATTGGTTGCCAACCCCATGACATGTCAACACTCTCACCTTCTTGACCTTAGGCTCCCCATTACCAGCTTTCCTGTCCCCTGCTGCCTTCTCATCCATGTCCCTGGGCTGGTGTGCCCCTTTAGTCTCATTTTGTTTTATGGGCCTGTCTGATCTTTGGCTGAAGGTTGAACCTCAGGAGTGACTTCACTACTGAGCTAAGATGGTGTCTGGGGGCTATACTACTGGAGCTTCTACAGGTTCTGTCAGACCAGTAAGTCTGGCCTTTTTTTTTCTGGATTAGAATTTTGTTCTACAGTTTTCTCCAGCTCTGACTAAGACTCTCTATTCTGATGGCTGTCAGAGCAGTCAGTGGTGGTAGCCGGGCACCATCTAGTTGTGCTGGATTCAGTCTGGTGGAGATTGTGGTGCTTGTGCTCCATAATCCTTTGGACTGATCTTTCCCTTGTGTCTTTGGTTTTCTTCCTCTTCCCCTGTTCCAGATGGGTGAGACCAGTGGAGTATCTTAGATGGCTGCTCACAAGCTTTTAAGCCCCCCCATGTTATGACTTTTAAATTATGGAACTATCCTTTTTTTTTTTTTATGCTCAGCTCTCTAGAAAGTTAAAGAAATCACTTCAAAAGTTAAATTTTTGCATCTCATAGACCTTTTCCTTCCGATTTAGAGTGAAGCCAGATTCTTGCCTTTACTACTTCTGTATTTCAAATCAGTCAAAACAACAATTAAGTATTGAGTTCCTTCTGTATAAAAAGCCATTGTGCATGGTGTACTGTGGAGGAGTTGATTTCTTGTTTTCTGGATACTTACAATGTTTATTTGAAGTATATTATATATCCTTTCATCCTTTTCTTTGCCCCTGAGCCCACCAAATACAGATCTTTTAAATTGGAGCTGTGTTTACAGTTACTACCAGGTTTTATGTTATTAAGAACACCAGTTAATATAATTGCCACATCTCTTCAGGAGATTGTTTTGAACCATCTTTCTCAGAAAAAGTTCCTAACACTCATCAAGTGTAAATTTACCTCTTGCTGATGTATTCTGATAAAGGTGCTAAAACATAGTAAGGTATTATGGAGAAAATGAGGAAGCAGTATTTGAACAGGATCGATTCTTTTGAAATGTGAACCAAAGTGACTGTTGAATGACTTGTCTCACATACACTCTTGCTTAAGCAGAATCTGCTTAGGTTTGAACTTTCACTGCATTTTTTTCTCATTGAATAATTTTAGCTAATTTAATGTTATTTACACTGTCAGAATTGTTACTATATTAAAAATGTATTTGGAAATTATTCATTGTTCATTTTGGTATTTATAGATTTTGTATGCCAATGAAGGAGAAAGTAAGAAGGAACAAGAATTTCCAGTGGAGCCAGTGGGAGAAAAATCAAATTATATTTGCCATAAGGGACATGAATTTATTCCTACTCTTTATCATTTTCCAACTAACTGCGAGGCTTGTATGAAGCCACTGTGGCATATGTTTAAACCTCCTCCTGCTTTAGAGTGCCGTCGCTGCCATATTAAATGTCATAAAGATCACATGGACAAAAAGGAGGAGATTATAGCGCCTTGCAAAGGTAAATAGTAAATTACATGCTCCGTCAATAGTATTTACGTTCAAGCCATTTTAAGCACACTAACTTTTTAAAAATCTTTTTTTATAGTGTATTATGATATTTCAACGGCAAAGAATCTATTGTTGTTAGCCAATTCCACAGAAGAGCAGCAAAAGTGGGTTAGTCGGTTGGTGAAAAAGATACCTAAAAAGCCTCCAGCCCCAGACCCTTTTGCCCGGTCATCTCCTAGAACTTCAATGAAGATACAACAAAACCAATCTATTAGACGGCCAAGTCGACAGCTTGCTGCAAACAAACCAAGGTAATAAATGAAACATTGGTAAAAAATTGTTTAATATTTTGCTTTTTGTATTCAAGTTAGAGATTTTTCTAATTACAGTTTTCCTGTGCTTAGTATTTTAATGTACTATAGAATACTAATTATTTGAAACTATTTTAGTGTACATGCTTGATTTAGATGAAAGTAGTATGAATTTATTTACTGGATCACACAAATATATTAAATTTAACCAAAATAAATAAGGGGTCCATTTAGTTATATCTATATCTATATCTATATCTATATCTATATCTATATCTATATCTATATCTATATCTATATCTATATCTATATCTATATCTATATCTATATCATCAATATTCAGTATTCTAGGATTTTTAGAAATATGTTGGCTGATTTAGTAGATAGGATTAATATTGCACATGTACCTTTTTAAGTGTCAGGTACATACATTACATGTCATATTGTAAAATATTTTTAATGGCTTGAGAGGCAAGATTGAAATCTTAAGTCTTAATTCAAATCTACAAGTTTAAAACAAACTTGTGTCTGGTTTTAAAAAACAATATAGATGGGCTTTAAAATGCAAATTCTGACTAATAGGTGAACATTCCTAGTAATTGAGATGGGAGTTAGGAATATGAAATAAGGCCAGGGAAGGTCATTTTGCACATTGCTAGTTAATTTTTAAACTCTAACTTTTTACAAGAACATTTTGATGTGACTATATTAATATCTTGGATGAGAACAGTCATTTCTTTTTTAGCTGCTATAGCATTTAGCCATAAGCATTACTGTTCATTTACGTGCACACGAAGATTTGTTTAGCTAAATAAGAAAGTATATACTTAGATCAGTGGTTTCCTCTAATTTCAGGTATTCTTTTTTGTTCCCTGATATAGGACCTTCAGTGTATGAATTATGATGTGCTTTGGCATATTATTAGAATCTTACTCTAATAACAAACATCGTATATGAAACTTTCTTGAAATTAATATCTTAAGAAAATAATTTAGAATAAAAAAGTAGAAGTAGTGTTTCAGCAGTGAAAATGTTGAACATTTTGTGTGATAAAACCAAATGCTATAAAATTAATGATCTATGATAGTAATTAAGTAAGCTGAAGAAACTCAAAAGAATTAAGAAATACTAAAGGCCTTTCATTCCATGTGCCTCGAGCAATTCATCTGATCAAATTAGTATTGTAGAACTACTCATGCATAAGTATTTTAATACTTTACAATATATAGTACATACCAGCTTCCAGAGTACTTTCATATGTATTAATATGTATCATATTCTCTGGAAACCCTGGTGGCATAGTGGTTAAGTGCTACGGCTGCTAACCAAAAGCTTGGCAGTTCAAATCCGCCGGGCGCTCCTTGGAAACTCTATGGGGCAGTTCTACTCTGTCCTATAGGGTCACTATGGGTCGGTTTTTGAGTTATATTCTCTTATATACTTTCTGTATATTCTCTCATTTGATCTTTAAAATAGTCACATGAAGTAGAACAGGTTTTTTTTTTTTTTTCCCTATTGAGGTACCAGAAGGGTAAGTAATTTGTTTAGATGCAGAGCTACGTGCATTAGAGAGCTCTTATAACTTTATTTATTTATATTTATTTTTAACAGAAACAGTATGCATGTGTGTATGTATGTATCTATATATGTATGTAAACATATATCTATATATTTAAATGCTTGTTCTTTTCTATTTCTACTAGAAAGTAAGTAGGTTAATTATTTGGGAAAAATGACAGTTATATTCCAACTTGAAGAGTTAAAAAATAAATCCATAACTGAAATAGTGAAAATAGGTGATCATGTATCAGATCTTGGGGTTAGAGAAGGACTTTCAAAGAAAGGAAACATAAAGTCAAAGATTAGTAGATTGACTACCTGAAAATTAGAGCTTTGTAAATTTTTAAAATACTATATATTTGTAGTATATATAATAAAAGTAGATTAGTATCTTTTTATATATAAAAAGTTCCCGTAAATTAATAAGACAAAGAAGATTGCCTCTTCCCAATATAAAAATTAGTGAGGCATTATAATACAAATAGCTTTTAAATATTAAAATTGACCAACCTGATTATTAAACAAAGAAATGGAAATTAAAACTATAATGCAAAACAATTTTTCACTTGCCAACCTGGCAAGGATTAAGAAACTCAGCATTGGTAAGATGTAAAGAAATGGGCACTGTCATATACTGCTAGTAGAACTCAAGGTCAATGTAACCTTTGACGATGTGTTACAAGCCCGAGGCATATACCTACTTTACAGTACTGTGTACAATGTTGTACATAATAGAGGCGTGAGCAGAGTGTTCTGTGGGAACAAAGAAAAGCATGGGTAATTCTGACTGAGGACATTAAGAAGTCTCAAAAATTGGAAGATCAGTTGTTTTCCAGGCAAAGAAATAAGGGAAAAGACAGCTCCAGGCATAATGTCACATACAGAGTTACTAAGTTGTCAGAGTTATTTATGTGTTTGTAATATATTGTGAGGCATTAGTGGTTCAGTTGTGGAATTCTCACTTTCCATGCCAAAGACCCAGGGAATGCACTTCATGCGCTGCCACCACCAGTCTGTTAGTGGTAGCTTGAGTGTTACTGTGGTGCTGGAAGGGTTTTAGCAGAGCTTTTTTTTTCCAGACTAAGACTAGGAAGAAAGGCCTAGCGATGTAGTAGTGAAAACCCTGTATATCACAGTGATCCAGCCTGCGATGGATCACGGGGGTGGTGCAGAACCAGGCAACGTTATATTCAGTTGTGTCGGGCCAACTCGAGGACATTGTACTGGGTAGGCTGGGGAGAGGATAGGAGCCCTAGTGGCGCAGTGGTTAAGCAGTCATCTGCTAACTGAAAAGCTGGCAATTTGAACACACTAGCTACTCTTTGGGAGAAAGATGTGGCATAGTCTGCTTCCATAAAAATTACAGCCTTGGAAACCATGTAGGGCAGTTCAACTCTCTCCTATAGGGTCACTCTAGGTGTCAGAATTGACTCCACAGCAATGGGTTGTTTTGGGGAGAGGATACTGACAGGGAGTAGAAGATGAGGCTGGAGAGAAAGCTTTGAGCCAGATTAAAAAGGGCCATGCATACTATGGAAACCCTGGTGGCATAGTGGTTAAGAGTTCAGCTGCTAACCAAAAGATCGGCAGTTCAAATCTACCATGTGCCCCTTGGAAACCCTATGGGGCAGTTCTGGTCTGTCCTATAGGGTCTCTCTGAGTCGAAATCAACTCAATGATAATGGTTTTTTTTTTTTTATGCATACTGTGCTAAATTGCCCTGGTGGCGTAGTGGTTAAGTCAGCAGTTCGAATCTGCCAGGGACTCCTTGGAAACTCCGATGGGGCAGTTCTACTCTGCCCTATAGGGCCGCTGTGAGTCAGAACTGACTCGCCAGCAGCAGGTTTCTTTTTTTTTTTTTTTTATGCTAAGTTGGTATGTTTAGACTTAAGGGGTCCCGAACTAAAGTACTGACAGTGAAAATGAAGAGAAGAAACCAAGTTTCAGAAGGATTTTGGGTTTGTTTTTTTTTTTAAATGTTTTCTAGATTTTTAAAAAATATTATCTTTTCAGTGAAAGTTTACCCAGCAGTTTAGGTTACTGTTCAACAATTTCTACACAAATTGTTCAGTGACGTTCTTCACAATGTGTGACCATTCTCAATATTTCCATTCTGGTTCTGTTTTTGTCAATCTAGTTTCCCTGACCCCTTATGTTCTCATCTTTGTTTAAAATAATTATTGACTGTTTGGTCTCGTATGGATGATTTTTTAAAGGAGCACAGATCTCACAGATGATATTCTTTATTTTGTGAGCCATCGGAAGGATTTCTTAAGTTGAATGACCAGAATTAGGCACACATTTCAAAGGCTCTGGAAGGGTATCTGTCTTACTTATCTATCGCGTCTATAACAGACATTTCTCAGGTGGGTGGCTTTAACAAACAGAAATTATTTTCTCACAGGAGACTAGAAGTTCAAATTCAGAGGGCTCTAGGGGAAGACTTTCTTTTGGCTCTGGAGGAAGGTCCTTGTCTCTTCAGCTTCTGCTTCCTGGTTCCTTGGAGATCTCCACGTGTCCTAGCATCTGTCTGTCTTACCCTATCGTTCCTCTGCTTGCCTGTTTAATCTCTTTTATATCTCAAAAGAAGTTGACCCAAGATACATCCTGCATTAATCCTGCCTCATTAACATAACACAGACAACTCATTCCGAAATGGAATTTTAACCACAGGCATAGAGGTTAGGATTTACAACACATATTTGGGTGGGGTGGGTGAGGGGCGCGGGGGACATAATTCAATCCATAACAGTATGAAATGATAGATTTTTTAAAAGGTATGCTAAAATTGAGGCTTGGACATCCAAGAAGGGTTTCCGGTACTGAGTTCTTCTCAATCTCCCAAGCGGTAGAGCTGAAACCATAGCTGAAAGCTACTTTATAATTAAGGCTGTAAAAAAGAGAACAGTAAAACTTGTGAAAGCTGGAACCTGTGAAAGATGGGATAGAAGGAAAACTCACATATTTTCCATTAATGAAGAGTGATAGGGGAGTGGTAAGATGCCACCCTCTCAAAGGTAGAAAACTTATGAGACCTGAAAAAACAAGGCAGTTCCATTGAGTTCTGGCTCTCTGTATAGGTTTAACTGTGTATCTTAAGCTACAATAACTATTACTAAGTGAATAAGTGATTATATCTAAGTGTACATGTTTCTTCAGGTACTATTCTGCATTTATCGCATTTTGAAAAGAGTAAAGTTGGTTTATTTAGGGGAGTCATCCATCAACCTATTCTGTCAGTGTCAACCAACTATGTCAGAATTCATCTTGGATTTTTTAGTTTTAAAAATGCAAATACTTGCACCCCTCCTACTTCAGTCCAGTTATATTAGAATCTCCTGGGATGGGGCCTGGGAATATGTATTATCCAAGCATTAGGTGAATTACATTTACTAAAGTTTAAGAACCACTTGGCATAGTGGTTAAGTGCTACGGCTGCTAACCAAGAGGTCAGCAGTTCAAATTCACTAGGTGCTCCTTGGAAACTCTATCGGGCAGTTCTACTCTGTCCTATAGGGTCGCTATGAGTAGGAATTGACTCGATGGCAGTGGGTTTGGATGCAGGGATCACAGGTGAGCCTTTGGGAAGCAGATGAGTTCCTTGGCACAAGCTGATTCATGAATGTCACAATTATAAGCAATGAAAAGTCACTCCTGTGTTTTCAAATAAAGATGATTGCAGTATGACAATTCAGGTTATTGGATTGGAAAGGAAAGACCACACATACCTCTGCTGTAAGTCCAATTTATTTACGTGACTCCCCTTTTATACTAGGGCTTATGTTAGTATTCTGGGAAAACATGAACTGACCATCTGGGCACTTTTGTGAAGGGAATATTCATAGATCTGAAATCAAATTGGGTGTCACTATGGCTCCAACTTCACCTGGGGAGAAAACACAGTGTGTGTCTTCTTGTCCCCGGGTACGGTCCGTGTCCCTCGCTCCTCTGCTATCTGGAAAGCTTACCCGGCCAACGTGACCGTATGTATTTTCCCCATGTGCGTCTGTCTTAATTTCAATCGTATGGTTATCTACAAAGGGAAATAAAGTGTTCAGAACACAGTAGAAGTGTGATTTCTACATCATAGCAAGAAACCGCAGTTTTTAAAAAGAGTCTTAGAGTATAAATTTGCAAACCTCCTATTGCAGATTGCTTGATTTGGCATTTAAAGACTGGGATTGGTCATTTGATGATGTTGATGGTGATGATGATGATGATGACGATGTTTTTGATTTCTGAAGAAATAAATGGGGTAAATGAAAAATGAGTTACTTCATTTCAAAGTAGTGCATGTGGTTTGCACTTGGGCGTTCATTATTTCTGACTCGTTTTGAAATTTTGTAAAGTTCTTTTAATAATGTATATTTTTAAAGAAGTTTTTTAAAAAAAGTTTCTAACAGAAATTCCTGTGCTAAGTATAAAAGTGAAACGCTATGTTCAGATTCTTTATTGGCTGTAAATTTTCAATACACTTTGGATTACAGTTTTTTATCTTAGGAATGAAACATGTAGAAATAACAAAAGGAGTTAATTCTGGTACTTTCTATTCATTCCAAGGGAGCCATATCCAGAGGAGAAGTAAATTTGACAATGTTCTCAACTTCTTACAACTGTTAATAGTTTGTGAACATAGCATGGGATTCTCCTACTTCCCTCTTTGTCTTTCCATCTTTCTAACTTGCAAGAATTGAAACCATAAAACTTTACAAGTCTAATAAGTGTTGTGAAATAGCTATTTCTGATTTGGCTTTCTTTGTGATGTGTGAAATGTTTGCTTTTTGAGAATTTAATGTTACCCTTGCTGAAGAATGCTATTGATATGTTGTGAAAGTTCTTGTGCTTTTAGAAAATATAAAATAGTTTGGTTAATAAGGGCTAAAATTTGAATGAAAGGTGTGGCCTCATGAATTAAACCTTTTACATGGAGTGGATTTATGAGAAGTAATGTCTGTCTTAAGTAAGCATGTTGCAAAACAAATACTTAAATCATATGAAATTGGGATGTATTTATAACCAGGTTTCACAGAGTATTTTTACATCATTAAGGAAAATGTGGCTCAGGGTCAAATAGCCAACTAGAACCTGGTCCATAAATCCACTGCTCTTTCAACTATATGAAGCAGCTAGTAGTGGAACCCCAAATCAAACTAATATTCAGATATGTTATTCTGTGATACATTGTTTAATCCTCATAACTAGTTAATTGTATTAAAACTCATGTGTAGCCAGTCCGGTACTTCCAAAGTCTGTAGTTGTACTGAGCAAGAATATAATTGCATGTACCTAAAAACAGGAAAAGTCATACAGTAAGTATGCTTATGCATGATTCAGGTGTTAAAAATATAGTAGTTAAATAACAGTATAATTTAATAATGTAATTAGAATGCCTTTTCAAAGAATTTAACAGTCTCTTACATTATTTCGTTGTCTGTCGTAACTGGGTTTTTTTTCTCTTTTTAGCTAACTGCCTTCTATGAATGCAGTCATACTCAAGGTGATCATATTCTTCCAGTTAAAACAAGGCTGAAATATGATGGCCCAAAATTTATTAAAAAGCTGTATTTTCCTGAGAGACTGATATCTATACACACGTACATATGTGTGTTCCCTTTTGTTCTTTGTTAAAATTACGAATCCTGGAGAGAGATTCTGGACTCCTTTGAAGCACCGAGTTGTGAACCAACAGTGATTGGTTGATAGAGTAAAGGATACCGTATGTAACCCTTCCACACCGATTACATAAAGCTCTCTTAGCAGTCACTCACACTACATTGCCTAAAAGGATTGAGAACAGTTAATGTTTAAAGAAATCATCTTTTCAGCTTCGACAGAGAGATTTCACCAGCACATTTACCAGAAGAATCTGGGAGTGGATTCCACTACAGTGGTAGACACTGCATCTTTAAGAAGTAGCCATTATACCGTCTATGTATATGTATGTACACACACACATACATATGTGTATATAGTACTGTAATACTGCAAGAGGGTTTTTAAAACTTCCCACTTTATTTTTTTATACACATTAATCTGATATCATTACTTACTGCAGTTGCAACTATGCACTTGTATAAAGCCATAATGTTGGTTTATATCATTCATTCATGTGGACCTGATGGAAGCTGCATGTTAATGTTTAAGCAATTAATGTAACAAAGAGTTTGAAGTTAATTTTATCAGTTTCCTAATGCTTCATAATAGGCAACCTTACCCGTTTTGAATGCCTTAATTTAATGTTTTTTGAAAGTCTTAGCCCTTCAGCTGTATTTTTTTTAAAAACAAGTGTTTGTTTACTGCTATTAGGATGCAAATTTGCTTTGTGGAAGAAAAATAGTGCACTATTTTTTCACGTAATAGTTATATCAGTGTCAGCCTATCTTGATTGTATAACAATTTCTTTTTTAAGTATTGGTCATAGAAACAATAACGGATAGTATTCAAACTAATATATCTTTGATGTATATCTATAATTCATCCAACCCCTTTACAGACCTCCGTATTAGCCTGTGACTTCATAAGTGCTATGAAATGTTTGCCTTGCCTTGAATTTGCTGAGTACCCTAGATGTGTCTTTAATTCTGGTTAAAAAACATTTGTGACTATTTTTACATTTCATACTCAAAATTCAAAAATTGTCTCAAATATAAAGAAAACTAAGACATACTGTAGATATATTTTAAATATTTAAATGTGATCCTCAAATACAATTCTGGCAATATTTCAGTATTGGGTAAAGAAAACTAGTAGCTGGGAAGAAGCAACCTCAAAGGCACTTAATTTTTATTTTTAAAATGCTGTTAAAGTTACAGCTTAACCAGGCCCATTCCTGCTGTATTTCTCATAATACCAGAAAAGTGTGTGTGTATACCCCTACAGTATGCAGCAAAGGTGATCGAGTAAAAGAAAAAAAGAATCGTAGTCTTTTATCAGTCTCTCTGTATACACACGTAGAGTGTGGTAGTATATTAAGTACACCATCTAGTATTCAGTGAAGAAAGCAGCCATTTCATTGATTCCCTCTAGGGTCAGCGTAGAGATGTTTAAAGAGTTAGATCCCCAATTATAGATAATATTGTGGAAATTGAAAAGCGGCCTACTGAGATACTGAAACAGAATTTTTTTCCTTACATCACCAAATCTGCGCTCTTTCATGCTGTCTGTGCTGAAAGTAGATAGGCATGCCATTTCCCTTGCGGATAGGTTTACTGCGGTTCTGGTTTTGAGGCACAGCGTTTTTTGTTCTTTGTTTTTTTTTTAAAGTAAGATTAAAGATGAAAAAATATATAAAATTTATATAGAATAATTATTTCCATTCATTAGACTTGTTAAAAGGAGACTGAATTAATATTTTATATAAAGATTTTGCTACATTATGGGAGGTTCTATCCTATTCAGAATTGGAGAGTATATATATATATATTTTTAATAAACTTTATTAAGATGAAATAATTTGAAGTTTACACATGGGTAATTGAAATATTTGAGTAAAAAGACAAAAGTTTAAATTCTGAATGCTGTATATATTAGAGAATATGGAGAATCATGTGATGCACCTATACAAGGAAAAGTAATGTGAAGTTTTTTTGAGGGGGGAAAAAAGATTTTCTGAGGGTTGGAAAAAAATCTCTCCCATGGAGATTCTTCACATTATATGGCTTGACATAAAGGTTTATAAGGTTGTTTGTCCAACTAATGGAAATGCGCTTAATAAAAACTTGGGACATTGGGTAAGAATTTGCTTTTTACCCCATTGCTGCTTTCGTGTACATTTCACGTGCATGAGTGCATGCATCTGTCCAAACGTCCTCCTCTTGACACTCATTAAATACGATACTGACTTGGCTGAACAACCTGATTTTGTGCCAGTTTCTCTTTTTTTTTGAGACCCTGAAGCTTCCAAGATAAATCTTTATAAGAGCAACAACTGCTTATACCCTTCCACCTGATTTCTCCTAGAGCCATAAATACCTCCTATGGGGAACTAAGAAATAGTGAATGCTGGGATTTTCTTAGTTGGATTTTTTACTTTCGTTTTGTAGGGCTAGTGAGACAAGTGGAAGGAAAACTGGTGCCGGTATTACTGTTAAAAATTAATGTATAGTGAATATTTTTTAAAGTATTAATTAAAAAAAAAATGCTATCTAGAAGCAAGATTTTTTTTTTTTTTTTTTAACCTATCTGAAAGCTTAAAATGTGCTAGTTAACTAGAGGATACATATACCAATAAATCTAAAAGGTTAGTGTTTTTAAAACTAGCCTGTGCTAGAGTTATATAAATCTGGCTCTGAAGGATCTACTTTGCCTAGATTCTAGACAAAACATTCTCTAGGTTTTGCCAAACCACAATTTAAGAAGTTCTGCTGCTGCTAATTCCTTCTTACAGGATTCTGGTGGTAAAATAGAGAAACTCAGATACTACATTACCGTACTGAAACATGATTTAAATAACATGCTTAAAATCCATTTAAAGCAAGTCACTTCTGAATTTCTCAGCCTGTTCTGACACTGCTACTGACTCGCCTCTCCCTCCCTGGAATCAGGCTTCAATTTCCCGATGTTGTGAAGATACCGTAGTTGATTTGTAAAGCACTTTGAAGATAAGCACTGTCTAACAGTGCTAAATACTATGCTTGGGGCCTCTCCTTTGATTGATTCCCTTCCCCATAATGAGGAATTTTGTTTGGAATTGTAATAAGTTATGAACTGCATGGTTTAGATAATCATAAATATTTGATCCCTTTGGACAAAAATTGAACACCTTGATTTTTCTTTTTTTAATTTTATTGCATCTTTATAGTAATGTAATTGTATTTTATGCCTGCTTTTTATAAAAAAAATTAAATAAAAGAAATTAAGATGTAAGCATTTTCATAATTTTCCTGAGAAATAGTCCTGGAATGCTGCAGTTTTCTAAAAGTTTACCATAAAAGTATGCCTTCCGTAAAAGATGGGTATAGTATAGCAAACAAGTCCTGTAACCAACCAACCAGTTGTCATCAAGTCAATTCCAACTCATCGTATGACCCCATGTTGTCAGAGAACTGTGCTGTGTAGGGTTTTCAATGGCTGAGTTAGATCACCAGGCCCTTCTGAGCTGCATCTGGCTCGATTGGAACCTCGAGCCTTTTGGTTAGCAGCTGAGAGGGTTAACCGTTGCACCACCCAGGACTCCAGCAAGTCTTATAATTAAGATTATATAGACTTGTAGTTTTTCTACCTTGTCATTTAGTTAATGGAGAAACACAAAACAGTTTCAACCAGGAACCTGTCTTGGGTTTGATTTGATTTTGGTATTTTAAGGGGCCTACAAATCTAACAAGCTCATTTCAGTTGCTGAGGATAGGGAAGGAGTTACAATGTTTGTTTTGTCAGGAATAGTGTGCTGACAGGTGGTTTCCTAGAAAGAGCGCTTTCCCTGATAGGGTTTTTTCCTTAGGTCACTGATTAGCTGTCATCACAGGCAAGCTATTCACTCTGAAACTCTGTTTTTATCTATAAAATGGAGATCATGTTTACCTTATAGGATCATTGCAAGATTAAATATGATAATATGTATAAAATACCTGGAATAATTCAAATATTTGTTCCCTTCCCTCCCAAAAGGAAAAATGGAGAACTCTTCACCTAAAATAGTATATCCTTAAAGAAGTTGCTTTAAGCAATGATAAAGTACTAACAACAAAAAGTATATATAGATTTGTAAATGTTCACTTGAAGCTTAATAAAAGTTAATAAAAAAAAAAAGTATATATAAAAATATTTGTTGGAATAGAAACTAAGTCATATAATTTGTATTTATACTTATGGACAGACTAACTGCAAGAGAAAAGATTAACTTGTTTTTTGGGATCAATAATTTATTATTTATTCTTAGATACCATATTTCTCTTCCTCTTGGTTGCTATGAGTCAGAATTGACTTGACGGCAACAGATTTGGGGTTTTTTTTGTTTGTTTATTGGTCCCAAGCAGTAGTTCTAACAGGATTAACCACAGTTTAAATTCAAAATCAGTACTTTATACTTAAATCACAATAATGATTGACAGTGAAGACTCTGCAGAGTTCAAGATAAGAAAGTTTATTTTACATAGGACACTGCATATAAAAGAATAATGACATTCAGTTACAAGGGGGAAGATGTTTTTAAATGTTAAGGTTTATAGAATTTTAGAGGAAAATGTGGTGTGTGGTGTACAAAAGTCACTACCCTTTACTGCATATATTTTCAAAGACAAAACCTGATCCAGGTCGGCTGTATTTTGTACCAAATTCCAATAATGATAATTGTGTATAGGTGGCTCTTTAAAAAATGGCAGCACTGTGCTTGAATCAGAATATTTGTTGGAATTGCCTCATAACTATAGATTGCAGTTAATACTGCCTTTTTGAGGTAATTCCTGAAAGGCACAGTGTGACGTTAAAGGCTACTTTGGTGTGCAAACTCAAGTCAAATTACATTTATGCTTCCCTTGATATCCTTGCCATAGCCTAAGGAGATACGCTATATGATGACATGGTAAGACCATCCTGTTACATCTGCTACAATTAAATTAAACTTTAGTCCTAGAAAGTGAACCTTAGTAATTTACAGTTCTACTTCTGAATCCAAACATAATCCGCCTCCGTTCATACTCAGTTGTGTTGTAGAGAGGAATTATTCTGAAAAGATTTCGAGAGCTGAGAAATAGATGTAGTTAGCTCTTTGGAGAGAACTTAATCATGTCTTCAGGGTGAGAGTCAAAGTGGTCTCAAAATGGGCTTCTTGGACTATTTCAGTCAGTCACCAACCTTCTCAAAACTGCAGATTTCTGAGTCCTACCACAGCTTAATGACTTGGTGGGAGGGGAGGGAGAATCGACATTTTTTTTAAACCAGTGTTTAAGTGGCTCTTTCAAGTCTAAAATACCTTCAGCTTCAAAGTTTCTGAAATAGTTGCTTAATAAAGACTTTAGCAATGAGCTGTTTTTCCTCTGGTTCAGCTATTTGAAGTCCACTTCACGTGTGGGAATATGTATCCATCACTCAGCCTTTACAGCAGTCTTCTGGTACTTCCGTATGGTAGCTGTTATCCATATATTGAAAGCCAGCATGGTCACAAAACGTGTAAGAACTGAAATCAGCCAAAAAGAAAGAAAAAATATTTTAAAAAATGCAGTTTTCAGATTATCACTGCCGTTGAGTGGATTCTAATTCATAGAAACCCTATAGGGTTTCCAAGGCTGTAAATCTGTATGGAAGCAGACTGCCACGTCTTCCTCCCGTGGAGCCCACTGGTGTTACTGAACCAGCGACCTTTTTGGTTAGCAGTCCATCACTTTAACCACTGTGCCACCAGGGCTCCTTGTTTTCACGTTATAGAACAAAATTACCTCCCGCTCTTAAAAAGAAGCCTACGATCTTCACCCCCCAAAATAAAACTTAAGTATGGATTGTGATAACTTTAAACTTTGGCTCCAAATAGTTCTGGGAAAATGACCTTATGACAGTTACCTTTGGCCACTTGGCCTGACTTAGGCTGAGTTCTCAACTCCCAAATCAAACATATAAATCTTTTTGGAAAATGATCAGATGGTGTCACCTAGTCTATGAAGGTTAGAAATAAGTCCCTGGCACATAAACCAAAACCCACACCCATTGCCGTCAAGTCGATTCCGACTCATAGTGACCATACAGGACAGAGCAGAACTGTACCATGGGGTTTCCAAGGAGCAGCTAGTGGATTTGAACTGCTGACCTTTTGGTTAGCAGCCGCGCTCTTAACCACTGCGCTACCAGGGCTCCTCATAGACACTAAATAGTCCAAAGTATTTTCTCCATCACAGCACCCCTTTGAAAACAACAGAACAAGAGAATGAAAAATGCTTTGTCATTCGTGTGCTTTAAAAAGCCTTCAGAGGCTTCCCACTGCTTGTGGGCAATTCTAGACTCTGGACGGTTTGGCCACTGCCAGCCTGGCCTCCTGCTCTCCCATCACGCATTCCCCGTTAGTTCCCGTGTGCTCTGCACTCCAGCTCTGCTGGTGCTCTCAGGGTCCTGAGGCATGTAGCCTCTCCTCAGGGCATGTCAGCAGTCTCTTCACCCTTTTCTCTGATTAAACGTCTACTCATCTTTAAGATCTCACTCTTCAAATTAACCTGCCCAGCTCCCTCAAATTAGATCAGGTTCCCCTCTTAGGTGCTAATCTTGTACTACTCTTGGAAAACTCATTTCACAATACAGTGAGTCCCTGGGTTCTGTCTGACTTAGGGACAACTAGTATTTGACCTTTAATGTTACGTAAATGCGCCCTCACTTTGAATCTGAACCAATCACGATTCTTCATCGCAATCTCACTTTCACTTGCCGCACATGCGGCTTTTAAATCATTAAATCACTAAAAACCAAACCAAACCCACTACCGTGGAGTCAATTCCGACTCATAGCAACCCTATAGGACAGCGTAAAACTGCCCCGTAGAGTTTCCAAGGAGCACCTGGCGGATTTGAACTGCCCACCTCTTGGTTAACAGCGTAACACTTAACCACCATACCACCAGGGTTTCCTAAATCACTAAAGCAAGGCTAAATAAGAACTGTATGCACCTATTCCAACTTACCTACAAATTCAACAAAAAGACACTTAGGAAAAGATCTCGTTCGTAACCTGGGGACCGCCTGTATACTTCAACAGTTAATTGATTACTTCACCGTCCATTTCCACTGATGGAATGGAAGCTCCATAAAGACAGGCATCTACCCTCTTGCTCATATTCTATTCCAGGTACTACAAGAAGTAGTTGTGGACTATAAGTGACCCTACAGGACAGAGTAGAACTGCCTCGTAGGGTTTCGTAGAGCTGATGACCAGGCACTTAATACTATGAATGGTGACTGATGGAGACTAAGGAATACACTAGCTACAGCAGCTAACCAAAAAGTTGACAGTTCGAATCCACTGGGTGCTCCTTGGAAACCCTATGGGGCAGTTCTCCTCTGTCCTACACGGTTGCCATGAGTTGGAATCGACTCAATGGCAATGGGTTTGGTTGTTTTGGTTTGTTTGATCCTCTAAATTTATAATCCATTAGAGCCAAGGTGATCTATTAAACCCTAAGACAATTTACAAATGAAACAGTCACAAAGGGCATAAAACTCAAAAAGGAAGTAGGGACAAAAATATGTATTTTGCTTACTTGTAGCATCACCGGTAGTAATTAAAGTTGTTACTACTCTTGCTGTAAGAGAAAAGTTTTCATCAGTAAATACCAACTGGCTTCTCAGGCATTTTGGTGCTTAGCTAATGTCCTTCCCTTTTAAATACAGGGATATATCACTATATATGTTAACTGTTCTTGAAAGGTTTTAGTAGTACAGAAAACTCAGCAGCACTATATTTCAGAAAACATCTAAAATCCAGCCATGTATCCTAGTCCAGTGGTTTTGAAACTGCTCCTAAGAGCAGAATCTGTGCCTAGAAGGTGCTTCAGTACTACCCAGGGAAGGCAGGGTTAGGCTGAGCTCCCTTCCACGACCTGTATGTGCCAACCCACAGCTCCCTCCCCACCCCTCAGAAAGCAGCTTTTTAAAAAATCTCATTTACGCATTCAGCTTCTAGGTAAGATTTCATTTTTAAAAAGGCTCTACTAGTTAAAAACAATGTTTTTAAATCACTGAATTCTACCCTTTTATTTTCATAGATAAGGAAACTGAGGCCTGGAAAGGGGTATGACTTTCCGAAGGATCTAACTTGTTGTTAGGTGCCCTCGAGTCGATTCCAACTCATAGCGACCCTATAGGACAGAGTAGAACTGCCCCGTAGGGTTTCCAAGGAGCGGCTGGTGGATTCGAACTGCCGACCTTTTGGTTAGCAGCCAAGCTCTTAGCCACTGTACCAGCAGGGCTCCCTGAATCTCAAAAGCTATTAGAAAAGCCCAAGGGATCATGACCCTTGGACCCCAAGTTAACACCTCTTCCAGGCAGACAGCTGATGCTGACAAAGGACTCCCCAGCATTTGAGTCTTTCTCTTACTTGCACAGGTGTAAGAGGAGAGGCCCCACGTCAGAGCACTCACGGCTCCCGAGTCTCTTGTCTTCCACAGATACTGGAGTTGGGCAAACTTACTGGCCACACTGGTGAAGGTACATAAATTCTGTTTGCAGATAAAAAGTGAGAAGTCAGGAGTCTATTTGTTTAAAAAAAAAAAAAGAAAGAAAAGAACATCAGGTACAGAAAGCATTTTTGAAGCCAAATTTTCAGGTGAAGTAATAACCAGTTTTGTACCTGGTGGAAACCTGTTTGGTGAGAAAATAATGCAACAGTGTGACATTTATTTATAATCCACTAATTCCAAATTCTGGGTCATTCAACCAGGAAGTTTACTGAAGCATTTTAATGATAAAAGTGAACCTCTGTGCTCTAAGCATTGTGTTCCAGGCATTGGGGCATGCTGAAAGCAAACACTGTCCCTCTCTCAAAGTATTTAGAGAAAGGGGATGATGAGCAGATAATGGCAATAAAGGATGATAAACTCAGTAACACAACACACTGGCCACGGAAACCAAGACCCAGAGGATCTCAAAAGTTAGCATGCTCAAAATGTCCAGGGGAGAAAAGTTTTTATTTAACAAATATATATATGTTGTTGTTAATTGCCCTCGAGTCAGCTCTTACTCAAGGCGGCCTTATGTATAAAAGAATGAAACTTCCACAAGGTCCTGCACATCTCCCTGATCTTTGATACACTGGAGCTCACTGTTGAGGGTATTGTGTCAATCCACCTCCTTGCAGATTTTCCTCATTTTTGCTGACCCTCTACTTTACCAAACATGAAGTCCTTTTCTAGTAGTTGGTCTTTCCTGATGACATAACCAAAGTAAGCAAGACAAAGTCCGGCCATCCCCACTTCTAAGGAGCATTCTGTTGTATTTCTCCTAAGACCCATTTGTTTGCTCTTCTGACAGTCCATGACATATTCAATATTCTTTGCCAACACTACAATTCAAATGCATCAATTCTGTCTTTTTTCATAGGCCTTACTATTGACCAGAAACAGTTCTAACTTTTTTACAAATCATTTAATTCTCAAATAATTCTATTAGGTAATCAACCCTCATTTTATGGATGAGGAAACTAAGGCACAGAGAGCTTACATAACCTTCTCAAGATCATACAGCTAGTAGGTAGGTAATAGGCCCTGACAGTCTCCGGTCAGAATCCATGTTCTAAAGCACTATCTTATGCGCCTAGGAAGTAATTCTAGCGGGTTACTACTTTAGTTTGAAGGGTAATAAAAGTATCTATATGGAATCTCCTGGAAACTCTATGGGGCAGTTCTACTCTGTCCTACAGGGTCGCTATGAGTCGGAATCGACTCGATGGCACTGTTTTTTTTTTTTTTTTTTTATGGAATCCAATCTTCCTGAAAAGGAAATAATATTGCTACTGTAAATAGAAAGGGAGAGACAATGTAATTTACTTTGTATCCATGAAAAGCCCTTACCCTAAATGCAAGTAACAAATTAGAGCCCATGAGGTATTTACACAAAAAGAGAAAATTTTCCCCGTTCTGGGGGGGGGGAAAGCTGTTTTAATATCCTACCATTTCATAATTTAAATATGCAAACCCTGTAGGGGCTAGATAGCGAAGAGGCAGATGGGCTAGCAATGGGGTGGCAGGCTCTCCCTTTCCCCAGGAAGTGCTGATCACTTGCTCTGGGCCATTCAGAGAACACAGCAGGACACATGCAGTGAAATATGCTGGGTAACAGTAGCATGTAACACTCATCTTTTTATACGTTCCCAAATAGTTAATGCAACATGTCAGGCATTGTGCAAAATGCGAGGAATGCAATGGTGTGAAAGAAAGAACCATCCTGCACTCCAAGCTCAGGGTCTAATGCATATGCTGAAAGCAGCTCACTGCTAAACAGTGTGGTGAGTGCTTTGTTGGTAGAGCAGAGGCCAGAGCTACATCGGGGACTCTTTTTTTTCCCCCCTCTTTAGAGAAGCAGAAGATGAGAGTGGAGAGGCAACCACAAGGCAGTTGCAAATAGTTTCATGAAGAGACTGGGATTATAAATCTTCACATTTAGTGGCTAAGTAATGGGCTGCAGCTAATTTGAAGTTGAGATAAAGAAAGAATTACTGCTATGGCCACAAAAATTACCTATCCCCACCCTCGAATAAAATATATTGATGGATGGATGAAGAGAAATAATTGTTGTGCTTTAAAACCGGGGGAAAACCATGCTTCTCTGAATGGCAAACTCATAAAACAGCAAGTTGTGGCAGCTCGGCTCCAGGAATTTTTGGCTGTTCTACATGAATCCACACGATGGGGCCCTCAGGTTCTCCGCTCCCTCAAGATCTTCACAAATTAGCTGCAACACTGTATGTACCCCCCACCCTGAGCTGGGCCCAGCCCCGCCATGTAACACTTCCTACTCCAGCTGCTGGATCGTGTACAGACTGAAGGGAGGCCATGGTGAATGCTGGGAGACCCATTAGGAAGCTACTGAAAAAATCCAGGTTTGTACCACAGTGGCAGAAACAGAAGAGGTGAGAAGCGCTCAGAATCTGCATACATCCTGACAGAACTTGCTGAGGGACTGACTGTGGGAGGTGAGAGAAAGAAGTCAAGGGTGATTCCAAACTCCAATGTCTTTGGTCTTAGCCACTGGAAGAGTAGAGTTGCCTGTCATGGAATCAGATAAAACTTGCAGGAGGAGCAGGCTTGCTGGGAGAGAGGAGCAGGACAGGAGTTTGGGGCATATACGTTTGAGATGCTGACTAGTCGTAGCAGTGTAGCTGTGGGGTCGGTGTGTGCCTGAGCCCTGGGTCCCTCTAATGTTGAAGAAGTCAGGGAGCTGAGGAGGAACGAGCAAAGATGACCAGGAAGGATCAGGTGGAAGGGACAACAGGGGAATGAGGTGTGCTGGAAGGCAAGTGAAGAAAGTGTTTCAAGGAGGAAGGCTCTATCTATGGTGTCAAATGCTACCAAGAGGGTAAGTAAGATGAGGAATGAGAAGGGACTGCTGGATTTAGCAACAGGAATGAAAGTCGGTGGCATCCTTGACAAGAGCAGTTTGTTTTTTTCTGTCTCCCCAACAGAATGGAAACTCCATGAGGGGAGGATTGTTTTGTTTCTGGCTGGGTCCTCAGCACCTGGAACAGTGCTGGCACACGGTGGGCACTAGTTACAGACGGAATTGTGTGTCGTCCCCCCCCAAATATGTGTTGGAATCCTAACCCCTATACCTGTGGCTGGAATCCAGTCTGGAATAGGGTTTTCTTTGTTATGTTGAGGCAATATCAGTGTAGGGTGAGTCCTGAATCTAACCACTTCTGAGTTACAAAAAGAGCAGATTAGACACAGATGCCAAGTAAGGATAGCCAAGGAATCAAGGAATGCTTGGGAAGCAGTCGCCATCGTTCTGACTCTGATTTGGATTTTTCTGCCTCCAGAACTGTGAGAAAATAAATGTTCTTTAAAGCCACCGACTTGTGGTATTTGTGTTACAGCAGTATAGAAACTAAGATAGCACTGAATAAATATTTGTTGAATGAGTAAATCCTTAGTAATACTGCCATTTGGCAGATGCCACGATGAAGGCAAATTCAGGATAACATGGGGGAAAAGAAGAGGTTACTTGGACATGGGAGAATTGTGGAGAAGGGAAAGGCAGAAGGCCTTTCCAGGAGGTGCTCCCAGGTGGAGGAGATGAGCAAGGGCCCACAGCCAGGCCTGTGGTCAGATCCAAGGACAGGCCACACTGGGAGCTGGGCAGAGAGAGCTGTGAGGACAGAAGTCCTTGTGCCATTTGGGTGACCTGAGCTAGGCAGAGGTAGAAGGAGTGGGGAGGAAGCAATGTGTCTGAGAACTAGTTAGGACGCAAGGTCAGCATGATCTGGTGGTCAGTCAGAGGCAGCTGGGTCAGATGCAGGGACAAGGGGGCATGGGATGAAGAGGAGGGCCAGGAAATCTATACACACAGACTTCAAGATGGCAGACGGACAGACCCTTGTCTGCTAGACCTTCTACCAGATTTGTCTTTCCGAAGAAAAGGCCATCATTAAACTCATGAAGGAGGTTTCGTTTGGGCCATAACCGAGATCCGGACAGTCTTATTGTACATGTTCAACTGGAGATGAATGCCTGACACAGCATCCACCACGGCGCAGGCCCACGATGAGTACCTGTTGAGTGAATGTGTAAGGGAATGCAGAGGACAGGGACAGCACAGACCCTGGGCTTCAGCCCCTGCCTGATGAAGAAATTCATGGAAATTCAATAATACGAGAAATTGCAGCATCAGTATATGGTTAGAACAAGCCACTGGTAAGGGCATAGAAGAAATACAAGCAGATGGAAGCTGTTGACCTTTGGGCCTGAGGCCTGACAAGCCTCTACCATAGTGTCCCCGGAAGAGTTCCTTGGGGTGACAGCTCACTGCTGCTGCAGGACACCCTCAATCACCCCCCACACAGCCAGGACCACACCATATTCAGATGCCTGAAATGCAACTCAGAGAATCCAGTCCAGTTGCCAAAAAAGGGTCACAGCCACGATGTTCTGAGTTTGGGTGTGGCAGGCAGTGACTTCTCTCCACCAGCTAATTCTCCTCCTCTTTCCTGCTGAGTAGAAGTATTCACTTTAGTTACCTTGGAGAAGGAGCACCATGGTCAAATGCTTCCTGACCAAGTATCAGAATCCATTTCTCACACCATGGAAATTTTTGGCCCTTGGCAAGTAATTCCAAGGGGGGGAAGTGTTTTGGGGGCAAAGTCTAAAAATAATAAGTAGCCAATAGGTAATTGTTAGCCTAACAAGAAGCTGTTTAACTTATGCTCAGTTATTCATTCCACAACTGTGAACCACCTCCCAATCTGGTTCTCTATAACTCCAAAAGAAAGAAGTAAAAAAATGTTGCCACCATTTAAACGAGAATAATGCCTTCTAACAGGAGTCCCTGAGTGGCACAGTTTGGCACTTGGCTACTAACAAAAAGGTTGGAAGTTCGAGTCCACCCAGTGGCCCCTGGGAAAAAATGTCTGGTCCTCTGCTTCTGAAAAATCAGCCACTGAAAACCCTATGGAGCATAGTTCTACTGTGACACACACGAGGTCGCCATGAGTCAGAATTGACTTGATGGCGATCGGTTTGTTTTTAAATGTCTTCTAATATTTGGATAGCATTGAGATTTCACCCCCGTCATCCTTAACAGCACCAGAGAATTTGCAGTTAAACATCTGATCTACAAAGTTCTTTCCAGGGCAGGTGGAATAGAGAGGAGGGAGAGGACAGGCTATTTCATACACTTTTCTTTCCAAGGGGAAATACTCACCATGGCCAGATCTATGATCCACTTCTGCAGCGTGAGGATGAACCAAGAAGACAAAAATCTTATCAAGTCTTAAGAGAGAGAACAGTCCAGCTGCTGGCAGCCCCACCATCCTCCCAACTCCAAGCTCAAAGTCTTCCCATCTCATGGAAACAAACCATGACCACAGAGACATAAACCAAATGTGCAACTGGGAAAGATTCTGCTAGAACATGTCTTATCGAGAAAAGACAAAAACGTTGGTTTCAAGTGAACATGGGCTTAGAGTTCAAAAGAACAGAAGCAAATTATTGAAAAAAAATACCAATAAACCTGTGTTCCGGGATTGTTCCCTAGTGTTGGGAGTATTCCAAACTGCTTTAACTGCCCACCTAATTCCTAACCAAGCAGATATTTCTAATTTAATGTCAAAAGTTAAGCACTTCAAAAAGAGGGCCAACGTTATGGAGTAGGAACGTTCTAAAAAATTGGTTAAAGTGGAATTGTTACTGATTTCTCCTCTCCTCTGCTAACTCCACTGTAAAAATGATACAGCTGGGGTGGGCAATGCGGGGAGACAGGAGGAACCATGTTTGATTTTCATTTTGGAATTTTGAACCTCTGAACTCATACCTTGACTAGGAGCATGATTTCCAGACCAACTAACCAGTAGAAAGCCAGCTAGTTTACCAGGTGAGTCAGCAGCATTGTGTTCAATAGCCAGTCATAAGATATTGCCATTATTATTACTTCAAATGTTTTTGGGGGAAGGCAAAAAATGTCACAAATAAACAAAGTTGGACATTGTTGCTTTTAGCAGAGGGTGTTTCTATAGTTGAGCATGTTGAGCAGTGAGACACTAGTCTACATTCACCTCCCCTGTTAGCAAATTCCAGCTCTGGTGAGAGAAGCCTGAAGACTCCGGGACCCCACCCACCTCAGGAGGAAAGGCCAGTAGTGCTTCCAGCCTTTCCAATTCCCACCCTAGTCTAGCACCTTCCAAGGAGAGGAGCAACGTGGTTCCTGAGGGGGAGATGCCAAATACGAATTGCACTAAGAGCATCTGTGGTCTGGATGGGCATGTTTGCTTACGTGGGCATCTTGCATTTGGGCTTCTTTTTCAGCTTAACCAAAAAATACACATCTAAAGGCCCTTGCTTGGTAATGCCACTGTTAAAATAACACACCCTAATCACATTTCTGATTCTCAGATCCTCAAAGGATACACAGCCATGTACGGGGCAGCCTGCTTCACGTTCCCACTAAAATGGAAGACACAGAGTAGGAGGATGATATCTGCAAGAGAAAGTCTCCGTGTAAGGTGGAAGAAGGAGAGACACGGGCGCAGGTGTAGCGGGCCTGAAGGGGCGATTACCTTGTGCTATGAGAATGGGGAACTCCACGTAAGTCAGCAGTGGGTAACCATAGTACTGCTGGTACCTGAGGAACACCAGGAACCTGGGGAAGAGGAAGGCACACGTTAACACATACTGACCGACCCGATACACACACAGCAGTTAAGGCCCAGCCAGGCACCCAACAATGCAGGTCTATTTGCAAAATCCTAGAACTGGTGGTGTGGGAGTCTGGAAGTGTTAAGGAGAAAGTTTTAGATGAAAAAAGATAGAATATTAATTCAATAATCTCCGTGAGCTTTTGAGCATTCAGCACCTGCCGGGCACTGTGCGAGGAGTATAATATACATTATCACCGAGTCACTAGGAAAGGACATCCTGTTTGGTAAACTAGAGGGCCAATGAAAACAAGGGAAAGTCTCCATGAGATGAACGATGGGCTCAGACATACTAACAATCATGGAGCGCCCGGCACAAGACTGGGCAATATTCCATTCTGTTATACATCAGGCCACCATGAGTTGGAGCCCAGTTAATGGCAACTAATATCACCTGTCTTAATATAATCACTTACAAATGACTTCTACAGAAGTTAAATCGTGTGACCAGGATTATAAGTGACCATGGCTTCTGGATCACGATCTGTCTCCAAAGTTGGGGTCCTGCCCTGGGCCGCTGCCTCTCAGAAAGATGTACACACCACCTGGGCACCCTGAGCAGCCACAGAGGTTGAGAGAGTTCCCAGGGGGGCTGAGAACCACCCTGAATAACTCTGGTGAGACAGCGAGGCGCAAGAGGTGGAGGAGGGCCCTGGAGACTCCAGGACCCACGTGTCTCAGGACAAAAGGCCTGTGCTTCCTGCCTTCCCAGATCCCATCCCAGCCCAGTCACCTCCCTCAGAACCTGTGCCTACGTCTCCCTGCTGTGCTCTGCGGTGTCTGTCTCTGTCTGCCAGCTGTGCCGGTCCCTCACCCATGTGTTTAGGCCACAAGGGACAGGAAGGAAAGGGAGCCCCCAGCTTTAGGACTTCAAGCCATGCTGGGTGGGTACCCTGCTTCCCCTGGGGTAATTCTGAGCCTTTTGTCCATAATTTGGGCTTAACCAGCTGTGGCTTTCTCAGGAGGAACATGCAGTGGAAAACATGGCTTAACAAAGCAAACAGCAGGTTGGGTCAGATTGTGCCTCGTCGAATCATGTTTCTGTCAAAGGTGTACAATTTTTGCCTTAGCTAGGGCGGAGCATAAGAATGGGGTCACAGGCCAGGAGGCGGGAGCATGGTGTGGGGCTCTGCTCCCAGTGTCACTGAGCAGTGCAAGCTGCCCCCAGGCCTGGGCTCACCCCTGTTCCTTGGCCTCTCCAGGCCTCACCTGCCTGCCCCGTTCCCAAGGATCCTCACCACGGTGGGGTCAGCCGTAGAGATATCCAACACTTTCCCTGAGACCAGCTCTCTGGGGGCTATGCGGCTGGCCATCTCCCCAGCTGCAGAGGACAAGCAAGGGCTTCTGCCCAGCGCCTACCCTACTGGAAAGCCTCTCTTCCTGCCCTGCCTCCAGAGCAGCACCTTTCTGTTCATCTGCCAGCGAGTGCCCTGGGGGCTGGGGCAGAGGAGGGGAGTGGTGCATCCCACCCACTTCTGCTGAGTAAGCAGAAAGAATGCGTGGGAGGACTTTGAGAGACAGGAGAAGAAAGGCTATGGAGCCTTCACCATGTGTATTATACTGAGCAGAAGTGTTCCCTCAGAATTCACGCCCACCCCAGAACTCCAAGTGTGATCTTATTTGGAAATTGGATCTTTGGAGATACAATGCAGTTAGATGAGGTCCTGCTGGATGAGGGTGGAGCCTAAATCCAGTGGCTAGTGTCCTTACAAAAAGAGAATAACGTACGTGAAGACAGAGGCAGAAGACCACCATGGATTGCCGGGACCCACCAGAAGCTAGGAAGAGGCATGGGATAGATTCTCCCTCAGACCTCCAGAAGGAACCAACCTTGCTGACACCTTGATTCGAAATTCTGGCCTCCTGGACTGTGAAAGAAGAAATTTCTGTTGTTTTATGCATACATCCCATGATATAGCCTGAGGCCTTCAGGACAGGAATGAGTACCTTGGGAATGTCAGAGCTGTGATTACCTTCAGTTATTTATACTGGTCTTCACATTTTACAGGCCACATGGGGAAACTGGAGCCCAAAGAAGCCAAGGTTATATAAGAGCTCAGGAACAACCAAAGACCAGAGCCTGGAGCTCCTGACACCCAACCTCGGCGCTTTCCATCACCGCCTCCAGAGCCTGTGTACTCCCAAGGGGGCCCTTTGGTGCCACCTGCTATGCTTTTGGTGGGACCCAGACTTTTAAGGGTAACCATCCTTTGCTCCTGGGGCGTATGGGGATAGTAACTTTGTTTTTACTTTTTTGTTGTTTCTTTTAATCAAAAAGTTGTACATTAAAATGCTCATTATAATAAAAGGAAGACAGTCATCTGACACCCAGCCCTACTAGCTCGATAATATCCAGGCCTGCTCTGAGGAGTCATTTGAGTTTTCTGGTTCAGCATACATGCCAGAGGTTTAAAACACACACACACACACACACACACACACACACACTCACAGAGAAGTTAAGTGACCTGCATGCACTAGTTGCCCAGGCTGCTGTAACAAAGAACCACAAATTCCGTGGCTTAAAACAACGGAAATGTATTCTCTCACAGCTCTGGAGGCTAGAAGTCCAAAGTCAATATGTCCGCAGGGCCATGCTCTATCTGCAGGCTCTAGAGAAGATCCTTCCCAGCTTCTGGTGGTTCCTGGCAATCCCTGGCTTGCAGATGCATCACTCTAGTCTCTGCTCTGCCATTATCTGGCCATCTTCCCTCTGTGTCTCTTCTCTTCTTATAAGGTCACTACTCACACTGGATTAGGACTCAGTATGTCCTCATGTTGGAGCCCTGATGGCACAGTGGTTAAGGGCTTGGCTGCTAACCGAAAGGTCTGCAGTTTGAATCCACCAGCTGTTCCTTGGAAACCCTATGGGGCAGATCTCTGCCTCACAGGGTCACTATGAGTAAGAATCGACTCGATGGCAACAGGTTTGGTTTTCATTTTTTTATGACCTCATGTTAACTTATAACATCTTCAAAGACCCTATATCCAGGCAAGGGGTTAGAGTGTCAACATATGTTTTGGGGGTACAAAAGACAACCCATAACAAAGCCTGTGTAGAACTTGAAGACTTTTTCAAAGGAATCTTACCCAGAGGCCAATGTAGCCTAAAAGCCAGCCTGCTCTTCTGCAGCTGGAGAGGGGAGAAGAAGGCCTCACCCACTCAGCCTACCCCCCACAAGTGCACTGGGGTCCTGAGGCTCAGGTGAGGGGCAGAACTCGGGGGGTGGGAGGGTGACAGGGCTGCAGGAAGAGACAGCAAACCTCATACAGAATTCCTGCCCCAACACCTCTCCCAAGCCACAGTTCACTTTTTTCCCCACACAAGAACCTGTCCAGGTAAAGGCCTGTTGGGTTTAGAGTAGGAAATGATAGTAGCAACAGGTAGTGAGCACCAACCACTGCCCTGTCTGGGGGCCTAACCACACAGTGGGCACCTGTTTCCTGATACCACATCCTGTCCCCCATCCTCCCATGTAGCATCACTTTCTGGCACCTCCTGGCCAGTACTTCCTCTACAACACAGCCTGTCCAGGTCACCTTCCTGAGACATGTGTTTGTTGCTGCTCTGAGAGGGGCCCTGTGATGAAGGCAGGCCTAGAGTATGGAGCTCCTGAGTGTAGCGCAGTGGTTAAAAACTCAGACTCTGGAGTTAGACTGCCTGAGTTCATAATCCTGCTCGTCAGTTACTTCACCAACTGCTCAGTGCTTTGCTTTCCCCATCTGTAAAATGGGGAGAACAACGACACCTACCTCATGTGGCTGTTGAGCCTGCACGTGGTGGGTGATTTGAAAGTGTTAGTTACTATCATCTTCAGCTTCTTTTTTTTTTTTTTTTTGGCTTGTACACAGTCTTCCAATCACACCGCTCCTAGTCCCAGCTCCCAGGTTTTTGCTCAGGAAGCCCTTCTGCCTGGAATAGCTCTTTCTCCACACAGTCACCTCCCGCTTGTCAGTAAGGACTCAGCTTGGGGGGGTCTCCCCTCCCTCAGTTCAGATCAGGGCCTCCTGGGGCCCCTTTATCAGGGAACTTATCCGCTTAGGTAACTGTCTGTTCTTCCCCGGGGCCAGTGGTTTTGAAGACAGAATACGTCACCCCATGGATGCAAGACAGAAGGAAGGAGTAGGAATGAGCCTTTTTATCATTGTGAGAACTTTCAAACAAAGCACAAAGTAGAGAATAGCATTAAAAAAAAAAACCCATCCGCAGTTTTAACAGTTAGCATTTTGTGATATTTTCCTCATCTATTCCCTTCCCTTTTCTTTGCTGAAATATTTGAAAGCACACCGTGGACACCTCATTTCACCTGCCGACTCCAGGATGCAGCCATAAAATGTGGGCATCTCCTTACCAATGCCACGGATACACCGAAGTTAAAAATCTTCCCCGGGATCATTAAGACACAGTCCATACTCAAATTTACCCAAATCTCTCAAAACGGGGCTTTTAGAGTTTGCTGAAATCAGGATGCAAAGGTCATATACTACATGTGTCCTAGGTTACTTCTGAGGAAATGGCAGGGCCCTCGGACAGGTCGTTGTTGTTTGGTGGTAAATACCCTCAGGGTTCCTTCTGCTCTAATTCTGGCTGCCCTGCCTGGCCTCTTTGCAGGCATGGCCCACTAGGGACAGTCGGGTCTGCGCTATGCCCATGCCTGGGCCACCATTTCCCCACAGCGCCTAGGCCCAGCTGCCCACCACCTGGGAAGGCTGGGGAAGGGAGCCATGGAGGGGCAGGGAGCTGGCTAGTCCTTTTTCCCTACCCACAATATTGTAGATGAGACCGGCAGGCAGCAAGACCCAGTGACTGCAGGAAGTGGGGAGGTGGAGGAGGAGTCAGAGTGGAGAACACAAGGACCCTGCTGAGACCTCTGTCCTGCTACTGCCTGTGAGCAAGTTACTCCCCCTCCCTGGGGTGTTGTGAGGATTAGAAAGATAATGCATATAATACATGGTGTTTAACACAAAGAAAGTGCTCTGAGAAATTGCTGCCTGAGGTACCGATAAAATCCGTGGGAGGAGCCTCTGATCACTTCCAGTGGGGGCTTCCCGGAAAGGCTGACATTGGAGCTGGGCCTTAACTGCCTAACCCATTTACGGGAGTCTGTGCCTGATCTTGGCACTCCTAGTCCACCCTGGGGCACAGCCTGAGAGGCAGTTGGGCCAGCCTACCACACACCTGCTTTTTCCTGCACGTGAGCAGCTGCAAGACCCTGAGAGAGGCTCACTGGGATGGCAATTGCTTTGAAAGCCTTCCACCCGCCAACCCACCCTCAGTCTTTCTGGGTCAGGGGAAATGCTTTTTTTTTTTTTTTTTTTTTTTTTTACTAAGGTTAGCTGTTAGTGACAATGGATTTAAGACAAACCCTCACTCCTTTGCCCTCGCTGGGTTTGCCTTTTTTAAGTAATGGAGCAAAAATGGTGCAAATGGAGGCAGAGGAATTGGGGGGAGGGGCGGAGCTGGGGTGGTGCGCTGCAGCGGGTCCCCAGACTCTACAGGCATCTGTCCTGCTTCTACTGATGCTGCACTGCCAGCCTCATCTTTCCCAGCTCAAGGACCAATCAACCCACTGAGGCCAGGCTCCTCTCCCCGGATTTCCATACCCTCGGGGATACACCCCCAGCAATCGGTGTGCCTCCTCCAGCCGGTTTCCTTTTCCTAATCCCTCTGTCCCTCCCAACCTAAGGGTTGCCCCAACCTGAAATAAACTGCTGTTTCCCCATCCCGGGGCTAGGCCCCTCTTTCCACTTCCGACTCTCCCATCCCTGCCATGCTCCTGGGGCCCCCCAGCGTAGGGTCATTTACAGACCTGTGAGGATTAGTTCCCTCTTGTCTGCCGAGACCTTCCAGAAAGGTTCAGCTCAAAGCCTTTCGGATGGACGCACCCAGGGCGGGCCCCGCAGGGCCAGGTGCGCGGCTCCAGGGCCTGGGCGGCCCCTCACCCTCCTACCCGCCCTGCGGGACTCAGCCCAGGGCCCCTCACCCCTTCCACACCCCAGATCTCCTCTTTCTCCCCCGCTCTTGGCTTCTTTCTCTCCCAGGATCCCTGGGTCAAGCCAACCAGGCTGCCCCTGACGGTGAGCGCTTCGGTCAGGACTGGCGCCAATGGCCAGACTGGTGCATTTCATGTACTGTGTTTTCCAACTAATTCGAGTCTTTCCAACCAAAAGTTGGGCCACCCACTCCGGGTTTCTGACAAGCATACGCACCCCTCGAGCACTGGCAGCTCCCCGCTACCGTCCGACCCTGCCCACCTTTCAAGAACCCATTCAGGCCCCCCTCCTCGCCTTCCCAAGATCTCTGCAGTCTCTGAACCCAAAGAAACGTGTAACTTTTTAAAGCCAGGGGGTCCGTAGAGACCAGAGTTCAAACAGGTGAGCACCTCAGGCCCGAGGGGGTGAGAGGTGTGAGGGTTTCTCCAATTGCAAACGCTCGTGACCCGCTGCTGTGGCCACTGACAGGCAGTGATGGTTTCCCTACGTCTCAGATCCCTCGTTGGAAAAACGGGCCTGCGCACAGTCCTGAGAAGTGCCACTCGCAGCCCCCAGGCGCCTTCTCGCCGCTAACCGAGTTAACCCTTCGCCGCCCTGCTGCCAAACAGGCGCTCGCGGATCCGCCCCCGGCCCCTTCCCTATCAGACCCCGCAGCTCGCCCGGGCTCGCAGCACCTTCCCGCCCGAGAGGCGAGGGAGGAAGGGCAGCAGCTCGGCCGCCCGGCTTTACCCGGCCAGCTCCAGAAGTAAACTCGGGAGGCTGATGCCCCGTGCGCTGCGCGCCGCCAGCACGGCGGAGATCTGCGGCAGCTTGAGCGCGGCGCACACGCCCAGCGTGCTCCAGTTGCAGAACCACAGCAGCCCCGTCTCCATGGCGCCAGCCGGCTGCGGGGACGCGAGGGCTCGGCCTCTGCGGCGGGGTGGCCGCTCCGCCCTCAGCCGCCGGGTTCCGCCGAGTACTTCCGCCTTGCCTAGTTCCCGCCTGCGCCCCGTCCTGGTCCCGGCCCGGGCCCGCCCTGCCCAGCCGCCGGCCCTCGCTCAGCCCCGGCCTCGCCCCGCCCACCCCGGCCTCGCCCCGCCCACCCCCGGCCTCGCCCCGCCCACCCCCGGCCTCGCCCCGCCCACCCCCGGCCTCGCCCCGCCCGGCTGCCCACTGCCGCCGGCTCCGCCCATCCCCGGGCCCGCCCTACCCAGTCGCCGGTCCCGCCCATCCGGCCCCGCCCATCCCCGGCTCCCTCCGCCCCGCCCGGCTCCGCCCGCGGCTGATTCACTTTTCCTTGGTGAGCCACCCACGCTGTCCCGCGCACCCGGGGAGGGCAAGCGGGCACTCCTCGCAGGAGAGGTGGACCATTTTGTTGGGAGTTTTCACTCTGGAAACGTGTAGGGTTTTTTGGTTTGTTTTTCTTACTGAGTCTTTCTTTCGTTACTATTGGATTAACGGTATAAAAAAACCCAAAAGCCAAACCCGGTGCCATCGAGTCGATTTCGACTCATAGCGACCCTATACCAGCCACTTTTTATGCCTCTGAACCTCAGACGTAAGGGTTACTCTGGTTCTAATGCTGGAGCTCAGGAGACCGGAGTTAGAGCCTCACTGTGTGTAGGTTGGGCATCCTATTAGATGATGCTTCCTGGATGTGTTAGTTTTGTAAACTTTGGCCTTTTTCCGTTTATCTCTGTGAGATAAGGCTGGCAAACGTGTGTATGCCTTCCCTGTGTGATAGTTAGGGAGCCCTAATGGGTTTGTTTTGGTTTTTCTGTGTCATATTTGGAAAACCAAAGATTCGCCATGTAACCTAATGGAAAGGCGCCTGCAATAAATTACCTGTATAGCTCTCACTGGTATAGCTCTACAGTGCCACTCACCTTATTGGTGGCTTGTATTGCCAGATGGTATTTCTGAAAATCCATATTACGGACCAAAAATTTAAGGATAACTGAAAACACGTGCCATCAAAAGAAAAATTCAAGGAGAAAAAACGTAGAAGCCATCCCACTTGGTACCTGGAAAGGGTCGAGTACTTGACCCTGTGACCATAGCGACTGTGGGTCCAGAACCTTCTGGGGTCTTTTTGTTTTGTGACTGACCTACCAGTCTTCAGTTTGAGAGTGGGGCGGGGGAGTGTGTGCTCCACCCCAGCCCCGTGGAAGCTTTTTTCTTTGGAGATTGGTCTTTAGACCTGAAGGCCTTGTACTCCAGCTGCAAGAGTGAACATTTTTCCTAAGGGAGGAAATAGAACTCTGTTGATAGAAGAAGGTAACTTAGACGCAGCCCTCTGAGGCATAAAATGAGGGGCAGTGCATTGCCATCACTAGGGTTGGTGTCACCCAGTGTGGTAGCTCATGATGCCCCCCATGCTAATTGCCACAGTATGGTAGCTGAAACACCAGTGTATTTGACAAAATCATTGACTATAAAAATGCCAACAACGTGTGCTTCTAGCAGAAGCAGACAAAACCTTGTGATTGGACACATGACAGCTTCTGACCATAGGGCGTTAAACCAAACCCATTGCCCTAGAGTTGATTCTGACTCACAGTGACCCTGTAGGATGCAGCAGAACTGCCCCATAGAGTTTCCAAGGAACCCCTGGTGGATTCAAATTGCTGACCTTTTGGTTAGCAGCCACCAGGGTTTCCTATACATACACTACAAAACAAAATAACAAAAATGCAAAGCCCTAATCTACCATAGGTAATTTTGTGTTTACTGTAAACCTCTCAGCCAGGAAGCTTGAGGGGCCAGATATGGGTCAGCATTAGGATTCTGACCTCCAGAGACTTTCCATCTCTGCCTAGCCCACATACTCCCCACTTTCTTCCCCCTCCTCTAGCCTTCACCAGACCGTCTCCTCCCGCCTATGGAAAAAACCAGAAAGTGCTGAGTGCTTCCTCCTTAGCCTAAAGGAGAACAGGAAAGGAAACCTTTAAAAGGAAAACAAAGATACTGTGGGTTTTTTTTTTTTTCTTATCTTTTCAGAGATGCATACCAAAATATTTACAGATGAAAGGATATGACATCTGGGATTTGCATCAAACTATTGGGGAGCTAAGATCGATGGCACTGGGTCTGGGAAGATTCAACTATCAGTCTCTATTCCTATCAAGGGGGGGATTGACCAGTAAGCAAGGCATGTGTCATTCATTGAATTATGTCCCCCCAAAAATGTGTATCAATTTGGTTGGGCCATGATTCCCAGTATTGTGTGGTTGTTCTCCATTTTGTGATTGTAATATTATGTTAAAGAGGATCCCTAAGATCACATCCCTGATCCAATATAAAGGGAGTGTCCCTGGGGTGTGGCCTGCACCACCTTTTATCTTACAAGAGATAAAAGGAAAGGGAAGCAAGCAGAGAGTGGGGACCTCAAACCACCAAGAAAGCAGAGCCTGTCCTTTGAGTCTGAGGTTCCTGCACTGAGATGCTCCCAGACCAAGGGAAGACTGATGCATCACAAAGACCTTCCTCCAGAGCTGACAGAGAGAAAGCCTTCCCCTGGAGCCAGTGCCCTGAATTCAGACTTCCAGCTTACTGGACTGTGAGATAATAAGCTTCTTTTTTAAAGGCATCTACTTGTGATATTTTTGTTATAGCAGCAGCGCTAGATGACTAAAACAGTACGCATGAGCTTACTTGTGTTTACTAACTCATCTGTCACGAACAATTTCACATGGGTTTCACTACATCTTCATGGTGAAACCCATGTGAAATTGTTCACTACAGATTAGTAAGGAAACACAAATAAACTCATGCATACCTTGCTTACTGGGTAATTTGTCTGACTTGTATGGAGCAAAAGAATGAAGGAAATCAAAGGCTCAAAGAAGAGACTAGTCCATGGGACTAATAGCCCACAAGAAACAAAACCTCTTCAAACCTGACCAGGGACACAATAGAAGGTCCTGGATAGAATGGGAGAAAATGTAGAACAAACTCAAATTCCTAAAAAACACCAGACCTACTGGACTGATAGAGACTAGAGGAATTCCCCAAGACTATGGCCCTAAGATAGCCTTTGAACATGGAATTGAAGCTATTTCTGAAGGTCGCCTTTCAGCCAAATAATAGATTGGCTTATGAAACAAGCAATATCACCCATGAGTAATGAGCTCCCTTGAACAATTAACTGCATGAGAAAAAATGGTCAACAGTTACCCAAATGCAAAGATGAGAAGGCAAGAAGGGAAGGAAAGCTAGATCAATGGACACAGAACAAGTAGAATGGAAATAATGAGAACGCTGACAGATTGTAAAAATTGTAACCAATGGCACAGATCACTTCGTATAAAAATTGTTAAAGGGGAATCTGATTTGCTGTGTAAACTTTCACCTAAAACACAATAAAATATTATTTAAAAATATTGGGGAGAGGAGAGTGGAAATACAGATGAAACAAGATTGGCATTGGCCATGAGTTGATAATTTTTGAAGCCGAGTTAGGAGTTCATGGAGATTATTATACTTTGGAGCACTGGTGGCGCAGTTGTTAAGAGCTGCCACTGCTGACCGTAAAGGCTGTCAGTTCAAATCCACCAGTCACTTTCTGGAAACCCTGTAAGGCAGTTCTACTCTGTCTTATAGTGTCGCTATGAGTCACAATCAACTTGACCGCAATGGGTTTTCAACAGCTTATCCCTCCTTTTGTATAAGTTTGTTATTGTGCATATTAAAACATTTAAAAACAAAAGAAGGGAAGGGCATGAAGTGCTGTTTCCCTCACAGTAGCGGGAGGATTCAGAGCTCTGGCAAGGTGAAGCAGCTTGCCTCAGGGCACAGCCAGTACCAACAGAGCCCATCTGCATGCCCCTGACACACGGCACTGTCTGCCCTATGCAGCACACTGCCTTGAAGCCTGGTGCAGGCAGAGACCCTGGGTCTAGTTTGGGGCCCAGCTTTGCCACTCATTAGCTGTGTGACTTTAGGCAATTTATTAACCTTTCTGTGTGCTGTATTCTCTTGTTAGATGCTGTAGAGTTGCTCCAACTCATAGCAACCCCATGTACGACGGAAGGAAATGTGGGCTATCCTGCAATATCTTTATGATTGCTGGTTTGCTCTGGTCCGTTCTTGTGGTCACTGTGCATTTTGAGTGCCTTCCAACATAAGAGCCTCATCTTCCAGCACTATATTAGACAATATTCTGTTGTGATCCGTAGGGTTTTCACCGGCTGCTTTTCAGAAGCAGATCATCAGGCCTGTCTTCCTAGTCTCTTAGTCTTCCCCTAGAATCAGCCATTTGCCTCAGCAGCCTCTGTCCCTTTTAAAGTTATTGTTGTTAGGTGCCGTCAAGTTGATTCTGACTCACAGAGACCCAATGTAACAGAGTAGAACTGCCCCATAGGGTTTCCTAGGGGAATCTTTATGGGAGCACATATCCAGGTCTTTTCTCCCACAGAGACTTTGGGTGGGTTTAAATGCCAACCTTTTAGTTAGCAGCAAAGAAATTAACCATTGCACCACCAGGGCATAAAGATCTGGGCACTAGATGTGTTTATTGCTCTTGAGGTATCATTGCTTCTAGCCCTTTCAGGAGACAGAGCTAGAATACATACATACACACCACACATACACACATGTATATGTATGTATGTACACATACCTATCTATGTATGTACATAGACATGTATATCTCTACATGTATATACGTATGTGCATATATATATATAAAAAAATTTTTTTTTATATAGACATGTATATATGTGTGTGCATGCATATATACATATACAAATATATACATGTATACATAGGAGCCCTGGTGGCACAGTGGTTAAGAGCTCAGCTGCTAACCAAAAGGTCGGCAGTTCAAGTCCACCAGCTGCTCCTTGGAAAACCTATGAGGCGGTTCAGCTCTGCCCTATAGGGTCACTATGGGTCGGAATTGATTTCATGGTAATGGGTTTGGTTGGGGTTTTATGTATACATACATATTTTGTTGTTGTTGTTAGGTACTATTGAGCTGGTTCCAACTCATAGAGGCCCTATGTACAACAGAACGAAACACTGCCTGGGCCTGCGCCATCCTCACAACCATTGTTATGCTTGAGCCCATTGTTGTAGCCACTGTGTCAATCCATCTCATGGAGGGTCTTCCTCTTTTTCGTGGACCCTCTACTTCACCAAGCATGATGTCCTTCTCCAGGGACTGGTTCCTCCTGATAACATGTCCAAAGTATGTGAGACGTACTCTGGCCATTTTGGCTTCTAAGGAGCATTCTGGATGTACCCCTTCAAAGACAGATTTCTTCGTTCTTTTGGCAGTCCATGGTATATTCAATATTCCTTGCCAACATACATATAACCAAAAAAACCAAACCTCTTGCTTTCGAGTCAATTCCGACTCATAGCAACCCTATAGGACAGAGTAGAACTGCCCCATAGGGCTTCCAAGGAGCACTTGGATTTGAACAGCTGACCTTTTGGTTAGCAGCCATAGCTCTTAACCACTATGCCACCGGTGTTTCCAGTACATATAGGTGTATGCATATGTGTACACACGTGTACTGAATCAGAATCTTCATTTTAACAAGATGCCCAGATGATTTGCGGGCACAATAAAGGTGGAGAACTGGGCTGCAGTACCTAAAGGAGGAATGGACTGCCCTTCCTGTGGGAAATGTTTCATAAATATCGATTCTCTTGGCTCAACTTTTGCTACGTGCATAATAGACAGTGATGAGTTTGAAATAATGCACCCTGGCATTGATTTAAAGTGCAACTCATCTTTGAAGACAGCTAAGTAGCTAAGTGCAGGATCCTCTTCTTCCTAGTTGGCTGAGCTGAAGATAGCATGGCCAGCATCTTATAAAAATTGAGGTGCCTTGGTAGAAGGCCGTCCCACTTTCACCACAGCTCTTGGTCACCTAAGGGTCCACATCCCCTTTTCCTCTGGGTCATGGGTTTGCATGCTTGGGAATTCACTTGCTGTGGTAAATTCAAAACGAGTCCTGAATGAACCTCCCAAACAGGGCCCCAGGAGACAATGGAATGGACCGGAACCTTGAAGAATCAGGAAGGTCCCTGCTGAGAAGGGTGCCTCGGAGTTCAATTACAGACCACAGAATCATCCTGTTTAGTCAGCCGAATTTTTACAAGGTATTAGGCATTGTACTGAATCATTGGAAGGACTGAGGAGGCAGGATTTAGGATGAATTTCCAGGAACAGCTCCTAGAACTTCCCTGATAAAAACCTCCGCCACTGCTGCCCAAATCCACCCTGTTTCTGCCATGCCCAGGAAAGCCACCAACTCAGAAGGCTGCTACCACCCTGCTGAGTGCTCCCAAAGCTGGAGATGAACCCAACACCTGTGCTTTGGCTCCAGCTGCAACCTGCATAGCTGTGCTTCCAAAAGGGCCCGAGGTTGCCCTTTTATACCACTTACTTCTGCCTCCAGAGTCTCCTGGGCAGGAGCTAGGTCACACAAGGAAGCCCAAGCTGCAAGGGAGTCTCTCGCACTCGGCGTCCTTGTCAGCAGACTGTTCAGGCCTGCAGCTTCCCAGCAGCCAGGTCCTTGGCGTCTGGCACAGTGACCACCTAGCAATGCCACCAGGGTTTGGGGTGCTTTGGGCAGAAGACAAGGAGCCCTGGTGGTGCAGTGGTTAACAGCTTGGCTGCTCACCAAAAGGTCTGTAGTTCTAATCCACCAGCCGCTCCTTGGAAACCTTATGGGGCAGTTCTACTGTGTCCTATAGGGTCACTGTAAGTCAGAATTGACTCAAAGGCAGCTGGTTTCATTTTGAGTTTTTTGGACAGAGGACAACAATTTCTATTTGCTATTCTTTACTGGATGCTAAGGTGTGGCAGAAAATACGGAGGGGAAATAAACTGTTGGAGCTCTGATACGGTTGATGTTATAGCTGGAGGTCAGAGGACCAAGGCACAGCAGGTCCAGTGGGAGTTTTGTCCCAAGTCCCCGCTGGCTCAGCTCTGGTTTCCCATCTCAATTCCCTCAGAGCTGCTAAGGGCTCTGCCACTCAGATCAGACTCCAGGGTTCCCAGTGCTCAGCAGCCAGGCGAAAACAAGATGCAGGGATGGAGAGGACCAGGGACACGGGATGGGCAAGAGAGGCTGTCTGAGCTGCAGGGCTGAGGGCTGGCACTGAGGACGAGATGCAGGAAGTCTGGCCAAGGGCAAAGAGCTGGCAAAGCCTACCAAGGAACAGCCAGCCACCAGTGCAGCTGTCTCTGTGGGGCCACCCCTCCGTCTCCTCTACCCCCGCCTATTACTAACCCAAAACGGTGATTTAGGGCTATATTGCTCTGAACACAGGGAATCCTGGGGCAGCCTTGTGCTCTAAGCTCTTATTGTCATGGACCCGTCAGTTCTTGAGTTCTGGATTCTCTCCTGGAAGCAGCTGTGGAGGGGAGAGCGGAGTGAGCCGAGAGTGCTGGCGTCAGGCAAGCAGGGACAGCTAGTTCCGGTGGGGGAGGTGCAGCACGGTGGACGTCAGGGCATGGAGGAAGAGCACTTCCGTTCTCGCTGTGATTTGGATTGAGTCCTAGGTATACCACAAAAACCAAACCCGTTGCTGTCAAATCAGGTTCTATCTGCACAGGGAATCTCAGCAGTTGACTAAGTGTCTCCGATGGCTCTAGCAAGCTCACTAACCTTCAGATACCATGGTTTTGCTGGAAGTTGTTCCTGCTTTCACATGTGCACTGGGAATCATGCTGGCCCTTGCGCTGGGTAGACTGGTGTGGAAATCAGTGGACGATCACTGCTCTTAGGAAAAATACAACAGGGAGGCAAAGAGCTTTATTACTGGTGTCAAAGGCTCATCAAGGGCTGTAGCATGAGAGCTATAGAGCATCTAAGAGCTGTTGAGTGCCTCCCATGTACATGGCAGGCACTGTGACATGTTAGTGACTCATCCTTTGTAGAAGGAGGCTGTTTCCATCCCGAGGTTGTCCTGGTTGGAAGTTCCTGGTCCTGCCACATGCCCGTGTTTTCTCCTCCGAGGGGTCCTCTCTCCCCGTCCCCTGCAACTCCCTTAGGGTCTGTTTATTTTGGGGAGTGGTCAGGAGCCAAAGCACTAGGACCAGCCAGAGAGGAGACTGTGGCCCAGCCTCCCCGACCATTCTGAGATGCTCACTGCCTGGCCTGAGGGACCTTTCTGAGACGTCGCTGCTCCCACGATCACCCAAGGAGCACCCCTACTCTAGTGTGGATCAATCGCTGACCCTGGTCAAAAACAGAACTCTCTGCAGCTGGCAGCTTTGGGGGTCATCTAGGTGAGGCAGGTTTACAGGAAGAGGGTTTCTGCCTGGCTGCAAGCCCCACTGTACACGGGATGCTCTGCATGAAGAAGCGATGTGGGCGATGAGGGCGTGTGGGACTTGGATGTCTGGCACATCTCAGCTATCCTTCCAGCAGTGGCCCTTACAGGCTGCATGACTTGGGAAAGCCTTTAACCTCCCTATGCCTCAGTTTCTTCATCTTAAGATGGGGATAACACCCAGGTTATTGCAAAGTACTCAGTATGTGGTAGCTCCCCACCAGGTGCACACCAGCAAAACTTTCTTGGAATTTGTGGGCTCCAGCTTGGCTTCTGACACAGTGGGTTGTGGGTGGGTTGTGATAGGGATGATCAGGAATGGGCCTTACAGGAAGGGGTGCAGCTCCAGGCACCTGTCCCAACTGGGACACCCTCCAGCATGTAGGCTGTCCTGACCTACCTATTGGCTGCCTCCAAACAGCTGGTTCCCCAGGATCCTCAGTATCCTCAGGAGGGTGGGTGTGCCTGCATGGGGGATTTCTACCAGGCATACCCACTGAGACGTCTCTCCAACCCAAAACAAGTGCTCCTACCTTTGAGAACTCTGCCTCCCCCCATCTACAGGGTTCCACGGGACACAGCCCGATACCTGAGGCTGACTCTACTCCTCCGGCCACAACTGAATGCAGCAGGGTGGCTCCCTGACTGAGGCTGGCCCAAGGAATACCTTCCTGGGAAATCTGGAATTGAGAACTGATGCTGTTTTCATTCTGGTATTCTTTTCAACCAACGAGACATAAGCTCAGCCCCTATGGGTGACAGCCATTCTCCCAATCCCAATTATTATTTTTTTAATTTTGAAAATTCCCCAGCCTATAGAAAGGTTGCATATATACTCTTCACCTAGATTCATCAATGGCTACCATGTTTTCGCATTTATTTCATCATTCTCTACATGCAGTACACGTTTTTTCTGTTAAACCATTCACCAGTTAGTTACAGGCATCATGACCCTACACCCCTGAATACTGCAGCGTGTATCTCCTAACAAGGGCATTCTTCTTCGTGACCTGCCTGTAGTTATCACATTCAGGAAGTCTAACCTTGATACAGTACTATTATTTAGGCTATATTCATGTTTCTCCAATGGTCTCCAAAATGTCCTTCACAGCTGTTTTTCCTTTGACCCAGGAACCAATCAGGGATAATGCATTGCCTTGCCTTCAATCTGGAACACGTGCTTAGCCTCCTCTGTCTTTTATGACATTGACGCATTGACGTTTTAGAGGAGTCCAGGCCAGCCATTTTGCAGAAGGCCCCCCTGTTTGGGTTAGTCTTGTGTTTCTTCATGACTAGACTCAGGTCACGCATTTTGGGGTCAGGAATACCACGTGGGTGATGCTGTATTATCAGCATGTCCCAGCAGGAGGCCCATGATGTCAGTTTATCCTATTGTTGGTGATGCTAAGTTTAATAATTTGGTTACAGTGATGTCTTCCAGATTTCATCACTACTGTTCCCTAAGAATCTTTAACCCCATAGTTTTACTGTCTGTCTTAGTTTCTTAGTGCTACTGTAACAGAAATACCAGAAATGGGTGGCTTTTAAGAACAGAAATGTATTTTCTCAGTTTAGAACTGGAAGTCTGAATTCAAGGCACTGGCTCTAGAAGAAGGCTTTCTTTCTATCAGCTCTAGTGGGAATCCTAGTCTCTTTCAGCTTCTGTAGCCCCTGCATTTTTCAGTCCCTTGGGTGATCGTCACATGGCATCTATCATCCCTCATTTGTGCTCCATCCTACATCTAATCTGCTGTTTTTATAACTCAGAAGTGATTAGGTTTAGGTCACACCCTACACTGATATGACCTCACTCACATAACAAAGAAAACCTATTTCCAAATGGGCTACATCCACAGGTTAGGATTTCAACACGTTTTGAGAGGACACAGTTCAATCCATTGCCATCGAGTCGATTCCAACTCATAGCAACTCTATAGGACAGAGTAGAACTGCCCCATAGGATTTCCAAGGAGCGGCTGGTGAATTCAAACTGCCAGCCTTTTGGTTAGCAGTCATAGCTCTTAACCACTGTGCCACCAGGGATCCACCGAGTATTAAGGGGGTCCCACATAGTGCTTAAGCATATGGTCTCTGGAGCCAGACTAAATTCCTGTATTTTGAACCTGGCTCCACCATTTACCAGCTGTGTGGCATTGGGCAAGTTACTTAACCTCTCTGTGCCTTAGTTTCCTCATCTGTAAGGCATGATAATACCTATCTCATAAGGTTGCTGAGAGGATTAAATGAGTTACTAACAGAAACAACAGTGACATTTAATATTAGCTAGAAAGCTAAATGAAGCCCAAGTAAGTGTCAAAGATAGAGCAGCCATTTCAGCCCCTGTTCCATTTTCCTCTCTCTTCAGGAGGCTGTGGCTGGTGTCATGTGAAGGACACTGGCATTGAAATCCAGAGGCCTGGGTTCAGTGCATGGCTAAGCTTCTTACTTGCCTTGAGAATTTGGGGATTTTATTTAAAACCTGAGCCTCAGTTTTTCCCTATGTTAAATGAGTACAGTATCTCTGCCTGTTTGCTTTCTTGGGTTGTGGTGAGAAGCAAATGAGAGCATATATTTAAGATGCTTTACACTACACGTGCGCATTACCATGTTTGGCTTTTGCATGTTTGTTTCTGTTTTTGGTTTTTGTCCCTAACACCACAAGCATTTGCATCTCGCAGGTGTCACAGCCCAGTGTGGGTGTGGGGAGCCCTGCTCCATGTGCTCACCTAGGGCTTGTGCCTTGTCCCTGGCGTGCTTTGCCCTCCCCACATCCTCCAATCCTCGCCATCTTCAGGCTGCAGGAGAGAAGAGAACAAGGTCCATGGACCAGGCCTGGAAGTGGCACATGCCGCCATAGCTCCCATTCCACCGGCCACGACCCAGTCACACAGCCATGCCCCCATCGCAAGAGAGGCCGGAAAATATAATCTAGCTGTGTGCTCAGAGGAAATCCTGGTGGTGTAGTGGTTAAGAGCTATAGCTGCTAACCAGAAGGTCAGCAGTTCGAATCTACAAGCTCTCCTTGGAAACTCTGTGGGGCAGTTCTACTCTGTCCTATAGGGTTGCTATGAGTCAGAATCAACTTGAAGGCAATGAGTTTGGGGTTTTTTGGCTTGGTGTACCCAGAAAAGGAGGACTGACTCACTCGTTTTTTTAACCAACAGAGAGGAAAGAGCCCTTGCTGCAACTTTTGCTTGGACATAAGGAGCCAGACTGTCTGCTGTCAAGTTTATACAGGCTGCCAACATGGTCTTTGGGAGGGGCAGGAAGCCCACACCTAGCAGGCATGCCCTCCCTGCCAGGCCATATGCCAGCCCTGCACAGCTCCCCCTCACTCCTCTGCTCCAGCCCACACCCAGGACCCGCCCTGTCTGCCCATGGCACAGTCAGTGCTCTCAGGGTATTAGACTGTGTGGACAGATGGAGGACATGACATGAACCCAGGTCACAGGTGCACAGGTGATGGACTGCTTCGCCTCAGCTCAGCTGCCCTGCAGGGTGGGCTCCCAATGCCTAGTTCCTTGCCTAACCCTGACCGCTGTGGTGAGAATGGCCGTGAACAGACGAGATAACAAAGGAGACAGAAACACTGACCTTGAGAGTCAACCTTCTCAGCAGACCCATCTGAGGACCCACATCTTCCTCACATAACCACACCAGGAAAGTGCTCCCACCTGAGAAAGAAGTCGCCTGTGCCAACACTGACATCCACACTGTATCCCAGGTCTAAGCCCTTACATCTATTAACTGAGTTAATCTCATAACCAAAAGCAAACCAAACCTGTTGCCACTGAGTCGATTCCAACTCATAGCGACCCTATATGACAGAGTAGAACTGTCCCATAAGGTTTTCAAGGTATGCCTGGTGGATTGGAACTGCCAACCTTTTAGTTAGCAGTGGAGCTCTTAACCACTATCCCACCAGGGTTTCCAGTTAATCTCATAGCAACCTTATAAACCTGGTATTATTACTGTCCCCACATGTAGTAGCAGAATAATGGCCTACCTGAGATGTCACGTCCTAGTCACTGGGACCTATGACTATGTTGCCTCCCGTGGCAAAAAGGATTTTGCAGATATGGCTAAGTTAAGGATCTTGAGAAGGAGAAATTGTCCTGGATTATCAGGGTTAGCCTGGTGTAATCACAAGGGTCCTTAAAAGAGGACAAAGGAGGCAGGAGAGGGAGAGAGAGACTTGAAGAGGCTATCATGATAGTTTTGCAGATGGAGGAAGGGGCCACAAGCCAAGGAATGCAGGCAGCCTCTAGAAGCTGGCAAAGGCAAGGAAACAGATTCTCCCCTAGAGCCTCTGGAAGGCATGAGCCCTGCTAACACCTGGATTTTAGCCTGTGAGACTCATTTTGGATTTCTAACTTCCATAACTATAAGGTAAAGAATTTAAGTTACAAAGTTTGTGGTAAATTGTTATAACAGTAATAGGAAATGAATACATCGTATCATAGATGGGAAAACAGAGGCACAGATGGGTCAAACAAGCTGCCCAAGGTTATACAGCAGGTAAGAGTCTGGAACAGAGTTTGAATCCAGGCAGTTAGTGCCTCTCTTAGTCATCTAGTGCTGCTATAACAGAAACACCACAAGTGGATGGCTTTAACAAAAAGAAATTTATTCTTTCACAGCCTAGTAGGTTCCAAGTCCAAATTCAGGGTGTCAGCTCCAGCGGAAGGCTTTCTCTCTCTGTCAGCTCTGGAGGAAGGGTCCTTGTCCTCAATCTTCCCCTGGTCAAGGAGCTTCTCAGGCACAGGGACCCCAGGTCCCAAGGATGCACTCTGCTCTCAGTGCTGCTTTCTTGGTGGTATGAGGTCCCCCTGTCTTCTCTGCTCGCTTCTTTCTTTCATATTTCAAGAGGTTGCCTCAAGACACAATCCAATCATGTAGGTTGAGTCCTCCCTCACTAACACAACTGTCGCCCATCCTCCCTCATTAACGTCATAGAGGCAGGATTTACAACATATAGGAAAATCACACAGTACTGGGAATCATGGCCCAGCCAAACTGATACACACACTTTTGGGAGGACGTAATTCAATCCATGACAGTGCTCCTACCACAGTGTTGGGCTCCCTCTCACAGGCTGTCTTAAGGGGTAGGGTTGAATCTCTACCATTACAGATTATATGGCTTTGGGTAAGTTGCTTGAGTCCTCTTGGTCTCAGTCTCCTCAGGTGTAAAAACAAGCCAATGGAGCCTCCTGGAAGGCTGTTGTAGGGCTTAGAGATAACAAAAGTACCAGCTAACATTGGTGGACTGGGTTTTCCCTGGGCCAGGCCATGAGCTAAGTCAATTCAGAGCCTCCCACTAGACTCCTACAGCCATCTCAGGAAGGCCTGGCCCAGCCCCTCCTTGGTCCTAGATGGGCTGTAGCTCTTCTTCAAGCTTCTTCTTCCGAACTCCTTCCACGAAGAGGATGTCCACGTGCATGAGCGTTTTCCCCAGAGGAGTGTCCATCCCGCTGCCCACAATCTGGTTCATGGAGTTGGGGACCGTGTCTGAGAAGAGAGGCACGTGCTCCAGCAACGTCGGGTGCTCCTTCTTATTGCCCTGAGGAGGACAATTCCTGTCACGCACGGCATGGGAAACAGGAGAGCGCCTGCATGCCACCTGAGGGCCCGTTAGGAGTGAGGAACACAAAGCAGAGCTTAGACTTCCGCTTTGTGTGACGTGTTCTCTGACTGCTCCAAACCCAATTTTGGCCTATGATCCCCTGAAGAGTGACATGATTCCCAGGCCTTTGTCTGACATGCCCCTTCTCATCCCTGGGTCCCCCTTTCCCCAGAAGCTTCCCACACCCTTGACTTTTACCCCGTGATCGCCAATGATCTAGTTACCTGTTGGCCTCCCCCAGAGACCATGACTCCTGAGGGACCATGTCTTATTCCTCCATCTAGCCCCACGACCTGAGATACTGCTTCACACCTGGGTGGTGCTCTGTGAGTGTTTTTTCCATTACTAAATTTTTACTTCAAGTTTAACATACATACAGAAAAGTATACAAATCACAACTGTACACCTCAATAAATTTTAACAAAGTAAACATGTCATGTAACCATCACCTATATCAAGAAATATAATATGCTCAACCCTCTCAGAATCCTCTCCACCTCCAAGGCCACCTCATCTTGACCTCCAACACCATGGATTAGTTTTGCCTGTTTTTGAAGTTACTATTAATAGACTCACATCTTTTCTGCCTGGCTTCTTTCTTTCAGACATAAGTTTGTGAGACTCATCCATTTTGTGTGCGGCTGCAGTTCACTTATTCTCATTGCTATACATTGTGTGAATTGCATGAATATTTCACTAGTTACTATTTGCCTATTTGAGTAGCACTGCTCTGAGGATTCGCCTACACGCCTTTTGTTGTATGGTAAGTGAGTTTGGGTAGCAACACTTATAACTGATAGATGAGTGAATGTGTATGCGTTAAGAATAATCTGATCAGTGGGGAAAATTTCTCAGCTGTCTCTGCCCCATTGATGGTTAACTTTGTCTACTCTGTGTCATGTGACATGACCACAGTCAAGAAATGAGATCCTAGCTTTCACCTGGGAAAATCCATGTAGAAGTGGCACTATTGTTTGAGTGCAATGCAGGTTTCAGTAGTCATTTTGCTGGTGCATAAGTCTTGGCAGGGAGAGACTGCTATAGGCTGGAAGGTGGTACCAGGAGCTCAGTGTAGGATTTCAGGCCCCAGGAACTGCATTTTCTATCCCAGGTCAGACAGCAGCAAGCCCAGCAAGTCCAGCAACGCTGGCATTAAACGTCTTCTAAAACTCACAAGGTCCAGGTCAGTGTGACCACCTTCTTGGTTGATTTTCTACAGTGTCCTTTTCCCAGGTTGGTTCTTCTGATCATTCTTTTCACAGCTAGATTCACTCCCCATTCATTCGTTCATCCAACATGAACAGAGTGCTAGACGTTGTATTGGGTGCTGGGGATGAGGCACAGTGATGAATCCATCTTTGTTCTTTCTCTTAATGAGCTCAGAATCTAGTGGAATTGATCATTGCAATATTATATAAGTACATGCTACAATAAAAGAATAGGTGAGATATGATGGTGACTCAAAGCAAGGTATGCTGTGATCAAATCTGCTTGGGAAGGTGAGATTTCTCAGAGGAGGAGGCATTTGAATAGGGTCTTGAAGGGTGAATAAGAGTTCAGCAGGCAGGCAAGGTGGGAAGGGCATTCCAGGCTGGGGAACATCATGCACAAAGGTGTGAATAAAAGAAAGAACACTGGTCAGTATGAGGGAGTGGTGAGCAAAGAGGCTGGAGTGGGAGGCAGGGTCAGATCACAGGAAGCAGTGTAAGCCATGTTGAAAAATTCAGATTTTTATATGAGGAGCTATTTATTGATGGATTTTAAGCAGAAGAGCGAAATGGTCAGTTGTGCAGTTTAGGAAAATTACCCTGATGGCAATGTGGAGGATGGATTGGAGTTGATGATATTAAAACCTATTGCTGTCGAGTGGATTCCGACTCATAGTGATCCTAGAGGACACAGTAGAACTGTCCCATAGGGTTTCCAAGGAGCACCTGGTGGATTCGAACTGCTGACCTTTTGGTTAGCAACTGTAGCTCTGAACCACTATCCCACGAGGGTTTCCTTGATGGTATTCGTGGCAGGGAATTAGCTCACAAAGTATTGTTACCCAAACTCGTTCTCTATGGGCACACCACGACACGCACATCAGTTTACCTAGCTGATATCCTTGTACGGGGGAAATATTTTCAACAGCAGATGCCTGTCATGTCCAATTGGTTCATCTTAATAAAATCAAAAAGCGCCGGGAAAAAATAACTTTCAAATGCTTTATATGAATATTTTCCTCTCCACTAGACCCTGAGTTTCTTGAAATGAGAATATTTTATTCATCTCTGTACATCCCAGCATCTAGCACAGAGTAGATCCTCGATAAATGTTAGATGAATGACTGAAAGAATGAATAAATATTGAAAATGCTGGTATAACTGCCCAGAATATGTTTTGCCTTACCATTGGATCACAGTCTTTCAGGAAACTCCAATTGTGAGCCCTGGAAAGGAAAAACACGTTGGCAGTGTGAGTTCTTCACGTGACATTTTTATAAATGACATTCACTGTGTCAAGTTGATGCCACTCATGGATTACATCATGCTGTTGTGAGTTGCTATCGAGCCAATTCCGACTCATGGATATTCCACGTGTGCAGAGTAGGACTGTTCCATAGGGTGTTCAAGGCTGTGACCTTTGGAAAGCAGGTCGCCAGACCTGCCTTCTGAAGAGCCTTGGGGTGGGTTCCAACTGCCAATCTTTCAGCTGGTAGTGGAGTGCTTAACTGTTGGTGCCACCCAGGGACTCTTGTTATATCACAGAGGAAATGAAAGAATTTTTAAGTGAAACAAATGCCAAGTATCAACCAGGTATAGATAATGGTGCTTCCCATCAAATGGACAAGGATTTCAATAATCCATGACTTTTTGTAGAGTGGTAACTATCATACTAGGCAGATATAGCAGACTGTGTAAGGAAACCAGGGGGTACAATATTATAATGAATGGGCTTCTGTGAATTTTAAGTAGTATCCTCAACTATTTTCTGAAGAAAAACTAGTTTTCACTTCCCCAAATCTTTAAAACCATTCCGTGTGAGTGACAGAGGAAGTGGGGGAGGGGTAGGAAAAAGGGAAGGTGACAATGAGAATGGCGTTACTTGCATTGGTAGTTTAATTCTTATTTGAATCTATTTTTTTAAAGTCAAACAATTCTACAAGACTTATAATAAAAACAGTCATTGTCTGCCCTAAATCCTAATAGCCTCCTGAGTCCCACATCCAAGAGTCCAACAGTTTCCAGTCTTTTAGCTACTTCCTCAGGTCTTTCCCCTCTGTGTTTTGAAGTAATATGCCCACACTGCCATTTCTTGATTTTTAAAATTTAAACTCACCTACCGACTTTCTGGAAACCCTGGTGGCATAGTGGTTAAGTGCTAAGGCTGCTGACTAAAAGGTCGGTAGTTCAAATCCACCAGGCACTCCCTGGAAACTCTATGCGGCAGTTCTACTCTGTCCTATAGGGTCACTATGAGTCGGAATCGACTTGACAGCAACAGGTTTGGGTTTTTTGGTTTTTCTTTTACTTTCTATTATGGGAGTTAGCATTCTTGCCCTTTCCCCTCCCCTCATTCTTTCAAAAGAATTGCATTATAGATTTTGGTTAAATCAATATTTTTTGTTTATATCATTATGATTATGTAAATACTGTTCACTGGAGTATAATATGACCCCAGTTTCTTTCTTATAAACTTAGTATTTTTTTTCTAAAGTTAATATTTACATTTCCCCCCAATTTTCTTAGGTTTCTCTGTACTGGTCATTGATTCCAAATTCTCCAAAAAAAGTGTAAAGCCCTGTGTTAGTTATCTAGTGCTGCTATAATAGAAATACCACAAGTGGATGGCGTTAACAAAGAGAAATTTATTCTCTCACAGTCTAGGAGGCTAGAAGTCCGAATTTAGGGTGCCTGTTCGAGGGGGAGGCTTTCTCTCTCTGTCGGCTCTGGGGGAAGGATCTTGTCATCAATCTTCCTCTGGTCTAGGAGCTTCTCAACACAGGGACCCCAGGTCTAAAGGATTGGCTCCCTTCTTGGTTCTTCATTCTTGGTGGTATGAGGTCCCTCTGTCTCTCTGCTCAATTCTCTCTTTTATATCTCAAAAGAGGTTGACTCAAGATACAACCTAATCCCCTAGATTGACTCCTGCCACATTAATGTAATTGCCTCTAATCCCGCCTCATTAACATCATAGAGGTAGGATTTACAACACATAGGATAATCACATAAGATGACAAAATGGTGGACAATCACACAATACTGGGAATCATGGCCTAGCCAAGTTGACACACATTTTGGGGGGACACAATTCCATCCATAACAAACCCCACTCAGTATCTTTTTCCACATGATTAAATATATCAGATAATGAACAATTCCTTTTAATTGAAAATTTTTTTTTTTTTTTTCTCTAGAGACTTTCCTCCAGAAGCCCTCTGTCCTCCTGTTCTCCAGACCTCAGTACTGGACTCTTCTTCACCATCAACCTGTGGGTTCCCTCTCTCTGGATTCTGTGTCTTCCTTTCTTGTATACTCTCCTGTTTTTATGGAGTATATCCTTCAGTATCTGTGGATCCAAGCATTTCTTTGGTTCTGGAAAATTCTAAGGCATTTTTTTCTTCTCTTATTCTTTCCTTGGGGAGTTCTGTTTAAAGAACCTTTTCCTGTTGTCTAAATCTTCTTTCACATTTTACAGTTCCTCATTTTTCTAAGTAATTTCTACTAATTCATGTTGGGGGGATGCAGATAGTTAACATGCTTGGCTGCTGACTGAAAGTTTCTTGCCTTGGAAGAAAGCCCTGGTGATCTACTTCTGAAAAATCAGCCACTGAAAAGCCTACGGGGCACAGTTCTATTCTGACACACAGGGAGTTGCCGTGAGTCAGGGGTGACACGAAAACAACTGGAAAAAATAATCTTGAGTTTATGAATTTTCTCTTCAGTTGTACTTGTATATACATTTTTAATCTTATATATACATATATTTTTAGAAGTTCTTTTTGTTTCTTTTTCAAGTTGCCTAATTGTCCTAGGTAGAGATGTTGAACAAAGTCTCCTGTTTTTTGCCCACCCCTTCTGGGATATTGGGCACCTTCACTCCTGAGCCTTTCTGGGAGTTCCATTGCCCTTTTTTGCTTTCCCCTCTAAATGTTGTTATGCTTCACCTTTTCCCACTCTGTCAATCCACTTTTTTCCATCTTCCGAAACTGTCTTTACATCTCTCACCCATCATTGCTCCCTTGCTGTCATGAGGGAGGTATGTTTCAGCAGTTTTGGTTTTGAATTAACCTTGATCTCATGGGGATGATAAAACATAGTGATAGGCGGTGAAGTATGAGAAAAGAAGGCTGAGTCCTAGTCTTCGTTCTGCTTCCTCCTTGCTGTGTTGTCTTGGTCAAGGTCGCTGCCATTCTTGGGCTTCAGCTTTCCTATTTATAAAATAGGAGGAAATTGTTGTAATAATAACCCCGACCATAAGAATCAGCACAAAGCTAGGTCCTATGAGGTGGAGGTCAAATACACACTTGTCCTTCAACTTCACCCCCATTTCTGACACCAGCCGCTTTCCCCACGGCACTCTTTCTCTATCGGTGTATTAGTTACCTAATGCTGCTATAACAGAAATACCACAAGTGGGGGGCTTTAACAAATTCATTTTCTCATCGTTTAGGATGCTAGAAGTCCAAATTCAGAGCACTGGCTTTAGGGAAAGGCTGTCTGTCTCTGTTGGTTCTGGAGGAAAGTCCTTGTCTCTTCAGTTTCTGCTTCCTGGTTCCTTGGAGATCTCCATGTGGCTTGGCATCAATCTTCCCCTATCTCTCTTTGTGCTCCCTTGTTTAATTTCTTTTGTATCCCAAAAGAGATTGACTGAAGATACCCTGCACTAATCCTGCTCCATTAACATAACAAAGACAACCCATTCCCAACTAGATTATGACCACAGGCATAGAGGTTAGGATTTACAACACATAATTCAATCCATAACATTTGGGTTTGATAATTCATTGCAAAAGTCACAGAGAATTCATGGAAATAGCATAACTGCAATAGCAACTTTAGTAACAGAATATAAACAAAAATGAAGATAGACAAAGGGCAAGGTTCAGGAAGGGTCCCAGCACAGGGCCTCAAAATCTATAAACCCTTCCTGAAAACCAAGGTTCATTCTCCTCCATTAGGAAACTTTCAATCAGAAAAGTCAATGATGTCACTGTCGTGTCTATCCTGTTGCAGCTTTACTCAGTCTGGAGGATCATAGCACAGAACCTCTGCACCTGCGTCTCTTCTGGCTCTCATTAATCAGGAAGCCCCATCGGAGCCTTGTTCTAGGGTTTTTATCAGTCACGGGCAGGCCCTCCAGCCAATCCTGGTAAAGGTCAACTACTGGGTACTCCTTCCCCCAGCCAATCTAGGTAAAGGTCAGTTCCTGCGTGGGCTTCCCCAGCCAATCCACGTAAAGGCTAGACTGGGTGTAGCTCACCAGCCAGTCCCAGTAAAGGTCAACTACAGGGTGGGCCCCTCCCAGCCATCACACTGAAGGTCCACTCTTGGGTGTTCCTTTTCCCCAGCTAATCTGGGTAAAGGTCAGATTGAGTGGGACTCCCTAGCCAATACGGGTAAAGGTGAGTTACAAGGAGTAAAGAGTTCCAGATCCAGGTCCAAAAGGCCAAATTGCTTTTTTTTAGTAAGGTAATTCTGCATCACCAGTTGGTTTATTGAGCACTTGAAAAGTGGCTAGTCCAATTGAGCTGTGCTATAAGTAACTTTTTTTATAAGTAAAAATACAAACTAGATTTCGAAGACTTGGTACTAAAAAAAATGTGAAGTATTTCTTTAATAAGTTTTCTATTGACTCCTCGCTGAAATAATGTTTTAGATATTGTCATGGATTGAATTGTGTCCCCCTAAAAATATGTGTATCAATTTGGCTAAGCCATGATTCTCAGTATTGTGTGACTGTCCACCATTTTGTCATCTGATGTGATTTTCCTATGTGTTGTAAATTCTATCTCTATGATGTTGATGAGATGGGATTAGTGGCAGTTACATTAATGAGGCAGGACTCAGTTTACAAGATTGGATTGTGTCTTGAGCCAATCTCTTTTGAGATATAAAAGAGAGAAGCAGGCAGAGAGACATAGGGACCTAACACCACCAAGAATGAAGAGCAGGATCCCGTGTCCTTTGAGGTTCCTGCTCTGAGAAGCTCCTTGGCCAGTAAAAGATTGATGACAAGGACCTTCCTTCAGAACTGACAAGAAGGAGCCTTCCCCTGGAGCTAATGCCCTGAATTTGGACTTGTAGCCTATTATACTGTAAGAGAATAAATTTCTCTTTGTTAAAATCATCCACTTGTGGCATTTCTGTTATAGCAGCAGTTGATGACTAAGACACTCCTGGGCAACTGCGTTTGGATGTGCCTCGAGTATTTTAAACTTAACCAAAACTCAGCATCTTCATCCTATATCTCTTCTCAGCAATTACCCAAGCGGCAAATCTCTGCCATCCTCAACTCTTTTCTTGCCTTTCCTCACACATATACTCAGTTTTACAACCTCCTACTTCCCTCTCATAAATATTTTGATTCTGTTCATCTGTACCAGACCCTGTTGTGGTAAATGCCTCCTACCCCCAACACACACACACGCACGTGCACACACACACACTCCAATCCATCAGCAATTCTCTTAATTCTACCATCAAAATATTTCTTAAATACTTCCACGTATCTCTCCACTCCCACCACCAGAGTACAGTACAGGCCTCTCACCTAGGCTATTGTCGCAGTGTCTCAAAAAGTCTCTGCCTTTCCCTCCCCCCACACATTCTAATTCATTCTAAACAAAAGGGCCAGATGGTCATTTAAAAATATAACTAGATCATGTCATCCTCTGCTTAAAACCCTTGATGACATCAGTATTAGTTCCCTATGGCTGCCATAACAAATTACCACAAACTTGATGGCTTAACACAAGAGAAAGTTATTCTCTCATAGGTCTGAAACCAAGGTGTGGCAGGGCCATAAAAAACCCGCTGCAGTAGAATCAATTCCAACTCACAGTGACCCTATAGGACAAAGTAAAACTGCCCCATAGGGTTTTCAAGGAGTGGCTGGTGGATTCAAACCATCGACCACCAGGGCTCCATGCTCCCTCCATGTGACCTCCAAAAGCTCTAGAGAAGAATCCTTTCTTGCCTCCTCCTGTCTTCTGGAAGCCCTGGACATTCCTTAGCTTCTGGTTGCGTAACTGCAGCCTCTGTCTCTGTCTTCACATGGAGGTCTTCCCTGGGTCTCTGGGTCGTCTTCTCTATAGGGACGTCAGTTGTTGGATTTGGGGTCCACCCTAAGTCCAGGATGATTTCATCTTAAAATCCTTAACTAATTTAATTACATCTGCAAAGACCCTGTCTCCAAATAAGGTCACATTCTGAGGCTCTGGGTGGACATGAATTTTGGGGGGACACTATTCAACCCACCACAGCATCACATTATATTTGAAAAAAAAAAAAATCCATATTTTTGCTGGTGCCTAAGAAGCTTCTCCACCTCATTGTGTGGCCCTCTTCCCATCACTAACTGGGCTTCAGCCACACGGACATTCTTTGTTTAACGTGCAAAGCTCTTTCTTGGTCCCTTCTTCTTTCAGGTTTTGGCCTAAATGTCACCTCCTCAGAGAAGTCTTTCGGAGCATTCTGTATAAAGAAGGTGCCCATTCTCCCCCACTCATTTCCTTCGTAACACTTTTCACAATATAAAACCTACTTTGTTTCTTTGCTTGCTTTTGGTCAGCCCCATCCTGAGGACTGAAGGCTCTGTGAAGCAGGAACAGGTCTGTTTTGTCCCCTGTTGGAGCTCTGCTGGAGGGCCCTGGGTGCCTATTTTTTTTCATTGAATGAATGCATGTCCTTCCCCTAAGTCACACTGGCACCCTCTCACCCAGACTGCTTCACGTGCTTCCTCACTGGCCTTCCACTCCTATCTATCCTCCAGGCTTCAGTGGGTGGGATTATTCTACAGGGCCTATGGGATCCCCTCCATCTCCCCCTCAGTTAAGACCTCCCCACTGGCTTCCCCTTGCGCTGACAAAGTCCTCCTTCCTGGCCTATGAGCTGCGCTGTCTGCCTCTTCCCTCCCTGCTCTCAACGCTCGCATTTGCAACCCTCTCCCAGTTCTTCCCTCGGGCTGGCCCCCCTCTCACCTGCCCTCGCTTACTCCTTTCCTTCCTTGGGTCTCCTTTTCCTCAGAAGCTCCCCAAACTCTATATCACGGTGGGGGTCTGGGTCTGGTCTCAGCGGCCCCCACTGTAATCTCTGCTCCATCTTCCACACTAGTCTGAAAAGGGAGGGCAGGGACCGAGCAGGTCTCACCCAGAGCCCAGAGAAGAGGAGGGGATGGATGGGACAGGATAGCAAGGACTTACCAGCGCTGCTGGCTCCGCCGCTCTGCTTCCAGCAGCTCCCTCCACAGCTGGTCCTGTCTCACGCTCTCCGCTCCCGACCCCCGTTCCGCCTTCGCCTTCGGGGCCTGGGACTTCTGGGGCCTGCCAGCAGGACCCCTGAGCGTCACAGCGCCACTCGGAGCAGCCGGGGAGACTGAGGCTGGCAGCTTGGTTGGTGGCGATCGGTATCCCGCCGATGTGGTTCTCTGGAGCCCAGAGATGGGGCGGTTGCCCATGGGTGCAAGTGTGTGTGTGTGTGTGTGTGTGTGTGTGTGTGTGTGTGTGTACGCGCCTGCCTGCCTCTGTGTGGATGGGTGTGTGAGTGTGGCTTTTCTTTCCCCAGACCCCCTCCTTCTTAGCCACCAGAGCTGGTGCAAGGATCCTCCTCACTGTGTCCACAGCTAGGAGTGGCTGACCGGCTGGGCCCTCCAAGCCTGGGAGAGCTTTGGAGCCCAGCTGCGCTTTGAACTCCTGCCCGTGTTGACTGTCACCCTGGGAACAGGCAGCTCCCAGTGTACCCAGGATGGGCAGGAAGAAGTTCCTGGGTCTGTACCGTGCCCAAGTCTGTTGGCCTTGGTGCCTGTTCCCACACCCCAGTGGGAGGCCACTACACAGTATTGGGAGGCTGGGGGCAGTAAGGAGGGGAAATCCTGACTCCAGGAGCAGTAAGAAAAGTCCTGGGCTGGCTCGCAGGCCATGTAATCATCATCACAGGTCCTTGGACAGCCTCTCCCCCTCTGGTGGCCTCAGTTTCTTCTTATGTGGAAGGGGTAATAATTCTGGTTTTGCCCTCCTGGTGGGTGATTTGTGAATTATGGATCAGATCTCAGTGTGATGATGTTTCCTGCTTCTTTTTGGAATGATGGAACAGATAGTTGAGTATATACCATGTGGCTACATTAGGGAAGGAGTGTCAGTAACAATGCTTGGTTGATATCTATTCTCTCCATGTGAACCTGGAGAATTTGCAAAGCATGATCCTTTATCTTGCTGAACACTCCCAACCATCTGAGGCAGGTATTTCCAACCTCATTTTATAAATGGATAAACTGAGGCCCAGCAGGATTAAGTGACTGCCCAACGTCACACAGTTGCTAAGTGAAGAGCTTAGCTTTGAGTTCAGAACTTTTGAAGGAAACAATGAGAATCTGAGGGTGGGGGGAGGGTTTGTGTTCTGCACCTTTAGCCCCTGTTTCTGCTGTAACTCAGTGCAATCCCAGTTTGGTCTGCGGCACCCCAGGTGGCTCGTGGTCTGGCTCCAGCTGACCCCCTCAGGCACTCTCATTATTTCCTCCCCAGGCACTCTGTACTTCTGGTCCTCTCAGCTTCTTGCTATTCCCCTTTAGAACACATTCAGAGTTCTTCCTATAAAACTATTCCTTGGGTCGCTTCTGCTGGGCGTAATGCTCCCTACTCTTTGCAGAGCTGGAGAAACAGGCACAAGAGCAACTTATTTCAGACAAAGCCATGCAAAATGGAGATGTAAGCAAGGTGCCTGGGCGCACAGGTTACCAGAGAACAATTCAGCTGACAAGCTTACAGGCCCTGGGCACTAATGCTGGGTTCTGATTTCTTGAGAGAGGTGACAAGGATCTTCACAGGTGAAAAGGATATGCCAGGTAGAAAAGTTGGGGAGAGTTCAAAAGCTTGGATGCAGTAGAGTCGGCCAGCTTCTGTCTCTTGGCACCTGCACAGCAGGAGAAAAGGGCTAAGTGAATATGACATTGTAGGACCCAGAACAAACCACATTGCTGTCTAGTCAGCCCTGACTCACAGGGACCCCATGTGTTACAGAGTGGAACCGTCCCCTAGGGTTTTCTTGGCTGTAATACTTACAAAAACAGATCACCAGGCCTTTCTTCTGTGGAGCCACTGAGCGAGTTTGAACCACCAACCTTTAGGTTAGTAGTCAAGGGCAAACCATTTGCACCACCCAGGGACAGATCAGTCTGAAATCAGAGGCTGCTAGGCTGGGGCTCTCTGTCTCTCCTATCATCCCCATTCTTTATTCCAGAATTGGGATGCTGGAATTTAGTGGCTTGAAAGTTTTCCTGACATTGATGCACTGAGCCAAGGAGCTGGGAGAACAACAGGGATGGGGAAAAGCTGCTGCCATGGCTGTGGCCCAGGCCCAGGCTTTCCTGGTGTCGTCCTCTCTTAGCTGTCTGTGCATCTAGCATGGTGTACAGGTCCCTGCCAGGCCCCAGGAGCAGCTGCGCTGAACCTCTGAAAGGGGTCCCAGGAGAGTGTTTAGAGAGAGCAGTGTCTGCTGCCCTGGACAGAGACTAGGAGGCCAGTTTTACACTGTTCAAGTTCCTGATGTGTACTAAAAAAAACCCAAAAAACCAAACTGTAGCCGTTGAGTCAATTCTAACTCATAGAGACCCTACAGGACAGAGTAGAACTGCCCCCATAGGATTACCAAGGAGCAGCTGGTGGATTTGAACCGGCAACCTTTTGGTTAGCAGCCGAGCTCTTAGCTGCTGCACCACCAGGTCTCCCCTGATGTATATAGAGGCTGAATATTTCCATGGGGGTTGGCTTTTTAATATTAAAATTTAATTTAATTTAAAAGGCATTGAAGACTGATAGATGGTAGAGTGATGGGGAGGTGCACAGATGGAACCTAATAAAGCAAATATAGCAAAATGTTAATTGTAGAATCTAGGTGGTAGGTATAGAGGTGTTCACTGTACCATTCTTTCAACTTTTCTGTATGGTTGCAAAATTTTAAAATAAAATGTTGGAGGTGGGGGTTTCACCTGCCAGTTCAGATTGAACACATTTTCTATCTGCATGTCGATGGCCCCGGAAAAGCTTTACAATGTGCACTTCGAACAACTCTGCCTGGGAGGAGGCCCCTTCTACCTCTATGGGGGGCTTTACCTGGGAATAAGGTCACTCAGGTTCTAATCCCTGCTTGGACAGTGATTTGCTGTGTGGTGTCCCTGGGCAAGTTATTGCCTCTTACATACGCATTTTGTGATTTAACTTTATGTAAGACTTTCCAGGACAGAACAAGAATCCCTGGGTTTATGGGGGACCCTGGCCTTCCATTTTAACTAGTTTTTCTCAACCACAAGAGGGTGTGGTGAGTTTATGGCCTTAAAGTAGGTGCTGGCAGGATGGTCCCAACCTGGCTTGTGCAAATATACAGAAAGAGGCACAGTCGCTTTAGGTTTAGGTGAGAGTGGAACCCATCTGCCGAGGGGTGGGGCTCCACCTGAAGGCCAGGTGTGGGTGGGACTGGCTCTCCTCTATCCATTCACAGTTTCAAAACCACTTTCACATTTGGGGTATTTGTTAGAGCGGCACCCTACTCTCAGTACCAAACTGTCTTAGTTATCTAGTGCTGCCACAACAGAAATACCAGAAGTGGATGGTTCCAACAGAGAGAAATATATTTCCTCACAGTAAAGTAGACTAGAAGTCCAAATTCAGGGTGTCAGCTCCAAGGGAAGGCTTTCTCTCTCTGTTGGCTCTGGAGGAATGTCCTTGTCATCAATCTTCCCCTGGACTAGGAGCTTCTCCTTGCAGGAACCTGGGGTCCAAAGGTTGTGTTCTGCTCCCAGCGCTGCTTTCTTGGTGGTATGAGGTCTCCCCATCTCTCTGCTTACTTCTGTCTTCCACATTCCAAAAGAAACTGTCTCAGGACACATCCCAATCCCTTAGATTGAGTCCTGCCTCAACAACACAACCACCGCCCACCACCCATCCCCCGTCAACATCATAGAGGCAGGACCCACAACGTATAGGGAAATCACAGCAGATGACAAAATGGGCACAGACAGTCATACAACACTGGGAATCATGGCCCAGCCAAAGTGACACACACCCTTTTGGGGGACACAATTCAATCCATGACAGATGGTGAGACTTTGCCTCAAGTTCTTTGGACATGCTATCAGGAGGCACCAGTCTCTGGAGAAGGACACCATGCTTGGTAAAGTAGAGGGCCAGTGAAAAAGAGGAAGACCCTTGGTGAGATGGATTGACACAGTGGCTGCAACAATGGGCTGAAGCATAACAAAGGTTGTGAGGATGTTTTTCATTCTGCTGTACCTAAGGCCATTATGAGTTGGAACTTACTTGACGGCGCCTAACAACAACAACATTTTCAATATTGCTCTAGTTTCCAGGAGATAGTTTTAAAATTTTAGGGTACCTAATTACACTAAAAATAGCAATTATATAGCACTTAAGATTTAAAAGTGGGCTCACTTGCCACATCATTTAAGTATCATGTGAGGTGATCTGATCACACCTGAATTATAGGTATAGGAAGACCATGGCCTGCCTGGATCACACGGGCAAGAAATGTGGAGCCAGGACCAGAACCTCTTCTGAGCACAGTTTCTGCTGCTTCTTAAGGTATTTTTGGCAGAGGAAAAGCGTTCCACATGAACAGTTTTACTTTAGCTGTCCAAAACATAGACTTATATTCCAATTTTGGATTCCTGGGAGTTGGGGAAATTCTAAGCATTGAAAAAAAAACGTAGAGGCATGACATTTACTTTTCTTCATTCTGTAACTTTTCGTTAATGGGCAGCTGAGTGCACTTTAGGAGAGAGCATTTTTCATGGACAATATTTCTGAAAACAGGCGCTGGTTGGGTAGCATAGAAGGGTAGTTGGAGATGATTGCAAAACACAGCTGAGGCAGCAGGGGGCAGCCTGGAGCTTTGCATCCTCCAGCAGGTCTAAAGTGTCACCAATTATCTCTTGTTTAGTCATTCCAAGACACTGGAAAGTCAGGCATCTTTGTTTTTAGGGTTTGAGGCACCGTAATTTGCTATGATCATTTCTGATCAAAGACAGAAAACAAGTGTAGTGCCGAGGGAATGTGTCAGTGAAGGAACTCAGAAGTGGGCTTGGTGGGGAAAAGGTGCTTAGCTAACAGTGGTTAAGCAAGGGAGCGGGGCGGAGGTTGGAGGGCGGGAGGTATTCTAAACATTTACAAACAGGTAGGGTCCAGGCACCGGCCAATCAGAAGGATGCTGGAGGCCTCCTGCTGTGCAGGTGTAGGGCACCCTGGGCAGCAGGCATTTACCACGTGGTATTTTTTTTATATATATATTTTAACAACTGCACCAGTAATTAAAACCAAAAAAACCAAACCCACTGCCTTCTAGTTGATTCCGACTCATAGCAATCCTATAGGCAGAGTAGAACTGCCCCATAGAGTTTCCAAGCAGCGCCTGGTGGATTCGAACTGCTGACCTCTTGGTTAGCAGCCGTAGCACTTAACCACTACGCCACCAGGGTTTCTGCACCAGTAATTAAAAAAAAAAAAAAAATTATTACAGGCTGAATATTAGCCCTGGGTGAGGGTTGTTGGGGCCTGATGTAAATGGTCTCAAGATCCCTTCCAGCTCATAATGTGTGCTTTCAAGTGGTTCATGGGTTTAATAATGATTGAAGACATGAGCCTCTCCCAACAAGTCACCAGACCAAACCAAACCCACTGCTGTCAATAGCAACATTATAGGACAGGGTAGAAACTGTCTCACGGGGTTTCCAAGGCTGTACATCTTTATGGGAGCAGACTGCCACATCTTTCTCCTACAGAGTGGCTGGTGGTTCGAACTACCAATCTTTTGTTAGAAGCCAAGCTCTTACCCACCGCGCTACCAGGGCTCCTTCCAGCAGGTCAAGGGGATACAATATACTATAATAGCAAATCGGGCTGCCTTGCCTTTGGCCTTCTAATCTACCCCTCCACTTGCTGATCCACGCAGGTTGGTGTCCCGTGAGCTGGGCTTGCTCCCAGCCTGCTGCAGTCAGTCCTCATCCCTGCTGCAGCTTTGCCCTGAGCTCCTTAGTTTGGGGCCTGACCTCCACCCCAATCAGGCTCCTTCACCTTGGTTTTGGTATGTGGTCTCTGATTTGGGCTGTGCTGCCTTGGGTAGAAGGCTCCAGACCCCAGGGCTCACTCCAGGAGTGGGGAAAGTCAGGCAAAATCAGCCTCTGGTTGCCAGCATAGGTGCCAGGCTGGGGTGACTGAGGGCAGAGCCTGGGGGTGGAGTAACCTGGGGAGAGGAGGTCCGGTGCCCACCTCTGGGGCTGCAGCCAGCAGAGGGAGGCTCAGGTATCTACTTCCTTCAAGGCCTAAGGCAGTTGCCACCCTCTCTGACTCTCCAGGGAGGCTGGTCACTCTTCCCTCTGGTTCCAGAGCTCTTGGTGTGCATGTTTAAGGTGGCCTTGTTGTTGTCATTTGGTGCCATCAAGATGATTCCTACTCATAGTGACCCTATAGGACAGAGTAGAACCTCCCCATAGGGTTTCCTATCCTGTAATCTTTGTGGGAGCAGGTGGCCAGGTCTCTTCTTCCATGGAGCTGGTGGTGGGTTTGAACAACCAAGCTTTTGGTTGGCAGCTGAGTGCTTAACCATTGTGCCACCTAAAGGTGGCCTTATCCTGTAGGATTGTAACTCTCTGCTGTCTCCCCCTTAGGGAACTGGCACCTGGTTCAGGGGCCTGAAACCAAGGCAACAAAGCCTGCTTTGACAAGTGGAGGGACACAACCCTTCTGGACCTAAGTGTTAACACTGCGCTCGGTAATTTCATGTTATTGCCCGTTTTGTCTTCTGCATAACCTGACGCACATTGTTTACCTCAACTAGAGAATGAAGAAATAGAGGCTTAGAGAGCCGAAGTCACTGGCCTTAGATTTCAAGGCTAGAAATTCGTGCAGCTTGGAGTCAGCCCCACACAGACATTATTCCAGAGTCCATGCTCCTTCTAACACTCTTTACCCCCTTTCCAAGCTGGAATTGTCACTTATTCTCTAAACAAGAGAGATAGGGGAGCCTTGCTGACAGAACATATTGGGCAGTGATTCTGAGGAGAAAGTAACATTTGAAGCAAACGATGGGAGACGTGAGAGTTAGTTTCCGGGGCTGCAAAACCCAGCTGAGTGTAGTGGTAAATATTTTGATACTGATGAAATGTTCACAACCTCCTGCTTATTATTTTACCAAAATTAGCCTTATTTTTATTCCTGCAAGGGCCAGCAGCTGCCTCCTAAGACATGTTGCTTCTGCAAACTTGCAGCGAAACTGTATATCAGGAGTCGTCGTCAGGAGACTCCCCAAACCCAGCCCACCCCGGAAGAGCGAGGTTGCACAGTCGAAGGGAGATGTTTGCTCCCACATCATCATCTCTAATCATGTGTTTGAATTACGGGCCCTTGCTCTCCGTACAGTGGTTAGATTCTATTGGGAATGACCATGTATTTGCATTTGCAGGGCTCCTGGTAAATTCTCCTTGGAACAAGTGTACTAGAATGAGATGCCCTTTGCATTCTACATCAGGACTGAAATTCCCTGAGTACCTGTCACGGACCTGAGTACCTGTCATGGACTGAATTACGTCCCCCCCCAAAATTTGTGTATCAATTTGGCTGGGCCATGATTCCCCACTTTGTGTGGTTGTCCTCTATTTTGTGATTGTAATTTTATGTTAAAGAGGATTAGGGTGGGATTGTAACACCCTTATTAAGGTCACATCACTGATCCAGGGTAAAGGGGAGTTTCACTGGGGTGTGACCTGCACCACCTTTTATCTTACAAGAGAGAAAGGAAAGGGAAGCAAGCAGAGAGTGGGGACCTCATACAACCATGAAAGCAGTGCTGGGAGCAGAGCCTGTCCTTTGGACCCGGGGTCCCTGCACAAAGAAGCTCCTAGCCTGGGGGAACATTGATGAGAAGCTGACAGAGAATGTCTTCCCCTGGAGATGATGCCCTGAATTTGGACTTTTAGCCTACTTTACTGTGAGGAAATAAATTTCTCTTTGTTAAAGCCATCCACTTGTGGTATTTCTGTTATAGCAGCACTAGATGACTAAGACGGTAACTTCTTTCACGGAAAGGAGGTAAAACATGGTGATTAAAAGCAAGCACTCTGGAGTTAGCTAGACCTGAGTAGGAATGCTAGCTTTCCCCCTTAAACCAAAAACCAAACCCATTGCCATTGAGTCAATTCCAACTCATGGAGGCCCCATGTGCTAGAGTTGAACTGCTCCATAGGGTGTTCTTGGCTGTAATCTTTATGGAAACACATCACCAGGGCTTTCTTCCCTGGCATTGCTGGATTCAAACCTCCAACTTTTAGGTTAGTAGCTGATTTCAAACCACTTGGGCCACCCAGGGTCCTTAGTGTTGTCATTATGTGCCATTGAGTTGATTTTCAATTCATAGTCACCCCATGTAACAGAGGAGAGCTGCCCCATAGGGTTTTCTTGGCTGAAATCTTTATTTAAGGACGTTTGTGGTGTAGTGTGTAAGTGCTCAGCTGCTAACCAAAGGTCAGTGGTTCAAACCCACCAGCTACTCTGTGGGAGGAAGATGTGGCAGTCAGCGTCTGTAAAGATTTACAGCCTTGGAAACCCTGTGAGGCAGTTCTACTCTGTTTTACCGGGTTACTGTGAGTCAGAATTAACTCTATGGCAGTGGGTTTGGTTTTGTTTTTTAATCTTTGTTTATTCACAGATTGCCAGGTCTTTCTCCCGCAGAGTTGCTGGGTAGATTCAAACCACCAACCTTTCAGTTAGCAGCTTAGTGCTTAACCTTTGTGACACCAGGGTTCCTTAAAAGTATGCAGAATATCAATTGGTCTCAACCCACCTGGACCAAAGGAGAATGAAGAACACCAAGGTCACACGATAACTATGAGCCCAAGAGACAGAAAGGGCCACAGGAACCAGAGACTTACATCATCCTGAGACCAGAAGAACTAGATGGTGCTCAGCCACAACCGATGACTGCCCTGACAGGGAACACAACGGAGAACCCCTGAGGGAGCAGGAGATCAGTGGGATGCAGACTCCAAATTCTCAAAAAAAGACCAGACTTAACGGTCTGACTGAGACTAGAGGAATCCTGGCGGTCATGGTCCCCAAACATTCTGTTAGCCCAGGACAGGAACCAATCCCAAAGACAACTCATCAGACATGGAAGGGACTTGACAATGGGTAGGAGAGAGATACGGATGAAGAGTGGGCTACTTGTATCAGGTGGACACTTGAGATTGTGTTGGCATCTCCTGTCTGGAGGGGAGATGGGAGGGTAGAGAGGGTTAGAAACTGGCAAAATTGTCATGAAAGGAGAGACTGGAAGGGCCGACTCATTAGGGGGAGAGTAAGTGGGAGTATGGAGTAAGGTGTATATAAGCTTATATGTGACAGACTGACTTGATTTGTAAACGGTCACTTAAAGCTCAATAAAAATTATTTTAAAAAAAAGTATGCAGAATACTGAAAGAAGCTTTGTTGTTGAGGGCACTAGTTTGCAGATCACTGTGGAGACCTGGTGGTGCAGTAGTTAAGAGCTTGGCTGCTAACCAAAAGGTTGGCAGTTCGAATCCACCAGCCGCTCCTTGAAAACTCTATGGGGCAGTTCTAGTCTGTCCTGTAGGGGCTCAATTAGTCAGAATCGCTCAATGGCATCGAGGTTTGGTGGAGTGTCTTAGTTATCTAGAACTGCTGTAACACTAATGCCACAAGTGGGTGGCTTTAACAAACCGAAGTTTATTCTCTCATAGACCAGTAGGCTAGAAGTCTGAATTCAGGGCGCCAGCTCCAGGGGAGGGCTATCTCTCTCTGTTGGCTCTGGGGGAAGGCCCTTTCAGCAATCTTCCCCTGGTCTAGGAGCTTCTCCGAGAAGGAACCCCTGGTACAAAGGCCACGCTTTGCTCCCTGAGCTGCTTTCTTGGTGGTACGAGGTCCCCATGTCTCTCTGCTCGCTTCTCTCTTTTATATCTCAAAAGTGATTGGCTCAAGACATAATCCAACCTTGTAGATCAACTCCTTTGTCTCATTAACATGACTGCTGCTAATCCCACCTCATTAACATCGTAGAGATAGGATTTACAATACATGGGAAAATCACATCAGATGACAAAATGGTGGACAATCACACAATACTGGGAATCATGGCCTAGCAGAAAAAAAACCCAAACCACTGCTGTTAAGTTGATTCTGACTCACAGAGACTCTGTAGGACAGAGTAGAACCGCCCCATAGGGTTTCCAAGGAGAGGCTGGTGGATTTGAACTGCTGACCTCTTGGTTAGCAGCCAAACACTTAACCACTGCACCACCAGGCCTAGCAAAGATGGCATATTTTTGAGGGGCACAATTCAATCCATAACACGGAGTGCAGCATAGGCAATGAGCAGTGGTTAGAACCCAAGTTCCTGTGCCGAGCAGACTTGGTCTGAATCCCTGTTCCACTTTATAGCTTTTTCTCTCTAAGTCTCAGTCCTACATAAGAAGCTGTACTAATTGTAATAAAGTCATAATAGTACTTACCTCATAAGATAGTGGCAAAAATGAAATGTCATAAATATTTGCATAAAAATGTTAACTGACTAGTAAGAATAATGTGCGTAATATTATTAAGATTACTTTGAAGCCCATCAGACAAAGAAAGCCCCAGGAACCCACAGCTGTCGTCCCCAGCGTTGAGTTGACTTGGCTTGCTGCAGCAAGCGAGAACACGCACTGCTGAGAGACCAGAGGCCATCTTGGAAATGAGCCTCTTGTAAAGTTGGGTTTGTGCTGCGTGATACCGAGGAGCAAGTGTTAGTCATATCTGCAGCTGCAGTGCGGTCTTGCTTAGGCTTCTTTGTTTCTTTGTTCTGTTGGCTTCATCTATGTCCTGCTGGAAATGTTGTTTATCTCAATTTGCCTGCCGGCAGGGCTAATTTTCACTTTCTCAATTATACAGATCTTTGTAATCAAAGCATTCGGTTTCTTTTAAGCCAACACATAATCCTTCTTCCCAACAGAAGTGGAAACTGGATGTTCTCATAACCTCATGATTGAATCTGTCTTCTACCTGTGTTCCAGCTTCACAGGCCCTTCACCACCTTAAATTTTTGTGCTTTTTATTCCCTGGAACTCTCTGGTCTGTGGCTGGCTCTTGTCATTCATGTGTCAGCTCAAAAGATATCCCTTGGAAGGACCGCCTAATAAGAGTTCTTCTTCAATCCTGTCACGATTTTTTTTTTTTTAATCTCTACTTTCGAAGTTCCTAGGTGCTGCAAATGGTTAACGCACTCAGCTGCTAACCACAAGGCTGGTGGTTTGAGTCCGCCCAGAAGTGACTCAGAAGAAAGGCCTGGTGATCTACTTCTGAAAAATCAGCCACTGAAAACCCTGTGGAGCACAGTTCTACTCTGACACACACAGGGTCACCAGGAGTCACAGTCGACTCCACAGCATCTGGTTTAATATAAATTAGTTCCCCAACCAATACTCTGACATCCCATGATTCATCCCTGTATTTTCTTCATAGCATTTATCATACTCTGAAACTATTTTATTGTCTGTTTCCATCACTAGAATGTAAAACAATGTAGATGTGTATCCAGCTAGAATAGTGCCTGGTGTGTAGTAGGTGCTAAGTAAACAGCTGTGGCAGCAGAGGCGTAGTGAAGGTAACGAGAACCCAAGGACAATCTCTAAGTTTTCATGCCCCACCCCCCCCTCCCTTGACAGGGGGTAGGAAGTGGATCGCTGGCCCACCTTGTTGACCTGGGTTGTGGGGAGGTGGTGGTGATTCTCTGGCCTGCCTCATCTGGCGCCCCTGTGGACTTTCACCCAGGCGCAAATGCCCTCTCTAACTCCCTCTCTGTGCCTGTTGCTGGTGGGTTGATTCCAACCCATAGCGACCCTAAAGGACAGGGTAGAACTGCTCCATAGGGTTTCCAAGAAGTGTCTGGTGGATTTGAACTGCCAAATTTTGGTTAACAGCCATATCACTTAACCACTGTGTCACCAGGGTCCCTCTCCCTCTCTATAGGGTCACTATGAGTCGGAATCAACTCAAAGGCAATGGGTTTGGTTTTGGAACTCTCCTCGCTACCCCTCTGGTGGAAGAAAGGAAGGTGAAAAGGCAAGTGGGAGGAAAGAAAGAAAGAGAAGTAAAGAAGGAAGGAGAAAAGAATGGCCCCAAACATTATCCCTCCTTGATCCAGAGGATATTAAGGGGTTGGAAGGGACACTTGAGGTCATGAGATCCAGCAAGCCCTTCGGCAGCATCCCTCACATTGTCTCTGCCGGACCGTTTGATGGAAGCTCTGTACCTTACGACACTCCCAGGTGCCCTCCAGTTAGAAATGCCTTTCTTAGATGGGGGAAAACCCATTTGGCTATGCTTCAATCCTTGGCCACAATCTGCTCCCTAGAACTGCTGAGAACAAGGCTCCTCACTCATGGTAGCCCTCCAAGTGATCAAAGATGCCTCTCAGGCCTCCAACAGATCAGCTTTTCTCCCGGATAAGCCCCAATCTCTTGAACCGTTCCTGAATCGTTCCTCCCATGACATGGTTTCTAGGTACCTCATCTTCACCCTATAGCCCTGACAGGAGCCCTGGTGGTACAGTGGTTAAGAGCTCACCTGCTAACCAAAATGTCAGCAGTTTGAACCCACCAGCCACTCCTTGGAAACAGGGAGTTCTACTCTGTCCTATAGTGTCAACTATGAGTCGCAATCAACTCAACAGCAAAGGTTTTTTGTTTTTTTTTTTTTGATGGCCCCTGACAAGGATCCCTGGTGGCAGTGGCTGCAATGCTTAAGAGCTTGGCTGCTAACTGAAAGGCAGGCAGTTTGAACCTACCCAGCAGCTCCTTGAGAAAGATCTGGCGTTTTGCTCCTGTACAGATTACAGCCAAGAAAACCCTATGGGGCAGATCTACTGCCCTGCATGGGATTGCTATGAGTCAGAGCCGACTTGACGGCACCCAACAACAACAGCCTGGTTCCTGAAAAGTTTCAGGGGTGTTCTTCAGGGGGTCTGTGAAATCCCTGAGACTGTTTGTAAGGTTCTCTGCCAGTGTGCAATTGTGGAGTGGGGAGAGGATGCGTAGGTTTCATCATCTTCTCAAAGGATCCAGGATCTCAAAGTGGCTCAGAAGTGCTGCTGTAGATAGTCTTCCAGGTGAGGTCTGCTCCCCACAGCACTGGTAGGTGATTTCTCCTTGATAATGACCCCTGGTCTAGGTAGCACATTCCATTTTAATGACTCGCACTCAAGGATTCACTGACTTTTCCCAATACTGTTTACTTAGTGTTTTCACCCTCTTTCTGTGAACGAGAAAACAGGGTCCTGAAGGGTATGTTATATCTGTTTTGAGGCTATATTGTGAGAGGCATCATGTTTAGGACCTTCCCCAGGTGCCTTTTATCCTTCTGTAGTAAGTTTGTGTTTTGCAAAGGAGACAGTCTATTTCCATTGTTTTTGTTTTGCTATTAATATAGCTACACTGGTTTTCTTTTAGTAAATATTTGCCTGCTGCACTTACTCCTCACTAATCGACTATCTCGTTATTCATCATTTCACATTTATGACAGTATTAAAAAATCCACTATCTGACTTTTGCACAATTAACGGCATACCTCTGGCACTAATGAAAGTGAGAGTTTAAAAAAAAAACAAAACTTGGCTGGGACATGATTCTCAGTGGTTTGCAATTATGTAATGATGTAATTTGGCAGTTATGTAATGATGTAGTCATCCTCCATGTTGTAATCTGATGTGGTCATCTTCCATTTTCACATAACACTGGTTTTCACATAACAACCTGGTCTTTGGAACATAGCCATGTTCAAAAGTGAGGAGTGGGTGTACTTCTTTCCTCACCCGTTTATTTTAAATCTGAGCCCTTATGTTTTAGGCATGTCTCCTGTAAACAGCATAAGGCTGCTTTTCTGTTTTGTTTTTAAATCTAGTCTGACAACTTCTGGCTTTGAACTACCAAGTTTAGTTCATTCATATTTATTAGAATTATGTTAAATCTTTTCTACCACCCTATTTTGTATTTTCTGTTTACCCTGCTTTTTGAAAGTTCCATTTCCTCTTTCTGTCTATTATTGTGAAAGTTATAGACTCTATTTCTCTTCCTTAGCACTTTGGAAATTGGATTTTTCTTTTTAATGGCTCTGCTTAAAATTCTAACATGCATATTTAACTCAATTTCTAAAGTTCTATCCTTTCCTAAACAATACAAAAATTTTAGAATGCTTTAACTATAATCTCCTTATTTAAATGTACACGTTATTTGTACCTGTTGTTTTAGTTTCACCTTATTTTTATCACCCTGCAAAATAACTATAATTATTTTATTGAGTCAATGCTTGGTTAGTATTACCTGAAGGCTTACCAATTTCTTTGCTCACCAACACTATATCTCGAGCCTTCCTTCTGGGTTTAATTTTCTTCTTGAATTCAGAATATACTGAAGATATCTTGGTAAATTCTCTCAGTTTCTATTTGTCTTTAAATATCTTTTTTTTTTCACATAATTTTCTAGTGATCACTTCACTAGGTATACAATTCTAGTTTGACAATTTTCATTTACATTTTGAAAATAGCATTTCATTGTATTCTGATTTGTGTTTCTGCTGTGACAAGTCTGCTATCAGCCTAATAATCATTGCTCTGAGGGAAAATTGCCCCTTCTCTCTCGCTGCTTTTAAAACCTTCTCTTTGTCTTCCATGTTTTGTGTTTTGCTGTGGTGTGTCTCTGTGTGAAATCCTGCTTGAGATTGTGTTCCTGAAATCTGAGGATCTTTTCACTAGCCCTTAACATATTGGCTGTGCTGTACTTTCTCTATTTTTCTTCTTTCAGAACTCTATTAGATGGATGTATGCAGGTCCTTCTCATTTTATTCTTCATATTTCTTAACTTCTCTTTCATTATTTCCCAAATCTTTGTCTCTCTGTGCCTCATCCTGGGTAGTTTCTTTAGAGACATATTTTCTAGCTCACTAATTCTTGTTTTTTCCACACCTGTCCGATTTGTGCTTTAACTTATCCATTGCATTTTTATTTTTAGTCATCGCATTTTTATTTCTAAAAATTCTGTTTCTTTTCCTATTTACGTTTTCTCCTTCTTTTTGTTTGTTTCATATTTGTTGCATTTTTAAGAATGTCTTTAAACATTAAGAAAATTCTTATTTGTTTCCTGTACACAGTAATTCCACTAACTGAAAACTCTATGGGCTGATTCTTGTTAACTTGTACTCATGATGAATTCCTCTCAGGAATATCGGATTGAGACGGCAGGGTGCAGGGTTTGAGAGAGCTGACTGTGGACCAGATTTCCCGGGTTTGAAACTGAACTCTTTTACTTACTTGCTGTTTGTTCTTAAGCAAGTTACTTATTCTCTCAGTGAGTTCATTCTCTCACCTGTGGAATAGGAATGCTGGCAATAACAACAATAATAAGAAGAAGAATACAACTACTACCCACTGCAGTTGAGTTGATTCCTACTCGTAGTGACCTTGTAGGACAGAGTAGAAAGTGCCCCATAGGGTTTTCAAGGCTGTAAATCTTTATGGGAGCAGACTGCCACATCTTTTCCTGTGGAGCAGCTGGTGGGTTCGAACTGCCGACCTTTCGGTTAGCAGCCGACTGCTTAACCACTGCACCACCAGGGTTCCCCTAAAAGGATTTTGTGAGGCTTATGTGAGATAATGCATGAAAAGTTTACCAAATGGTGCCTGACACATGGTAAGTGCTCAGAAAATGTTCACTCTTACAATAATACACAGCTGGGCTTTATCCTGGAGCCCTGGTGGCACAGTGGTTAAGAGCTTGGCTGCTAACCAAAAGGTCGGTAGTTTGAATCCACCAGCTGCTCCTTGGAAACCTTATGGGGCAGTTCTACTGTGTCCTGTAGGGTCACTATAAGTGGGCATTGACCCCAGGGCAACAGATTTTGGGGCTTTATCTAGGACATTCTGTGTACCTTAGGTTGAGGGTGTGTCACTCTAGAGAGAATTTGCATTTGTTTCTGCCAAACACCTAGGGGACTATCAACCCAAAGCCACTCTTAGATGATTTCTTGATTTTCCTTTCTCAGACCAAATAATGTAAATTCAAACCCTAAACCCAACTTAGAGCCTAGAAGTTGATGCACAGGTTTCCCTGTCATCTCTTTATATTATTATTTTTTTTTTTAGGTCATCCTATTACTGAGAGTGGAAACACTGGTGGTGCAGTGGTTAAGAGCTACGACTCCAAACCAAAAGGTCAGCAGTTTAAATCTACCAGGCGATTTTTGGAAACTCTATGGGCCAGTTCTACTCTGTTCTATAGGGTCGCTCGGAATCAGAATCAACTCGATGGCAATGGATGGTGGATTACCGGGAGTATGGCCTTCAAGGGTCCTTGTTTTCTAGGGAGCCTTATTTCTAAGACCTTACCATGTGCAGGCCAAGGTTTTGTGTCTAGTTCCTCCTTGGCTGTGGAAACCGAGCCTCCTTGCTCCTGAGCTTTGCAAATGTACCCAAAGACCAGTTGCTTGAGTTCTCATCTTCCTCTGTTTTGGGCCACCAGGGATGCTCCTGGATTGCAAGCTCAGCTATACACCTAAGAGATTGTTTGCTAGGACGTTATCCAGGATTTCTAGGTGTTTTGTAGAAACAGGAATTTCAGATTATTTAGCTTTCCATGTGGCTGGAAACAAAATTTTCCAGAGATTTTATAACTGACTGACGCCCACACATCCTGGACGGAACTTTCTATTGCCCCAAGCTGAGGTGATATGTGAGCTGGTCATGGGTAGAGGTATGATTTCCATTAGGCTGTTTGAAATACCTCACGTAGCTGACACACCCATTAGAGCCTCCGTGGACTTGTAGGTGTCTGGGGTCTTAGGCTGGGACTGTGGTTTGCAGACCTTTTTCCAGGGTGACAGCAGCTTTGTCTGTTGTCTGCTGAGGGTGCAGTTGCCATCGGTCATTATTCAGGCCTAGATGGTTCTGCTGCTTCTTTTTTTTTTTTTCAAAGGATTGTGGGAAATGTGGACAATGTTGTTGCTAAAATAGAGATGATTCAGCTCTGTGCCTTCCCCAGGGCTGCCAACCTGTGACCTTATCAAAGTGGCATGAGCTTGGTCCTCAGTGACGGCACACCAGCTCCCAGCAACGAGCTCTTCTATTTCAAATTCTTCACTAATCATTTAAAGAAATCACTCCATACTAGAGTGTTGCTCAAAATTGATGTCAGTTTTGCTAGCTTGTTTCTAGAATTCACCGTTTCCCATTCTTGAAAACTGGGATGGCATTTTCCTGTCTCCTGCCTCTTCTTTCCTGCTCTCTTGATTTCTTATTGTTCCTTCGTTTGATCTTTGAGGAGGCCTGCAAGTTCTTTCACTATGACTGAAAATGTAAAGTTAGTTAAAACGACCTGAAACATCTCTCTTTCCCCTAACTGGAGATTGCAATTTCTTTCTGAGAAATGTGGTGATGAAATTCACAGCTCAAGGTTGAAGTAATATCAATAGACCAGTCAGCTTGTCTAGTGATGATCAAGAACTGATTGAACTAAAAAAGATAAGGGTTGTCTCTCCCCCGCACTTGTGGAAGAAATAGGGTTCAGGTGAAACCCAAGGACCAGGAAAGGGAAGGGAGAGGTACTAAGAGTAATTTAACTCCTTCCTATCTCAGGCCACATGCCAGATTCTTTCATAAATCCCACAACCATCAAAAGTGTTGAACATTGTAGTGTGGCCTAACTAGGACTGGGCAGAGCGGCCTGCCATTAGCTTTGTGACCTTGGGATATTTACTTATTCAATGATATATGCGCTCACCAGTCTTTTAAAAATATTTTACTTTTAGTTCTTGATATACGCAACATCCCTGTCCCTTCTGGTTTAGTTTTCTCATCTATAAAATGAGGAGAAGGTTTCGACTAAACGGTCTCTCAGGGCCTTCTAACACCGAGATACTGTAATTCCAGCATCAGAGAAGTGGAAAAATTAAGGCCAGACAAAAAGGGGGCAGAGGGCAGGCAGGAAGAGATTTGACTTGTGTCCTCACTTGTGGAATTCTTAGTGGAGGCAGGGGTAGGCCCTATTAGTGGTTTTGCCCACTGTTACCTCAATGTTGGGACTCCTCACGCCCAATTTTTTTTTTTTTTTACCTGTGAAGGTGATTTTAAGGTGAGAGAGTGGTGAGGACAGGAAGCAGCCATAGACTCACAGCTGTAGCCTGGCTGCTGATCTATAGCTTAGTAAAGCTGCTCCGATACTTTCCTAAACTCACCCTCTGGGCTTATTGCTTAGCCTTCCAAGGAGCCCAGAAAGTGTTGCAAATGTACAGCAAGATTCTGGCAAAGGAGAGATCACAAATCTGTAACACAAAAATATTTCTTTTAATATTTTAGTTGAGAATGAAGACAGCTGTTAGAAGCTCTGCTGCTGAAATCCAAAACTAAGGCAGAGTAACTGACAATCTGCAGCATATTTTTGACATGAAATTTCCCTTTTGGTGGAATATAAAATATTCACAGACTGATAGTTGCTTCAGTATAAAACCGTGTGATGCATCAGAATATATGCATTCAAGCAATGTTGTCCTCCCAAGATGTCACCGTGGGGGCTGTTTTCTCATACCAAAGATGCCTTCACTGTAAGGGATGTAAAGGACTGCACATTTTGGATCATCTTCAGAGCCTGGGTGGAGCCCTGGTGGCACTGTGCTTAAGAGCTCGGCTGCTAACCAAAAGGTTGGCAGTTCAAACCTACCAGCTGCTCCCTGAAAACCCTATGGAGCAGTTCAACTCTGTCGTATAGGGTCGCTATGGGTTGGAATCAACTTGATGGCAATGGTTCTGGTTTTTTGGTCAGAGCCTGGACCAGTTTTTGGTGGTACATCTTCTTCCTATGAGGTGGGGGTGTTGCCTGTGCTGGTCCAGGACCTCATCACTGACTGTCTCAGTCTCTTCCTTCCCATTTGAGTCCCTTTGTTCCATCCTGCACACAGCTGCCCCAGTGAGCTTCCAAAACACAAGCCCGAACACATCACGGGTATGCCCTCTATGGACACCCCATTTCCTATGGGGTCAGTAACCTCTTGGCTTGGACCATATGCCCCTCACACTTCAGTACCCACCCTTCTTTTTGGCCTCTTTTTCTACTTCTCCACCTCATCCTTGCATTGCTTCAGGCATACCAAACTACCTGTAATTTCCAACTGCGCCAGGCTGTTCCAGCCTCCTTGAGTGACTGCAGTGCCATCTTCCTGGAACAACTCTGAGAGACTTGCCACTGCCTCTGGGGAGTCTTCCTGGCTCCCCCTATCTGGGTTCGATTCTATTTTCTTTGGACTCCGAAAACAACCTGTGACTTCCTCTTTCATATCCACATTACTCCATTTTACAGGCATTTGTTTGTCCTTCTCCTCAACTGAATTTGAGCTCATCAAGGGCAGGGAACTGTGATCTTTAGTTTCTGTATATCTTTGGCACGTACCACAATAGTTGAAAATAGCTAAAAGTAGACCAGGCCAAGCCTTACTAACTGGGATGGGCTATGACAGTGTTACGGATTGAATTTTGTCCCCCCAAAATGTGTTGGACTCTTAACCCTTATACCTATAGATATAATCTCATTTGGGAATAGGGTTTTCTTTGTTATGTTAATAAGGTCACATCAGTGTAATAATTACTTTTGAGATATAAAAAAAGCAGATTAGGCACAGAGACAAGTAAGCATAAATGGAGGAAAGAAAGATGTCACATCTTGAGATGGCCAAGGAACTGATGAGCACCGAGAAGAATGCTAGAGAAGCTAAGACAGGATTTTCCCCCAGAGGGGCCAGACAGAGAGCCTTCCTCTAGAGGTGGTGCCTGAATTCAGACTTCTAGTCTCCTAAACCATGAGAAAATAAATTTCTGTTCATTAAAGCCATCCACTTGCGGTATTTGTGGTATAGTAGCACTAGATAACCATGTCTACTCATGAACTTGGAACAAGCTTGTACTTTCAGTAAGTGACTGGACTCTCAGAGAGGACTCTTACCTGCATGCCTAATGTTGCATATTTGTTATATCATCAGCAACACGTCACACAGCCCTGTCTCCCACACATAGGTGAGTACTGTTGCAGAGCAGGTTAACCAGGAAGCAGACTCTGAGACAGAGAGCAGTGCTCAGGAAGGTTAATGTGGGGAGTGCACTTGGGACCCATATCTATACGAGTAGACAGAAAAGCCCAGCTGAGCAGAGGGAGGAGATGGGCAGTGATGTGGTGGTGACAGCAAAGGTCTCAGCCAATTCCAAGGAAAGTTCTGGAGTGACAACAGCCCCTCAGAGTTGTGTTCAGTTGGAGCAAGGGGGCCAGAACTTTATACTCTCCTTTGACCATCATTGAATGCAGGTTGCCCCCAGGAAGGAATGTGACCTTGGATGAGGTGGCTCCCTTCCAAGGGCCATTCCCAAAGAGGGCTGACACTCTCAGCAGCTGAGGGAGGAAAGCCCTTCGGTCTTGTAGGGGGTCTGGGTGGCGCATCACAGCATCCATACCAGGCCACTTCTTCATATAAATTCTGGGAGCAGCTCCTCTGAGATTCTGGTGAGAACTTTTCTCGGGGAGACTTATGAGAGGAAGGTTAACGAGACAAACAACAGCCATGTGCCACTGCAGCTGTTTTGGAGGGTCCAAGTCATACTTAACATCTCCTTTCTCTGCCATCCATTTTAGATTTTTCTCATACTTGCCTAGCACCTCTGCTCACCCAGGTGACTCACTTGATAGGGTGATCCAGACCTTTATCCCTGAGTAGATGACTGAGCCTTCTCAGGGTGTGGCTGTTACACTTGTTCATTTACTGGCAAAGTTGGGCAAAAGCATATCACGGGGCACCCATGTGGACCATCTGGGTGCCAAAGAGATCCTTCCTGTCCCCATCGTGAAACAGCAGCCCTACCTCCTCTTGTTGATTACTGTTATGGATTGAATTGTGTCCACCTCCCCGCACCCCCCAAAATGTGTGTCAACTTGACTGGGTCATGATTCCTAGTATTGTGTGGATACCCACTGTTTTGTGATCTGATGTGATTATCCTATGTGTTGTAAACCCTAACCTCTACGATGTTAATGAGGCAGGATTAGAGGCAGTTACGTTAATGAGGCAGAACTCAATCTACAGGTTGTATCTTAGATCGTATCTTAAATCAATCTTTTTTGAGATATGAAGGAAAAAACCGAGCAGAGAGGAGAGGGACCTCATGTCACCAAGAAAGAAGTGGCCGGAATGGAGCTTGTCCTTTGGTCCTAGGGTCTCTGGGCTGAGAAACTCCTAGACCGTGGGGCAGAGGGGCCTCCATCCAGAATCTGGGCAAACACTCGGAGTCTGGAGGACAGGGCCGTTGCCTAAATGGTCTTAGAGAACAGAGGATTATTTTCAAGGCTTGAGAGCTAATGTAATGTGTTCTGCTGGATTTTTGACTTGATTTGATACCCATTATTTCTTCTTTCCCTCCAATTTCTCCCATTTGTAATAGAAATATCTATATTGTACATTTTATGATATGATGGGGTTAGAGTGTTTTACATGCGGCAAGGACATGAATTTTGGGGATCGAAGGGTGGAATGTTGTGGACTGAATTGTGTCCCCCCAAAATGTGTGTCAACTTGGCTAGGCCATGATTCCTAGTATTGTGTGTTGTCCACAATTTTGTGATCTGATGTGATTATCCTATGTGTTATAAATCTTAACCTCTATGATGTTAATGAGTCAGGATTAGAGGCAGTTATGCTAATGAAACAGGACTCAATCTACAGGACTAGGTTGTATCTTGAGTCAATCTCTTTTGAGATACAAAGAGAAAGAATTGAGCAGAGAGGAGAGGAACCTCATGCCACCAAGAAAGAAGCACTGGGAGTGGAGTGGGTTCTTTGGACCTGGGGTTCTTGCACTGAAAGCTCTTAGGCCATGGGAGGATTGATGACAAGGACCTTGCCCCAGAACTGACAGAGAGAGAAAGACTTCCCCTGGAGCTGGTGCCCTGAATTCAGACTTCTAGCCTCCTAGTCTGTGAAAGAATAAATACTGTTTGCTAAAGCCATCCATCCACTTGTGCTATTTCTGTTATAACAGCCCTAGTTAACTAAGATAATCACACTCAGTTACCTCTGCTAGGCAGAGACATTTCTTTTTGCTTCGTGGTCCCTGCATGGGAAGTGCTGGGCAGCGGCCATAGCTTGTATCACAAAGAAAGTCTTGCTGCATCCACTGGTGGAAGTGTTCCCCCTTTGGGGACAGGACCTCTAATCCTATACAGCTCAGAAACTTGCAGACAGGAAGTGCAAATTCTCTCAGCTGGGTTACTGGGGGTAATGGTAAGTGAGGCTACTCCTCCTTGGTCCCCAGACCCACATATTCTACCTACTGGGGTTGTAGCACCATGCAATGGCCTTTTATTTGAGTGTTCACTGCATCCTGGAGCGTGGTGCCCCATACCCACGGGATCTCTTGTCTCCAACCTGGTGCCTTGTCTGTGCCCTTGACAGGCTGTTTCATTGCTCCATCAGGCCTGCTGCTCCTGGGCGCTGCAGTCTGATGGGATGATGTGCCCATTACCACACCTCTTTTGCTATAAAGTGTGTCCCTTGGTCTGATGTGACATTATGTGGGATTGTGTGTTGGTGGATCAAGCACTGTGTAAGCCCATGGCATGTGGTGCTGGCTGAGGCCCTGAAGGTAAGAGAGGTGACCAGTTGCTGGGTGAAGGCTGCTCCAAGGAAGGGGCATGGCCATGAGCAAGGCTGCGTGCTCAGCTCCACTAATTCCATGGGAGGCCCAGCCCTCAGCATTCTCAGTAGCTAGAAAGAAATTTGGTTTGTTTTGCCATTGAGGGCTTGGTGAGTAAGAGGGAGAGAAGAAGGGAGAGAGAGAGAGAAACTTGCATCAAAAACAAGCATTTAGATCCTTTCATGGATTGAATCGTGTCCCCCCAAAATATTTGTCAACTTGGCTAGGTAATGATTCCCTTGCATGATTGTCTACCATATTTTATCATCTGATGTGATTTTCCTATGTGTTGTGAATCCCATCACTATGATGTAATAAGATGGATTAGTGCAATTATAGTGATGACGTCTACAAGATTAGATAGTGTCTTAGGCCAATCTCTTTTGAGATATAAAAGAGAGAAGTGAACAGAAAGACATGGGGACCTCCTACCGCCAAGAAAGCAATGCTGAGAGCAGAGCCCTTCCTTTGGACCTGAGGTTCTTGTACTGAGATGTTTCCAGACCAAGGGAAGACTGATGACAAGGCTCTTCCTCCAGAGTCCTGAATTTGGACTTCTAGCCTACTGGACTGGAGAGAATAAATTTCTCTTTGTTAAAGCCATCCATTTGTGGTATTTCTGTTATGGAAGCATTAGATGACTAAGACAGATACCATCTCTGCATGACTGGCAATTACTTTCCTTAACAGTAGACTGTATATTGGTTTGGATAGACAAATTAGGGGAGGGGTTAGTGGTTAAGAGCTATGGCTGCTAACCAAAAGATGAGCAGTTCAAATCCACCAGCCGCTCCTTGGAAACCCTATGGGACAGTTCTACTCTGTCCTATAGTGTTGCTATGAGCTGGAATTGACTCAATGGCAACAGGTTTGGTTTTTTGTTTTATACAACTGTGTACTGTCTAAGCAAAATTACCTCATTCAAATGCATTAGTGCATATCTGTTTTATCCCCAGTTCCTTTAAATGTTATAGATTGTATGAAGGATTCGGAGATTGTTTACGTTGGAGGGGACCTTAGGGATATTCACTGAATTTTTAAGTGGGTCATTGTCAGACGTTCTATGAATAGCTCTAAATCTTACGTCAGGGTGGGACTAGCACAGGCCTGGGGCATAAGGTGGCCCTTCCCTGGGGTTGGGCAAGCCTGGGGACTATGAGGCCTCACTTCTGCCCCTTCATACTGACCCATCCCCTTCGGGGACCCTAGTGATGTTCGGTGCTGTGATGTGCCGTCAGAGGCCTCCTCCAGCAACCATTCTCCCAGCTCCAGGAATGTTGTTCGCTGTGGACAGTGGCTGAGTCTTTCCCCAAGAATTGCTGTTTGCTGAAGGGAGCTTTCTCACCTGAGGGTAGGCCCCTCCCCAGGGGCAGCTCACTTCAACGACTGATGGATACGAATATATAAAGGCCTAACCCCCCACCTCATCTCAGGACACCTTTGAAGTGCCATCCCAAGCTCGGGTCTCCCTGGGACTCTGACTGAGGCCTCCGCTGCTGGCAGATCACAGTTCAGCCTCTCCCTTTGCCCAATCCTGCCTGCCCACTTCTTACAGGGGCTGATTTCCAGGGCATGTTCTACCTCACACAAACCTCCACCTCAGAGTGCGTTCCCAGAAGCTGGTCTATGACCCTAGCTCTGTGGCAGTCTGTGTCCTTCTTGCACACGACTGGAAGAAACAAATGCCTGTTTCTGCTCAGAGGCAGCAGGTGGAATACACTGACCCCCAACCCAAACCGAAATGCCCCACTGTGCTCTCCTCCATCAGACTGAGCACAGGTCTCCCAGCACAGCGTGGGAGGAGAAAGAAGCTGCCTGGCTGCCCCCTTGAGGTACTGAGCCCCTTTGAGCAGGATTGTCACTACTGTGGCTCCTCCAAGCCGATGACCTCCTTCAGACTGGGGACCTCAGACATGTTCCAGGTCTCTGCTTGTGAGGAAGGAACTAAGCTTTCCTTCTGAAGGGTCCTTAGAGATAATGTTTTCTGATTTTTCGCCAGTGTCTGCCTTTTCTCCATAGGGCAAGAGCCTCAAGATGATTCGACTGTCTAATTTTAGTCCAGGAAGTCGGGTGGGGGGACACGGGGGGGGGGAGGGGCATGCAATTACTAGCCTGTGGGGGTTATGACATGATTTTTAAGTCCCAGCTGACCTTCCACACATAGACATGTCACCACATTGCACGCTACACCCTGATGGTCAAAAAGATTGTCATTAGGTGTGATGTTGTTAGTTGTAAGAGGTCACCTGAGTTGAGCCAGAGTATGCTTGCACTGATATCTTCAGATTAGCATCAAAGTGAAAACACAAACTTACACATCCCCATAGAAAACTCCAGATACCCCAATAAAGGCATCTCTGGACTCCAGGGGAGTTGTGGGAGAAGGACTGAATTGCTGTTCTAGACTTTCTTGTAAAGTCCCACATGATATTAATTTCACCCAATCTTGTTATTTAGGTGATTGTGGTGAACAAGACGATTTGGTTGTAAAAAATGGCACTCTCAAATGGAGATCAAATTTGGGAATCAATCCAGAAATGCCCTTCACAGTTGAAAGTGTTACTTTTCTCGCAGCACGCTAACTTTAGGGCCAATGAAAGGCAGTCTTTGGAGAAGCCTCTGTGTGTCTGAGTTAGTGAAGAGGAAAGGAGATGGAGAGGGTGGTGGTTGTTCTCTGGTCATTACACCTAGTCCTCATGTCCACTCATGTTTCCAGAATGGTGTGGCAGAGTCATCAGTCCCCCTGCCACATGGGCTACTATTGAGCCCTGACCCTCAGTGGTGTGGGCCTGGGGAATCTTGACCTCAGTATTTCCTGTGCAGAGAAACCAGTGGTGCCATTCCTATAGGGTCAAACAATAAAAATGGAGGAATTCATTGGCTAGTGAAGACCAACGTTCTCTAGAAGAAAGAGGGTCACCATAAAGATCCATAGGCTCAAGAGCTTTCTGCAGAAATGGATATTTTATCCCTTGGAAAGGAGAGGTACATGCTTTTGAGCAGTATTGGGTCTTCCTAGATCCAGGAGAATTTCTCCTGAGTTTCAGACAAGAGTCTTTTTGGATTCTTACTTGAAGCCCTACTTGGAGAAAGTAGGTGTGCCACTGAGCAGGTGCGGGGTTAGGAGAGGAGAGTACAGAACGTAAGGCTGTGGTTATTGAACACTGGACAAATGACAGAGCCACTGTTTTTGGATGGGGATGGCCAGGGAACAATGGATGTTTGTAAGGAAGAAACAAGGACGTTTTGGTAAGACAGTGACAATGGGCCCTCCCTGCCCTGAAACAGCAGAGTGGATTCATCAAGGCTCATTGTTGCCCTCTAATAGCTTGGTTTTTTTCTGGGAATAGCTCTGGGATGACTCAGCAACCAACTAGATGCATGAAGGATGGGAAGGGCCAGATAAGTCAAGAGAATCATCATCTGTTGAGCACCTACCGAGACAATATGCTTGATATAGAGTAAACCAAAAACTAGTGGCCATCAAGTTGACTCCAACTCATGGTGACCCCATGTATGTCAGAAGAGAACCATGCTCCATAGGGTTTTCAAAGCTTTCAGAAGCATATTGCCAGGCCTTTTTTCTGAGGCACTTTTGGCTGGATTCAAATCGCCAACCTTTCCATTGGTAGTGTCACTCTTAATTGATCAAGACACCCAGGCTCCTTGACATACATTACCTCATTTAAGTCTCACAACAGCCATGTGAAAACCACAAAAACCAAACCCATTGCCATCAAGTTGATTCCGACTCATAGTGATCCTATAGGGCAGAGAAGAAGAGTTTCCAAGGAGTGCCTGGTGAGTCCGAACTGCCAACCTTTTTGATTAGCAGCCGTAGTGTTTAATCTCTACCAGCAGGGTTTCCACAGCCATGTGAATACTATTACATACCGTTTGACAGGTGGGCAAATTGAGGCTCAAGGAGATTTAGTGATTTGTCTAAGGTCCTGCAGCTTGACCTTAGACAATCCTGTGCGTCCCTAACAGGGATATTATCACTGTGAAGCGGTGTAAGAGGCATGTTGCCAGAAATGAAAATTCAGAAGTGGAACTGATTGTTGTTCATTAATTAATTCATTTATTCACACACTTCATTCGTTTGACAAATGTTTATTGATAGCTTGGTATTGGCCAAACTGGGAGGACAGACAGAAGCTCATGGAGAAGGTATCATGAGTCCCTCCCCTAGGTGCTAAATGACTTCCCTGGGGTCGCCAGCCAGTTAGGGCACGGTGAGGACCAGAACTGGGGGGCCCCCGCCTCCTGCTGTTTTGTGTTTTCAGGATACTACGCACCTCATTGGGGGAACCTGCTTGTTTTTCACATGGGATATAGACGAGCAGGCTGCATTCTCTGTGTACGGGCATGGTCCTGGCCACGTACGTTAAGTGTAATATGATGAGGTAACTATAGAAACGGATAATGTTCCAAGGCTCCCTAACCACCCTGCTCTAATCATATGTACCCTCAGAACACATTGTAATAACCTGTCACCCATTCCCAAGGTAGTACACGCTAACTGTTAATTACGAGCCAAGGCTAGAGATGAGCAAATAAATATGCATGTCAGTCTGAATGCTATAATTAGAACTACCATTCAGCTAAAGAAAAGTAGAGACATTTTAATTCCAGGCCTCTGCTCGAATGTGCAGTTGCTGGTAGGGACAACCCATGTGTGTTAACGCATTCGGTTCTGGGTAAGTGCAGCGTGTTAAGAGGTTTTTGCAAGTGCGGCTGGAATGTACTCTGTACACCACTAGACACCTCAATTCTATGTGGAGTTCCCAGAGCCTAGTTAACGTCATAACTAGTATTTTTTCAGACATTTCTGACAGCTACTTAGGATGCTGATTTTTGCATAACTATTTCTAACTTCATCTCTATTATTTCTAACTTCATCTGTATAACAAGTAGGCATCGTTCATTGGCACCAGTGAGTTAGGTGATGATGGGATGGACACACGTGGTTGAGTTATTCATTCAATCAAGCTTTTTTGAGCACCCACTGCATGCCAGGCACTGTTCTAGGCAATGAGTAAACAAATGACTTGCTTCCCTGGAGCTTACCTTTTAGCAGGCCGAGACAAACAGGACAAACAATAAACAAAAGTGCATAGTAAACATAAAACGTTGGTTGCTGATCAGCCATACAAAGAGATATAAGCCAGGTAAGGGGATGGAGGGTGATGAAGGAGGGTGCTGTTCTAGATAGTGTGTTTGGGGAAGACTCTCTGAAGACATGACTTTCCAGCAGACCTGCGTGAAGTGATGAGCAATGGGGATATGTTGAAGAAGAGTGTTCCAGGCAGAGGGAACAACAAGTGCAAAGGCCCTGAGGCAGGAGCCTGGAGTGGTCAATGATCAGCAAGAAGGCCAGTGTGCCTGGAGAAGAGTAAACCAGGGGGAGGTGTTTAGTAAATGAGATCAGAGAGGAAGCCAGAGCCAGATCATATAGAGCCTCGTGGGCCACGGTAAGAGAACGGATTTTACCCTAAGGGAGATGGAAGCCACCGCAGGCTTTTGAGCAGAGGAGTGACACAATTCAACTTACGTTTCAAAAGGATCATTGTTGCTTTGTGTGGTGAATAGACATAGAAAGCGTATGAGTTTCCTGTTGCTGTTGTAACAAATCAACCACAAAGTTAGTGGCTTAAAACAACACAAATTTATTCTCTTAGAGTTCTGGAGGCCAGAAGTCCAAATGCATCTTAATGGGCTAAAATCAAGGCATTAACAGGGCTGATTCCTTCTGGAGACCCCAGGGGAGAATCTGCCTCTTGACTCTTCCATCTCTAGGGGCTGCCAGCTTTGCTCGGATCCTGGACACATCACTCCAGTGTTTGCTTCCTCCACTGTGGTACAATCTCCGTCTGCCTCTCTCTTATAAGGACCTTGTGATTACATTTAGGGCCCACCTGGGTAATCCAGGATAACCTTTCCATCTCAAGATCCTTAATTTAGTCACGTCTGCAGAGTTCCTTTTGGCATGGGTGGTAACATGCTCATAGTTTCTGGGGATTGGGACATGGACATCTTGGGGGCCATTATTCAGCAGGGGTGGCAAGAGAGTAAGGGAACAGACTGGTGTAGGTGCTGTTATATTGGGGTGGTGCAGCATGGTGGTTAACATGCAGGCTTGGGAGCTGGGCCTCCTGGGTCTACATCCTAGCTCTGCCACTTAATGGTTCCGTGTCTTTAGACAAGTTGCTTAATCTCTTTGGGTCCCATTTTACTTGCCTGAAGAAGGGGGATGATAATATTATCCTCCTCACTGGTTTTCAACATGTGGTCCTGGAATCAGCAACATTATCTCCTAGGAACTTAGTAGAAATGCAGATTCTCGGGCCCCTCCCCAGACCTACTCTTTCAGAAACCCTGGTAGTGGGGTTGCCAAACAGAATACAGGGCACCCAGTTAAATTTGAATTTCAGAGAGACAATGAATACTATTCACACGATGTGTGGATTTTCATGTTTTATTATAATAAAAATTAAAATTATACTAAAGTTTTCTTTATTTATCTGAAATTCAAATTTCATGGGGAGGTGGAAGGTGTCCTGTATTTTTATTTGCTAAATCTGACAACTGTATCTGGTGATGGGATCCAGCAATCTGTATACTAAGAAGCCCTCCAAGTAATTCTGAGGGACTTCGAGACTGAGAACTGCTGATCACCCTCAAAGGAGCCCTGGTGACACGCTGGCTAAAGTGCTCAGCTACCAACCAGCCACTCCTTGGGAGAAAATGTGGCAGTCTGCTTCTGCAAAGATTTACAGCCTCAGAAACCCTATGGGGCAGTTCTACTCTGTCCTACAGGGTCACTATAAGTCCAAATCAACTCAACGCAGTGGGGTTTTTTTTGGTTGGACATCCCTCATTGGTGGGTTTGCAGATTTAACAAGCTTAAAACACTGTCACCAGGTGACTGGTGCTTATAATGGCTACTTTGTTACTGGGGGCGAGGTGCTTCCCATGCCTAGTTTCAATCCGTGCTCCCAACCAGCCTGTGTGGTGTTATCGGATGCGGTTTATACTCGAGGACCTTGAGGCACGTTGCGATTAAGTGACTTGGCAAGGACACATAGTGGGTGCAGTCTCTTCTCAATGCGGGTTTTCTTCTGCATGAGCTCAGGTGGTGGAATGCTTGGAGATTTCCTAAACTCACTCGTCCGGTGGCTAGACATCACTCCAAACCCTCCCTTTGATTGAGTTCATGATGGGACAGGAACAGAGCAAATTTCTTCCCCTTTGCTCAGGAATCTGGAATTGTGTGGGCTGTCTTCATTTAGCGATTTGTCTAATTCAGTAACCAAGAAGGTATAAAATCCACAAGGCGGCTTATTAACAACACTGCTAGAGACAGTGGGTTTCTGTTTCCGAATTCTTTGGGTCAATATTGTTCAGCACGCGGACTGAGGAGGCGGTTTGTGGGGACCTGCAGGAATTATACTTGTAAGTGTTAACTAGCGGTTCAGAAAATAAGGTATAAGTTTACTAGCGATGATGGCAAGGAAAATGCGCTTCTGGGCCTCCTTGGAAATAACAGACACATATGTCTTATTAGGAAACCCTGGTGGTGTAGTAGTTAAGTGCTTTGGCTGCTAACCAAAAGGTTGGCAGTTTGAATCCACAGGCACTTCTTGGAAACTCTATGGGGCAGTTCTACTCTGCCGGAATTAACTCAAGGGCAATGGGTTTGTCTTTTTTTTGTGTGTGTGTGTGTCCTATTATGTTCTGGCCACAGAGTGCAGTTAATGCCTACAATTGGAATATGTAATTGATAAATTCCAATTAGTGTTTTTTTTTTAAACACATTCCAATTATGAAGGCCAATCACCTGTTAATTGCATTGAATTTTCTTTTCTCGTGGCTCCACAATTGTTACTTGTGCCAGTAGACCCAGTTAGTTGTCAGTGTTTGTTCGTGGCTGTCAATCATCTGGAAAGCCAGGGTAGTAACAGTGACCTGCTCAGATGGTTTTTATGAGGATTAAGTAAGACAATGTCCCAGCACAGGACCCAAAACTAAAGGTTCAGTAAATGTTAACTTTAACAAACCATCAATTTTGACAGCAGCTGTGAAAGCAGTTCACTTGAGAATTGCTTTTCACTGTAGTGGACAGTAATTTATGTTAGGCTTTTACCTGTGAAGGCCATGTCTCTGCGTGTGTGTGTGTGTGTGTGTGTGTGTGTACCTTTCACAGAAGCATAACTTGTGGTAATGTGACAATACACATTCAATTAAGCAGGATTGTCTTTGAGGCCACCAGCACTGGTAAAGACCATTTTGACCATGTGAAGCTGAGGGTTTAGGCCGGTGGTTCTCAAACTTAAATGTCCATAGGAATCACCTGGGGGTCTTGTTAAATAATGCAGATTCTGGTTCAGAAGGTCTGGGCTGGGGCCAGAGATTCTGCATTTCTAACAAGCTCCCAGGTAATGCCGATCTTGCTGGTCTGGGCGCCACACTTTGAGAAGCAAGGCCTTAGCCCAGCGTTTCTCAAACCTTAGTGCGTCAGACTCTCCTGGAGGGCTTCTGAAAACGTAGATGGCCAAGCCCCACCACAGAATTCCAGATTCAGTAGGTCAGTGTGGGGGTCTGAAGATCTGATGCTGCTGGTCTGGGAACCACACCATGGGAACCCCTGGTCTGGGTCAATTATAGACATGCTTTCAGACAATGGTCGGTGTTCCAATCTGAGCAAAGGGTAAGTTGGCAGGGGAAGTTTACCCAGGAACCGTCCTCTTACTTTGGGGAGAAAGAGTCATAGCGAGGGATGTTCAAGGAATGTTCCCATGGAACAAGTTCCCATAGGTCATGCTTGTGGATATGAAGTCTGGTCCTGCTGCAGACATTGTGTCTCCAACCTGGGGACCCCGTGGGCCCTCAGAGGGGGCAGAGGCAAAAGAACCACAGGGAAGTGGAGCTCAACAACAACACAATCCGTACTTTGAAGAAGTTTCACTCTTATTTTGCTATAGCCCAACTTAATTTATCGTACCCCGCAACCACATATGCTGTCTGGAGGAGACTGCTACAGTGACTGACTCTTTCTCACTAAGCAACCAGTGAGAACCTAGGACCAGCTGTGGGTGACTAAGACAATGAACTTGGTCTCCTGGGTCTGGGTATTTCTTCCTCACATGATTTCCCGGTTGTGTACTTCCTCTTCTCATTCAGCCGTGTAGAGAACACTCAGTGCCTTTTTGTACCTTCCCCTCTGGTGGCCTTCTATTTATCCTTCTTGCCTAATTGCCCCAGCTGGAGCCTTCAGCACAATGATGAATAGAAGTGGGGGGAATGGATATCCGTATCTTGTTACTGATCTTAGGAGGAAATAGCTGCTTTTATTTAAGAGAAATGTTTCTGCTTTCTCCTTGTCATAGTTAGGTCTGGGCTTCTAGTCTCAATTTTAGAGATTTGGGCAGATGTTTTGCTCGTGGGAAAGATGTATAAATGAAACAAAGGGGAGAAGGGGAACAAATCTCTCTACTAAGATCCCTCACTGCCTGACACTGTGCTAGTGACTTTCTGTAGTTTATTTAGTTCTCCTAATGTGAAATTGGAAACCCTAGTGGCTTAGTGATCAACAGCTACAGCTGCTAACCTAGAGGTCGGCTGTTCAAATCCACCAGGCACTCCGTAGAAAGCCTATGGAGCAGTTCTACTCTGTCCTATAGGGTTGCTATGAGTTGGAATTGACTTGATGGCAATGTTTTTTCTTTTTTTTTAATGTGGAATATGTATTATCATTCCCAGTTTATAGATAAGAAGTATATTCAGTCTCAGGGAAAATAAGAAACTTATCCAAAGGCATGGAGCGAAGCAGAGATTTGAACCCAGGTGCCTATGTTGTACCAAAGTCTATACTTTAAGAACCTGAAAACAAAATGAAACAAATGACAACAGCAAACCAAACAAAAAATAAATCCAAAACAAATTTGGTAAGATCACCGCTCCAGTTCCTTACATGGGGCAAGGTCTACTTAAACCATCCATACAGAGAAAAATCCCCCTTAATCTCCATGTCCTTTCATAATTTGGGGGATGGTACTGCGATGAAAATAGCCCTGAGGTTGACTTTAAATTCATCTAGATGAAATTTAAAGCTACATATTTTGAAATAGTGGAAATGGATTTAGAGATGTAGAAACTTATGTTCTCAACTGCTTTTGCCAGTGTTTTCAGACCTTGATGGTAGAATCCCCAAGGCTGTCTCAAGGTGCTGGGGCCCACCTAAAAATGTGCCCCCCAAACTTTCATCTTAATTCACTTTAAAAATGGTATACAGGTGTTTTGTATGTTTTCATAATGATCTCAAATTTCATAAGGTATAAGACACTATTATGCTTTCATATGTATAAGCCCTCAGGATGTGAACTGAGAAACAGAAATATGTCTACCTTTGTGAGGCTCTCTAACACTAAGTCACTGGAAACCTGTAAGTCACCAGACAGTTATTTAGAAAATTTCTGAGCTTAGACATGGAAACTTAGAAGTGCGTGAAGTATGTAAAGAATGTAAACAACATTTAACTTCACTTTGACCTGGCACGTTGTGACACAGAAAACATAACGTAAATCTAAACAACTGCCCTAACCTCTAACCTTGAAGAAAAGATGTATCATTCGGCTACTCCCTAACCCTGGAGAACAGACAGAACATGACACTGGCCCTTGTTGTGTGGAGCCTTGGTGACAAGTTCATATCCCCCCCCCAAAAGAAAACCAAACCCGTTGCTGTTGAGTTGATTCCAACCCCATAGGACAGAATAGAACCACCCCATAGGGTTTCCAAGGAGCGGCTGGTAGATTTGAACTGCCAACCTTTTGGTTAGCAGCGGAGCTCTTAACCACTATTCACCTGTAAACCCTAAATTTCTGCTCACTCGCTGAGAGAAGGCAGAGATGGAACTGAGATTCTGTCTCCCACCACCGACCTTGGACCTATCTATGAGGGACCTCTGCCGAGTTCGAGCCCTGGTTAAGCCTTCCTGCTGAGACCTCTCGTTAAAGGTAAAAGCCTGAAATCTAAAGAGTTGAACTCCAACCATTGAACTAACATTGTAATTGTAACTGTTAATTCCGATTCCCTGGTTCTCAATCCATGTTGTGAGCTCTTATTTGTGTGCCTTGCCATGACTAACTTGCAATAAACTCAGTGAGTGTAGGCATGCCAAACCTGAGTATCTCTCTATTAATTTCTAAGATAAAATCCTCCAAAACAACAGGAGAAAAATGAGAATAGAAGTCCTACAAATCGCTAGAAAACAGAGAGAAAAAAGAAGCAAAGAAATGGAAAAATCATATTAAATAGGAAGCATAAAATAAACCTAAGTCCAAATAGATCAATAATTAAAATAAAAGTAAACAAATTAAAATTTCTACTAACTCTGAATCACTCAGATTGAATAAGAAAATAAATCCAGCTTCGTGCTGTCATATCCCAAACATGGTAAGGCAGAAATGTCAAAAAAAAAAAAAAAAATTTGGAAAATATATGACAGATAACTAAAAATTTCAAAGAGAAGTCAAGCAGAAGTGTCAGCTATATTAATATCAGACAAAACAGAGCTGAATTAAAGCATTAAGGATTAAGTTGTTGTTGTTTGGTGCCGTCAAGTCAGTTCTGACTCACAGTGACCCTGTGTACAACAGAACAAAACACTGCCTCGCCCTGCACCATCCTCACAATCGTTGCTATGTTTGAGCCCATTGTTGCAGCCACTGTGTCAATCTGTCGCATTGGGGGTCTTCCTCTTTTTTGCTGACTCTCTACTTTACCAAGCATGATGTCCTTCTCCAGGGACTGGGCTCTCCTGATAACATGTCTAAAGTAAGTGAGGCAAAGTCTCACCATCCTTCCTTCTAAGGAACATTCTGGCTGTACTCCTTCTGAGACAGATTAGTTCATTCTTCTGGCAGTCTATAGTATATTCAATATTCTTCATCAACCCCATAATTCTAAGGCATCAATTCTTCTTCAGCCTTCCTTACTTATTGTCCATCTTTCTCATGCACATGAGGTGATTAAAAATACCATGGCTTGGGCCAGGCACGTCTTAGTCCTCAAAGTAACATCTTTGCTTTTTAACACTTTCAAGAGGTCTTTTGCAGCAGATTTGCCCAACGCAATACATAATTTGATTTCTTGACTGCTGCTTCCATTACTGTTGATAGTGGATGCAAGTAAAATGAAATCCTTGACAACTTCAGTCTTTTCTCCATTTATCATGATATTGCTTATTCATCCAGTTGTGAGGATTTTTGTTTTCTTTATGTTGAGGTGTAATCCATACTGAAGGCTGTGGTCTTTGATCTTCATCAGTAAGTGCTTCAAGTCCTCTTCACTTTCAGCAAGCAAGGTTGTGTGATCTGTATATCACAGGCTGTTAATGAATCTTCCTTCAATCCTGATGTGTGTTCTTCTTCGTACAGGCCAGCTTCTTGGATTATTTGTTCAGCATACAGATTGAATAAGTATGGTGAAAGGATACAACCCTGACGCACACCTTTCCTGACTTTAAACCACGCAGTATTCCCTTATTCTGTTGGAACGACTGCCTCTTGTTCTAAGTACAGGTTCCTCATGAGCACAATTACATGTTCTGGAATTTGTGTTCTTCACAATATTATTCATAATTTGTTATGATCCACGGAGTGGAATGCCTTTGCATAGTCAATAAAACATAGGTAAACATCTTTCTGGTATTCTCTGCTTTCAGCCAGGACCCATGTGACATCAACGATGACATCCGGTAGCATATAGGCCTTTCAGTGGTTCAAAAACAAAATTTCAAAAAGACTGGCAAAAAATATCATATAGAATTTAGACTCCCTGGGGGCAAGAACGGTTAAGTGTTTGGCTGCAGCAGTTTGACTGCTCCCAAAGACACCTTGGAAGAAATGTCCCGTGATCTACTTCTGAAAAATCAGCTGTTGAAAACCGTATGGAGCACAGTTCTACTCTGACACACATGGGGTTGCCCTGAATCGGAATTGACTCAATGGCAACTGGTTTGAAGGCAGAGTTTCCTCCAGTCAAACAATAAAAGGACATGACGACATTGAAACTGTTGGAACTTGCAGTATTACTTATTTCATTTTATCTGAGGACAAACTACAAACAACAGGCGGTTTAGGGGAGGAGGAAAGGGAGGCGTGGTTAAATCTTGCTTTCTGGGTAATTTTTGTAATGAAAATATAAATGCATCTGCAGATCTTGTCGGAGCCCTTGTGGTGCAGTAGTTAAGAGCTCAACTGCTAACCAAAAGGTCGGCAGTTCGAATCCACTGCCACCCCTTGGAAGCCCTATGTGGGCAGTTCTACTCTGTCTTGTAGGGTCACTAGGAGTTAGAATCAATTCGACGGCAACAGTTTTTTTTTTTTTTTAATGTAGAGCTTAATAGTTATGAGAGCAATTTTGTAATATTTTTCTAAGTGAAAAGTTCACACTGTTATATGGGGGGAAATGTGCTTTACAATTTGTTATTACTAAGCCTTCGAAATTTTACCTTGCTCCCCTCAGAAGCCAGCATTTTATCAGCTCTGGCAGGTCCAGTGTGTCTGCACAGTGATTCTATGGCACTTGAGACAGAGCTGTTGTCTTTTTCATGTGCATACAGCTCCGAAGAATGTGCTGGTGAACTGGGCTTATTTATTTCTTTGGGAATTGTTGATGTAATACCTTGGGGATAAATTTATTATGGGGCTGCCTTACACTTCTAGGGATCTGAGAAACATTACTGAAAAAATATGAGTTTGTGATTTTCTGAATTATCCATCTGAGAGTTTCTTCTGTGTCTGGACAGGTTGAGAAAAAAAAAAAAAAAATAGTGCTAGGGTAGTGGTGAGACAAGCCAGATTAGAATGACTCGGAGGAGAGGTGACAACCAAAAATCCAATTCTGTTGCCATTGTGTTGATTCTGACTCATGGTGACCATGTATGTGATACAGCAGAACAACTCCATAGGGTTTTCTTGGCTGTAATCTTTACGAAAGCAGATCGTCTGGCCTTTCTTCCACAGTGCTGCTGGGTGGCTTCAAACTGCCAACCTTTAGGCTGGTAAATGCAAACCATTTGTGCCACTCAGGAAGCTGGAGGTAACAAAGCAGAAGTAAAAAGAATATGGGAGATAAATCATTTTAATAGCTAATATCTATTCAACCCATCTTTGGGGCCCATTGCTTAATAAGATACGTTTTTAAGACTGTGGAATCTATAAATTCCTATAGAGCAATGAAAGAAGAAAGCAACCAGAGAGGAATCTTTAGGGTCTGGCAATAACAAAATGCCTCTCCATTCACGGTACATTTCAGGAGAGTTGCATGGAAAAAGGCAATCCAGTTTGTTTTGTACCTTTTTTTCTTAAACATTGAGCATTATCTCTTGTACAAAGTTCTGGATTTTAAGTAGGCTAACTGAAATCAATGTTAACATTTTGCAACTTCATGAGTGAGTTTTGAAAAGGGTCTTGAGGAAATTAATTGAAATTGCAGTTGACAAATTTAGACAATGTTCTTTGCTTACGGATGATGTGATAGATCTCGGATACCGTGGGCTAATTTTTCAGGATTAAAAGGAGATCCAATTTAGACATTAGAGTAAGCACTTAGCAAAAAGGATTCCAAAGCCCAGTGACATTTATCAGTTTAAAAGGGCAGACACACAGTGCAGAAAGAAATCCGAGGCAAGCGTAAGCAGCAAATCTGAGGCAACGTTGGTTTTTTATGCACTGTGCGTGCAGGTGGAGAAAATTGCCTCTTGTCATGGTTACTGACAAATATAGACTGGAGTCAGGTGGAAGGGTAATTCAACCCAAAACCCACTTGTACTTTTCCCATCCACAAAATGTAATGTCTTGAGAGTCCCAGGGAAACACTAGTGAATCATGCATAAGTAATACAAAATGTTTTCATTTTATTTTGGGTGCTCATATATAGTTCTGTAAAATTTAGATCTGTCTTTTGAAAGATGGACAGGGTCAGAGGACGTCCAGTGAGGACGATGGGAGATTTTGAAGGGATGGCGGTGAGTGGTGGTGTTGAATATCCCTGGCTCTACAATTCCATAAGCCTGCGTTTAAAGCTCCCACTTATTAGCTGCCTGACCGTGGACAATTAGTTTATGGACTTTCTGAGCCTGTTTCCGTATCAGTCAAAAAGAAAATAAAAACACGGGCTTCTTAGTGTTTCTGTAAGAATTCAGTGAGATGAGGAATCTAGTTAGCAACATGTCTGGCTCAGATACTCAGTAAATACCAGTCTCCTATCTTGCTTAGCAGAATCATGGTAGTTGTAGTACATTAACAATAACTGCCAAAATTGAAGTCTGACATATAAAGGCTATTAATACATGGATATAAAATAACACTGCCGCTGCTTATAATAATAATCTCTTGCATTTGCCAAACATGGTTTGCACAATTTACTGGGAAACCCCCCTGAATCTCAGATGTGTTTAAGACAGCCTGATCTCAGAGTGTTAAAATGCACAGAGGGTCACAGGCGTATAAAAGCATTCAGAATGTTTGGGTCTCCCTGAGGTCTTTATTCTCTTCCTCACCTTCTATCAAAATCGTGAACTTGATAACGTTATTTCTTTGTACATTTTGTTCTATCCCTATAGCTCCTTCTAAGGGCAGGCTGGAGTCACTTTAGAAACCCTGGTAGCATAGTGGTTAAGTGCTATGGCTGCTAGCCAAAAGGTTGGCAGTTTGAATCTACCAGGCTCTCCTTGGAAACTCTATGGGGCAGTTCTACTCTGTCCTAGGCGGTTGCTATGACTCAGAATCGACTCGACGGTAATGAGTTTTTTGGTTTTGTTCTGCCCCTATAGCTGCTTCTAAGGTCAGGCTGGATTTACTTTACTGTAAAACTACAGATGTGGCTTTCTTTGTAATCATTAAGGGAACCAAGCCAACATGGTGAGCGGTGCAGAGCAGAGAAAGGGGATGGAGAGAACTGGGTTCCTGGTGTCTTAGGTGAATTGCAGAATAAGTCAATTCTGGAGCCATGGTATTTTGTATTTATTATTATGTTAGGTAATGAATCTTCCTTGTAACTTAAGCCAATTAGTCAGAGTTTTCCTTTCCTTTACTTACGGTGAAAAACTTCCTAATATATGTCCTAAAGATAGTGTAATAATGACTCATACAAATATAAAAGAAATGCATGTCAAAGATTTTAACTCCATTAATTAATAAGGGAACCAGTAAGATGTTATAATTGGTTTAAAGGAAAAGTAAGAGTCAAACGCAATAGGCTGATAAGGAACGCTAAAAATGAATTTATAAATCAGTCCAAAATTACCTTATCCATGGGAAGGGAGGTAGGAAATCAATGGTCCTTCTACTTCATTGAATTAATTCTACTTCATAGAATTAATTGGCTTGTTTATGGACAAGAATACTTTGCTTTGCTAGCTTTATCTGCAATTTACAGAGCTGTCAATCAGCTTAAATAAAATGAAAGGTGTAAACCTAACAGAATGAGAAAATGCAGAATTAGGCAATTCCTTCATCTCCATTGAAGACACCCAGTAATCATTTTGTTCTATTTCAAAGTTTTTCACATATGAGTCATATCTGTCAAATCTGAAAGATGTATCACCCTGTTACTCCAGTCCCTTTTCTTAGTCTGAATGCCACGTTGATTTTGCTGATTTTTGTACTTTTTAATGGCTCTCTAGTTTCCAAGAGATCAAGGCTGCTGTCATTTCCTCTTTGAGGCACCACTCTGCTCTAGTGTCTAAATTTCACAAGCAAGGACTGAAGCTGATAGATCAGTCATGATGAACAATTCTTTCCTTGCTCCTTGAGGGGAAAGATGTTTTGGAATTAGATTGTATTTCTGCTTGGCTTCCATGTTCATGGCTGTGATACTTTTTTTGGTAATAGGTCAATCATTTCTCTTTCCAATATTTTTAAGCAATTACCCACACCAGAGATTTCCAAACTCTTGCTTAATAGAATGTTGAATCATAATTTTTTTGAAAAAATGTGCAGCTTTATGCACACTATTTTAATAAAAGCTCTGATAACATATATCTTTATATACAGTATTATTATTGTGCTATTACTAGTTTTTTTTTTTTTATAGATGAAGGTTTGCAGAACAAACTAGCTTCTCATTAAACAGTACACATGTTGTTTTATGACGTTGGTTAACAACCTTACGACATGTCAATTCTCCTCTTTCCCAACCTTGGATTTCCTATTTACCAGCTTCCTCTCCCCTTCTGCCTTCTAGTCCTTGCGCCTGGGCTGGCTTGCCTCTTCAGCCTTGTTTTGTTTTATGGGCATGTCTAATCTCTGGCTGAAGGGTGAACCTCAGGAGTGACTTTATTACTGAGCTACAAGTGTGTCCAGGAGCCATACTCTAGGAGTTTCTTCAGTCTCTGTCAGGCCAGTAAGCCTGGTCTTTTCCTGTGAGTTAGAATTTTGTTCTACATTTTTCTCCACCTCTGTCCAGACTTTCTATTGTGATCCCTGTCAGAGCAGTCACTGGTAGCCAGGCACCGTCTAGTTGTACTGGACTCAGTCTGGTGGAGGTCATGGTAGATGTGGTCCATTAGTCCTTTGGACTAATCTTTCCCTTGTGTCTTTAGTTTTCTTCATTCTTCCTTGCTACTGAAGGGGTAAGACCAGAGGAGTTTCTTAGATGAGTGCTCACGGGCTTTTAAGACCCCAGCCGCTACTCACCAAAGTAGAAGGTAGAATATTTTCTTTATAAACTATGTTATGCCAATTGAGCTAGATGTTCCCCGAGACCATGGTCCCCACAGCCCTCAGCCCAACAACTCAGTCCCTCAGGGAATTTGGTTGTGTCTACGGCAGTTCTACTCTGTCCTATAGGGTCTCTATGAGTCGGAATCGACTCGATGGCACTGGATTTGGTTTTCTGTTTTGGTATGGAGCTTCCATGACCTTGCCTTGTACTAATTGTGCTGGCTTCCCCAGTATTGTGTACTGTCTTACCCTTCACCAAAGTTGCCACTTATCCATTGTCTACTTAGTGTTATTCCATCCCCACTGAATTACATATATCTTTTAAAAAATTGCTGTTGATGAAAGGTCAGCTCAACTGGACTGGACCAAAAGCAAAGAAGTTTCCGGGATAAACTGAATGCTTCAAAGGTCAGCGGAGCAAGGGCAGGGGTTTGGGGACTATGGCTTAAGGGGACTTCTAAGTCAATTGGCAAAATAATTCTATTATGAAAACATTCTGCAGCCCACTTTGAAATGTGGCATCTGGGGTCTTAAATGCTAACAAGCAGCCATCTAAGATGCATCAATTGGTCTCAACCCACCTGGATCAAAGGAGAATGAAGAACACCAAGGTCACACGATAACTATGAGCCCAAGAGACAGAAAGGGCCACAGGAACCAGAGACTTACATCATCCTGAGACCAGAAGAACTAGGTGGTGCCCGGCCACAACCGAGACTGCCCTGACTGGGAGCACAACAGAGAACCCCTGAGGGAGCAGGAGATCAGTGGGATGCAGACCCCAAATTCTCATAAAAAGACCAGACTTAATGGTCTGACTGAGACTAGAGGAATCCCGGTCATGGTCCCCAAACCTTCTGTTGGCCCAGGACAGGAACCATTCCCGAAGACAACTCATCAGGCATGGAAGGGACTTGACAATGGGTAGGAGAGAGAAGCTGATGAAGAGTGAGCTACTTGTATCAAGTGGACACTTGAGACTGTGTTGGCATCTCCTGCCTGGAGGGGAGATAGGAGGGTAGAGAGGGTTAGAAACTGGCAAAATTGTCACGAAAGGAGAGACTGGAAGGGCTGACTCATTAGGGGGAGAGTAAGTGGGAGTATGGAGTAAGGTGTATATAAGCTTATATGTGACAGACTGACTGGATTTGTAAACATTCACTTAAAGCTCAATAAAAATTATTTAAAAAAAAAATTGCTGTTGAATTGACATCAAGTTAACTCATTGACTCATGGCAAACCTATGTGTGTCAGAGTAGAACTGTCCCATAGGGTTTTCAGTGGCTGGTTTTCCAGAAGTAGACCTTCAGGTCTTTCTTCAAAGGGCCTCTGAGTAGACTGTAACCTCCAACCTTTTAATTAGCAGCTGCATTTGCACCACCCAGAGACTCCACCTATATCTTTATCAAAAAAAACTAGTAGCTTGAAATTTATTTTTCCAAATTTAGCCTCTTTCCAAATATTCCTAAAAGTAATTAGAGACCCCTTCAAAGAACCACCAAGTGCAGTAATCACCTGTGCAGGCAGGGACGGATTACTCAATAAGCAAGTTATACACATACTTTCTTGTGTTTACTTACTAAATTGTGGTGTGCAATTTCACATGGGGATATGTACACTAGGACTAGTAAGCAAACACAATTAAGCCCATGTGTACCTTGCTTACTGTAAGCCAGCATGTACTGTTTTTACTGGCTAATCCATCCCTGGCACAGAGGATTGCATAATTTTGCTCAAGCTCCCAGATCGTATTTATTTCCTCTTGGCTTTTGAATCAATTGTCCGGGTGCAGCTGTTTGTCTGCTTGCATTGCTAGGTTTCCCCAGTCAGATTTTTAAATATTCAGGAAGTACCTACTGTGTTTCAGGCCAGCCCTAGGCATTTATTCACCATGGCGACCGAGAGAAGCACTGTTCTTGTGAAACAAGTTTTATTATAAAAAACATTTAACAAAGATGCAACTCAGTATGATTTGGTGTCTGAAGAATGGGTAGGAGTTTCCTTTGGAGAAATGTGTGGGAGGGCTGATGGAATCTTTGGGGAGTGGAGAAGATGACTGGCCTAGATCATTCAGGAAAGGGGATGAGTCAGGAAGCTGCTGCGGGAACAGAGGCAGGAGGTGAGGATAGGACGCTGCCCGGGGGAGACACAGTGGGGGAGGATTGAAGGGGTATTTGGGAAGTAGAACTGGTAGGTATTCTTATAGCTCTTTTCTAAAGAATTTTATAATTTACATTTAGTTAGGAGGAGCCCGGAGCTCTGGTGGCGTGGTGGTTAAGAGCTTGGCTGCTAACCAAGAGGTCAGCAGTTCTAATCCACCAGATGCTTCTTGGAAATCCTATGGGGGCAGTTCTACTCTGTCCTATAGGGTTGCTATGAGTTGGAATAGATTAAAAGGCAACAGGTTTTTTTTTTTTTTTTGCTTTTAAAGGAGGAGCCCTGGTGGCCCAGTGATTAAAGCATTTGGCTGCTAAACAAAAGGTTGATGGTTCAAACCCACCAGCTGCTCCACAGGAGAAAGATGTGGCAGACTGCTTCTGTAAAGATTTACAGCCTTGGAGACCCTATGGGACAGTTCTACTCTGTCCTATAGGTTGCTATGAGCTGGAATTGACTTGACAACAGTGGGTTTGGTTTGGTTTTTGCTAAGCATCATGTATTTGTTGGTCTGTTAAGGATTATGCGGGCCTGGAGGTAAATATGGAAGAGTGCATGCTAAATTGTTAACTTGGGCTTTGTGAGTTCAGAGGGGAGGGAGCATACAGGCAAACAAACAACTAAAACAACAGTATGACTGATATGGCTCTACCTATGCATTTTATATAAAATGTGGGTATATGGAGAAAAGAAAATTAAAAAAGGAAAACAGGTGTAAGAGAGCATCAGGACAACTTGTCCCATCTTGACAAATGGGCAAAGGTGTGATGAAGACTAGAAATGGCTAGCTGCTTACCTACGATGAGTACTTCAATCTCTACTAGTAGGAGTCGGAGAGTTTTAGCAACAGCTCCCTTTCTGTGTTAGTTTTCCTGCATCTGCTCGCTTAGCCTGAGATTTCCTTAACAAGTTTCATTCTGATTGGAGGGAAGATATAACATGCAAATTACCCCTTGAGCAAATAGCACAGGAGAGTCAATTCATACTAAAGTGTATTTGACTAATATCAGACCTGTGCACCGACTTTGGGTGAAGGAGTAAAAGGAAAGCTGAGTCTGAAGGGTTTAGAAGACAGTCTGTCACTCAGCGAGTTGAAGGGTCAGGAGGAGAAGCTGTGGAAAAGCTCTGCTGGTCTTGCTGGTTCTGCAAAGGGAGGCAGCTGTAGAGAAAAGGGAAGAGTAGAGAGAACTGGGTTCAAGCCTCAACTGTATCACTTATTGGCTGAGTAATTGTGGGCAGGTGACAACATCCCTGGGGGTAGATACCTACCTCCGTGGCTGTTAGAGATCAAATGAGATAACGTGTGTATGTCAAGCACATAGTAGGTGTCTGATTGCTGTTATGTAGTTTTTTTCTGTTCCTTGCCTTCCCAGGATGCTCAGAATCGGCTACAGGTTTTCCCTTCTAGCTGTACCCACAGTCAGAGTAGGCATTCACTAGCAGATCTTACGGTTAACTGGCTTCACTTTCTTCACCCTACAGGAACCTGACAGGAACAGACTTGGTGCTATTTCAGCCTCACTAAATGGTGCAGTGGTTAAGAGCAATGGCTGCTAACCGAAAGGTCGGCAGTTCAAATCCACCATCCGCTCCTTGGAAGCCATATGGGACAGTTCTACTCTGCCCTGTGGGGTCGCTATGAGTCAGAATCGACTTGACAGCAATGGGTTGAGTTGGTTTGGGTTGTGTTAACCCCCAGCCAGCTGTGGGAGAGTTAATGGAGCTGAGTATCAAAGTGTGTGTGTGTTACAGATTGAATTGTTCCCCGCCCCCCGCCAAAAAAAAAAAAAGTGTATTGAAGTTCTAATCCCTGTACCTGTGAATGTGACCCTGTTTGGAAACAGGATCTTTGGAAGATATTATCATGTTAACTTGAGGTCATAGTGAAGTTGGGTGGCCCCAGTCCTATACAACTGGTATCCTTATAAAAGAGAAGGTACACAGATACAGGGAGACAGAGGAAGGATACCATGTGATGTTGCAGGTGCAAGTCAAGGGATGCCTGGTGCTACTAGAAGCCATGAGAGAGGCATGGGGCAGATTCTCCTTCAAAGCCTGAGAGGAACTCAACATGGCTGACACCCTGATCTTGAACTCCCAACCTCTAAAACCATGGGAGAATAAACATCTGTTCTTGGAAGCCTCCGGTTTTGTTATGTTGGCATGTGTGTGTCAGAGAGAGAGAGATGGGAATCATGTGAAGGCTTAGTCCAGTATTAGTGCACACAGTGCGTGCTCAGTAAATGCTAACTGTAAATAATAACAATGACGAGGATAATTACTCCTTTGAAGGCCATAAAGGTACTTGGGTGCCTGTGTGAGGGGAAGCGAATTGTAGATCACCTATTACTTTTAACTGACCACTAGTTGGAAATCCTGGTGGTGTAATGGTTAAGAGCTATGGCTGCTAACCAAAAGGTCAGCAGTTCGAATCCACCAGGTGCTCGTTGGAAACCATATGGGGCAGTTCTTCTCTGTCCTATAGGGTTGCTATGAGTCAGAACTGACTTGATGGCAATGGGTTTGGTTTTTTTAGTTTCTTAATCTGGAGTGGTGTTTAGCAGGCTTCAGTGAACAGCCAAGTCTAGTCTTAACTCCTCTGCAGTTTAAAGACCCTGCACAATCCTGCCCACCTTCTCTCTGCAACCTGACCTCCCAACAGCATCTCTGCTCTCATTGGCAGAATCATATATGGCTTCTCCTTGCTTCTTTCACTGCTCCCCTTGTCTGGAATGTCCTTCTGTCTCACCCACAGCCTTTCCAAGTCCTGCCTGGCTTCCCTGGCTGCGCCAGCACCATTCTGGCCCTCCCCTTATCTGAAGTTCCCCAGATTCGCAGTGGTTAAGAACGACGGAGAGCTATGGCTGCTAACGAAAAGGTCAGCAGTTTGAATCCACCAGCTGCTCCTTGGAAACCCTATGGAGCAGTTTTACTCTGTCCTATAAGATCACTATAAGTTGGCATCAATTTGATGGCAACGGGTTTGGTTTGTCTGATTTTTTCTCCACACAAACCCCACACAGCTCTGTCTTGCCTTCCAGGTTACCCTCTTTTGGATCGGTTTCACTAGAGGTTCTCTGAACATTACATTCTGCACCCGGTGAAGACCACTGCATGTGGGCAAATAGGGAGAAAGGAGTTTTGCTTTCTGATGAGGCTGTTTGCTGGGGACCAAAGAAAGGTGGCTCCATGCCTTTGTAATAAAGAACTGACAATTTGGTGTGAAAATCATGAAGTATTGCGTATCTGTGTATTGGGGATGGTGGGGGTGGCAGATGTGACATGAGCACGTGGTTTTATCTAACTGCCCAGGGGGAAGAGTTAGGTTGGGGGTGGCCCAGCTGCTGCTCTTCCCTTGGCCTCCCTTCAGTTAGCTGCTGTCGGGTTAGAGCTGTGCTTGCACACATTGGTTGGTTTGTGTTTTTAATATTTATTGTCTAATGAAATGACAAATTGCATCGATGCAGCTGTCTTGTCAATGAGGAAGAAAAGTAATTAAGTGTTAAAATTATATTGCTTCAATCCCCCAAGCTGTGCTGGCTTCATGGAAGTTGAACGACTATAGAAGGCCCTGGGCTGACTTCGTAAATGGCCTGTCACTTCCTGTAGGAGGGGAATTCCATGCTCAACAGGACCTTCTGTTCTTTTAATGTCAAAATGACAAATGGACCAAGTTCTTCTCCCTAATAATGATCATTTGTCACCTGCTGGTGGCGCAGGAACAGGCTGGGACTCCTCATTTGTCTGATCTGCTGATGAGCACCCGAAGAGGGTGAGTTTCAAGCTCCTGAGTCGTGCTGGGGAAGAGCAGGCACCTGGAGGCCACGTGTGGTAAACAGTGAAGGGCCAGTATATGACTCCTGGTGTCTCCAGGTCTCCTCAAGACCCTGGGCTGGGACAGATTTCTTTACCCTACTATGTGACAGGAGTCCCTGGGTGGTGCAAAAGGTCAACATGCTTGGCAAACGGTTGGTGGTTCTAGTCTACCCAGAGGTACCTCAGAAGAAAGGCCTGCGTATCTACTTCTAAAAACTCAGTTATTGAAAACCCTATGGAGCACAGTTCTACTTCGACACACATGGGGTCACCATGAGTGTGTAAGTCCAGACTTGACCTTTTCATCCCCCCACCACCTTCCCCCACCAAACTGCTCTCTCTCCCAATCCCTTTCCTTGTCTCTGGTGCAAAGACCAAGTGGTATCATTCCTGGCCCAGCAGGCTAGATTTTGGAAAGGGGCAAGGAAGCCCACTGCTCAGCTGCAGCCTCAGACCAAGGTTGAAGCCACTGTCTGTGGTTCACAAGTCCAGGGCTCACTTTTCCTGAGGAAATGGAATGACTTTTGTGTTGTTTGTCTACTTGGATTCTGCTCACAAGCTATAGTGTGCACTGAGGAAGTCCCTGGGAAAATCAAGGGCAAAGGATCTTAAAAATATGGGAAAAACCAAGACTGAGTTATTTCCTGCATTTGAAACACTGATAAGATGCTAATGAGCCTTGAATACAAAATCTACTTGCTATTAAACAACTAGTCTGGCAAAATAACCATCCATGTCTCTTGGTAGGGGAGAGTGGAAAGGTATTTGCTCAGTTCATCTCAAGATCTGGCTAATGACTTACGGGGCTGAGAATTGCTGACCTGTGCTGGTTTGTTAGGTTGTGCGTGGAGTGGGGGTGGAGAGTAAGTGGGAGAGGGGATTTTGTACCACTCCATTGGGCCACCCCCTCACTCTAAACTCTCCCTCCCAACTCACAATAGACGTGGGAGCCTAACCTTGTATGAAAATGCGATTTGAATCATGGTAGTGTGTTACCATTATCTGATCATAAAGTCACTGAATATTTGATCATGCACATGTGCCAGTGACCTTAAGTGGATCTGATTCTAGGGCAGTTGTAATTTGGTCAGCTGTCCACCCTATGCTGAGGGCTGCTGGTCATTTCGTGTCAGTAGTGAGTTTGGTGGAGCCATCGATGGAAGTGGTCATTGCCATTCATTCCTGGACTGATCTTGGTTTAGGTTATTCAGGTGACTTTTTTTTTTTGGTACAAATCCAACAAGAATAGTAATTCTTTTCACTTAAGTTTCAGTTTACGCTGTTCATAGCCCTTTCTGACTACCGTGGTTTTCTTTGGCTGGGCCATCTAGAAGCAGAGCCTGAGACAGGGAGTCTTGAGGGAGTGCTCTCAGGTGAGACATGAAGGGGAGTGAGAGGAGTAAATCCAGTCAGAGGAAGAGGCTAGACGAGGGAAGAAGCTAGGCAAAGATGTGGATTCACCTCCAGTCTAACTTCAGTCTGATCCTTTGAGGAGCTCTGGAGGGTGAGTGGCACCACAGAGCTGTTCCATTCTAATGTAAGGGAGTCAGCTTTTGCTACCCCATAAGGGTCAGTCATTGGTGAAGCGCTGTCCTTGGAGAAGGGGAACTAGTGGTAACCTCCAGGCATTTCTGGGTGAGGTAACTTTCACTGGCCAAAAGCAAGTCTCAGGAGAATGCTCAGCTGTGCACAGAGAGCAGCCACACTCACAGCAGTAGAATAAGGTGGATCGGCCTGGTAAAGGGGCTCTAGGCAGGCACCAATGGCCTCAACCACAATGAGTTCATTGTTTTGCCTTTTATGACAAATGACCCATGTAGACAGCTCCTGGGCACTCCAGTCCATCTTATCGGTCTCTTTCTTGCTCCTCACTTTCTGACCTACTCCTGTTTTCCCTTGAATTCCGTTCTCTTTCTCTGTCTTCCATTTTTGGCTTGGGACTCTTCCTACATGCCACCCTGTTCAGCTAAAACCGTTCCTCCTCAGATACCATCTCTCACTAAGCCTCAGGCTCTTTCCACTCTGGCTGCTCTACCCCATCCTGCCCACTCCAGCTTAGCTCAGAACCTGGCCCAGTGCCAGTCCATGGAGAAAGGGGATTGAACCTTCATAGACGTTATCCTAAGTCATCTTCGTAGCAACCTTGAGAGGGACTCCTGGCTTGTGTCATTATCTCCATATTACAGATGAGGGGTCAGAGGCCCTGAAAACGTAAGTGGCCCCACAGGGCTATAGGGCAGCTTGAGGCAGAGCTGGGGCCAAGAACATGGTCTCTGGCTCACCACACCGTTGCTTTTAGATAAAGAACATCTGGAATTCTTTCCACTACTCTATGTTGCTGTCTTTAAAACTGCTCTGAGAGCACCATCACCTGTTATTTGTACCATTTTAAATTTTACACTGGCTCAGAGTGAGACAAATGGAAAGGAAAACAGCTAGGATGTTTATTAGAAAGGAGAGTGGACCAGATGCAGACAATAGCAATGAGTGACGCATACATCTTGAATGAAAACAAACTGCAACACACATTTCCTTTGGCAAAAAGAGCACATCAGGCGGCATTATTACACCTGTATGCATTTGATTGAACTCTTTTTCTGTATTGGTTTTGTCCTTAGTTTTCCCTTATGGGGGTGAGCACAGCTGAATTTCAATAGCATGAGCCCATACTACTTAGATACGGTTCTAATATTGCATCATTGTACAATTTAGTCATTCACCCTCAAGTCCAACTTGATGCTTTTTTTTTCTGCAGTTGAAAAAATTAGCCTGACCTTTTCGTTTCGTATTTAAGGACAGCTATTTATTTATTTATTTATTTATTGACCTAAACCCTAGGGGCAATTCTACTCTCTCCTGTATGGTTGTTATGAGTTGGAATTGACTCAATAGCAATGTTTTTTTTTTTGTTGTTGTTGTTGTTGTTATTTATTGACATATAAAGCCTCAAAAACCTTATAACCATATAAGATTCAAAAACCTCAAGCAATTCTTTCACAATGATATAAAAATTTTTTTTTTAATTTTCTTCATAGGGCCTATTTTCCAATTTGAGTTCTTTTCGGTTTCCTTAACTCTTTTTTGATGTTCAATGATATTTATTGTGGCATTGCTTATGATGAAAAACTAGAACCCTCTGATGCCCTTCCACCTGAGAATGTTTGAACAAATAATGGAACATCTATATTAACTTAGATTTGGATGTATTGACTTAGATGGTTGGCCTCTAGTATATTGTGAAGTGAAAAAAATCTAGTTTAGACCAGATTATGTGGTATTACCAATTTTTTTAAACAAACGAACAAGCAGACTTAATAACTATATATGTGTATGAATTTATATGAACATAGAGAAAGAGTGAAAACATAGACCCCTTAATATCATCTTAGCTACTTCAGCAGGTGGCTGAGGGTAGTAGTGGGAATGGAGGAGTTAGGGGGTATCATTCCTTTTTCTCTATATATTATTTGATTAGCTAAAATATCAATTCTGAATTAACCAAATAAATTGCTTTAAAACTTTAAGGGCAAGGATCCTTCCAGCTCTGCATGGTCTTCAACTGACTATTGCAGTAAACCATTAAAATGTTTTAGAGTGGAAGCTGCTGACTACTCTTGTCCTTTCTCTGTCCCAGCCCTGAAATCAGCTATTTCTCCAAGAAATTCTGGTTCCTTTCTGTGGAAAATGAAATTTAAAGGCCAAGATCTGAACACTAGGTATGTTCATTGCTTCTGGGGTATTGCTATTCCCAGGCTGTTTTAATGGACAGAACTAGGGAATAAACGTAAGAAGGCTGAAGAAGAATTGATGCCTTTGAGTTATGTTGTCGGTGAAGAATATTGAATATACCAAGGACTGCCAGAAGAATGAACAAATCTGTCTTGGAAGAAGTACAGCCAGAATACTCCTTAGAAGCGAGGATGGTGAGACTTCGTCTTTGGACATGTTATCATGAGGGACCAGTCCTTGGAGAAGGACATCATGCTTGGTAAAGTAGAGGGTCAGCATAAGAGAGGAAGACCCTCAATGAGATGGACTGACATGGTGGCTGCAATGATGGGTTCAAGCATGGCACAATTGTGAGGATGGTGCAGGACCAGGCAGTGTTTTGTTCTGTTGTTCACAGGTTTCCTATGAGTTGGGAACAACTCAATGGCACATAACAACATCCATCCATCTGTCCGTCCGTCCATCCATCCAACCATCTTCTACTTGAAATCTTGAGTTCACATGAACACCTTCAATTCCAATACAATTCTACTGGGTTTGTTCTTGTCTTCCGCCTGTGATGTAAAGAATTAATTAATATGGCCCTTCTAGCCATGGTCTTTGTGACTCACACACAATGATTGAGTGGAATTATGCAAATAAGGTATATGGAACCTGTGATGGTTGTGGTAATGTGTCAACTTGGCTAGGCTATGATTCCCAATATTGTATGATTGTCCTCCATTTTATGTATTGTGGATCCTGACCTCTACATGTTGATGAGGCAGGATTGGTATGGGGTATGTCTTGGGTCACAGCCTTGCAGGAGGGCATGACTCACATCTCACCCTCGCATCCTTCCCTGGATCATGACCTGCATCTAAGATATGTCTGTGTCCTGAAGGGGCCCTCTCTCTCTCTGCAATCTGGATCCCATGTCGGGTTCAGTTTGTGATCAACTGACCCCCGGTTCTTGGGACTTAAGCCAGAGGCCGGTGTCTGACCTGCTGATTCTGGGATTCACTGGGCCGGTGGCCTATCATCTGACCACATTCACCAGCTTCCGCAGCCTTGTGAACCAGCAGCCTGTGGTCTGAACTGCCGGTTTAACTTCATTAACTCCTGTAGCCATGTGGGTCAGGAGAAGCCTATGCCTGACCCACAGATTTGGGACTGCCAGCCTCCACAGCCATTTCCTTTATATAGTTCGTGAGTTCTGCAAGATGTTGCAGTGTATTAAGGAACCCAAAGATGGGAGGGAGAGTGCTGAGGGCAGAGGGAGTAGTTGATGTCAGAGATGATGGAGTGGTACAGCAGGTTGGAAAAGTTGGACATTTGGGACATCTTTACCTCTGCCTCATAGGAAGCAGCTTTGTGCTGATCCTTATAAAAGAAATTATTCGTTTACCCCCTTTCCATATTTGTAACTCACTTCTTTGACAATGAGAAGCCTGGCTCCCATTTTCCTTATATGGTTACTTATTTGATCCATATCACTGTATGTAACCAAACTCTCCTCTCTGGCACTGCCACCTCCCCCATGCAGATGCCCTATTCCCCCACCTGTGCTGGGCTGTCCCACCTGGTGGGAGCTCTCCTCATCTCGCTGTCCACTCTACCCCAGCTGTCCCCCACATGGGCTCCCTTCTCACCTTGTTGTGGCTCCCCATGCTGTGCTGGGCTTCACCCTATGGATGCTTTCCTTACCTCTCTGGGGCTCTAACAGCCCATGCCACCACACATGGTCCCCTCCTACCCCTTTATTTTGCTCTGGTTCCACCAGCTGGGTCAGGTCACCTCCTCATGTGGAAGCCTTCCTCACCCGTCTTGGGCTCTGACACCCCAATGTACAAGGAGACCTTTCTCACCCTGATTGGGCTCTGACATTCTTCTCTGGGCCAGCAGTGCCTCCTCTGGCTCCTGCATGGACATCTACCTTGCAGGACCAACTATTGACTTAGCATTGAATTGTTCAGGAAAGGAAGAGGAAAATGAAGAGAAAAGCTCCAGGCAGGTCTTTACGTAACATGTTCTTAGCTATTTCCTATTCCCATTCTATGCCAGGCCAATGTCATATCACATCCAAGTAACTGAGGTAGTTCTTGCCATAGCTCCTGCTGTTTCAAGCCTGTTGTTCCCAAACCTTTCTATCCCATAGCTACTCAGCACTGTCTTCATTTCAAATGAATTTTAAGGAATCTACATTATGGCCCTTGTTAAAAGGCAGAAAGCAGAATTAAGATAAGGAACTGCTAGCAAAGGGGAGATAACACGATTCACTTACGGATAAAACCAAAAACCAAACCTGTTGCCATCGAGTTGATTCTGACTCATAGCGACCCTATAGGACAGAGTAGAACTGCCCTATAGAATTTCCAAGAAGCACCTGCTAGATTCGGACTGCTGACCTTTTGCTTAGCAGCCGTAGCACTTAACAACTATACCACCAGAGTTTCTGACAATTTATGGATGGATACATATAAAAACTTCAAAATAATTGATCACATACAGAAAAAGTACATATATCAATAGCTTTCTTATGCACCAACTGAAGCTATCTAGAGAATAAAATGAAAAAAAGATTTCTTTCACAATAACCCAGTCCTTTGGGTTCCAGGGGCACTGGTTGCCCAGAAAGCGGCTGTGGGAGGCCCCGTTCTGGGTGGGATCAGGGCCTGGAGCACTTCACAGGCCTACAGCACCCAGCACTTGGCATTAAGGTCATGATTTTCTTTTTCTTGTGGGAAACAAATGGGACTACCATATGGTGACTGCTGTCTGGTGTCATTAAGTAAGTCACCACAAGATTCCTGTATCCCCTTTCTAGAAAATAAATTATACAAGACTTAGAACATGGACTACTTACAAAATTCCTATAAGAAATCTTTCTCTGCCCAGAATTTGTCTGAACGTTTTTAGAGTTCTTCTTAAAGAACGGAGAGGGAACTACTGATCGAACCTGCTTCAAGTGAAGGCATTCCTGCTTAAGAAGTGTGACAAAGAGTGTCAGATCCCTCCCTCTTGGAGGACGAGTCCACATATTGCCCATAGAGACTCTGTGGTTATGGGCAAATCCCTCCTGCTAACGCCCAGGAAAGGGTTTCCTGAATGGCTCCGAAATTTGGAAAAGAAAAATAGCACTAGACCGGGGTTTAAAAACAATGTGAGTGATTTCTGAATGTGGTTTGGCAATACCTTGGGTGGAGAAAGTAAGGTAATGACAAAGTAATTGCTCTTTGCAGATGAATGGCTGTGCACATAAAATCTCGAGACAATCAGCTAGGTATTATTTTGAATAATGGTTTGACTTGTCTCATCTTGTGCTTCTGCCTTGCTGCTTATTAAAGCAAAGCAGGCCTGACCCTGAGAAGAGACGTATCTCTGGTTTGGGGAAGGTTCTAAAACAAGAGCCACAGAGCCCCGGGTTCTGCAGGGTCCAGTGTCTCTATTGGCTTAGTGTCACTCTTGCGGATGGAGGAGAGAGGCCCATAAGTTTTGGTATGTTGCGCTTTCATTTTCATTTGACTCCAGGAAATTTGTGATTTCTTTTTTGATTTCTTCTTTGACCCATTGATAGTTTAATAATGCATTGTTTAATTTCTATGTTTGTGTATTTTCCAGGTTTTTTTTTTTCTTTCTGTTATTGCTTTCTAGTTTTACTCCATTATGGTTAGAGAAAACACTTTGTATTATTTCAGTCTCTTTAGATTTAGCTGGACTTGCTTTGTGACCGAACATGTGGTCTACCCTGGAGAATGATCCGTGTGCACTGAAGTAGAATGTATACTGAATGCTGTTGGGTGGAAGGTTTGAATCTGGAAATTGGCTCAGGTCCGGGAATGGAATAAGAGATCATGGCTTTTTATTAGGGTGATCACCCTCAGCCTCTGACTTTTCCATTCTTGCTTTTTATTAGTTATAAATGTTAAGCAGCACCCTCTTTGACTGCCTGTTTATTTTGCCCCTGTGGACACAATGCTCTATTAACCATCTCCACGATTTCCTATAGGTGGAGCCCCCTTGTCTGCCCCTCTAGCCTTGCTGGTTGTTATGGTACTCGTGGCCTGTCTTCTGGTGGTTAAATACTGCCATCTGGCCTCTGTTCCTTTAGGGCCCCATTTCCACCATAGACATTAAGGAGCTCAGCTTCATGACTGCCTCTCCTACCATCAACCCTGGCCTGCAGAGGAGAGTCATCACAGACAGCCTTGGTCAGTGGTGCGTGCTCTAGGCCCTCTCATGAAACCTCATCTTCTGGTGGATCTTCTCACCTGACATAGTATATGCATTCCAGCACGGCCACTTCCCTCAGCCTTCCTCTACCATCCGCCTGGGCAATTCAGGTTTTTCTAACTCCTGAGAATTGGCTGTCATTTTTTCTTGGCCTGTATTAGCTTCCCCAGAATGAGCTTGCCCTATCCACTGGGGTCCTTGCTGGGGTGCTAAATCCTGTGTCCTAAGTCAAAGCCCCCAAGTCAATGAATTCTTGCTTATCCAGTCTTAAGAGTCCAAGCCTTTTGAACAAGCACTGAATCTAAGGCGGATTCCTCCGTCTATCAACATGCGCGTTAAGCCTTGCGACTCTTTATGTGTGTAGTCCCTTTTCCTCTTTATCAGGCCTGGGACAAACCTGGGACAAACCCAGACTGGGAGCCTGGAGAGGAGGTGGGTACAGCTCCCAAGGGGACACCTGTTGCCTGTGGGAGAGAGGCCTCTGCAGCATCTTCATCACAAAAGTGCAAGCTCTTCTCAGGGAAGGGCAGGGCACCTAGGCAAGCCCAGGGGGTCCAGGGGGATCTGCAGAGACAACAGATTTAGGAGCATCCATCCATCAGGGTCCCAGGATTTCCATACTAGAGCATCCTTCGCATTACAGACCCAGCTTTTAACAGTTAGGTCTTCAGTCTGCCACTCAGCTGTCTTCCCTTCCTCGGTAGGAGGGAGGTGCTAAGGCTCTCTGTTAGCCACTAACTGCTCGCAATGGCTTTCAGCTTCTCATTCTCCATCTGCAGTGTCAATTTAACTTAGCAGTAACCATCCAGCTCTGGTTTCTTTGCAGCCATAGCTCCCTCCATAGTTTTCAACTGTCTGCCACAATATGCTCTTCCACTGGATCATTTTCCCAGGTTACCCTTGGTGAAATCTTCAGCAATTGAGCTGCCTCTGTACTCCAGAGACTTTTCATGTCACACCTGCCCACCAGGAAGGCATCCTCTTCATCCTCCAAGCAGTGGATGACCACTAACCAGTTGTCATAGAGATGACTCTGACTCATGGCCACCCCATGTGTGTCAGAGTAGAACTGTGCTCCCTAGGGTTATCAATGGCTGATTTTTTAAAATAAATCACCAGGCCTTTCTTCTGAGGTGCCTCTGGGTAGACTCGAGCTGCCAACGTTTCGATTAGCAACCAAGTGTGTTAACCATTAGTAACACCCAAATGATCCAGTCTCAAAGCAGGATCTGACTGACCAATTTCTTGGGCTATTCTTGGCACCATGGTGTCAGTTTGGGAACTCCAAGAAGCAGATGACAAGAAGAGATTAAAGATGTTTATTTAGGGAAATGCTTTTGAAAGAAAATGGAAATGGAGCTGGGAGAGGCAGGAGATGTCAGACATGATGCAAGCCTGACCCTGAGAAGAGAGAGGAGTGTAAGGAGGGTTTTGCGATGAGACCTAGTCTGATGAGTCATTCTAAGGACAGTTATAGCAAAGCTGTCGGGGGATCCTTAAGCCAAAATTGCCTGGTACAGAAGTCCCCATCTTCCAGGAATGGGCCTGCCTCAGCGTCCCTGCCATGCTTTCATGGCTGGGAGTGGCCAGTGGGAAATGTGGCCCCAGCACAAATGCAGTGATGGATCTGAGTGCAGAAGCTGAGGCCTAAGGGCTCAGTTAGGCTCCCTGCAGACAGATCTGAAAGGGTGTTTTCATGGTGGCCATGTTGACATTGAGTTTTAGTGTCTCCTTACAATTTTTTCCTTCTTTTTAAAAAATTTTTATTGTGGTGACATATATTTAAGAAAACATTGGCCATTTCAGCACTTTTTTACATGTACAAATACAGTGATGTTACTTACATTCACCGTGTCATACAACTGTCACCACTATCCATTTCCAAATTTTTCCGTCATCCTTAACAGAAACTCAGGGCTCCCTAGGCAATGACTTCTTCCCCTTGCCCCCTTCCTCCTGCTCTTGGTAACTGCTAATAAACATTGGTCTCTATGCCTTCATCCAATTCTCCATATTTCGTATCGGTGGGATCATCCAGTGTTTGTCGTTCTGGGACTGATTGATTTTACTCAGCACGATGTTTTCAAGGCTCTTGCATGTCGTAGCATGTATCAGGACTTTGTTTTCTTTACAAATCTAATGCAATTCTTCACAGCCTTGTCTTGCTAGAATCAGAACAATTTTGACTCTGCTCTCTCTTCCCGATCTCAGTCATACGCCTGCAGCCAGAATGTTCTCTTGTTTCTTAGCGTCACATTTGATGCATGCCGCTGCTCCAGGCCATCTCCTTGGTTAATACACTCATTTCTCTGTCTTTGGAAACAGGCAACTCGGCTCTGTCTTGTCTTGCTTCTCTCCCTGGGAGTCGGGGGTGGGGGAGTGGGGAGGGGTGTGGGTGTCCTTAGACAGCTTTCTGAGAAGCCTGTTCCTCCCCAGCCATCCTTTTTCAGCATTGCCAGAGGCAACATCTTCCCTGTCTTGGGTTCTTGGTGATCACAACCTCTCCGGTGGAATTTTACCGCAGTGACTGCTACGTCAGGTATAAGATATCATTGTTATCTCATTTTCCCATGTCTCTCGTGTCCTGAGATATTCAAGGAAGGTACAACATATGCGTTGTTTGGTGTCCTTGAAGAAGAAAACCAAAATGAAGGTAAAAAGACTGGAACCAACAAATTCAAAATGCATACTGTGTCCCAGGCAAAAACCTCTTAGGAACAACCAACATTGAGACGTATCTTTGGAAAGTCACTGGACTTTAAAAAAATAAAAAACATTCTTTCATCATTCAGACACAAAGGGCGGATTGCCAAGAGGGGCGACAGCTAGTTGGTCTCCGACTTCTTTGTATCACCAGCCAATATTAGAAATCAGTGGGGCAACTCATACAGAGTCCTTCAGCCAGAAAAAAAAAAAAAGTCTTGAATATGCAAGAACTATTTTCTATGAGCTTTTCTTGAAAAAACTATAAGAGGATAAACATTAGCCCTGAAAGCTGGAAACACTCACACACAGACAGTAAAAGGGCTGTCAAAAAGCTTTACAAAACAACAAAACAAACCTATTGCCATCAAGTCGATTCTGACTCATCTATAAAACCAAACCAAATCAAACCTGTTGCCATTGAGTTGATTCCAACTCATAGCAACCATATAGGACAAAGTAGAACCGCCCCACTGGGATTATAAGGAGTGACTGGTGGGTTCGAACTGCTGTCATTTTTGTTAGCAGCCGAATCCTTAACCACTGCGCCACCGGGGCACTGTCAGTAAGCTTTAAGTCTCTTTAATTTTAAGACTAACAAAAGAAATGTGAGGATTATTGTTAGAGAACTAGATGTCAATGCCAGACACTCTGACAATGTAGAAAATGATATAACTAACAGAAGTGGGAAGGGAAAGAAGAAAGTGAAAGGTTTTTGAAGTATTATATGCTGATTTTCTGATCTTTTAAAGGCCCCCCCAATCCTAAAAACCCAATAAACCAAGTAATTAGAAGTATTAGACTATTTAAAGATTCAAAGACAAATCTGAAATAAAATATTATCAGCAACTAAAATCGAGTAGTGGGGGAGCAAAATAGACTAATTCTATCTTTGCTTATAGTAGGACATAGCTAAAGACCAGTTACTGTCCAGCTGAGTCTGACTTACGGTAACTCTGTGTGTGTTAGATGAGAATCGTGCTCCTTTGGCCTTTCAATGGCTGATAGATGGCCAGGCCTTTCTTCTGAGGTGCCTCTGAGTGGACTCGAACCTCCAACCTTTCAGTTAACAGCCGAGTGCATTCACTGCCTGCACTGAGGACTCCAGGATTCAACTAGACACAGCCTCAAAAATTATAGGAATAAATATATTAAATGAAGTTATGATTATTAAGATAAGCACGGTGGTTGATACTTGTGTTCATAAAGATTTAAAAATCTTTGCTCCTGGGCACCTGCTTACTTGAAGTTAGGTGTGGTCCTGTGACTTACTTTGGCTAGTGAAATGTGAGCAGAAATGAAGTGTATCAATGTAAGTCAGTGTGAGATTCTCAGACTTCTTCCCCCACTGTGATGAGTGTATTGAGATGGTAGTATCATAAGATGATGGCGCCTCCCTTGGCCGGGGACCCTGAGGGACTGCGATGAGCAGCCTCCCCTCACTGACGCGTGCTGGTTACTGGTGCGAACGAGAAATGAATCTGTGTTATTTAAAGTCACTGAGATTTGGGGTTGTTTATTACCACAGGACAGTCTATCTTAACCTGCTTAGTATAGGAGAGCAAAAATACAACCCCAACAAACCATTAGGGGTAAAACAGACACAAAACAAAACACGAAAAAACTGATTATACCGTGAAAAGTTTAAAAATTAAAAAAGCCATAAAAACAGAGCACATCATCAAAAATAATATAACAGAAACGAGTCTTGATATACCTGTCACATCAACAATATAAATAGACCAAACTATTAAAGGAAAAAATATATATTGGATGACACAACAAAACAATTACACACAATGTGCAAATAACCGACAAAACAAAGTTTTCAGAAAGATTAAAAATAATAAGATGGGAAATGGCATATGAGTCAAATGCCAGCAAAAAGGGGACGGCAGTTATACTCTTAATGCCAGCAATGTTGCCTATATTTCAAGGCTAAACAAATTAAACAAGTCAAGGAGGGCATTTTTTAACAATAAACCGTTCACTCCACAATGTAGATCTAACAGCCGAGAATATCTCCATAAAGCAGATGTTTTTGGCGCCCACCTCTCATTTCAGCTGCTGCTGGACGTTCAACACATTCTGTGTGAGCCAGATGCATGCATGCTGACAATGCTCACTTTGAGAAAATGCCACGGATTTTTCTACTCTTTGCTTCTGAGCCTTCACTGAAGGCACAGGAGCCCACTCAACTCAGAATAAGTTCAACTCCACGATGTGGTGGAATTAAAATTCCTCAGGGCAAACCTTAACCAATGGCTGATGAGAGTTAGTGCACAAATGCCCTAGTCTCCTGTTCTTGGGACAGGCAATTCTGGGAGTAGGTACACCCTCCCTCACAACTCTTTATTGTTGTTAAAGAAACCAGGTTGTTTGTCCTGCCCAGTTTCCCAGGGTGTCGATTTTGCTAATTGCATCCCCATGGTGTCATTTAACATGTTCATTTGTTCACTGTATTTCTAGTAAATTGATAGATCTACAGGCTTAATCAGATTTATATTTACTTTTTAGAATAAGAGTTATAGTGTGTATTTTCATCAGGAGGCACATAATATTTGGATGTCTCTCTTTTTATGCTGTTAGCAGCCTTTAATAATTATTTCCTAGATCCATTAAATCATTGGGGATTGCTAAATGGTAACATTTTAATTCTACCATTCCTTATTTGGAGCCCCGATGGCGCAGTGGTTAAGAGCTTGGCCGTTAACAAAAAGGTCAGCAGTTCGAATCTCAGCAGTTCGAATCCACCAGGCTCTCCTTGGAAGCTCTATGGGACAGTTCTACTCTGTTCTATAGGGTCACTATGAGTCATAATCGACTCCACGGCAACAGGTTTGGGTTTTTTTTTTTTTTTTTTTTTGAGTATTCCTTATTTAGCTGGGATATTTCTATACAAAGAGAATTCCGTTCATTGACTATTTGATTCTCCTGATGTACAGTTCATATAGGAAAGGTAAGGGATAAATGCTTAATTCTTTCTCTTAATTTGCCAGTTTTCCAAACAGTCTTGGTTTCCTAGTATTTCCCAAAAGTGACCAATGTGTTTTTTGTTTGTTTGCTTTTAGTATTAGTATGAACTTGCTGATTTAAACATACTTGGTATGTTTCAATCTTGGAAATTATTAATCTTATTGATGCTCAGATTTTCCCAGGTGTGGTTCAGTAGGAGCCTCTTCAAGTTTGCTCCAAAACTCATTTGACAAAGCCCCAGTAATCTTTGATAACTTCCTTGCCTTCTGGTCTACAAAATGTTCCAGACTCCCCTTACACATTTCTTGTACATGGAATCAGTTGTCTCTCTGAGGAGCCCTGACTCCTTTTACTGGGAAATGGTATTTATGACCACAATTTGGTGCCAGAGGCACTTATTACTTTTGGATTAGTCGTTATTTTCAGTGATCAGAGCTAGTGAATTATGGATCTTCATGGTTTTTGTTAAGTTAGTTGATCTTACATCTATACTTCCTTCTCCCACTCCAAAAATCCCAGTTCTGAATGAATTCAACATAATTACTTAGTTTGCTTATCCCACAAATACGTACATAATAGTTTCAAAATTACTAAAACAACTAATATAAAAAAGAGTTAAAGACTCCCCGCCCCCCCCCCAATTCTTTGGTTACTTGGTTATATCCTACCAGGTAGATAAAATCAAATTCCAAAACCAAAACCAAACTCACTGCCGTCAAGTCTATTCCTATTCAGAGCAACCCTATAGAACTGGCCCATAGGGTTTCTAAGGCTGTAAATCTTTGCAGAAGCAGACTGCCACATCTTTCTCCCACAGAGAGGCTGGTGGGTTCAAACTGCCAGCCTTTTGGTTAGCAGCTGAGCTCTTTAACCACTGCACCACCAGGGCTCCTTAAAATCAAACTACTGGGCTTTAAAGTTACTTGGAATAGTACCTCTCCGTGGGGGTAGTCCACACCTGGGTACATACACTTATTTCATTTTGCTTTGGATTTTATGGGATCGCTTTTAAAAGTTTAATGTTTTTTTAAAGTATGTGAAATATTTGTATCAAATCTTCAAAACAAGATAATGCAAAGAAGTCTAACTTCTAAACCTGTTATCCCCACCCTATTTCTTCCCTTCCCCTATTAGTAACATTTTTTAAACATTTTATTGTTTACCCTTTCATTCAAAAAGTTATAAACACACACATTCCCTCCTACCCCCTTTTTTAAATAGTAGCATCCCATACATGTTTTTCTCCATCTTGCTTTTTATTAACAATATATCCTGGAGATTACTCTTCAGTAATGTACAGAGCTATTCCTGCTCCATTTTATAGCTGTATGGTATTCCATCTATGTATTTGCCATAATTTAACAACCAAAACCTGTTGCCGTCAAGTCGAATCCCACTCATAGCAACCCTATAGCACAGAGTAGAACTGCCCCATAGAGTTTCCACGGAGTACCTGATGGATTTGAACTGCCAACCTTTTGGTTAGCAGCTGTAGCACTTAACCACGACGCCACCAGGGTTACCAAAATTTAACAACCAGTTCCATATTTATCAACAATATTTGGGTTATTTCTAGTCTTTTACCAACAGTGCTGCAATGAATAGCCTTGTGCATTTTTCTCTTTGTAGATTTGGAATAGATTCCTAAAAGTGGGGTTGAAAACACATATGTAATTTTGCTAGATATCACTACATTCGTGTGTATTGGTTTCCCAGGGCTGCTATAACAAAATACTACGAACTGGGCAGCTTCAAATAGCAGAGTTTTATTCTCTCACAATTCTAGAGGCTAGAAGTCTGAAATCAAGATGTCAGCAGGGCCATGCTCTGTGAAGGACCCAGGGCAGAATCCGTACCGTGCCATTCTTTAGCTTCTGGTGTTGAGGGCAATCCTTGGTCTTCCTGGCTTGTGGGTGTATCACCTCAGTCTCTGCCTCAGTTGTCACAAAGCTGTGTTTCCTCTGGGTCTCCTAAGAACATCACTCAGATTAGATTGGGGCCCACCCTAATTAAGTACGACTTGATCTTAATTTGATTTCATCTGCAAATCAAGTTTTTTTTTTCCAAATAAAATCACCTTCACAGGCACTGGGGGTTATGACTTCAACATATCTTTCTGGGGGACACAATTCAACCTGCAACCTAGAGCTTAAACCATCTTGAGTTCCCACCAGAAACTGTGCAAAAAAGCACTTCCCCTCCAGTGTCACTAACAGAGTATGTGGTCAAACTTCTGGAGTTTTACCAAGGCCATAGATGAGAAACAGAACCTCAGGAAGGTTTCGGTTTGCGTTTCTCTTAGTAGAAGCAAGGTGCCCCATCTTTTCATATTGTTAAAAGTCATTTTCATTAATTTTTCATGTCTGTCAGTTCATATCTCTTGACCATCTTTCTATAGGTTTCTTGGTATTTTTCATCTCTTGTTTTTAGGAAGTTCTTTATGTATTTTGCCTGTGATATAAAGATGCAATATTTTCTCAACTTGGTCGTTTGCTTTACTTTTCTCATTGTTTCTGGATTTTTTTTTTTTAATTATGCAGTCAAATTTGTCCTATTATTATTGTTTCTGGATTTTGAGTTATTGTTAAGAAAGTTTTCCTTACTCCCAGATTGCGGAGGCGTTTACCCATGTTTTCTTCTAGTACTTGTAGTGTTTTAGTTTTTCATTTATGTCTCTTATCCACGTGACATCTCTCCTGATGTATGATATGAGAAATGAGCCCAATTTCTTCTTTTTTTTAATGTCCATACAGTTATACTAACTCTACATCTTAAAGAGTCCATCTTTTCTCTATTGATTTGAAATACTAACCTTATTTTATACTGCATTTCCATGCACAGCGGGATTTATTTTTAAAATTTTCCATTCTGTTCCATTGATCTTTCTACTCATTTAGCAATATCACAGTTTTTATTTAAGAAATTATAATTAATACATCTATCTAACTCCTTCTCATTATGCTTCTTTCTCAGTTTTTCTAGCTATTCTTGCTTTTTTTTTTTTTTTTTGCTTGTTTTCCCTCCAAATAAATGAACTTAATAGTTAACTTGTTGAGCTCTAGAAAAAAAAAAACAGATGTTATTTTTATTGGAATTGAATTACATCTACAAATTAATGTAGAGAAGGCTAACATCTTTATGATGTTGAGTTTTTCTATTAAAGAACATCGCATGTCTATTTGTTCAAATCTTCTCTTGTGACACTCAGGAAGCCTTTCTAGCTTTTTTGTCATATGGATTTTGGACATTGGCATACATGTACTGCTCAGATCCCCCTTCAAGAAACGACTCCCTACCCAGCTGGGGGCAGCGCGGTAAACTGCTCAGGTCATGTTATTCTCACACGGTGCCGGGCCATGGCTGAGGGAGGCTGTTATGCGAGCCTGGCCATTTTAGCCCAACACAGAACTATTCTAACGGGCGGCCCTTGCTCTGGATCTCCCTGCTGGGCTGGTCTTGGGGTCTGACAGTTCTGCATGCTGGATTCTGACTCCTCCCTTTTCCTTTCACAGCTCTGCCACCCCAATAAACCTTTTGCACTCTTAACTCCATCTCAGCATCTCCTTCCTAGAGAACGGGAATTTATCATTAAGTTTACACTTGGTTATTTGTATTTTCTTTTTTTTTGCTATCACAAATGTACTATGTTTCAAACTGGTTTTTGTTTTCATGTATGAAAGCTATCAGTTTTTCTGTGTTCATTTTCTAGCCTGCTACTTTACTAAATTCCTATTGTTTCTAGTAGTTTTTCCATTGATATTTTGGGGTTATCAACATATATAATCACAGCATTCGCAGATGGCGATAGTTTTGCCTCTTCCTTTCTATTGTTGCTTTCTCTTGTCTAATTGCATTGGCTAACACTCCAACACAGTCTGACATCATAGTGGTCATAAACAGTATGCTTGTATTATTCCTGACTTTAGTGAAAATCTTCTGGTGTTTTCCATTTAATATCGTGCTGGATTTTTCATATATCTGTAGCTACCAATCTATACATATACTATATATAAGAAATCATGTTAAGAAAATATTCATTGATTCCTATTTAATGACTATTTAATATGAATGGGTTTTGGATTTTGTCAGATGCTGTCGCTGTGATTTGCTCTTTAATGCTATTAATATTATAGATTACATGCATCTTTGTAAATAATGAATCAACTTTGCACTCTTAGTATAAACCCCACTTAATCTCAGCGTGTCATTAGGCCAAAAATACATTGTGGTAAAATATACATAACGAGAAGCTCTGGTGGCATAGTGGTTAAGAGTTCGGCTGCTAACCAAAAGGTTCGAATCCACCAGCTGCTCCTTGGAAACCCTGTGGAGTAATTCTACCCTGTCCCGTAGGGTCACTGTGAGTCAGAATCAGCTCGACAGCAATGGGTTTGTTGGTATATGTAACAAAAGTTTGCCATTTTAATAATTTTTATGTGTATAATTCAGTGACATTGATTATAGTCATGGTGTTGTGCAACCCTCACCATTATCTACTTTCATAACATCACCTCGAATGGAAACTACACTCGTCAGGCAATAACTCCTCATCCCTCTTCCCCCAGCTCCTGGTCTCTACGCATTTGCCTGTTCTGGATATTTTGTCTAAGTGGGTTAATACAGTATTTGTCCTTTTGTGTCTTGCTTAATTTACTTAACATAATGCTTTCAAAAGCCAGTTGCCATTGAGTCAGTCGAGTGGTGCAAATGGTTAATATGCTCAGCTGCTTAGCAAGAAGCTGGAGATTCAGGTACAACCCAGAGGCACCTTGGAAGAAAGCTCTGGGGATCTATTTCCAAAAAATAAGCCATTGAAAACTCCATGGAGTGCAGTTCTACTCTGACACATATGGGGTCGCCATGAGTTGGATTCAAATTGATGGCAACTTTTTTTTTTAAATTTTTCAAAGTTTATATGTATCAGAACTTCATTTCTCTTTATGGCAGAATAACATTCCATTGTATGTATACACCCACATTTGCTTACCATTCATCTGTTGATGGACATTTGAGTTGTCTCCACATTTTGGCTATTGTGCATAATGCTTCTGTGGACATTGGTGTACAAATATCTGAGTCTCTGCTTTCAAGTCTTTGGGGTATATATCTAGGAGTAGAACTGCTGGGTCATAAGGTAATTCTATGTTTAACTTTTTGAGGAACCACCAAACTCTTTTCCACAGAAAATGCACCATTTTACATTGCCACCGTCAATGCGCAAGGGTTGTAATTTTTCCACATCCTTGTCAATGTATGTCATTTTTCTGATAATAGCCATCCTAGTGGGTGTGAAGTGGTATCTCACTGTAGTTTTGATTTGCATTTCCCTAATGACTAAGGACAGTGAGCATTTTTTCATGTGCCTGTTGGCTATTTGTATGTCTTCTGTGGAAAAATGTCTATTCAAGTCCTTTACTCATATTTTGATTGGGTTGTTTGTCTTTTCGTTTTTATGCTGTAGAAATTCTTTACGTATTCTAGATATTGAACTCATATAATATATGGTTGCTAAATATCTTCTCCCATTGTGTAGACTGTCTTTTCATTTTCTTGATAATATCTCTTGGTGCCGAGTTTTTTTTTTTTTTTTTTAATTTTGATAAAGTCCAATTTGTCAAGTTTTACTTTTGTTGCCTGCGCTTTTGGTGTCACATCTAAGAATCCATGTGAAAAATAAGGTCCTGAAGGTTTACTTGTATGTTTTCTTCTAAGATCTTTAGGGTTTTAGCCCTTATATTCAGGTCATTGATCCATTTTAAGTTAATTTTTGTATATGGTCTGAAGTATGGGTCCAATTTCATTCTTTTCATGTTGAGATCCATGTGTCCAGCATCGTTTATTGAAGAGTCTGTTCTTTCCTCATTGAATGGACTTGATACCCTTGCCAAAAATCAGTTGACCATAGAAGTATGGGTTTATTTCTGGACTCTCAATTTCGTTAATCTCTACGGCTATCTTTACACCAGTACTACACTGTTTTTGATTACTATAGCATTGTAGTACATTTTGAAATGGAGAAGGGTGAATCCTCCTACATTTTCTTCTTTTCCAAGCTTGTTTTGGCTGTTTGGGTTCCCTTGTAATTCCACATTGGAGCCCTAGTGGTGCAGTCATTAAGGTTGGAAGTTCAAATCCACCGGCCTCTCCTTGGAAACCCTGTGGGGCAGCGCTACTCTGTCCTATTGGGTTGCTATAGGCAATGGGTTTGGTTTTGGGTTTTGGTGTAATTCCACATGAATTTGAGGACTGGAGTTTCCATTTCCGCAAAAATAGGCTATTGGAATTTTGATAGGGATTGCATTGAATCTGTAGATTGTGTTGGGTAGTATTGACATCTTAACAATGTTAAGTCTTCCAATCCGTGAACACAGAATGGCTTTTCATTTATTAGGTCTTCTCTAATTTTTTTTTAGCAACATTTTATAGTTTTTGTTGTACAAGTCTTTCATCCCCCTGGGTAAATTTATTCCGAGGTATTTTTTCTTTAGAATGCTACTGTAAATGGAGTTGTTTTCTTAATTTCCTTTTCAAATTGTTCATTGCTGGTTTATAGAAACACAACTGATTTTTGCATGTTGATTTCATACCCTGCCTCACAAAAAAAACCCAGTGCCGTCAAGTCAATTCCTACTCATAGCGACCCTATAGGCCGAAGCCTGCAACCCTGATGAATTCATTTATTAGCATGAACAGTTTTCTTGTGGATTCTTTGGGGGATTTTCTATATATAGGATCATGTCATCTGCTAATAGAGACAGTTTTACTTTGTTCTTTCAGATTTTGATGACTTTTATTTATTTTTCTTGCCTAGTTGCTCTAGCTAGGACTTCCAATACAATGTTGAAGAGTAGTTGAAAGCAGGCATCCTTGTTTTGTTCCTGATCCTAGGGGAAAATCTCTCAGTCTTTCACCATTATGTTAGTTGACAGTTTTTCATAAATGCCCTTTACCATGATGAGGAATTTTCCCTCTATTCCTGGTTTTCTGAATGTTTTTATCATGAAAGAGTCAAATGCCTTTTCTGCATCCAATCATGTGGTTTCTTTCTTTTGTTCCGTTAATGTGGAATATTTACATTGATTGATTTTCTTATGTTGAATCACTCTTACCATTCTGGGATAAATTCCACTTGATCATGGTATACAATCTTTTAATATACTTTTGGATTTGGTTTGCTAGTATTTTGTGGAGATCTTTGTGTCTATATTCATAAAGGATATTGGTTTGTAGCTTTCTTTTATTGTGGTGTCTTTATTTGGAATTGGTATCAGGGTAATGTTGACTTCATACAATGACTTTGGAAGTGATCCTTCTATTTTTTGGAAGAGTTTAAAAAGTATTGGCGTTAATTCTTTAAACTTTTTGGTAAAATTCTCCAATGAAGGCATCCAATCTCTTCACTTGCTATAGGTCGGCTGAGATTTTTCTATGTCTTCTTGAGTCAGTTTAGGTAATTTGTGTGTTTTCTAGAAATTTGTTCATTTTACCTAGGTTTTCTAATTTGTTGATGTAGAATTGTTCATAGCATTCTCTTAGAATTCTTTTTTTTTCTGTAAGGTTGGTAGTAATACCCCCACTTTCACATCTAATTTTCGTTACTTTTTTATTTTTCTCTTTATTTTTTCTTTGTCAGTCTAGCAAAAGATTTGCCCATTTTGTTGGTATTTTCCAAGTACCAACTTTTGGTTTTGTTCTTCTATACTCTATTTCATTTACCTCTGCTGTAATGTTTATTTTTCTCTAATCTTTGCTCTTTTATTCCTAGTTTATCAAGGTGTAAATTTAGCTCTTTTGTCTTTTTAAATGTAGGCATTTACAGCTGTAAATTTGCCTCTGAGCACTGCCTTTGCTGTGTCCTATAGGTTTTGATATGTTGTGATTTGATTTTCATTTCTCTCTGTTTAATAGTGTATTGTTTAATTACCACATACTTGTGAATTTTCATTTTTCCTTCTGTTATTGATTTCTAGTTTTATTCTATTATGGTTGGAGGAAATATTTCATATGATTTCAATTTTTTTTTAATTTATCGTTTTGTGACCTAATATATGGTATATCCTGGAAAATTATCTATGTGCATTGAAGAAGAATGTGTATTCTATTGTTGTTGGGTGAAATGTTCTATAAACGTCTGTTAGTTCTAGTTGGTTAGTAGTGTTGTTCAAGTCGTGTTGTTCAAGCTCTCCAATCCCTTACTGATCTTTTGTCTAGGTGTTCTATCCATTATTGAAAGTAGTGTATTGAAGTATCCAATTGTTATTATAGACCTGTCTATTTCTTTCCTTAATTCTATCAATGTTTGCTTTATATATTTTGGAGGTTTGTCGTTGGAACATATATTTTTATAATTGTTATCTCTTCTTGATGATGGTATATCATGTTTTCATTATTTTCAAAAAATTATGAAAATTCATCTTTGTTTTCCATTTGTCCTAAGAGTCATTTAATAGTATCTGTCTTTATTCCTTTTACTAGTACTTTTATCTCAGTATGATCAGAGGATGTTGTTTGTATAATTTCCTTTCTTAGGTATTTACCAAAGATTTTTGTGGTCTAAGATTTAAGATAATGGTCAATTTTCATAAATATTCTATTTATCACACTATTATTTAACAGCTGATGGCAATTAGATGAGAAAGAGAAATGAGGCATACAAACTAGAGGAAAGGAGGTAAAATTAATAGCATTTTTCAGATGTTATAATGGTTTACCTGAAAAACCTAAAAACCAACAAAAAAATCTGTATAAAAATTACGTAATTCGGAAGCGTGGCTGTGTAAAAAAACCAATGCCCTTCATATACAAACATATACAAACACAGGTTGTTGTTTTTATGTGTTGTCTGTTTGGTTCTGACTCATAGCGACCCTATATACAACAGAATGAAGCGCTGCCCGGTCCTGGGCAATCTGCACAATCATTATCATGCTTGAACCCATTCTTGCAGCGATTGAATCAATTCATCTTGTTGGGAGTCTTCCTCTTTTTTCCTGACCTCTACTTTAACAGGCATGAAGCCCTTCTTCAGGAACAGGTCCCTTCTGATAACATGCCCAAAGTATGTGAGATGAAGTCTTGCCATCCTTGCTTCTAAGGAGCATTCTGGCTGCACTTCTTCCTAGACAGATTTGTTCATTCTTCTGGCAGTCCATGGTATATTCAATATTCTTTGCCAGCACCGTAATTCAAAGGCATCAGTTCTTCTTTGGTCTTCCTTATTTGTTGTCCAACTTTTGCATGCATATGAGGCATTTGAAAATATCATGGGTTGGGTCAGACACTCCTTAGTCCTCAAGATGACATCTTTGCTTTTCAACACTTTAAAGAGTTATTTTGCAGCAGATTTGCTCAGTGCAATATGTTGTTTGATTTCTTGACTGCTCTTTCCATGGTGTTGATTGTGGATCCAAGTAGAAAGAAATGCTTGACAACTTCAATATTTTCTCTGTTCATCATGATGTTGCTTGTTGGTCCACTTATGAGGATTTTTGTTTCCTTTATATTGAGGTGCAATTCGTACTGAAGGCTATAGTCTTAGATCTTCGTCAGTAAGTGCTTCAAGTCCTCTTCACTTTCTGCAAGCAAGATTGTGTCATCTGCATAATGCAGGTTGTTAATGAGTCTTCCTCCGATTTCAATGCTGTGTTCTTTTTCATATAGTCCAGCTTCTCAGATTATTTGCTCCGCATACAGATTGAATAAGTATGGTGAAAGGTTACAACCCTGACGGAATGACTGCCTCTCGGCATATGCATATATTTACACATATACGTATACTTGGGTCCACAATCAACGCCATGGAAGCAGCGCTGGAGAAATCAAACAACATATTGCATTGAACAAATCTGTTGCAAAAGACCTCTTTAAAGTGTTAAAAAGCAAAGATTTCACTTTGAGGACTAAGGTACACCTGACCCAAGCCATGATATTTTCAGTTGCCTCAGATGCATGAGACACATGGACAATGAATAAGAAAGATCGAAGAACGATCGATGACTTTGAATTACGGTGTTGGGGAAGAATATTGACTATACCATGGACTGCCAGAAGACTGAACAAATCTGTCTTGGAAGAAGTATAGCCAGAATGCTCTTTAGAAGCAAGGATGGCAAGACTTGGTCTCACGTACTTTGGATGTGTTATTAGAAGGGACCAGTCTCCGGAGAAGGACATCATGCTTAGTAAAGTAGAGGGTCAGCAAAAAAGAGGAAGACCCCCAACGAGATGGACTGACACAGTGGCTGCAAGAATGGGCTCAAAGATAGCAACGATTATAAGGATGGCTCAGGACCAGGCAGTGTTTCATCCTGTTGTACATAGGGTCGCTATGAGTCACCTAACAACGCATGACAACACACACAGACATAGACATAAACTTATATAAAAATGAAACAAACCCATTGCCGTTAAGTCAATATCAACTCATAGCAACCCTTTAGGACAGAGTAGACCTGCCCCATAGGGTTTCCAAGGAGTGGCTGGTGGCTTTGAACTGCCAAACTGCCATAGCTCTTAACCACTGTGCCACCAGGGCTCCATAAGGATTCTACTTTTCCATACCAGGAGTTGAACCCGAGCCACCTGGGTGAAAACCAGGAATCCTAATCACTAGACCGTGTGAGAAACCCCATATTTATCTATCTATACATGTTTTTTTTTTTTTTTTAATACATGTAGATATGTGTGCATACAGTTGTCCCTCAGTATCTGCAGAGGGTTGGTACCACGGAACCAACCCTCTTCCCTGCCCCGTGGTTACCAAAAATCCACAGATGCTCAAGTTCCTTATATAAAATGGTGTAGTATTTGCTGTGTTTGCATATAACCTATGCACATCCTCTGTTATACTTTAAATCATCTCTAGATTACTTATAATACCTAATACAATGTAAATGCTACGTAAATAGTTGTAAAGTGCTGTGTAAATAGCACTTTACACTCCCTCTAAGCCTTTAAGGGATTGCTTTGACCACTTAATTGCTTTTTAGGAGCCAAAGCCATTTTTTTTCCCACAGAAACAAAGGGTACACACAGCACAAGTAGCAAACGAAAGAGATTCCAGGCGAACAATACTCAAACAACAAGTGCTGGAGAGAGAGTGGGGAGCTGTGAAATGGAGGGAGGCTACAGCAGGGGATACTGCAGCTTCATTTCATTGGCGTGGGTTCAGCATAGTGCTCATCGCCAGGCAAATTCAAGTTTTGGTTTTTGGAACTTTCTTTTTTTTCAGTTTTTGAATATTTTCAATCTGTGGGAATTCACAGATGTGGAACCCATGGACACGGAGGGCTGATTGTATATATATGTGTATATATATACATGTGTGTATATATATATACAGTCAGCCCTCCAAACCCTGGTGGCATAGTGGTTAAGTGCTACAGCTGCTAACCAAGAGGTCCGCAGTTCAAATCCTCCAGGCGCTCTTGGAAACTCTATGGGGCTGTTCTATTCTGTCCTATAGGGTCGCTAGGAGTCAGAATCAATTTGACAGCACTGGGTTTTGTTTTTTGGTTTTATATATATATATATATAAAGCATAGTGTAAGCCCAATTATATAGTTTGTAAACATTTGTGTATAGAAATTATATATCTATCCATATATATTTATCCATGCAAAGACTCTATGGAAGGATACCCAAGAAAGAGAAAAAGTTGTTTTGGAGGAAGAGAACTGGGTAGCTAAAAATAAGAGAACTGGAGACCTTAAAGTAACTTCAGGTTGAGAGTGAAAATTTAAAAATGGTGACCGCTCCCTTTTCCAACCGAAATATGAGGTTGCCCAAATTTTTTAGGGAGGAATGAGGTCCAAACAATAATCCGAAATAAGAATGGTCAGAGAGGTGGTATGTGCTTGGTATGCAGAACAATGAGGGATGGTTTGGAGATTTGCAGAATTTAGAAAGCCAGGGAGGGAAGAGAGACTGCAGGAGTCACAAGGCCTTTGTGAAGAGGGATAGAATATATGGAGACAGGAAGAAAGTTGGGCTTAGTCTTGAGTTCTTTCTGCTGGAAAGAAGTAATTTAGGGGATGGGTTATAGAAATCCCTAAAAGCAGATTTTATCTCTGAAGTTACCTTTGAACAGACACTGTTCACGTACTAGTTTTCCTTCAGGAACTTTGGAAAACAAAGGTGATGCATTTATGTCTGTGGAATTAATGGCAAAAAAAAGCAAATAAAAATCATTTGGAGACCATTCTAAGAGCTGAACATTTGTTTGGGGACTCCTTTGTTTTTAAGAGAGAAAATTCGTTGTGTTCGCTCTGGAAACCTTAAAAGCTTTTTTATGCTCTTGCATTAAACAGTGTTGTTAATAGAATGAGTGCCCTTTTTCCTTTAGTAATGGTCTATTATTGCTTCAGCAACTGACATCTTTAGAAAAGCCACGGTCCCCCTCTGCCAGCCCTGATTCCAACATTGATGGAGCCACCTGAGTTTCTAAGTGCTCTTGCCAGACTTCTTAAATGTGGAAAATGCACAGCCACTTAGAATTATCCTGACAAACTGATGACTTTGAAAAGGAAGCTAAACCATAAGCCCTTTTGCTAACACCTCGAGAGCTAAAGCAATTTCACAAGCATGTGATTTGCTGGGAGCTGCCATGGAAAGGCTGCTGGGCTTAGGGCCAAAAGTCTTTAATTAAGCCCAAGATTCACCATTAACTTGCTCTGTGAACTTGGGAGAATCACCTAACCTTTTTTACTTCAGTTTTCTCATCAGTTGGAGAGGAGAATAAGCCTTCCTATCCCACAGGATTTACATAAAAGTTAAAAACAAAACTACACGCAAATTCAAATAGCACAGCATTTGCCATAGTGTAAGGCTCTACTGAATTGAAACCTGTGCCCATTTCTGGGTTGGGCGAAATGGTTCACACACAGTGGTCCCTAAAAAACAAAACAACAGAAAATATTAGTTGTCTTAGTCACTTAGTGCTGCTATAACGGAAATACCACAAGTGGATGACTTTAACGAAGGAGATTTATTCTTTTACAGTCTAGTAGGTTACAAGTCCAAATTCGGGTGTCAGCTCCAGGGGAAGGCTTTCTCTGTGGGCTCTGAAGGAAGATTCCTTGTCATCAATCTTCCCCCTGTTGAGAGCTTCTCAGGCACAGGGACCCTAGGTCCAAAGGACAGGCTGTGCTCCCAGTGCTGCTTTCTTGGTGGTATGAGGTCCCCAACTCTCTGCTTGCTTCCCTTTACTTTTCTCTTGAGAGACAAAAGGTGGTGCAAGCCCCACCCCAGGGAAACTCCCTTTACACTGAATCAGGGAGGTGACAGAGCACAGGTGGTGTTACAGTTCCACCCTAATCCTCTTTAGCATGAAACTACAATCATACAATGGAGGACAACTACACAATACTGGGAATATGGCCTAACGAAGTTGACACATATTTCTGGGGGGCACAATTCAATCCATGACATTAATCAATCACAGTGCCTGCTCCAGACCACGGATTTTCATGGTTCCACTGTAGCTGGTCCACGTGTCAGTATTTGGCAACTACTGGGTTAGATTGTTTGGAGTTACAATCATGTGACCTCCAGACAGATCACCAACTGCGTACAGCCTATGGTACCAATACCATCTCAGCCTATTAAGCAAAGGTAGCTGATTCTATCATGCCACCATGCCACTGCCAGAACAGGTTCCTGGGAGGTCACCATCTCAGAACAACTTTCATCTTATAAACTCAAAGAATGAAATACCAGTATTGTCAGGAGGGAATTTTCAAACCGAAACAATTCATATTAAATACAATCCTTTGTGGAGCTCATATCCTGTGGTACGTGGTCAACAATGTGAAAAGTTCTCAAGAAAAGGATCCCTTAGGGATTTGCTATCCCCTGGGGAGGTCTACTCTGAAGGTCCTCATAGGTAATCTCTACTTTGGCAAATCCACAATGTCTGGAGAGTGATTATTATGGATTGAATTGTGTCCTCCCCAAATTTATGTTGAAGTCCTAACCCCTGGTACCTGCGAACATAGCCTTGTTTAGAAACGTTAAACTGAAGTCATACTGGAGTAGGATGGGCTCTGATCCACTTTGAGTGGTGTCCTGTAAGAGAGAAGAGAGGCAGAGGGAAGATGACCATGTGACTTTGGAGTTGTGTTGTGGCTGCAAGTCAAGGAGCTCTTGGGACTCCCAGAAGCTGAGAGACACAGGAAAGGACCTTCCCCTAGAGTTTCAGAGACACTCGGACAACCTGGACTCAGACTGCTGGACTCCAGAACTGTGAAAGGATACATCTCTGTTTTTACAAGCCCCTCAATTTGTTGTACTTTGGTGTAGCAGCCCCAGTAAACTAACACAGGTATTCACACTAATAATATTCTTGAAATTCACGTTCACACCAAGCCTCAGGTGAATGGGCCTTCACAGCCATACCTGCCCCTAACATTTGCAGGGGGAGTGCACAAGTACCAATGGAGACCCACATCTGTATGTGTCAGTATTTAAGGGTTATGAACCAAACATATAAATTTCTAGATAAAAAAAACATGCCCTATTCTCCTACCTTGACAAATGTACCTGGGAGGCCAGGTTTGAATTTAGAGTTCTTGGCCTCTTCAGGGTTTCGGGTTGAATTGGCAGCACAGTGACTGCCAGCCCCAGCTTCTGTTACAGCAAGATCTGCCCCCTTCTCTTCTCACCCCGGCATTGTCCTTCTTCAGCTTGAGAGACCTGTGTATGTGAGTGTGAAACCTCAGCCATCCACAAGCTCATGAACAGCCACCCCTAAGTTACTCCTTGGGCCTAGGGGTATGCACACCAACCTGTGCCCATTTTGGGAAGAAGAGCCTGGGAGGAGCCCCATGCAGGCTCTGGAAGCATTTAGGGCCATTTGGGCAGGGGATCCTGGGCTTCTGGGTACCTAGAGCACGGTCCAGAATGGAGAGGGGCATGGGCTTCAGGAGGGCACGTCTCCTTGGCCCTGGGCACTGCACCATCCATGCGGAGGGAAGTGTCTTGAGGAAGGTCAGAACAGCACTTGTAAAGCATGGGGCCCAGGGCCATGTCCAAGGGCAAAACTAATTTTAACCCGGAGTAGTGGGTACAATGAGGGGTTTACCCAGGGCATGGAATTATCCCACACAGTGTGGGTGGGGTTTAGGCAGGTGTTCCTCATTGATACAAAACAAACCTTGAAAGAGGGCTTCAAAGATGAGTCAGAAATATCCAGTAAAGAGGGAAGTGGTGATGGGGAGGGTAATTTTGGCAGAGGGAACAAGTTAGGCCAAGGAAAGGAGGTGTGAGAAAATGTACTATGTCCAGAGAAACCATATGTGATTCTGTGGACAAGGTGGGTAGGTGGCTTGGAGGGTGAGGGTGGTGGGGTGGTGATTGACAAGGTGAGAGCATCACCGAGGCCCTTGTGAGCATCCCAGTGAAGGTTAGGGGGGATCAGCGAAGGGTTTCATCAGTAGTAGGTTGATTGGGGAGGTCAGAGCAATGCTGGGTAATGCGTAGTTTCACATCTAAAAGAAGCGCTCCTGTACGGTGGGCTGCTATCACTGTGTGGTGAATTCTGTGAAACAGAATCTTACGCCACGGCACTGAGACACCACATTGATTTTTATTTGTTAGATTTTTTTTTTAAGCTACAAGAATAACAAAGAAACTCAGTTCCTGCAAGTTTCCGTTTTTTTTTTTTTTAAGAGCAGCATTTAGTAAATGTTTTTCTAGCACTGGGAGTTTTCATAAGGCTTTGCAAATCACAATACTGTTCCAAATAAATAAATCTAAGTCTTACCCCAGGATATTAAGGGCAAATAGCACAGCAATCTTACTTGTTCTCATTTTCATTTCTATTATCTGGCAGGCTTTTAGGAGAACTGATTGGTGGGTTTGAATGTGAACAGTGGAGGCCCCTGGAGGTAGGGAAAATGTGAGTTTTGAATATCACTTTGCTACCAGACAAAATGAAATGGAATTTAAATCCATGGTAATAAACCGCACAGGACATACCTCTTGTCTTGTTGCTATGAAATTCCTTTGTAATGACTGTGCTGTTGACATTCAAACTCCTGTCTTATAGTGACTAAAAATGAAAAGGTCCACAGGAGTGAAAGTAAGTGCTTGGAACCCAGTAGGGGAAAGGCAATAGCTGGTTCCTTGTTCAAAATCCATTCCCCTTCCTCTTGGCTGACAAAACCCTGATTTTGTCTAAGTATCCACCTCACCCACTTGGGATTCAAGAAAGTTTCTAACCCTGTCACTGAGGTCTCATTCTCCTTTTTCTATGATTGAGTTAGGTATGGGTATAAGAAACAACTCTGGCCAATGAGAACCACTTCTTCCAGACATTGTTAGGTTTCGGTGTGACGCCTGGACTATTGCAGCCATCTTGCAACCACGAGGAAAGCCAGCTTAAAGACAGGCTGACCTGCTGAGTATTGCAAAAAGGAAAGGAGCAAAGAACCAGCATCTTTGAATATGTCACTGAGTCATTGAATTAAATCCTGGATCCATCGTACCCTGGAAATTTTTATTAGATAAGGTAATACATTTTTCTTCCTACACTGACAGGATCCCCATCAAGAGAGAGGGAAATGATCTTTTCCTAGTCCCTCCACATCTCCCTTCCTCCTGAATCATCAAGCATGCAGTGATGTGTTAAGATTAGTTTAAAATTCGGGTGGGATCTCCTGGAGGATGATGGAGGTCTTTGGCCTAAAGAGGATGAAAGGAAATCTGTAACTAATGGCAACACAAAGAAAATGAGGTTACCTCAGTTCTCTTATATATAACCTGATATATTGTCTAGCCACATACATGTACTCTTCACACTAGGAACTAGTGTTGTGCTATAGAAAGAGCCCTGAATTATGAACCCAAAGACTGTATTCTAGATTCTGCTTTCCCCTAACTTGCTGAGTGAGATTGTGAAGGACATTTTGCCTTCTCTGGGACCCAGTTTTCTCATATGTAGAAAGAAAGGGTTGAAAACACTATCTTTGGGGGCACTTCCAGCTCTACTTGGTGATTCTAGAACCCTTAGCTTGACCTGTGTTGCCCTGGAGTGTAACACCACTGCTTTGTCTATTCTCGTGGAGGTGCATGGCCTAAAGTATCTGGACCTGCATTAAGTTCTAATGAGGTTCTCCTTTTGGAATTTTAAAATGTGTCTTTTGGGGGGCTTTAAAAGGTGCTGACCCAAGAAATTCAGCATGACTGAGAATTTCTGCAGAATCTCATCATTTTGTCATTATTTATGGCAGATGTATATAGTAGTGATCTAACAATCACGTATTATTCCTATAGGTGTTATTCATCCGTGCAAACATTATGCCCTGTGCTTTCGCAGGTGTCCATATATCATACTTGCTGTGTATGTTGAAGAAACCTTCTTTCACAAGAAAGCAACATTCTGAAGGGTGGGCCTAAGTCATTGCTCTGTTAGTTTCTAGGCTCAATACCTTAAAAGTTAAGCCTATGTTAACCCAATCCAGTGCCGTTCAGTCGATTTCAACTCATAGAGACCCTATAGGCCAGAGTAGAACTGCCCCATAGAGTTAAATCAGAATGAGGTGAATTGAAAGCACTCACAATCAATTCTTGTTTCGGGGAATGAGAAAAAGAGTTTGGTGGTCCCTGATGACTTCCTCACCTCATCCCCCACCACTGTCCACCTCTTGCTTTCTGCTCAGCATGCTGACCTTTCTTTCTTAGCTCAAAATGGCTTCTCTCCTTCCTGCCTCAGGGCCTTTGTACAAGCCGTTTCCTCTTCCTAGACTAGTCTTCTCCCTGCCTCACCCACCTCAGCCTAGTTAACTCCTACTCACCTTTTGGGGCTCAGATCAAAAGTCCATCCATCCATTCATTCATTTAGTATTTATAAAGCACCTCCTAAGTCCCTGGTAGTGCAAATGGTTCATGAACTCATCTGCTAACCAAGAGGTTGGAGGTTCGAGTTCACCCAAAGGCACCTTGAGGGAAAGTCCTGGCAATCTACTTCCAAAAAATCAATCATTGAAAACCCCATGGAGCACAGTTCTACTCTGAAACCTATGGGTTCACTATGAATCAGAATCAACTCGATGGCAACTGGATTTTTAAAATTATATGCTAGGCCCATGGCTAGGGGCTGTGAAACTTTCCTTGCCCCCCTCACTCCAGAATAGAAGCAGCCTTGGTCTTTTCCTTCAATGCCTTCATCACAGTTTGCAATAATACATTTTTTTGATTCTTTAATGAATGTCTGAGTCTGGGACTCAGTCTGTGTGATCTGCACTGGGTTTTCAGTGCCTGGCATACAGTAGGAACTTGGCTGGAGTTTTTTAAAAATGTTTTTTGAATGAATATTTGTTGAAATGAGTTTGTTGTAATTTAATCAATCACAGAACAAGGATGGACTTGCCTTATGCAGAACCTCTTTTGACATGGGATTTTTGAGGGTAAAGGAAACCCTCCCCATGTCATAGATGTCTATCTGAGGACTGGAATGTGCTTTTGTGGTCCCAAGCAGGGATCCTGGCCTAATACATCAGAGATTTGCATATTTAAAATTCAAACTGCTTAAATCTTTACTCAGGCTTTTGACCTTAAAAAAAAAAAGCTACTGCACAAATGTCAGGCTTTTGTTTGTTAGAGAGATGGTGGGTGTGCAAACTTCCAGGACAAGCCTGTGTGTTCCCTGCGTGGGGAGGAGAATGCCAGTTGGCTTTGTTCTCAGCCTGTAGATTGTTCTGGAACCCAAGGAGAGACAGACAGGTATTCTTAAAGATTAGTCACAGGACTAAATCCTCTGTCACATTTCTGTAATTGTTCACAGACAACTTTCCTCGGTTTGGAAAGGATGTGTGAAATTAGACATTCATTTTATTTAATTGAATGAAAGCAGTCAGAGCTTGTCGGGTAAAGCTGTTATTGATAAACTCGGAATTTAGATTCGGGGGGGAAGAATTAAGGGTGTATTACCTATTAAATCATAATCATTGACAGGCTCCGTGGCCAAAAGCTCACACTGGAGACGGGTGAGAAACAAGACCCTGTTTCTCCTTTTCCTGCTCAGCCAGGACCATTTGGCTGCACATTTCTGTGTGTGGTTCTTTCCTCCTTTCAAAGCATGAGATCATTTTATCTTTATGACACTGTGTGGAGGGTGAATGCCTGTTTACAGATAAGGAAACAGAGGTGGAAAGACATTATGTGACTTGTTTAGAGTCTCACTTCTCCCAAGAGGTACAGCTGGACCTAGAATCCAAATCTCTTTCTACCAGCACCTGTTGCTGCTGAGTCATTTTTGACTCATGGCAACCCCATGTGTGTCAGAGTAGAACTGGGCTCTGTAAGGTTTTCAGTGGCTGAGTTTTTGAAAGTAGATCCCAGGACTTTTTTCTGAGGCACTGTTGGGAGGACTCAAACCTCTAACTTTTTGGTTAGCAGCCAAAAGCAAGCATTAACTATTTGTACCATGCAGGAATTCCAAAAAAAAAAAAAAATTGCCGTCGAGACAATTCTTATTCATAGCGACCCTATACTACAGAGTAAAACTGCCACATAGGGTTTCTGAAGCTGTAATCTTTACGGAGGCCAACTGCCGCATCTTTCTCCTGCAGAGAGGCTGATGGGTGTGAACGGCCAACCTGTGCACCAGGGCTCCTTTGGGACTCCTACTATCTCCTAATGCCCTGTTTTCTTTTGAAACTGGGATGGGAGTGGGGGATGCGGGCTAGACCAAAAAACCCAGTAAAGCAACACAGTCCGTGCAAACAGCAAGTGAGCAGACCCTGGGGAGAGCAGCCATCAATCACACACTTTAGGATGATGGATGGGGTCCTTGCTGGAACATAACAACAATGGCATGTCTTCTATACCTGAACACAATTCAGAGGAGGAGGCAGGGCTTACTGTGGGAGACAGAGGTATTTGAAACTCATCCAGCATGGGGCCTTAAATGTACTTTGAATTGTGGAAGACTTTCCACCCTACCCACTAATTAAATTTTAATAAATATCTTTATTCTGAAAGCTTTGCCTCATGTCGGAGTGGGTTTTTAAGTATATAATTTATGTTCCCCCAGTCACTCAGCAAACTGATTTTCTGCTTTGTTCAAGATGCCTTGGGAAACCTCTAGGACTGATCCCTGCAGGGACATGTGGAATCCCACGTGTTTTACGCCTTTTCCTGTAGATCTTAAGGCAGTGAGAGAGCTCGCCTGTGAAGTGACCGTTTATGTAGAAATCTAGACTAATATTTAAAGAAGTAGTTGTACCCATAGCAATAAAGAGCGTATGAGCAAAATGTCACATTCTCTATGAGGCCCACCTGGTCACCTTGCTATAATATTATCATATTTATAATGTGGCAACTTCTCCCACCTTGCTGAGTCTCCTCCGGTTTTTCTCTCTTTCCTTGCCGCTTACCACCTTCTAACATAGTGTATAGTTTATTTGTTTCATGTTTAATGTTTATTGTCTGTCTCCCTTCTCTAGAGCATAGATTTTTCACCTGTTTTGTTTATTGATGAAACCCAAGCACCAGCTATGACTGGTACTTCAGCAGCCCTTAATAAATACTTGTTGACTGAGTAAATATGTTATCCTAGAGGAAATAGGACCAAAGACTGAAGTGGAATGGGATTTCCAATTCAGAGAGGATAGCATTAACACCTTCCTATTCCCTCCAGCTCAGTCCACAGCTTTTGCCCCCTTATCTCCTCACTGCTTCACCTCCCTACCACCTAACCTCCTCACCACCTCATCTTCTCACCTCCTCATTAGCCTTATTTTCTCACGTTCTCACCTCCTCACCACGTCATCTTCTCACTGCCTCACTACCTCAAGCCTTTCCTCCTCACTGCCTCACTACCTCAAGGCTTTCCTCCTTACTGCCTTACTAACTCACGGCCTCACTACCTCACAGCTTCACCTCCTCAGCTCCTCAATGCCTCACAATGTCATGCGCAAACTCCTCAGCCCACAGAACTGCTTACTGGATCTTGCAAAGAAGTGGCAACCAATGCTGGGTAGGTATCCTGAAACACCTGATCCATGGTCAGAAAAAGCCAGGTGGACCCAGAAACTTGATGGGGCCAGTAGGATTCCCAGTTCCCAAACTTGGGTCTTTTTCTGATCTTCTCCTTCCTCAGGAGCAGCAGGGTTTTTGAGTTGGGAGACCTCTTGCAGGTACCATGAGGGAGGAAGATGAGCACAACTGAAATAGTGCCTGGGAGGGAAGGTGGAGAAAGAATGGGGAAATGGGTCTTTATTACTGTCTGTGTTTGGGGTTGGCTTTAAGCAACCTTCTATGTGATTTATTCTGGTGTTTTTCTAATTCAGAAACAGTCAGGTTTAGGATCCACCCTACACTAGCATGACCTCAATGGATAGATCACATTACGTTAGATTACATTATGTTACATTACCTTATGTTACATGTATGGTAATCACATTACATCACATTATGGAAGATAATCTGCTCTACCCAAAGCCAGCTGGCTTAAACACATGTCACTCCTTGACAGTAAGTAGGCTAGTATTTGATTAGAAACCATGGCCTAGCCAAGCTGACACATGATCATCTCACTAGGTTTCTAAAATGTCATATTTCAAAATCAGATGTATATCTTGCTTAACTCTTGCATCGATAATAATGACTCTAAGATTCCCAGTTTTCAAAATTGAATATAAAAATCATAACAGTCAAGGTGTTGGTGTGGCTTATTCCTTTTCTGAGCTCTATAATGTGATTGTTCCTTTATAATGATTACATATATAATCATATTATATTATATCATATCATATATGTCACGTATGATGGTGTAAATAATATGATTATATATATATAATCGCCGTAAAGGAAAAAATCACAGTATTCATGGGGAAGCTTGGGCAGTACAAGCAGTTTGCGATCGGTTGCTAATCTAAAGTTGGCAGTTCGAACCTACCCAGCAGCTTTATGGAAGAAAGGTCTGGCAAACTGCTTGTGAAAAATTACAGCCAAAAAAACCCTATGGAGCAGTTCTGCTCTGTAACACATGAGGTACCATGAATTGAGGGCTGACCTGACAGCAGTTAACAACAGCATGTGTTTATGTGTGTGTATTTTATACATACATATACATATATGTGTATATATAAATATATATGTGTGTGTATGTGTGTGTGTATATATATATGTATATACATGATGTTTTCTTCTAAGCATAACAACACAGGAGCAGTATAGTTCAAGGTTAAGTTTGGATCAGGAGTATAATGCCAATCTAAATTCGACTGGAATAGTTCCTGAAGACACAGATAAATTGGATTTATCTTGTGCTCAGCTGGCCTGAGCTTTACTTCTGCTCTTTCAGTATGGAACACTCTTCCTTTTTATCTTCTCTGTCAAAACACAACTTATCCTTCAAGACCAAGCTCACATGTCACTCCCATCCTGTGGCTGGTCTTCAGCTGCCACCAAGAAGGGAACTCTTCCTCTGAATTTCTGAGCACTTCTTTTTTTTTCAATGAAACCTAGAATTTATTTTACTGTTACTTATTTTATTTACGTTTTTACTTGCTGGTTGAAGTTCACAGCATGTAGAAACCTTCAAACACAATATATAGAAGTTGCTAGAAAAAGTAAAATAACAAATTCTGCATATTACATCATAAAAACAAAAAACAAAACAAAACCCAGTGCCGTCGAGTAGACTCCAACTCATAGCCACCCTATAGGACAGAGTAGAACTGTCCCATAGGGTTTCCAAGGAGCACCTGGTGGATTCAAACTGCCGACCCTTTGGTTAGCAGCCATAGCACTTAACCACTATGCCACCAGGGTTTCCATATTACATCAGAGCATACTTAATTTCCTCTTAAATACTAAATTTGATAGGCTTTTCCACTTGGATATTTTGTAAATACTGTCTTTACTTTTTCAACTCCGGTTTTTATTTTGAGATAATTGTAGATTTAGAAGCAATTCTAAGAAATAACACAGATCCCGTGTACCCTTTGCCCAGTCTCCCCAAGTGGCCATCTCTTCCAGGAGTTTGATACGATAGCATGACCAGGACATTGATGTTGATACAATCCACCACTCTTATTCATATTTCCTGAGTTTTATTTGTAGTCATTTGTGTGTGTGTGTGTCTATTTAGTTCTATTCAGTTCCATACATGTGTAGGTTCATGTTTTCGCCATCATAGTCAGGATACAAAATAGCCCATCACCACAAGGGTGCCTTGTGTTGTACTTTTATAACCACATCCACCTCCTTTCTGCCACCTCTCTTGCCCTGCAGCCCTGGCTCCTGGCAACCACTATTCTGTCCTCCATTTCTATAACTTTTTGTGCTTCAGGAATGTTAGGTAAATGGAGTCATACAGTGTATAACTTTTGGGATTGGCTTTTTCACTTAAGCATTTTTTAGAACTGCAATCGTGTGCAAATGCTGCTTCTATCGCTTGGTCAGGTTACTTAGTGCCTTGGTTTCCTCATCTGCAGAATGGGGATAATAGTATCTACTTCACAATGTTGTGGTCTATAGCTTGGCAGACTGTCTCAGGGCAAGCTGGTACTGCGATAGTGATTTTTCACATGACTCATTTGCCATATTGGATTGTGAGTCCCTTGAAGCCTCCTGCTCCAGCTCCTCAAAGATGGCCCTGGTCGTTGCTGTCGTTTCCATCATCTTTGTGGGTTAATGGAGGCCGGGATGGTCTGGAAAAGACACTTTGAAATGAGAAGCTGATGGATGTTTATATTTAAATTGAGGCCAGAACAGGCTCTAGAAGAAGATGGTGCTTGTATGGGGGCTGGCCACACTCATGGTAAGAACCTGGGCTACAGCCTCAGAGAGAGGGATCCTGGGAACATGCTACTAGAGAGAACTTTTATCTTTAGAGTACCAGGTGTCTGTTTCTGTCTCTCCACACAGCTCTGTTCATTCAGACATTTAAGGGAAGCACAGATAAGGTCCTGAGATGCTTTGGGCTTTAAACACTAGGGACAGTACCAAAAAAACCCAAACCCATTGTCACTGAGTTGATTCTGACTCGTAGTGACCCTATAGGACAGATTAGAACTGCCCCATAGAGTTTCCAAGGAGCACCTGGTGGATTCAAACTGCTGACCTTTTGGTTAGCAGCCGTAGTGCTTACCTATTATGCCACCAGAGTTTCCTTAAACCCATTGCCATCGAGTCGATTCTGACTCACAGTGACCCTAGGGAGACTAAGTGTTATTAATTCTCTGAGAAGTTTCACTGTGATGGATTTTGAATCTTACATTTATTTAATTAAAGTTCAGATTATCTCTCAATAGCAGGTAAATATGCTTTGTAATTCCATCTAAATTCCAAATTCACACTGTAAAACCTCAAACTTACACATTAAATGCCAATATTGTTTCTTTCAGGTATAACTAACCAAGTATCACAAAAGCCATTTACATAGGAAATTACTCCATTGCTACCACGTGTCTACACAGCTCTCAGTGTATTTTTTTCTCATGCGGGGGGAAAAAAAACCTTTTGGCACTTTTAATGCTTTCCCCCAAAGAACACCATGCTAACTGAGCAGAAGCGATCTGATTCCCCAGGTGGAATGATATAAGTGGAATTAAATATTTAAAATGATGTCTTGATAGTTGTTGAAATTCCTGGGCCTCCGCTGTGAGGCTTGACAGCTTGGTAATTGCTAATTCACTTTTATGTTAATTTAACTAGATCCTCCTTGACGGCATTCATTTTAAACTCGAAGACTTGGTGGTAGAGTCATGGCTGCACCTACAGCTTGACTGGGGAGTGCCCTAGACTGAAGGGAGCAGAGGGCCTCATGCTCCCTACAGCACCTGCAGCTGCAACCTTACACAGGGAAGATGCTCAATAAAGCACACATTTCGTCAGTAAAACCTGTTAACTGGAATGGGATTTTCCGAAGAGGAGATTAAATGTTCTTCAGCCAGGCTTGCACTCACTTAACAGCTGTTGGAGGCACCTGATTGAGTGGAAAGAACATAAACTTCACAGTAAAACATACCAAAAACTCACTGCCATTGAGTCAATTCCAACTTATAGTGACCCTATAGGACAGAGTAGCACTGCCCCATAGAGTTTCCAAGGAGCACCGGGTGGCTTTGAACTGCTGACCTTTTTGTTACCAGCCATAGCACTTCTCCACTAGGCCACCAGAGTTTCCACAGTAAAAGATAGTGAGGTTCAAGTCTTTTCTCTGCCATTTACTAGCTATGTAACTTTGGGGAAATTACTTAACCTTCCTCAGTATGTTTCCTCACCTACAAAATGCAAATAATGTGTGAATTTAGGGTGCTGTGTTTGGAGCCCTGGTGGTGAAGTGGTTAGAGAGCTATGGCTGCTAACCAAAATGTCTGCAGTTGGAATCCACCAGGCCCTCCTTGGAACCCCTATGGGGCTGTTCTACTTTGTCCTATAGGGTTGCTGTGAGTTGAAATCAACTCGCTGGCAACAGGTTTGGTTTTTATTTTTATTTCGTGTGTGTGTGTGTGTGTGTGTGTGTATTTAAATAATTAACTTGCTTATGGCAGTACCTGGCACATGATATTCAAGAAACACTGGTTTCATTTTTTCATTTTTCTTCCTCCTTTTAATCAATTGATTCTATTTTTGGTTGTTGTTTACATTCCTGCCCTCTGCCCAAACACGGTCAATAACACAGGTTTAATGAAGGTTTCCTTCGTGCTAGGCTCTGTGGTACATGCTGGGCATGCAGACATCAAGCAGCAGAGCCTCAACCCTCAAAGATTGAACAAGCGAGAGAAACAGGAGCAGGCGGGACAGCATCCCCTGGGCCGTGGGCACAGCCCAGCCTCCTGGCAGTGCTCCGTCCCAGTGACGGCACCTGGGAGGTGTCTTAGTTATCTACTGCTGCTGTAACAGAAGCATCACAAGTGGGTGGCTTTAAAGAACAGAAATTTATTACCTCACACTTCTGGAGGCTAAAAGTTCAAATTCAGGGCTTGGCTCTAGAGTGAAGCTCTTCTTTGTCTATTTTAGTTTCTAGTAGCTTCTAGCAATCCTTGGAGTTCTGGGCTTGTAGCTTTATCTGCCTCCTTCATCATCAGATTGTGTGAGATGGCGCGTCTTCCTCCTTTGTCTGCTGGCTTCTGCGTCTAATCTGCTCTTTTTACAACTGAGAAGTGATTATGTCCAGGATGAACCCTATACTGACATGGCCTCATTGACATAACAAAGAAAACCCTATTTCAAAATAGGATCATATCCACAGGTATAGGAGCTAGGATTCCAACAAGTATTTTGGGGAACACAATTCAATCCATACTAGAAAGTAATCAGGAAACATCGGTGGACCTTCCATTCAGTGTGCTCATTTCTACCCTCGCGCTCTTTCACCTGGCTGCTACTCTTATTCTAGAAACAAATCTTCTCATTAGCCCCAACTCTCGATTTTGAGGAAGTTCCTGGAGGGAGAAGGGCCCATGAGAGAGTATCTGTGCTGTTTTTCTTCTCCCCAAACCCACTCCTCTGCACAATAAGCAAACCCAAACCAAACCCATTGCTGTCAAGTTGATTCCGACTCACAGCGACCCTATAGGACAGAGTAGAGCTGTAAGGGGAGGGGGAGAGCTTGCCCTCGAGAGGAGGAAGAGACAGGGGGTGGTGACATTCCTTATAAGATGGTCCCTACATAGTTAAACATTAAGCCAAAGAAATGGTCCCTATAGGGGTCCCTAACTTGATAGGGTCTCTAACTTGGTAATTAAACAATAAGCCAAGGAAATAGTCTTTACAGGGGTCCCTGACCTGGCTGTTAGATGTTAACAGGGAGAGATAAGAGAAAAAGGGTATAAAATCCTAAGAAAATGACCATCAGGACACTCAGACTCTCTCTGTATCTGAGTAGCCCACTTGACGCTCCCTAGTCAAGTGTACTTTGGCTACTAACCCTCTGCTTGCTGATAAACCTCTGCTCGCTTGGCACTCTTTGTCTCCGTGTTTGAATTCTTTCCCACACTGAAGACAAGAACCAAGGCTGTTCTCCGGTAACAGAACTGCCCCATAGGTTTTCAAGGACAGCCTGGTGGATTTGAACTGCTGACGTTTTGGTTAGTAGCCGTAGCAGTTAACCACTATGCCACCAGGGTTTCTGTTCTAAAAGCAAAAAAACAAATTTGCTGTATGAAATGAAGAGCGTATGTATAACAGATAATGGTATGCAAGAAATAAAACCTTCTTTATTTTTCTGGTATTCACTTGATTTATAGGAGCCCCGTTGCTGTAGTGGTTAAGGGCTCAGCTGCCAACCAAAAGGTTTGAATCCACCAGCCACTCCATGGGAGAAAGATGTGGCTGGCAGTCTTCTTCAGTAAAGATTACAGCCTTAGAAACCCTATGGGGCAGTTCTACCTTGTCCTATAAGGTGGCTTTAAGTAGGAATCGACTTGATGGCAACAGGTTTGGGTTATTTTTCTGTTATTCACTTAATTTATATTTAGAATTACCAGTCCATGAGGGGGCAGATACTCAATTCTGGTCAATTTGGGGTCTTTTCTTTCTTCCTGAGTATTATCCGGGTACCGGGGGGCATACGTCATACCAAAGTGTATTAGGGGGTCAGCTAGTATTCGCACCGCCTGTCCTGACAGCTCAGATGTCTGATGACCCATCTGGTTCTTTGTCACTGCTCCAGGCAGGTAAGCTACCGATGTATCCTTCCCACCTGTGAAATCCTCTACAAGTCTGTGTCTCTCTGCTGACTGCAAGCTACACTTAGGCCGTGCTTCCCTGGGTATCAGCCCACACTGCAGCCACCCTGCCCTGTGAGCCAACTCTGACCTTGTCTTCCTAGACTCCGAGTCAGTCTCCCTGCCTCCTGCACACTCTTGCCAAAAACCAAGCTCCGCCTCCTCTGTTTGGGGGACCACACATTTATCTAGGGTGTTGCTCAGACCTTGGCTTCTTTGACAGTACTTGGCTACACTTTGAGGTGTTCCCTGACTTGGAACGAAACCAGACTCTAACCCTCTCTGCAAAGCCAGGCCTGAGAATTACTTTCAGAATTCTCAAAATTAGAATTTTGCAGGCAAAGATGTGGAAAACACAGACGTTCTCTTCAGACCCCCTTCCCACAACTGGTTCCCCCTGACCCTAAGTGTATTCGAAATGGGAGAGATGGAGCTTTCTGGACAGTCATTCGCTCTCAGGGTGGGTTTTCTTTGCAGACAGCCATCAGCTCTGTTTCTTTGGTATGTGGGTTTGGGGCAAGAAGAAGGAGATAAACAAGAACTTCTCCCCAACTCTTCCCTCTCTGTTCTAAGGCCGTACACGTGCTAGTTTTGCATTTCTACTTCTCAGGCCGTTCATTTCTCCTTGTCTTCTATTTAAAAAAGGTTTTTAAAATGGCTGGGATGATTCTTTTTTTTTTTTTTAAGATGGCAGTATACATCTTCTTGACATGACGTGGAATTTTAACCACACAAGAGGAGCACAACGTCTTCGCAGAACATATTTTGAGAAGGTGCTTGTCTTAGTCATCTAGTGCTGCTGTAACAGAAATACCACAAGTGGATGGCTTTAACAAAGAGAAATTTATTTCCTCACAGTAAAGTAGGCTAAAAGTCCAAACTCAGGGCGCCAGCTCCAGGGGAAGGCTTTCTCTGTTTGCCTTCTCATCAATCTTCCTCCGGACTAGGAGCTTCTCTGTGCAGGGATCCCAGGTCCAAAGGACGTGCTCTGCTTCCAGCACTGGTTTCTTGGTGGTGTGAGGTCCCCAACTCTCTGCTTGCTTCACTTTCCTATTATCTCTTGAGAGATAAAAGGTGGTACAGACCACACCCCAGGGAAACTCCCTTTACATTGGGTTAGGAAAGTGACCTGCATAAGGGTGTTACAAGCCCATCAGAATTGTCTTTAACATAAAATTACAATGACAAAATGGAGGACAATCACACAACACTGGCAATCATGGCCCAGCCAAATTGACACATTTTGGGGGGACATAATTCAATCCACGACAGTGCTTACTTTAAAAAAAAAAATATTTTATTGTATTCTTGGTGAAAGTTTACACAGCATGTTAGGTTTCTGTTTAGCAATTACTACACATACTGTTCAGAGACATTGGTTACATTTTTCATAATGTTTTAACATTCTTATTAATTCCCTTCTGGATGTTTCGCTTCCAGTGACCTGGTTTCCCTGTCCCCTTACCCTTTCATTTTTGTTTGGGAGTAATGGTTGACCATTTGGTCTCATAGAGATGATTTTTTTTTAAAGGTGCACAGTAGTGATTGGTAATATTGTTTGTTTTATGAGCCAAGCCTTTGCCTTTTCAATCACCATTTTCCTGGGGAGTTCTCTCCACCTGCTTCCTGCCCCCCCATCACTCTTCCCTTCCACCCTCTCTCAGCCTTGCTTCTTAGCCAAGCCTCCCCACCTCCAGGAAGCTTTCTCTGCTTGCCCAGATGGCAGGGGACTCTACTGTGTGTGATTTGGACAGCACTCCCTGCCTATAATACTCTCAAGGGACCTGGGGACCCATCTATATTGAGAATTAACTCTGAACAACATGCCTGCCTTTCCTGTTAGATTGAAGGGGCTGGGAACACTGGAGGCACAGCTTTTGCCTTCACAGTCTTGACCTCAGTCCCATCCCGGCCTCCCGGGCCTGGGGTCCATCCCCTCTGTCTGTGTTCAGCCCTCCATTCTGACCCATGCTTTCTGGCTCGGCTCAGTCCTCTGGACTTGGCACCTTCCCTTACCTCAGGTAGGAGTTCCCTACCATGGCTATGGGTGTATAGCCCATTCTCCTCCCGAACAGCTGGACTCAGCCTCTCTTCCTCCACCTTCCCTTGGGTGGAGTTTGGGGGTGGAGGGGCTTTCTAACAATTTGACATCTCAATTAATAAAGTGAGTTGGAGAGTTCTTGGTCTGGCTCTAACAAGAACCAGCCAGCTCTTCTACTTCCAAAAATCAGTCAGTGAAAACCCTATGGATCGCAATGGTCCCATCTGCAGTTTATAATGGGATGGCAAAGGACTGGGTGGCATTTCATTCCATTGCTCATGGGATTGCCAGAAGTCAGGGGCAGACTCATCGGCAGCTGACAACAATAGCAGCAAATATGATTATATATGTAAAGCACTGTGGGTTAAGTAACTGCTAACTAACCACCTAAGCATGTGTTGAAGACATCTGTATGCTGCTGATGCTGCTGGTGGTGAGCCGGGCTGCTCTGCTGGAGAGCACCTCTGCTTGCTACGGCGGGCGGCGTGTGCTTGGCACCTCCCACAGGTTCTCCTAAAGGGCTTTGTTCCTGCAGGGCTTTCCTTTTAGGCTTCGGGGAACAGGAAGCTAATACCATCATCTCTTCGCCCCTTCAGCACCTCTCACTGTTTACTCATTATCTACAAGCATTCTGGTAATTGCTCTAAGTTTATCCACTGGGGGAGGGAGGAGATCACTGCTGGTCCACCTGAGGGTACTGTGTTAATATCACGCCTAATTTCACAGCTTCTGTGTTGCTGTTTGTTTTCTGGTTTGGCAGACAAGACTCAGATAACCAGGCCCTGGCCAACCCGCCAGCTCTACTCCAGTGCTTTCACGAGTGGTCGAGAAAAATTTCAAGTTTTCTGGTTTGCTTATCATCGGGAGTCAGAACAACTCTGGGCTTTCCGTCCTGGAGACTGTCCTTGAAGAGGTGTGTTCATTTGTGCAGACCGAGGACTTAGAGGTGCCTGATGTTTTAGTAATGATTTTTTAAAATTTTGGAATAACATTAGATTTATAGAAAAGTTGTAAAGATAATACAGAGAGTTCCCGTATACCTCTCCCCCTTTCCCTTGTAAGTTTGTATCTTCCATTAAAATAAATGAATAAATAAAAAACAGTTGAGGTGGAGCCGACTGTGACTCAGCTGACCCCATGTGTGTCAGAGGAGAACCGTGGTCTGTAAGATTCTCAACCACAGATTTTTTCAGAAGCAGATCCCCAGGCCTTTCTTCTGAGGTACCTCCGGGTGCTGCTGAGCATGTTAACCGTCTGCATTACCCAGGGACTACTATCTGACTTTTTTTTTTTTTTTATGGCATGTGTTTTCAGTATTGGAATGCATGCTTACTAATTGAGTGGATCTAAATTTTTGGTTGGTAATACAGATTTTGAGAAATACCATCTGGTAATACAAGCTACCAATAAGACAAGTAGCATTCTGATGCCAATGGGCACCAGCAATCTGTGGTATGACAATATACCAATAAGAACAAAACAGAGAAATTATTGTGCGTCCCTTTCCATTAGGTTACGTGGGGAACCTCTGGTTCTCCAAATATGACACAGAAAAACCAAAACGAACCCATCAAGGCTCCCTAACTATCACACAGGAAAGCCATAATTATGTTCACAAGCCTTATCTCATAGAAATAAAGGCGAAAAAAAAGGCAAAAGTTTTTCAATAGTAACACATCCAGGAAGCATCATCTAATAAAATGCTCAACCTATACAACAATGAGGTTCCATCTCTGGCTGGTCTGCTGAGCTTCACACATTTCAAAAGGGACCCACCTTGATGCTAAATGCATTAGAACTGGAATAATACAGTACCTAGGAGGTGCAGGGAAACCCTGGTGGCATAGTGGTTAAGTGCAACGGCTGCTAGTGGAAAGGTTGGCAGTTCAAATCCACCAGGTACTCCTTGGGAACTCTATGGGGCAGCTCTACTCTGTCCTATAGGGTCGCTATGAGTTGGAATCAACTTGACGGCAATGGGTTTGGTTTTTTGGTTTTTAGGAGGTGCAGAGGCAGGTATACCGTTAAACCAATAGTAACTAAAAAAAAAAAAAAATTTTTTTTTTTAAAAGCTTGTTAATTTGTATCTCACCAGTTTTTCTATTAATGTCCCCTTTCTGTTCCAGTATCCAATCCAGGGTACCACATTGCATGTAGTTGTCATACCTCCCCAGTCTCCTCTGAGCTGTGACAATTTCTTAGCCTTTTCTTGTTTCTTAGACCTTGACAGCCTCGAGGATACTGTCTAGGTATTCTGTAGAACGCCCCTCCCATCTGGGTTTATCTAATGTTTCTTCATGATTAGACTGGGATTTGGGGTTTTTGGAAAGAATATGACAGAGGTGAAATTCTCTTCTCATCATATCATATTGGGATACCTGAAGTCCACGTGACACCACCAGTGATGCTAGCATACATCCTTTGGTTAAGGTGGGGTTTTCCAGCTTTCTCCACTGTAAAGTTTGTGTTTTCCCCTTTCCCTAGTTTATTATTTTTAGGTGGGCAGTGGTGGTTCAGTGGTAGAATTCTCACCTTCCATGAAGGAGACCTAGGTTCGATTCCTAGCCAAGGTACCTCATGTACGCCATCATCCATCTGTCAGTGGAGGCTTGATGTTGCTATGATGCTGAGTAGATTTCAGTGGCACTTCCAGACTGAGACAGACTGGGAAGAAAGGCCTGGCAATCTACTTCCAAAAATCAACCAATAAAAACCCTATGTATCATCACGGTCCAAACCCCAACCAATCATGGGGATGGACAGGACGGGGCAGCATTTTGTTCTGTTGTGCATGGGTTCGCCATGAGTTGGGGGCCAACTCCACAACAGCTAACACCAACAATCTATTATTTGGAAGCAAGTTACTAAGTGTAGCTGCCCTCAAGGGGGGATGCCTAAGGTCTACCTTCTGTTGGGAGAGGGTATATCCACATATATTATTTGGATTTCTTCTGTAAGAAAGATTTGTCTCTTCTACAGTTTATTTATTCAAATGTTTATTTATATCAGTATGAACTCATGTTTATTTATTTTGTATTTTGGGTTGTAACCCAATACTATGTTATTTTGTTGCTCAAATCATTCCATCTTTGGTCATTGGGAGTTCTTCCAGGTTGGCTTTTATGTCACTTTGACATGCCCTGTCCTTTAATTTTCTGAATATTTTCTAACATTCTGGAAGTATGAGGTGCTCCAAGCTCATCTTGTATACTCCCTGTCCTTGTCCTAGAATGAGCCATTTCTCCAAGGAGCCCTAGTTCCTTTTATTGGAGAATAGTATTTAGAAACTAAGCTCTGAGCACTGAGTATGAGATGTCCGATGTTTGAAGGAGGGTTAGTTAACATTTATTGACTGCTCTCATCCCCAGTAGACATAGCCTGTGGTTCCAGCAAGTGGAGATCAACAATGGTGAACACAAACTAAAACCATTACTACTTAAAGCAATAGGCGGTTTGTGCAGGGCTTGTCTCGTTTTATTGGCACAGATAAATGTCTAACAGCTCCACTTTTCAGAGTTATCTGCTGTGGAACAGGGCACGTGGTCAGGATGTATATGCCAGAGCCCATACTGCATAGACCTACAGCCAATTAAACTGAGTTCTTTCAGCACATATGGTCATAAGCACGTCCAAAGTTATGTCATGTTAGGACCTGGGCAGCAGGAGGGTGAACTTCCCAAAATATGTCAGGTTCTGGAGGCAGAGGGTCTGGTATCACAGGTCAGGCCAACAAAGGGCAGAGTACAGCAGTAGATAGGCTGGAAGGAGAGATGACCAAACTCAGAATCCCAAACAATGACCTGTAAGTGAGTATTCCTGTAGGACAATGGATAATAGAACTGGAAAGTGAAACTTTTTTTTTTTTTTTTTAAAGTCCAGGCTGTTTGATTGCCATGTTCAAGTGGAACCATCCAAGTGGGCAATAGATCAGATTCAGTGGATCAGCTCAGGCTGGGAGGGTATAAGGGCTGCTGCCTGGAAACAAAGAGGCTTAGCGTATAGGAGAAGAACCCAGTGTGCAGCAGAGCCTGGTAGAGAACCTCTGTGCTCTCTGCCCTCTTCCACGTTTTTACTGGGTGTGGGTTGAGGCAAGTGGTGCTGCAGAAGATGGCGGATCAGAGCCCTGTGGATGAAGCCTCCTCCTGATAGTGGTAGGAGTTTGAGATTCTAGATCTCTAGGGTAGCTCCAATTTCCTCTCTGAGAAGCTACCTCCTCTTTGATGATCAAGTTTAGAGTCCATGCTATCCCTGGCTTATCAGAATGTAATATTTGTAGAAGGAATGCATACATATAGCAATGGCAGCAATGGCAGCAATGGCAGGGATGGGGAGACTAGGTTTTGTAATAGAAATTGGTAGATTTGGATAAGGTAATTTGGTTTCTCTTATGTCTAAATCTATACAATAATGAAAGTTATATAGAGGTTTATTAGGCATAAGTTTGGTTTGCTTGTTGTTGTTAAGTGCCATCAGGTTGGTTCCTACTCACAGGGACGCTGTGTACAACAGAATGAAACACTGCCCACTCCTGCACCATTCTCACAATCGTTGCTGTGTTTGAGCCCATTGTTGCAGCCACTGTGTCAATCTGTCTCGGTGAGGGTTTACCTCTTTTTTGCAGACCTTCTACTTTAACCAGCATGATACCCTTCTCCAGGGATTGGTTCCTTCTCATAACATGTCCAAAGTATGTGACACAATGTCTTGCCATCTCGCTTCTAAGGAGGATTCTGGCTGTACTTCTTCCAAGACAGATTTGTTTATTCTTCTGGTAGTCCATGGTATATTCAATAATCTTTGCCACCACCATAATTGAAAGGCATCAATTTTTCTTCGATCTTCCTTATTCATTGTCCAGCTTTCTCATGCATATGAGGCAGTTTGAAAGTCCATGACTTTGATCAGGTGCACATTAGTCCTCAAAGTGACATCTTTGCTTTTTAGCACTTTAAAGAAGTCTTCTGCAGCTGATTTGCTCAATGCAATAAGTCATTTGATTTCTTGACTGCTGCTTCCATCAGCATTGATTGTGGGTCCAAAGTAAAATGAATTCTTTACCACTTCAGTGTTTTCTTAGTTTGTCATGATGCTGCTTATTGATCCAGTTGTGCATTGGTTGGCTTAAAGCCCTAGAAATTTTTAGACACAATTTTTTAAAGTTTCTTATTACATCCAAGTTCCTTAGAGTCATTGTCTTTGTTTTATGAATCTGTTAGGAAAATATTTGGTACTTGGAAGACTTTTCCTTGGCCTGAAAAATTGCTTCCAATATTGGAAGGGGATGGAGTCTCCCTGGCATTGTTCATGTCTGGGCTATAGCACAGCTTCCAGAAGGGCCCGTGTCAATTATCTCTCAGCAGGGCTGGCTGGAGCTTGTGCAGACCGCACTGTGGGACTGAGATAAGAAGACAATCAACTTTTCATAATTAAAATTTTCTCTATTTGATTTTCAAGTGAGGAAGAAAAAGGCAGGCTTTTGTTCAATATATTTACAGATACAGTCTTGAAATCTGACCATAATGTTAATGTTCATTTATTTGTTTGATAATTCAACAAATATTCCTTTTCTGAAAGGTATCCAACTGTTTTGCAGAGCAGCTTTTCTGTGCCATGCCTTGTGTTGGATGCTGGGAGAAAGATGCTGGTCGCTGCCCTCACAACCTGACAGTCCTGTAGAGTAAGTGATAAACAGAGGTACAAGGAGAGAAGAATGAAGCATGAAACCACAGAGACTCACAATTCTGCCTCTGATGAGCTTCCTGGATGACTTACTAGGCATGGTGATATGATTGGGTTCTGATTCAAAGTGGTAGACTGAGCACATCTATTTATCTCTCCTCCCTTCAAATTCTCCACTGAAGTGATGTTGAAGAAGTACAAAATAATAACAACAAAATTTCCATCCAAGGAATGGGAAACGGAGAGATGAGGAATGGCAGGAGTCATTTATAGATTTCAGAAATGGATAGCAGACAGGATATACTGGTATACTGGTGGATCAAGCAGAGCAGAGAAGGTCGTGGTCTAGAATGAGGTCAGGAGGGGACTGCAGAGGAAATGGAAACAGTTCTTTCCCTCCACACTTGGGAGAAGTGGGCTGTGGGGCACATACAGAACTGTGCGCCAGCAATAGCGTTGGCCCTGGATTAAAAGAGAAACATTTATTAAGAAGTTGAACAATCTACCAGAGAAAGACTGGCTGTTATAGTGTGGGCTCTGGTATATCAGAGTAAAGCCACCCTAACATTGGTATGAGGGTGTGGCACTGTCAAAGTTGCTTGCTTCTCACTTTTAAATCTTAAAATCTGTCTTCGATATGCTCTGTACCCAGAACTCATACATCCTGTGCCCAGGTGCTTGGGGAAACAAAACTACACAGAAGAAGAGGCACTTCATGCAAGTGACTTAAATTATTCAACCAAGTTCTTCTTTTAGGAATATAAACAGTTAACTAAACATCACCACACATTTAGAAAAACAAACAGCACAAGAGAGGGAGACCCAAAGGAACAAATCCTACTGGAAACAGAAATAAACAGTAGATAACTTTAAGAAAATACAGTTGGTTATCTTGCAGTGATTTAATAAAATACTTATTCCATAAAATAAGAATCAGAAGTCAAAAAATAAAAAACACACAAAAGGTGGCTGAACTTCTGGGGAATTCAGGCCATGGCAGTTCTTTCCATTTTCCTTTGGGGAGAAAACTCTAGAAGAAAGTGTGAATTGTATCAGAACCCACTGACAGGTTGTATCCTGGGATAGTCCAACTCTGGCAACACAGGGGTGGAAATCTTAAAATAGAGATGCCAGATAATTTTTTGAAATTGAGGTACGATTCACATACGTAAACTTCACTCTGTTGAAGTGTACAACTAAATGGTTTTAAGCATATTCACAAGTTGCGCAAACATCGCCACTATCTAAACATTTTCATCACCCCGTAAAGAAACCCCATATCCACAGGCAGTCACTGCTCAGCTCTCAATTCCCTGGTCCCTGTCAACCACTAATCTATTTTCTGTATTTAAGTATTTGCCTATTCTGGACGTTTAGTATAAACAAAATCATACAATATGTGACCATTCGTCTCTGGCTTCTTTCATGTAGCATAATTTTTTCGATATTTATTCACCTTGTAACATGTATCAGCGCTTTATGTCTTTTTCTGGCTGAATACTATTTCATTGTGCGGTAGAACACATTTTGTTTATCCATTCATCAGTTGATGGAATTTGGGTTGTTTCTACATTTTGGCTATTATGAATAATTCATGTACAAGTTTTTGTACGAGCATATGTTTTCGGTTCTCTTGGGTATATATCTAGGAATGAAATTGCTGGGTCATACGGTAAATCTTTGTTTAAATTTTTAAGGAGCTGCCAATCTATTTTCAACAGCTTACATTCCCACCAGCAATGTATGAGGGTTCCGATTTCTCCACCACGTTGCCAACATTTCTGATTATAGCTATCTTAGTTGGTGTGAAGTGGTGTCTTATTCTGGTCTTCATTTACATTTCTCTAATGACTAATATTGTTGACTTTTAAAAATGTCTTTATTGTCCATTTTTACATTTTCCTTGTAGAAAAATCTATGAAAATTCCTTTGTCCATTGTTTGATTGGATTATTTTTCTTTTTATTGCTGAGTTGTAAGAGTTCATTACATAATCCTCTATACTGTTTCTTTATCAGATATATGGTTTGCAAATATTTTCTCCCACTCTTTGGGTTTTCTTTTCACTTTCTTGACAGTGTCCTCTGAACTACAAAAATTTTTAATATTGATGAAGTTCAATTTATCTATTTTTTGCTATTTCAAATCTTGATGCCTTTTATTTATTTTCTTGCCTAGTGGCCCAGGCTAAAAACTCTAGTACAACGTTGAATAGAAGTGGCAAGAATGGACATTCTTGTCCTGTTCCTGATCTTAGGGGGAAAGCCTTCTGTCCTCACCATTAAGTCTGATTCTACCTGTGGGTTTTCACTGATGTCCGTTAGTAGATTGAGGAAGTTTCCTTCTATTCTTAGTGTTTTTAACATGAAAAGTAAACGTATTGGATTTTATACAGTGCCTTTTAAGGCAATTTTTTGTCTTAAAATTGTCTTAAATTTTTGTCTTAAAGTCCATTTTGTCTGATATTAGTATAGCTACTCCAACACTCTTTTGGATACTGTTTCCATGGGACATCATTTTCCATCCTTTTACTTTTAACCTATTTGTGTCTTTGAATCTAAACTGTTCTCTTATGGACAGCATATAGTTGAATCATTTTTTTTAATCCCTCCTTGCCAACTTCTGTCTTTTGATTGCAGTTTTTAATCCATTCAAGTTTAAATTACTTCTATGTCTACTGCAGGCATCTGCAACGTTAAGCAATTGCTACCAATTGTTTTTAACAAATGCTTTCAGGGAAAAGGCTGTTCACACTCAGTGAGCTCTGAGTCAAGTCATGCAAAGACAAGCTTTGCTAGTAAGGGTTTCCAGGGAGCTGCCTGACAGGTTAAATAATGGCAATTCAATGAGAGTGAGGCTTTTGAGGGCTCAAAACATTTTTTTTTTCCCCCCAGTGGCTGCTAGGCTGCTGGTTTTCACTGTGATTATGAGGTTGTTGGTTTTTAAGGTGACTTGAAACTAGTGAAAGGAGGATGGGAAGAGCACAAGTTAAACGCTATAAAATCTCACTGTCCTTACCACAATGTAGCTATTTTTAAAAAAAGTGCTCCTCAGATTTTTGCGAGCCTTTCATTAATTTCCAGCATTCTAAAAAATTGCTTTTGACAATGTTTTCCAGGGTTTTCATTGCTTTGAATGGAGGAATGGATTTTTTGGAGATCCTTAATTGGCCATTCCCACAGATGTACTCTAGGATTTCAGATTCTTAACCATCACAGGCCATGTTTCCAAGTGGTAAATTATTTATTATTGCCGATCTGAATTAGACAAATATTTATTAAGAGCCTGAGGTATTTTTCTCCAAGCAATGTTGACAGGGGGTTGGGATATATAAGTTTGAATTTCCTCTCAGGCTCATACATTTTGATCATTGGCTTCTGTTTCTTCATCAGGGAAGTCATGCTATTAGGGGCCTGTAGTTTTTGTCCATGTTACGTGACTATTGTGCTTCGATATATTTGACTTCTAGATTGGAAATCAATTTAATCAGCCAATGAAACCTGAGATTTAAGCAAAGGGTTTTTATTACAAGGTATATCTTAATAAAAACAAATCTTTAATTTCTCCTACCCCAAAAGTAACTCCATTAATGTATTCAGCACATTAAAAGAGTAAAAGAATACACTGGTCTCAATAGATGCATTAAAAGCATTTGATAAAATTTAACATCCAATTATAATTTTAAAAAATGGGAAAGAAAACTCAGCATGCTAGAATTAGAAGAATACTTCTTTAACTTAATAAAAGGTATCTATAAAAACCTACAGGCACCATCTTACTTAATGGTGAAACATTAAAATAATTCCCATTAAAACTCAAAAAAAAGCCAAGTACTCCACCCTCACAAAATCATTTAATGTGGTACACGCAGTCTTATTCAAGGCAATAAGAATAGGACATGGAAGTTGTAAGGACTGGAAAAGAAGAGACCAGTCATTTTTTTTTGTGGATTATGACTGTTATGTGGAAAACCCAAGAGATTAGACAATTCAAATTAATAAGAGGGTTCAGCAAGATGCTGGATTTTTTTAATTAAAAAATTATATTTTCATCCACCAAACATCAAACAGAAAATGTCATTTAAAACAAAATGCCATTTAAAATCGCTACAAAACAAACCAACACAAAAATAAACACAGTTACCTAGCAATAAGTCTAACAAAGTTATGCGAGATTTTTGTGGAGAAACCAGTAAAATTTACTGAAGGCCATTAAGGAAAACCCAAGGATACATCATGTTTATGGCATAAAGGTGTTAATTCTTAGTATCAGAAAGATGTTAATTCTTAGTCTATGAATTTAATGTAATTCTATTTTAAAACTTCAACAGGATTTTTCATAAAACTCAACAAGTTTATGCTAAAATCCATAAAAAACCAAAACCCAGTGCCGTCGAGTCGACTCTGACTTATAGCCACCCTATAGGACAGAGTAGAACTGCCCCATAGAGTTTCCAAGAAGTGTCTGGCGGATTTGAACTGCCAACCCTTTGGTTAGCAGCTGTAGCACTTAACCACTACAACAGCCAAGACTCAGAAGGACTGCAATCTGGTGGGGGGGGGGGGATAGAGCTTGCCTTCTGGATCTCAAAGCGTATCATACCGGAATGAGGGCTAAGGCAGTCTTATACTGGCATAGAAGTAGACAAGCGGAGCAGCCAGGGGAAAGAGTCAGGAGATTCCCCCAAAGACTGTCACATGTGTGCAAAGGCCATATGTGACAGAGCTGGCACTGAAGGTCACTGGAGGAGGGATGGACTATTTAAGGAATGATGTTGTGATAATTGGTTATCCATATGGCAGACAGTGAAATTGGATCTTTACTTTGTCCCTTATGTAAAATTCAATCTCGAATGGATTAAAGACTTAAATGCTAAAGTCAAAACTTGGAGAAGAAAATACAGAAGAATATCTTTATAGTCTCAGGGTAGGGAAGGATTACTGAAATTCTGAAGAGATGATTGATACATTCGGCTGCATTAAGAAAACACTGTTCATTAAAACACTATAAAAATTTTAAAAAGATATGTCACAAATTGGCATAAAGTATTTTCAACACACAACTTATGAAAGATCTACAATATATGAAAATTCCTGAAAAAAAAAAAAAAAAACTACCCAATTCAAAAAAAGTACAAAAGACAAGTATTTCACAGATGAGGAAAAACGAATAGCCAATTAATATGTGAAAAGTAGCTCAATCAGATTAGTCAGTAAGGGAAAGTAAACTCAAACCATTGTAAGATATCATTAACACCCACACCCCTACACACCAGACTGACAAAAGATTAAAGCCTAACAAGATAAACTGTTAGCAAAGATATGGAACAACTTTCTTTATATTGCTGGTAAACCGAGAAAAACCAAACCCATTGCCATCAAGTCGATTCAGACTCATAGCAATCCTACAGAGCAGAGTAGAACTGTCCCATAGGATTTCCAAAGAGCACCTGGTGGATTCGAACTGCCAACCTTTTGGTTAGCAGCCGTAGCTCTTAACCACTACTCCTCCAGGTAGAGGGTAAAAGTAGTACAATCACTTTGGGGGAAAAATAACACTATTTAATAAGTTTGAAGATGCACAAACCCAAAGATCCAGCGATTTCAATTCTAGGCATATTCTAAAGCAGAACCATTCCGTATGAGCCGCAGTGATGTTGATTGTAATTGAAAAAAAGCGCTGGAAACCACTGGAACGTTCACGGACAGGAGAATGAGTGAATTGTGGCTTGTGGCGTATTTATACAATTGAATGCTGCACACTGAAAATGAATGAACCACAGTTACGGGCCTCAACGTGAGCGAATCTGGCATACTGTGGAGCAGAATATGTAACTCACAAGAGAACACACACAGCACAATGACATTTCTATAAAGTTAAAAGGTATGCAAATCTAAGCAGAGTAGAACTGCCCCATAGAGTGTCCCAGGAGGTGGATTTGAACTGCTGATCTTTTGGTTAACAGCCACAGCTCTTAACCAGTACGCCACCACAGTTTCCTGTAGAAACACACTTTTAGTGAAGCTGTAAAGGATAGCAAAGAATGATAAACAGAGAACTGAGGATCATGGTCATCTCTGGGGGGTTGGGAGGGGGTGGGATAAGAGAAGGACACATCAAGCGTATTGGTAAATGTATTATTTCTTAAACTGGGAGCCAGCTTCATTTTCATCATTTTATTATTCACTTGGATTCTACGTGCTGGGTCTGCTCAGTGCTTACCAGAAGAAATGAATAAAAGACCAATATCCAGATAAATCTTTGTGAAAATTTGGCACACCAAGGAAAAAATAAAAGATCTTTAAAGTCTTCAGAGAGAAAACACATATAAATGTTTCCACCTACAAAGGACAAAAATCAAGATCAGCATCAGATTTGCAACAGAAATGCCAGGGGCTAGAAAGTAACGGAACAAAGCTTACAATTTAACTATTGACCTGAACAACAAGGGCTTGTGGGATAGAATTGTAAAGCCTCACATTAAATTTATTTTGCAGGGTCGGTTTTGTTTATTTGTTTGTTTTTCCTCTGTCTCTGAATGATATTTAGGGCAAACCCCATGATTTTTCTGGTCTTTTCCAGGGATAAAATGTCTCCATCCAGCAATTTATATGTCTAGTTTCTCCCTTTTCCTGCCTCAGGTCTGCACAGCTGCCCCGGGTGGACTGGAGAGGCAGGACCCACTTTTCTCTCCCCTTCCCTGCACTTCCATTCATCCTCCCTTCTTGATGATTGCAGGTGTCACCTGCCTGGGGCAGGGGGAGGGAGAACACCCAAGAAATCAGGAAAGGTCTTACCTGGATGGACAGATCTAGTTTTAGTTTGGTTTGGGCAGGCATTTAAAGATGTCTCTTTCCTCATTTAAAAAATAAATATAAGATATGTTTGAGAAATGATAAGACATTTGAAGTGTCCGAGGGATGGGATGTGTTGAGGTGAGGACTAGAGAGAAAAACAGGTCAGAGATAAGGGGAAAATATCAGAGTTAGTATAACATAGTGGTTAGGAGTTTTATCCTTTGAGTCAGATAGGCTCTACCAATCAGCAAATATGTGACTTGTGGCATGGAACCAAACTTCCTAAGCCTCAGTTTTCTCATCTGTAAAATAAGGATAATAGCTACTTTTCTAATGGGAGGATTGAATGAGAAAATTTATGAAAAACCCTTAAAGACTACTTGGCTCAACACAAATGCTTAATAAATGAAGGGTTTGGTTAGCAGCCACAGCTCTTAACCACTATGCCACCAGGTAGAGCTTTAAAATGGTACAATCACTTTGGGGGAAAAATAAAACTAATAAATTTGAAGATGCACAAAGGTTGGCAGTTGGAACCCATTCCTGTGGTGCCACAGAAGAAAAGCCTGGCAATCTGCTTCTGTAAAGATTACATCCAAGAAAACCCTGTGGAACAGTTCTACTCTATAGGACATGAGTCGTCATGAGTTGGAATAGACTCTACGGTAACAGATTTAGATTTTTTTTATTATTATTATTAAAAACAAAGAAGTCTGTTTCCTTAGTGATCATTCTTGTGATCTGTTGGGGATCTCTTATCTCTAATTCCCTTTAAGAGGGTGAACATACCTTTATCCTGGCTGGTCTCTCAAAACTTCCTCAGATCCTAACCATCTGTCCAGTCCTGCAAGTGGCTCTAATGGACAAGACTATGACAACCCCATACAAGCACTCTGTGGCGTGGTCCCCATCTAGTCCGAGGGAGTCACTCAGCATCCTTTGCCTCCATAAACTCTGAGAGGGAAGCAGCCCAGTGCAGTTAACTCTGCTTTGAGCTGCCGGCCAAGCAGTGAGCGCTCTTGATCTTTTGATTTTCCAGGTGAGAGTCACTGTGTTCACCAGATTACAGGGGACGAACTGTCTGAATTAAATCCCTCTCTTTCCTGTAGGTGGAGTAGTCGGCAGCACCCCTTGTCCATCACTTTGAATTAGGAGGTAGCACAAAGCTCTGAGAATGCTGCATGAATTTCCTCCTTTTTTCCCCAGCCCCTACCCCTTTTGTTCCCTCCGTGCTATGAGTGGTTTAAGAGTTATAAGACCATTTTTCTGACTTCAATTTTGGAAGTCCTATGTAATGGCTGGAAACACTGGTGGCATAGTGGTTAAGAACTATAGCTGCTAACCAAAAGGTCAACAGTTCAAATCCACCAGGAGCTCCTTGGAAACCCTATGGGGGCAGCTCTACTCTGTCCTATAGGGTCGCTATGAGTCAGACTCGACTTTACGACACACAACAACTACAATATAATGGACATGTTGGGCAAAATAATGATCCCCCCAAAAGATGTCCATGTCCTAATCCCCAGAACCTGTAAGTTACCTCCTGTGGCAAAAGGGACTTGCAGATGTGATTGAGTTAAGGATTTAGAGATGGGAAGATTATCCTGGATTATCTGAATGGGCCCAGTTTAACCACAGGGATTCTTATAAGTGAAAGAGGGACACAGGAGAGTCAGAGGCAGAGAAGGAGATGTAATGATGGAAGCAGAGGTCAGAGTGATGGAATTGCTGACTTTGAAGGTGGGTAGGGCCACAAGCCAAGCAACACAGACGGTCTGCAAAAAAACAAAAAACAAACCTGTTACCTTTGAGTCGATTCCAAGTCATACACAGTGAGACAATCTCTAGAAACTGGGAACGGCAAGGAACAGATTCTGCCCAAGAGCCTCCAACAGGGAATGCGCCACCCCTCCGTCCTTGCCGACACTTGATTTTAGTTCAGTAAGGTCCATTTTGGACTTCTGACCTCCAGAACTACAGCATAATAAATTTGTGTTGTTTGAAATCACTGATCTGTGGTAATTTGTTACAGCAGGAATAGGAAGCTAATACACTGGCCTTGACCTTCCTTTTGGAATGTGGTATGTATTTTCTTTGGGTCACAGTCAAAAGTTCATTTTAACAACCACTTAAAGTATTTTTGAGACCAGAAATCAACTATTAGGAAAAATAAAGATATTTTCTTATATGGAAGGAGTAAAAATGTTTATCTCCTATACATTAAAAGAAATACACACACAGAGACACAACTACTTATGGTTGTACTCTAGCAAAACCAAAAAGGAATCCGTTAAAGACAAAGACATGCGATCCAAGAAACTGCGGAAATAATTCAGATGTACAAGGGAAGTAAATGTCAGGACAACAGCTTGCAGTAGGCCTGTAAAGCAGGAAGAGAAAATAAGAGGTTGAAGAAGAATAACTTAGAGAACAAAGTAATTCTTGTTCAAGAAACTCTCTGATAAAGAATCAGGAAGATCCAAGTGATATGATAAAGAAACACATATATATTTTTTTCTTTCAACAGTATAAAAGAATTAGAAACCCAAGAAAAACAAGCTGTATAAGAAAGTTGTGGTAGAATTTGGAAACGGATAATGGTGATGGCTGAACAAGAGGAATACAGTTAATGTCATTGAATTGAGTGTGTAAATAATGTTGAAATGGCAAACGTCTTGTTATACATATATTTACCATGATTAAGAAAAAGAAAGGTGTGGTAGATACTGCAATTTGGCCCACTCAACTCCATCCCAAACCCCTTGTGGTCTATGTTAGTGGCGTGATTCTCAAAGTGTGGTCCTTGGACTACCAGCAACAGCATCACCAAGGAAGTTGTTAGAAATGCTAGTCTCCAGGCCCTGTCCCAGGTCTACTGAGTCAGAAACTATGGCGCTGAGACCCAGCAACCTGTGTTTGAACAAGCCTTCCAGGAGATTCTCATCCCTGCTTGAGTTTAAGAGCCAATGCCTAATTGTAGGCTGGAGTTGGGAAAAACCAAAGGCTGCATTTCCTATGCTCCATTATAGCTGGGTTTTTCATGTGCCCTAGCTCCTGCCAAGCAGATGCACTGATGTGAAATTTGGATGGTGCAAGTCCAAGGGAGACTGGCTTCTGCTACCAGTGGAGTCATATGATTTTTCTATAGCAGTGACAGGCAGATGGGCCAGTGTCTGTCCCTTTATTTGTGTGTATAAGAGGCTGGGCACGGGCCATCTGTGTTGCTGGTATAGACTGTACACAAGCTAGTGAAAAACTGGGACCACAGAGGGCAGCGGTTTCTGATCCTTAGAAGGCAATGTAGCTCTGGACCACACATTGGGGCAGTGGCTTCTTGGTTCTCCATCCCTCTGATTCTCCCTTCTTCCTGAGCCAATGTTGTGCTCAGCCATTCCTGGAAGCTCAGCCTTTAGCCTATGCCTCCAACCCACACATCAAATTTATTTCTATTTAAATTAGCTAGAATTGTTTCTGTTATCTGTGACTGAAACTTGACAATTAAAAAGATCATGTTTCGAACATGTGGTGACCTAAAATGAGGCATGACATTGAGCAATTGGTTGAGCGTAAGAAAGGAGAATCCATTTGATCTAGATGTATGAGATGTTCTCTCTCAAGAACAGTTCAGTCAGGTTAGAAGTCCTCGTGGGTAAGTTAGATACAAGGATCCTCTTTTAACTTTTCATACTAGGACATGAATTCATACTAGGACATATTTCCATTTACAAATTCCAGGCTGTGTACATGACCTTCAGTATTCTTTGACTAATTAGATATATTAAAAGAGAAAATGAAAGGGGGACTTTATGGCCTACTTTGTGTTGACAGCCCACAGGTCTGAGGAGGGGAGCAGGAAGTGATGTTCAGGAGTAAGTTACCTGACAATACAAAAACCCAAACACCAAGACTGGCCTTTGAGTCCAGCTGGTTTTTAGGTATCCACATGTAACAAACCCATTGCAACTGGCCACTTTGACATATTAATAATTTTAAGTGTTAGATTGAAACCTAGTTATAAGCTTCCTTGATTTCTTTTTGGAAGACAGTGATGGCGGCCACATAACATGAGGTGACGGTGAACCTGAAATGCATAATGGGGAAAGGATTCAAGACACAGACCTCTCAGCAGTGGTACTACCTCATTTGGGGAAGCACTTAGCAACAACAAAGAACCCAAACCCGTTGCCATTGAGTCAATTCCGACTCACAGCAACCCTATAGGACCGAGTAGAACTGCCCCATAGGGTTTCCAAGGAGAGACTGGTAGATTCGAAATGCCAACCATTTGATTAGCAACCAAGCTCTTAACCACTGGGCCACCAGAGCTCCATGTAATTATCATATTACATAAAAATTCCATTGGTTTTCGTTTTAGAATCAATCTATGAGCAATAAGGTTGTTATATCATAAGTTAATTAATAGGAGTTAATTACAGGTGCAGAACAAAATATTAGTACTAGAAAGCCCAACAAAATAAAAGTAATGGTGGAGTTGATGGAAACTGGAAGGTGGGGGAGATGGGGAAGAGAATGCAGGGTTAGGTAGGAGAATTATTTCCTTCATCTTATATAACAGGAAATTAAGACACACTGTCTATAGTTGGAAGAACAAGAGATAGAGGTCTCTGTATATTTTTAGCATTAAAGGTATTAAATTAACCAAATAAGAACTATTGTAATAACTAAGAAAATTCTGGAAGGAGAGTAAAAGAGGTAGGAGATAGTGTGAGCTGTATTTTCCTCTATTAGAGTGTGGGGTCCAATAGCAAAATAGAGATATACATGTGTTATTAAAATCATGGTGCTGAAAGAAGAACCTTGGGGGCTAAGACCGGGAGTAGGAAGAGGTGAGAGACATTTGTTTTCTTTTAATATCATTCTTCGTTGCTTAAATTTTTAACCATGTGTGAATGTGTGTGTGTGTGTGTGTGTGTGTGTGTGTGTGTGTGTGTTTATCTGTCTCCCTTTCTAGCTTTCTCTCACATATCCAAACACCCTGCAAATGCTGAAGAAAAAAAAAAAAAAGCAACTGGTCTCTTTCAAAATTTGGCCTCTTGAAATGTGAAGATGTGTGAATGGAACAGTGGAAGGAGAACACAGCAACACATCAAGTGTTAAAGCAAAAGACCCTTTGAATGATCTGTGATCCCAAAGGAGGCGTCAGAATATCCCTTACTGACAATTTGCATTAAAAGCCCTCAGGTCAGAAATGGAAATGTGCATACGTCTCACTTCCTGTGCGGGCAGCACCCCCTGGTTTGGGTCCCTCAGGCTGACTTGTGTTTGACCCCACTTCTCTCAACCTCGGAGTCTCCTCTGGAATCAACTTCACCAGTCAGAGGAGGTGCAGAATCATCACACAGACACTCTGCCCTCTTGCAAAGCTTTGAGGAAACTTCCTCTGTTCCATCATTGTTGTTTGCTTTGTTATATTTGTGTTCTTGTTAGCTGCCGTTGAGTTGCCCCTGACTCCTGTACAATGGAACAGAACATTGCCCAGTCCTGTGCAGTCCCATGATCGGTTGCAAGTCAGACTGTTGTGATCCACAGGGTTTTCTTTGATTGATTTTTTAAAAGTAGATTGCCAGGCCTTTCTTCCCAGTCTTAGTCTGGAAGCTCTGCTGAAACCTGTTCAACATCACAGCAACACGTAAGTCTCTGCTGACAGACTGGTGGTAGCTGCACATGAGTTGCATTGGCTGAGAATTGAACCCTGGTCTCTGCATGGAAGATGAGAATTCTACCACTGAAACACCTCTGTCCCCTATAACCATATAGCCTTTGATATTTACAACTCGCTTTTCTAGTTATTATGTCATGAGGTTATTATAAGCCTGTGAAGTTGTTCCTGGAAGTGTAAGAGCTGTAAGACCAGAGGCTGTTGGGTGAGGCGGAGGAGGGAGAAGGGCCAGACCCAGGGATCCTGGAGCATCTTACAAGGACTTGATGCTGAGGGTGAAGGATCATTGAGAATTTGAGCTGTGAATTGACATAGTCAGGTTCTTTTTTTAGAGAGCCCACAGCATCCCAGTGGGAGGAGATCAGAAGGTACAACATGGGGGGCAGGAGGACCAGGTGCAGCTCCCAATAATCCAGGCAGGGGCTAAAAAAAAACAAGGGTCTAAAGAGGGATAGCTGCGGTGGAGGCTGGAGGAAGAATCAAGTTTGTCTTGGATCTATGAAAAACACTTGAAGCCAGCTTCACCACCTCCAGGACCCCATTCAGCTGCCTGGTGAAGGAAGCATTTGCAACGGAGGTTCTGGGGTCAGGTTTTGTGATGTTAAGGCGATGTGTCAACTTGTCTGGGCCACCATTCTCAGTGGTTTGGGAGTTATGATGTAGTTTGGCAGTCATATGATGATGCAATCACTTCCATGATGAGATCTGATATAATGTGATCACCTCCATGATGGAATCTGCTGTGGGTAACCAATCAGCTGAAAGGAAGTTTCCTTGAGGGTGTGGCCTGCATCCAATATAGGTGAACTTTCTGGCAAGGCTCACTGGCTTTTGCTTGCTCTGGATCCTGCAGCTGTCTCTTGTTCATTTGACCTCTACTTCTTGGAACCTGAGCTAGTGGTTACCTGCCTTCTTGCCCGCCTATCTTGGGATTCGTTGGTCTCTGCAGCCTGTGAGCCAGAGGCCTGCCATCTGATCTGCCGATCTTGGGTTCACCAGCCCCTGCAGCTATGAGTCAGAAGCCTTCAGCCTGACCTACAGAATGGGGACTTTCCAGCCTCTACAACATGGAATGTTTGAAGTATGAATCTAGGAAAATTGGAAGTCATCAAAAATGAAATAGAATGCATGAACATTGATATCCTAGGCATTAGTGAGCTGAAATGGCCTGGAATTGGCCATTTTGAATTGGACAATCATATTGTCTTCTATGCTGGGAATGATAATTTGAAGAGAAATGGCATTCATAGTCAAAAAGAACAGTTCAAGATCTATTCTGAAGTACAACGCTGTCAGTAATAGGATAATATCCACACACCTACTAGGAAGACCAGTTAATATGACTATTATTCAAATTTACACACCAAACCCTAAGGCCAAAGATCAAGAAATTGAAGATCTTTACCAACTTCTGCAGTCCGAAACAGATCCAACATGCAATCAGGATGCATTGATAATCACTGGAGATTGGAATGCAAAGGTTGGAAACGAAGAAGAAGGACTGGTCATTGGAAAATACGGTCTTAGCGATAGAAATGATGCCGAAGATTGAACGACAGAATTTTGCAAGACCAATGACTTCTTCATTGCAAATACTTTTTTTCTTCACCAACATAAATGGTGACTGCACACATGGACCTCACCAGATGGAATACACAGGAATCAAATCGACTACATGTGTGGGAAGAGATGATGGGAAAGCTCAATATCATCAGTCAGAACAAGGCCACGGGCTGACTGTGGAACAGAACATCAGTTGCTCCTATGCAAGTTCAAATTGAAACTGAAGGAAATTAGAACAAGTCCATGAGAACCTGAGTATGACCTTGAGCATATCCCATCTGAATTTAGAGACCATCTCAAGAACAGATTTGATGCGTTGAACACTAATGACCAAAGACCAAATGAGTTATGGAATGACATCAACGACATCACACATGCAGAAAGCAAGAGGTCGTTAAAAAGACAAAGAAAGAAAGAAAGAAAGAAAGAAAGAAAGAAAGAAAGAAAGAAAGAAAGAAAGAAAGAAAGAAAGAAAGAAAGAAAGAAAGAAAGAAAGAAAGAAAGAAAGAAAGAAAGAAAGAAGAGACCAAAATGGATGTCAGAAAAGACTCTGCAACTTGCTCTTGAAAGTTGAGTAGCTAAAGCAAAAGGAAAAAATGATGAAGTAAAAGAGTTGAACAGGAGATTTCAAAGGGCAGCTCGAGAAAACAAAATAAAGCATTATGATGGCATGTGCAAAGACCTGGAGATGGAAAACCAAAAGAGAAGAACATTCTTGGCATCTCTCAAGCTGAAAGAACTAAAGAAAAAATTCAAGGCTTGAGTTGCAATATTGAAGGATTGTACAGGGAAAATATTAAATGACTCAGGAAGAATCACAGAGTCACTATACTAAAAAGAATTGGTCAACATTCATCCATTTCGGAAGGTACCACATGAGCAGGAACCAATGGTACTGAAGGAAGAAGTCCAAGCTGCACTGAAGGCATTGGCAAAAAACAAGGGTCCAGGAACTGATGGAATACCAATCGAGATGTTTCAATAAACGGATGCAGAGCTGGAAGTACTCACTCGTCTATGCCAGGAAATATGGAAGACAGCTACCTGGCCAACCAACTGGAAGAATTCTATATTTATGCCTATTCCCAAGAAAGTTAATCCCAGTAAATGTGGAAATTATTGAACAATATTATTAATATCACATACAAGTAAAATTTTGCTGACGATCATTGAAAAGTGGCTGCAGCAGTATATCGACGGGGAACTGCCAGAAATTCAAGCCAAATTCGGAAGAGGACGTGGAACCAGGGATATCATTGCTGATGTCAGATGGATTCCTGCTGAAGGCAGAGAATACCAGAAAGATGTTTATCTGCTTTTTTATTGACTATGCAAAGGCATTCGACTGTGTGGACCATAACAAATTATAGATAACATCGCAAAGAATGGGAATTCCAGAACACTTAATTGTGCTCATGAGGAACCTGTACATAGATCAAGAGGCATCTGTTCGGACAGAACAAGGGGATACTGATTGGTTTAAAATCAGGAAAGGTGTGTGTTAGGGCTGTATCCTTTCACCACACCTATTCAATCTGTGTGCTGAGCAAATAATCCAAGAAGCTGGACTAGAACACACTTACTGATGAAGATCAAAGACCACAGCAGTCAGTATGGATTATACCTCAACATAAAGAAAACAAAAATCCTCACAACTGGACCAATAAGCAACATCATGATAAATGGAGAAAAGATTGAAGTTGTCAAGGATTTCATTTTACTTGGATCCACAATCAACAGCCATGGAACCAGCAGTTGAGAAATCAAATGATGTATTGCATTGGGCAAATCTGCTGCAAAAGTTCTCTTTAAAATGTGGGAAAGCAAAGATGTCACCTTGAAGACTAGAGTGCATCTGACGCAAGCCGTGGTGTTTTCGATCATCTCCTATGCATGTGAAAGCTAGATGATGAATAAGGAAGAGGGAAGAAGAATTGATGCATTTGAATTGTGGTCTTGGAGGAGAATATTGGATATACCATGGACTGCTAAAATAATGAACAAATCTGTCTTAGAAGAAGTACAACCAAGGCGCTGCTTGGAAGCAAGGATGGCGAGATTACGTCTCACGTACTTTGGACATGTTGTCAGGAGGGATCAGTCCCTGGAGAAGGACATCATGCTTGGTAAAGCACAGGGTCAGTGGAAAAGAGGAAGACCCTCAATGACATGGATTGACACAGTGGCTGCAACAATGGACTCAAGCATAACAATGATTGTGAGGATGGCACAGGACTGGGCAGTATTTCTTCCGTTGTACGTAGGGGTCCCTACGAGTTGGAACCCACTTGACGACATCTAACAACAACCATCTCGTGAGCCATTCCCTTGATATAAATCTCTGTCTATATATACTTATATGCTTTAGTGGTTTTGCTTCTGTAGAGAACCCAGCCTAAGACTGATGTTCACGAGGATCTGGGCCTGACCTCACACCCATTGTCCACATGAATGGTGATCTGGACGTAGTGTGAACAGCAGAACACACCATGTGCAATGACCTGGGCAAGGCCCAGAGCTGGGATCTTGTTTGTCTGCTCTGGGGTCTTCCCCTGATTTTCTTTGATGATTTCCTTGCTCCATTGATTGGTTGGAGATTTTCTGAAGTTAAACTCAAAGTTGCTTGTGGTTTTGAGTCACCTTTTTTTTTTTTTTTTTTAAATAGCGACTCTTGAGTGAAAATTAGGCTGCTGTGTGGGTGGCTGTTAAGGGTGCCTCATTTCCACATCGGAGAGCTGCCCACACAGCAGATTTTAGTGGCACTTGAAGTGGGACCTGATTTTGCCTCTCAGCTGCTATATTAAAATAAAAAGCCCTTATGTTGATTATAAAGATACCAGTTTCAATGTATGGGTACCATTTCCCCGAGGGAAGAAACATCTTCATTGATCCTTTGAAGCCTCATGGTCCCCCAAAAGGGGTGCATGACACATAAGCCTTCTAGCTGAGAATGAGCCAGGGCAGTGGAGGGGGTGCTGGTAGAAAGAGCACTGGACAGAGAATCAAAAGACCAGAGTTCTAGTCTTAGCTCTGCTGCTATCTTGCTCCCTGATTTAAGCAAGTCACTTCTCTTGGTGTCTCAGCCTCCATCCTGTTAAGCTGAATATTCATTTTTGTTGTCTACTCAACCACATTATCATGAAGATTGGACAAGCTAATGGATGGACTGGACAAGCTCTGCGTACTCACTCAGCTGTCTTCTGTTATCACTGTTCCTCACCCTCAAATATGCTCCTGTATTTGTACCATCCCGCATTTGCTCTGGGCTCCTTTGGAAGAAAGATATGCCTTACCGTCTTGCCTTTAGCCTGTTGCAACAGCCTCTGAACTAATCTTGCCTCTTGTTATGGATTGCACTGTGTCCACCCAAAATATGTGTTATCATTCTTAATCTCTACTCCTGTGGTCGGAGCCCTGGTGGCACACTGGTTAAGAGCTCGGCTGCTTACAAAAAGATTGGCAGTTCGCATCCCCCAGCTACTCCTTGGAAACCCTGTGGGGCAGTTCTACTCTGTCTTATAGGGTCACTATAAGTTGGAATTGACTCTATGGCAATGGGTTTGATTTATTATTATTATTGTTATTATTATTTTAGTATGGTTCTAATTCTGTTTGGGAATGGGTTGTCTTTGTTAAGTTAATGAGGCAGGATTAGTGTAGGGTGTATCTTGAGTTAATCTCTTTTGAGATATAAAAGATATTAAGGAAGCAAGCTAGCAAGCAGAGATGGGAGAAGAGAGGTGCCAAGCCACATGAAGGTAGTCCAGGAGTAGAAGCTCAGAAGAGACAAAGATCTTCCTCCTGAGCCTACAGAAAGAGAAAGCCTTCCCTATTGCCAGCACCCTGAATTTGGTGTGAGACACTAAATTTCTGTTTGTTAAAGCCATCCACTTGTGGTATTTCTGTTACAGCATCACCAGATAGCTAAGACACCTCTCTTCGTTCCACCTTGCAAATAACGATCTGCCTAAGAGATCCCTGTGGTGTGCGGCAAACCTGCTTAAAGCAGAAGGATTCAGGATAAAATTCAGACTTCAGTTTGGCATTCAAGGCTCTTGTTGCTTTTCCTGTGAGTTTTCAAGTTCCTCTCATCCCTCCATAGTGAAGCTTTTGCAGCCTCCTCCAGGCAGGCTGAGGTGCTCAATTCTTTGAACTTCCTGTGGCACCGTCATAACCTGTTTGGTATCATATTGTACAGCTTTGAAGAGCCCTCTCCGCACAAGGCTGTGAGCTGAGGACAGGAACTGACTCTAATCTGTCACTGGCTCCCTAGTGCCTAGCATACGCGTGACACACGCCTGGCACCTGGTAGGCACTCAGGGATGTTTTCTGAGTGGATAACTGAATGGGTGATTTAAGGTGCTCCTTTCGTTAGGGGCTAGCCTTTCTGGATTCAGCTGCAGGTCCCATCCTCTGGGGGAGAATTCCTGACAACTTTTCTGCAAGTCTTGACTTTCTTTTCTGGTGAGTTCCAGAGATCCCTAGGTAGAAACTGTCTTAGCACTAGCGAAAGTTCATTTTACTGAACTGTTTCTGCAATCCTGGTGCTTCCACCAAGGAAAACAAAACAAAACAAAAACCAGTCGCTGTCGGGTCAGCTCCAATTCATGACATCTGCATGAATGTTAGAGTAGAACATGCTTTATAGGGTTTGAATGGCTAGTTTTTCAGAAGTAGATGACCAGGCCTTTCTTCTGAGGTGCCTCTGGGTGAATTCCAACAGCCAACCTTTTGGTTAGTAGCTGAGCACTTAAACATTGGTGCTACCCAGGGATTTCTTGTGTTTTCACAGCCTACTGCAATTTCCATCCCACAGGATGATCCTCTGTAACTTGGTTGGGGACAATCATGAAACTTAAGTCTATTTGTCTCTAAGCCTGGAGGCTAATCAGGGGTCCTGGGGTGGATCCTCTACTGCTGCCTCCAACAGATGGCCCCATACTGTAATCTACCAAGGGTGGGTTGTGGTGAACTAATGTCTTTTCAGATAGTTCTCTGCTTAGGTTGGCAAGGGATGACAGCCAGAAGGAACGTGCCCCTTCCTGAGGTCGCCCTGCCCTTCTTCCCAGGTCAGTCTGTACCAGACCCATCCCTCTGGATTACAAGGTATGTGCAGATCTTGTTTCCAAGAGGGCAAGGCAAAGCTCAGATGGTATTACAGGAATGGAGCATGAATGCTGACAATGCTGGTGGACATAGCTCTTGCTTGTACTACATTCTAGAGTTGGCCCATCACCAAAAGAGCATCTTCTACAGATGCTTCCTCTGCTTCTGACCCATCTCTCTCACCTCCAGCTTTTTTCCCACCTAGAAGCCCAGACATGACAGTGGGGAGCGCTGGGCTCTAGCTCTGTCTTAGTTTACTAGGGCTGCTAGTACCACAAATTGGGTGGTTTAATACATCAGGAATTTATTCTCTCACACTTCTGGTGGTTCCTCTCCAGTGGCCGTTGAGTTGATTTGGACTCATGGCAACCCCATGTGTGGCAGAGTAGAACTGCACTCCATAGGGTTTTCAATGGCTGTGATCTTTCTGCAGTAGATTGCCAGGGCTTTCTTCAGAGGCACCTCTGGGTGGACTTGAACCTCCATCCTTTTGGTTAACAGCTGAGCTCATTAACAGTTTGCATCACTCAGGGACTCCTGGAGACAAGAAGTTCAAGATCAACCATCAGCAGGGCCATGCTCTCTATAAAGGCTGCAGGTGAGAATCTATCCCATGCCTCTTTCTTAGCTGCTGTCATTGCCTGCAGTCCTTGGTGTTCCTTGCCTAGTAGATGTATCGCTCCAGTCTCTGCCTCCATCGTGACATGGTGTTTTCCATGTGTGTCTCTGCAGCTTTCTTCCTCTAAAACACCAGTCATATTGGTATTGAAGCCACTGTAATCCAGTATGAACTCAGTTGAACCTGATTACATTTGCAAATAATTTTACATTTTCAAAAACTTGATTACATGGCTATTTCCAATTAAGACCCCATTCACAGGTCCTGGGTGGACCTGAATTTTAGGAAGGCACTATTCAACCCAGTATAAAGTCTGTGGGTGGAGGGAAATGTGAGTATTCCAATCCTAGTTCAATTTCCTCACCAAAGAAAGTGGCAGCTGATTTGCTTAATAGATCACCCGAGAAATAAGCACATCTTACCAAGGTAATCATTAATATTTATTGGAAGCACCATGGTCAAACTTCATACTGAGGAATTTCTATGTCTACTTTTGGCTCTGGGGTTGCTTCTTTGGAACAGTAGATCCCAATGTTACTGTGATAAGATTCTTTTGGCTCTTTTCTGCCCTACCTAGCCTGGTACCTTCCAAGAGAAATAACATTAGTTGTTGGTGGTTTTTCTCCTTGATTCCTGGGTGGGATGGTCCCATCTCCGATTAAGTTCTATTGGCTCCCTTTTCTCCTGCTAAGAGGAAGGGACACTTGACTGGTTTAACCTGCCATCTATTTGTTTCCTCTTTTAGACTTGGGGGTAGGGTGCATCGCTTATTGAACCTTATATTCTCTGGGCCCAGAGTACTCCTGACCAAAAGTAAGTACTCAGCAGGTGTTTGCAGAATGAATGAATAACTAGTTGCTGGAGAACAGGGGAAATCCTGGTAGCACAGTGGTTTTTAACCAAAAGGCTGGCAGTTTGAATCTACCAGCTGCTCCTTGGAAACCCTGTGGGGCAGTTCTACCCTGCCCTACAGGGTTGCTATGAGTCAGAAATGACTCAAGGGCAACGAGTGTTTTCTTTGTTTTTGGTTTGGTGGAGAACAAGGGTTAAGCATTGGTAAAAAAAGAAAAAAAGAAAGAAAGAAAAGAAAACCAAGGTGTGTCTGTGAAGAATGGCCTACTTGCCAAGCCCAACCAGCCTGAGGATAAAGGAGATGGTAAGAGAGCCTGGGGATACAAACAATTAATGTCCTCAGCTGCTCACCAAAAGGTTGGAGGTTTGAGTCCACCCAGAAGTGCCTCAGAAGAAAGGCCTGGAGTTCTACTTCTCAAAAATCAGCCACTGAAAACCCTATGGAGGACAATTCTACTCTGACACACATGGGGGTCATCATGAGTCAGAATCAACTCAAGGGCAACTGGTTTAAGAGAGCCTGTGTAAATGCAGAAGGAAGGGAAAGAGGTGGATCCAGTAGATGGTCCTTTGCAGCCTCTACATTCAAACTTGCAACCTTTCCGAGCTGTCTTAGTTATCCAGTGCTGCTATCACAGAAACACCACACATGGATGGCTTTAACAAAGAGAAATTTATTCTCTCACAGTTTAGGAGGCTAGAAGTCCAAAGTCAGGGTGCCAGCTCTAACAGAAGGCTTTCTCTCTGCATTGGTTCTGGGGGAAGTTCCATGTCATCAATCTTCCCCGGTCTAGGAGCTTTTCAGCACAGGAACCCAGAGTCCAAATGACACACTGTGCTCCTGGCACTGCTTTCTTGGTGGTAGGAGGTCCCCCTGTCTCTCTGATCGCCTTTCTTTTATATCTCAAAAGAGGTTGACTCAAAACACAACCTAATCTTGTAGATTGAGTCCTGCCTCATTAATGTAACTGCCTCTAATTCTGCCTCATTAACATCATAGAAGTAGGGTTTACAACACACAGGGAAATCATATCAGATGACGAAATGGTGGACAATCACACAATACTGGGAATCACGGCCTAGCCAAGTTGACACACATTTTGAAGGGACTCAATTCAATCCATAACACTAGCCAACCTCTTCCTCTCCCTCTGGCTGCTTCGTCAGGTAGGTGGCAGGAGATGGGAAGAGGAGCATTAGCTGACTGAGCGGAGCACAGAGTTGCCCTGAGCAGACTTCAAAGTCTGAACTTCATTCTCTGCGGAATTTTTCACACAGCAGGAAGTCAGTCACTTGCTCTGAAAGGCGAGAGAGGCCGCTGGCCTTTTGGGGAACACAGTGCCTGGTAAGAAATTCTTCTTAACCATACAGAAGGGCAGGGTGATAATTTCCTCTCCAAAGTCAAGGGCAGGAGGACCTACCAAGAGCATTTGTGAATACGGGGAGCACCTGCTAGCAGAAGAAACTGGCCTTCCACTCCCTGCTTGGATGTCTGCTTGGACAGTGGCTTGCTGGCCTGACCCAAAGTTGAGAGCAGAAGAAAAGAGAAACAGAGCTAGTGGAGTGTAACGCAGCCTGAATCCCCACCACTTGGCACAGCTACTTGAGCTTCTGGTGGGTTGTGTAGACACTGAAGAAGGAGGTTGGAACGAGCAGGCTTTCTGGCTCCCTGTCTAAGAGTGCTTCCTGTTGGGTCGGGGTCTCACAGCAAAGAGCTGTGTGTGGACTGTCCTTGTGGATGGAGGCTGACTGAAGACTGAGTTGGAGCCACAAAAACAGTGCAGCATTGGGGAGGACCCCTGTAAAATCTTCATGGGAAGCCAGGCTTGTGCCAGCAGGAACACCATTTGGACATCAGGGCAGGCAGAGGAACTGTGGAGAAGAAGAGAGAGAACAGCAGCCTCGCCACAGGCCACCTGCTAGGAAGTCTCTGTCTCCCCCACCCTCCCACCCCCGCCCTTGCCGCCCCAGAGAAGAAAGCCATGGAAAGTGGGTGGAGGGTGGAGCAGGAGGAAGCCTACCGAACCAACCACCCCATTTCTCCCCCTCTGCCACGGAGGCTGGGACCACACTTGGGATGGGGTGGGGAAGAGGAAAGAGCTTCTGGACCAAGGTTAAAATGCCCAGGACTTGGTCCTTTTACAGGACTTTTCTAGTCACTGAGAGTGGCTAAAACTTATGAGATATGGTCAAGATGTCAGTAGCGGAGCTGCTACCTAGTGTCTCTACCCATCTGTCTGTCTGTCATGCTGTGGGGGCTTGTTGTGTTGCTATGATGCTGGAAGCTATGTCACAGGTATTTCGAATACCAGCAGGGTCACCCATGGTGGACAGATTTCAGCAAAGCTTCCATTCAAAATAGGAAGACCTGGCGATCTATTTCCAAAAATTAGCCAGTGAAAATTTATGGATCACAACAAAATATTGTTTGATATAGTGCTGGAAAAGGAGTTCCATAGTGGCCTAACGATGGACTCAAGTACACCAGTGATCATGAAGATGGCGCAGGACTGGAAAATGTTTCATTTTCTTGTACGTGGGATTGCCATAAGTCAGAGGCAACGCGATGGCAACTAACAACAACGTCAGCTACCTTGTGGGAAAAAAAGGATTTGACCCATCACAGTTTGTGGGGAATTATGGAAAAGAGTGAAATTGTTTCATGTTGATTCTTCTGTATCTCCAACAGCTGAGACTTCTCCATACACGGATTACGTTTTGCTCATCAGAATGCGGAGATGCCAACTCCCCACCATGGCAGGTGCTCTCATGTGGTCTCAGTAGCCTGGGAACAGAGGATCATTGACCTCATTCTGCAGGGCCAAGCACTGAGGTCCAGAGAGGCTAGAACCTCAGCCAGGGCCACACAGTTGGCTGGGGACAAAGCGGAGAAACACAATACAGAGCTGCCAGACTCCAGAGCCCTACTCCACAGGGCTAAGCACCGATGTGATTTTTGAGCACCTATTTTATTAGGTAGTTTTTACTGGCCCTAGGTTCCCTCTCATTCCGATTGGGAGGTTACCCTTGTGCTTATTTTACCATGAGAGACAGGTAGGGAATTAGCTAGCCCCAAATACTAACAAGTGTCGAGGCTGGCATTTGCACTTGCCATCTGACATCAAATCCAGTGCTCTTCTTAGTACTCCCAGCTGTTCCAGAGCCCAGAGGCCTGCAGGATTCCCCTAGGGGTGCCCAGTTTGGAAGTCTTGGCCTAACTTCAACAGCGCATGATTGCTTTGACTTTTGGGTCCAGCTCAGATGCAGTCTTCTGACTGAGCTTTTCTCTGATTTTTGGAAATGGCTCTAAATTCAGGTCCCTGCTGTTGGGTCTGAAAGCCACAGGGTACTTGAGTGTAGACAGAGAACGTGTTCCCAGTCAAACTCCTGCCCCTCTCCCGCCTATGCATGAGCTGTTACTGCAGAACCTGCCACTTTCCAAAGAAGGATTTAGGGCACTGTGATTAAAAGCGAAGAAACATTCAGTGCTGAGGATGTCATTTTAAAGTGCTTTAAAAATAAATGTAGAGGCTCTTTGCTTTTGTAATCACCCTCATTGAAAACCTGTCCCTGTTGCTCTGAGGCAGGCATGGTGCCTCAGAGAGGCTGCTGGGAACTGCTGGAGCAAGTTGGGGGAGGTGGAGGTTTTCCCTGGGCAGGATGGAACACAAGCATGGCTGTGGCTTGTTTGGGCTTTAAGTGCAAGTCTTCTGGCATAAAATTTTGCTTTAAAAATAGAAATCACACCAGGAAATATATAAATACATGAGTGTATAAATATATATATATGAATATATAATACATATATATACATACACATACATACATACATATATATAAAAATATACACATAAATAAAACCAAACCCCTTGTCGTCAAGTTGATTCCAGCTCATAGCAACCCTATAGGGTAGAGTAGAACTGCCCCCTAGGGTTTCCAAGGAGCAGTTGGTGGATTCGAACTGCCGACCTTTGGGTTCGTAGCTGTAGCTCTTAACCACTGTGCACCAGGGCTCCCCCACTGTCTGGAAGTAGAGCATTCCTATGAAACTTTCGTAAGCCAAAATGGCATAAAGAGATGCAGCAATTACCATTAATTTCTATGAGAAAAATTTTTGAGCGTTCTCAGACCCCAAAAATAACCTACCAAATCATACCAAATAAAACATAAAGCCTAAAATAAACACTGACATACAGTAAAAGCTGAGTTCACGGGCAAGCAGCTCCTCTTCAGGTTTCTTACGGTCAATGACCACAAGTACCAATGTAGGTCTTTCATAAAAGCAAAGTAGCATAAAGTGAACTTTTGGACAGTGAGGGATACCTGTTCCCAGGAAGCTATACATAAGAATCACCTGGGAATCCTGTTAAAATGTAGATTCTGGTTCAGTATATCTGGGGTGGAAATGCAAATTCTCAGCAGGGGTCTGAACCAGACCAAACCGGTTCGAAGCCCTGGCTGTGGGAAGGCATAAAGGCACTAAAAAGGCAAATTTAAAGCACTTGGAACCCATTAAATGCTTGCTCATTCATATAAACTAATTTCCTTTGCATCTTGTTTTGAAGGCTCAAGGGTTCCTTGTTCTATTCTGAGTCCTTGTTATCTGTTGGATACTTTTTGGGTGTTGATTATTTTTTTCATTCTCTCTTGGATGGAAAAATCCTCTTCATCCTACCCCCTCTACCTTCTGTTTTTTGTGTAAGTTCTCCTCTCATCTGCTGCTCCTGTTGTTATTTCCCACTCATCTTCCTGAGCAGTAGTCATCCCTCCTGGCAGCCTTGGTAATTTATATCCTTTCCATTATTTCTCTGCAGCTAAAATTTATCCTAAGCCTCAATCTAACAGACACTTCTTAGGTGTTTTCTCGTTTTGGTACAATTTTGTTTTTCTTCCTCTTACTTCCTTTCATCAGAATATGCTGAAATATTCCAAAGAAGGAATCAAAATTGATTTTGTGGAAAAGGGGAAGATGGAGGTTGTTTTCTTGTGAAAAAGGTCTTACTAATTTCTATTTTCTCTCTTCCATGTTGGCATTTGGCTTAGAGTCGGTGGTGGTGGTGAAGAGGACCATGGGTATAAGAACTGAAAGGATTTAATGCATCACCACAAAATGTCACGGCCCATGAGAAGAAATCCATTTGCTACAATGTCAGGAATAAACAGGTTTTGAAATTAGACAGATCTCGCTTTGAATTCCTAATGGGTGCTTTGGTTCATTTTTATTATTTTTAAGATCATCATATTCATTCTATATTTGAAGAGATACGTTTAGATATTTACCCCAAAACCCACTGCTGTTGAGTGGATTCCGACTCATAGCGACCCTATAAGACAGAGTAGAACTGCCGCATAGGGTTTCCAAGGAGTGGCTTGTGGATTCGAACTGCTGACCTTTTGGTTCACAGCCAAATCCTTAACCTCTGCGCCACCAGGGCTTCTTAGATATTTAATGCACCAGAATTTATATGTGAGGTGTGAGGTAGGGAGCCATCTTACCTTTCTTCTAAATGGATAGCCCATTGTACCAATACCATTTGTTGATTAGCCTGCCATTTTCCTACTAATTTGAAATACTAATTCTGGATTCTTTAGTCTGTTCCATTGATTTTTCTATTCCTTTGTGCCAGTAACTCATGTTTTAATTAGTTGGAAAGCTTGAGTTTCTGAGCCAGAAAAATCTACGGACACTCGTAATTCATTTTTTTTACAAGAATAAAAGGGTAACTGCAGAATTCGTTGTTCCTACAAACCATCTGCTGTTCCCCAACACTGGTAAAAATAATGTAAAACAATACTTTAGACTTCTATTTGGTTATTTATAAGATGATTTTGAGCATTCTAGTTAATAAGACATTCTCTAAATCTTTGAACTGAGAGAAGTAGAACTCCAAATGTTTATGAGATGTTTGTTCCATGGAGACTAGTTTGTTTACAGGTCTAGGAAATCAAAACAAACTTTGGAAAATTTTCTATTGTTTTTCAGTTTGGGACACTAATAAGTGATTTACACACAGGCCATGTTGCACTGCACTTACTATAAGGTGGATGCTGCGTTCTTCCATCCTGCACCGAAGCTTCCCCTTGAATGTGTAACAAAGACCTCAGAGTTGCAGTCAAAGTCAAGTTGTTGCAAATTTCCTGGAGTTTGGAGTGGTGTCAGTCACAGGTCCTCTGTTGTCTCCTGCACCACTAATAACGTTCACTGATGGCTGAGAATTATTCTGGAGTGCACCCATTAAGTTTCATAAACTAAAAAAAAGTCTCCATTTTTGAAGAGTAATTATATTTTAGGGGCCTCTCCCCCATTACTCTCCAGTCTCATCTCTTGATCCTGTTCCCCACCCTCACATACTATGACCCAGCTCTCCAGTCTTCCTGAAGTCCTAAACATGCTAAGCTCTCTTACCTCAAGTCCTTCAGACCTTCTTCTTCCACTTCCTGGAACCTACCCCTCCCCACCACCACCACTCTTGGTCTGACCTCCAATGGTCTTTCGGGGTGCCACCTCTCCCAGGAAGCCTGGCCTGCCGCCTGTGCACTCCCACACCCCCTTGGACTTACCTCTGTAATAACACCATCACACTCACGAACTTGCTCAGGCTGCCTGCCCTCTGTGAGCATGGAATCAAGGCCTTGATGTTCTTTGCGTTCCCAGCATTCTAACCTTTTGCTCAGTAGGTATTGAATGATTGACATGAATGCATCTACACTAGCCTGCAGTAGCCTCATAAGGTGAAGGGTGTGTCTCCGGTCCCGTGTCCTCTAGGCCTCCTTCTCCCTCTGTAACATCTGGGCCTTCTCAGACACTGCCTACATATCCTGGGAACAGCCTTCCTCCCCTCTCTTAACAAAACTACTCAAAACCCTCCTCAGATTGCACATCCTTCAAGAAGGCTTCCCAGACGAGGTGGGCTGAATAAGGATCCTCACCTCCCTCAAGCTTCTGTGATGAGAAATTTGCTTTCTTTCTCAGTCTCGATAAGCCTACCAAATAGGAAAAATGTAGAGCTTAAAAACAGAAAGGCAGAAGTTCAATTTTGCCATAAAAATGGAGTGAGTGTGTGCGTGTGTCTTGTGTAGGTGTAAAAAACTAAGCAGAACTTGAACTTCCGTCTGGACGTCTGTCCATGGACCTTCAAGTTTCTTTTACATGAACACATCTAAGTTTAAACACAAAGCAATATCTTCAGTTACCCAGGCCCAGAACCAGTCCAAGAACATCTGCCTGGGAGGAACAGAGGGGGTCACCTCCCCCTGCCCTCTATGTGAGACATGAATCCAGCAACCCCCATGAGGTCATCCAGCCACTCCAGGAATTTTATGAACTGATGTGGAACTCAGGAGGGGCACAGAGCTTGGTGTGGAGCTCAGGACTTCTGACTCTTCCAGTATTCCTTGTAGGAAGTAACCCTTCTGCTGGTGTTTCTTCTCTGTTAAAGCCCTTATGGTCAACCTGGGATTAGAGAGAGGGGCATCATAACCTGTGATCGAGCCCTGGCTTTGGAAGCAGACTGAGTTTGTAACCCTGCTCCACCCCTCATTAGCCCTTAAACCAAACCAAAAACCCATCGCCATCAAGCCTATTCCAACTCATAGCAACCCTACAGGACAGGGTAGAATTGCCCTATAGGGTTTCCAAGTAGTGGCTGGTGAATCTGAGCTACTGAGCTGAGTTCTTAACCACTGTGCCACCAGGGCTCATAGTCCTTTCTGTGGATTAGCAGCTTTCCTCTTCTGAGGTGAGTTTGCTCAATGGGGAACACAAGTGAGGACCATTGGTTTTGGATTTGAACAGAGTGGTGAACAAAACACAGCTCTGACATATAATAATGGTGTGGACTTGGGCAAACTACTTAGTTTTTTTGGGCTTTAGATTCCTATTATGGAACAGTGGTAGAATGCTCAGCTTGCAGCCTTGTTGTGGAGTGTAAATAAGATAAGGAATGTATGTTGAGTGGTCATCATGATGCCTGGTTTAGCTCAATTTTACAGAATATACCATGTTATGTGTACTGTGGGAGGCAAATGCTAAGCCCTCCCTGTGGGCCATGAAAAACAGTAGCACAAATTATTCAGGCCTGAAGATGGAGTCTGAAGTGAATCTCTATGTAATTGGGATGATAGCCAGCCAGTTGCTCTAGAGTAGACTCCGACTCATGGCGACCCCACATGTGTCAAGGTAGAACTGTTTCCATAGGGTTTTCACTGGCTACTTTTTCAGAAGTAGATCACCAGGCCTTTCTTCTGAGGTGCCACTGGTTGGACTCAAACCTTCACCCATACGGTTGGCAGCTGAATGTGGTAACGGTTTGCACCACCCAAGGACTTAAATAAGATGGGTCAGGTGAAACCCATATGCTGGTATGGAGAAAGGCAGGGTGAATCCGATAGGGCTCCTTATAGGAACGGGGCCTTGAAATAATAGAGGTTGTCTGGGTTCAAATCCCAGTACTACTACTTCTAAGTTGTGTGTCTTTGTATAAGGTAGTGAACCTTGTTTATCCTCAGTTTTCTGTTCTGCAATTTGGGGGTAATATAACACTTTAATGGAGCCCTGGTGGCACAGTGGTAAAGTGCTTGGCTGCTAACCAAAATGCTGGCAGTTCGAATCCACCAGCCACTCTTTGTAAACCCTATGGGGCAGTTCTACTCTGTCCTATAGGGTCACTATGAGTCAGAATTGACTCATCGGCAATGGATTTTGTTTTTTTTTAATAGCATTTTATATATTAAATTAGATAATATATAAAGAAGGCACTTAGTGCCTGCCTCAAAGCTGATACTATATGTGTTAGCTATTATTGACACATGTGGGCTTTTGGTAAAACCTAGGGATGCCAGCGAGAGGACATAAGTTCCTAATAACTGTTTAATGTTGGACAAGGAAACTAACGTTTCTGGGGTTTTGTTTTTTGTTTACAAAATGGAGGAAGCAATACCTGTTCCCTGGGTTTCTCAGGAAGGAGGCTGGGGGCATAGTTAGGATTGGTGATTAATGAGAGTTCAAAGCTGGAGTCAGAAGTCTTCCTTAGTTAGGACCCCATCTCCCACCCCACCTGCTTCACGTGAACCAGCCTGAAAAGGCCTCTGTACACGTCATTTCAGCCATGACAACGATATCGAGAGAAGCTGCCTCATACATGCTGGGGTCCGACCGTGCCCATGTTACAAGAGGCAGACTCGTAACCCTCATAAACCAAAAAAACCTGCTGCCTTCCAGTCGATTCCGACTCTTAGGGACCTTATAGGACAGAGTAGAACTGCCCCATAGGGTTTCCAAGGAGCAGCTGGTGGATTCCAACAGCCGGCCTTTTGGTTAGCAGCCAAATATTTAACCGCTGCCCCGTCAGGGCTCATAGAAAACCAAAAACTAAACCCATTGCCATCAAGTCAATACCAACTCATAGTGACCCTACAGGACAGAGTAGAACTGCCCCTAGAGTTTCCAAGGAGCGCCTGGTGGATTTGAACTGCTGATGTTTTGGTTAGCAGCCTTAGCTCTTAACCACTACACCACCAGGGTTTCCTCTGGGCTCATAAAAAAAACCCGGAGAAGCTGCTCTTCCCATGTCAGCATTGACATATGTATGGTAGGAGGTGCTGGGTTGGTAGGAGTGTGGGGAGACATTTGCCCTGTGCTGGCGAGTTGCAGCAGGGACAGGGAGGAGGCAGGAGAGCGCACAGATCAGAAGCCAGGCTCCTGAGCTAGCAAGCGGGAAGCCAGTCTTCTACCAAATACATGCAAATGGGTTCCATCTGAATATCAAGGATCTGTCAAGGGACATTTGGAAGAAGTCAGACCTGCTCACCTGTTGGCTGATTATCTTAGTATACATCACAGCCCAAAGAGATGTTAAAAAGGAATTGTTCTCCTGATAGTTATTTAATTAGAACTTAGCTATAAATATGCAATCAAATGGTGGCTGAAATTGCATTGTCCTATCAGAGTTTAGGAAACCCTGGTGGCATAGTGGTTAAGAGCTATGGCTGCTGACCAAAAGGATGGCAGTTCAAATCCACCAGGCACTCCTTGGAAACCCTATGGGGCTGTTCCGCTCTGTCCTATAGGGTCACTATGAGTTGGAATCTACTTGACAACAATGGGTTAATAGGTTTATCAGAGCTTAATGACATAATTTCATTCCTATGCCATAAAAAAAAAAAAAAGCTTATAAGCTCTGACAATTACTATCACTGGCAGCAAATCAAAATTCCTGATTAAAAGCCACCAGTTTGACAGAGAGCAAGTCAATGGTTGCCTGGGACAGGAGTACCAAAGCCAAACCAAACTCACTGCTGTCGAGTCAATTCTGATTCATAGTGACCCTACAGGACAAAATAGAACTGCCCCATAGAGTTTCCAAGGAGTGGCTGGTGGATTCAAACTGCCGACCTTTTGGTTAACAGCTGCACCACCAGGGGACAGGGCTGGAGGAGTGGATCACAGAGGGGCATGGGGGAACTGTTGGGGTGGTGGGCATGTTTGTTACCTTGATGGTGGTGATAGCTTCCTGGGTGCATGGATATGTCCAAATGCATTGAGCTGTACACTTTAAACACGCAGTTTTGTGTACTCAATTACCACTCAATAGGGTTGGAGAAAACCCTACCAGTTGTCATTAGTGCGGAGGCCTCTTCACTCTAAGTGATCTTTGAAAATAAAACTTAGAGTACCAGAGTTGTAAAATAAAATGTTATATTCTTAAAAGCATACATTAACATCAAAGTCCAGGAGCGAAAGCAGGAGCTGATCTTTACTGCTAGCAAGCAAGCGATTTGTGAACCGGTGGCATTATCACTCCCATTTTACAGAGGACACACCGAGGCTCCGAGGAGGTACAGGGTTTAGGTGGTGTCTGGTGGAGCTGGTCTGTCTGTCTGACAAGTTCCCTCTGTTCTTTCACATCCCATGCTACCATCTGTGGTGCCACCCTCATTTTAAGGAGGTCATGAAGAACACATTGTCCCTTATTCCCACGATCCTGATAGAGTTCCCTATTTCATCTTTCCATCACCCATCTGTCAGTTTGTCATACTGTGGTGGCTTGTGTCTTGTTATGATTGTGGAAGCTATGCCATTGGTATCTTAAATACCAACAGGGTCATTCAGGAGCCCTGGTGGCACAGTGGTTAAGAGCTATGGCTTCTAACCAAAAGGTTGGCAGTTCGAATCCACCAATGGCTTCTTGGAAACCCTATGGGGCAGCTCTACTCTGTCCTATAGGGTCACTATGAGTCGGAATTCACTTGACAGCAACGGATTTGATATTGGGTTTAGGGTCACTCATGAACAGATTTCAGAGGAGCTTCCACACTATAACAGACTAGGAAGAAAGGCCTGGTGATCTACTTCGGAAAGTCAGTCAATGAGAAACCTGTGGTTCATAACAGAATATTGTCTGATATAGTGCTGGAAGGTGGACCCCCTAGGATGGAAGGCAACGATGGACTCAAGCATGCTGGTGATCGTGAGGATGAAGCTGACTCCATGGTAAATAACAGCATTTATTTTTTTATCCTGTTACTGGCCTTGACATATTGTAGCCATAAAAAAAATAGGGTAAGCATAATTCTGCATTCTGTTGTTTCCATTTCACATCATTTATAAATATTTTTCCCATGTCGCTCATATTTATCATTTTGAAACTCTCCACAAATCTTATTGACTGGATGCATTGTAACAATTTACTTTATCTTGCTGTTGAAAAATGAAATGGTTTCCAGTATTTTGTTACTAAGAATAACACTGCAACCAGCTTCTTATGCAGAAGGCAGTGTCAGGTAGTGGATGAGAATACAGACCCGCAATTAAACTGTCTAGTTTTGAATCCTGGAACTTCCAGGAGACAGCTGTGTGAATTTAGGCAGGTGATTTAACCTCTCTGTTGCCTCAGTTTCTTAGCTTATAAAGATCGTAATAGCACCTTTCTCCAACACTCTCAGTGCCCTAGACAGGGAGGCCTGGCTCAAATAAGTCGGAGTCCTGGGGCCCACTGCTTTCTCGTTTCTAGCTGATCTGATCTTTGATAATGCATACTCCTCCTCTGGGGTGGGAGGTGTATTAGTTTTTGATGGCCACTGTGACAAATTATATAAGCTTAGTGGCTTAAAACAACATAAATCCAAGTTCTTTAGATCACAAGTCCAGCATTGCTCTCTGGGCTAAGATCAAGGTGTTGGTAGGGTGCATTCCTTTCTGGAGGCTCTAGGGGGGACTCTACCGCGTTGCCTTTTCCAGATTCTGAATTCTGCCCTCTTTCTTTGGCTCCTGGACCTCCACCTTCAAAACCAGCAACATGGGGCTGAGTCCTTCTCACACTGCCTTCTCTCTGGTTCTCTTGTCCACTTGTAAGGATGCTGTGATTGTATCGGGCCCAGGCCAATAACCCATGATAATCTCCTTATATGAAGATCAGCTGATTAGTAAACTTAATTCCCCTTTGCCATGTAACCTGACATAGTCACAAATTCTGGAGATTAGGATGCTAGACATCTTTGAGGGGAGCCATTATTCTGCTTGCCACATACTGCTGGGCTGGAAGCCTGTAAACTACATATCCCCGACACCCTTGTAGCGGGATTCCAAGTAGAGTTGGCCAATGGAGGTGCTTGCACCAGATTAGAAGGTATAAGCCATTCTGCTTCTGGGAGCACCTCTGGCAGCTGCTGCGAGCTTTTCTATCTCTGAGTAACATCCCTTCTACCTTTGGACCTTCAGCCTAGAACTCATAGTGGCTTCCTGCTCTCTAGGTAATATCTCCTTCTTCCCTTTCACCTTTATCCCTTCCAACACCTTTGTAACAGGTTTCTTGTATGAAATTCTTGATTTCCTCCAGCATCTCACAAAGGAGTTTCCAGAGGCGTTGAGAACAACTATGGCTTGGATCAGGTGCACCTTGGTCCTCAGAGTGACATCTCTGCTTTTTAACACTTTAAAGAGGTCTTTTGTAGCAGATTTGCAGAATGCAATACTAAGCTGGCACTTTGTAGATGCATTACAAGCTTAATGTATCTTAATACATTTTAAACCAATCTAGTTGCCGTGGAGTCAGCGGTCACTGTGGCGACCCCACGTGTATCAGAGTAGAACTCTACTGCATAGGGTTTTCAACGGGTAGTTTTTCAGTGCCTCTCAGTCGACTCAAATCTCCAACTTTTCAGTTAGCAGGCAACCATGTTAGCTGTTTACACTACCCAGGGCCTCCCTGATACATTAAACCCATTGCCACCGAGTCAATTCTGACTCATAGTGACCCTATAGGACAGAGTAGAACTGCCCCACAGGGTTTCCAAGGAGTGCCTGGTGGATTCGAACTGTCAGCCTTTTGGTTAGCAGCTGTAGCACTTAACTGCTATGCCACCAGGGTTTCCCTAGTACATTATAACATTATAGTTATGTACAATTTTAAATTTCAGATTTATTGGTTTTTGGTGTACTACCGATATAAATTTTCCTCTGAATAGTCAAATGCTCTTTCCACTGAAATTTCTTCTATTGATTCCATTTTGAAGGAGCTAGCCTCTCTCTGAAGTTGAAATAAAAATTCAAATCTATTTTTAGCCAGCTTCCTTCTGATTTCACATGCTTACAATTATTTAACTCTTTAAAGCGTCTGGGGTCTATTTTGCAGCATGATATTAGATGTGGAGCTAAATGAATTTCTATCCATGTCACTGTACAGTAATCCTAGCTCCATGTATTAAATGGCCTTTTATTTCCCCAGTGTTTAGTTTTGCTCTTTTTAGTGTGAATTAAATTCTTATATGTAATGGAGTCTATGTGAAGCTCTGGTCCACCGCTCCACACAGCCATGTAAGGACATCCTGTAGGTCTGAGGACGTCACTCTGTAGCCTCAGATATGAATGACAACTTGTATGGGTAACTGATGCTCAGAACACACCATTTGCTGCCCTGTTGGGGCCTACAGATAGGATTCTTTTGTCTTTGGGAAGTTAGATTGTTGGAGAAATCAAAGGCAGCTCTGATTCGTAATTGTAACCTGTCTTGTCAGCGAGGGTGATTGCCAAATTCTATCTTTTCCCTTGTGGTTTAAATTTTTTATGAGACAGAGTCTTTGTGGCTGTCTCTGAAAATTTTTTCTCAGACTCTGTGAATCTTCTCTGTTCCTAGCCTTAGTTCATCTTCTTCTTTTTTTTTCCCCCAATATCATTTCCTCCACTATAATCTTACTGTTTTTCACACCATTGATTATTTTTGTTTTCTAGAAGTGACCTTAATTGGAATCTTGTGATTTTTATGACATGACTCCCTTTAAAGTCGTAACAGCCATTCTGGTTTATTTTTATTTAATAGCTGTGAGGCTGTCTTTTGTTTCTTTGACAGGTCAGTAATTCTCTAACATGTCCTTGTCATGTCTGATGGAAACGTTCGGGGTCAGGTGAATGTGGAACTCTTCCTGTTCTGTGTGCAGGTGTGGTCAGCATTGCACTGGCTGCCATCATGGCACCCCGTTCTCCTGAGTACGTTGGCTTCTATCCTCATGCTTGTTGCCCCCTTCATGCTGTGCCCCAGGCCACCCATCTGGGTTCCAGGCAGTAAGAAAGGGGAAGATCAAAGGAGCAAGAGCTTTCCCTTTCTTTAGGGAAGGGACACATTCAGGGAACTTGGCCTATATTTCATTGTCCACTACTATGTCACATGGCCACCCCTAGCTACAAAGATGACTGGAAAATCAACTTGATTTAGATGCACTGACACCTTCCAAAACTTGGGGTTTTTTCACTAAGTAAAAAGGAGGAGGTGTCTAAGTCATCTAGTGCTACTATAACGGAAATACCACAAATGAATGCCTTTAACAAAGAGAAATTTTTTCGCTCACAGTCTAGCAGACTAGATGGCCAAATTCAGGGTGCCAGCTCCAGGGGAGTGCTTTCTTTCTCTGTCAGTTCCGAGGGAAGGTCCTTACCATCAATATTCCCCTGATCTAGGAGCTTCTCAGTGCAGGTACTGTGGGTCCAAAGGACACGCTCCTCTCCTTGTTCATTCTTGGTGGTAGAAAGGCACCCCTGTCTCTCTGCTTGCTTCTCTCTTTTACATCTCAAAAGAGATTGACTTAAGATACAACCTAATCTTATAGATTGAGTCCTCCTTCATTAACATACCTGTCTCTAATACTGCTTCATTTACATCATAAACCCAGCCCCAATGCCCTCGAGTTACATCATAGAGGCAAGATTTACAAGTAGGAAAATCTCAGAAACCCTGGTGGCGTAGTGGTTAAGTGCTACAGCTGCTAACCCAAGGGTTGGCAGTTCAAATCCACCAGGCATTCCTTGGAAACCCTATGGGGCAATTCTAATCTGTCCTATAGGGTCGCTATGAGTCGGAATCGACTCGACGGCACTGGGTTTAGGAAAATCTCATCCAGTGACAAAATGGTGGACTATCACACAATACTGGGAATCATGGCCTAGCCAAGTTGACTGACACATATTTTAGTGGGACACAATTCAATCCATGACAGGAGGATCAGTGTCTAGCCAGCAACTAAGCAGTATCTGCAAGTGGTGTAAGCAAAAGCCACCCTAGGGAGGCTAAGAGCTCTGTTCTGCAGACAGCTTCCATATCCCTGCTTACATTGCCCATCTGTTCTTAAATGTTGTCCATTAGTGCCCTTAGCACATTAATTATAGTTGTTCCAATTTCCTGGTCTGATAATCCCAAAATCTCTGCCAAGCCTGAGATTAGCTCTAACATTTGCCCTGTTTTATCAGGCTATGTTTTTGCCTTTTAGGATGTCTTATAATTTTTTTTTTTTGTTTGAAGCCAGGGGATTCTGGAATTGGAGAGAATAGCCATGCCTGAGAGCAGAGGGAGAAGTGATGTCCAAGCTGAAAGTTGAGCATGGGTAGAAGATCCGGGTGGAGTTGGTGAGAAGGCTCTGGTCAGAGGCAGTAACAGTCATTCCTTCAACAGACATCTACTGAGCACCTACAATGTGCCAGGCACTGTTCTGGGCTCTGGGGTACATCAGTGGACATGACCAGCAAGGCTCCAGCTCTTGTGGAATTCACATTCCAGTGCAGTCTGACAGGAAGTTTTGAAAAGTGAACAAAAGATAAAGTATTTTCAGGTAGCGAGAGGTGCTATAAGGACAGTATAGAGGGTAATGAGAGGTAGTGAGGTGGGTGGGAGAGGAAAAGTCCACTTCATGCACCAGGGTTGTGTCAGGCCTTTCTGAAGAGAAAACATTGAGCTGAGGCCTGAATGATAAAAAGTTTCAACCATGTGAAGATTTGGAGAAAGAGAATTCTAAGCAAAGAGACTAGTAAACATCTTTCAGTAGGAAGGAATTTGGCAAGTTTGTATTCTGGGAACAGAAAGGAAGCCAGTGTGGGCAGAGTGGAGAGAAGGAGGAGAATGATAGGAATTGAGTCCAGTTAGACGTAGACAGCGACCAGATCATGTAATGGGGGTTTGGATTTTACCTCACTAGATTGACACAGTGGCTGCAATGATGAGCTCCAGCATAGCAATGATTGTGAGGATGGCATAGGTCCAGACAGTGTTTCACTCTGTTGTACATAGGGTCACTGTGAGTTGGAACTGACTCAACGGCACCTAACAACAACAATACCAGGATGGAATGACACAATAGCCACAACAATGGACTCAAACATACCGAAGATCATAAAGATGGCACAGGACCAAGCAATGTTTTGTTCTGTTATACATAAGGTCGCCATGAGTCAGAGCCAACTTGACAACAATGACAGAATGGAAAGCCATTGAGGGGAATGACATCACGTGATCTATGTTTTTAACAGATGGCCCTGGCTGCTAGGTGGGAAGTGGATGATTGGAGAGCAGAAGATGGGAGGTGACCTAAGGGTCTATTGTACTGGTCCAGGTGAGAAATGATGGTAGGTTGGACTTGGGGGACAGCAATGGAGGTGGCAGGAAGTGATCAGATACTGGATGAATTCTGAAGGTAGCACCTATAGGACTTGCCAGTGAGAGGAGAACTGAGGAAGCACTTAAAGATGATTCTGAGGTTTTTGGCTCAAGTACCTGGGATGGAAACCCTGGTGGCATAGTGGTTAAGAGCTATGTCTGCTTCAAATCTACCAGGTGCTCCTTGGGAACTCTATGGGGCAGTTTTACTCTGTCTTATAGGGTCACTATGAGTTGGAATCTACCCAATGGGTTTGATTTTTTTTTTTGGTTTAACTGGGTAGATAAGGGCATCATTAACTGAGATGGGGAAGACAGGAGAGGAGTAGTGAGAAAGAATGCCACTTATGGAAGTGAGAGAAGCACAGTGGACTAGAGAGTGGAGTGAGAGGCAGAGGGTGAAGCAAAAGCAGAGACTGGGGAGGATTAGGGGCCTGAGGTTGGTAAGCTGCCCAAGGAGAGCGGACATCTCTGAGATGTGCGTAAGAGGGAAGGGGATGATTTTGAGCATGGGGAATGGTGCTGATGTGATGAGTCATCAGGACTGGTTCCAGTACTCCCTGTTCACACTGAGTCATGAAATTAATGAGCAAATTAACTGGGAACTTATTATTCCAAAAATAAATTACAGATTTTGCTTCTTGTTTTTGGCTTAAAGCCTTTGAAGTCCCCCAAGTTTTCCTGATCAGAACAAAATGAAAAGAAATATTTGCAATTTTAATTTTTATATCACTTTTATATAAAGTTAGAAAAGAAAGAACAAGAAATATCAGCAAGATTCAAGAAAATGGGACACGCACAAAAGGGGGGGAGTAGTGCTATTTTGCCATTCTGTTTACAGCCTGTTTAGAAAGACGTAAATAACACATAAGAAATCAGACTGATTAGCTCAGGAAAACAGAGCGTTGGTAATTAATTATTGCAAGCACCCATACAAAAAATCATCTGTATTTTTATATACTAGCAATGAGCACATGAACACCAAAATTAAAAATTCATTTTACATTTACAGTCTCTCAAGAAAAAATACTTAGGTGTAATTCAAACAAAACATATATAGGACTTGTATGCTGAACACTACACAATGCTGATGAAAGATGTCAAAGAAGATCTAAAGAAATGGAGAGACATACTGTGCTCATGAGTTGGAAGACTCAGCATAGTAAAGTTGTCAATTCTTCCCAACTTGGTATACAGGTTTAACGTAATTCTTACCAAAATCCCAGCACAACACTTTTTTTTTGCAGATACTGTAAGATTCTAAAATTATTTGGAGAATCAAAAAGAATTAAGATAGTTAAAACAATTTTGAAAAAAGAGCAATAAAGTGGAAGGAATTAATCTACCGGGTTTCAAGACTTGCTATAACTATAGTTATCAAGACTGTGTAGTATTGGAAAGATTGACACATAGATCAATGGAACAGACTAGAGAACCCAGAATGAGACTCAGACAAATATGTCCAGTTGATTTTTGAAAAAGGCGCAAAAGCAATTCAGTGGAGGAAAGATAGTTTTTCAACAAATAGTACTGGACAATTGGACATCCACAGGCAAAAACAAACAACTACAAAAACCAACCAAACAAAACACCTAGACCTAAGTCACATACCTTACATAAAAATTAACTCGAAATGGATCATGGACTTAAATATAAAACTGTAAAAACTTTTAGAAAAAAAAAAAAAACCTGGGAGAAAATCTTTGGGACCTAAGGCTAGGCAAATTCTTAGTCTAGAATTCTCAGACTTGACACTAAAAGCACAATCCATAAGAAGAAAAACTGATAAATTGATGTTGCCAAAATTAAAAATTGTTCTCTGCAAAAGACCTTGTTAAGAGAATGACAAGATAAATTGTAGGCTGGGAAAAAATATTTGCAAACCACATACCTGACAAAGGATTAGTATCTAGACAACATAAAGAACTCTCAAAACTCAACAGTAAAAATGTAAACTATTCAATTAGAACATGGGCAAAAAATTTCACCAGAAAAGATATACAGATGACAAATAAGCACATGAAAAGATGTTCAACCCCATTAAGCATTAGGGAAATGCAGTTTAAAGCCATAATGAGATACCACTATACAACCGTCAGAATGGCTAAATAAAAAATAGTGACAACAGTGAATTTTGGTAAGGCTTTCATAAACTAGATCAATAACACATTGCTAGTGGGAATGTAAATTGGGATGACCACTCTGGAAAACAGCTGGACAGTTTCTTAAAAAACTAAGCATACAACTACCATAAACCCCCCAAAACCAAACCCATTGCCAATGAGTTGATTCCAACTCATAGGGACCCTATAGGACTGAGAAGAGCTGCCCCATAGGGTTTCCAAGGAGCAGCTGGTATATTTGAACTGCCAACCTTTTGGTTAGCAGCCAAACTCTTAACCGCTGTGCCACCAGGGCTCCACACAAATACTATAAGACCCAGTAATTGCACTCCTGGGCATTTATCCCAGACAAATTAAGACTTGATGTTCACACAAATGAATATAGCAGCTCTATTTGTAATCACCAAAAACTGGAAACAATCCAGATGTCTTTCAATGGGTAAATGGAATACTACTCATCAATAAAAAGAAATGAACTATTGATACAAGTCACAACTTGGATGAATCTTCAGAGAATTATGCTGACTGAAAAAAGCCAGTCACAAAAGATTACATACCGTATGGCCCCACTTATATAACATTCCTGAAATAACAAAATTATAGAAATGGAATACAGGTTAGTAGTTGCCAGGGCATACAAGGGGGGAGGGGGGGTGATAGGAAGGTACCCACTGCTGTTGAGTTAATTCTGACTGATGGCAACCCTATAGGACAGAGTAGAACTGCCCCATATGGTTTCCAAGGAGCCCCTGGGGGATTTGGACTGCCAACCTTTTGGTTAGCAGCCATAGCTCTTAACTACTGCACCACCAGGGTTTCCGATAGGGAGGTAATGTGGCTATAAATGGTAACACGAGGGATCCTGGTGGTGATGGAAGGATTCTATGTCCTGACTATCAATGCCAGGTTGTGATACCATACAATAGTTTTGCAAAGTGTTACAATTGAGGGGGTAAGGGGTACAGGAATCTCTCTGCATTATTTCTTACAACTGCATCTACAATTACGTTAAAAAAATTTTAAGCAATGTCTCCGAAATTTTCTATTGTAAGATTGGAAATGGAGCCCAACTTCCTAATACTTTCTCTTTCCTGTCTTGTAATAATCACTGACCATCTAATAATGGCCTTGAAATCCTACAACTCCCAAATTTCCCCTAGAATATCACCTCATGTTCATCAGATGACATTCACCAAAGTACTGTAGTGGCCTGCAATAAGGCTTCATTGTTTGGTGTGTCAGCAAATTTAACCACCCAGAAATATAGTGTGTCATCCACAGGCAATCTGAGAAGCCTGAGCAGAAAGACTGTGGATATCATATGGGAGTATAGTGACTGGAAGGGGCATCTAGGGAGCTTCTGGGTGGCGGGGAGCAGGAGATATGGGAAGGGCGTTTTTTTTTTTTTTTTTTAGGCACCTGGCCATGTTCTGTTTCTTGATTAGTCTTAAGGCAAAATGGGCAAGCTCAGTTTGTGAAAATTTATCAAGCTATACAGTTTTGACATGTGTAGTTTTCTTTTGTGTGTTATACTTAAATATAGAGTTTTATATGTATATATATAAATAATAAGGGGCAGAGCCAAGATGGCGGACTAGGCAGACGCTACCTCGGATCCCTCTTACAACAAAGACACGGAAAAACAAGTGAATCGATCACATATATAACAATCTACGAACCCTGAACAAGAAACACAGATTTAGAGACGGAGAACGAACTAATACGGGGAAGCAGCGATTGTTTCCAGAGCCTGGAGCCAGCGTACCAGTCAGGTACGGCACAAGCACAGAGACCTGCTCCACCCGCCTGAACTAACCCCGGGAGGGGGACCAGCCGGTTCCACGGGCGGCGTGGGACGCAGCCGGTAGGAGAAGTCCCCGGGAGGCAGTGACTGGTCTTGGAGCAGAAAGAGCAGCATCCGAGCCGGGGAAGTGTCCCGCAGGGATTTGGACTGGACACAGCAGGTTTTCTGGAAAAACTAGTTTCCCAGTGATGGCTCGGAGACAACAATCCATATCAAACCACTTAAAGAAGCAGACCGTGACAGCTTCTCCAACCCCCCAAACAAAAGAATCAAAACCTTTCCCAAATGAAGATACAATCTTGGAATTATCAGATACAGAATATAAAAAACTAATTTACAGAATGCTTAATGATATCACAAATGAAATTAGGATAACTGCAGAAAAAGCCAAGGAACACACTGATAAAACTGTTGAAGAACTCAAAAAGATTATTCAAGAACATACTGGAAAAATTAATAAGTTGCAAGAATCCATAGAGAGACAACATGTAGAAATCCAAAAGATTAACAATAAAATAACAGAATTAGACAATGCACTAGGAAGTCAGAGGAGCAGACTCGAGCAATTAGAATGCAGACTGGGACATCTGGAGGACCAGGGAATCAACACCAACATAGCTGAAAAAAAATCAGATAAAAGAATTAAAAAAAATGAAGAAACCCTAAGAATTATGTGGGACTCTATCAAGAAGGATAACCTGCGGGTGATTGGAGTCCCAGAACAGGGAGGGGGGACAGAAAACACAGAGAAAATAGTTGAAGAACTCCTGACACAAAACTTCCCTGACATCATGAAAGACGAAAGGATAGCTATCCAAGATGCTCATCGAACCCCATTTAAGATTGATACAAAAAGAAAAACACCAAGACATATTATCATCAAACTCACCAAAACCAAAGATAAACAGAAAATTTTAAAAGCAGCCAGGGAGAAAAGAAAGGTTTCCTTCAAGGGAGAATCAATAAGAATATGTTCTGACTACTCAGCAGAAACCATGCAGGCAAGAAGGGAATGGGATGACATATACAGAACACTGAAGGAGAAAAACTGCCAGCCAAGGATCATATATCCAGCAAATCTCTCTCTGAAATATGAAGGTGAAATTAAGATATTTACAGACAAACACAAGTTTAGAGAATTTGCAAAAACCAAACCAAAGCTACAAGAAATACTAAAGGATATTGTTTGGTCAGAGAACCAATAATATCAGATATCAGCACAACACAAGGTCACAAAACAGAACGTCCTGATATCAACTCAAATAGGGAAATCACAAAAACAAACAAATTAAGATTAATTAAAAAAAAAATACACATAACAGGGAATCATGGAAGTCAATAGGTAAAAGATCACAATAATCAAAAAGAGGGACTAAATACAGGAGGCATTGAACTGCCAGATGGAGAGTGATACAAGGCGATACAGAACAATACAAGTTAGGTTTTTACTTAGAAAAATAGGGGTAAATAATGAGGTAACCACAAAAAGGTATAACAACTCTATAACTCAAGATAAAAACCAAGAAAAACGTAACGACTCAACTAACATAAAGTCAAGCACTATGAAAATGAGGATCTCACAATTTACTAAGAAAAACGCCTCAGCACAAAAAAGTATGTGGAAAAATGAAATTGTCAACAACACACATAAAAAGGCATCAAAATGACAGCACTAAAAACTTATTTATCTATAATTACCCTGAATGTAAATGGACTAAATGCACCAATAAAGAGACAGAGAGTCACAGACTGGATAAAGAAACACGATACATCTATATGCTGCCTACAAGAGACACACCTTAGACTTAGAGACACAAACAAACTAAAACTCAAAGGATGGAAAAAAGTATATCAAGCAAACAATAAGCAAAAAAGAAGAGGAGTAGCAATATTAATTTCGGACAAAATAGACTTTAGACTTAAATCCACCACAAAGGATAAAGAAGGACACTATATAATGATAAAAGGGACAATTGATCAGGAAGACATAACCATATTAAATATTTACGCACCCAATGACAGGGCTGCAAGATACATAAATCAAATTTTAACAGAATTGAAAAGCGAGATAGATACCTCCACAATTATAGTAGGAGACTTCAACACACCACTTTCGGAGAAGGACAGGACATCCAGTAAGAAGCTCAACAGAGACACGGAAGATCTAATTACAACAATCAACCAACTTGACCTCATTGACTTATACAGAACTCTCCACCCAACTGCTGCAAAATATACTTTTTTTTCTAGCGCACATGGAACATTCTCTAGAATAGAGCACATATTAGGTCATAAAACAAACCTTTGCAGAGTCCAAAACATCGAAATATTACAAAGCATCTTCTCAGACCACAAGGCAATAAAACTAGAGATCAATAACAGAAAAACTAGGGAAAAGAAATCAAATACTTGGAAAATGAACAATACCCTCCTGAAAAAAGACTGGGTTATAGAAGACATCAAGGAGGGAATAAGGAAATTCATAGAAAGCAACGAGAATGAAAATACCTCCTATCAAAACCTCTGGGACACAGCAAAAGCAGTGCTCAGAGGCCAATTTATATCAATAAATGCACACATACAAAAAGAAGAAAGAGCCAAAATCAGAGAACTGTCCCTACAACTTGAACAAATAGAAACTGAGCAACAAAAGAATCCATCAGGCACCAGAAGAAAACAAATAATAAAAATTAGAGCTGAACTAAATGAATTAGAGAACAGAAAAACAATCAAAAGAATTAACAAAGCCAAAAGCTGGTTCTTTGAAAAAATTAATAAAATTGATAAACCATTGGCTAGACTGACTAAAGAAATACAGGAAAGGAAACAAATAACCCGAATAAGAAATGAGAAGGACCACATCGCAACAGAACCAAATGAAATTAAAAGAATCATTTCAGATTATTATGAAAAATTGTACTCTAACAAATTTGAAAACCTAGAAGAAATGGATGAATTCCTGGAAAAACACTACCTACCTAAACTAACACATTCAGAAGTAGAACAACTAAATAGACCCATAACAAAAAAAGAGATTGAAACGGTAATCAAAAACCTCCCAACAAAAAAAAGCCCTGACCCGGATGGCTTCACTGCAGAGTTCTACCAAACTTTCAGAGAAGAGTTAACACCACTACTACTAAAGGTATTCCAAAGCATAGAAAATGATGGAATACTACCCAACTCATTCTATGAAGCCACCATCTCCCTGATACCAAAACCAGGTAAAGACATTACAAAAAAAAGAAAATTATAGACCTATATCCCTCATGAACATTGATGCAAAAATCCTCAACAAAATTCTAGCCAATAGAATCCAACAACACATCAAAAAAATAATTCACCCTGATCAAGTGGGCTTTATACCAGGTATGCAAGGCTGGTTTAATATCAGAAAAACCATTAATGTAATCCATCACATAAATAAAACAAAAGACAAAAACCACATGATCTTATCAATCGATGCAGAAAAGGCATTTGACAAAGTCCAACACCCATTCATGATAAAAACTCTTACCAAAATAGGAATTGAAGGAAAATTCCTCAACATAATAAAGGGCATCTATGCAAAGCCAACAGCCAATATCACTCTAAATGGAGAGAACCTGAAAGCATTTCCCTTGAGAACGGGAACCAGACAAGGATGCCCTTTATCACCGCTCTTCTTCAACATCGTGCTGGAAGTCTTAGCCAGGGCAATTAGGCTAGACAAAGAAATAAAAGGTATCCGGATGGGCAAGGAAGAAGTAAAGTTATCACTATTTACAGATGACATGATTATATACACAGAAAACCCTAAGGAATCCTCCAGAAAACTACTGAAACTAATAGAAGAGTTTGGCAGAGTCTCAGGTTATAAAATAAACATACAAAAATCACTTGGATTCCTCTACATCAACAAAAAGAACACCGAAGAGGAAATCACCAAATCAATACCATTCACAGTAGCCCCCAAGAAGATAAGATACTTAGGAATAAATCTTACCAAGGATGTAAAAGACCTATACAAAGAAAACTACAAAGCTCTACTACAAGAAATTCAAAAGGACATACTTAAGTGGAAAAACATACCTTGCTCATGGATAGGAAGACTTAACATAGTAAAAATGTCTATTCTACCAAAAGCCATCTATACATTTAACGCACTTCCGATCCAAATTCCAATGTCATATTTTAAGGGGATAGAGAAACAAATCACCAATTTCATATGGAAGGGAAAGAAGCCCCGGAGAAGCAAAGCACTACTGAAAAAGAAGAAGAAAGTGGGAGGCCTCACCTTACCTGACTTCAGAACCTATTATACAGCCACAGTAGTCAAAACAGCCTGGTATTGGTACAACAACAGACACATAGACCAATGGAACAGAATTGAGAACCCAGACATAGATCCATCCACGTATGAGCAGCTGATATTTGACAAAGGTCCAGTGT